>NC_141699.1:204232431-205628263 GCF_964263255.1 Lissotriton vulgaris | reverse complement strand
GTGGACAAGCTGGAACAGGAAAAAGTTTCTTAATTAAAGTAATTGCAAGTTATCTACAGAAAACAACTGAGTCACATTTGTCTTATGTTGTCACTGCTCCAACTGGGTTAGCAGCACACAACATTAAAGGAATTACTTTACATCGTTTACTAATGCTACCAGTAGAGCATGAAAACAAATTGGAATACCACAAGCTATCTGGAGAAGCTTGTTGTGAAGTTTCAAGAGTCTTGAAGAAAATAAAACTTCTCATTATTGATGATGTAAGCAGGGTATCAAGCGTAATGCTTGCCTTTGTGCATTTAAGAATGCAGCAAATTCTTAAAACAGAGTATGACGTGTTATTTGGAGGAAAACACATCATAGTTTTTGGAGATCTATTGCAACTGACTCCTGTAAAAGAACAACCAGTATTTAAAACACTTGTGCATGAAGACACCAGAAAGTCTCTGGGTAGTGTTGGAAACGTGAACATTTGGTCATATTTTGAATCCAAAGAACTCATTATAAATATGCAGCAGGCAAAAGATGTTGATTATGGAATTATTCTCCAAGATATAAGAATTGGACTACTGACTGATCATGGCAAACAAGCTTTGCAGAGTCGATTACTTTCAAATTTGTTTCCAAATAAAGATATAGTCCCTGAGAAAATATACATGGAAATTGCAGAAAGGAAACTGTAATCTGCTTAATGCCAACACTGCGTGAGTGTTCTATATTTAATTAACAACTTTTGAAACTGGAAAATTAAGAAATAATAAAAATGGAAGCCATTGATAAAATAGAGCATGAAGGAATCACTATTATTTTGGTGGAAAAATTGAAGACAAAATTGGATTCTTTAGAAAAATCAATATCTAAAACTGCTGGCTTAGAAAAGAATCTATATGCATGTAGAAACTGTTGAGTCATTTTAAGGCATAATTTGGACGTAGAAAAAGGTTTAGTTAATGGAGCAATGGGCAAAGTTTTGGATTTTGTTAATTATCAAAATAAAGATGGTATTGCATTCTTAAAGATTACATTTGATCAGATTGAAGAAGTGAAACAAATTGGTCGTTATTCTGTTCGTTTTTTGCTTGTTAAAGATTTATATGTCCGTAGAAAACAGTTTACATTTTCTTTGGCATATGCAGTGACTATTCATAAATGTCAAGGTTTAAGTGTTGACAGTGCATTGGTGAACATTGGAAATACTGTCTTTTAAGAGGGTATGGCATACGTTGCTTTGTCGCGAGTCAGAACATTATCTGGTTTGTTTTTGATTGATTTTGATGATACTAAGATTACTGCAGATGCCAACTGTGTCAAAGAGTACAATAGGTTAAGAAGAACATATGCTCCTAATTTAGGTCAATATCCTGTATTTGAAAAGTGTGTGGTTGCTTGAAAAAGAAGGTATCAGAATATCAGTACTGAAGTTGTAGAGAAGGGAAAAAACAAGATAATGTTGTGATTGCAAGCAAAAAGAAAAAGGACACTGTTGAAGAGATTGTTGGTTTTCAGTTTTAAAATAGATCTGGTGTCAACTGCTATGCTAATGTAGTGGTCAGTGTTGTTTTTTTTCTGGAAGGTTTGCAACAGCAAATTATGGAGAAACGTGAAAAAAGATTGTGTTACTTCTTACATTCTGTTCATGAAAAATTGAGAACAGATAAAAGTAAAATACAAAGCGTTTCTGATGTTCGTAATCTTTTGGATGTATGTTCTGGTTCTACACAATTTACAAAAAATATCCAACAAGATGCTCAGGAGTTTCTAATGTATATGCTTACAGTATTAGAAACTGAAGGTGTAGACATAGAGAATAGTTTTGGCCTTTGCTATAAATGGGAACATCAATGTGAACATTGTATGTATACATGTAGCACTAATGTAGACACTGAAAGATTTTTATATTTGACATTACAAGATTGTAAATCATTGTCTTTCAGTGAATTAGTTAAAACTGCAAACCAAAACATGGAGTGTAGGCAATGCAAATCAGAAATGTTATCAAAATTATTTATAAAGATATGGAACATATATAATTTTAATGATGCAACGTTCTACAGCTGACGGATGAAAATTGGACACTTTAATAACACATTTTGTAGCTAAACAACTATCAATATCAGGAAGAACTTTTGTAGCAGTAGCAATAATATTCCACGATGGTCCTTCAATAACATCTGGACATTACACTGCCTATCTGAAAAGTGAGAAAGGCTGGAGTCTTTGTAATGATGCTGAGTTGGATTTCAAACAATGTTACCAAATTCCTACCTAATATTTTTGAAGCCAAAGTTTGAGGAAGATAGTTCAGCCTCTGAGAAATATATTATTATCATTTCATAGGATTACCATTGGACAATTTACATAAATATTACTGCAAAAATACAATTTGGCCTCAAGGAAAAGTATTTGTTTGAATTATGGACTTTTTGTTGCACATTGTGTCTGTGTATAATTTTAGTTGGTTTCATATATAGTGTTTATAAATGTAAGTTATAACATTTTCTTAGCAGTAATCATTTTATATATGTGTGATTTGTATTATCTAGTATTTTACTATGGATGGAATAATGTTTTTTTTAAACAATCTAATTGCTTGGGTTTTTTGCCCACTGTTATGTGATGAGTACCGTTGAAATCACTATTTGTTGTGAAATTCAATATATTCTGAGAACAGCAAAAAAGGCAAAGAAATTACTTTGTAACATTTTTAAATCATGATGTGCTATTAAAAATGTATTATGATATGTTATAACAATTTTTTCTTTTCTTTTACAGATCTTAATTTTAAGATATCAAAATTTACCCCATTTAGATTTAAAAAAACAAGTGAATAAAATGTGTACCGTGTTTTACGTGTATTACTGTTGAGGTATGTTTTAGTAAGTCTTAAAATGCACAATGGACTGTGTTTCCACACAGTTGAAGAAAAGGAAGATGGATGGACTAGATTTGTGCCATAAAATTCCAATGCAGACAAGTATGAAACAGGGGACAGCTTAAGAACACCTGTCTGCAAGATACATGGTATAGCACAGAATAGACTGATATGGTTGTTTTGTAGGTGTTGGTAATTTCAGAATTCAAAGAAATGAAACTCTTTAACTTAAACCACATCACTGAGTGTTTTTGCACATGTGATATTAGGCCGCATCCCATCCCTTCAGTAATATATAAATATGTCCAATCAGTTCCCTAAAACGTAAGTAGTTGTAAATATATCTTGCTCTCTGTTATCAGTACAGAAGTGTACTACTATAAAAACAATTGGCCTAGCCATTAACTCTCTTTCTTATTTACAAGGTGAAAAAAAGGCATTCTGTATACCTTTTCTTTTCCATGTAAATATAATCTCAATATACACAGCACTTTGCGTTGAAAAGGTGTTTTATAGGTTTTGCTGTGCGTGTTTGCACAGAAGACTAATATAACAAGACTCATCCCCACATTTATCAGAAATCTTAAATCTTGACATGTTTGTGAATGCTGCACCATCCTCCTATTGGTGTATCAAAGCACAATGAGGAAAATGTTTTCACTTTTCCTCATTTTTTCACTTTCAATATATGCTACAATGCACAACATATATTGAAGGAAAAAAATGCTTTTACTGATTGTTTTTGTGCAGGAAGGTATCCCTTTCTGCACAAAAACTATCTCCACATGACACGGACATCCTTGCACCCTGGTGGAAGGGTGCCTGTGTCACCACATGGCTGCAGTTTAAGCAGCTGTGCAAAGTGAAGCACAGACCTGCAACATATTTATATACATATGTCGCATCCCTGTGCTTCGGAAGCACCACATCATGCAGTAGTTAAACAGTTTACAGTGTCATGCTGAAGCAGTTCCTTATAATTTTGCACTTATGCATTCACCATACATCACAAATGTATTTTTACAGTGAATTATGCACTACACATACATTCATCTAAACTTTCACACACTAGCATACTAGTTTAGCTCTTTCTTTAACCAGGGTAGTTAGTTCTGAAAATAACTTTTTTCTTTTTGTTGTTTTGAGGTTTTTTGGGATTTTTTAAAATTGTTTTGTATTTGTTTTGCTATTTTAAAACAGGGTAAAAAATGTGAACTGGGAAAAGAGAACTAAAAACTGGGAGGAGATGAGAAAGGAAAACTAACACTGGTGGTGGTCAACAGCTCGACACACCAGATCCACTGACTGCTCCCCATACGCAATCAGGTGCCCGCATTTTATGCATGACATTCTTAGTTGCCCAAATTGGGGATGGATGTCAAGCTCTGATGTAGAGCTTCCTGGTGTTGCTCCACTGGTACTCGGGACTGCCGACGAATCAGAAGGAGTCTCCCTCAATCTTCTTAACTCCTCCCTGGCATAGTTGATTGGATGTTTAATTTGCAAGTGCTTGCGCATACTTGCTGCTCCGCAAAAATATTTGTTTGTGGGGTCTCCCCTTGAAAGCACAGTCTTGCAAATGCGACAGGTGTCTTTGGTCACATTTACTCTCTTCAATCCAAATGGATATGTAAAAAATGTCCATACAATACTGCTGTAGCTTTCTTTTGGGGGAGCTTCAGCAGCAAATTCTTGCTCTGAAGAGTGTTCTGAGTCAGAAGAAGCAGGTTGATGGGCAGCCTTAGTTGAATGAAGAGTATATCTTCTTCAACAAGAAAGAAATAGAATATCTTCTGAGGAGCTCTTTCCGTAGGAAAAGTTCTGAGAAGACTGATTTAAATGGGTGGGGTCCTTCAATAGTTTCAATAGGAAGTGTAATGAACAAATCAAATCTCTTTTTTTAAGTCACATGGGGTGCGCGTAGGATGCAAGTAGAATGCGCACACTCAGCACACACCCTGCTTGTACCGTGCTCGCACCCAGCGTGACTTCGCGAAATTGCATTAAAAAGTGATGTACTTTTTAAGAAAGTTAAACAATACTCAAATAATTTCTTGTCTTAATATTTATATTAAATATATATAAAGACGTTTTTTAACATTAAAATAATCGCGGGAGTGGCGCACCCACTGAGTCCGATATGCATATGACATCACGCGCTACCGCGCGTCCATCACGTCGCGTAATACGTACATCTCGCGTATGCGCCAGAAGTCGCGCACAAGTCGTGTAGCAACCGCGTTGGAATAGTCGTACCCGTCGCACACCCTATGCGGATCCTAGACAGCGGCCCTAAAATGGTGGACACGTTTCGCGCAGTAAATGAGCAAGGTACACGTAGGGGGTGCGATTCCCAAAAAATAGGAAAAAAATAATAAAAATAATTTAATTCTATTATATACAATAGAAAAAAAGAAAAATATATATTTTTATGTAAAAAATATTTAATAAAAAAATGTGTAATGCAATTTACAAAATAACATATCTAAAAATAAAAAGATTAAAAAAATGTAGTTAGAAAATATGAAAAAAATAATAAATATATTTAAAAATTATCATTTAAAAAACCTTTGAAATTTACAAAAAAATCATAGGTTTTGCATATGATATAGTTAGGAATTAGCATTTCAAAAACCTTACAAATACACTGAAATAAACATAGGTTTTAGGGGTGCTATAGTTAGCTAGACATTTCAGTTCTATGAAACCATTGAAATTGCCCCGTTATAGTTAGTTGTACCAACTATAACTCACACGCCTGTAATCCACTACTGATGTCACATATTACATCATTCATGACATGGTCAGTGACATCACTGATGACATCTCAAATGACATCCTGTTGCCGTTCCCACACAGCCAGAAACAGTGACTTCTGGGAACTGTTGGCGAATTTGGACAGCAGTGGCAGTGCTACCATGTGACCTGGGGGGGTGTTCCCCTTCCAATGTGGGCAATACAATACTTGCAAAGGCGGGTTGGAGAGAAACCGGTGAGCAGCGGCGTCTGAGGAGGGCTACGATTTACCGAAATGCATTATGCCTATTCTGCATTGTTTTATTAAAGGTTTCCGTGTTCCCCAAAGTGGCCCCTTACCTTCTCTCATCTGAGGGGTGCTTGCGAATATATATATAGATATATATATATATATATATATATATATATATATATATATATATTCACTGAAAAAACCATAGGTTTCACAACAGTTATAGTTAGCTGGTCATTTTACTCATACAAAACCTTTGAAATTCCCCCGTTATAGTTAGTTCAGCTAACTATAACTCGCGCGCCCGCAATGCACTGCTGAGGATGTCACATATTACATCACTCATGACATGGTCAGTGACATCACTCATGACATCACTTATGACATCTCAAATGACATCACTGATGACATCATCCGTGTGAAAGAGTGGCAGTCCTCCTCTCACTCTAATATAACCTTTGATACACACATTCAAAAATAGAAACAAAAATTTACAAGAAAATGGAGATATCAATACCAGTTACAACAACCTATTCCATCATCTACTTCCACATCCACTCATTCACCAACATAACTATAACTGCTGTGAAACCTATGTTTTTTCAGTGAATTTCAATGGTTTTGTAAATGATAATTTTTAAATGTATTAATTGTTATATTTTTTATACTGATTTACTATATTATTTTAAATTATTTATTTTTAGATATTTTATTTTTTAAATTACATGACATATTTTTAATATAAATTGAAAAAAAAATCTACACCTCTCTGCAATGCAGCCCCCAGGCGCGTTTGCAGAGGGGGAACTAATTCCCCTTGCATACTGGGAGTCCCTGGGGGCCAACTAGCCCACCTGGAACTTCCAGTATGCGCCAGGGGGCTGCATTGCAGAGAGGTGTAATGACGACACACCCTTTTTTACACCTCTCTGCAATGCAGCCCCTGGGCGTGTTTGCAGAGGGGGAACTAATTCCCCTTGCATACTGGGGGTCCCTGGGGGCCAACTAGCCCACCTGGAACCTCCAGTATGCGCCGGGGGCTGCATTGCAGAGAGGTGTAATGAGGCCACACCCTTTTTTACACCTCTCTGCAACGCAGCCCCTGGGCGCGTTTGCAGAGGGGGAACTAATTCCCCTTGTATACTGGGGGTCCCTGGGTGCCAACTAGCCCACCTGGAACCTCTAGTATGCGCCAGGGGGCTGCATTGGAGAGAGGTGTAATGAGGCCACACCCTTTTTTACACCTCTCTGCAACGCAGCCTCCGGGTGTGTTTGCAGAGGGGGAACTAATTCCCCTTGCATACTGGGGGTCCCTGGGGGCCAACTAGCCCACCTGGAACCTCCAGTATGTGCCAGGGGGCTGCATTGCAGAGAGGTTTAATGAGGCTATGCCCCTTTTTACACCTCTCTGCAACGCAGCCCCCCAGTATGCGTTGCTTTGGCCCGGGGGCGGCGTCCCCGGGGGAATTGGTGCCCCCCCCCACACTTCTTTATCACTATGCCCCAGGGCGGGGGGTAATTTGAAAAAAAACAGACCGGGTTTTAAAAAAAAGAAATTTGGGCTTTGGGGGTCCTTGTGGGACACCCTGAGCAGGCCTAGGGAGTCAGGGTGTTTCGAGCCTGCCCCCTTTTTGAGTTCTACACGTTTTTTTCTGCTTTCTTGTGCCTCGGTCTACCGAGCACAAGATGGCTGCCAACTCTTCCTGGTTTGAAGTGTTAACAGCCGAAGAGCATGCAGCTTTCTCTGGAAGGTACCCGTACCCCGCGATTTTTCAACAAAAAAAATCATTTTTTTGGAGCCTTGGGGGTCCTTGTGGGACCCCTGAGCAGGTCTAGGGGGTCAAGGTGCTTCTACCCTGCCCCCTTTTTGCGTTCTACACGTTTGTTTTTCTGCTTTCTTGTGCCTCAGTCTATCAAGGCACACGATGGCTGCCAACAATTTCTGGTTTGGAGTGTTGAGGGACAGTTGATAGCCAATCAGCATGCAGCTCGTGCACGGGAAGGTACAAGTACCGTGCGCGCGTACGGCGCGCGCTTATAGATATATATATTTTTTTCTTTTGATTTTCTCAGGAACTGCTGGAGGGATGTAAACTATTTAAGCAAAAGCGTGATCTGCGAATCAGACTCTACCATTTTGCCAAATTTCTTGTACTTCCGTTCAGCCGTTCGGACTGTAGCCGTGTCTAATCATCCTATGGAAAATAACATGGGGAAAACACATTTTGGGACCCCCCTTTTTTCTCAGCCCCCACTTGACGAATCCCCCCAAAACATTCAGGGAAGGAGCGGAGCGGGCCATCTTCTTTGAGAAATTCGCAAAGATTCATCAACCAGCGCCAAAGTTATTCCCAATAGAATGTTGCGGATTTCCTATGGAAACTAGGTCCTAACTATAACTACCTACTGGCGACCACCAGTAGGTAATATATATATATATATATATAAATATATATCTATATATCTATATATATATATATATATATATATATATATATATATATTATATATATATATATATATATATATATATATATATATATATTGTTAGACCTGGCATCTTTGGCGTGATTACCCCTATCTTTTTGCCTCTGCCTCCTGTATTTTTCGATGCTATGCTGGCTTCGTTTTTGCTGGTTTAGATGCTTTGGACACTCTGCCACTGCTGATCAGTGCCAGAGTGTAAGTGCTCCCTATGTAAATTGTTATTCTGATTGGATATACACGTTTGGCATATTTGTATCACCATGAAGTCCCTAGTAAAGTGCACTGGGTGTGCCAGGGCCGGTGATGACAAATGCTACTAGTGGGCCTGCAGCACTGATTGTGCCACCCACAGGAGTAGCTCTAAAATGGTGTCTCGGGCATGCCACTGCAGCGCCTACGGGCAGTTTAGAACTGCCATGTCCTCCTGGTCCGCGTCCCCGCTGACCAGGCCTAATCCTTCCCTTTTCGTGCACATCAGCCACCCCTATGGAAGGCCCAAGGTACCCCCCTGGGCAGGGTGCCGTGTATGTGAAAGGTAGAGCATGTACTAGTGCAGGTGACATGCTCTGGTAGTGAATTACCGCCATTTTCGTTTTTCACTATTGTAAGGCTATCTTGCTCCATAGGTTAACATGGGGGATGCTGGCTACAGTGGTTAACAGCATTTCTTCCCATAGGAACAAGATAGGACATACGTATCTAGTATCCCTGAACTCAGAGTTTAATAACGCATCTTTTAGGGAAGGTGGTTTTTAGATCCTGTGTTTGAGAACAGCACTTTTAGAAAGTTGCTGTTCTCTTGTCTGACCCTTCTGTGTACCTGGGCCTGTTTGTGTATTGACTGTCTGGTTTGTGAGTGACAGGGGCTGGGGAATTCCCCCAGAGGCTGGATGAGTCAGCACTAGGCTGAATGAAGCAATTGCAACCTGAGTGGTGGGAGGAGTTAGCACCTGGGCTGAATAGGGCTGTGCCTGCCTACCACAATGCTGGCTCCACCTCCTGCTGGGCGGCTGAGGACTCTGCCCCTCACTCTGAAAGGAAAGATGCAGCCAGCAAAACAAAGTGCTCAGGATCCACCCAGAACTGGTTCAGACCGGGCTCAGGGCCCACATGCACAGAGAGAACAAAGACTTTAGGGGTATAAGTACAGGACCCCTGACAACAGAAAATTAGATCATCCTGGAAATCAAGAAGGAACCTCTGCCAAGGAGAAAGCTGACGTGGAAGAAGGAAGACTGTCCGGCTGCTGCTCTGCTGGACTGACCTGCTGTTGCTTTGCTGCCAAGGAGAGGGGAAGGACTTTGCTGTGAGCTGTGTCCCCTGTCTTGTAAGGAATCTCCAAGGGCCTGAGAAGAGCTGGCTCCCTGTTTCCGAAGTCCCTGGAACAAAAGGACTTCACCCCCAGTCTCCCTGAACTCTGCTGAGAGAGTTCTGTCCTTCGTAGAGTGCTTGATCCAGTTGTGGGGCCTCTAGAAGTTGAACCTGAGCTGGGAAGCTTGAGACTAAGCTTGAGAGACTTTGAAGCTGAAAAGTGTCGCATCGCTCGCTTGCGGAGCGCATCCCCGACAGTGCGAGAAGTTTCCCGCCGCTACAAAGGTGGAGATCGGCGCAGCGCCTGACATCGCTGCCGGAGCCGTCGCACCCTTCATTTGCGGGACGCACCAGACCGGTGCGGGAGAATCGAACATCGCTGCGAGTGTCGTCGCAGAGCCTGTCGTCGCTGGGTGAGATCGCCGCACCGCTTGCTTGCGGACCGCATCACGTCGCTGCGAACATCGTCGCAGAAACATCACATCGAGGAGCTGCGAGAGAAAGGATCACCGCTGGACCGCGCATCGTCGCCCCGGAGGTCGTCTCAGCCCCTTCGAGATCATCGCATCGTGCCTTTGCGAGAACAGACTTCCCACGGAACCTACGCACCGGAATCTACGCAAGCTGCCTTCCTCCCCATACAGATCGAATTCGTCGCCACACGCCCGCTGCTGCAGCGGGCTGTCGCATCGCCTCCCCAGGGTCTCAGGAGTAACGTATCGCTTGTTTCCACTGCACCAGCTTCCTGCTTGTGGAACTTTGTTGTATCTAAAAGGTACTGTGAGTCAACGTGACGCAACTGTGAACTTTTCACGCATCTGTGGATTATTTGATCGTAACTTAAGAACTTTGCTTACAACCTGAAGAACTTTTCTGAAACCATATCCTTGAACTGTGTGTTGGATTTTTGACGTTTTGGTCTTGTGTAGTTTAGAATAAATATCTTTATTTTCCTAAACTGTTGTGGAATCAGTTTGTGGTGTTTTCACTGTGTTACTGTGAGTGTTGGTACAAATACGTTACGCATTGCCTCTGGTTAGCCTAGACTGCTCAGGCCAAGCTACCTTGAGGGCGAGCAGGGGTTATCTAAGAGGGTTATCTCCTTGCCCTGACTAGAAGCAAGGGTCCCTATTTGGACAGTGGTACCTACCTCTGCCAACTAGAGACCCCCAGTTCTAACATTGGTGGTCAGGCGGTGGGATATGAACTTGTATTTGTACTTGACCCACAGTAATTGGTGTACATCACTAGTGAGTGCAGACCACTACGCCACCGCATACTATTGGTTTTTGAGTTGTTGAGTTCTATTTTTGAGTAACTCTTCGAAAAGCATCATGTCTCCGAATGGGAAGGCGCCCAGTGAGGAGGCAGAGCTAGATTTGGAATTCTCGATTGAAGATCTGTACTCCTACCCGGTAAAGCATCTTAGGTACTTCTGCCAGCAGTTTGAGTGCCCCATAAAGAGCGCCACAGGAAGGAGGAGTTGCAGAGAATCTTGAAAACCCATTGGGAGGCACAAGAAGGAAATGATGTTGTGGATGAAGAAAGTGCTTTCCAAGGCAAAGATCTGCCAGTGGGCAGAGTAGGCTCAGGAGCTGGCAGCAACCACTCCAGTAGGGGCCTCACCCCAGAAGAGTTACAGGAACATCAAAGAATAAGAGAATATGACCTGGAGGTCATGAAAATGAAAATAAAGCAATTGGAAGTAGAGAAGGCGGCGGAGGAGAGCAAGAATGCCCGCGCCTTAGAGGAAAAGAAATTGCTTTTGGCTCACGAGTTGAGAATGAAAGAGCTGGATCTGAAAAACAAGGAGGTGGATGCCAGTTCAAATGGTGGCAGCGCACAGCCAGTGCATGGGGGTAAAGTATATATTCCCAAAGACCTGGTACAGAATTACCATAGGAGTGAGGATATTTATGCCTGGTTCACTTCGTATGAAATTGCATTGAAGATGAATGGTGTGCCTGATAAGTATTGGGGGGCGGGCCTGTGGAAACATTTTGAGGCTTCTGGGAGGAGTGCTCTAGAGCCCTTAGAGTTGGCAGGTGCCATGACCTACCCCAATATGAAGGAGGCCTTATGTCTCAGGTATGGCCTTACTCCCGAGCAGTACAGACTGCAGTTTAGAAACTCCAAGAAGAAAGAGTCTGAGACTTGGATGGAGTGTGTGAATGGGTACTCGCGTGCACTGGAAGGTTGGATGAAGGGCAGTAAAGTAACTGATTTAAAGGGGTTGTTGCATTTGATCAGTTGGGAGCACTTGAGTAGTCTTTGTGTTCCAGAGCTGCGCCAGCATCTTTTAGATAGCAATCTGACAGACCCCATTGAGCTTGCTAAGGAGGCGGACCGCTGGACCAGTACCAGGGTCCACAGAGGAATTGTGGGTACCACAGCCAAAGGTGGGCAGGGTCCCCAGCAGAAGAGTGGGGGGGACAAGGGTAACCAAAAGGAGTTCTCATAAGGGCCCCAAAATAGTTCCCAGGAAAAGGATTCACAACCCCCCAAATCTAAACAGCCATGGCCCTCTAAGGGCAGGCGGGACAATAGAGACAGGAGGAATAACCAGGGTCCCCCTACCTGCTATCACTGCAATGAGGTGGGCCATATTGCTCCGAAATGTCCCAAGAAGAAACCCGCACCCACTGGTGCTCCCGCCCCAGCGTTAGCTAGTGTAGCTTTGGGTGGGGATTTGGTTTCTAGTGACTGGGGAGAGCTAGCAGTCATGACCCTTGTCTCGCTAGGAGACCGAGAGATTGTCCCGGAAACCTTACTGCCCTCTAACACTAAGAAATATGGGCAAAAGGTGACCATCAATGGGAGGGAGGTTGAGGCACTGAGAGACACCGGAGCCAGTGTGACATCCGTGAGGTGTCAGTGGGTGTCTGACGAGCAAATCATCCCTGGCGTACTCCGCCCTGTAGTGGCCGCTGACAGCTCAGTGCGCCTCTGCAAGCTAGCGAAGGTTTCCTTTGAATGGGGAGGAGTCTCTGGTCTTTTGGAGGTTGTTGTCAGTGATGCCTTGCCTGTGGACTGTCTGTTAGGTAACGACCTGGAGAGTTCTCCATGGAAAGACATAGAACACCGAACTCACTTGGAGATGTTGGGTCTGCTTTCGTGGATCTGCGTGACCACGCGTGCAAAGGCAGCCAGTAAGGGTGAATCAGCAGAACTGGAGCCTGAAACAGTGGCCCAGAGACCTGCCAGGAGAGGAAGAGGCAGAGGGCGTGGGAAACCAGCCCCAGCCGTTCCCACGGTCCAGGAGGAAGCAGAACCTGAGGGGGATGCCCTGGAACCTACAGGGGAACAGGTGGCCGAACTGGGCGACCTACCTGAGCTGACCCATTGGCAGGAAGAGGGTGGTCCCTCCAGGGAGGAGTTCTGCCAGGCGCAGAAGGAATGCCCTTCCCTCATTGGTCTGCGGCAACAGGCTGTAGATCAGGCAGCAGGTGGAGCAGTCAAAGATCACTATGTTTACTGGGAAGGTGACCTACTTTATAGCGAGCCTAAGTTTGCTGAGCCCGGTGCAGCCTGTGTGCTGGTGGTACCCGAGCGCTTCAGAAACTTTCTAATGGGTCTGGCTCATGACGTGCCTCTTGCAGGACATCTGGGGCAAGACAAGACCCTGAACCGGCTTATCACCCACTTCCACTGGCCCCAGATGAGAAAGTACGTCGGTTCCTTTTGCAGATCTTGCCAAACCTGTCAAGCTAGTGGCAAGACTGGAATGAAGTTGAAGGCCCCCCTTCAACCCTTCCGAGTGGTGAGCACCCCTTTCGAGCGGGTGGGCATAGATATCGTAGGGCCCCTGGACCCCAAGACAGCCTTAGGCAACAGGTTCATCCTGGTCTTGGTGGACCATGCCACCCGGTACCCGGAAGCCGTCCCTCTCAGGACAATCAAAGCACCCGTGGTGGGCCGTGCATTGATGGGGATCTTTTCCCGTGTGGGGTTCCCCAGAGAGGTGGTCTCCGACCGGGGTACCAACTTCATCTCTAGGTCCATGAAGCCTCTGTGGGAGGAGTGTGGGGTAACTTATAAGTTCATCACTCCTTACCACCCTCAAGGAAATGGGCTGGTTGAAAGGTTCAACCGGACCCTGAAAGGCATGATTATGGGCCTAGCGGAGCCCATGAGACGGAAGTGGGACGTCTTGTTACCATGCCTGTTGTTTGCCTACAGGGAGGTGCCTCAGAAGTCCTTAGGGTTCAGTCCCTTCCAACTCCTGTATGGCCACCCTGTCAGAGGACCTCTCTCGCTGGTGAAGGAGGGTTGGGAAAAGTCCCGTGGGAAAACCCCCCAGGATGTGTTCAGCTATGTGCTGGCCATCTGCAACCAGACACAACGCTACAGGAAACTCGCTCAGGCGAACCTGGAAGCAAGCCAGGAAGAAATGAAAAGATGGTACGATCAGAATACCACTCTGGTCGAATTTCAACCTGGGCAGAAAGTGTGGGTGATGGCGCCAGTGGAGCCTTGCGCGCTCCAAGACAAGTGGTCTGGGCCATATGAGGTGGTGGAAAGGAAGAGCGAGGTAACCAACCTGGTTAACCTGAAGACTCCCAGGCAGCCCCTGAGAGTCTTGCACGTGAACCGCCTCAAACCACACTTTGAGAGGTCTGCAGTAACCATGCTCATGGCTACAGATGCAGGGATGGAAGAGGATAGCGATCCTCTCCCTGACCTCCTGGCAGTCAAAGAGCAAGACGGGTCAGTGGATGGTGTGGTCCTCTCGCCCACCCTGACCCCAGAACAGCAGAGTGACTGTCGCCAAGTGTTGGGTCAGTTCTCCTCTCTGTTCTCCCTGACCCCAGGAGTCACCAACTGGTGCGTCCATGACGTGGACACTGGAGACAGTCTGCCTGTGAAGCAAAAATTCTACAGGGTAGCTGACAAGGTCAGGGCCAGCATCAAGGAAGAGGTTTCCAAGATGTTGGCGCTAGGGGTGATTGAGCCCTCCAGCAGTCCCTGGGCTAGCCCAGTGGTCTTGGTCCCCAAGAAAGCTGCTACCCCGGTGGCCCTCCAGAACTCCGGTTTTGCGTGGACTACCGTGGGCTCAATGCGGTCACGAAGACTGACGCACACCCTATCCCCAGAGCTGATGAGCTCGTGGATCGGTTGGGAGCTGCCAAGTACCTCAGTACATTTGATTTGACTTCGGGGTACTGGCAGATTGCCTTAACTGATGGGGCCAAAGAGAGGTCAGCATTTTCGACGCCAGAGGGGCACTTCCAGTTCCGTGTCATGCCCTTTGGGTTGAAGAATGTCCCTGCCACGTTCCAGAGACTGGTTAACCAGGTACTGTCCGGGCTGGAGGAATTCAGCGCCGCATACCTGGATGACATTGCGGTGTTCAGCTCCACGTGGGAGGAACACTTGCAACACCTCTGCGAAGTGTTGAAGGCTCTGCAAAAGGCAGGCCTCACTATCAAGGCCAGCACGTGCCAGATAGGGCAGGGATCTGTGGTGTATTTGGGACACCAGGTGGGGAGCGGCCAGGTGGCGCCCCTACAGGCTAAGATCGATACCATTCTGGCTTGGGAGCCCCCCAAGACCCAGACAGAGGTGAGATCTTTGGACTGGGTTGAGTGTGTGACATTGATCCACATTCCGTCCATCACCTGTTTTTTTTGCAAATTCCGCCCTAAGTGCGCTGGGGATGCCCAGACGTGGGTCTCAGGCACTCCACACCACTGGAGTCAAGCTAGCCGGGCTGATGAGAGGTGTTACCTCGAAACCGGTCCGGTCCTCGGATGCTTGATTCCGTTCTGGGAAGGACATGGCTTTTGTAGTTCGGACTGGACTGTTCCCATGGGGCACAGGGTCAGAGCTGATTTGCATATCGCCATTGTCTAACCCGGGGTGGTGTGGAGTGAAAAAAAACGATGGATTTTGGCCCAGATCTTTGGACTGGGTTGAGTGTGTGACATTGATCCACATTCGGTCCATCACCTGTTGTTTTTGCAAATTCCGCCCTAAGTGCGCTGGGGATGCCCAGACGTGGGTCCCAGGCACTCCACACCACTGGAGTCAAGCTAGCCGGGCTGATGAGAGGTGTTACCTCGAAACCGGTCCGGTCCTCGGATGCTTGATTCCGTTCTGGGAAGGACATGGCTTTTGTAGTTCGGACTGGACTGTTCCCATGGGGCACAGGGTCAGAGCTGATTTGCATATCGCCATTGTCTAACCCGGGGTGGTGTGGAGTGCAAAAAAACGATGGATTTGGGCCCAGATCTTTGGACTAGGTTGAGTGTGTAACATTGATCCACATTCGGTCCATCACCTGTTGTTTTTGCATGCTGATTGGATGTCAACTGTCTGTCAACACTGCAAACCAGGAAGTGTTGGCAGCCATCTTGTGCCTCGGTAGAACCGAGGCACAAGAAAGCTGAAAACAAACACGCAAAACACGCAAAGGGGGCAGGGTAGACACACCATGACCCCCTAGGCCTGCTCATTTTTTTTTTTTTAACATGGGGATTCCGACTTGGTATTAGCATTAGTTTGCTAATACTGCTGTAGTAGTGTAAGTGCAGGCTGCTGTGGAGTCAGGCACATGCATTTCGAAGACTGTAGCAGCATCTGCTCGTATAATGGCAGCGCGCACATTTAAGAAGCATGCGTTAGCCCTGCGCTCTCCTTGGAGTGGGGGATCTGCCCAGACACCTTGCACTTGTCTCACCCGAACACCAGCCCATCCCTTTACTTCGGTTTCACATCTGCACATCAACCTAGCCTATTGACAGCTTATCGGCAGCGGATTCCTAGCCTGTCCTGCCAGACTGTCTGGGAAGTGAAAGTCCCTGCTAACAGGCGCGAGCCTCCAGCAATTAGATGTCTGCCAAGCAGCACCCCACCCCCTCGCGCCCTCTAGTCAGACCCCCCTTCTTCCTGCCCCTGGTCTTCACAAAGCCCTTGAGGCCAGGGTGAAGGCCCTGTTCACCGGTAGACACCCCTCTGATCGGTAAAATGGAGGGAACGGCAATGAAGGACGGGCACGCTATAAATATAAGCTGCTCTATTGAATCCAGAGTCCGAGGAGCCCGCGCCGCTGGCAGCCACTGGAGGGAAGATGGAGAAAAGGGGGTAAGGGGCTGGAGGATGTTCAAGGGGAGGACATCCTCCAGGGGTTGGTGGCAAGGAGTGTATTGCCTTTAATCAGCGGTAGGAGGAATGGATGGACATGCTGACATGCGTATTTACAACATGGGGACAGGATGAGGGTACCTATACAGGAGAAAGTGCGTTTGTAGAGGATAAGAGCACGTGTTTATTAAACCATGTGCACATAGTGAGCACATGAGCATGATGAGACTAAGTGTGTATAGAGTATACTGGATGGGCACGTGTGAACGATGAGGGGTGCGCACAGGTGAGGCAGCCTGTATTTAATGTAAAGGTGTGCACTGGGTGTGCATGTGAGCATAATGAGAACCTGCTATAAGAAAAGTATGTGTAGACGGTGGGGGCTTTTGTAAAGAATGCAGGCATGCAGGACTATAGCGTGTTTTCGATAGGGCCACGAACATAGAGGGCAGGTCCACGGATTGCAGTGTGTGTATATAATGCGAGCTTGTGCATACCAGACCAATCAGAGCTCGTGACAAAAAAAGATCATGGAAAGGATGACAGCACATGTTCATGACGATCTAACGGGTAGAGGATGTAAGCGCAGGTACTGAAGGGACGAGGAAGTACCATCAGGACGTGTACTCCATTAGCGCAATTGTGTATGAGGAGGGCACCAGTGCTTGAAGAGAGCCTATTATTTTATGAGAATGTGTGTAAATGGTGAGGGCATGCATGAGCGTAATTTCACCAAAATGCCACGGGTAGCGGAAGTGACTTCACATGCCCCTTGACCTTCACTTTCACTCACACATACATATGCTTAAACATATACATGCATTCACAAATACACACACACACTCTGCCTGCATATTCACACACTCTTACATAAAACCGAGGTGATTAAAGCCCCCACCGTCGTCCATAAGGACGAACTGCTTCTTTTCCTGCCCCTGATTTTGCCACTGCTGAAGCTAGGGGGCACAAATGCAGTGCCCGGGGTCTCAAGGGGAATGCCAAGGGTCGCAGCAGCCACCCTGGGCGACCCCTAAATGACATTCATCAGGGCATGTTTACAGGATGACTGCCTGTTCATAACGAGGGCTTAGATAGTGTGAACACTCCAAGAGCACTAGGGAATGAAAGTACATGATGCTGCCAAAACAGAGCGTGATAAGGGCATTATGCAGCCAAGGAGAGTGTACACGAGGGTGACACACAGGAATAGAGCATGGGTACTTAAGAGCACTGGATACTTGAGAGCACGGGCACTTGAGAGCACGGGTACTTGAGAGCACGGGTACTTGAGAGCATGGGCATTTGAAAGCACGGGCATTTCAGAACACAGGCACTTGAGAGCACGGGCACTTGAGAGCACGGGTACTTGAGAGAACTGGTACTTGAGAGCACTGGTACTTGAGAGCAGGGGCAGTTGAGAGCACGGATACTTGAGAGCACGGGAACTTGAGAGCATGTGTGCATGAGGAGGGCATGGAAACAGGCATGGACACATGTTGAGAACGCGTGTACATGAGTATGAAAGAGCCTAACCAAGAATGTAGAATCAACACATGGGAAGGGACCGGCGCCTCCATGGAGGACGAAAGCAGAGGGTGACATCTCAGCTGGATCGGTGGAGTGTTTACAGGTCAGGGAGTGAGTGTGCAGGTGTGGAAAAAGGTAAAGGTAGGGCTAAGACCTTTTTCAAGATGTGCCCGGCGCTAACCGCCCTTGTACCATTCAAATTACCAAGCAATGAGGCAGGCGCCGGAGACCAGAAGGCAGGAAACAGAAGTTTTATTCCGACGGAGCAGAACACATCAGATCGGACAACAAGGTATCGTCTCGAGGTGCTCTAACAGCTTCTCGGAGGCCTGGCCTCTTATACACTGGTTTATGGCATGTGACCTTTCTTTATTACAATCAGAACATTGTGAACGACAAGGAAAAAGACATCCCCGTAATCCTCGTGTCAATCCCACCCCACATGCCTCTACAATAGAGATCCTCAACCTGCTGATAAGAGGAAGGGGTCATCGCGCAGCTGAGTGTTCTGCCGATTCTTTGGATGTATGCGCCTGATCATATCCCGGGGGGTGGGGAGGTCTTGATCAATAGAGGGTCCTTTGAAGAAGAGTGACTTCATACAATAAGGGGCAGTAAAAGATATCTCCCGGCTTAGGCGATGGCCTCGGACCTGTGTGGACAGCTGGACACGGGGGAAGGGGTCATCAAAGGAGTGGTATTCATGCCGCGTGGACAAACGAGCGCGGAGGGAAGGTTTACCAACAGAGGGGCATTCATGGGAGGAGAGGAGATGTTGGTCAGGCGCAGGCGTGACTCCCAAGGACAGGGTCATGCAGAAGGGTCATGCTCATGAGAGGGAGGGAGGGGGAGCCATGGTGCGCGGAGGATGCTTGCTGGGTCAGAGGGGCGCGCTGGCAACCGATCGTGGACAGGGAGACCATGATACCTAAAATGGTTGTCGTGCACGTTGTACATGGGTGACAAGCTGGCACAGATGATGTTCAGTTCGTAAACTAAAATTCCACAGTCCTCCCTTTTAACATGTCTCGCCAACTTGTCAGTTCGGATTTATCCCCATAATGCCACGTATTTCTACTTCATAGAGGGGACTCATATGCTCAGTTCGGAAGTCCAAAGTCTTTGGGCACATACAGTTAGAAACAAGGCCGCACAAAGATGGCAGACATTGGATACCTAAGCAACACCCACATAATATCACAACAGGTATCAGCACGAAGGAAAACAACTTCCAACCCCAGCCCTTCAAAGTGTCCCAAAACCAGCTTCCAAGCGACCATCCTTCTTGTTCTTGGTGAACCTCTAGGAAAGTCTGTGGAGGTGCTCAATTGCCTTGTAGACTGAAGGCGAGTTGTCAGGCACGTAGGTGCAGCAGCTAGATCCGATGATGCGGCATGCTCCTCCTCGGTCGGCTAGGACCACGTCTAGGACAAGGCGGTTTTGAAGTGTCACAAGGCGGACCGCTTGAAGCTCAGCCGTGTTGTTAGCGAGGATGCCAGCCGTGATGTTGATCGTTGTTTCTACTGCCTGGGTCAGGTGTCGGATAGCACGGCTGTTTGCCATTGGGCCCCACAGAGGAACAAGTCCCTTTGCTGCATCTAGGAACTGTGCTCCAGTGGAGTCGGCTTGTCCAATGTCATCTGCACGCCTCTGCCGGTGATGGTTGGCAGGGGCTACATACGTGGGCGGAAGAACGAAGGCAATGTAACAGACACCCTTCCAACCTTTTGGGAGCCAGGTGTAAGCTTTGGTGCCACACACAAAGTACATGTTTGGAGAAGCAACAAAGGAAGGGGGGTCGGCTGAGTCCAATGTTCTAATGATTCGGCAGGAGCTGCGACCCACCGGCTGTGATCCCTGGCCTTCGAGACACACAAGACCTGTAGCATTGATAACAGACAGAGCCACAGTCAGAGTGGTGGTGGTTTGTTTTTGCAGATGAGAGAAGGTGGATCTAGCTGGATTGTGGAGCACCTGTACTTCGACACGTTCTTTGGCTGGAATGTCTTTAAGGAAGGTGGCGCCCGTGAGCGCAGGACACAGGGCAGCAGAAGTCTTTCCGGTTTTGTTCAGCCAGAAACCAGAGTAGAAGTGCGACACCGTCTGGCTGGAGGTGGCGTTGTCCTTGTGGCTCTCTTGCATGAGGATCAACCAGGCGAGGCGGGAGCCGTGAACTGAGAAAGGAGAAGGGATGAAGGGGATGGAGTGTCCAGCGGCATGCGGGAGCAACCCGCAGATCCAGCAGTTCGTAGCATTTGCGGCAAGGTTGTGTTGGTGCAACAGTTGCACGAAAGAATTGTTCCAGAATTCCCTGCGCCTTTCTCGCAGCTGAGGCGACAGAGAGACTAGGTGATGCTCTTTCAGGGGTGTTGGTTGTGCAGTAGGTAGCAATGCCTCATGAGCCGGTGTGCTTTCCTCCAGAATCCAGAAGGAGGTCATGAGGAGGAGGCAGAAGAGGAAGACAATAAAGAGGGCGATTGTCTTTGATTTGTGCAAATTGTCAGTCTTTGGGTTTCTATAGTGGGTATTTCCTGTTGCTTCCATCATCTTCTTATCTGGCGCTTCCATCATCTTCTCATCTGGCGCTTCCATCACCTTCAAGGGGCTCGGTAGCGGGCAGAACCACAGACTTCGTTTAGCTTCTCTCCCGGCAACCCTTGGTTGTGCTGAGGTCACCGTTCTGAGATTTAACTTAGTCCGTGGCCTACTTAGCCGAAGCTCCCTCCTTTCGATGCAGGAAATACCCTTCTCTGGATGGCACAGTGGGATCAGAGAATTTTGCAAGTTCGAGTGCCTCAGTATCGGGATAACAGTTCAATGTCGGTCGGTCTTTGTTCAGGAGCTCTTCTTGGGTGTTGACGTTTTCTGTCGTGGCCAGGTTTGCAGAGACCTTCCGGCAGTGATGCCCGTGCAGCCAGTGCCTCTTCCCCTCCACTCGAAGCGCCGTCCGTGTGGTAATCAGCACTTGCCAGGGGCCCGTCCACCGGGGTTCCAGACTCTTGGTCCGCTGGAAATTTCGTATTAGCACGAAATCTCCCGGCTGGATGTCGTGGCCGGGGCCCCTGGAAGCATCGGGGATGGCCTGCTGCACCTGTTGATGAATGACAGACAACGTTTTAGTTAATTTGCACAAATAATCAGATAGTAGGACGTCCGGGACGTCATGAATGGAGGATGGTTTGGGAGCAGTCCAGAGGTTCATCGGTCGCCCGAATACAACCTCATAGGGGGTCAAATGGTGTTTGGTGGGAGTGGAGCGCATCGATAACAATGCCAGTGGGAGGGCATCCGGCCATTTAAGTCCAGTGGTGGCCACTATTTTTGACAATTTCAGCTTCAGTGTGGCATTATGGCGTTCCACCAGGCCGGCGGATTGGGGGTGGAAGACCGCATGAAACCTTTGCTTCACCCCCAACCCCTTTAAGATTAATTGGATAACCTCAGCTATGAAGTGGGGGCCATTGTCGCTCCATAAAATTCTACAAAGGCCATAGCGAGGGAAGAATTCTTTCAGTAGTACTTTGGCAGTAGTCATGGCAGTGTTGTCACGGGTTGGATAGGCCTCTACCCATTTGCTGAAGGCACATACGATGACTAGTACATACTTCAAGCTTTGGCATCTCTCTAGTTGGATGTAGTCCATCTGTAGGACCTCAAAGGGGTGATTGGGGATCCCAAACCCTCCCCGGGGTACCACAGTTCCTTTCCCGGGGTTGTGTTGCAGACAGATAAGACACTGTTGGACTAGGCGTCTGGCTGAGTCGGGGATTTTGTCGTTGTGCCAGACCTTGGAAATGAGCTTGATCATGGGTGCAGATCCTATGTGTGCGGGGGAATGAGCCATCATCAGTATGGGGATCAGGTATGAGTCAGGCAGCAACCATTTGTTTGCATCTTTTGTTCGCCAGCAGCCCTCATCGTCCTTCAAACCCATCCCTGCCCACTTAGTCAGTTCGTGAGGGGTGCTGGCCGACTGGATGTCTCTGATCATTACCCTTGCGTCACTCCATTTCTCTGCTTGTGACCTGGTCACATACATGCGTGTCACCGCCCTATTTTCAGCTGTGGTTCGTGCAGTGATGTCGGCCAATGCATTCCCTTGTCCGACTAAGTCTGTCACCCTCTTGTGTGCCTGACATTTGATCACCGCTAATCGTTTGGGGAGGAGAACTGCTTCAATCAGGGCGGAGACTAGATCTCCGTGGAGGATAGGGGGGACGTCAGGAATCCCCTCTCCCTCCACAGGAGCCCAAAATGGTGAACCACCCCGAAGGCATACTGGCTGTCTGTATATACGTTCGTAGTGGTCCCCGTGGCTATGATGCATGCTCGTGTGAGGGCTATCAGCTCAGCTGCCTGGGCAGATCGTTGTGTGATGCAGGCTGTCTCAACTACTGTTCGGGCTGTCGTGACTGCATAGGCAGCTGAAGTGGTGCCATCTGGGAGTTTGATGCATGAGCCGTCTACCCATAGCTCTCCATCGGGATCAGTGAAAGCAGTATCTCGGAGGTCAACTCTACTCCTAGTTTGTTCGTCCGTGAGGGTCACACAGTCGTGTATGGGAGGAACGTCGGGGTCATTTTCAGGCAAGGGCAACAATGTGGCAGGATTCAAAGTCGTGCATCTCTTTA
Organism: Lissotriton vulgaris; assembly: GCF_964263255.1. Taxonomy (NCBI): domain Eukaryota; kingdom Metazoa; phylum Chordata; class Amphibia; order Caudata; family Salamandridae; genus Lissotriton; species Lissotriton vulgaris. The sequence continues at coordinate 205,605,360 of NC_141699.1, read as the reverse complement.
GTGTGATGTGGGGTGCAAGTAGCGTCAGTTCGTACCCTGTCAGTCGTGCGCTAGTAAGGTGTTGAGTCTTGGTTTGGTTCAGGAGAGTGTCGACAGCATGGGGTACTAGCACGGTCAGAGAGTTTGAAAGTACGATTCCTTCGCTCTGGCGGATAGAGACGGCAGCGGCAGCTACCGCTCGAAGGCAGGCAGGCAAAGCTCTGGCTACAGGATCAAGAGTGGCGGAGAAGTAGGCACAAGGGCGCTGCTTAGGACCAATCGATTGTGTTAGGACAGACAATGCACACCCCTCCCTTTCGTGGGTGAAGAGGGAGAAGGGTTTGGAGTAATCCGGGGTTCCTAGGACAGGCGCTGAACAGAGAGCATCTCGCAATTCCTTAAAGGATGCTTGACACTCAGGGGTCCAAGGGAGCGGGAAGGAGGCATCTTTGGTTAATAGGGCAAGTAGGGGTTTTACAATGAGGCTGAAGTTAGGTAACCACTGTCTGCAAAAAGAGGTTAGGCCAACCAAAGAGCGGACTTGCTTTTGCGTTTTTGGGACAGGGGTGTCTAGAATGGTTTGGATTCGGTCGGGTGTGAGTTTCCTCCCTTCTTTGGACAGGAGATGGCCTAGGTATGTTACTTGTGGCTGGCAGAACTGTAATTTCTTTTTGGAAACTTTATGGCCATTCTCTGCAAGAAAATGTAGGAGTTGGACAGTGGCTGTGACTGCAAGTGGGGTGGTGTCGGCCGCCAAAAGGATATCATCGACATATTGGATCAACACCACTCCATCTGGTAGCTGGAAGGCATCCAGCTGTCTTTTGAGGGCCTGGCTGTAAATGCTGGGGCTTTCAGTGTACCCCTGGGGAGCTCTACAGAATCGGTACGAGCGGGATTTTAAAGTGAAGCCGAAGAGATAACGGCTGTCTGGATGGATGGGGATAGAGAAAAACGCATTCTTAAGGTCGATAACAGTGAAGGTAGTGGCAGTGGACGGGATGAGGGTCAGAATGGTGGTGATATCGGAGACAACAGGGTATTGGGGTACAACCACTTTGTTAATTTCTCGCAGGTCGATGATGAAGCGGTATGCTTTCTCATCTCCTTCGCCTTGCTTCTTAACAATAGGTAGGATTGGGCTGTTGCAGATGTTGCTAACCACTTCTTCAACCACTCCTGCATCTACCAGAGACTGAATGATCGCTACCAGTGCCTTCTCGCCCTCTGGGGATATCCGATATTGTGGGAGTTTCGGGAGCATAGCGTCCTGTCTTACAGTTATATGAATAGGGTCAATCATCATTCGTCCCACATCAGAGTCACTTTTGGCCCACAGGTACGGAGGCAGGGTGTCAAGCAAGGACAGGTCAGCGTCAGTTATGGAGCACATGCGTTGTGAGGGGCAGGATCTGGGCATGTCTGGATTGTCGTACAGGATGACTCGGATTCCATCTGGGGAGCACCTAATGGTAGCTCGAAAATGTTTCAGTAAGTCAATGCCCATAATGGCGTCGGGGGAGTTGGAGGAGAGCAGAAATGTCGTGTCAGTGGTGTGGCTTTCTAGGTCAAAGGTGATAGGTACGGACAGGGGGTTAGTGGAGGGCGTACCATCGAAACCTATCGAGGTAATGTGTGAGTCAGACAAGGGTGCCCTTGGAATCAGTCGTTTCGATAACACACTACGTGTCGCCCCAGTGTCTACCAAAAATGGAGACTCTGTACCCAGGACCTTAGCGGTGACATAAGGACCTTGCTGGTCAACACAGAGCTCGACTGGATCCCTCCCTTGCCCCTGGCAGTCCTATGCAAAATCGGGGGCATTCTCACCATCGGACAGTTGATATTGGTTCGGTCGGGGGCGGTCAAATGTGTTCAATCTCCCTGATCTGTCATTGTTGGTGTCGTTTGTGTGCCCTCGTCCTTGTCCTCTGTTTCTCTGGCCACCTGCCACATCCCTGGGGTCCCTATTTCTATTCATCTCTAGCAGAACCGGACACTCGGATTTCCAGTGGCCGAATCCTTTGCAGAAGGCACATTGGTCATTGCTAATGTCTCTACGTCCAGTGTGTGGTGTTGGGGAGTGATCTTTAGGAGGTAGATTTCTGGGGGCGGTCGATTGGTAGTTCCCCCTTGGGTGTTCCCGTCCTACCGCTATACCTTGTATCTGGGCTATCATTACCCTTTCTTTTAAATCTTTCTTCTTTTTCTCGGACGCCCTATCATTCTCATTCTTTTGGTGTTCGTAATACTGAGCCATCTGAAGGATAGCTGCGGGTTTGGAGGCCCCCCAACTACTCTCACTCGTCTGCAGTTTTTGGGAGACCTCTTGTGTTAGGCCCTTTACATAATTTTGTACAAACAGGTTCTGTCCGGTTGCGGTGGTCATGTCTTGGCCACTGTAGTCGGAGAACACTGTCTCGAATCGGGAGAAGTATTCTGACACATCCTCCTGGGGTTTCTGTCGACAGGCCGTGACTATCGACCAGTCTACCTTTCTTTCTGGGATCAGTGTCTTTAACTTCTGGACTAGTTTATCTGGGAGTTCCAGTATGTCCTTGACTGGTTTCCTTCCTGGTTCTCGCTGTCTATCTAGTTTACCGAGTTGGTCCCAGGTATGCCCAAACAGATCCGTGTGGTCAGCCTTCCGGATTTGCTTCCACACGTCAGCTGGCAGGCATAACCCGAAGAACAAGTCAATGTCCGCTAAAGTCATTATCGTCGAACCCAAGGCTGTGCCTAATTCGGTATAGAATGCTGTCGGGTTCTTTCTCAAATCGGGCAGAGTTTGCTTAAAGGTTAGGATATCTTGTCGGTCCCATGGTTGGTAAACCCAATTGTACACAACCCTCCCTTTTGCATCCGCATGATTAATATCATCGCTGGTTCCCTGACCACGTGGCGGGATCCAGTAAGGAGCCGCCTCTCTGATGGGCATCATAGTATTGGCTACTTCTACTGAGGTCGCTTCAGGGACTGTAACCTTGGCTTCTGGTTTTTGTTCCGTGAGGTGGCGAAGGACCTCAAGCATCTGCATGAAGAGTTCCGTCGCCTCACATTCAGTCCCATCTCCAACATCAATCTTCCTATACAGCGTTGTTAGTTTAGCGGGGCCCTTACTTTGATACCTATCTTCATATGCGTTCAGGATGTGGTAGCTGAATCGCAAAATGAAATGCCGTCTGTGGCTGTCAGCATGTGAATTATATATGCTCATTGTGTATTCTTCGCTCTCCCTTCGTTCAACTAATGTCTTTGCTATTTTGTCGATCCCATCCCGCTCATCTTTGCTCAACCTATTTGGTCTGGCTGGTGGTTGTTTGCTAGCCTCAGGGTCGTCTGACGATGTTGTTAATGTGGCTGGTGCGGAGGCCGTGAGGGCCGGTGCACTAGCACTAAGGTCACTTTCGTTCGCACTCGGGGCTCGCAAGTTTTGTTGGCAGGGGGCATATGGAGGGGGCATGTAGATGATTGGGGGACCTAGTAGTAACTCATCGTTCGCCCGCTGTTTGGAGGGCAATTCAGGGTAGAGCGCAGAGGGGGTCCTAACAGGACATTGACCTGTCGACCCTAATTCTTGGTTTTGTGCGGCTTCCTTTCTTTCTTTTATTTCTTCTTCTAGTTGCTTAGCGGCTAGGCGGGCTGCCTTTCGTAATTCTTTCCCTATTTTTGCTTCTTCTCTTTTCTTTCGTTGTTCCGTTTCTTTGCGCCACATGCCTATACTATCGAGCATAGTGGGCGTGGTCTTGGTTTTCTGGAGCGCTATTTCCAATGTTTTTATTTTGTTTTCATCGAAGGAACCTATCAGTGGCCACTGACTTTCAGGGTTCTTCTTTGTATATTTATGCCATAGCTTAGTATAAGCTATAGCGACTAGTCCATGCTTAGTGAACATGTCCTTATTAGGGGTGCCCTCCAGTGGAGCCGGATGGTTCATCTCTAATAAGCGGTCCGGGCTGTACAGGCTACCAATCAGTGGGGAGAAGATAGGCATGACGGGTTACAACGGGGACAAAGGTCTGCACTACCTATCTTATCACGGCGGGCAAAGACTAGACAGAATATTTCTATTCTCCGTTGTTTGCCGGCGGTGAATACCTCAAACGAACCAATACCGAACAATCAGTGTTCGGTCAATCAAACAATCAGTGGGGAGAATAAGTGGGTACGAAAAGTTTGCGTTACCCACCCTTTCTCTACCTGCAAAGAGAGACCTTGTTCTTCCCTGTTTGCAGACAAAGAATCTCCAGACAATAATCCACGAACGACAGTTCGGGACAACAGTGGGGGAGGAAGATAGGCACGACGGATTACAATGGGGACAAAAGTCTGCGTTACCTATCCTTCACTGCTTGCAAAGAGAGAGCCTGTTATTTTCTCCGTTTGCAGACGGTGAATCTCCAGAGGGTTTCAACAAAGCGTAATACTAGTATTATCCAAACCAAACAATTTTTTTCTCAGTTCGTCGTGTCTACACGACCTTACCCGGACCGCATGGACGGTTTCCTGTCTTCTGAATCCAGCGCCCGATCGTCCTCTCTTCTTCGTGATGTTCGTGGCACTCCTGATGGTTCCCAGTCAGGACCGTAGATCACTCGAGAGAGGTCTGTTCGGAACTAATGAAGGTCAGATGATCGGCTGTCAGACGAGGGTCTATCGGACACAAGCTCTCTCGATCGTTGCAGTCGTTCACTCTGTCGTCGGGACCTCTCCCACTGGATCCACGTGTCGCTGATGGGCCCCACGCTTTGGGACGCCAATTGTGGAAAAAGGTAGGGCTAAGACCTTTTTCAAGATGTGCCCGGCGCTAACCGCCCTTGTACCATTCAAATTACCAAGCAATGAGGCAGGCGCCGGAGACCAGAAGGCAGGAAACAGAAGTTTTATTCCGACGGAGCAGAACACATCAGATCGGACAACAAGGTATCGTCTCGAGGTGCTCTAACAGCTTCTCGGAGGCCTGGCCTCTTATACACTGGTTTATGGCATGTGACCTTTCTTTATTACAATCAGAACATTGTGAACGACAAGGAAAAAGACATCCCCGTAATCCTCGTGTCAATCCCACCCCACATGCCTCTACAATAGAGATCCTCAACCTGCTGATAAGAGGAAGGGGTCATCGCGCAGCTGAGTGTTCTGCCGATTCTTTGGATGTATGCGCCTGATCATATCCCGGGGGGTGGGGAGGTCTTGATCAATAGAGGGTCCTTTGAAGAAGAGTGACTTCCTACAATAAGGGGCAGTAAAAGATATCTCCCGGCTTAGGCGATGGCCTCGGACCTGTGTGGACAGCTGGACACGGGGGAAGGGGTCATCAAAGGAGTGGTATTCATGCCGCGTGGACAAACGAGCGCGGAGGGAAGGTTTACCAACAGAGGGGCATTCATGGGAGGAGAGGAGATGTTGGTCAGGCGCAGGCGTGACTCCCAAGGACAGGGTCATGCAGAAGGGTCATGCTCATGAGAGGGAGGGAGGGGGAGCCAGGGTGCGCGGAGGATGCTTGCTGGGTCAGAGGGGCGCGCTGGCAACCGATCGTGGACAGGGAGACCATGATACCTAAAATGGTTGTCGTGCACGTTGTACATGGGTGACAAGCTGGCGCAGATGATGTTCAGTTCGTAAACTAAAATTCCACACAGGGAAGGGACTATGCAGGGCAGGCCATCTGTAGAGAATGTCAGCACGCCTACCATGTCAGAGCAAATGTACAGAAGGATTGACCTGCTGTTTTCACCGAAACTTACGCTTACATTTCTCTTTCTTTTCACCAGGCTCGCTCCGGCGCTCTTGTATCTCTTCAGCTTACTGGGCCCGTTCGCCTCCGCCATAATCCACCACCAGACAAGTAAGCCACAAGTGCGCTGTAAAACCAAAGTCATGATCACAGTGTTGTTTTGCCCAGGAGCTTCCATTACCAATTAAAGTACTTTGTTTAGTTGCATTTGAATGTATTCTGCCAAGATTCAAATGAGATAACTCAGTGAGTTGACAATCTGCTGGTAGATAAACTTCTGATCATAACCCCAGTGCAGAATTTCATCTATCTTTATTAAATGAGGAATGTTTAGTTTTGCAATATTTACACCTAATTTTTAAGCACAAATTTATCATTTAGTTGATTGTGAGGACCATGCAATTAACATGGTCCATAATTTCATTTTTTGTGGTAAAATTATGCTTCTTACAGATTTTCAGATAATAGATATCAGAAGAGGTGCATAGAAGTCCTTTGTAATTTCTGTAACTTCAACATGATATAAAACAGGAAACAAACACGTGGTAATCAGCCCAGAAGGATAAAAATAAAATAAGAGATGATAGAAGAGAATCAGAGAAATTAATCTTCTTTATTTAGTATTCCCTTCTATTGATTTATGGAAGGGCGATAACAAATGAAAACTGTATTACATTGATCTTATTTATATATTAACGGTGTTTTTATTATACACGTATATATCTACTTATAAATGCTGATGTCAGAGTGCAATATGCTACTTATTTCTATTGGTGTTTGTGGTGTGGGTACAAGACTCACAAGAGGCAAAGTTAAGTCATGATGCACCTTCCCTGCTTCAATAATTGTACTGAACAGCATATTGCACTCTAGGCATCTACGTGTAGGATTTATGCCATTATGCTTTTCCCATGTGAAATAGAAATAATTTCAGCCCACTACTAATCCTGAAAAAAGATTCTATCGTATTTACAGTAACTTGAATTTCCTTCCATAGGCTAACATTGACATGTTTTACTTGGAAATACTTCTAAGTGTGGAGTTTTGGAACTTTAAAAAATTCCTCTAAAATCAGCCAAATTACGAATTCCGATTTACTCACCTGTTATCAGGAGAGACCTCATTGCTGCATCTTTTAGCCCACTACTGATCCTGAAAAGTAATTCCAATCGTAGTTACAGTAACTTGAATTTCCTTCCATAGGGTAACATTGACATGTTTCACTTATAAATGTTTCTAAGTGTGGAGTTTTGGAACTTTAAAAAATACTAAAAAATCAGCCGAACTACAAATTCTGATTTACTCAGCTGTTTTGAGGAGAGGCCTCAGTGCTGCATCTTTCAGCTCACTACTGTTCCTGAAAAGTAAATTTAACTGTAGTTACCAGTAACTTGAATTTTCTTCTATAGGATATCATTGCCTGCTATATAAAATATATATAAATTAAAAAAATATTTAACAAAAAATAAAACTTTTACAACTTCAATATTTTTAAAAACATTTAATTTTCAATTTATATAAAAAATATGTAATGTAATTTAAAAAATAAAATATCTAAAAATAAATATTTTCAAATATTGTAGTAAATCAGTATAAACAAATATAACAATTAATACATTTAAAAATTATCATTTACAAAACTTTTGAAATTCACTGAAAAAATCACTCATGACATCACTGATGACATCTCAAATGATATCACTGATGACATCACTGATGACATCATCCTTTTGAAAGAGTGACAGACCTCCTCTAAGGGTAATAGCGTAATATAACCCTTGATACACACATTCAAAAATAGAAGCTAAAATTTTCAAAAAAAAAGGAAATGCCAATTTCAGTTAGAACAACCTATTCAGTAATTCTAAAATGTACGTACACATCAAGTCTTTCACTAACAGTTCTATATAGGCACTCATACATGTACTCACTCATCATATGTACTCATACATCTATACATCTTATTACACACCGACACTCATCTATAGAGTTACTCAAACACAAACTCACACATGCAAATAAAAATCAAACATCCATTTACTTGCATATACAGCTATACACCCACCCCTACACTTACTTCTACAGAATCGTACACATACTTACTCTCTTAAACAATCACTTATAGAAACACATACTTATTTATACAGGAACTCTTACAATCTCTCGCTCTCACATAAATTCACTTATATACATCAATACTCACATATACTAGTTTACCACATATGTAGTTACTCATAAAGATACTATTGAGACAGTGATTCACTCACTAACACACCCATACACACAATCATCCACCCATACAGTCCTGCACACATGCTATCTTCAAAACACATACAAACAGTGAGTCACCCATTCATGCATTTATGCGGTAAGTAATAGCCCCCACCAAACCATACAGACACACATACTGATACTCTAAAAACCAACTAATAATCCATATCGACACTCATGTAGCTAGTCACCAACCCATGCAGCCACTTATTCACAAAGTGAGACACTGATACAGATATTTTCATATTTAAACATTACTCGCTAATACATGTATTCTCTAAGATACACTTAATAAGTCAGTTATAGAATCATTTGTCTGATTGACTATGTAAATTTAATTGCTTTTTTTTATATGTTTGTATGTCTTGCTTTTATGAGTAATACTCGAATAAAGCACTTTTTGAATTGAATCATTTTTACAAAAAAAACATCCATTTAGAAACTTATTTACCCATTTATTCTTCCATCGACCTTTAAAAAATACATATATAAAACATATTTATTTTTCAGAAAGACACACATTCACTGGATGATGTCATCAGTGATGTCATCAGTGATGTCATTTGAGATGTCATCAGTGATGTTATGAGTGATGTCACTGACCATGTCATGAGTGATGTAATATGTGATGTCATCAGCAGTGCATTGCGGGCGCGCGAGTTATAGTTAACTATAACGGGGGAATTTCAATGGTTTTGTATGAGTGAAATGTCCAGCTAACTTCGCCCCCAGCTACGCGAACCTTTTCGTGGGCTGGTGGGAGAAGCACGTGGCCTGGGTGGGGGACAATGACAGGTGGATGAACAATATCATCCTGTGGACCCGCTACATCGATGACTTGTTTTTGGTGTGGCGGGGTCCACAGAATGAGGCTGAGGAATATATTGCTGAATTAAACAGAAACAATTTGAACCTCAGTTTCACAAGTAACATTAGCAAGAGTGAGGTGTTCTACTTGGACCTTCGGGTCTATGTGGAAAATGATTCAATACAAACCGCAGTCTACAGAAAACCAACCGCGGGCAATACTATATTGCACTCACGCAGCTATCATCCCCGTAGTGTCATAAACAACATCCCCCTGGGAGAGTTTTTGCGAATTAAACGCAACTGCTCAACCACACAGGAGTTTGAAAAAGCAAAGGAACAGTCCAAAAGAAGATTCTCACAGAGAGGATATGGGAAAGGGATTTTGGATCGAGCAGAAATGAGAAGCAATTTAGTGGGGAGAAAAGACCTGCTAACTGACAAACCCAGATCCCTAGATTCAAAGATTAGATTGATCACTGATTACTCAGAGAAGTCACCAGAAATTTTTAACATAATGCGGAAAAATTGGAAAATTTTAAAATCAGACTCTGTAATTGGAAAGTCCCTATCTGATTATCCTCTCATTACATATAGGAAGGGGAATTCTTTTAAAGATCACCTAGTGAACAGCCACTATGAGAAAAAGAAAAAGAAAAAAACAACTGTTTCAGGCTTCTTTCCTTGCATGAAGTGCAAGGCCTGTAGAAACTCGAAAAAAGTCAAGGATTACCCAATTCCAGGAAAGAAAACAAAGAATAAGATAACAAAATTGTTAAACTGTAACTCTGACTATACTGTGTACTGCTTGATATGTCCCTGTGGGAAGAAATACATAGGGAGCACAGTAAAACCTACCAAACTAAGGGTCCTTGAACACATGAGGGCAATCACCTCAAAGGATCCAAGCTACCCAGTAGCCCGTCATTTCGAGCAGGCACATAACAGTAACAGCAATCTGTTGACCTATTTCATTCTGGATCAATTAGTCAGAACAGAGAGAGGGGGAAACTGGGTGAAAAAACTGAGAACCCTAGAATCAAGATTCATCATCCAGTTACAGACTAAGACCCCGGGTGCGATGAACAATGAGGAAGAGATGTGGACTCACAACAAAAAAATTTCATCCAGCCCCAGCTTTGTTTTCTTAGAAACCTGGCAAAATAGACCAATATATAGTTCTTTAAAAACCAGTGATGTCTGCCCCACCACCCTATATATTTCATAAAAAATCTTTTTTTGTTCATGGTAAATCACAAGGACAATTCCAAAAGGATGTTTGTTCAAATGTATAATAGGAATAATGATATGCCCATTCAGGGCTTGATTGTATTTCATTTCTAAAAATGTGGATTGTTCCGTGATGTGCCATGAAACTGTGAACCTCTCGTGAGGGCTCATCAAGGAATCGCAATGAGCCTCGCGATCTAAAGGCACTACATGCATAGGCGCCACAATATGTAAATATGCAGCATAAGATGCCGCGAACTCTTAAAAATTTAATTCTGAGATAGAATTGCAATGTGATACACACTCAACCCATTTTTTTTAATTATATGATGGTATCTAATATATTGCGAATTACAATTGTTATTTTCGTACTAGCCATTATAAGATGGCCGCCGCAGGAGTAATGATTGAATTACAAAGTTATGTGCCTTTTTTTATGTTTATGTATATTTTGTTGGAAACACGTGACATATGGTCACCATGGTTTTATTTAAATAATGGCAAAAACAAACGTCAGTTTACACTGACGAAGGCGGCAACGCCGAAACGCGTTTGTAAGCTGACTTTATCTGCAGAAAGATTCTGTAATTAAATACCTGGCGAACCCACGCTATACTGGCTTTGAGTGCTCTTATTTGGTTGGAAATCCTGAGGACTGGGGGATTTTTGCGTTGTCAAATACATTACGCATACCACCGTGCGGCAAGAGACACCCGTGGACGAGTGGAGCGGCGGTTGGTGGAACTTGTGTGCCAAAAAAAATATATATATATAAAAAAAAAAATATATATATATATATATATATATATATATATATATATATATATATATATATATATATATATATATATATATATATATATATATATATATATATATATATATATATATATATATATATATATATATATATATATATATAATATATATATGCTGGTCCCTTGATTAAACAAATAGGCCCACTTTTTATTTTTCAGTAATCTGACCCTTTGACAAAGATAGTAGTTCTGCCTTACTGAAAATGACCTCCTTGATATTGTTAAATCACAGTCAGCCCGGCATTCTTATGGGGGTTGGCACCAGGCTGTTTGTCAAGCGGTTTGGGCGCCCAAAGTGGTTTGAGCACTGTGGGCTGGCCACAGGCCAGGCCATGCACCCAACAACATGCTGTGCATGGCCGAAGGGAGTGCACAACGGGTTTGGTAACATAAAATAACATAGAAGTTGACTGACAAAACAAAGGTTGAAGGGACAGTATAGTAAATGTCAGTTTAAACATACTACCTTAAATGAGAAAACAGTGAAATTCACCAGTTATAGTTATCTCAAGTAACTATACCTGGTTCCCTAAAATAACTATAACTTATGCCCATAACCTCCAAAATTACAGCACTCATTATATGTTCAATGACATCATTGATAGAATCCGTGCAACACCTGAAATGACATCAATGATGAAAACATTGTGAATGGCGGTAGCTGCATTATCATTAATGCGAGAGAGGAAAACAGTGCCATACCTACTTAGATATAGCTCCACTTATCTCTTCTCAAGCTGTGACTCTCAATCAGGCTGCTGTTATATTTACTGTCACTTTAAAGAACAGACTGTACATTACATCATGGATGGAATGATTCCATTCCAGGTGCTGAGATTCAGTTACTGCATCCTTGCTGTTGATGGTTGTAATAATAAAACCAGCTCTTCAATTTCTTCCTGTTTGAGCGCTTTTATCACTGGCAACGAGGGTCAAGGCTTGATTGGGGACAACCATCTACAACCATCAACTCCCCTATAATTGGAATCTTGGATTGGGTTTGGTTTGGATAAATTTGGATCTTGGATTTATCTTGGATTAACTACTGTACTTGGATACTGTACAGATACTGTGGATTATTTGGATTTCCAGCAGCGCTTCTTATTTTGATTCCTGAACTTCTTATCCTATTTATGCTTTCACCTCCTACTTCATTTGGATTGACTATCTGCATATTGTGAAAAATATGGGACTTCACGATATTGAAAGTCTGTTATTTGGTTGCCTGCTATCAAGTGCATATCTTCGCATTTAAGGATGTACCTGTGTTAGTGTAGCTGCCTGCGCAGATATTTTCAAAAACTGGTAATTTTTAATGGATTTGGTTAACCTGTTCAACAGTTACAGTTGCCCCTCCGCACTGTTTTGGTTTGAACTGAGACTCGCGTGTGGCATCACGTGTGACTTGCGCACTCCTTCGGCACTTTCTCCTGGCTCCTCCGGCATCTTCGTTCCAAGATCTGTGATTTCATTCTCACCGAACGCGATGCTGGAAACACAACACTTTGACCCGGCGTTCAACGCATGACGTCATCACGACGGCACCTAACGTCCCACATCATTACGTTAGAGCGGCCATTTTGAATCTCTATGGCAACGATATACATTTCAACGCCGATGCGCACGGCAGTGCAACGATATATATATATTTTTTTGTGAAAGCCTGATTTTGTGATAACAACACAACTCACATTTCTGCACTGTATTTAGTTTTTTTTCTTTTAAATCCCTTTGAGCTTTGTGCAAAGTCGATGCGCACGACAGCACATCCCTTTTAAACCTGAGGTGTGAGTAAACTCTTTACCTTTAAGAAAAGACACATTTGGATTATATTGTGATTTTATTATCTATATTTTCACGTCTTGACTAAAGATACTTTTGGATTTTGGATATTAATTATTACTTTTACATAATGGCTACTACGTCGAGCATGTCACAGCTACCACCATTTCTTTCAAAGGAAGGGGAACCTATTCTTCCTTGGAAGAGATGGAGAAATTTATTTGATTCATATTTAGTGGCGATAGGAGGGGAAACGTTTTCAACTTTTAGAAAGCAAGCTATATTGATACGTAATTTAGGGGTTGAAGGCAGACACACATATGACAGTATGGATACTATACCTGTTGGTGGAGCTGATGGTGAACCTTCAGATATTTATGATATGTCTATGACCATGTTAGAATGTTATTTTGGTCCTAGAATTAATGTGGTTTTAGAAAGTCATAGATTTTTCACTCGGGTACAAGCTCCAGTTGAACGGGTTGGAACATATGTTGCTGCTTTAAAAGCTCTTGCACGCACTTGTGATTTTGGAGAATTATCTGAATCACTTGTGAGAGATCAACTCGTTAGATGCACGAATAGTTCTAGGGTTCAGGAGAAATTATTGTAAATGAACCCTACATTGAAAGAGGCTGTGGCCATTGTGGAGGGCATGGAAAATACTTCAACATGGGTCAAGGAAATAAGGAAAAATAAAGAGGAAGGGAATCACACCATAAGTGACAATAAAAAGAAGACTCATGATACTGTGCACATGTTGGAGGAAGATGATTTTGTTGGAAAATGTCACGAAGGGGTTGCTAAGGTAGCTGTTGGTTCAAAGAACAAATCAACCCAAAAGACCTCATTCCCTCAGAAGAACACTCTTGAAAGTCCTCCTTCTTTTAGTAAAGAGTCTTCTATGTCTAAAGAACGTGATTTTCGTCAACAACGTCCATTTACCAATCAGAGAATACGCTGTTTTAGATGCGGTAGTTTCTCCCACACTTCTAATTTTCCAAATTGTTTTGCAAGAGACAGCATTTTTAATAACTGTGGAGGTAAAGGGCATTATGCTTGTGTGTGTAAATCTAACAAGAAAAAAGAAGGGAGTGAATGTGTCTCAGCCATTGTACGTACGGTTGTGGTGTCAAATGTTAAAGGTAATGAGGTGATGGTTTGATTCAGAACAAATTACTATGCCATTTTGTGACGTAGGGATTGACAAATATGTATTTAAGCTCATGGCAGACTCAGGGTCTCCTTTCACTCTAATTGGGAACAAAATTTGGGATGAGGTTGTTGGTCTAGAAAATGTTCAACTTTTACCTCCAGATAGAGCTCCTGTGAGTTATGGTGGGTCAAAAATAGACATTCTGGGGTATACGGTGGCTAACATCATCTTCAGGAGCAAGAACATTTTTGGCAAGGTATACGTTGCTATTAGAGGAGACAAACTTCTTGGATGGAGACATCAACATGACTTGGGTATAATTCTTAATCCTGGGGCCAAGAATCCTCAGAATCAAGTCATTTTGATGGAAGATTTACTGTCCAGTATTCTTCCAATTAGGATTGACAATGTGTGTGGCTCTAACAAATATTTTGTGGATTATCCCAAAGTGTTCTCAGATACATTGGGGTGTTTAAAAGGATTTGAACACAGAATTATCCTTAAAAAATCTGCCAAACCATGTGTACACAAAGTCAGGAAAGTACCCAATTTGATGCTTGAACCTCTGAGACATGAGATTGAGAGGTTACTGAACTTAGGTGTGATAGAGGAGATTGAATCTTCAGAATGGTTAAGTCCGGTGGTTTTGGCGCCCAAGGATGGTGGCAAATCGATAAGGATGTGTGTGGACTTGCGCGGACTAAATGAATGGATCTGGGTTGATCGGCAGCCCTTGCCGAATATATCTGAATCAATTAGTATTTTGAAGGGAGCTAACATTTTCAGTGTGTTAGATCTCTCTTCGGCCTACCACCAAATTGTGTTACATAGGGATTACAGGCATTTAACATCTTTCATTACGCCCCTAGGTGCTTATCAGTTTCTGAGAATGCCCTTCGGGTTAGCTTCGGCTGCTGCGTGCTTTCAAAGAGTGATGAAAATGGTCCTTGGCAGTCTTCACAATGTGATGTTTTTTCAGGACGATATTTTGATTCACGGTGTGGATGTTTGTGAGCATGATAAGGTGTTGAGATCAGTTTTGGACAAATTAAGTGGAAGGGGGCTCACAGTAAAAAAGGAGAAATGTCGAATTAGGTTGGAGTCGGTCACTTATCTAGGACATGTTATTTCTGGTAATGGAATACAACCGATACTGGAATTGACTGAGACAATTGTAAAGGCACCGACTCCTGTGGATAAAGATCAGGTCAAGTCATTTTTGGGAATGGCAGAATTTTATTCCAAGTTTGTCAGGGGTTTTGCAAGTATTGTAGAACCCATAAGGTCTCTCTTAAAAATAGGTGTACGGTTCACTTGGTCTGATAATTGTGAGGAAGCCTTTGAATCAATTAAGGCAGAGATTGGTCAAATGCCCACTTTGGGTCATTTTGATTCTAAACTTAAGACCATTCTGATAACTGATGCCAGTCTTAAGGGACTTGGTGTCGTGCTTTCCCAAATTGTGAATGGGGAAGAAGTTGTTGTGGCCTTTGCTTCTAGGGCTTTGAAAGAAGCAGAGTTGAATTACTCCTGTATTGAAAGAGAAGCGTTGGCAGTATTTTGGTCAATACATCATTTCAAATTTTATTTGTGGGGCATTCCGTTTGTTGTTAAATCTGACCATCGTCCTCTTGTTCAAATATTCTCTTGCCATCAGAGTGACCATATGACACCTAGGCTGAAAAGGTGGAGCGAAGGTTTACAAGAATTTAATTTTCATGTACAATATATTCCAGGGCAAAACATTAAGCCTGCGGATTGTTTATCACATCTACCGATTGAAAGGGATTGTGTTGCAGATAGTGTTGGGGTATGTGTAAATTGGGTATTGGAGTCTACCATATCCAAGGAGGAATGGTTGAAGTGTGTTAAGAATGTCATCACTTTTCAATCTTTAGGAAATGTCATTAGAAATGGTTGGCCAAATTATGATGTACTTGAGTGTGAGTTGAGGCCTCATTGGACCGTAAGAAATAATTTAACTTTTTGCCAGGATAATTTGATGAGAGGAGACAGGGTAGTGCCTCCGGGCGATTTGAGCGAGAAAGTCGTTAACCTGGCTCACGAGGGGCATTTGGGGAGGAATATCACAAAGGCTCGCATCAGGGAAAGATACTGGTGGCCTGGAATGGATCGTATGGTGGAGGCAGTTGTGAAAGATTGTCACTTGTGTGCGGTCAATGACAAATCACGAACCACTAGTCAGTCTCCCGTTTCTCCTGTTGAGGTTCCTGTTGCGGTGTGGACTACGTTGGGGTTAGATATTGCAGGCCCTTTTGAGCTTATGCCTTCACATGAGAGATTTGTGGTATTGTTAGTGGATTACACCTCAAAATGGGTGGTTTCAAAATGTATTGGTGTAGTGAATTCTAGAACCGTAATTGAGTTCGTAAGAGACGTGGTTGTGTCAGAAGAGGTACCTAAGTACTTGCTCACGGATAATGGGGTACAATTTACCTCCAATGAGATGGATGTTTTCCTTAAAAGTCTTGGAATTGTTCATCAGAAAACAGCCCTTAATTCTTCGCAAGCCAATGGTCTTACTGAGAGAATGGATAGGGTTATGAAGAGTTGTGCACAAAGGGCTTTGGAGTTTAAGGTTTCATTTAGCAGTGTTTTAAGGGAGACATCGTGGGCACATCGCACGGCTCCCAACGCTATCATGCAGAGGTCTCCTTTTGAAGCCCTGAGGGGAAGATTGGCGAGTTCAAAACTCAACCCAGCTTGGCTTCCGGAGAAGGTTAGTGATGATAGTGTGGAGAGCGAGGTCAGAAGAAGGTATGTGTTGATTAAGTATCAACAAAGATATAAACAACGATGATGACAAGATGGCTGTAAGATTTAGGAAGTGGAATGTGGGTGACAGTGTCCTGGTGAAAAAAACGAAATTTGGTCACAAGGGTGCTTCCAGTTTCAGTGGTCCTTTCACCGTTATTGCTATTGAGACTTTAGATAACGGTTGCACTGGAATATGTCTAAATTAGCAAAGTGCACTGAATTCAAGAGTCACTTAAATAATGGTTCTAAGTTTATTGACAATTCTAGTGATGTTTCTTCTAGATGTAACCAGAGTAACTTTCGTGGTAGATCCAAACAGCTTCCTAGGAGATTCATGGATAACGTTATGTATTAATTCTTATTCTTATTCAAGTTCTTTCCACATCTTTTTCTTAAGCTTCATTTTCTTTCTTTTACTGTGTATAGGGGATGTGTTATGTTTACTGTCACTTAAAAAACAGACTGTGCATTACATCATTGATGGAATGATTACATTCCAGGTGCTTAGATTCAGTTACTGCATCCTTGCTGTTGATGGTTGTAATAATAAAACCAGCTCTTCAATTTCTTCCTGTTTGAGCGCTTTTATCACCTGCCTATTACCACGCATACACCACTGCACCACAGTGCAAATTTGTGTGCATGAGTGTAGTGTGAATTTCATAATTGAATGGTGTACTTCCAATACACAACACTATGCTTATACTAACTTAAAACATTGCTCACTTTGTATCTGTGCTGAAAGGTTTGGAGACAAAATATTTTCTCACACATTGAGTATACCTCGTGGAGGCATCATGTGTCGGTGATAATCCCTATCTACCACTGTTAGCAGAAAGGGCTCTGTGTCAAAATCCATTGATGGAAACATGGGAATACTCAGGTACAAGCCATTATGTAAAGTAAACAAAGCACTGCAAAGAGCTATTGTGCAAATGTCCACATCAACCAAGTTTTGCACTGGAAAGTAAATAGGCAATCAACACTTTGAGCAGGAGTATATAACTCTTGGTGACTTTACCAGTGCAAAGTGTTATTAAATCTGTCTCCGTGTGTATGGTCTTTACACCCCTTGCAGATGTACCTGTGTTTCTAACTACTAATTATGGTTACCGGACACAGGTGTTTGTCTTATCTTTTTAAACCAAAAAAAATACATTTACAAGGAATGCCTCTCCTTCCTAAACCAACACTGTGAAAATAATGTATTCTGGTGCATTTTCCTACACTCTCCATACTAATTACGACTACACGAGGTAGGAGTAAGTTACATGTGTGGTAAAGTGCAGAGAATGATTGCAAATAGGGCAGAGAAGGATTGTAAAATCCTCAAAGTTTCATTTCTAACCACTTTTCACAGCTCTCAGCACCAGATCCACTCTACAACCTGAAGTGCAAACGTGCGTGTGTCTGACGTATGCATTAGTGCATGAAGGAGGCTTTAGTACATATGGCTTGCATGCCTTTGAAATATGAATCACACTTTCTAAATTTCAACTAAAGTGCCCATGTACATTTACAATGCATCCGTTCTGCGCCATAGGCTAACTTGCGGCGACACATACTTTTGTCCTGTGGCTATTCTGTATTTGTTGTGAAAGCTGCCTTTGTTGGAATGCTATTTTTTCTCCGGAGTGTTTGTTTTTTGTCAGCATCCTAGAATTCTGTATCCTTTAACATTCTAGAGCAGGGCCTTCTACATTGTCTCCCACACACATACACTTACATATGAGACACACAATTCAAGCCCAACACATTTTCCACCTGCAACAGCTAAAGCCTCATGCTTCCCCCCACTACTTAACTTCCAGGGTAATCCCAAAGGTTTCGAAAAAAACCGCTGGGATTGTATTCATCCCATTTCCTCCCTACGTTTGATCAAGAGCAGGGTGACATTTGGCAAGAGTTGCTGATGAAGGGTTTAATGATTAATTGTCACGGTAACCATTCTTGGTGATGTCAAGGATGAGCTTGCCCTAAGTAACAGACAAAGAGTGTCCTTGAGGGCACCGGTGGTAAATTACCGGCCGTGTCAGTGTTTGTGCTTTTGGTGAAGGCGGCCATGCGGCTCTAATGAGAGGTTAACTGTGTCCCTGAAGTAATTACAACCCATTGAAGAGCTAGTTAGCAATTAGAGGATTAAATGTAATGACACTCACCTGCAATGGTTGTCATGGAGACTGCATTTTAGATCATGGGAGTTAAAGAGACCGAAGGGATGCTTTCTGAGAGAAACAGTCCTTAAAGTGAAGAGCGTGATGCAAAAGTTGGGCGCAAGTTAAACACATCCATCTTTAAAAAAACACAGAGAGGTGAAACACTGCGCATGCTCGGCTTTCACCGTAAGAAATGAAATGAAACTAGTACCCCGTGCACTGCCTACTGTATAAACCAAACATGTTATAGCTGTTAGCATCTGCATATTGTAAAGAAAAAGCAATGTATAGAGTAAGGTGGTGTAAAGTATAAGACAAAAAAAAAAGAAAATAAATACTCGGCATCCTTTCATTTCTTCTCATTTATATTGACAATTGAAATCCCAATTGGTTATTTTTTGGTGTGTCTGCTCACGCCAGCAGTGCCTCGTTCATTTTTGTCCTCGTTAGTCTATGCCGTAACACATAATTGTGTTCTGTCTCATGTCAATGTAATTTCCTGCTATTTATGTAGTGCCTTGTTATGCTATTTTGCGTTGTGTCACATTGTGCTTTGTTATGTTATGAGTTCAGAGTTCAAATCAGGATGGTTCATGTAAAAAGCTTGAGTCAACCTGTGACGCCTAATCAGTAAACAAAAGGTGATTAAGCAGTGCTGCACAAGAATCAATAAACACATATAAAAATAAATATATAAATTGGTACGGTGCATCATTACAACAAGGCCATCTCTTACTCTGTACCTCTTGACGGGAAAACACCTCCATGGTTGTCCCACCTCATTTTTTGCGCCTGTAAATCATTATCAAGGAATTATCAATTTAAATTCCTTGACTACTCAGCACAGTACATGGGGGATCATCCTTTTTGGGTACATTATTATTTTAGAAATGGCAATCCTATTAAATTTATACATTTGGAAGTGCAGGGACCGATTCACAACAAAGCATTGACGCGGGACCATTGTGCTCAGTAACACTGTGCTTGGGCTTGGAGTAAATGTCAGATGCACGATGTTCTATATAAAACCCACAATGAAAATATCAAAAATTGATAGAGTTTATGAATGTTTGTGGGCCTCTGAGATAGGGAAAAGCGCATTTTATGTGCACTTGGTTACATGTAGTACTCTGTGGTGTGTGTGTGTGTGTGTGTGTGTGCACATAAAAGGAGCGAATGGAGTGAATTAAAGTTTTGCCCATAGTGTCAGGGATGTGTCAAATGGTAGATGTGTTTCTTAAACACAATACACTGAGTGTTCTGTTCAAAGTGTGTGTTGAAATGGAACAAAGTGTATATGCGCATAGTGTTGTAACTGGCTAGCACACATCTAGGTCTTTGAAGGGGCACTGAAGACGCCACTGCTCCCCACAAATTCCCACTAGGCTTGAGCTTTGCTCCAGATGCACGTGGATCGCCCATCAGATCCATTGTGAGAAAGGGAAGGAGATCAAGGTCATTGCCACACTTGCTTACCACATGGACTGTCAGCCTGGATAGCATACAGGTAAAACCATGCAATAAATGCTTTGCTGCAGTATACTCCCTACAGTATGTGCCAAATGCATATCTTCATTTCGGGCCCAGAGACATTTTAAGGCATGGGCAAAGTGGCCCCTGGCCCAGGGCCCCAGCCATTCAGCGGGCCCCTGATAGAGCCACGTCTGTTCTGATGACCTTGAATAATTCTTAAACAGATAGTTTTAAATACTGTTTTCCTTTAATTTATTTTTAATGTGGGTGATGTCTGGAATTATATAACAGACAGAAAAATATTTGACCTCCCATCATTGGACTTATCCATCGGTGGGGAAGGGGGGAGAGACCAAAACAGATGCTGGGTATGTGTGCTGTCTCTACCTATCATTGGTAACCTAGGATATCAGTGGAGTGCTTCTCTGTCATTCAATACCCCATGAACAACTTCTTCTCAACCCTTATAGGGACGAACTGTTTATTGTGTTCACATATTTGTGTACATATGTGTGTATGTGTGCCATCGATACAATTGTGTCTACTATACACCACCACTTTTATTATGTTTAAGTTGACACACCTTAAAAAGACCAATTGTTACATGTTCAAACTGATTACGGTCAGGGTCGACATGCTGCACTCAGCGGCGTAGCTAGAGCTTGTGGCGCCCGGGGCTATCCCTCAGATTGCCGACCCTTGGGAGGGGGGGAGGTGCTGGGGAAAAAGGACGGTGAGCACACTGGACACCACACCCTCCTAGCTGTCCTGCCTGCAGATGCCTAGGACTCAACAAGCAATGGGGGACAAAGATTGGCCTGTCTTGTGAATTGTAAAATTATGTGTACTCCTATTCTCATCAAATGCAAGTGAAAGGCCCTTTTTAGTATTTCGGGCTATTTGGTCACACAATGTTAAATGTTCCTGTAGTACTAAAGCAGCAACTTTTTAATGTAACTTATACCGTGACTTAAAGAAACCTTATAAGTTTAAAACAAACATATTTAGAATGTCAGTAATAGTGTTTTAAACTTCATTCACACAACCCATTCTCCTGCAGTACGTCGTCTATCCTCTTTCCTTTACATGTTTTGCAGGCTATGTAATCGATAACAGCCATCGGGGCACCACATTCATCCCACCTAGAGGCCCAAGTTAAACTGTAAGGTGCGCCATAATACGCATGCAGTGCTAAATCCATCTGAAGTTTAATGAAATAAAACAGATGCACGCACTTACCCGACATTGCAGGTGATTGCTGTGTTTCTCCTACCTTCATCTGGTCGTCAGGCCCCACTTCACAGATTGGTCTTTTCCCTGACTTTGCTATCATAAATCAAAGTCCATGCAGGTTAGAGGGAGCACGAGCCATGCCTCCCATTCCTAACACGCCTTGTTTTGATGAAGCGGTAGATATGGAATCCACCTCGGAAGACCACTGCCGCGATTTACATACGCAGATTAAACTGGGGATACTCCAGCACAGGCACCCAGCCTCAGGCCTTGCCAACCCCTGGACAATACATCACAGGAAGGCTTTCTAATTATTATTACGCACACCCAAACTTTAACACCCGGTTAAGCATACAAACGAACTTTCACATGCACAGACAGTAACACCTACACTACTGCTTAGGAGGCCTTGCAGTCTGAGATACCGAGCGGGCCGTAGTGGGATGTATAACTTCTCTTCTACGGATGTCTGGGATGAAACAGCTCAGTTGACTGAAATATGCCCTTAAGAGGTGCATGATGAGCTTACAATAACATAGCTTAACCAAACTCCATGACATCTTGCACTCTTCTCCAGTTTCTGTTAAGAATCACATTCCTTACTCAGTGTGCTCAGGGAATTGTGGGAATGTGCGACCTGGATTTTGCGCAGTGGAGTCTAATCCCACCCTTCTCCATCTCGTCACAGAGGGGGGTGGGGTTTAATCTCGTATAGAGGAACCGCCCCTGCCGAGAGGACACAAACGCCGGATTTAGTTAAACCGCGCTGCAGCCTGCACTCCTTTTGACCTGCGTTGGATATCTGCTGCACAGTTCACACAAACGTGGGACTTAGTTTATATTGCCAAAAACTAAGTCCCGCATTTGTGTGCACTGTGCAGCAGTTACCCAACGCAGGTCAAAAGGAGTGCAGGCTGCAGCGCTGGCGGCATTGCACTTTTAAATTACAGCCACGCGGCTCGTTGCGGTAACGGCCGCCTTTATAATTTATTTGGGGACCAAATAAATTATAAAGGCCACCACGGCCGCAACGAGCCGCGCAGCCACCTCAAAAATGGTGCCGCCTGGGGCGGACCGCCCCACCACCCCCCCCCCCCACCCCTGGCCCCCCTAGCTACGCCACTGGCTGCACTGCCAATTATGAATTTTAGGGAAGATACATCAGGACCACTTTTGGGTGGGCACAAATATGTGTAGTGTACACAAAAATGATCGCTACACCTTTTACTATTTGCCACCGTTTTGAATAAACATAAAACTATGTTCACTATTATACACAGCCATCATTAGAGAGTAAAGATAGACAGAGATTACTAATTTAGAAAGCATGCGCTTGGTGGGATGCAAACCTGATTTAAAAGTTGTGTGTCTCACTTGTCTGAATTGTTTTAAAAGGATAAGTATGATCATAGTTATCAAAGGGACATTTTAATTGTAGAGGCTTCCTTTGTGCAGCCAAAGAAACTAGACATAGCATTGGTCATCAGCATTGGTTACCAGGGGAGATAGATTCTTCTTCCTAAATGTCTTATCCAAAGCGATTGAGGGGGATGGAAGGCGGCTGCGAGCAGTAGAAAAGTACCTCTTGTTAAGAAGAGCAATGCCACAGAAAGGTGG
Organism: Lissotriton vulgaris; assembly: GCF_964263255.1. Classification (NCBI taxonomy): domain Eukaryota; kingdom Metazoa; phylum Chordata; class Amphibia; order Caudata; family Salamandridae; genus Lissotriton; species Lissotriton vulgaris. The sequence continues at coordinate 205,582,323 of NC_141699.1, read as the reverse complement.
CTTACTTTGGCTTCTGTGCCTCTTTTTTCTAGTGATAGATGAAGGGCTAGGTAGCCGGGGATGATTTTATACACAGATTTCTATCCATTAATGGTTCAGCATGTCTGTGTCTAATGATGTTGTTTCACTGCTAAAAAGTGTGGTTAAAAAACGAATGCCACAGATGGCTGCCATGTTGCAGCAAGAATGGATAGCTACTTGTAATGATGTACTTTTCTTCCCCCCCAATAACTCTCGGAGTCGGGTATCGGCGTTACTCTCTTTATTCAGTCGTAACATACAAGGAGCGCATAGCATGTCCTTCGCCCAGCCTGCTCGCGCTCTAATGCCGCGCCACGCGCCTCGCGCCCCTACGTTACCATACGTCACGTAGCCACGTGACGTACCACGTTAGCGCGCTCACTACATATCTCCCCTTTTTCCAACAACTATATGTACAAGTCTTGACTCATGTCATAGTCTCTGAACCTCGCTGGTGGGACCACCGCCCTGCCCCTTCTCGTCAGTCTTACCGGGGAAGTGGCGGTTGTTGCTGCTTCTCCTTGACCACCCCCTAGCGCAGCCGCGCTAGTCTCACTCTGACTTCTGTCCTCTTCAATCTGCTGCTCTCCACTCGCCTCTTGATCCTCTTGCCTTCTCTCACCAATGTCTAGATCCTCTCCCCCATACTCACAGGGGTCATCACTGCTGTTCTCTCCTCCTCTTTCATTTCCATTGCCTCTCCAGCGGAGTATTTTATTGCACCTGGCCATGCGGTCCTGCAACCACACATTGCCGTCGCTTAGCAAGGCCGCTCTGCCCTTGACTTCCACTACTTGTAGGGGCTTGCTGTATTTACTTTCCCCCTTTTTCTGCAATGTGGCCCGTCTTACTCTCACCCATTCTCCTTTTTCTAAAGCTGTGTCCTTTACATTCCTCCGTGCATCGTAGTGTTTAGTGTACAGCGCTTGTGCTCTCTCCAGGTTGGCTTGCACCACTGCTGGTGACCACTCGCTCTTAATTACTCTTTCTTTCCATATTCTGTTGTCCTGAGTGAAGGGCTCCCGGCCTCTAAGGATCTGGAAGGGACTATAACCAGTGTTCATGGGCGTTATCCGGTACGCCCACACCATGTGCCAAATCTCTGCTTCCCAGTCTTTGTTGTCTGAAATCGCCGCTTGTATCGAGCCCATCACCACTCTATTGAAACGCTCCACCAAGCCATTTCCCGCGGGATGATATATGGACGTGTGTTTTGCCACAATTCCGTTTCTCTGCATGAACTGAGACCATTTCTCAGACCGGAACTGGGGTCCATTGTCGCTGAGGACACACTTTGGGATGCCCTCTCTCACAAATGTTTCCGCCATGAAGCTCACTATCATTTCCGTGTCCATGGTTTCTTCGATCTTCAATTCCGGCCATTTGGAATAGCGATCCATCATTACGCATATATACTTCTGTATTCCTTGTGCATTTAGCACTGGGCCTAGTATGTCTATGGACAGTTCCTCCCACGGATTTTGTGGAGGATCTATTTTTCCCAGGGCAGGGCCTAATGGTTTCAATGTTTTGTCCGCGCCCTGGCACCTCGGACATTCTCTAACGTGTCTTTCCGCTCTTATGTCCATTCCGGGCCACCAATAATTCTGCTTGGCTCTTAGTTTCAACTTCCCCGCACCCAGGTGGCCTTCGTGTAACATGTCCATTAACCGGGAGATCATTTTTTCCGGAGGTATGACTCTCTCCCCTCTGTAAACAAATACGCCCTGGTCATCCATAGATAGTTCCTCTCTCACTTCAAAGTAGGGGACGAGGCCTCGTCCTGTCTTGCTTTTGTCCGGCCAACCCCGTACGATATGTGCCTTCACTTCTTCTAGGACGGGGTCCTCTTCATAGGCCAATTTCCATTCTTGCTTGCTTATGGACGTTTCTAGGTCTTCGGTGAGCGCAACCCACTCTTCCGCCGCCTCACTGCATTCTATGCTGGTTTCCATCGCTGCCGCCCGACTCAGGTAGTCCGCCACCTTGTTCTTATTCCCTGGGATGTGTTCCACGTCATATCGGAATTCCATCAATTTGAGCGACATTTTCGAGATCCTCGGCGTTGCATCTGCGTGTCCACTGGATGTGAGTACCTTGAGCAAGGGCTTGTGGTCGGTCCTCAACCGGAACCTGGTGCCCCACAGGAACTGTCGAAACCGGGACATGGCCCACACCACTGCTAACATTTCTTTTTCGATCACACTGTACTTTTTTTCAGTGTCATTAAGGGTGCGGGACGCGAAGCATATTGTTTCTACTCTCCCCTGGCCGCGGTCTTGCATGAGGACTGCACCCAGTCCTTTATCACTGGCATCCGTCGTGAGTATTGTGCTTCCTTGGGGGTCAAACCCCTGTAGGGGGATCGCCCCTGCCACTTCTCTTTTTATTCCCTCAAATTCCTGCTGGGCTTCCTCTGACCACCGGAATTCACTGTTCTCTCTGGTTAGTAGCCTCATGTGATGAGTCATTGAGGCGAAATGTTCTATGAACTTCCCGTAATATTCTGCCATGCCCAGGAACGATCTGACCTCTTCTTTGTTGGCTGGCGAGGGTGCGTCGCAGATTGCCTTCACGTTTTCCCTCTTGGGGGTCGCTCCTCGTGCACTTATCTCGTGGCCCAAGTACGTCACTTTTTCCATTCCTATGCGGCACTTAGCCCACTCTGCCGTGAGGCCCTTCCTTTCCAGGATACTCAATACCGCGTCCAGTTTCTTGTCATGGTCAGCTCTGTCGCGACCCATCACCAAAATGTCATCTTGAAAGTATTGAACTCCCCGAACGTCCTGGAACAACTGGTGCATTAGTTTTTGGAACACCGCAGCTGCCGAGGTTAGCCCGAACGGCATGCGGCGGAATCGATAGCACCCGAAGGGAGTTATGAATGATGTCAAACTGCGACTCTCTGGGTGTAACGCGATCTGGTGATACGCCGATGTTAAGTCTATGGTGGAGTACCACTGAATGCCCCTTGTGCTGGCCAGCATTTCTTCTATCCGGGGAAGGGGGAACTTCTCTACCACTATGTTTTTGTTCAACTCGCGCAGGTCTACGCATAGACGGACCTTGCCGTTGGGTTTCTTCACCACCACCAACGGCGCCAGCCACTCGGCACAGGTAATCGGTTCGATGATTCCTCTTTTCTCTAGCTGCCGTAGCTCCTCCTTCACGTCTTCCCTCACTGCCAACGGGATGTTCCTCACCTTGTGAGCCACCGGCACTGCACCTTCTCTGAGTATGATCTTGTGCGCGAATTTGTCGAGCCTTCCTACTGATCCACCAAAGACCGTTGGGAACTCCTTCCTCCACCTGTTCGTGTTCATCTCTTCTTCCGGCTCCGTCATCAATATCTGCTCCTTGCCACCTGGGTCCAGTTTGATCCCCAAGTCTCCTTGGTCGAGCCACCCCAGGACAGAAGGGCCTTTCTCGGAAACGTATAGTTTACACCTGGCCGCCCTGCCCCTGAACTCAAAGTTCAGCTTTCTGCATCCGGCCATGGGGATTCGATCTCCGTTATATGTGACGGGGCGTATGTCCAGCTTATCCAGCTCGGGGCCCAGTTGCGGAGCAAACTTCTCCCCCCATACTTTTCTTGGAATTATGGTGTACGGTGACCCCGTGTCTGCCACCACTTGGACTTCCACACCCCCTATCGTCATGTCCATGATCGGCTTCATCGTTCTCCTTCCGTCGGTGCCTCGGCCTTGGTCGTTCACGCTCAAGATTTCGTCGTAGATGCAGAGGACAGTGACCACCTCCTCTTCGGTCGCCTCGTTTGGCTCCTCCACTTCTTGGCCCACGTACTTCACTGCGTTTTTGGAGGCCTTCTTCCTGCACACTTTTTCATAATGGCCGACGATTCCACAAAACATGCATTTGGCGCGAAGCGCGGGGCACTTCCGGTCGTGCGCCTCGTGCGTCCAACTGCCGCATCTGTAGCAAGGCCGTTTGTTACTTCCGGCCGGTTTACCGGAGTGGCTTGGGCTGCTTTGCCATTTGCTCGGGCCCTTTTCTGGCTGTTTCCGCGCCTGGTGATCTTTGTGGGGTTCTTCATTGTCCACCTTGTTCACCATCCCGCTGGGCACATTCTCTTTCTTCGTGGCCGCTGCACACCTTCGCGCCAGTTCGGCTCTCTTGACTATCACCAGTACGTCCTTGAGCGAGGTGTCTCCTGCAGCCCATAGCTTGTCCTGTACGCTCGTGCACGTGGTGCGCATCACCACTTGGTCTTTTATGAATTCACTTTCCCAGTTTGCGTACTTGCATGGGGCCGCCAGTTTCCTTAACGCCGCTACATACTCTTCCACCGTCTCCCCTGGTAGTTGTTTCCTTTGTTGGAAGTTAAACCTGTCCACTGAGACACATACCGAGGGTTTGAAGTGTTCCTCCAGGTCTTCCATTGCGTGGGCGTACACGTCATCGTCGTCCGCCTCTCTCTTCTTAGGTACCAAGCTTTTGTAGATCCTCAGGCCTTCTGGGCCTAGGTTTAGCAGCAGGATGCGTTTCTTTCTCGGCGGTTTGAATTTCTCCTCACTTTCGTCTTCCAGTACTTCTATGAAATTATCTATGTACTCTTTCCAGTCCTCCCATTTCATGAGTGGCTCCCCTGGTCTGGGAAGGAACTGGACTGGCGCTATCGCATAACCTGCTTGTGTGTTCATCTTTTCGCCTCTGGATGTGGGCAGCGCACTTTCCAGGCTTCTCGGGCTCCCTGGTGCACTGTCTTGTTCCTCCTTGTTGAGTAAGGGTGGAGGGCTGCTCCTTTCAGCCCTTTCCTGTTCAGGTGGGGTAGCCAGTGCGGTTGCCTGCGGGCCTTGACCGTGGCTGGCCTCCTGCTTCGGATGTGTGGCAGTTCTCCGCCCTCTTGGTCACTGTGCGCCCACTGTGCTCGGTTACTCGTGCTGTTGGCTGCGTCGCGCTCCTTGCGGTGCCCGGTCAGGGTGTGGTCGCTGTGCGTTCCCTCGGGCCTTCCTCGCTCGCTCAGTGACTCCGCTCCGTTCCGCCGTTCTCCGCGTAGTCTGCGTGGTGGGGGTCGTGGGTCGTTATCCCACACTCGTCGCCACTGTAATGATGTACTTTTCTTCCCCCCCAATAACTCTCGGAGTCGGGTATCGGCGTTACTCTCTTTATTCAGTCGTAACATACAAGGAGCGCATAGCATGTCCTTCGCCCAGCCTGCTCGCGCTCTAATGCCGCGCCACGCGCCTCGCGCCCCTACGTTACCATACGTCACGTAGCCACGTGACGTACCACGTTAGCGCGCTCACTACACTACTGGGCTGAGAATTTAAAAAGAACTGTTTGTAAGGATCCTGACGTAACAGCGCCTGCATTGCCCTCTCTAAACTACAATTCCCGGGAGGCAGTCGGTGGGAGGAAGTACTTCAGATGCCGAAGCGCCGACAACATTGTCCGTAATCCTGACTTGACATTCCACACTCGCTCGGCCGAGTGAGAGGGTTCCTAGCGGCTGATTTCTTGGAGCCATCCCGTTCTCTTTCATGTGCACCAGCAGATGGTGGATTCATCTGTGTTTCTCGGGCATATTGGAAAGACCTCTCCATTAAGGTAAAGGAGTTGGAGACATATTTAGAGCAACGTTCTAATTCCCTGAGCGGAATGCAGCAGCGTGAGTGTTGGAGCCGCGCATTACCGTTTCAGGAGTAGTGTGTGTTTCTTTCTACTCGTGAAGCAAACTAGCATAGGAAGCTGTTTAATTCCTCGGCGGAGCGCAGTGGTGCATCGAACCACGCGTTACCGTGTATTGGACTGAAGTGGGGATTTGATATTCTACTAAGTTTCCATAGCAGAGCGCAGTGGTGTCTATGAACCACACATTACCGTGTACGGCATGAGTTTACAGGGTAACAACTTTTTCGTGAATAAAACATTTGGTGGAGCATATCTGATGTGGAGAATAACATCGTGCTGTGATAATACTGCCGGAATTTGTTTTGCTTTTTGGATTGTGTTCCATTTATTATTTCTGGATTAGGGAGGAGCATTTCTGATGGGTTTGGAGTAATTCTACTCTCTAGACCGTTCAAAGACTATTAATACATGAACCTTGGTATGTATGTATGAGGAAATACAAAGTGATGTTGGTACAGATGATTTGCACTGTATGTTTGTGTATTGACATTTGTGAGTTCTGTTGTTCTAGATGACTGGTATGGACTACACAAGACATAGAATTGCTTGAGTAGAAAAGGAGACATCACCTGCCAAGAAAGGTATATAGTGCCCTATTGAGACCAAATGAGAGTAGACCATTATATGCACTGTTTATATCTTTTTTCTTTGTTGTTACAGGTCCTTTTCTCCCACGCTGCTCCTTCCCTTTTCCTTTTCCTCGCCTGATCCCTCGAACACCCTGTATATATTTATTTTGGGCTGTTGGTGTTATCAGAAGGTGGACCATTACTCGCCTCACCTGGATTCCGCGAAGCACTAACCTGACACTGTTAACCTAAGATGACTAACAATGTTCTACATGTTGTCTCATTTATTTTGGTAATGACAAAGCCATTGTATAGAAGCCAGCCCATTACATTTATTAATACATTATCAATGCGATCTATATTTATAAGGGTACTGGTTTCAATCAAAGTTGCCCCTTTCATGAAAGGATAGTCCAATACAGGCTTATGTCTACATAATTAAAATCCCCAACAAGGCTCCTTAGCATAAGGGTCTTGTTCACGTTTCCAATCCAATCCAATCCAAATATTCTTTATTTCGGCCATATAGACCATAAAAGATAAGGTACAAAACACAATACATACATTTAAAATACATTTTTAAGAAAATACATTGTATAAAATTCCCTTCTCGTCCAGCGAGGAATAGGAAGTGTCATAACAGTATCCATGCTTTAGGGGGCTTTTTTCTTTCTGATTAGCCATACTGCCATTAGAAATTTGGATATGGCGAACACAATGTGACCCAAAGTGCTGGTTTTCATTACTCTAAATGCCTGTGAGTACTTTCTGAACCCCAGGTTTCTACAGAGCGGCACTATCCAATATTTTCTGGGTCTGTGATAGGCCGGGCACACAAACATGATGTGGAGGTCATCTTCCTCATGGATGTTACAGCATGGACACATTTTATCACCCCCCTTGGTCCATTTGTGGGTACATTTTTTGGTGGGGAGTGTGCCTAACCTCCATTGTACAAACAATTTCCTCGTCAGGATAGGGAAAAGAAAATCCATAAAAGATTCAAATACATAAGAATTTTTGGATTCCAGGAATCGCGCGGTAAGGGTGCCGCTATTTTGAGCATTCATCAGAAGTGAAAGGCTCTTGTCTTTGTAGATTTGGGTCAAGGCTTTACGTGAGATCATTTGGCAGCCTCGCACGGGATCCTCCCATAACTCAAATAGGTTCATAGTGAGCAATTCATTTTTTACGAAAGCAAGCCAGGGGATTTTACTATTGCGGTTCAGGCTCATGACATGGATAAGGTCCTGCCTATAGTGGTGCAATTCGTTTGTGGACCAAAGCCTGTGCCAGAACTTCACTGGCTTTGACACAAGCTCCTCAGCAATAGGGGGAAGACCCATGTCTAATCTCAATGGCAGGAGTGGTGTGCCTCGTGGAAGAGCTAATAGGCGTCTAAGAAAGCTGTTTTCCACTCTCGACAAATCTTGGCCTGCTTTCTACCCCCATAGCTCACTCCCATACATGGCCGCTGCCTTGGCTTGAGTCCTATAAGTTTCAAGGGCCGGGCTTATGGGCTTGAAGGTGGAAGTGTTGGCCACCTTCAGAATTGCGCCAGACAGCTGGGACAATTTAACCCTTGATCTTGCTATCTGACGGTCCCATGATAGATTTTCCTGTAGTGTTACCCCCAGGTATGTGAAGGTAGCAACCCTCTCAAGGCTGGCAGTACCCAGGGTGGGATTGGGCCTGGCTTTGTTTGGTGGATTGAAAATCATGAATTTGGTCTTCTCCGTATTCACCTCCAGACCATGTTGTCTACAGAAGAGACCAAATCCATCCAGAATCCTCTGGATCCCCATGGGGGATTTGGAAAGCAGGAGGGTATCATCGGCAAACATGATTGCCGGAACCCTCCTGCCTGCCAAATATGGGGCGTCATTGTCCTTAACGTTTTCTAGATGTGATATAACGTTATTGATGAAGATACAGAACAGGGTCGGTGCCAGGACACAACCCTGCCTCACCCCTCGACGGACAGGGAACCTGGACGAAAGGTTGCCATCCCTCCCGCACCTGACCTGCGCATAATTGTTCTCGTGCAGCCTGGTTATGATACTGAGTAACTGGGGGGGTACTCCTAACTTTTCCATAACCTCCCAAAGTTTCCTGCGCGGGACTAGGTCAAAGGCTGACCTCAGATCCACGAAGACCATGTACAGCCTTCCCCCTCTAACCTCACCGTCTTCCAATAAAGGAGGACGAGGCGGAAAATCTGATCCATGGTCGACGTGTTTTTTCTAAAGCCAGCCTGCAGGGGGCTCATGATATCATTAGCCTCCACCCAGTCTAGCAGATGGTTCAGGATGAGGCGCGCAAAAAGCTTTTGGGGAACATCTATAAGGCTAAACGGCCTGTAATTGGCCGGGAGCAGAGGAGACCCTTTCTTGTGTATCGGCAAAATCTCCGCCCCCAGCCAAGAGCAGGGGACCGCCATACCTCCTAAGATGGCGTTAAAAAGAATAAGAAGGTACGGGCCCCAAATGTCAGGGTGGTGTCTAAAGAGATCCCCCGGTAACTTATCCAACCCCAGCGCCTTTCCCAGCGCTAGGCGCTCCATTGCAGTCACCACCTCACCTAGGGAAAATTCCAGGGCCATATCTGGGGAAACGGGGGGCTCAACCGCCACTCCATCGGGCCATAGGATAGTATCTTGGTAGAGTGCCCCAAAATGGGCCTCCCAGACAGAGGGGGCGATGTTAGGTTCTACTGCGGATTTGAGTTCCCCCGTCCCGGTATTTACCAGGGCCCAACATTTCCTAGAGTCTTTAGCTTTTAGGGCTTCAGGCAGGTCATGTCAATGGTTCCAATCCCACTCCGCCCTTGCGTTGGCCATTGCTGCTTTATACTCCCTCCTGAGATCTGCAACCTTAGCCTTATCAGAGCCCTCTTTGATGGTAGCAATTAACTCGGACTTGATTTTCCTACAGGAAGAGGTGTACCAAGTCGGGATACAAGTGTTTTTCCTTCGTGACTGTACCACCGGATGGAAAACCTCTGCAAGGTCCCTCACTAGTTCCTGGTGAATGTTAGCTAGTCTCTCATTATAATCAGGGGGTCTCAGTTGATTTATGAGAGCATCCACTTCCTTGAACCTGGGGAGTGCTAGGCCATATAACTTGTTTATAGCATCTTCTGTGTTAAGCAGCTTTCCCCATTTAACACGGCGCCTGTTTATGGAGAGAAGCATGTCCCCCTGGTCGTCTCCGCAGGCAGTAGTGGGCGACCCTACTAGGGGAACTGGATGCTGGATCTCCAGTTGAAGGGCATTGTGGTCACTATCTGTCATTGGTAGCTCCCTGAAGTCGTGAACTTTGGGCCACATGGTGATATCTATTTATATATAATCCAGCCTTGACTCATGGTCCTTTCTATTGAAGGTACACAATAAGGGGGTATCGGATGGGGTACGCCCATTGCAAGCCCTCATTGCGAAGTTCAAGGTAAGGGACATAAGCTGTACTGCCAATGGGGACCAGGCTTTAGGGTGAGGTGAAGACGAGGGTGGGACTCCCCAATAGTCGTCCTCAGCGGTGAGAGCACCCTCCTTTAGTCCTTCTAGGGGTTCGAAGTGACAATTGAAGTCCCCTCCCATCACTATCTTGTGGTCGCCTGACAATTGACCTAGGAAGGATGACAATTCATCTAGAGTGGGGGATTCATAGGGCGCGGCGACTGGGCGCGAGTAAACGTTGACAATGGCCCATGATGTTCTACCAGGCCATCTAAGCAGCACACACTGGATGTCCTGCGAAAGTGTGTCCATCTTTTCCGCCTGACACCCAATGTGACTCGCTACCCAGATCGCCAAGCCTCCCGAGGGCCTCCCCCTCCCGTTCCACTTTGCTGGGATTTCAAAAATTTCGAACCCCCTTCTAGTCTGGGGTTCCCTCGCCCATGTCTCCTGAAAGAGGAAGATGTCACTACCATTTATCAGGAGATCCCAGTCTGGTGTGTCTGCCTTGGTTGTGATCCCCGCCACATTCCAGGAGAGAATTCTCAGCCCTGGACCTTGTGGTGGTGGGCCTGGCCCACCAGGTGGGGATGGTGCGGTAACTGAGGGTGGGTCAGGATCTCGCGGGCCAGTTGTGATAGCCAGAGTGGTAGGCGATACAGCCACCTCCGCTGGTTGCGAATTAAAACCAATCGGGGTATTGGGTGGTGGCGGTGCTTGACCCGTGATGCTTCCAAGGGTAGCCCTTCCCTCTTTGGCGAGGTCCTGCGCCCTATTATCAGTTACAGGAACAACTCTCACTTCCCCCCTGCCTGGCACCCCGAAAACAGATTTTTCTGGAGACTGTTGAATATCACTCTTTTGTGGTCAATCCACCTGATCAAGGCAGGAAAATCTATTCTGGTGGGTAAAATTACCATGAGCGGGAAATACACTGTGCTTGGGCCTGTATCGTGAGCCATCTACTGCAAATCCCACTCTAGTCCAGCCCTGTTCCCTCCCCACCGCTGGATTGCAAACATTTGGATAGAAGTGTGAGAGAGACACTAATTCAATGGTGGTCTTATCAGGCCTTACAAGCCAATTACAAATATATGGGGCAACCTGTGGGCTTTTAAAGCTGACAATGATACAGTCCCCCACTCTATTCTTAGGAGTAAATCCAATCCATGGAACCCTTCTGACCATCAAAACATCTCCTTTTAAGTTAGGAGGAAGGGGCCTGTTGATGTTAAGCCAACTAATTACCTTATTGCGTAGCGAGTCCTGCGGCTCCCTTGCACCACCAGTGAGCTCAGGCACTCCCACCATAATTGCAGTGTATGCCACTGCCTCGGGGGGCAGATTGACCACCCTGCGCCTAGCGTTAGGGCTAATGGGGCGGCCGGTATGGCCGTTGTCAGAACTCTCCTCTCTCGTTTGTTGGGAGGGTGCGGGTTGCTTAGACCTTCTAGGAGCAGGAACGGGGGGCCTTGTCGTTTGGGATGACGATGGGAGCATTTGGGGGGCAGACACACTATTGTTGCTGTGCAGATCCCCTGGCTGGACTGGTGCCACGTTTGGGGCCTGGGTAATCGTTACAGAGGTCGGAGGTCTATTCCCAGCTATCTCCCTAGGGACCCTCTGTGCATTTGAACCCACCCCCGAACCAAGACTGTTTCTCTTATGAGTATTTTCTAAAGCCATCAGTCTAGCCTCTATAGAGTCCAGTTTTTCAGACAAAGGGTTCAATAAGTTCCTAAAGATGTCCGTAAGTGAGCTGATAAGCAAGTCTGTGGTGTTAGGGGGGGCCCCACCAAATATGAATGGCCCTGTACACACTGGTAGGGCTGTAGCTGGTGGGGGGCCAGAGTGTTCCGACCTGTTTCCCGGAGAAATGACCTCAGGCGAGGCCGAGATGTCTGTACTGGCATCCAGGTTTTGCTTGGTTGAATCAACTTTGGCCCTCTTTGCCCCTTTTAGCTTCCTTGACCTCTTTCTTTTCGATGGTTGGTCCCCTCTGCTGCTTGCGGGTTCTGTTAGGACTACAGCCTGGCCCACATCCTGCGACTCAATTTCCATGCAATCCACATTAGGAGAGGGATCTACAACCCCAGAGAGGCGTAATGACTCTCTATCCCTCTGGAGGTTTGACGGGGTCCTCAGTTGTTGTAGGACTGACTCGATAGTCTGGTCAATGCTATCCATGAGCGACAGGTGAGTGGCATCAAGAAGTAGTGGTGTGCTAGCATCAATTGAAGAATCCGGGGAGTCCAGTGACAAATTGTCTGTACCCACCTCAGGGTGGTTGTCTAGCACTGTTTGTCCTTTATTGGCCAGAGCACTGGCCTTGGGGAAGAATTTTTCCAAAGTGCTAGAGCACTGTTGAGCAGCCTTGCTCCTGGATACCCTGATAGCCATGTTGAATTGGAGTACACAGGGGCCGCAAACTTAAGGAGGTAAAATGTGCTTGGAAGGAGCACGGCGCCAGAGGGATGGCCCGGTCCGGTCTCTGCCGGCCTCTAACGGCCTAAAACGGCCGCTCTTTGCCCAGTCTTTGCCCGGCGTCTGCCCGCGCGCGTCCCGCGATGCGCGTCTGTGGCTAAAGGTTGTAGTGGTTAGGAGTAGGAGGCGTGGCCAGCCGGGAAGAGTCTCCAGGTGCGGCGTCTCAACAGCCGCTGGGGAACCTGGGACTCACAGTCCCGCTGCGCCGCTGATGGTAACTCTGTCCACTTCTCCATGCAAGGTAAGGTAATGGCCCCACTGCTGCCTCCTTGGAAAGGTGATAGGAAGCTACTTGCTGCCGGTGATCCTTAGCCTCGAGCGGCACCCGTTTTGGCAAGGAGTCAGTCAGCCCATGACTTCTGAATCATTTCTGCGAACACCTTACCTGAGGACTGAATACTCCAGGTTGCTACCTTCAATTCTGTCACTAAGTCCTGATAAAGACCCGGCCCCTCTACTGTATGTTGGGTCGAAAAGTCGACATTTCGCAAAAGCCTGGATTGGACAATCTTTCCATAAAAGCGGCAACTTTGATTGAAACCAGTATCCCTATACAATGAGATCACATTTATGATGCACTAATAAATGTAATGGACAGGCTTCTATACAATGGCTATGCTACATGTATGAGATTCACTTCCTCTTTCCATTTGCTAACCAAATTTCCTACACTGGCCCTCTTTTTGTGGACTTTTTCTTTCTTGTCTGTCTATCTATAGGGACCGTACTTAAATAATGTAATTACACTGTCAAGTTGCATAGATATATAAAAAAAGTATGCATGTGTGTGTATGACAAGAATTGACATTGTTTTATATTTTCTTTCCTAGTGATAAAAGTAACTGTTTATCTCCTACCCCAGGATTGAGGAGGTTGGTGCAAACAAATGAAAATAGGACAAACTAATTCAGTTTTGTCTTGTCTTTTCAGTTGGTCTCTCCGATTGGACCACTTCTGGGAATCATGTCAGGTGTTCTTGGGGAAGCAGGAATTGGTCCATAGGGCCAATGCCTGCTCCCTCTTAAATACAGCTTCTGTCCTTTTAATGAACTTAGCTCACTTTGAGAATAAATGTTTCCACTTTGGAAGTGCAAATGCGGTGTTGGAGGTCTTCTATTATTTACAGGTCTCTTTCCCTTTATTCACGGCCAATCACAGGTGGCTGCAAATTGTGACCAGCCTAATTCATATTTATTAAGCTGGTGTTTTTTCAACCCCATGTGGATGGACAATATAACTGTACCTACTTGTGCCTGGATCGCATTGCAAATTGCATACTTATCAGGAAACCATTTGGTGTACAAATTGCAAATTCTCCTGAGAGAAGTGAGGTGAGCAAAGTGTGGCTTGTGAAAATCAGCATACTAAAAGCACGCCAAACAACAGTCATTTGGGTACTGTTATTCTTGTGCATTGGTAGCAAGGATGTGAATAGCATATTATTATGCAAAGTGGCATCATTTGTGGAATTTCATGGAAAAGCGTAACATAAAATTCCTGAAATTACATAAATTACACATGAGTACTTTTTTAAATAATATTTTTTCTCAGGGCCATGTTAAGTGTGCCTCTGAGTGTGACATTGTATATGGATTCTGAGTGTGGTCTGTATTTGTTTGCACAAATAATCACTACCTAGTTAAATTAATTCTATATAGCTTACTGGGTATAGCCAAAGCAGCAACAAAAAACTGTTCACTTCAATGGAAATTATATTGGCACTTGTCAGAGTTCTGACATCTCAATTCACCAATCCCACCAGTGTTAACCACAATGGTATAATCAACAGCTTATGCCCCTAACATAAATGCATTGTACCTAAGATTAGGGGTGGTGTACCTAACATGCCTGAAGATTGGATTTCGGGTACCGCATCCGAGGAGTCTTTCTCCCCTCTTCTAGGCAGCACAATATAGATTGTGGCTTCATCTGCAGGACCAGAGACCTTGTCTTGGGCACTTCCCAATCCAAGATGGCACCGCACTTTTTCGTCCACAAATGTAGGTCCATTCTAAGAAGGAGGGCATATTGCTACAGATATTTTCTTGTATTGTATTCAAGGAAGGAAATTAAATGTACTGAGCAGCATAGAAATGGTGCATAGCAATGCCTCCAGTTCACTTTTCCTGCAGGTCAATTTCCCTTTAAGTGTTTATTTAGGCATCTGACTTTTCTCTTGCATTTCCTGATTCAAAGTCAAAATTCTATATTTACAAGAAACACATTCTGATAGAAATATTACACACATTACCCAGTTCATAAAAATAGGCTATTGTAAATATCCTAAAAACTTACAAATGATACAATTACTACCATATGAACATTAGAATGTCTCCATACCATGACTCAATGCAGTCCGCAGCCCAAAATCTCACATGTGTTTAAAACATTTGAAAAAGAGTGGTAGCAGTTTAACCAGTAGCAAACAATTAATTTCCCGATTCATCGCTATGCTTCCAATACCCGAAGTCTCTGTTTGTTCATGCCTCTACTTCATTGTAATGGTCCTTTGACTTAAGAGCTCATTCAGTCTACTTCTTATATTCCGACAAGGCATCTTCTGGTCTGGGGCACTTGGTAGTTTCGGGTTCTCAAAGCCATGGGCACAGTGACTACCACAAAGGGATATCCTTGCCCAGAGGTTAATTTGTTCGGGTGGTTGCCGGTGGCCCCCACGGCACTTATATTTGAGAAACAGGACTCATTTTCTCCCTGCCGTGGTTACATGTTGTTAGTTTGGGAACAAGTGGCATATTTCCGCAGGCAAAGAAACACCTGTTGCCACTCCCTGGCCTGGCTACACATAATGCACCTAAAAGGCTTCAAATTCATATATCTTAAAGGTCACTGGTCCACTTGTTTCCAAAGACAACAATACTTTTGAGATCACTACCATATGTGCTCAATTTATGTTATTTCTTCAGTGTTTTTTTTCTTTATTACATGTCTTCTTCTTCAGAGTGGGCCAGCAGGTGCACAGGACGTCTAGATCAATTCTAGATTTTGAGGATATCAACATAAAAAACATTACCGTAGAATGAGTCTGAATAGAACCTAATTACATAGTGATCATAACATTATATCATGGATCTGTCGCTCCAAGACCTATGTTAGACATTTCTATTCTACATATTAGTTGCCTGAGAATCCAAATATTCAGTTGAAAAAATGTTTTCATCGATTAGGAGCAATTTGTTTTCAAATAAAAAAAGTAAATAAGTAAAGGCATTTCAAATACACCATTGAATGGTCTCTGCTCTCTGCTGCATGCAATTTCGTTTAGTCCCAAAAATCACACCTATATGTCAGATCTACAAATGGAACAACAAACAAAAGGCAGCAAAGAGAGCAGTATGTGACCACTGCTACACTAATGCACAAAATGCATTTCCACTGAGCTTTATTTTCCTGTGTAATCTTTTAAACATGCTGATTATGGTATTTCAGTTCTTCTTCTTGTTAAATGTCACTATGACTTATTAGCAATAAGGTATCTACTCAGTATGTTTTATGGAATTTTAACTTGGACATTTATGGGTTTCTCACTATGCACAAATTTGTAACTGGACAACACCACTAAAAAATAATTAAATCCGCCTGTTCTTGAACAGCCACTAAAAGGTGACAGGAAGAGCAATATGCTGCGAGTCAAAAATGATTGCTGAAAATGATATGTCTTTAAGGCTTACGACAAAGAAACAATATTGCAGTATATCAACATGTCTACTGCTTGTTTCTATACTAACAGATGTTGTATGTTGTCAATTTACCGGACATGTTCTCAACTCCTGTTCAGTTTTTGTATTGCTCTTTTTACTACATAAAATGTTTCGAATTGAAAAGAAACAATAATGACAAGTTGTGGATGTTTGTGGTAATTCATCCCACAAAACGTGTTCACTGAACAAGAAGCTAATGTTCCTTTTCTTGAAATCGGATGTTGACAACTTGGTCAACATTTTACCTAGCCCTTACCTAGCCTTAACTGAAGAATTGAAGCCAATTTTCCCTCAGATCATCAGGACTGCGAATGAGAACAAATTGCACAGTACTATATTTAGCAAGAGTCACGTGCTGATGATGTCACCTGCCGCTCTTGCACTCTCCCGCTCTTGCACTAAAAAAGCTGTTTTCTTTTGACACTGTTAGGCATCAGAAACGTTATTTTTGATAAAACTCAACTCGTTATTTATCTTTTAAATGGAAACTTTCCAGCAATGTGTGAATCATAAACTCTGCTTCCAAGTAAGGAATCAGCTTAGCTGAATTGTGTGAACTAGAAATTACCACTGGCATCAGCTCAATTTTAGACACATTTTAAAACACATTCTGGCACATGCATCATCGTAGGCTTTTGCGATTCCTTAATTGCGATTATTAAGGAATCGAAATTAAGGAATCGCAAAAGCCTACTATGCATGTAGGAATCGCTATAAAAATAGTGATTCCTAAACATTCCTTAATTGCTATTCGCAAATTGCTAGTCGCAATTAAGGAATGCTGTCCCATTCATTCCTATGGGTCAATGAATTGCTCATGCAATTTCAAGGGTGCAAGGGTATCAAAATGACACCCTGTTGGACCCCTGAAATTGATCTGTGCACATATGTTGCACACACACATGCCCTAAGGCAAATTATAATGAAGTTCAACTTCATGGTAATTTGCTACTCCTATTACGGAAATCACTGATTTTTTTACTTTCATGCATTGCATTTAAGGAACCTCAATTTCGAATTCGTTAAATGCAATTGCAATTTAAGGAATCGCAATTAAGAGATTCCTTAAATTGCGATTTTTCCATTTGGGATGATGTATCCCAAATGGAAAAATAATGGTCGCAAAGGGGCGGATTCTGAGAATGTGCCCGTTTGCCACCGTTTTTTCCTTTGATGCATGTGCCTGCTAGTGTCGTAATTGGAATGTAAATAATTCAGCAGGATCTTGAAATTTTATTTGGATCGTGGCCTAGTTTTCTGTCAGCTTGTGCCTTTTTTAAATTGATGAGAAACATGAAGTCAAAGCTTCCCAATCTCCCTGGACACGAAGGCCTGATTCATAAAGGTAACTGTATACTCTTGTGTTCAGGACGGAATTGGCCACAGCGGGCATCAGACGTTTCTACAGGAGGCTGGAAGGGTAGGGGCCAATTTTCCAGTGGTGGGGGCCGATTTTGTAACTGGGGCCAGTTTTGCAGCGGTGCTGCAATATCGGACCCCAGTAACAAAAGGAACAGTGGTTGTGGTTCACACTTTCATGCCCCCCGCCAACCCCCAGGATGGGTCAAGCAAAATTGCCAGGGCTGCTTTGGGTTCCTAAACCTGTCCTGTGATAGTTTACAATTTTTTCAATGCACAAAGCTATATTACTTGTAATATCGTTACAACTGCCTATCTTTTTATGCGTGGAGTTTCTGCCACAAGTGCGTGGACTCTGCAGTTGCAAAGATACTTCCCTTAAAATTCCTTTGTAATTTGTAAAAAATTGTAAACATACTCAAAAGTGTAAGGTTACCAGCGTGAATCAGGCCAGTCTGAGTCTACATCGCCTGGAAGGATTTTTCATTTTTCTCTTTTAGACTTTCCTGTTTTTTCAGAAGTCACCACTGGATGAACAGGTCCTGGCTTGATATTTGGATTGAAGAGTAAATTATTTTCTCTGTGCACATTCATTCATGGAGTTTGTTTTCTTTTCGACTGATTTGGTAAAGTAACCAACTCATTGTGGAATTTGTCTTTGAACTATCATGGATTTGCTAGAGGCTTTTGAGACTTTATTCCTACTTTTGGTTGTCAATAAAAAAAAGACAATAAGATAAGAAAAGATTGAGGTTATTAAGCTTTCTTACATATATCTAGCGTACTTAATTACTAATAATTTTTGTCTATTTTTACTACAGCCTTTTCCCATCAGCGAAGTCACAGAGAACAGTCATTCAAGAAACTTACAGTTGCAGGAGAGGTTAGTTCAGAGTGTAAACTGTGTCTTTTCCTCTACCTATCACTGGCGTAACGAACCTTGAGGGGGCCCCTGGACTCCATCTAGAGCTTCCCAGCAGAAGTGCGGTGCTGACTGGGGCCCCCTGGAGGGTGAGGGCCCCCCGCACCGCGGGGCTGCAGGGGCCTGTGTTACGCCCCTGCTACCTATTTCCCCTCTTGCTCCTTACACTAGCTTTTATGGAAAGTGGAGGCTCAGAAGGAAGATAAGTAACATTTGTACGGTATCCAGAGGAGTACAATGTGTACGGTATCCAGTGGAGCTCAGACATTAATTTGCTGTTAACATGGAGCTTCAATCCAATGGTGCCCCAGCGATACATGAAGTGATATTTGTAGTTGAGGTAAAACCTCTGCAAGAAATTGGAATATAATATTGGAATATAACACAGTCCTTGTCAGTATGAATCACAAAGGTCACTAAATAATTGTCTGTTAACACTCTGGTGGCTTGGCATAAAGCAGTCAGACTTAGCTCAGAGGCAATGTGTAAAGTTTTTATGCAGCATTTAAACAGTAATAAAGGTAAAACATGGCACAAGAAAAATCCCAAACCGATTAAGAAAAATAGAGTAAATTTTACTAAAATTGCAATGACACCAAAATGACAAAAATCCAACCAGCAGTTAAGAATGTTTACATTTTGTAGGAGAAATTAATGTCAAAAAGCAAAAAGCACCGTTCATGCTTATCTGGTCTTGCTGGATCAGGGTGAACACACAGGTTCAGGCCGACTGTGATGGAGCGCGGGTCTGATACAAGAAAACGGTTCGGCTACGTGAGGAGCTGCAGATTGCATTGGTGGGGCTCACGAAGAGGTAATTGGTGCGAAGAGCAGATAGGCGATGCAAAGGGTCTTTTTGTAGTAGAAAGAGCTGGTTATCGCTAGAGATTCACGTTGGTGGTTGCCAAGAGCTCTTCCTATTGACGGAAGTGCAGGTCTCACTAGAGCTTCACATCACTGGTGTAGTCCTTATGAGTGCAGTTCTCTTGTGGTGCAGACCAGGGGTTCAGCAAGGTAATTCATCTTCTCTTGATATTTCCAGGCAGGAATCTGAGTTGCTGGCAGCTCTCTCATATTTATCCAGATTTCTGTGCTGGCAAGAAGGGGTTACACCTGACCAACGGGGTGCAGGGTACCACTCTCCTTGATTACCACCTCCCTAAAGTGTGGCATTTTCAAGTGCCAGAAAGCACTGTTCACATAAATCCAAAATGGAGAAAATCTCTCATGGAGGTTCAGGTCTGCCTAAGCCGATCCACAGGTTTGGCTAACCTTCCCTAACACTCCCCTTTCAGACCCTCTCCTAATTCAATTGCAGGGGCTCCAACCTGGCTGGTGCAGCAGGAAGTGTGGGTGGGCCTGAAGCCGTCTTATTTGTCTCCCTCTTTGAAGACAAGTTAGGCTACCCAGTCCCCTTCCTGTCTCAGCCTCTGCTGCTTCATATCTTCACCCACCAGATGTCTCCTCCCGAGGGTATCAGAGCGCTTTACATCAGCAATGGAAGTACACAATAAAACAATATGGTAGTTGGTCGAAATGGGTTATACAGGTGTTCAAACCAATAATAAATACAGGGAATAATTTAGGGAAAACAATAGTGATAACAGGTACATATAGGAAGAGAAAGAGAAGCAAGTTGCAGGAACCAGAATGCTATTGTAAACAGTAAATGTAATAGTATGTTAAGGAGGATTCAAAGGACATAGTAGGGAGTGAGTGGTAAAGAGAAGGGGGGAGAGGGAGGCAAAAAGGAAAAATGGGGGGGTGAATGGGGGAAGGGGGGTAGTCTAAGGAGATCCGGGATTTAGTTTCCCCAAAATTTAGTGAGCAAATGAGTTTTAAGGCTTTTTTTAATCGAAGCTCTTTGGGTAGGGCAATCCAAATGGTAGGGGCCTTTCCAGAGAAGGAGCTGGATTTTGAAGCAGCTTTTTTGAGTAGGGGGGTATGAGAAGAAGAGTGCTGGTGCTTCTCAGTCTTCAGGAATAGCCAGCTTTTTTAAGTTTATTTGAGAGGTAGGATGGGGTCTTCCGGTAAAGGGCTTTGTGAGCAATACAGGCAATTTTATATGAGGATCTGCCTTCAATGGGGAGCCACTTGAGGGACTTGAGGGCAGGGGAGATGTGGTCCAGGCATTTACAGTTTGTTATTAGCCTGCGGCGAGGTTGAGAACGGATTTGATGGGGGCCAGGTGGATTTTGGGGGTGCCAGAGAGAAAGGCATTACCATAGTCTATGTTGGATAAAACAAGAGACTGGATAATTAATTTGAAGTCTACAGGTGGGATAAAAGGTTTGATTTTTTTGAGATGCCGTAGAGTGAAGAGTGCACTTTTTGCTGAGTTCTTGACAGGGGATTTAGTGTGGGTTTATTTTTGATGGTGATGCCGAGTGATTTAACCGAATCGGCGAGGGAGCGAGAGCAGTTTAGCGCATTAAGGTCGGCGATCCACGTTTGGATGGGGAGAGGGTTGTTTTTGGAGAGAAGAGGATGATCTCAGTTTTGTTAGGGTTGAGTTTCAGATGATTGTTTTGGAGCCAGGTTTGGATCTTGGTTAAGGCTGTGTTTAGGTGCAGGATATCAGAATGGGATTTTATTTTATAGTACAATTGGGTGTCGTCAGCATATAGGTGGTAGTTGATTTTTTCTTGTTTGAGTATCCGGGTAAGGGGTTCCATAAAGAGGTTAAAGAGAGCGGGAGAGAGGATGGATCCTTGAGGGACACCAAGGGAGACAGGGGTTGGGCTAGAGAGGCAGTTTTGAATTTTAATTTGTTGGGCTCTATGTTGAAAGTAGGAGGTGAACCAATTAAGGACAGTGCCACTGAGGCGGAAGCGATTTTTGGGTGTGTTGAGTAGGGTTGGGTGGTCAACAGTACCAAATGCAGCAGAAAGGTCAAGAAGGATAAGTAGGTAGGTCTCGCCCTTGTTCAGGGCTAGGTGAATATCATCAACAATATTGAGAAGTGCGGTTTCCATGCTGCACCCTTTGCGGAAGCCAGATTGAATGGGGTCAAGCAGGTTGAATGTGTCAATGTGTTTGTCCAGTTGGAGGAGGGCACATTTTCCCTGGACTTTGAAGAGGAGGGGGAGGTTGGAGATGGGGCGGAGATTATTAGGGTCGTTTGGGTCAGATTTGTCGTTTTTGGGGAGGGGAGTGAATTGCCCAAGTTGAAGGGAGATGGGCACACTCCCTGTTGAGAGGGAGGCGTTGATGATATTGGCCCAGTAGGGGATGATGACATGTTTGAGATCTTGGTTGACTGCAGAAGGGAGAGGATCTTTGGTGTGGGAGGAAGGGTTGATTTTGGCTACAATGTTGAAGACCTCCTGTTCAGATACAGGGTGGAAATTATGCCATGAGGCGTTATTTTTAAGCAGAAGGGAAATGGGTTCCGGAGGGGAAAGAGAAGGGAGGGGGGAGAGGGGATCAGGGAAATGTTCAAGGGGAGAGGTGGAAAAGGTGCCGTAATCAGGGGTGGTTGAGGGGAGAACAAGGGTAGATTATCGATGAAAGAGCGGTCTATTTTTGCGATTTTTTCACAGAAAAAGTTGGCAATTTCCTTGCATTTGTTAATGGAGACTACCGGGTTAAGGGGTGCCGGGGCGGTTTGTTTTCTAATAATGTTGAACAGTTCTCTAGGTCTGTTTTTGGCACCAGAGAGTTGAAGACGGTAGAATGACGCTTTATCTGTAAAGATGTGTTTTTTGTAAGAGGATCTTGCAGTTCTAAAGAGAGCAAGATGGGATGGGGAGGGGCGTCTATATTCTCTACCCCAGACACAGCGAGCGTCTTTCTTTATTAACCATGATTTAGAGGGGGCATTTTTTTATGTTTTTGTTTTCAGAGGGGCAAGTTGGTCTAGCACTTCCGTTACAGTTTTGTTAAAATGCTCAGTGAGATCATTAACATTTGAAGAGGAGGGGGTGAGACTAAGTTGGGATTGGAGTTTATGTTCCAGTTCGCCATGAGGAATTTGTTTAGAATTTCTAGCTACAATTGTGGCTTTTTTTTATTTTTTATAGGGGCAGGAGGGGCAGGGGAGATATTGTGAACAGAATGAGATGGTGGTCAGACCAGTCAATGGGGATGATGTTGGGTAGGGATGTAAAATCTGGGTTGGAGATGATTGCGCCTAGAATAGCTCCTTTTGCGTGGGTAGGGGAGAGGCAAAGTTGCTTGAGGTCGCTAATCTCAAGGAGATTATTGATGAGGTTGATTGCCGGGTCATTAGGTTCGTTCCAGTGATCTCCTAGAAAAAGGTTTTTGGAACTGGAAAGTAACGATTTAGTTAGGAGATCGGAGAATTCTTCTGCAAAGGGAAGTGGTTCACCCGGGGGATGATAGATGTTATGCATTCGTATGGGGGGGGGGGGCATTTCTTTTAGAGTTCGACACCTAAGTATTCGAAGGTTGTGTAGTCTGTGTTATTAATAGTGGAGAGTTGAAGTTCTTCTTTAAAAATGATTGCTAGGCCACCCCCTATTTTTTCAGGTCTATCTCTTCTGAGGATAGAGTAGCCAGGAGGGGTCATTAGGTCGATGATGTGTGTTGAATGGTCTTTGAGTCAGGTTTCAGTGAGGAAGGCGATATTGGTGTCTTCATTAAGAATGGTTTCTGAGATTTCAGTCGCATGTCAGACAGCTGATTGGCAGTTGACGAGCATGCAGGTCAGGGGTTTGGGTTTGGCGATAGGGGGGGGAGTAATTGAATACTAGTGAATTGGGAGGCAGGTCTCGGGGAACAAGGAGGCTCAGGGATTCTGCTGGTCCCCAAAATAACAGGGATTCTCGAGTGAGAGGGGGGAGATTCATTAGGTGGGGGGTCGTTAAGGTAGGTGAGGCAGAGGACCAAGAGGTCAGGGGCGGATTAGTTGTTAGAGGTTCGAAGGGGTCTGTGAGAGCGGGAGAGGAGTGGCGTTGTTAACCCATGTTTGGGATCTAAGAGCTTTTGAGGGTTAGCATAAAGGGGGGCAGGAGGGGCGGGCAGGGGGTTTGTAGGATTTGAATCGATTGAAATCTTTTCTGAGGAGGGTAAGTTTGGTAGCTAGGGTAACAAGATTATCGTCCAAGTTGCACATTGTCTGTCTGAGGTTAAGAAGGAGGGAGGTGGAGGGGGTGCTAGGGGCAGAGTGACTAGAGAGATGTGATTGACCACTTGGTATGAGTGGTTCATCTGGGGGGAGTAGTGTGGGTAGGTCTGTGTTTAAATGAGGAGTGTGGGAGGCCAGGGGAGGGGAGGGGAGTATGACCCGGTGTTAGGAGGGAGGGATGGGAATGACGTGCGATGGCTTGGAAGGGTTGATGGGGAAAAGGGGGGAGGTGTGAAACGGGATGTGGTATCGGCGTAGGGGGTGGATGAGAGGTTAGAGGAGGGGGGTCATGACCTTGGGGGAAACAGTCATAAGGGGATGGTTTAAAAGGGGGTGGTGTTAGGGAGGTAATAGGGTGTTGGAAGTGGATGGTCATTAGGGGATTTTGGAATTTGAAGAAGTGGGTTAGCGGAGAAGGGGGGGATGTTTCCAGAGAAGTGGGTATAACCGGTGCTGCGGAGGGGGATGTGTCATTACGGGGGGAGTGTCATGCGGGTTAGTGTTAGTCTCTGGGAGGTGGAGGAGAGTTGGGAATAGGTGAGAAAGGGAGCTAGAGTTGGGAGATGGGACATGAGTGCGTCAGGTGAGGGTTCAGGTGAGGGTGACATAGAAGTGTCATTTGTTGAGGAAGGGGCCAGGGCATGGACGTGGGAAGGTTTAGTGTGTCATGGGGTAGCAGAGGGATTCTCTGGGATGTGGGGGCGTGGATGGGGCAGGAAGCTGGTCTCGGTGGGGGGGATAGTGTTACAGTAGGGGAGAGTTCCAGTGAGGGTGCCAGAGTAGTAGTTGTTGTGGGGGGACTGTCGTTAGGGAGAGGGTTAGGAGTTGTGGCAGTTGAGAGGTGTACTGAGGGATTGATGGACTGAGAGGGTGCTAAAGGGGGAGAGGGTAGTGTCAGCTGGTTAGAAAGAGTGCTGAAGAGGAATTCAAAAATTGTGAGGTGTTGTTCAGAGGCTTGGATTAAGACATTTCCA
The DNA here is from genome assembly GCF_964263255.1 of Lissotriton vulgaris. NCBI lineage: Eukaryota > Metazoa > Chordata > Amphibia > Caudata > Salamandridae > Lissotriton > Lissotriton vulgaris. Next base: position 205,558,077 of record NC_141699.1, on the reverse strand, counting down.
GTTTTGTAGATGGAGATGGTTATATCACCAGGGAAGAATGAGAAAGGAGAAGTGGCAGGTTTAAAACCGTGGGGGATTCTGATTGCGCTAGATACTGGGAGATGGCGTAAAAAGGTGCTCTTCCATTTTGAGGGGCGTTTGGTGTAGAAAATATAGTTCGTTTTAATGGGGGACGTGGGGCTGTGAGAGTTTTCTTTGATAAGGGTTTTGCGGTGTTGTTTTAAAAATGTATGTTTAAGATTCTTTTTGGCATTTTTCGAAAGGTTGCGAGGATAGGGAATGGTCCAGGAGTTGGGTCCGTGTTTGGTGAGGGTGGCCTGTTTGTCAATTGGGGTCTGGGGGGGGGGGGTGGTGTGTGGGTGACATTTAGGCAGGACATGGTGGTGAGGTTTGGCTAGTAGAGAGAAGGGGAGTGAGCGAAGGTGGGGGGATATTATGGACAAGGGGGCTAAGGGTAAAAGAGCGGTGGCAGAGGGGAATATTTTAAGAAGAAGGGGTTAAAGGTTGGAGCACGAGAGGAGAGGGAGTGGGAGGAGTAGAGTTTTAGGGCAGCTTGGCCCAGTCTGTCAAAGGCTGGCCAATCAGAAGAGGCTGCTAAAGGGCTGATTTTAGGTAACTTTAGGAAAGCAGTTCTAATGTACTACAATGGGGGTAAGCGACATTGGTGGTCTTTCCCTCACCAGGGCATATACAACATAGGTTGTAATGTCCCTGCTTATTTTAACATGGCACCCTACCCTTGGGGCACCTAGGGCAGACTTTGGAAGTGACTTATATGTAGAAATAAGGTAATTTAAGACTTTGGAAGTACCTTTTATTCCAAAGTCTAAATGATAACAGGCGACACAGAATTGCATCCTTATGTGCATTAAATCAGTTGGACTGGACCTCTAAATCTACATGCCCTACCATATACTAGGGGCTTAGAAGTAGGTTGTCAGTACCAATTATAAATACACCTAAATACCCTATACCCTTTAACCATAGAACTGTCCCTGTGCCTGGTTGGCAGAGCCCAGGGCACAATGAGAGTCAGTAACTACCATTATTAGTAATAATTGGGTGCAAAAAGGGGGGGGGGGTGCTGCAAAAATCCGTTTTCTCACAGCTAGTAAATGATGAAGAACAATTTACTCCTCTGTTGCTGACGTGATGATAGGTCAGTGAGAGCAATGACTGTTGCCCCCTTTAGAGGTTCTCTGGATCACATAATGTGTTGTATATAAAAAACACAGATAGGATTTGCAAAGGGTAGCAGCATAACTTGTATTTGTCCTTGGAAGTCAAATTATGACATTATTGGCTTAAGCTTTCATTGAGCATATGTAGATAAAAAAGAACAAGAGCACTTGGATAATAATTCCATCAGCAGAAGAACAACTTTTTTATGACACAGCAAACATTATATACATTCTTTCTGAATGTTTTCTAGATTTGTCACACATAAATCTATTGTTTATCCATTGTTAATTACTATTTATGGCATAAAAAACAAAGACAAAGCCAATCATATGCGCTTGCCAATGCTTGTTGTTTGCTGCTTTGTTTATGTTCCTTATATGAAGGCATCATTGGCATAGGCAATAGCAGTGCCTGGCTATCTTGGAAGTGCATCGTTATACTTTCAAGATGATCGCCATGTAGTGTGATAGAATGTGGTATGATGCAGAGTGCCAGCCATCTTTGAAGTATATTTTTATACTTCCAAGATGTCCGCTCTGTTACATCATGCCAGGATGCATGACACAGTATGAAAGCCAACTAGGAAATGTAAAAAGAACACTTCCAAGACAGCTACATCTTTGAGTCATTGCACCTTACCTCACATTTATGTCACACAACATGGTGGCCATTTGGAAATAAAAAAAATACAGATACAAAATAACTGGCCATCATTATTGGCAAACTGGCACAAATGAAAAAGTCTTGGCAAATGCCTTAGCCCATGTGATAGGTGAGTAAAATAAATGCAGGAGGAGGGAGAGAAAGAAAGAAAGAGAACAGCAGAAACTGTGACCCAAGATATAGCAATGCTTAGCGTGGGTCAAAAAGAGAGAAGCCACATGACTAGAGGTGGGAAAAGAAAGACCTTGAAAGAGGAGCGAGGGAAAGGTTGTGATGCCACACTAGATCGATCAGGGAGGTGGAGAGAGAGAATGACAGGAAGGAGCAGGACAAACACTCCAATGAAGTCCTAAATCACAAATACAAGTGAAAGAAGAAAATATACTTCCCTGGCCTGGTCTCAGCAATTAAGAATACACTTAGCCAACCTAAAACAAAGGTGAAACCTAAATGCTCCAGAGGTGGGGCAAACACAAGAATAGGAAGCAACGCTATTGAATAAGGAGTAGCACAGTGAAGTAGACAAGCACTCACATCATGAGCAAACATGAAGCCCACTCTAAGGTGCTTCCAAGTTTTGATTACAATGACGTCTACAGTGAGCCCACGTTAAGAAGTATAGAAAATGTTGAAGACAATGTTGTCTGCAGCACACAACTAAAGGTGTCTGCAGTGAGACCACAATGGCCAACAGACAAACACACAGACACTAATCTGAACATGATTTGTCTAGCCAATAAAAGTTTAATAATTTTTGTATGGAAACATGTTCTCAATAAGACTGGAAGATAGACAGATGCAAACACATGCACACACATGCAATCAAAACTTACTTCTTACTTCCAAGGTTTTCAGTGCTCTGAAGTTACAGAATGGATAAAAGGAGTGCATTATACAATTCTCAAGTAAATAAATAAATACATGACTAAATCAATAAATAAATAAATGTTACACATATTGAATACATCGAATTATGAAAAAATGATATCCACTGCAGTTATTGGCAACAGAATAAATGTGACTATGTTTCTTCCAAATCCATTATCGCTTTAAAAAATAAATAGGAAGGAGTTCATAAATAAAAATGATTTAGCCCAAACCATAAATTAAAGTCACAGATGGATAAAACCATACATTTTCTGTGTCAAGTGGAGTTTGTTGGTTAACACCAACACATTATGGGTACAGTCTCTGAATTAGAATATAGCTTTGTATTCACACAGTGACCATACCAATCTACATCTTTTTTTTAAATATATTTATAAAGCGCTCGAATGCCTCAGCATCTTGGTGCTGAGGAAGTGAGAGAAGAGCTGCTCAGTTCGGTCATAAACTTAGTTGGGAGAAAACAACCAAGTTTTGATCAAAATCTCCGTTTTGTCTGTTTTGATTTTAAGAAACTTTTGATTCATCCAACTCATGATATCAGTCAGGCAGTTATGGAAGCTAATAGCTGTGACCTCCTGTTTTTGTGATAACTATCTGAGAGTCATCAGCAGACAAGACCAGAGTGAAACCATTCTCTCTGATAAGTCTGGCCAGCGGGTTGACATAGATGTTAATTAGAATCGGTGATAAAGCCGATCCCTGTGGCACCCCGCAAGGAAGAAGGAAAATGTCAGATTTGAGATGATCTCAATGTATGCTCTGCTCTCTAGATGCTAGAAAGGAGGAGAGGACTTTCAGAGCCGTCTCTTTAATCCCCAGGGCCTCCCGCCCCCGCACTAACATCACATAATTCACGGTGTCAAATGCTCCTGATAGGTCTGGTAGTATGAGGACAGCTCTACCCGCCCCCCCCCCATCCATATGCATGTGAATCCCCTCTGTGGCCATTATCAGGGCAGACTCAGTACAATGATGTGGTCTGAAGCATTGCTGGCTCGGATCTAAGTGATTGTTAGAATCAAGATGTTGGATTAGCTGTTTAGTGATTTTTTGAGGATTTTAGCTGCTATTCGCAGGCACGATATCGGTCAGTAGTTTTTAACCTCAGTCGGATCCAGGGCAGGCTTTTTCAGAAATGGCCAGATACAAGCCTTCTTCCAGGACAGAGGAAAAAGCCCCTAACTTTATTACTTCATTAAGTAGAGGAGCCAAATGGGTGCTAATCTTTTCTGAGACCAGATGGAGAGTGGCGGGGGACAGGGATCGTTCGGAGATTCCAATTTAGATAGTAGCAGGAGGTTATTCACTTTCTCAGGGGTAAGGGCCAAAAAAGCTGGTTAGTTTGCCCTGAGTGGAATTCTCCTCGACGGTCATAATATTGGCTTTAGCGGCATCAGGGTCTATATTAAGAAGGTCATCATAAATTGATTGCACCTTTGTTTGAAAGAAGTTGGCAATCGTATTACAGAAGGTTTGGTCAGGTCTAAACTGATAAGCCTGCTAACGCTTGTATAGGGCTTGAACTGTTTTAAAAAGCTCCTTAGAGAAGTTCTTAGCGGCCCCAATTCTGGTTGTATAATAATCCATCTTAGCTTTTTTGATAGCCTCCTCATATTCTTCTAAGGCTAGGTTATATGCAAATTTGTGTTCCTTGCTATAGTTGGCCATCCATAGTCGAGGAACCCTTCTGCTTTTGGAATTAATGTTGTTAAGGTCTGGGCTTTACCAGGGTTAAGTCGCCTGGCATCTTCTTGTTTTAATCATTACATCTTGCTACAGTGTCTAAACCGGGCGGGTGTCACAGGCTCTGGTCTGGGGTGGCTGAAATCCTTTTTGACAGGTCGGAGTTTTCAGGTCCAGAGGGGCTCCTTCAGATCCTCAGAGCTAGCGCTTGAACAGGGAGTGCCTCAGGGCTCTGCCCTGAGCCCAACCCTATTTAATCTTTATTTGGACCCCCTAGCCGAGGTGGTGCTGTAAAAAGGGGTTCAAAGACAACCAGTAACCAAAGACCCTTTTTCGTTGCCCGGCGGTGTCGCCTCTATGACCCACCAATATTAATCAATGAAGAAGCAGGCGCTGGAGACTGGAAGGCAGGAAACGAGGATTTTATTCTCTCCGGAGGAGAACACATCAATTCAGACAGCAAGTATCGTCACGAGGTGCTCTAACCACATTTCTGAGGCCTGGCCTCTTATACTAGGGTTTATGACCTTTATTGCACGTAACACATTCTCGCAACACTTTGATGTTTGAAAGAACATCCTCGGAATCTCCCCTACAGGCCCGTTCCCACATACATTTACAGTTGAATTCCCCACCCCGGTCATAACAGGTGATGATTGTCGCGCAGCAGGGCATTCCGCCGATTCACGGAATGCATGGGGTTGATCGGATCTCATAGGGTGGGGGCTTTGATCGGCTCGAGGGTCTTTTGATGGGGAGGGGAAGCTTCCTACTGTACGGGGTAATAAACAGTATCCGCAGGGCCAGGTGGTGGCCTGGGAATAAGGAAGACAAACGGGGACACAGGAAAAGGGGGTTTGCATCAAAAGGATCTGAGTCCATGAAAGGAATGAAGGGAGGTGTCGCGCTGGGAACAGGATGAGATTCTGTGGCGGAGCTGCGCTGAAGAGGGGTTTATGACCCAAGGCATGAGAGAGCGGGGGTTGTCAACGTGCGGGGGATGTTTGCGAGGTTAGGAGAGAGAGAGAGAGAGACGCGCTGGTTATCAGCGAGGGGCCGGGAGACCATGATGCTCAAAATGGCTGCTGCTTACGCGCACGAATGGGCTCGAAAGGGGCAAGATGGCGCCGATAATGTTGACGTTTGCAGTCTAATCTTTAACAGTCCTCCCTTTTCAACATATCTTAGCCAACTTGCTTACTCAATGTCAATCTTCATCAAATTCCTAACCTCGGCATCATATATTGCTCTCATATGTTCGTTCCCAAAGTCCACAGTCTTAGGGCAAATACAATTTACGCATAATGTACACAGAGGTGGCAGACATTGAATTCCTAAGCATAGACCGCATATTACAACTATAGGAATCAGGATAATGGTGAATAGTCTCCAGCCCCAGTTCTTAACGGTGCTCCAGAACCAACCACCAAGCGACCATTCTTCTTGTTCTTGGTGGACTTCCGAAGAGAGCCTATGAAGATGTTCGATGGCTTTGTACACTGAGGGTGAGTTGTCCGGTATGTACGTACAGCAGCTGGACCCAATAATGCGGCATGCTCCACCTCGATCCGCAAGAACCACATCTAGGACAAGGCGGTTCTGGAGGGCCACCAAGCGGACCGCTTGAAGTTCAGCGGTGTTGTTAGCAAGGATACCAGCCGTGATGTTCATTGTTGTCTCAACTGCTTGAGTCAGATGTCGGATGGCACGGCTGTTCGCCATCGGGCCCCAGAGGGGGACAAGTCCCTTCATAGCATCGAGGAACTGCGCTCCTGTTGAGTCGGCTTGTTCAATGTCTTTGGCTCGTTTTTGTCTGTGATGATTTGCTGGTGCCACATATGTCGGAGGAAGGATGAAGGAAATGAAACAAGTGCCCCCCCAGCCTTTGGGGAGCCAGGTGTAAGCCTTCGTGCCGCAGACGAAATACGTGTTTGGAGATGCCACAAAGGAAGGTGGGTCGGTGGAGTCCAGAGTTCTGGAAAACCGGCAAGCACTGTGGCCTACCAGCTGAGTCCCAAGCCCTTCCATGCACATGTGGCCGGTGACGTTGATGACTGACAGGGCCACAGTCAGAGTGGCAGCCGTTCGTTTTCGCAGGTAGGAGAAGGTGGTTCTGGTTGGATTATTGAACACTTGCATTTTGATTTGTTCTTTAGCCGGGATGTCCAAGTGGATTGTGTTGTTGGTGGTCTGCGGGCAGAAGTGTGTCTTTGTTCTGTTCCGCCAGACCCCGTGGTAGAAATGCGTTACGGTTTTGCTGGAGGTGGCATTGTCCTTAAAGCTTTCTTGCAGAAGCATCAGCCAAGCAAGACAGGAGCCGTGAACTGAGAAAGGTGAAGGGATGAATGGTATCGAGTGTCCAGTGGCGTGGGGTAGCAACCCACAGATCCAACAGTTGGTGGCATTGGTGGCGAGGTTGTGCTGGTGAAGTAGTTGTACGAAAGAGTTATTCCAAAATTCCTTTCGCCTCTCTCTGAGTTGGGGAGAGAGCGAAATCAGATAATGTTCCTTCATGGTGGTAGGCTGAGCAGTGGTCAGGAATGTTTCGTGAGCAGGTGCATTTTCTTCCACAATCCAGAGTGTGGTCATGAGGAGAAAGCAGAAAAGGATTGTGATGAAGAGTGCAATTGTCTTTGAGCTGTGGAGTCTGTCTGCTTTTGGGTTTCTGTGGTGGGTATTTCCTGTTGCCTTCATCATCTTCTTATTTGGTGCTTCCATCATCTTCTTATCTGGCGCTTCCATCATCTTCAAGGTGCTCGGTAGCGGGCAGAACCACAGATTTTGTTTTGCTTCTCTCCGGGTAACCCTTGGTAGTGTTTAGGTCACCGTTCTGAGATTTAACTCAGTCCGTGGTCTACTTAGCCGAGGCTCCCTCCTTTCGACGCAGGAAATACCCTTCTCTCGATGGCACAGTGGGATCAGAGAATTTTGAAAGTTCAAGCGTTTCGGTATCAGGATAGCAGGTTAGTGACGGTCGGTCCTTGTTCAGGAGCTCTTCTTGGTTGTCGATGTTTTCCGTCGAGGTCAGGGTCGAGGAGACCTTCTTACAGTGGTGTGCATGCAGCCAGTTGCGTTTTCCCTCCACTCGAAGTGCTGTTCGGGTGGTGATGAGGACTTGCCAGGGGCCCGTCCACCGGGGTTCCAGACTCTTGGCGCGCTGGAAGTTCCGGATCAGGACGAAATCCCCAGGCTGGATGGTGTGTCCGGGACCCCTGGAAGTGTCAGGGATGGCATGCAGCACCTGTTGATGGATAACAGACAGTGTTTTAGTCAACTGGCATAAGTAATCAGACATTAGGACGTCCGGGACGTCATGAATGGAAGTTGGTTTCGGTGCAGACCAGACATTCATAGGCCGGCCGAATACAACCTCGTATGGTGTCAAGTGGTGTTTGGTAGGGGTGGAACGCATTGAGAGCAATGCCAGGGGGAGTGCGTCTGGCCATTTCAGTCCTGTGGTAGTCACTATTTTGGCCAATTTTAGTTTCAGTGTGGCGTTATGTCGTTCAACTAGTCCGGCAGATTGGGGGTGGAAGACTGCGTGGAACTTTTGTTTTACACCCAACCCCTTCAAAATGAGTTGGATAACTTCGGCTACGAAGTGGGGGCCATTGTCGCTCCACAAAATTCGACAAAGGCCGTAACGGGGGAAAAACTCCTTTAACAGTACTTTTGCTGTGACCATAGCAGTGTTGTCACGGGTTGGGTATGCTTCCACCCATTTGCTAAATGCGCATACCACAAGAAGTACATATTTCAGGCCTTGACATCTGTCTAGTTGGATGTAGTCCATCTGCAGGACTTCAAACGGGTGATTTGGGACCCCAAACCCTCCCCGGGGTACTACAGTTCCTTTCCCGGGATTGTGTTGCAGGCATATCAAGCATTGTTGGACCAGGCGCTTGGCGGACTCTGTGATCTTATCATTGTGCCAAACTCTGGAGACAAGTTCAATCATGGGGGCTGATCCTATGTGGGCAGGGGAGTGTGCCATAGTCAGTATGGGAATCAGATACGAGTCAGGTAGCAACCATTTGTTTGTGTCTTTTGTCCGCCAGCAGCCTTCGTCATCTTTCAATCCCACCCGTGTCCATTCAGTCAGTTCGTGTTGTGTGCTAGCCATTTGAATGTCTCTAATAGTGTCCCTAGCGTCAGACCATTTTTCTGCTTGTGACCTGGTCGCGTACATGCGTGTTGTCGTCCTATTTTCAGCTGTCGTTCGGGCAGTGATGTCGGCTAGTGCATTTCCCTGTCCAATAATGTCTGTCACCCTTTTGTGTGCCTGGCATTTGATGACTGCAAGCTTTTTGGGGAGAAGGACGGCTTCGATCAAGGCGGAGACTAGATCCCCGTGCAAAATGGGGGTGCCGTGTGAGGTCAAGAATCCCCTCTCCCTCCAAAGGAGCCCAAAATGGTGAACCACCCCAAAGGCATACTGGCTGTCGGTGTAAATGTTTGCTGTGGTTCCTGCTGCTAGAATACAGGCCCGTGTCAGGGCAATCAGTTCCGCTGCCTGGGCAGATCGTTGCGTTATGCGGGCTGTCTCGACTACAGTTCGAGCCGTGGTGACTGCATAGGCAGCTGAAGTGGTGCCATCGGGGAGTTTGATGCAAGAACCGTCCACCCACAGCTCTCCGTCGGGGTCGGGAAAGGCCGTGTCTCTGAGGTCAACCCTACTTCTGGTCTGTTCGTCTGTGAGGGTCACACAGTCGTGTACAGGGTGCACATTGGGATCGTTTTCTGGTAAGGGCAGCAGGGTTGCTGGGTTCAGTGTGGTGCATCTCTTCAGAGTGATGTGGGGTGCGAGCAGAGTCAGTTCGTATCCAGTCAGTCGTGCACTCGTCAGGTGTTGCGTTTTGGTTTGGTTTAGGAGGGTGTCAACTGCATGGGGTACCAGTACTGTGAGGGAATTCGAGAGCACGATCCCCTCACTCTGTCGGATAGAGATCGCAGCAGCAGCTACGGCTCGAAGGCAAGCAGGCAGGGCTCTGGCTACAGGATCAAGGGTGGCTGAGAAGTAAGCGCATGGTCGTTGCTTTGAGCCGATGGACTGGGTCAGGACAGATAAAGCGCACCCCTCCCTTTCGTGAGTGTAAAGGGAGAAGGGCTTTGTGTAATCGGGGGTACCCAACACAGGGGCCGAGCAAAGGGCATCTCGTAGTTGCATGAAGGAAGCCTGACACTCAGGGGTCCAAGGGAGTGGGAAAGGGATATCCTTAGCTAGCAGTGAAAGCAGTGGTTTTACTACGAGGCTAAAGTTGGGTAACCACTGTCGGCAGAAGGAGGTGAGGCCTAGTAGGGAGCGGACCTGTTTCTGGGTCCTAGGGATGGGGGTGTCGAGAATGGTTTGGATTCGGTCAGGAGTCAGTTTCCTTCCGTCTTTGGACAAAAGGTGGCCTAGGTAAGTGACCTGGGGTTGGCAGAATTGCAACTTCTTCTTAGAGACCTTGTGGCCATTTTCTGCAAGGAAGTGCAGGAGTTGAATGGTGGCTGTGACAGCTAGTGGAGTGGTGTCGGCTGCCAAGAGGATGTCATCGACATATTGCACTAACACCACTCCATCGGGTAACTGAACTTGATCCAGTTGTCTCTTGTGGAGTTCTGGACTTTTTTGGTTCCGTCCAGAGGTGTCAGGGTACAACACCCAAAGACCCCGGAGTCCCACCTGCCTTGGTGCACAAATGAACAGAAACACGGGCTTCTCGATGGTGGCGTCAAAGACCAAAGGTTTATTACTGCAGGGACACAGAAGTCATAGATACTACACACGGGCAGTAACCAGGAGCCTGTTCGATTTGTACAAAGTGGGTTGCTCCTTATATACCAAAAATTGTGCTCTAGGCAAATATTTCACATGTCGGTACATTCCCAAACCTTTTGTGTCTCTAAACAATAAATATTTGGCGTTACACAGGAACTGTCGATAATATCTGATACCAAACATCACGAAGAGGGGTTCCCACCAGTCCATCACAATCCCTTGTCAATATTGTATTCAAGAGCCGGACCGCCTCATCGTAAAGTTCGTTACCTCCCCCTAATAAAGGCCCAGAAGGAAAGGAGCAGAGCCAGGTGCGGAAGATAGAAAAGCGGGATAAGAGATGTTTGTGGGTTGTAAATGGGCAAGGCTACCGGCTCCGGCCGCCTAATCATGATCAGGTACAATGGACACGAAGACCAGTTTGGCAGGACTGGCCTCGGGCAGAGGAGGCAGTCTTTGTCGAGTCATGCAGATACAGCGTGATTTGGTTTAAGGTGCACGTGTCATGTACGAGGTGAATCTCCGGCTAAAGCTACGTGTCCTTAATCAAAGTGGAGTAAATGAAGTGATCAGAGGCTATTGCATATGTGAGGGCAAGGAAACACAAAATGGCGGCCACGATCTAAGATGGATGCCGTGTGTATATCAGAAATGTGTCAGTGGAAGGAGTGCTCTTGCTCGTAGCGTAGCGGAACCACTAGGATATACTAAATGGATCATTTGCGGTTCACTGATACCATTTTTATGTATTTCCGACAAACTTGAAAACACGGGTTCAAGTCGTCACGGAACCGTCACGGAACCTCAGACCCTCCTTTTGCCCTTACATAGGCAATTACTCAATCTATGTCTGAATCTAGTTCTATGCTCATCAGGTCAGTGACATGCTGTTGTATCATCATCCTTTCTCGTGTCTTTTCTCCAAACGCAGGTGGTTTTCTGAGACAAGTTGCAGCACAAAGACTACACAGAGCAGGACCACACTGGATAATCAGACAACATGAGAATAGGAATACTAAGATGACACCAATGACCATTAGAATCTTCCATCCCCACACTGAGATCAGAGTCCAAACCCACTCCATGAAGGACCAGTTTCCCTTGTCTACATGTATTGAGTCCGAAATCTTGTGCAACTTAGAGATCGCCTCGTAAACTGTTGGAGCATTATTAGGAATAAAGACACAGCAGCTCGATTGGATCATTCTGCATACCCCACCTCGATCTGCAAGTATAACATCTAGAACCATACGGTTCTGCAATGTCATGAGTCTATCCGCCTGAAGCTCAGCTGTCAGATTGCTAAGGGCACCAGCAGTTTCGGTAATAGTAGATTCGACTACCCGTGTTAGCTGACGTATGTTTCTACTATTGGCCATAGGCCCCCAGAACGGAAGGAAGCCTTTGAAGAAGTCTCCAGCTTCCTGACCAGCGGTATCTTCCTTGCTGAAAACACCTCTAGCTACTCTTGTTCTGTGGTAATCCGGTGAAGCAGTGTATGTCGGAGGTAACAATCGAGCAATATAACATGATCCTGAGAAGTCGGCAGGCAACCATGTATAAGCTCTGTCTCGACAAATGAAGTAGGTACCCCTAGCAGTGAGGAAGGCAGGGGAAGAGTTAGCCGGAAACACATAAGTCTCTACGCACTCACTCCTCCCTAGCTGAGCTCTCGGATTTCTCCCATTACCTTGCAAACAGACCTGACCTCGGTGAGGTACGACCCAGATTGGAGTTGAGCTTTTACGCTTGCTTTCTCCTAAACTAAGGCGATACTCTGAAGTATTCCAACTTAAATATACTCGCAATTCGTCTCTAGGGTAAGATGGAGTATTATTGACGTCCTTGACCATGTCAATAATTCCCTGGACTAAGGCTTTGTTGGCAGAGTTATATTTAGTGGAACGTGGTGGACGTGGAGGATAGGTTTCAAGGGCATAAGCAAAGATGGTTTGGAAGGCCTGAAATGATCCATTATAGCTGTAAGGCAAAACCAAATAGGGAATACCTTTATCCATAGTGTGAGGTATCAAGCCACACACCCAGCAGTCTGTAGTGTTAACCACCAGTTGGTGTTGGTGCAAGAGCTGCACAAAAGTGTTATTAATGAATTCTGAGCGTCGAGCTTGCTCATGTTCTGGAAATGAGTGAAAAGAGTGTATAGAAGAAACAGTAGAAATAGCTGGATCAAGGGGAGGCACTGTAGAAACTGGCACAAAAATCAAATTTATGCTAAAGACAATTCCACCCACCAATGTTGCTAAAACAATCAAAAATGTAATGGCACATTGCATCAAGAAACATTTGCTGTGAAGAATTCTATTAAGTCTGTTTCTGCGAACGTAGATCACATTTTCTCGTTGCAGCGCAGGAAGTTCCATCTTCTACAATCCGCTCGCGACCACTGATGATGTGTACGTAGATGAAAATGCCTCTGTCAGCCCTGGGAGTTCCCAGAACTAACAGAAAGATCGACCTTGTGTCAGACCCCTGCAAATTCAAACTAGGCACACAGCCACGACCCTACGGCTACCCAGACGGCAAGGCAATTTTAAAAAAACAATAAACAATAGCAAACTTCCTGGCTGAAAAGCAAAAGTTCAATATATATATATATCAAAATCACAATATGCAGTTGCCTGCTTTATTTGTCCGTTTTATGGCTTCTAAGGTTGTATCTCTTCTTCGCTGGTACTGTCTGATCGGAAAATAGTGTATCACTAGCAGCTGTTGTAGAGTTTAAGTTCGCAGATAGCAAAGTTTCTTTTGATGCTGGAGACAAATGTTCAATGTTCAAAGCAGTCTTTTCAGGAGGAGAGTCAAGTTTCAAAGTGTCAGTAATCAAACCGGCATCGCTGAAAGGGACAAATTTCGGAGTTATTTCAGATTCGGAGGCACCAATTCCCTTCTTCACCCAGTCGTCGTAGGGCAGCGGTAGTGGAACACGCTTTACGTGAGAAGCGTGGATCCAGTGCTTGCGACCAGCAACACGTACAGCTGTCCTCGTCGCCAGCAGGACCTGGAAGGGGCCGATGTAGCGAGGCTGAAGATTCTTTGTCCTCGCAAAATTTCTGACCACCACGTGGTCGCCGGGTTTCAGCTGATGCCCTGGACTCTCCGGAGGTTTTGGCAAAGCATCAAAGACCTGTTGATGAATAAGACTTAATTTAGCAGTCAAGTCGTAAAGGTAGTCTATCAACATAGGATATTCAATGGAGCAAAACCTTTTAGGCCTTGGCACACCCCAGATATTTGCTGGGCGGCCAAACACAATCTCATATGGAGAAAGCCCTATTCTAGAATGCACTGTTGCTCTCGTTGATAACAAAGCCAAAGGAAGTGCGTCTGGCCAAGCCAAACCTGTGGATGCTTGTATTTTGGCTATTTTAAGCTTGAGGGTGCCATTGTAACCCTCGACTAAACCAGCAGACTGGGGATGGTTTGCACTATGGAATTTTTGTTTCAATCCTAGACCAGCACACACACTCTGCATAACTTTCCCTATAAACTCACTTCCGTTATCTGACCATACAATCCGTGGCATTCCGTACCTAGGGAAAAATTCTTTTAGAAGAATTTTGGCAGTAGATAGAGCAGTGTTGTCCTTTAGTGGGTATGCTTCTATCCACCTGGAAAAAGCACAAACTACCACCAGGACGTATTTTAAATTGTTGCAGCGTTCCATGTGAATGAAGTCTAACTGAATCACTTCAAAGGGACAGGAAGGAGGAGCAAAATGACCAGCTGGAGTTGGAGTTCCCTTGCCAGGATTATGCATCAAGCACACCATACAATTTTTCACCACTCTCTCTGCACACTTACTGATTCCCTCATTCTTCCAGACCGGAGCTAACATTTTACATATCCCTTTAGAACTTATGTGCGCCACTCCATGCGTCATCGTCACTACTGCAAGCACATACGCATCAGGCAACATCCAACGCTGCTGTTCTGTCAAATCGATCCAACATCCATTCGAGTCCAATTTGCCCGTACTTTCTCTCCATACACGTTTCTCTTCCTCAGTCGCTTCTTTCTGAATCTCTTTCACACTTTCCATAGTGTCCTCACACATTCCAGACTCAGCAATCCATCTTGCAGACGTAGCAACATACATTCTACTCATCATGTCTCTAGCTGTTTGTTTAGCGGTTTCATCAGCAAAGGCATTTCCCCGACCAACATCATCCGTGATCGCTTTATGAGCACTGCACTTCACAATCGCAACTTCAGTCGGTAAGGTTAGAGATTCCAACAAGTCGTTAACTAGCTGACCATGTTGAATCTTAGTCCCATGGGACGTAATGAAACCCCTTTCTCTCCACAACCGGCCAAAACTATGGGCCACGCCAAATGCGTACTGACTATCTGTAAACACATTCACTCTCTTTCCCTCAGCTAAAACACACGCTCTCGTAAGAGCTATTAATTCTGCTGCTTGGGCAGAATTCTGACTCACTCTTGCAGTCTCCACAATCGTCTTCAAAGTCGTTACCGCGTAGGCAGCAGTCACATCACCATTCTCCAATTTAAAACATGACCCGTCCACATACAGCGTACCATCCGGGTCGGATAGGGGAGTATCCCTCAAGTCGATGCGACCTTTTGTCTCTTCCTCCATTTTGAAATAGCAGTCATGTGGCTCAGAATCACTCGACTCTTGATCAGTCGGCAACAATGTTGCTGGATTCAATACATTGCATCTTTTGATCTGAATATGACTCGCTAATAACGTCAGCTCGTAACCAGATAATCTCGCACTAGTAAGGTGTTGTGTCTTCGTTCGGTTCATGAGTGTATCCACTGCATGAGGAACCATGACCACTAGCATATTGTTCATCACCAAACCAGCAGATTGTCGAATGGAAGCTGCAGCTGCCGCTGTAGCCCTCAAACAACTAGGCAATGCTCTAGCTACCGGATCTAATGTTGATGAGAAATACGCACAAGGGCGTTGTTTATCACCAAACTTCTGTGTCAGAACACTCAACGCGCAACCTTCTCTTTCGTGAACGTAGAGCGTGAATGGCTTGCTATAATCAGGTGTACCCAATACAGGAGCTGAACACAGTGCTTTTCGTAACTCAATAAAACTCTCTTGACATTCATCAGACCATGGCACCGGACTCGGAACATTTTTCCCAGTCAAAGCTACCAATGGTTTCGCTAAAAGTGAAAAATTTGGAATCCACTGCCTACAGTAAGAGGTAATACCTAGAAAGGCACGTACTTCTCTCTGTGTGCGTGGAACACTCATCTGCGTAATTGCTTTTATTCTCTCTGGGGTCAACTTCCTTCCCTCCTTTGATAAGAGGTGACCTAGGTAGGTTACTTCTTGGCAACAATATTGCATTTTGGAAGGTGACACCTTGTGATTCAAATTAGACAAATGATGCAATAGTGAAATTGTAGCTGCTTTGCAAGTTTCCTTGTCATCGGCAGCCACTAAAAGATCGTCTACGTACTGTACTAGGGCAGAACCTGGAGGAAGGACAAAAGAATCTAGCTGACTTTTTAAAGCTTGACTGTAAATGGATGGACTTTCACAATAGCCTTGTGGAGCGCGTTTAAATCTGAAACTGCGACCTCCTAAACAGAAGCCGAAAATATCCCTACTTTCTTCAGCTATCGGAATGCTGAAAAAGGCATTCTTAAGGTCTATAACTGAGAACCACGTAGCTGTGGCAGGAATCAATGTTAACAAGGCAGTAATGTCTTGGCACTACAGGAAACTGCGGAATTACAATCTTATTAACTTCTCTAAGGTCTATGACAAACCTATAAACTGGAGGCTTTGTAGGATCAGTTCGTTTCAAGATCGGCAATACAGGACTGTTACAGACATTTCCTCGCGTTTCTTCAACCACACCTTTCTTAATCAAATCTTGCACAATTAGTAAAAGTGCACGTTCTCCTTCACTTGAGATTTTATATTGAGGAATTCTTGGAAATTTTACATTCGCTTTCAAAGTTACTACATACGGTGGAATTTCTAGTAGACCTACATCGTTGGGACCAGTCGCCCAAAGAGAATCAGGGAGTGAACGTAGCTCCGGCGGGAGTGCATCCATTGACAAGTACATCGGAGAGGTGAGTCTTTTACCCAAAGTAAGCTGTACTCCTTCCGGAGAACAGTACAATGTCGCATATAGTCGTTTTAACAAATCTAAACCAAGCAGATTTTCATTACAACCTGTCGTCAAAATCAGGGGTGCTTTCAAGTGACACGGTCCAACAGAAATAGACAAAGGACCAGATATCGGGTTGTACACAGGGGCGCCTGAAAAACCTACGGAAACATTTGTTGAGCCAGACAAAGGTGCGCCAGGGAGTTTCGCATGCATGATAGAACTTTTCGCGGCACCAGTATCCAACAGAAACGGTTCGACTACACCTGATGTTGCTACTGCGACATAAGGCCCACTCTGATCCACTGGAACTGATACTACTCCCTTTCTCTGTCCATGGCTGTCCTAGTACCCATTTTGTTGAGAATCCTCATCTACTTCACAATAGTCTTCAACAAGATATTGTTGAGATCTATTTTGCTGAGCAGATTGTCCATTTCGTTGATCAAAGTGATTGGAGGGACGATCATTCGTTTGTGGAGGCATAGCACCTCGTCCTCGTCCTCTAGAATTCTGCACAAAACCACCACGACCTCTCTGAGCTGCTGCTGCATTATTTTGCGCTAAGATCGGACATTCATTTTTATAGTGACCCTCTTTCTTACAGTACGCGCACTGATTCCACTGATATTGAGGCCTTGATGTACTATAATCTGTCCTTTGATATGAGTTTTGCTGTGTATTAGTCTGATTCGTACGAGGCGGATACGCCTGCTGCAAAAGAACTTTAGTTTTTAAATCTTTCGTTTTCTTCTCTGATTTCTCCTTTTCCTCTTTATCCCTATTTTCGTAGTACTGTGCAGTCGCAAGTATTTGCGCTGTCGTAGATACAGCCCACGCACTTTCTGAGTCTTTCAATTTATTGCATAATTCAGGTAACAAATTATGCACAAATTTATCGACAAAGAGTCTTTGTCCCCCTTCTGTGCTCATATCCTGACCACTATGATCTACAAAAGTCTCTTCGAACCTCGTGAAGAAGTCCGAGACGCTTTCGTCTTTCTTCTGTTTACACGCTGACAACTTGTCCCAATTAACACGCAATGCTGGCATCAGAGTCTTCATTAAATCAATTATTCTACCTGGCAGATTAGCAATCAAAGGTTCGGGTTTCGCACCACCTATTTGTTGAGCATCTGCTGCAGTGATAGCTGCCCAATCACCACCTAAAGTAGCCTGATGATCCTCTCTACGAATTTTAGCCCACACTGGTTGCGGAACTACATTACCAAACAACATATCAATGTCGGCTAAGTTCATTATACAAGCCTCAACTGTCTGCGTCAATTCCTTGTAATATCCAGCTGGATTCTTACGTGGATCTGGCAAGGCCTGTTTCACTGCTAACACTTCTGCTCGCTTCCATGGAATATGTATCCATACTCTTTGGAACTGTGCTGGAGCAGCTGCAATTCCTGCATTATCATCACGTTGTACTGCTTCGCGCCAAATTGGAGGAACCTCCCTCATAGGATATTGGCGACTTGGCTTCACTTTACCTTTCTCTAAATCTCTCGGTGAACGAAGAGATGGATCACTCCTAAAACTTAAAATGAGTTCCATCGCTTGCTTTATATTCTCACCCACTATCATTCCAGCAGCAAACTCCTTTTGAACTTTAATTAAATCTTCCAAATCTGATTCGACATCGTCTTCTTCTATCTCTTCACGTAACAACGAGCACATCTCATCAAAGACGTACCGTTGCGTTGGCTCTCCCCATTGCATAAATGTCTCTAACACATCTCTCGTACTATATCTTCTACCCTTCGAAATCCATCTGAGAGCCGTGGAGTCTAAAACTCCCCGTTCCTCAGTGCTTGGAAGCTGACTCCGTCTCTGAACAGAGTCAGGAGTAGGAGTCTTAATCAAGGTTTTATATATAGGAGACAGCATATTAGTAACGGAATCAGTGATTCTTCGACGAACAGAAAGTGGAGTTAGTACACTCGCAGACATAGAGAATGCAGTAGAGGTAGGAATAGATGACAAAACAGTAGGAGTATCGAGGAAAATAGTTTGAGGACCAGTAGGTACAGTGGTAGGTATAGGAGCTGGCAGTGCGGGAAGAGGAGGAGCTGTAGGAACATTTACATTCACCACAGGAAGTATAGGAACTTGATTCTGAGGAACAGGAGCAGGAACACCAGGTTGTCCAGCAACCGGCAATTGAACATTCGGGATGAGTGGAGCCGTAGCACCTTGTGCATACGGTGGAGGTGACCGTAACAGATAAGATAGCAGAGGATCGTTTTCGGAATCCTCCAGTATCTTAGCCATTTTCGATGGCAAGGCAGGATAGCACTTGTCAATCGCTAAGTTATGCTCTCTAATGGCTACATCTATGGCCTTCTCACACTCGTTAGCCTGCAACTGTTTAGTCGCTTGCTCTAGAGTTAACTCTTCTTGTTCTTTTTGCTCTTTCTTCAACCTTTTCATTTCTCTCTGTTTGGATTCTTTCCGCCAATAACGAAAAGAGTCAAACATTGCCGGCCGGGCTTTCTTCCTAAACAATTTCGCTTCTAAGTTGTCGAGAATCTCTTGTTCAAAACTACCATGCAGTGGCCAACTAAGGACACCATCCTTCTTACAATAACGGACCCATATCTCATTATAAGTTATAGGACCCACACCATACTTACAGTATAAATCATATAGGGGAGTCCCAATCGGAGGAACCAGACAAGAGTCCTCTAATTGTGAGTCACTGTTGCAACTAAAACAAGACAACATTTTCCGACTTACCATTTTCAGTCCGGAACACAAAACAAACAAACACGAAACAAATTGTGCACTTGAACCAAAAACTTAGGCCTACCAAAAACGAACTGATGTATCGATACCCAAAACTAAACCAAATAGATTATCGTAATTAGATCAACCAATGATAATCTGGCAAAACCAAACCAAACCAAGAACCGATCAAGGATTTTTAACAATCCTCACAAAAGTAACCAGCTAGCTATTACTAAATACTTAACTGAGTCACTGAAGACGTCACCAAGGAGAAACCCGTCACGTTTCGCCGTACTAAGGACTGCACCACTTCGGGTCCAAGACAGGGCGACGGTCAAGGCAACGGCCCACTGCAGCCGTCCTGAACGGGAACCCTCGTGGAAGAGAACTTCAGGGCCACTTTTGCGATATGCCGGGATCGATGAAGTGGGGCGCCTCCCTCAGGAATCTTCACACGAAGCTTCTCGAACTCTTCAGGCTTTTGGACCGGTACCGAATGACGTCGCCCCACGTTGGGCGCCAATTGGAGTTCTGGACTTTTTTGGTTCCGTCCAGAGGTGTCAGGGTACAACACCCAAAGACCCCGGAGTCCCACCTGCCTTGGTGCACAAATGAACAGAAACACGGGCTTCTCGATGGTGGCGTCAAAGACCAAAGGTTTATTACTGCAGGGACACAGAAGTCATAGATACTACACACGGGCAGTAACCAGGAGCCTGTTCGATTTGTACAAAGTGGGTTGCTCCTTATATACCAAAAATTGTGCTCTAGGCAAATATTTCACATGTCGGTACATTCCCAAACCTTTTGTGTCTCTAAACAATAAATATTTGGCGTTACACAGGAACTGTCGATAATATCTGATACCAAACATCACGAAGAGGGGTTCCCACCAGTCCATCACAATCCCTTGTCAATATTGTATTCAAGAGCCGGACCGCCTCATCGTAAAGTTCGTTACCTCCCCCTAATAAAGGCCCAGAAGGAAAGGAGCAGAGCCAGGTGCGGAAGATAGAAAAGCGGGATAAGAGATGTTTGTGGGTTGTAAATGGGCAAGGCTACCGGCTCCGGCCGCCTAATCATGATCAGGTACAATGGACACGAAGACCAGTTTGGCAGGACTGGCCTCGGGCAGAGGAGGCAGTCTTTGTCGAGTCATGCAGATACAGCGTGATTTGGTTTAAGGTGCACGTGTCATGTACGAGGTGAATCTCCGGCTAAAGCTACGTGTCCTTAATCAAAGTGGAGTAAATGAAGTGATCAGAGGCTATTGCATATGTGAGGGCAAGGAAACACAAAATGGCGGCCACGATCTAAGATGGATGCCGTGTGTATATCAGAAATGTGTCAGTGGAAGGAGTGCTCTTGCTCGTAGCGTAGCGGAACCACTAGGATATACTAAATGGATCATTTGCGGTTCACTGATACCATTTTTATGTATTTCCGACAAACTTGAAAACACGGGTTCAAGTCGTCACGGAACCGTCACGGAACCTCACTTGAGGGCTTGGCTGTAGATACTAGGGCTTTCTGTGTAGCCCTGGGGTGCTCGGCAGAACCTATACGAGCGGGCTTTTAGGGTGAAACCGAAGAGATATCGGCTGTCTGGGTGGATGGGGATGGAAAAGAATGCGTTTTTGAGGTCAATGACAGTGAAGGTGGTGGCAGTGGAGGGAATCAAAGTCAGGATGGTGGTAATGTCCGAGACCACAGGGTACTGGGGTACCACCACTTTGTTGATCTCTCGAAGGTCAATGATGAAGCGGTATGCTTTCTCATCTCCTTCTCCCTGTTTCTTAATGATGGGCAAGATTGGGCTGTTGCAAACGTTGCTAACCACTTCCTCTACCACTCCTGCGTCTATCAGTGATTGGATGATTTCTACCAATGCCTTCTCGCCCTCGGGCGATATCCGATATTGTGGAAGTTTTGGGAGTGTTGCATCTGGTCGAACAGTAATGTGCACTGGGTCAATCATCATGCGCCCTACATCCGAATCCGTTTTGGCCCACAGATACGGAGGCAGAGTGTCAAGCAGGGAAGTGTCAGCGTCGGTGATGGAAAACATGTGTCTGGGAGGGCAATGTCTAAGCAGAACAGGATTGTCGTAAAGGAAAACTCGGACTCCATCTTGGGAACATCTAATCGTTGCTCGGAAGTGTTTCAATAAGTCGAGTCCCATAATTGCGTCAGGGCTGTTGGAGGAAAGCAAAAACGTAGTGTCAGTGGTGTTGTTTTCTAAGTCAAAGAGGATCGGGCGGACAAAGGGTTAGTGGAGGGCGTTCCATCGAAACCTGTCGATGTTATTAGTGAGCCAGACAAGGGTGCCCTTGGAATCAGTCGTTTAGATAATGCACTACGTGTTGCGCCAGTGTCTACCAGGAATGGTGACTTTGTACCCAAGACCTTAGCAGTGACATAAGGGCCTTGCTGGTCAACATGGAGCTCGACTGGATCCCTCCCTTGCCCTAGGCAGTCCTATGCAAAGTCATGAACATCATCGTAGTCATATTGCTGGCATTGGTTCTGTCGGGGTCGATCAAATGTGTTTGGCCTACTTGATCTATCATTAGTTGCGTTGTTTGGGGGCCCTCGCTGTGGTCCCCTATTTCTTGGTTCGCTTGCTGTATCTCTAGGATCTCTATTTCTGATGAGTTCCAAAAGAACTGGGCACTGAGTTTTCCAGTGGCCCGTTCCTTTACAGAAAGCACACTGGTCCTCTCTAATGTCCGTACGTCCAATGTGGAGAGTCGAAGTACGGTCTTTGGGAGGTGCAGTTTTAGGGACGTTCATCTGATGGTTTCCCCGGTATTGGTCTCGTCCAAGAGTCACCCCTTGCAGTTGAGCCATCATCACCCTCTCTTTTAAATCTTTCTTCTTTCTCTCTGTTGTCCTATCGTTTTCGTTTTTCTGATGTTCATAATATTGGGCCATCTGGAGGATAGCCGTAGGTTTGGAGGCTGCCCAACTACTTTCGCTGGCCTGCAGTTTCTGCGAGACCTCCGGTGATAAACCCTTAACGTAATTCTGGACAAACAGATGGTGTCCGGTTGCAGTGGTCAGGTCCTGGCCGCTGTAATCGGAGAACACCGTTTCAAACCGGGAGAAGTATTCCGATACATCCTCCTGAGGTTTCTGGCGACAAGCCGTTACTATCGACCAGTCCACTTTCTTTTCTGGGATCAGGGTTTTTAATTTCTGTACGATTTTATCCGGGAGGTCTAAAATGGCTTTCAAAGGCTTTTGTCCGGGTTCTCGTTGTCTGTCTATGCCATCGAGTTGTGACCAGTTATGTCCAAACAGCTCAGAGTGGTCGACTTTCCGGATTTGTTTCCACACATCAGCTGGTAGACATAACCCGAAAAACAAGTCGATGTCAGCCAGAGTCATAATCGTCGATCCTAGGGCTGTACCCAACTCAGTATAGAAGGCAGTGGGGTTTTTACGTAGGTCAGGCAGAGATTTCCGGAAGGTCAGAATCTCTTGCCGGTCCCATGGTTGGTAGACCCAATTGTACACTACCCGTCCCTTTGCGTCTTTGTTGTTTGCGTCATCGTGAGTCCCTTCACCTCGTGGAGGAACCCAGTAAGGGGCAGCCTCTCGTATCGGCATCATGGTGTTAGATCGTTCAGTCTGTGGTTTGGTTGCTATGGATGTTGTGGATTCGATTTTCGGCTTTTGTTCAGTGAGGTGGCGGAAAACCTCAAGCGTACGCGTAAGGAGGTCCGTCACATCACTCTCACTCTCATCCCCGATATCGACCTTCCGGTACAGAGTCGTTAGGCTCTGGGGACCTTTTTCTTGATATCGGTCCTCGTATGCGTTTAAGACGTGGTAACACAGTTGTACAGTAAAGTGTCGTCTGTGACTCCCTGTATAAGAATTAAACACATCCGTGACGGACTCTTCATCTTCCCTCTTCTCTACCAGTATCTTTGCTATCTTGTCGACCCCTGCTCGCTCATTTTTGTTTAGTCTATATGTTCTTGCAGGACCAACCCTTCGGGCCTCTGGGTCGCCCAACGTTGTCGTTTGCGTAGCATCTAATACAAGGAGTTCAGCCGGCACAGAGGCCACGGGGGCTGAAGCCGTGGTGCTACTCTCGCTTGTACCTGGGGGTAGTGGGTGCTGTGCTAAGGGTTGGGAAGGGGCATATGGAGGGGGCATGTGGATGATCGGAGGACCTAGCAGCAGATCATCGTTGGTTCGCTGTTTCGAGTGTAATTCAGGGTAGAGCGTGGAGGGTGTTCTAACCAGACACTGGCTTGACGTTTCTATTTCTAGTTTCTGTTTGGTATCCTCTCTTTCTTTTATCTCTTTCTCTAGTTTCTGGGCCGCTAGGTGGGCTGCTTTCCGCAGCTCTTTTCCCAACCTACTCTCAGTTCTCTTTTTACGTTGTTCGGCTTCTTTTCGCCACATGCCGAAGCTGTCAAGCATAGTGGGCGTCGTCTTGTTTTTACCAAGGGCTGTTTCTAGTGCGTTTATTTTATTGTCTTCAAAGGATCCTACCAGTGGCCACTGACTTTCTCGATCCTTTTTCGTATATTTATGCCACAGCTGGCTATAGGCTATAGCGATTAATCCATGCTTCATGAACATGTCCTTATTAGGGGTGCCTTCCAGCGGAGCCGGATGGTTCATCTCTAATAAGCGGTCCGGGCTAAACAGGCTACTAACCAGTGGGGAGAAGACAGGCATGACGGATCACAATGGGATAATAGTCAGCACTACCTATCTTATCACTGCTTGCAAAGACTAGACAGAATATTTCTATTCTACGTTGTTTGCAGGTAGTGAATACCTCATGAACCAATCTTGAGCAATCAATGTTAGGTCAAAAATAAAAAATCAATATGGTCAATGGGGAGAATAAGTAGGCTCGCAAAGGTCCGCGTCACCTACCCTTTCACTATCTGCAAAGAGGGGACCTATTCTTCCCTGTTTGCAGACAGAGAATCTCCAGAAAACAATCTATAACAGTTAATCAATGGGGGGGGGGAATCGTTCAGTGGGGGAGAAAGATAGGTCCGACGGATGCGTACCTATCCTTCGCTGTTTATAAAGGGAGAGCCTGTTGTTTCTCCGTTTGCAGACAGCGAATCTCCAAATAAATTAACAAAAAGTAATACTAGTATTTTCTCATCAATTATCAATCACTTTCAATTATCAATCACTTTCGCAATTCGTCGTGTTTACACGACCTTACCCGGACCGCATGGACAGTTTCTTGTCTTCCGAATCCAGCGCCCGATCGTCCTCTTCTCTTCGTAATCCACGTGGCACTCCTGATGGTTCCCAGTCAGGACCGCAGATCACTCGAGAGAGGTCTGTTCGGAACCAGTGAAGTTCAGATGATCGGCTGTCAGACGAGGGTCTATCGGACAGGGTACCTTCCGATCGTTGCAGTCGTTCACTCTGTCGTCAGGACCTCTCCCACTGGATCCACGAGTCGCTGATGGGCCCCACGTTTGGGACGCCAATTGTAAAAAGGGGTTCAAAGACAACCAGTAACCAAAGACCCTTTTTCGTTGCCCGGCGGTGTCGCCTCTATGACCCACCAATATTAATCAATGAAGAAGCAGGCGCTGGAGACTGGAAGGCAGGAAACGAGGATTTTATTCTCTCCGGAGGAGAACACATCAATTCAGACAGCAAGTATCGTCACGAGGTGCTCTAACCACATTTCTGAGGCCTGGCCTCTTATACTAGGGTTTATGACCTTTATTGCACGTAACACATTCTCGCAACACTTTGATGTTTGAAAGAACATCCTCGGAATCTCCCCTACAGGCCCGTTCCCACATACATTTACAGTTGAATTCCCCACCCCGGTCATAACAGGTGATGATTGTCGCGCAGCAGGGCATTCCGCCGATTCACGGAATGCATGGGGTTGATCGGATCTCATAGGGTGGGGGCTTTGATCGGCTCGAGGGTCTTTTGATGGGGAGGGGAAGCTTCCTACTGTACGGGGTAATAAACAGTATCTGCAGGGCCAGGTGGTGGCCTGGGAATAAGGAAGACAAACGGGGACACAGGAAAAGGGGGTTTGCATCAAAAGGATCTGAGTCCATGAAAGGAATGAAGGGAGGTGTCGCGCTGGGAACAGGATGAGATTCTGTGGCGGAGCTGCGCTGAAGAGGGGTTTATGACCCAAGGCATGAGAGAGCGGGGGTTGTCAACGTGCGGGGGATGTTTGCGAGGTTAGGAGAGAGAGAGAGAGAGACGCGCTGGTTATCAGCGAGGGGCCGGGAGACCATGATGCTCAAAATGGCTGCTGCTTACGCGCACGAATGGGCTCGAAAGGGGCAAGATGGCGCCGATAATGTTGACATTTGCAGTCTAATCTTTAACAGTGCAGGCGTATGGAGTGGAGTTAGTCTCCTACGCTGATGACACCCAACTGCTAATCTCCCTATCTCAAGCACCATCAATAGCGGCGTCCAATTTTAAAGCCTGCATGCAAGATCTGGCCACATGGATGAACTCGCACTGCCTTAAGTTAAACAGTTCTAAAACCGAGGTATTGGTGGTGGGAGGCTCCAGTCTAAATTGGGCAGCTGACTGGTGGCCGCCCTGTCTAGGCCCTACACCCACCCCTTGTAAGGAGGCTAAGAACTTGGGAATATGGGTGAACCCCACTCTCTCCTAAGAGGGTCACATTCATCGCCTAGTGGGCAAGTGTTTTGGGGTGCTTAAAACACTCAATCAAACATTGGATCTACTCCCCCTTGAAGCTAGACGCACTCTAACACAGGCACTTGTGACGTCCCGTTTAGACTATGGGAATGTTTTATTCTTGGGCGCTACGGAAAAAAGTTTGGGGCGCTTACAAGTCCTTCAACACTCGGCAGCTTGCTTAGTGCTGAGACTTCCTAAAAGAGCTGCGTCTAAGACTGCTCTGGCGGCTTTACACTGGCTACCAGTAAAAAAGAGAGTTATGTACAAAGCTCTCCTCATATGTCACCGGATATTATGGAAGAATTCTCCCCACTATCTCCATGACCTAATACATAGATACGAGCCAACAAGAGCCCTTCGCTCTGTAGGCACGGGCCAGCTGACTGTTCCCCGTGTAAGAAGCGCTAAACTTGGAGGCAAATCCTTCAGAGTTTTGGCAGCCCAAAATTGGAACAAACTTCCGCCTTGCCTCAGACTGGAAAAATCTGAGATCAAGTTCAGAGCTCTTTTAAAAACTCACCTGTATAACTCTTAGCAAGGGCGTCTGACCATACGTCTCCTGAGGTCTGCCAGCTACCTTTTCTCTCCACAGCGTGGGAACACGCCGGCATGGCGTCACCATGCGCTCTATAAACTACTTTATTATTATTATTATAATTAATATTTTTTTCTGGTGCTACCAGATTGACTGCTGATCTGATCCATTCCTCAAATTGATGCACTGACTCATTGTTATCTACAGCCTGTGAGGGAGGGCGTTTATCAAGAGACTCTTCTAGGTCGTTCTTCTGTATTTGGTGCCAAGATCGGTTGTTTACAATATGTGGTCTATTTGAGTTGTGGCGGTTGGGCTGCGTTAATATGATTTTAAAATGTACCGCTTTGTGATTGGTCCAGGGTAGTGGTAACATTTTGACCAGAGTGATGTCAGAATTGTTGGTAAAGATGCCTTCCAGAGTGTGGCCGGCTGAATGAGTGGATTCCGAAACAATTTGGGTTAGACCGTGCGCTGCCAGGTTGTCTAGCAGCCTCACAGTTTTTGGATTATTATTAGATTCAAGGTGAAAGTTGAAATCACTCCGAATAGTAAACGTGGGAGATTCTAGACAGGATTCAAGAAGGATCTAGAGAGCTAGGGTAAAAGCTAGGGTAAAAGCCGCACTAGGCCCCGGTAGTCGATATAATCCTGTTGTACTGTCAGAGTGTTCGATATTTCAAATTTCAACCAATTGTTGATGCTAGGCCTTCATACTGTGATGTACATGGCTGGTCCCCGGAAAGGAGTGTTAGACTGCTGCCTTAGTTTAGCTACCCTCATTTGCCAACACAGAGAAAGTGCAGGCGTCTGTGGGTGGGGTGAGGCCCATTGCTGGATGGAAAACTTTGCAAATGTAGGAGGTGAGAAGGGGCTCACCGAAAGGGAAATTTTTGGGACTGGGGGAAGCTCACCAGCTATCAAATTTCATGTTGAGTGATGGGGACTCAGAGCAGTGGACAGGGAAACTGCTACCCATCATCAATAGTCCTACAGTTTCCAAGAGCAGGTCCTCACAGAAGATGGCAACATATCCCCAATGCTGGTATTGTTTTCTTTTTAAACTACAGGAGCTTAGCACTTTGCAAGGCTCCCAAACCTTAAACTACAGTAAGTAAATTTGTGAGACGAAGAACTATGCACCATTGGACATCTCTAATGCTGGCACCTTCTCTCCCTGCATGAGAGACTCCATAAAACCACTACAGTGAAGATGATGCGGAACCAGGTGAGCAGTACTAGGAAAGGAAAGGAATGTTCCAACAGCTTGGTTACAACTTGTAGGGGCAGAACAAAAGAATGACGAAGTTGGTGTATCTGAAAGGAAATAAATGAATGATCTAGATAAAGAAAGAGTGTGAATGAGTTGGTGTGAGGTGATAGGAAGGGATGTCTTACTAAACCGTAAATTGTATCTGTTCTATAACATGGAACTGAGAAGGAGCCCACATTTTAAAAGTATTATTGCTGTGGTCTACAGAACCCGGCTTCAAGCAGAGGTGAATGAAGGCACAGTTTGGACTCTTGTTTTGTATATTTTGTTTTCTTCTCAGACACAGAACTAGATTCCTGCACTTAAATGTGCTACCCACCAACAAGGGTTACGTGTCAAAGAAAGCTGTGTTTTGGGGGGAACCTCAGCATTCTGTTTGACAGTGGAATTCCCCTCTGGCCCTTGTATGCCTCCACTTGCTTTCTTTGCCTGGAAACCCCTGCACAATCCTGTCACTCCTACCCAGTAGTTGCGGACAATCTGTAATCCAGGAGATTGGTGCACAATTTAAGTCTGAGGGGCCGACTTACAATACCTGGCGCATCCCTGCATATCAGCAGGGATGCGCAAGTTGTTGTGAGTCACGGCTTCACCACCATGGATGTGCCGCATTTACAAAGCGGCGCACCATGAGGCGAAAACGGTACAGATGCGTGACGCATCTGTGCTGTAAAAGCGGCGCAGTGCTGGAGTTGCGTCGCAAGCGCGACGCAGCTCGAGCAATGCTCTGGGGGGCCCTGTTCTTGCAATGCTGCGTCAATCCTTAAACCTGCTTCAAGCAGGCGCAGGGTTTTGACGCAGCATGGGCCCAAAAGTGACTGAGTGAAATCTTGTAGATTTCACTCAGCCACTTTTAGGAGGCGTTCCAGCGCTGGAACGCCCTCCCTGCGCAGGAACGCCTCCTTCTGGAGCTTGGCTTTACAACGTGACGCATCTCCCAGATGCGTCACGTTGTAAGTACCACGCACCATGGCACATCTTTTGCGCCGCTGCTGCGTCACAAAAGTGACGCAACGGAAGCGTAAAAGGGGCGCAAGGGGCTTGAAAATCTGCCCCAGAATATCTTACTAATCAACACTGACCAAACATTCATGCCATTCCTAAAATGGGTCATTCTTTTTTCAAACCCACTTTCAGTGGTGAGTCCCACCATAACGATTGAGATCCTTTGATCTGTACCGATATTCTTCCCCTGAATTTGCAAAGCACACTTGGGTTTATATTTTTCTGACTCCTAAATTCTGAAATAGCCTCCCAGTGACATTCTGCAGCCAAAACACTCGGCTTGCATACAGACCAACCTGAATGTATTCCTCAAGTTGCTAAGCACAGGGCTTTTTAATTTAATTAATTTAATTTAAAATATTTATTAAGCGCAGCATTCACCAGCGGTTTCTTGGCGCTATGGAGGGCAGGGTACCTATGGGGGAGAGTGACCACCATACCAAGAACTGGTGGACCTAAAAAGAAGTGAGAGCATATCACAAAGGAAAGGCCTGTTTGAAAAGAAAAGTTTTGAGGTTTTTCCGAAAAGGAAGGTAGTGTGTTGCCAGTCTTAGGTGGTCCGGTAAAGAGTTCCAAAAGGTGGGTGCCAGCGTAGAAAAGTTCGACCCACCCCACTTCTTGCGCTTAAAGCGGGGGACCACCAACAAGGATTGGGAAGAAGAGCGAAGCTCTCGAGTGGGGATATACTCCCTGATCATAGAAGAAATGGAGGCGGGAGACGAGCCCCGCCGTGAGTGAAAAACCATGCAACCCAACTTAAATAAGGCCCTCTCTTTAACAGGCAACCAATGAAGTGCCTTCAGAAGAGGAGTGCAGTGATGCGAACGAGAAAGGCCATGAATAAGTCGGGCTGCCTGGTTTTGAACCAACTGGAGTTTCCGAAGGCTATACGCTGGAATGCCATTGTACAGGGCATTTGCGTAGTCCAGCCGGGAGACAACAAGAGCGGACATAATCAGCTTGAGTGCCAGAGAAGAAAAACAGCGAGAAACAGTGCGAATAGTGCGGAGAGTGAGAAAGCAAGAAGAAACAACATGACTAACTTGTGAATGAAGAGTGAGTTGATTATTGAGTTTGACACCAAATGTCTTGACTGAGGTAGAAGGAGAAGGAGGGGGCCCAAAAGAAGAAGGCCAAAATAGAGAATTCCAGGGACTGGAGCAACCACCCGTGAGGACCAACTCGGTCTTGTCCGGGTTCAACTTTAGGTGGTTGTGGTTCATCCAGTCCCTGATGAAAACTTTAACTGACTGAAAATTAGAAATAGAATGAGAAGAGGAAGAAAGATTAAAGATAAGCTGGAGGTCATCCGCATAGTTAAAAACGGTGACCTCCAGCTGCTGAAGAGCAAAAATCAAAGGACAGATGTAGAGATTAAACAAGAGAGGAGAAAGAGAAGAGCCCTGAGGAACACCACAAGTGACGGGTAATGAGGTAGCCGAAAAGTCTCACAGCCGGACCGCCTGGGTGCGGTCCCTTAAAAAGGAGGAGAGCCAGACCAAGGCCGAGCCCCCGATTCCCGCCGCTCCGACACGGGACAACAAGTTGGAATGGTCCACCGTGTCAAAGGAGGCGGAGAGATCGAGGAGCACCAGGGCCTGATGATGGTTTTGGTCTGCTCCCTCCCTAAGGTTGTTAAGGACCGACACCACAACGGACTCCGTGGAGTGTCTTGGTCGAAATCCTGCTTGTCGGGGCGCTAAGCCGCCATTCTCCTCAATGAAGGAGCTGAAAACCGTTGTTACATGCCGCTCCAGCACCTTGCCCAAGTAGGGCAGCAGCAAAATTGGATGATAATTGGCTGGAGCGGAAGGATCAGCCCCCGTTTTCTTGAGGATAGGCACTATAGTGGCGGATTTTAGGGAAGGAGTCACCACCCCTTGTGTCAAGGAATTATTAAGAAAAGTAAGGGGGGGCAAAGGACAGGCAGTATAAATGTGTTTGAGGATGCGGGCTGGACAAACATCCGTCGGAGAACCCGATTTAACTTTTGGGAGAAGGGCCAGAAACGCATCCTCAGTGAGCGGTGGAATAGAAGTGAGGGAAGAACGGGCAATAGGGGGGGGAGGATCAACAAAGGCCGGGGAAGGAGGAGAAATATTTAGTTTAATGTTGGTTATTTTATCCAAAAAATAAGAATTAAGGGAATCACATAAATGTTGAGTAGGCAGGGATTTGAGGGATGCCCTGTCCGAGTAGGCCAGGTCATGGACTATGGAGAAAATCTCTCTGGGTTTATTTTCTGCCACCAAAATTTTGGCAGAAAAATAAGCAGTCTTTACATCGAGTATAGCTCTCTTATACTCTCCCAGGAGGATGGTGTATCTAACTTTCAGTGTAGGACAGTAGTCCCTTCTCCACAGCCTCTCCGCTCGCCTAAGAGCAAGCTTCTTCTCCTTTAACTCCTCGTTAAACCAACGATTGGATTCGTTGGGATGTCTGGTTGATATCCGACGTAAGGGAGCTACCAAGTCGCATCCCATGGCGAGCCAGGTGTTAAGGGTGGCGGCTTGGGATGAGGAGGAGAGGCCTGTCAACTTAGGCGAGGAGTCCAGTAGGGAGGATGACAAGGACCGGAGGTCAACACGACCCCAGTTACGTGCCCAGGTGTTTTTGGCTAATGGAACTTTCACCACTGACCTGTAATAGAGGGAAAAGGCAACTAAAAAGTGATCCGACCACGGACAAGGGGAAACAGAGATGGATGAAATAGAGCAATTGAGGGACCAGACCTGGTCCAACACATGACCATGTTTATGTGTGAGAACCTGGACATGGGAAACCAAGTTCAAGGCCAAAAGAAGTTCAGAGAACTGTTTAGAAGAGGTACATTCTTGGGCGTCAGTAGGCCAGTAATTAAAGTCCCCAAGTACAAGGACCGAGGCATAATTGACCACTAAGGTGGCCAAAAGATCCTGTATGGAGGGCAAAAATGAAGGCGACAGCTGGGGCGGACGATATACCAATAAACAGGTAAGAGGGGGAGATAAAGTAGGGAAAGAAACTACAAGATGATCTGTGGGCGTAATCGGGGGAGATGGGAGTAGTTGCATGTTAAGGTCAGACCGGGCAATGATGCCACTCCACCCCCCGCCTTGCCAGCGGACGATCTGAGCTTAGGGCAACATAGGATGGGGGAAGGGTAGCCAATAGAGAGGGCAGGGACGATTCGCTAAACTAAGTCTCGGTCAGAAATAATATATCTGGCTTCTGTACCTCAAGCAGGACAAACAGGTCCTGGCAATGCCTAACCGCCGACCTCGTATTAAGTATAAAAATGGATAAAGGGCAGAGTGGCGAGGCATTAAGGCCGGAAGGCGGCTGAGTCGAGCAACTAATAGAAGGGGCCAGGTGGGCAGGGACTGGCTCGTGAGTAGAGGGGCTTAGACCAAAAGATGCAATATCAGCAATAGAGGCATCCGCCAGGGGCCACTGGCCCTGTAATGCCACGAGGTCATTGGCAGAATAGATGAATCGGCGGGCATAAGGACGTGCCCCTAGCCCCGTCTGGCCGCGGACGGGCGCAGACGGGCTTGCCTTAGGCGCGCCACCGGCGCGCCCGCTGCGCTCGTCCGCTGCGCTTCCGAAAACACATTGCCAATTGTAGGCTTTCCCACGCGAGCACTGGACCGCTAACTCCGGCCAGGCTCGTGGGACACCCCTCCCCAAGATGGCGGCTCGCCCTCTCCTCTCGGCCCCGAGAGACCGGCTGGAATTCACGAGGGAGGGCAATGGAGGAGCGGGGGTGTTAGTGGGACCCTGCACAACAAAAAGCAGGTTAGTGCACTTTAAAATAACAATTTCGGCAAATTCGCCGTTTTTTAAGAAAATACAGTGGAGTAAAATCACACACTCCCACCACGTAGCAGCTCTCCAGCACAGTGACCGGGACCCTCCAAACTGACCCCAGGCGCTGCCACCAGCCTGAGAATCAGCTCGGAGCCCCTGGTCAGTTGGTCCAATTGAAGGCTTTCCCACGCGAGCACTGGACCGCTAACTCCGGCCAGGCTCGTGGGACACCCCTCCCCAAGATGGCGGTTCGCCCTCTCCTCTCGGCCCCGAGAGACCGGCTGGAATTCACGAGGGAGGGCAATGGAGGAGCGGGGGTGTTAGTGGGACCCTGCACAACAAAAAGAAGGTTAGTGCACTTTAAAATAACAATTTCAGCAAATTCGCCGTTTTTTAAGAAAATACAGTGGAATAAAATCACACACTCCCACCATGTAGCAGCTCTCCAGCACAGTGACCGGGACCCTCCAAACCGACCCCAGGCGCTCACTATGAATGAATTAATGAATGAATGAATTAATTAATTAATTATTACACTCTTTTATAGCGCATGGCTACCCTGAGGCATCCCAGCGCTGTAATGCCAGCCCCTTACTAGGCTGTATGCCAGCCCCTTACTAGGTTTTGTGCTCATTCCTCCAGAGATTATACCACAAGTGCCCAGATAACCCAAGGCCCTGTTGTGACAATCTTATCCTATCTTACCCTGTCTCTGACAAATCCCCCATCTATCTGATTTACCTTTTTTGACACACCACAGTGCAGAATATCGAAAAAAGTGTAGCATCAAAATTTGAATGTATACAAGAGGAAGTTACAACAACTACGTCAGGACATTTATTGAGTCCTATTGAGAAAAAAACATGCTGCTTTTTTAATGCAGGAAAAAATATTTTTTGTGGGAGTCTCGTTCCTCTATAATAGCAGGAAGTTTAGGGGTGATTCAATCTTTTTCCTCATTGGAAAGGGATGTATTCCAGTCATTAACTTCCATAAATCTCTTTCTGCAGGGCGAGAAACGATCAGAGAGGACTTTCTGATTTTTGCATTTGTGAGCGCTGTTCACACACTAACAAGCCTAGCTACTCCATGTAATTCCCACTATCCATGTACATGGGAATTATTCCCAAGTAATTGTACTCTGTTGTGGGGTATAAATGGTGACATAAATGGATTTACTACTGCTATATAAGAAAATCACCCGCCATTTACAGCAATTCCAACCTGCAACTGGACCTTACAGACCTCGCAAAACGCTTCCCATCTTATACTAGTGCTGAACACATGGACCCTCATCTCCCCAGAAGAAATCTCTGTCACTATGAAGTCCATCCACTCAGGGGCCAAAGGCACCCCTGCTCCAACCATGCCTACTTCAGAGGACTGCAACTCATCAAAGCCATGTTCACACCCATTCTGAATGACTCCACCTCTTACACTACCTTTGCAGATGTTTGGAAAAACGTGACTGTCCTTCCATTGCAGAAGAAACCCTCTGCAGACCCTTCAACACTCGCCAACTACCCATCAATCTCCCTGCTATTATTCCCGGCAACAGTTATCAACAGACACCTTGTAGAATACTTTAATGACCACCAGTTCCTCGACACCACTCAGCCTGTTTTCAGACCCAACCTCAGCATGGAAACTGTCCTCATCACTGTCACGGGTGACATCTGCATGACTCTGAACAGAGAAGACACAGCAGCCTCAACCTCCTGGACCTCTCTGCAATGTTTGACTCAGACTCCCACTCATCCTCATCTAACACCTACACAACATCAGAATACAAGGACATGCACTCTGATGGATCTGCTCTTCCTGACAAAAAGGCCTCAGTCACTCAGCCTGGCTTCATAAATCCTGGATGCTCGCGACCTCATCTGCAAAGTTATGCAAGGATTCTCCCTGAGCCAGACCATCTTCAATGCATATGTGATCCATCAAGCCAGCATCATCCGCTCTCACAACATCAACCTCTCTCTTACACTGATGACACAAAAGTCATTCTTTCCCATGGGTATATCCAGATAAGATGCTCAGTACCTGGATAAAGTTCATTCCCTGCATGACTGAAATCGCCCACTGGATGATGACACAGTTTCTAAAGCTGAACACCAACAAGACTGAAGTTTAGATCTTTAGGAAGAACACATCGCCGTGAGACTAAACCTGGTGGCCAACAAAGCTAGGACTGACACACTGGCCCACCATCCATGCAAGAACCTCTGGATCATCACCGACAGCAAACTCAAAATGATGTTGTCACCACTGTATGCTTCCATACTGAGGAAGATTTTAAATATCACTCCCAATAAGCACCCGCAAAACCATCAAGCATACCCTGGTTACAAGCAAGCTGGACTACAGGAACACCCTCTATGTCAGGATCAACAAAAGACTCACCAGAAGGTTGCAGACCATTCAGACCTTGGTGGGCAGAATCACTCTCAACCTCCCATGTCGGACTCACCTCACACCGGACTTGAATGAGCTCCACTGGCTCCCCATTTACAAACAAGCACATTTCAAACTCCTCACCCATACTTTCAAGGCACTAACACTGACTAGACATACCTCAATAATCACATCTGCTTTCACAGACCTTCCATACACGTCCACTCACCTGGACTTCTACTTGTACAAATTCCATGCTCACGGAAAACCAGACTTGGTAGTTGAGCCTTTTCGTCCATCGCTCCCAAAGCGTGGAATGACCTACCTCTACACCTGAGAAAATCATCCTCACTGCTTGAATTTCACAAGGAGCTGAAGACATGGCTTTTTGAGCAGTCCCTCAAGGTGATAGGTGTGGCAAGACACCTGCTCAACACCATGATACCCTCACGGGTGATATTGCGCTCTACAAATCTTCATAACATAGCAGAACTACTTTACAGAGCAGACATTCATCCAGACATTTTCAGTCACAAAAGTGTTTTTACAACCAAAAATGCCTTTGTAACTTAGGCCCATTGACTTTGCATGGCGGAAAACACTGCACTGTTGGTTTGGCCACATTGAAGACGGGAGACTGTACAACAAAGGGACTCCAGGTCCCAGGGGGCCATAGGAGACGCGGCACCTGCATCGCATTGCCCGTACCATCAGCGCTAAAAGCAGCTTGCTGCTCCCGCTTCGCGGGAGCCGCTGCATTGTTGGTTTGGCCACATTGAAGACCGGAGACTGTACAGCAAAGGGCCACAGGAGACGCCGCACCTGCATCCTATTGCATGCGGGCTGTTAAAGTGCACCATCATTAACGCTGAGCGGCACGCGCATGCGCCGGGCGAAGCCTAGGCCAAGGTCGGGCCCGTTTGAGCCCGTTGGAGACCGGCGGAGGCCGGGTTGGGCCCCCGTCTGAACCCTGTGCCTTAAGGTTAGTGATTATAAGATTGCTGCACATTTGTTCCGCATCTCCACTTGACGTCCATGATATCGGCCTTGGCTGCAGGGGTGTTTATAAATTTGTGATGTCCATTAGAGGAGCTAATGGGAGGAACTCTACTACTAGCGGGTCAGTGGTGGGGACACTGGACCAGTTCTTAATCAGAGCAACATCGGTTTTGGAGCATGAAATCAAATTAACTGAACAACGTTTATTGTTGGACCCCTTGGTAGCCAAACGTTCATCCCTGGGTGTGTTAATGCATGCAAGGTCACCTGAGCAAGCTTTAGTTCCGATCATTGATCATTTGGCCCCCACAGGAGTGCCAGTCAGCCATTGCAGGACCTATTGAATCCAGCAAATTCAGTAAATACTTCCTGTTCCTTGGACTCTGTAACAACGACCTTGCATACCGAAACTGCAACTAAGAAGTCTGCTAGTGTTTCATCTTCCAGAACTTTAACCAGGTCTGCTTGTAGTTCTTTGCTGCAAGCAGTGACCCAGGTGCGAGAGCCAGCAGCAAAGAGAAAGCGGGGATGGGGTCCCCAGAGAAACAAAAACGCTAAAATCCAAAAACCTACGAGGACTGGAATGATGGAAATAATAGAAGTTCAAACAACACCGGAAACCTGTCCTCTGTCCCATATGGACGGCACGATTGCTCCAAATTTTGGTCATGTCCAACAAACCCAAAGTGGAGCGGATTTTTGGGTTAGAAAGGAGGCGTTATTGTCTAGATCATTTTTACCTCTCCTGGAAAGACTCCCTTCATTGGAGGAAAGGCTTCTAAACTATGAGACACTATATGCTTCTGATCATGTTAATATTGCTAACCCGAGGGGGATTTACAATGGGCCTTCTGAAACAATGGCAAAAGTATTGTGTATCCCTTATGCGCCCCCCTAGCTCATCTCTTCCAGTCTTGTCCAACCTGCCTCCAGCCTCTTGTAGTGGGAGTGTCGAGGCTCCCACTACTATACATTCTGCTAGTATGCCACGTGGGGAGGTAGTTAATACTGAGAATGCGAATAGAGTGATATTGACTGAGGGGGAGGGTTGTTTGGCATCTGAAACCATGTATAAATAAAACTCAAGCCTCACACACAAGCTTGTTGAATCAGGGTGTAAAGAAACCAAGCTTGCAAAGTATAGACTTACCACCTTGCATCGCCTCCGTATGTTGTTGTATTAGCTGGGGTACCTGCGTTGGATCATGGTAAGGAGGAGTCGTACTTCGACCTCAAAAACATATGTATCCACTGGTTAAATACTAACAGGCCACTTCCACCGCAGGTACACAGTGAAATTCTATTTGCCCGTAGAGTCAACTGGGTGGACCAAAGAACAAAACATATTGAGGGCGACTGTATCCTGATTAATTTTAGGGACAGGCGGGTGGTAGAACACATATGCCATTCGAAGCTGTCGCGGTCCTTTACCCGAATACAGTCTCTCCCTTTAACTTATTTTTATCCTCCCACTCCCTTCCAGTCACCTGCCGAGGGAAGGAGTGGGCTATGGGGAAATTGGGCAAGAAGGGACTTGAGAGTGCAGGCAGGTAGTCCCTATAATGGGCACAGCATTTACGACACCACCCTACCAGTTACTTTCCCTGTAAGCAAAAGATATAGTGTTTTAGACCAGGTTGATTGACTAATCACCAGAAGCCATTATCTAACTCCTGAGGTCCAACAGCTAGACACTAACACTTCCGGTGAGGGGGTTGTGGCCCTTGAGCAGTCACTATTACCAAATAGGGAAGTGGCGATCAAGACATCGTCTACGGATTTGATTGATAAAGGTTGCGCATTTCTGGGCAGGGTGACGATTAACTCCACTGGGACTCTCTGTGGGAAACTCACTCCCTTATATCAGGTTAAAGAAGCCCAAGGGCAGCAGGTAGATGAGGTTCCTGAATATCTGGTGAAGATGGGTAATGATTTGGACTTAAGAGAGAATCCTAATGGTTAGACGCTTTCCTTCTCGAGGATATTGTTGAAACTATTGCTTGCAACAATGAGGAAGAGCTGCTCGTGTATCATGAGATAGGGGATCCTATTTTAGATCCACAGAGTAATAAGGTAACATCAGCACAGGGGCTAAAGATGCTCTCTTGGAATATTGCAAAATGGATCTCCCCGATTGGGATGAGTTCATGGATACCCATGAGATCTGCCTTTTTCAGGTAACATGGGCTTTGAAGCCCATGCATAGAGTGGGGTTTGTTACATAGTGTAAAGCAGCAGTACAGGGTGTAAGGGGAAGGCCTTCGGGGGAGTGGGTATCTGGGTTGGCGTCCATCTAGACTGTGCAGTTAGGATGATTGAAACTCACTGCCCTGATATCCTTTGTATTATTCTCTCCCTCATTAATTTTTTTAAAGATAGCTATTATTAACGTCTATTCCCGTCTGGATAGGCATGGCCAAACATCGCAGGCGTTGGACCACCTATCCTCCCTCCTTTTGACACTGCCTGATGGAGTTGTTCTCATCATTGGTGGGGATTTTAATTGCCACTTTGAACCCTTGAATGCTCTACCTGATTTTGTCACGAGTGATGAGGATTCCTCGTGGGGAATCCCAAACTGCATCCACTACCCAGTGAGGGTCTGGACACCCCTAGCCCTGCAATTGACCACTCTTACTCTCAGCCATTCCTTGAAAGCATGTAATAGTCGCCTATCTGCCAATAACCCAGGGAAATATACCTTGGTAGGATTGCCCAATCCTCCGCAATAGATTATGTTCTGGTCAATGTGGAGGTGTGGCATAGGATTGTGAACTTTCTGGTGCAGCCACGCGCCAAAAGTGATCACAATCCGTTGGTTGTTACCCTGGAGTGGGGCATTCGGCAGAGGGACAGGTTCCGACCATCCCCCCCACCTGCACTGCTTGTTGTTGATGGAGGTAGAAGAATTCGATGGGGCACTTTTTTGCAATCCCCAGAGGCGAAGGCTTCTTTGTATGAATCCATTATACCCTTTTTAGCTAAGGCAAGTACAATCGTAGGTAGCAACAGTGCCACAGACTTGATAGAAGCGATGGGGGAAAACCATGTGGCTATGGTTAATACCCTAGCTCCGTTTTCTTTTAGCACATCAACCCATAAAAAGAATATTAAGAGAACCAATAATCTTTGGTACAATAGGGCATGTGGAGAGGTAATGAGCGCCCTGTTGATCCATTTATGACAGGGTGACACTGTACGTATAAGGGAGGCCATAGCATCTTTAAAAACAATTATTTTAGAAGCAAAAGCAGAATGGGAAATTGACAGATGGCAGGCTATTAAGAAAGCCCTAGAAGATAAAGACTCCAGAGGGTTTTGGAACTTGGTAAAGAACGGAACACCGGAGGGCAGGAATGCCATTGAACCAAACCTTGCGGAGGAGGTCTGGCGCTCCCATTTTGAAACTTTGTGTTCCAAACCTCAAACTGGAGTCATTGCGATGGGGCTGCCCACCATTGACCTTATTTTGGTACCGCAGGTTGATATAACCTCCTGCTAATTGGTTGAGGTCACTGTGGCACTGTCCAAAATTCTCCCTAACAAACCACCTGGACTGGATAGGATCCCTAGCGACTTGTTTAAATCTGAATTGGTGGCCTGGGGCCCGTATCTGCAGTGCCTATTTAATGCAATTCTCCGAGTTCTGACACCCCCGTAACCGTGGGCAGGTGCAGAGATCATTCCCAATTATAAAAAAGGCTCCCCCATAGAACCGGCAAATTACAGGCCTATCAGCCTCATTGATGTCAATCAAAAGATTTTTGCTCGAGTTCTTTTGGGAAGACTGAAGAGTTGGATGGACGACCATAATATACTTACTACCCTGCAAGTGGGCTTTAGGTCTAAAACCTCCACTATAGACCAGTTGTTCAGACTTCAGCTAATCTATTGGAAAACTATACTGTTGGAGGGAGTTTCTCTCTATCTAACGTTTGTAATAGAGACCAATTGTGGGACTTATTGCTTGAAATGGGGGCCCCAGTTTATCTTTGCCAACAGCTTAAACGCTTGCATGAAGGGACATTTGACAAAATAGGATTTGGGAAAAGTGGGAACATTTCTGTCCCATTCCCTGTAGAGAAGGGAGTGAGACAAGGTTGTGTGCTCGCACCAACTCTTTTCTCCCTCTTCTTAAATGGGCTTATAAATTACCTTTTAGCTGTTAGGGACATAGATTCGCCAAAACTTGCTAACCGCAGAATACCAGCTTTAATGTTTGCGGACGTCACGCTGCTCCTATCTAAAACACCTATGTGGATGCAGCGTATCTTAGATGAATTTAGCTCGTTTTGCAAAAAAAGGAACCTGGAGGTCAATATCTTGAAAACAAAGTATATGGTCTTCCATGCCGATTCTACCAACTTCCCCCACCCCAAAATTGATTCTAGACCTCTAGAAAGGGTGCCTGTTTTTGATTATTTGGGTCTTACTTTGAATGAGAGAATGGAATGGGGGCCACAGATTTTTAAGGCGAATCTAAAACTAACCCAAGCGAGCGGTGGCATTTTAAAAGCTGTGCTGTTAAAGTCATTGGCCCACCTGCAGAAATATATAAGGTCCAGACTAGGGCAGCTTCCTTATATGGTGCAGAACTTTGGGGTCATTGACCAGCTAACACCATAACTGTGACAGAAAATAATTTTCTAAGGCAACTCTAGGGTTTACCCCAGAGCACTCCTCTAATCCCATTGAGGATGGACTTGAGAATTGTTCCCATTGCTGACATGATTACCTCTCGTCCACTACTCTATTGGCGTTGGTTATGGAGTACGCCAGAGTTGGTGGATTATAGAGAGGAACTGAAGTTGGTTATGTCAATTCTGGGGGCGGGAAAGATCCCTTGGCTGTCATTTATTCGGGAAACTCTTTGTAAATTAAGGAGAAATGATCTGTGGCTTGCACCTGAGGAGACTTGTTCTGTCACTTCCAAACAATCACTAACCACTGCCTTGAAGGAATTTAGATTGACAATAATCATGCAATCAACTGAGTCATCTAGTTTAACCTCCAGGTTTTTGGATATAAAATTGCATTATACCCTGGAGCCCGCTCTGTTCCTGATACAACCTCTTGTAGCTAAGAAATTGTTTGTTCAATTTAGGCACGGGACGCTCCCCCTTTTTGCATTCACTAATAGGTGGGTGGGAGCTAATACACCTTTATGTCCCGGGTGCAATGAGACAGAAGAGACGGAGATCCATGTGATTTTTTTTTTTTGCCTAGCATACCATACGGCTAGATCTAAATGGATTCTCCAACTTTGCAAGAACCTAGGAACAAGAAACTACAGAGAGGTCTATAGACTTCTAAAGCATGAAACGCACCCAGTTGTTGTTGTTGCTATAGCAAAATTTCTATTTGCAATGTGGTGCAAGCGCAAACATTTAGTGAGATGCTTGGATTGAGTACTAGATGGTGTTGCTTTTCTACTGATCAATTTCCTGATTTTAAAAGGTATTAATTGATGTTAAAAAATGTTAACTCCCCTGTTAGCTTATTTATTTTCTTAAATCAAAATTTTTAGCATTTTATGATGGTATTTTTCCATTCTGATTTTAAAGATTATCTATTAGAGATGCCCGATTCTCCCCAACTGTCACCAAGGGTTAATTTGTAGCGGGGTAGTCTCCCTCTCCACACTGTTTAGTCTTTGACATTAAGGGTCCAAATGTGAGAGAGTAACCATTGTAATTGTTCTTATATTGTATAATGCTATTTTAACCTGTGACATTTTTTTTTCTTAATCATGTGATTTCTTATTGTGCTTTTATGGCAGTATTGCCGAAATAAAGTTTTTTTTAACTGGACGATAAACACCACCGCTTTTTTCTCTGCAGATCTAGATCATGGGGTGGTGTCACATAGTAGGCAGGGATGGTAGGCAGTTCAGCCGCCCATAGAGAATGTCTGCTTAGTAGGACACGATTTTGCGTTCATCTATGGTTAGAGGGGGGACTTCATAGCAGCTGCCTGGTGTTTTCTATTCCAGCAACCCGTACCTGTTATAGGGCTGCTAGAGGAAGTGAGGAGAGCAGCAAACACAATCAAAGAGTTAATTTCAAATTAAAGGTAATTGCCTTGGCACGAATAAATAAGATGCAGCGTGCAATATTCAATAATGGCTTGAATAATAATATTAAGGCCATTGTTTTTGAATCGAGAAGTCTTATCATGGAAAAAGTATTATTCCAAGCCAAATTAGACTCTGTCTGTTGGGATGTTTTCCCTAACCTCAGTAAGTGCTCTGCACAGTGGAACATGCAGTGTTAATCCGCTCACTAAAATCCATTATTTATCATGGTTCCTGCTGTTCAAACAACAGAGGCCCAAGCCAGAGCTGTACTCAGGCAGTGCACCTTCCTCCAGGACGTGCCGGTAATTAAATGGGATTACACAGAACCGGTAGTCATTAGAGAGCAACCTGGAACTCTATAACGATAAGACTAATAGAGATTAGCGAGATTAAGGGAGAGCTTGTCAAGAACAAAAGTTTGCCAATGCAATGTCAAAAAGAAATGAGAAGCTGATACACTTGTACTAAAAGATTTATTAAGTGTTGGCTTGCTGCATAAAACATATTTGTTTGCCCGCATTCTAGAACTTGTGATGAGATATTCCCACTGGCTTCAGTAGTCAATATCTATTAGTGGAAAATATACAGTAATGCCTTTTATATATAGGGTAGAGCTGAGATCAAATTTGAAAATGTTCCTCAATTTCCTACCATTCTTGTTTCCCTGAGCAGGAACACAGTGGGAAATAGAAGATGTGTTACATAGGGCACAATGATGCCCTGTCTTCTGAGCTTTACTTGTTTTTGAATTTTGACCAATATGCACTTTAAAGCACCTCCTTCAGTTTTATCACTTTAAGGGTATGTGCAGTGGCAGATTACATGAGAACCGGGTTTCACGGCTGACATCACAAGAGTGAATACTGTCCTCTTTGCACTGTAAATCAACAGGCAGCATTGCTCTCAGTCGCATTGCTGAATGACACATTCGGATTCTGAAAGTAAAGAGTGTGTTGTATTGACCTTAAGAATTATACACATCTAGTTTCATGTATTTTGTTTATGTTAGATTGATACAAATAACTAACTTTTATTTTACAAAACAGGACCATATGTTTGAGTTTCTGTTTTAGCAGTAAGCCATTTCTTTGGTTAACAAACATTTAGAAAACATCAGTAAAAAAATAGGCTTTTATCATCCCTACTGTTTAAGACACCTGCATCATCTTCATTTCAGGAAAAACATAATGATATGACATTTATGTTCCTCCGAACTTTATTTCAGGAGCAATGCCTCACAGATGAAAGTTGTTACCTGTGTAGTCCAGGTACACCTCACTGGCACAGATTGCACTCAAAAGTCTCATCGGTATTACTCACTGGAAAGCAGCGTCTGGTGTCAGGGAAGAGTGGTTGGTGGGGGGGGAAGTAAGGTACCGGGAAAAGGGGGATTGGGAGAGGGATTGCGGTAAGAGACACAACAACACCAAAAATAGAAAAAACAATAAAAAAGTGTTGCATGCCGCCCACCGCATCGCAATGTTCCGCTCCTCTTCGCTGCAGGTACAGGCTCCCAGACTCCCCTGTGGCCAATCATGACACTGCTTTCACACTGCATGAGAGCAGCATCAGGATTGGCCTGAGCGCCTTTATTTTGTGCTCCCAGAAAGAATGGCAACCTGTGCCTGCTATCTCCAACCTGGCAACACAACTCGGGTTGGAGACAGCTCAGTGCACATGTTGATTTGGCCATCCTGAGACGGCTGGCAAAACTGACATGCACACTGACAACAGTGTCCTCCCGTTGTCACCGTTACCCTAATGGCTCTGCCCCAAAAGACCTGGGAAGGAAAAATATAACGATAATAAACATGGTTTATAATGGCGTGGCGAGGCTCATCCGCCATAGTGGAGGAGTTGCTGCTGTTCCTGGATCATAAGAGAGATCTAACAAGGAATCAGCTATCCTATAATATATGGGGAAATGCTCATAGGCCAATTATATCGAAGGTGGATTCATTTCAGAAGATTGAGACTCGTGACAACTCTTCCCAGAAGAAACACCACTGCCAATATTGTTCTACTGCTAGTGGTGTAGCTGGGCCTTTTTCCGCCTGTGGTGGTCCCTGCTGTGGCCTGCCCATGGCGACCTTATGTAAGAGAGGGAGGGTGCTGGCGATTTCTGTGATGCCCGCAGGTAAGAGTAGGGGGAGAGGCTGCCGCCCTCAAACCTTGTGCCGCCCCGGGCGGACCGCCCCCCTCTTGGTACGCCACTGCCTGCTGCATGCTTTCTACCCTGTAGACGAGCTCTCATTGAATGTATTGGGAAACTCGACAGAATAGCTGAAACATTTTTTTTATAACAAGGTCATTTTTATTGTTTTCCAAAGAAGGTTTGCAAAATAGCAATGAAAAGGTATGCAAAGTGCACTGTATGTTTTCGTTTCATATAGGAATGAGAGACTAGATCTCAAGGTAATAATTCGAAGAGGAGACAAAAGAAACAAGCATTTACAATGCAATGGTTTCGCCTTTGGAAAAGTTAAAGCTATTGGCATTGTAAATGA
Source organism: Lissotriton vulgaris (assembly GCF_964263255.1). Lineage (NCBI taxonomy): Eukaryota > Metazoa > Chordata > Amphibia > Caudata > Salamandridae > Lissotriton > Lissotriton vulgaris. Next base: position 205,513,774 of record NC_141699.1, on the reverse strand, counting down.
CAAAATTTGTATTTATGTGTTGGTTTTGAAAACGGATAAATAAATGGCATTGTCATTTACATTGCCATTAGCTTAATCTCTGCAGTCACTCTGCAGCCACTCTGCACTCCCTAGCACTCCCTAGTCACTCTGCACTCCCTAGCATTCTGCAGTCACTCTGCACTCCCTAGCCCTCCCTAGCAGTCACTCTGCAGTCCCTAGCACTCCCTAGCACTCTGCAGACACTCTGCACTCTCTAGCACTCCCTAGCACTCTGCAACCACTCTGCACTCCCTAGCACTCTGCAGTCACTCTGCACTCCCTAGCACACCCTAGCACTCTGCAGTCACTCTGCAATCCCTAGCACTCCCTAGTCACTCTGCACTCCCTAGCACTCTGCACTCCCTAGCAGTCCCTAGTCACTCTGCACTCCCTAGTCACTCTGCACTCCCTAGCACACCCTAGCTCTCCCTAGCACTCTGCAGTCACTCTGCACTCCCTAGCACTCCCTAGCACTCTGCAGTCACTCTGCACTCCCTAGCACTCTCTAGTCACTCTGCACTCCCTGGCACTCCCTAGTCACTCTGCACTCCCTAGCACTCTGCACTCCCTAGCAGTCCCTAGTCACTCTGTACTCCTTAGTCACTCTGCACTCCCTAGCACTCCATAGCTCTCCCTAGCACTCTGCAGTCACTCTGCACTCCCTAGCACTCCCTAGCACTCCCGAGCACTCTGCAGTCACTCTGCACTCCCTAGCACTCCCTAGTCACTCTGCACTCCCTAGCACTCCCTAGTCACTCTGCACTCCCTAGCACTCCACAGTCACTCTGCACTCCCTAGTCACTCTGCACTCCCTAGCACTCTGCACTCCCTAGTCACTCTGCACTCCCTAGTCACTCTGCACTCCCTAGTCACTCTGCACTCCCTAGCACTCTGCTCTCCCTAGTCACTCTGCACTCCCTAGTCACTCTGCACTCCCTAGTCACTCTGCACTCCCTAGTCACTACTCTGCACTCACCACTCTCTACTCTGCACTCTCTACTCTGCACTCTCTACTCTTCACTCTCTACTCTGCACACTCACTTTGCACTCTGCACTCACACTCTGCACTCACTAGTCTGCCCACTCACTACTGTGCACTCACTACTCTGCACTCACTACTCTGCACTCTGCACTCTACACACTCACTCTGCACTCTCACTCTGCACTCTACACACTGCACAAAGATCCGTTACTATTAAAATAAAATAAAACGATGTGTAAAAAATTATATGAAGTAATCTTCCTCAAGTTTTTCTAGCACCCGATTCTCTCCCTTCCTTCCCCCTTCTAGCTCCCCACCTCACCTTCTGCCCACACTTTTTCAGATTATGCTGTGAATGGGTGCAAGTATTTATTTTACTTAATGCAGTTTTATATAGCGTAAACTTTTCTAGCACCCGATTCTCTCCCTTCCTTCCCCCTTCTAGCTCCCCACCTCACCTTCTGCCCACACTTTTTCAGATTATGCTGTGAATGGGCGCAAGTATTTATTTTACTTAATGCAGTTTTATATAGCGTAAACTTTACCCAAAGTTGACAGACCGCTTTACAATAGAACCAAGTAAATTACATAACTTCATTTTACAGTGTTTAAGAAGACGCAAACACACTGCAGACTGTGTTTAATAACGTGGCTGCTGTGTGGCGTCTTAATTACAAGCTCCCTTGCGCCGCCCCTACGTCACTTTTGTCCATGTTTAAAAGTGACACACTGGCGGTGGAAGGGGCTTGTAAGTAAGCCCCTCAGTGTTATTCTCCCCAAAGCATGTGACAACTCCAGGCACCGACACAACCACAGTTATGTATCATAGATTATATATCGATTATATACTATGCATTACAATTACACAATAAGATATCGCCGCACAGGGCGAGCTGTGAGGGGATCTGGGTGGAGGGACAAAGGGAATGAGGGATGGCGGGCAAAAAGAGATGGGGTGAAGGAGGGACGAGGGGGTCGTAGGGAGGGGGGTGGGGCGCCAAGGACGGATGATGGACGTGGTATACAAGTACGAGGGAGGGATAGAGTTATTGGGTGTAGGGATAGGGAGGGTCGTAGGAAGTTGGTACAAAGGGAAGGGGCCGAAATGGAAGGGGGGAGACAAGGGAGGAGATGAAGATAAGAAACGGCAGGAGAGCTGAAGGGAGGGAGCCGGACAAGCTGGCTGCAGAGGGAAGAATGGCTGAGTGAAACCGGGTAGTGGAGAGAAGGAGGGACGAAGTGAAGGAGATGTGAGAAGGATAGGATGAGAGTGTTGGAAGGGAGCCTGGCTGAGGCCTGGCAGGGGCTGGAGCTGAATAACAGACGGGATGCAGCGGGGGTCTGTGTGGAGTGATGGAGGGGTAGGTGAGGCGAAGGGTCGTGAACTGATGGTGGGAAGAAGGGGCACCAGAGGAGAAGACGGACTCAGGAGAGACAGGCAGGGAGGAGGAAATGAAGGGGAGGTGGACTGAGAGATTGGGGTAACTGGAAGGCGTCTTGGAATGAAGGTTTGGCAAGTATAGAGCCGAGACAAGAGTGAAGGAATGGGTGAAAGGGGCTTAGGGGGTCGTGGTAGATGACACTCGGGAGGGGTGGTGTTCGAGGTGATGTAGAAATGACCACACATCATTGATAGGCCGGTGCAGACGAAAGAGGCATATCTATGTGTGAGCAAAATGCAGACATAGAAAACCTGCCGGACATGTCATCATGGACATCCACAAAAGCGGTGAGCAGGGTTGCACTATGCACACGAGTACACATTGTGATTATTTTGCTGTTCTATATAGCGCAAACTCGACCCGAAAGTATCAGTGAGCTGTACGCGAGCACCAGTTGCATTATGGACGGACACAATCATTTTTAGGCAGGGGTAGATAAAGTGATTTGTCCAGAAACACAGGATGTCGAGGTTGCCAAGACTCGAACGCGGATCCCCAGCTTCAGAGTCGGCCATTCCAGCCCTTAAGTCACGAGAATGGATGCGCTGCGTCTCTGCGGGCCGTTCACAGAAGCTAGAGCCAGTGTTTGTGCGCAGCAAGCTACATAGATACATCAAAAGACAGTGGGAGGGGGGGCGGGAACGGATGAAACAAGGAAAGGCACGGACAGCGGGAGGGAGGGCAGGAAAGGCACGGACAGTGGGAGAGGGGCGGGAAAGGCACGGACACCGGGAGGGGGGGCGGGAAAGGCACGGACAGCCGGAGGGAGGGCGGGAAAGGCATGATCAGCTGGAGTGGCGTGCCCACCTGGACCTGGACTTCCTCCGGCGGCGGTCGTCCGCAGAATGACCAAACGAAACATGGACTACAAAAAAAATAAACCCCGCCCACCGCCGCATGACGATCAGAAAAGGGTGGAGAGGGAAGAAATTGCGGGAACGCCCACGAATCTGGTCCTGCCATGACGGACAGATCTCTGTTCCAATGGCTAGCCTCCATTTATGGAGCTCGCCAATGGAACAGAGGGCGGATTCCCAAGCCACATAGTTATTCTCATTAGGTTTTCGCCTGCGCGAAAAGCTGCGCAGTGCGCAGCTTTCACTTAGGCAAAACCTAAAAAGTAAACAAATTCCCCCGAACATTTCCACTCCCCTCAACTTGCCTTTCTGGCCCTAGGTAGATGTAACCGTTCAAGTGCTAATGAAGCATAGTATCAGCTGTAAACAGAGAGTGGTGGACGCATTGCACGTTTCTAGTGGTGCTAGAAGAAATACATTTGCATTAAACTGCTGTTAGCAGTCACTGTCATCAAACCTTCGAATAGCGGGAGGCGTCAAATGAAATTGAGAGCTTTTAGCCTCGGCGGGTAAGCCCTCACTGGGTGGCCTTCTGATAGGAAAAGGATAGGTTGGCAGCACAATTCACACTTTGCGTTGTACTCACCGTTGTTCCAAGAGAGTTCTTCCTATGCCAAAGGTGGCCAGCGCCAGGCAGACCACTGAGCGATGGCTGGGGGTTCTTTTGTTTCCCATGCAGGCTCGATGGTTGTTTTCATTGCACCCAGACAGTTCCAAATTATGAGTCTGTCCTCCTTTGTCTGATATCGTAATTCTTGTGGTGTCACTCCCAATATGATGAATGATAAGTCGTCTGGTACTGGATGTCCCAGTATTATTTTAAGGTTTTTCTAAACTTCTCCACAGAAGTGTTTGATCTCAGGGAATGACCATCATATATGTAACTTATCTCCCAAATGTCCACATTCTCGTCCACAGAGTTGCCTCACCCTGGGGAAGAACGTAGGCAACTTGGTGGGGTCCATGTACTAATCGTAAAGCATTTTGTAGAGAGTTTTCTTGCCCAGTACACTATGTGAATTTTTATTAAGGGTGAGCCATACTTGTGTCCATTGTCGATCTATAAGTGCCGTCCCCAGTATGGCATGCCACTTGGCTTTATGTGGGTGTGTAGGTGAGAAGAGGTGATCTTTAAGAAGCAGATGGTATAATGAGAAGATGGCCCCTGTAGAACCTGTGAGGCATTTGGTATGCTGCTCCATTTGGGTGGGGCCTCTTGTCGCAGCATCTTTTATTGTTGGGTGGGATTTTCAATGTCTGATTTGAGCGTAGCAAAGTTGCACATGTTCCCCCATGTGAAAATTATTTTCACAAACAAGCAATGTCGTTATGGTACTCTTAGAATACATTTACTTTTTTCGGAGTTTCATATAACGCAAACTTGACCCGTAGGTATCAGAGTGCTTTACGTGAGCACCAGTTGCGTAGATAAATGTGAAAATGAGATCTGGGATCTGTTTTCCAGGTTCTCAATTTCCCTGCAATTGCTTCGTTTTGCACATGAAGTGAGGTACATTTGTCCATTAGGGTATAACTTTAAAGCTTGATACCTCCTCCACTCTAGATCCCATGGAATATACATTGGATCGAAGTGCAGCAATTTTTCCCCCAGATCTGACTTCAACAGAGAGAGCTCCCAGGCAATATGTCCTCCCTGAGGTTTCTTGCAGTTCAGTTCAAACTGATCGCAAGCTGGCTAGAAGATCGGCCTTCAGAAAAGCTATTTTATACAGCTTTTTATTACTTGGTCCCCCACGTAGGCCTTTGTTGCCCCTTGTGAAGCCTGGACAGCAGCGTAGAAGCCCGTTACCTTCTTCTGGGTTTGCTCCTTCATGGGACATGGGCTGCCTGTAATGCTTACAGGGATGGAGAGAGGCTTCAGTGAGTGCATTTTTTTGCACACTCAGTGTCAGGAGTCGCATGCTCAGTCTGTACCCCACTACCATTTGGTTTCTCATTGCCCCTTGCCACCTTCGCACCATGCTGCTGCCCAAGACCAGTCAGTGCCTTGTTGCCCCTTGCCACCCTCACACCTTACTGCATCTTTACAATTTGGAGGCTCATTAGCCCTTCACCACCTCAGGTGTCCTTTAATAAGAATCTCAGCCCTCGGCACTGCCAGGCAATGCAATCAATATCCTTGAAGTGCACTTTGTAATGACCTTGTTGTGCACTGACATGTGCTGACTGAACATGTAAATGACAGTGTTACTAGTGCTACATGTGATGGCTAAATATAAATCACACTGGTACTTAAGCTACACGCCCTCAACTATGAGTATTAGCTCCTGCAAACATAAAAGTTTGTTGACCTCTCTTGAGAGTTTAGCAAACCTCAGCTGACATCTTGGGTGCAGCTTTGGACAGCTTGGTATTCAAGCCATGCCCAAGCCTGACTCAATAGCTTTCTTTTCCTACTGCATCGCGTCTTACCGGTTCCTTCGGGCGTGGAGGACTTCTCTCCTGCATCTCAACGCATCCCATCTCTGCATTGCTCACTGCACCTTGCATCTGGACACCTGCTTCTGAAAGGCAAAACAAGAACAGTAAGTCAGTAAGTGCTTACCAATGCAAGATACAGCTGTAAAGAGCAATTATTTACATATACTGCAGAGCTAACCCTCGCATGGAATTTTACCAGAACATTAACTCAAGAAGTGTTACTTAACCCACTCTTGTGACAAAGAACTATTGCATTTCTCGAACTTTTAACAGAGAAATGTTACATTTCTAAACCTTGGGATATTGCCATAAACCTACTACAGAAAAAAATAGTGTAAAGAAAACACCAAGGTTTCAAATACTCGAGTGAAAGAGAACACAACGTGGAGAAGTGTAACTCAATGGTTAGAGCGGCAGACCCTGATGCAGAGGTCTGGCCCGGGACTAGGGTTCAATTCCCGCCTCGGCGGTTCTTTGGCTCAATTTCCCCGGACCTGATAATTCTCGCCTCGGTGCCTATTCTAATCATGGGTCCAACTCTGGGCAGTAGCTTGCTTAATCTCCACAATGACCACACAACGCTAGGATGCCTGGCTTCACCTTGGGGGTGACCAGGAGAGGGCACTTCACAGGGAAAGGGGTCCTCAGCGGTATTCGTACAAGCGCCGAGATGCCTCATGGTGATTTGTGCACTATACAAGTACCACTACTTTACATTTACATAGCTATGCGAGTTTAGATGTTTATGTTGCACACTGTGAAAGCACGTTGTTGGATACATACTGCACACTGTGAGAGTGCATACAGTCAAAACTATATGGCATAATTATTCAGTGTTGTATGTGTTTGTACCATTTACACTTTTCTTTTTAGGGCGAGCAGACCTAAAAGCAGGCGGAGCCTGCTTTGTCTGCGAAGACAACTGTTGTCGGCGTGTTAGAAGGAATCTGAGACGGAGCTCAAGCACGAGCGTCGTGGTCTCAGATTCCTCCTCGGGGCCGCGCACAGCACCACACACGCATGCGCATACACAGAGACACACACCACACTCACGCATGCGCACATACACAGCCATACACAGGCACACACTGCATACACACACGCAGACCCACACGCACACACACAGACACATTCGAACACACACAGACACACGCGCGTACACCCCCCTCCCCTCCCACTCACCGGGCTCTTTCGGGCTGGTCGGGCACTCACCGGGCTGTTGCTGGGCATCGGGCTCCTCTCTGCGGCAGTCTCCTCACGGCACCAGGGGACAGGACTTCACTTCCGGGGCTCCCTCCAGCACCTGGGAGCCCTGCAACACTCTGGCTGTTGGCAGTCCCGGGACTCTCCTCAACTCATGGGAGCCCCGGGCTGCGGAGAGGCCATCTTCACTTCTTCCTCGGTGTCGGTGGGCGGGACTTCCTGCCGGATTGCAGGCCCCGCCCCCGTCTCGGCCAAAAGTGCCTGACTTCCGGTTTTCACGGAGCAGGGCTGCGGCGGTGATTTCTTTTGGGGGCAAGAGGGGTAAGCACCCTCGAATTAAAATATAATTATATTTCCTTCTTGTGTCGCTTGTTTTTAATGCAATCTAACATTGTTAGTAGACAGGGCTTGTTTTTTATATTGCCGCGTTTATCTTCAACAATGGCTGACAACGCACCTTCCATTTCTCTGGCTCGGCTTGTTTTTTAAAGCAGCCCCACACGCCTGATGTTTCACTGCTCGGAAGAGGCGGCATGCGATGCGAGGGGCAGTAGTATATGTCAACCTTTTTCTTTTTTCTTTTTCAATATGGCGGCCTGGTGCATTTCTGTTAACACAGTCAACAATGCCGCCGGTACTTAACGACCCCCATCCAGGACACCGCACTTTAACATGAGCGCCACACACTTAGCAGCATTCCAGCTCTTTTAGTACTCGGCACAGCAGGTGCCCTCATTTTCACACTTTATTTCTACATCCTTTTTTACCCCTCCCATATCTGGATTGTCAGTAGTGGGTCCACAAATAAGGCTGCCACTGTGCTTGTAACTCTCTTATTTATCTTCCGTTTCCCACCGATATCAGTGCCAGGGGGCTGCAAATGAGAGCATCGTTCATGCCTGATCAGAATGACTCGCAGACTGAGGTGAGACGAGTGAGCGGCTTCCAGCAGTACAGCCCTTAGGCTCTAACGTCAGTGCCTTCTACGTAGGCAGGTTATTACTGCGAGTGTGTTAAAGGCTGAGCATAGCGTGTAGCTTTGAAGCTACTGTGCGACTGTCATGACTTGGAGTTGTGCTTTGGGGGTTCCTTCCAGAAGAGCCCCTCCAATGCCATCCTGTCTGCACCTCAACTTGTACGCTAGGTCCTTTTTGGCCTCTTCTTTTCAGTCCAAGGTGTGAATGTTGTTGCCCCACCTCTGCTGTGGATTGGCAGTTCCGTATCATTGCCATCGGATGGGGCTTTCTTTTACACTTCATATGAAGTAGCAGGATTACGGAACCCGGAAAGCCTATGCAGAATGGCACCACTAAAGCCGACTCTAAAAAGAGCCTTCGTCCCCCCTGCCCCAGGGTCGTCCTCACACCGAGAGCGGAAGCGGACCAAAGTGGTGGTGAAAATTGCGCTTTGTGTAAAGTAAAAAAACCTTAGCGCCCGGGGAGCCCCCGGGTCTTTCAATGACCATATGCAGTGGTGTGTGTGCCATTCCATGCTGGGGAATCACTGAGGGGGGGAAGGGCTGGCTGTTGGTTTTCAATGGGTTTTTTTGTTATCTTTTTATGGGAGACAAATGCGCATTTGAAAAGCTGCTCACTGGTCACACAGTTGCTCCTTTTTAGACACAGTGGGACGTTTCTAGAACAAGCATTGAAAATGCAATAATTCTTGCATATGATTAAGTTAAAGCCATTTGCTTTGCTAATGGTATTGTATAGCAAAGCAAATGGCTTTTTTCTTTTCTTGGTCCATTTTTCTTTCTTTTTTTCCTTATTTGTAATATCAATACATCCAAGTCACGTAAATACAAAACATGTTGCATTACAAATGCTATAGGTGTCACATTTGCGAAAGTTATAACTATTGGCATTGTAAATGACAAAGCTATTAATTTAGCTATTTTAAAAAATAACCCATAAATAAAAAAAAAATCATTTATAAGACCAATAGCTCAAACTTTCCTAATGCGAGCCCTATTGCATTTCCAATGCTTGGTTTGATAGCGGCCTGAAGGGTCCATCCTCTCATGCTTTGAGTCAGAGAAGTAATCTGATTCCCTAAAGATACCATCACGTCTGTTGCCTTAATAGCATGCTCTAATAAGTCCTGAATGATGGGCCACTTAGAAGAGGGGTGGGTGGAACTTGCAGAGTTTCAGAATTCCGCTTAGTTACCTAAAAAACTCTGCGAGATTCTGTGGATTTCCGCGAGTGGCCTAATTCAGTCCGTCCAGCTGCTTGGCTCATTGTTAGTGCCGGGATCTTGTCCGGCACTGTAAAATTGGTCCAAATGGCACCATGTGGTGTCCCAAATGGTGCTGCTTCTTTCTGCTGCTCTAGTCGATTCTTTACTCGAGTGTCAGCTTTCTCAACGCGAGCGGCAGCTTTTTTAATGCTAGCGGTAGCGACCTGCCATGATCGACTACATTGAGAAGTCTCGCTGGAGGCGGTCTAGCATTCTGAATGTTGGCGAGCCACATGTGAGAAAATACTCCTCTACTCAGCAATTGGCAGCGTTTTTCTGGAGCCTATAGTGCACTGTCTGAATACATGGATAAGTTATCATCTTCGTAGGGATATGTATTGTGTGATTAGTGGTATGGTTCAAAGAGGGGAGTATTTTAATCATTCCCTGGAGCAGAATCCAAAAGAGGTGGTGGTGAAAGACTTCTTTCCCTTTCCACAACACCCTCTGCCTCAACCACTGCTCTGGGACACTCCACAGAGCCTCAGGCTAGGGAGATACAGAGGCAAGGGGAGGCACAGGCTTCAGGTTTACCTATTAAAATATTCACTAAAGCGAAGCTAGGCAGACATTTGACACCCATTGCGACTCTATTATTTTATACTGCGTCATAATCATTCCAATGTTATATTATATTTTCAAGCCTTTGCATGCTATTTTCATCTTTCTCATTATACTATTTTACGATGACATTTTCAAACTTGTGAATGTTCTTTTATATCTTTTTTTAATTAGCCAATCATGCAATATGAGCTGCTCTGCCTAGGCTATTCTGGAATTTTGAAATTGAAGCAGTAACATTGCCGCATTCGCTTTGTACAATCTCAAATATTCTTACTGGTTCAATGGAAATCATTGTAAAATATATAAGGCGGTTTAGCATTTATTATGCAAAAATGTATATGAAGGGTCGTTTTGGGGTCTTTCAACAACTAGCATACATAACAGATGAATCGAAAATGTACCCTTACGGCTTCTGTATATTCTAAACTGCTAGGCCATGTCTTTCCGTATACTTCACTGATTCCTGAGTTGTTTATTTGTCCATGTACACACGTCACTTTTAACGTTTGTTGCACTGTGTGATCCCTTTTTTAAATCCTCCATTTTTTTTCATTAATGAATAACATTAGTTTAATCTATCTAAGCGCATGTTCTAGATATGTAGGCGTGGCTCGTTGTTTTTTTCAGTGTCAATTGCACTTTGGAGTATTCATATATCGAATTTATGAATATTCACCGAAATGAGACCACAGTAAAACTCTAAATTCAGAATAGTGAAATGTAGGATAAAACTATACCATGTCCCAAAATAAAGATATCCGAATTGGACGCATGAAAGGAAAAGTAATGTTTAATCCTGGCTAGAGAAAATGTAATGAAATGAGAATCTCTGTTATTGCTGAGAGGCAAGGCAGGAAGAACGAGTACCGCTAAAAACAATGTAAACATTTTAGACATCTAATGCTTTCAAAATTCCTCCTTTCACGCCAGAAGCAATTGACAGTGAATGCAAGCACCTTCATCACTTATTTTGAAGAAGAAGTGCTGGGGCCCAACGTTTTGGTCAGAAGCCTCTGGGCAGCTTTGAAGGTGGGTGTGCCAAATACCGAGCTGCATATTCGTAATTACACCTCTTTAATCCATCAGCAGACAACCCCTGCTCTTTATCTCCCACCCACAGTTTCTTTTTCATCACTTATTTCTCCTTTTGTCATTATTTTCCCTTCATTTTCTTCTCCCCTTTTCCTACTTTTGCTTGTTCTCTCTCTTGCAGGGGTTTAAATTCTAATAAAGAAACAGGCGACAGTCCCCTAAAACGATGGTCAGTGGGTCCCAGTTTCAACCACCAACTCAGATTAAGCAGTGTGCAGCCACATTCACCTTCAGATGCGTGAAATAGACAATGCCATCACACCTGCACAGCAAAATGAAGAGATCTGCCGCTATATACACCTCCTCTCTACCTCGATTACAGTATGGTCCAAATCAAGCGCAAAAAGGGGCTTCCCATAGGGTGGCCCTTGTCTTGGAAGAGCAGCACGATCGGTTTAATCCATTCCTCGCAGAGGAGAAACAAAAAAGAAAAAGCTGCAAAACAGATTTTCTCACTATCAGTCCCTGAAAACAATTTACAATTGTCAAATATTTTGAAGGATTGGTAGGAAAAGCCTGAAAGGGTGCATAGTGGTAAGACTGACGTACTTCAGAATATCTTATGATCTTCTTTATAATTGCTGTAATAAAGGTGTTGCCGTAAAAAGGAAGGGGTCAATTTAGTAATTTGGGTATGTAGCATTACTGGGGATTACAAGTTATGCTTTAAGGTAATTTCCTCAAAGAGAGCCATAATTCTGGGCCTTTTTCTTGATACATATTCATTTCCAAAAAACAAGCAGTGGCGTCTAACATTTGGAAAAAGCATTATAGTAGCACCATTGCTTCTTTTTTATTAAAATTAATATTTTTCATTATGAAAGGTTCGGTTTTAGACTAATGTTTACAACACTTGCATTTGAATAGAAATATCGTTTGTTAATTGAATGTACAATGAAACGCATTGTATTATTTATGGATAATTTATTTATAGATCTAAATGTGTATACTGAAACCCCAATATGAATTAGAGAGGAAAAGGTTTTCCTTTTTTCTCAAATAAAATGTTAATAACTAATGCACTTAAGAACACATCTTGTTTCTTTGGGTTGCAGAATGTGCTTCCCAAAGGAATCTATTAATTCACTCAATTAGTCAAATACTTTTAATCGGGTAATAGTCATAAACAGAATAAAACACTTACATACAAACAAAAAACAGTATTGGATCACAATGAAATTATACATATATATCGTAGGGTGCACAGTGCAATCATATGACATTTAGGGTCAGATGTACAAAAAAGTCAGTTTGCGATTTCCTAATTGTGAATTTTTGCGATTGGCAATTAGGAAATTGCAAACACCAATGTACAAATGTGTTTTAGACACATTTTGCGATTCCCAGTGGGTCGCAAATAGACCTACCTCATTAATTTTCATGAGTCAGGTCTCGCTTTGCGACCCATTGGAAATGGACAGTACTCACAGGTATGGGGGCCTGTTAGGGTCAGCCATCACCATGTCTGTGATAGCTTTTTAAATAAAGCAATTCTTTTGTAAGACAGCCCGTTTTCCTTAAAGGAAAACGGGATGCATTTCAAATATAAAAATGAAGAGCTACCTTTTCTATTTTTTAAGAGTAGGCAGTGGTCCGTGGCTCACTGACTGCTATTAAAAAATGTGGGCATCCACATGCACAAATGGGACGTAGGTGGTAATTGCGAGTGTTTTGTGACCGCAATTACAGTCCAAAACATTAGTACATGGTTCTGAGACTCGCTATTTGGAAGGGAACGCTGCTACCAAATAGCGAGCCGCAAAACCTATTTAGCGAGTTGCAAAACAATTGTGACTCGCTGAATAGGCTTTGTACGTGGCCCATGATGTTTTTGCATGCGCAAACTGATTCGCAAACCTATTTGCGCATTAAAAGATGGGTCGTTCATATGGCCTTGAGTGTTATATATATGGGGAAAATACAAGTAAGCTTCTGGCACATTGTATTAAACAGAAAGCAATCAAAAGGGGCATCAAAGCAATCTTAGATAAACAGGGGTAGAAAATAGAAACTTCCTCAGGGATTCTTACTGTCTTAAAAGATTATTATAAGGAACTATATTCTGAGGATATTTTCACCCAGCCAGATAGCTGTGCTAAATTTCTCAGCTCACTAAATGCGATTACTTTGAGTGACAGTGAAAGGTCCTCTCACGAACGAGCAATATCCTCTGAGGAGGTAGCAGGCAGTAAATTCTCTGGCCATGGGAAATGCTACTGGACCAGACAAGATTTCCTTGGAATTTTACAAGATATTCCTGCCTGAAGTTTTGGGCACCATGACTATTACTCCTTAATGTGTTCAGATGGAAGGGGAAGTCTCACGTTAGTGTGAAGAACCAAATATCCTGATTTTTACGAGGAATGGCAAACCCCCTTTAAATCCTGGACCGTAAAGGTCCATATGTTTGACAGGTACTGTTAGACCTGGCACCTTGGCGTAGGTCTCCTTTCCATTTTTGCTGTTGCCTCATGTGTTTTTACTGGTGTTAGATGCTTTGGGCACTGTGCCACTGCTGTCCAGTGCCACAGTGCACATGCTCTCTATTATAAATTGATGTATGGATTAGTGATTCCATGATTGGCTGGTTTGCTTTACCGGTCAGACCCTAGTACTGTGCACCAGGAGGGCCCAGGGCTGGTAATCCAAATGCTGCTAGTGGGATTGCAGCACTGGTTGAGCCACCCACAGAAGCGGCCTTGTAAAATGTGTCTCAGGTCTGCCATTGCAGAGCCTGTGTGCAGTCTGGTACTGCCATGTGGACTGGGCACGTGCACCCACTTGCCAGTCCCTAAACCTTTCCTTTTCTTCATATCAGACACCCCTATGGTAGGCCCAAGGGCAGGTTGCATTGTAAGAGCAGGGTAGGACATGCCCTGGTGTGTGTGCCATGTCCTAATAGTGAATTACAACCATTTTCGTTTTTCACTATTGCAAGGCTACCTGTTCTCCATAGGCCAGAATGGGCAGTTAGATTATTATACATTTTATAATCCTAACTGACTCAGGGAACATGGTAGAAATTCAGGTTTAGTATGCCTGAACTCAGAATGATAAAATACATATTTTATTGACTTTGGTTTTATCATTCTCTGTTTATAAATACCACTTTTAGAAAGTAGGGGACTCATTTATGAGATGTTGCCGTAATGAAGCGCAGCAGGCCTTCCTGCTGCTCTTCCCTACGGCAAAATAAAAAGGGCAGGAATGAGCACTATCTATAAGATACGGAGCATTCCTGTCTTTTTCCCCTGCGCCAGCGCACAATGGCCTGCCTGCGCCAACGCAGGCACCTTTGCACTATGGTGCAAGGGTCCCTGCATTGCGGGGATGAATATTTTTTTACAGGAAGGAAAACCTTTCTGTTCAAAAATAATCACAAGAGGCTTTTCCTCTGTCTATTCTGCACCACACATAGAAAAAGGAAAAATGAGGAGAAATAAAGATATTTCTCCCCGTTGTGCCTCCCTTACGCCTCCCCTGGGGAGGCGTAAGCTTTTGGCAGTGCCTCGGATTTACGATTTCTCGTAAATTTGGGGCATTGTCAAAAGGCCATAGATGTTGCTGGGAACACCCCCAGCAACACCCATTGCACGCCCCTTTAATGCAGAACACTGTGTTAAAGGGACTGATATTTATCAGGCAACATTAAGCCAAAAGAAGTGGCTTAGTGCTGCCTGATAAATATCACGCAGGCTTCTGCGCCATGGAACGTCACAAAAAGTGACGTTCCGATGGCGCAAGGGGCCTTTGGTATTTTCTTGTCTAACCTGCCTCTGCTTGGTTATGTATTCCTTTCCTGGAGTTTGAGTGACAGGGCTGGGGAATTCCAGGAGACAGTGTGAGTAAGTCCAGTGGTGAATAGAGAGATCTGCATCTAGATGGGAGGGAGGAGTTGCACCTGGCACCTGAATAGGGCTGTGCCTTCCTTCCACAATGCTGGCTCCACCTCCTGTGGTGCGTCTGATGTCTCTGCCCTGCACTGTGAAAGGAGAGAAGGAGTCATGTCAGCAGAGTGCTCCAGGGTTGAGCCTTCCCTCCACAATGCTGGCTCCACCTCCTGTGGTGCATCTGACGTCTCTGCCCTGCATTGTGAAAGGAAATGAGGAGACATGTCAACAACGTGCTCCAGGACTGACCAGAACTGGTTTGGACTAGGCAAAGGCCCCCTGCCCTCAGGGGCCAGAGGATTTTGGGGTATAAGTTTTGGGACCCTGATCCCAAGAATTTAGATCACTTTTGGACAACAACAAGAAATCTTTGCTGAGGTGTGGAACCAGAGAGACTGAGGAGAGACTATCTCTAAGCTGAAGTACCCCTTGGGGGATTGGCCTGCAGTGGTTGCCTGACTGCGAGGAGAAAGAAACTTTGGGTATGTTATTTCAACTTGTAAGGATCTCCAAGGACTTTGAACAGAGATTGCCTCCTGCTGAAGTCTCAGGGACAACAAACTTCACCCACCAACTCCTCAACAGTCTTCCTGAATTGCCTCCAGTTGTGCTGGACTTTTTGAGGACTTGCGTGTCTCAAGGAGCTGGAAGCGCGACTCAAGAACAAGAAGTTTGTCGCCGAACTGCCACTGCCGCTTCACAACACAAAGCACCTCGCATCGCCGGAGAAGAGGATCGACGTCGCAGCAGACGCCGCTGCATCACCGGGAAGCGTGCCGCAAGAGAAGAGGATCGATGTTGTATCAGACACCACCGCATCTCCGAGAAGCGTGTCGCAGGGCCTGTCGCGGCTCATTGCCGGAGAAGAGGATCGACGTCGCAGCAGATGCCGCCGCATCACTGGGAAGAGTGATGCAGAGCCTGTCACTGCTCGCATGGTTGTGGAAGCAACGCACATCCCCAGAGAGAGGATCGACGTCGCAGCAGATGCCGCAGCATCACTTGGAAGCGCGTCACAGGGCCTGTCACGGCTCGCATCGTGTAAAGCATCTCGCATTTCGGTGTCGCAGCAGATGCCACTGCATCACCGGGAAGCGTGTTGCATCAAGGAGAAAGCGCCATCTTTATTTCTTTGCACCAGATCTTCAACGCATTACCATCTTTGCATGTAAGGGACTACTGCATCACCTTTCCTGCAACACTTTTGTTACCCTGCATGTTTGCAGCTTAAGGTACATTGACTCAAAGTTTCGCATTTTAAGATCTAAAGAGAACTAAGCTAATCCTACCATTTAAGTACAATATTGGTGATTTTTGTTGTTTGTGGTCTTGTGATAAGTCTATATAAAGAATACTTATTTTTGATATAAAACTTGTGTGGTGTCCATCTGTGGTGTTGTCACTTGGCTACTGTATGTGTTCACAAATGCTTTACAAACTGCCTCTGAGATAAGCCTGTCTGCTAGTGCCAAGCTACCAAGGGGGTGAGCAGGGGTTATTTTAGGAGTGTACCCCCTTGCCCTGACAAGAGGCAAGGGTCACTATTTGTCACAAGTACCTACCTGTGCCACCTAGAGATCCCCAAATCTAACAGGTACCAATGGTAAAGTCTACGCGACGAACTTGGATATAAAGTTGGGAAAGGTAATAGCTGACCTAGTATCCCCCCATCAGCATGGATTTATCCTGGGGCAGAGGACAAGCGACCATGTACATAGGGTAATTAATCCTTTAGATATAGCTGAAGCAACAAGATTTCCTATGGGGCTGGTATTGCTGGACGCAGAGAAAGCCTTTGACCGAGTCTCTTGGGGATAGTTATGGGAGGTACTAAAGTGGAAGAGACTCAGTCCAGGCTTTACTAAGGACATCAAGGAGTTATATCAAGCCCTTAATACCAGACTCCAGATGACGGGGAAGGCATAGGAACACAATTTTATTTCTAAGGTAAGAAGACAGCGATGTCCTTGTTCGACCCTTTTATTTTACCTGTATTTAGACCGTTTTATCGCACTTTTGGAAAATAACAGCAGGATCCAGCCTGTCACATTTAGCCACACATATGATAAAGTATTGGTTTATGGCGATGATATAGCGGTAGTAACCCAGGCTCATCTACCGCTCTGGTGACCATGAAAGGCGAATCCAATACTTTCAGAGCCTTTATAGGATATCATCTAAATAAGGGCAAGACCCAGGTAATTTGCACTGAAGGAATCTGTCCAGGGGATCAATGACGGGTGAAAGATGCAGCCTACTTATGAGTGAGTATAAGAGCTACTCGCGAGAAATTGGTGGAGATAAATCTAACACCACTGATCATGAAAATCAGGACTTAGTTCAGATTAATAGTCTGCATTTATCCCTGGTAGGGAGATGCAATGCTTTAAAAATGCTTAGCCTCCTGAAAGTGCTATAAATGTTTAGAGCTATCCCACTAGAGATCAATAAGTGCTGACTGAACAAATTAGAACGTTTGTGTTTTAGCTTCTTATGGCAATTTAAGAAGCTAAGAAGAGCGTCAAGGATTATGATTCTCCCCAGAAATCTGGGAGGGTGGGCCACCCGAGCTTTGTGCTGTATTATTGGTCCTGCATGTTGCAGCATATAGGGATTCTGAGTTTGGACAATATGCATAGAATCAGCTCTGCTGAAATACTATCAGCTCACTTTAGGGTCTGAAGTTCAAAGTCGTTTTTTCAGAAACTTGGAGGGGAGCTATTACAAAAAAACCTGGTTTAATACATTAACGCCACATTTAAAGTCTGGCATCAGGTCAGGTGGAAAATCAATTTCACCAAATTTAATCAGTATACATCTTTGTGGGGGTCTCCTACTGGTATCATTCAAGACGGGTGGGTATAAAGCTCGAGAGGTGTGGCATCTTCAATATAGGGGATCTCTATGATGTGATCAATTGTTCTCTTGTGGTGAGATACAGGAGAAGTTTGGTGTGACGAAAGACACGTTTATTAACCGTTTACAGATCTGTGACTTTTTTTAACAAAATGGATAAGAGTGAAATCTGTTTTGCTAAATATTCAGTTATAGAAGTGGTAGAGCGGGTAAGCAGAATCGGGCAAATCTATGATCTGCTAGTGCAAGGCCGTCCAGACGACCTAGAACCCCAGAGTGACAAATGGGAACCGAATTTGGGGGAGGGGCAATTACTCGAGCAGTCTTTGGAGATATGCCGGGAAAAACCATCATTTGAAAACAGTCCTTGATTTGTATTATATGCCTGATAAACTTTGTAAATGGGGTAAGACAGTCGATTCCAAATGCCACAGATGTAGAACTGAACATGGGCTCTCCATAGGTGAAATGTGTTTGGCTTTTGTAGTCATTTCAATAGCCTGCCTGTGCATTGCTTCAGGATGGATTAGCGCTGAATCTCGTACTTTCTCTGAGTGGGGATCATGCTTCTTGGCTATGTATAATATGGAGAGAGATCTATATGAGTGTAAGGGCCAGAGGGCACAGAGAGGGAGTGATATAATTTGATCTGAAGTGTCTAAATAGATTGGCAGCTTTAATTAGGGATCAGATAAACGGCTCTGTAATCTGTTAAAATTTCAATACTGCTCCTAATATTGATTCTTGTCATATGGGTTGCTAATGTAACTCTGTATGGAGTATATTGCACCCATGCACTTTAATCAACAAAATGCAATGACATGTTTTATCTGAATGAACTTCATGATTATTTTTATCTATCCTGCTGCTGTGATTACCCGATCTTCTATTTATTATGATATTGTAGTTGGCTACTGATCTTTGTTTCTCAAGTTGTATAGGCCATTCTATCCGGAGACGCACAAATTCACTTTAACTGATGAAACTTGGGAATTCAACTTGTGTATTTACTTTATGAGCATTATGATTATCTTTGCCTATCTTGTTGCTATGATTATTTGACCTTTCAGTTATCATGCTATCACTCTTTGATGAATGGGAGGTTTAATTTGCTTCTCTTTGTTTTCTCTTTTTTGCCCTGTCTAGATGAATATCCTGTTGTCATCTATATGTGGAATTTGACTATGTCTTGGTCCCCATACCATAAAAATCAATAAATTAAAAAAATGATAAACATTTGTTGGCAGGGGTTCTATTAATTCATTTTTGAACTGACAGTTTTTTATTTTATATTTCCATAAGTTGAGCACACTAAATCCAACACCCCTAAGCATTTAGCAAGCCTACTTATCTTTTTATATTTTGATATTTCCATGGCCTTAGAAAAAATGCTTAAATCCAATGTATGTGTTGGTCCGTACATGTGGTATTATGTAACACAATTACTAACAATGGGGTAACCCTGTATTACTCAAAACCTGGGTACAGTATTGTACATGCAACAATGGTCCTGTTGGATTCAACATATTATACTTCCTATTGCAAAAAAGCTCCAATGTTTTTCATAGAAATGTATATAAATTTCAGAAACATGTAGGCCTGAACACAGCAAATTCGTCTTCCACTACATCTACTGTAGGAATTTGTCATTTTCAGATACCCCCCTCCTAACTTAGTTTTCGGTACCCCAGAAAAACACGCATTGTACATAGATAAGTAAGAAAAAAGTAGAACCATTAACATAACTATCAGTTCAAACAGGTGGTTTTAAGTGGGTTATCATCCAGTATCTCAATCAGGTTTATGGAGGGAGAGAGGTAGTTGATGGGTCCCTCTCTATCCAACAAGCAGTCACCAAAAGCAAAGTGCAGACATACTCAGCCTGTCAACTGCAGCATACCTTAGGCATGGTTCTCCAGAACTTACAGGCAAGCAATCACCCAATGCTTCTGCCCTCCCATTGATGTAGCCATGACCACATGTGTGCTCCTTGTCAGCTACTCCAGTCTCATTCCCAGATGCTGATCCTTCTGATGATGAATAAGTACAGCTCCCAGGGTTTTCAGATGCATCTAGCACTTCCATCCATAGCGGGGATATCAGTTGTCTCCCTATTCCCCACGCCTCCTCCCTACGGAAAGCCTGGTCCTCCACCTGAGCCCATTCCCTGTCAGTTGCCTCCCATCTTTCTAACACTACAGGACCGCTGATTTTAATCTCATGGAAACCTGTCTCATGGCTAATATGAAACCTAAATCAAGGAAACAGTTCTTCACCCTCTTGGATACTGGGTAGGGGAAAAAAACCAGCAGGCCCTCGAAGGTACATGGCACAGCCCAGCTCAGTGTCATGTTCGGTCTCTGCACTACTACATAGCCAGGTAATGTGACCAAAATCGGCCTCTACTTGTAGGCAGCAAGGACAGCACTTAGGTTTCCATCCATATACAATACCAGTCAATATTTCAGGTGAGATAGATCTGTTGAGGGTAACTAAATTGAGTAACTTTAAACCGGGTACTACTGGATACTTTTTGTGGGTAAGCCATCATTTTCACTGATTTCTGATCTGGAACTACTATACCTAATATCCCATCTCATTTTTGCCTGAGGGTGCTAAAACGTTTCAGCACCATCCCATTGAGGGCACCATATAACCATTTAGCCAAATGTCTACTCATATCAAGATGGCCCAGTTTTTAGCTAAAAATGGCAGATTTTCCAACACACTCGTCCCGGCCATACATTGGTTTCATGACTTTTTTATATGTCACTTCCCGCGTTATCAAATTGGTTTCTTGATAACCTTGACAACCGCACAAGTACACTGCGGGGGCAAGACCGAGGAACACTTCCATATCCTCCCAAGATGGCCTGTGTGTATTGCCAATAGTAGCGGCCATCTTGGTTTGCTTTAACTTCCACTGTCTAGCCAATTTGGTACACTAGCATGACTGGGCTTTTTCATTCCTATTTTAACTGCACCAAGAAACAAACGCTCTAAGAAGCGGCCGCCCGGGTAGAGTAGGTGTTGTTAGACAGAGGTGTGCTTTGACGAAGTAAGTTTCTTTTTCCTCAATAGCTTCCTACTGACATTTCAAAGCACTATTTTTTCTATTTTTCTGTTTCTTTGAGCATCTGCCGTCACGTTATGGGCAGACACATCAATATGTTTTGCTGGTAGTTCTCTTATTTTCTAGGCTTTGCTCACAGTTAACTACAATGCTCTGTATCTCTTTAGGGTATGACTACACGCCCCTCTACCCCAGCAGACCATGAGGCATAGTATTGCCAAAGCATCATTATGTTCCAGAAGTTTTGAGAACATAACGTCTTTAGATGTTGTATATCATGTGGTGTCCAGTTTTTTCACAAGTGTTTTTAAAGTTATATCCCTGCATCTAACTATGCTTTCTCACAGAGGAGACATCTGATGTGTTTTATTATGTCACATTAGATTAAAGCACTAATCAGTTATTATCTCTAAGGGGACCAACTATAGAGGAACACATTGATCAGATTACCTCATCAGATATGGGCCTGCCCACGTGAGAGGTGGGCAGGCATTATGTGCTAACTTTTCATTCTGTTTTTTCCCTGTACAGCTACTATGAGTCAAAGACTAAACCGTATGTATTTTTAATTGGGTGCTCACACATTAGGTGTGCATCCTCACTTTATTATAGGTTTTCACAACGAGTGGCATGCATGGGGCTGGTCCTCGTGTGGGCCCGAAGAGTATGTTTAAGGGATACCTCGAAACAAGTCAACCGAATATTAAGGACTGTATACACATAACAGTTATATCGTTTCCCTACTATTTAACCCCTTTTTATCCTTACGAACTAGGAGCGAGAATATAATATTAGCTCACTAGCTAGGTATTTTTAACATCACTTTCACCACTCCACGAACACTGCACTACACATTTCTTCACAAACAAGTGCTCCCACGTAGTTCCACAAGTCACAGCATGCCCCAACCAGCAGCTATTTGGGATGGCCCCAATGATGAGGCATATCACCTAGGGGCAACACTGGGTTAGTGAGGGGACTCAAGAAAATAATTCTCTTTGGGCAGGGGTCTTGTTTTTTTGCACATTCAGCAGAGTCCCCATTCCCTTGGTTAGGTTTTTGGAATCTGACATTTACAGATTTTTTTGTGAACTACATGTAAATTGGAAAGTGAACTTAACCAGTAACTCCATCTTCCCCCTTTTTTTTTTATTTGCGAAGGTTTTGTATAGCGCAAACATGACCTTAGAGAGTATCAGAGCGCTTTACATGAAGAGAATACTATTTGTCATTGGTCTGATAAACATGCAAACATAAGTGTGAGAGCCGAACACATATCATAAAATACAAATAGGATAAACAGTGGCTGTTCTGGAATAGAGACAGTACTAGGAAGGACAGTCTACATAAGACTTTAGTATCTATACTTTTTCAGTGTCACCGATATATTGACTTAGGGTAAGAGCTTAGTCAGTAGATAAGATTTGGTTTCTCTTTTGAAGGCGGAGGTAGAGGGAATTAGGCAAAGGTCCGGTGGTAAAAAGTTCCATATCTTGAGTGCGATAACCAAGCGTGCTCTAGCCCAGTTTTCTTTTTGTGAGTTCCTTGGGGTTTCAGAAGAAGAGGAACACACTTCGTGAGGATCTGCTGCCACCTGACCTTTCTAGCTTTTGGGCCAGGTAACTGGGGGTGTTGACGTTTAACGCTTTGTGCGTCATGCAAGAAATCTTCAGTTGGATTCTTACTTTGTGTGGTAGTCAGGTTAAGGTTTTGAGGGCGGGTGAGATGTGCTCATTTCTCTTAGTTCCAAGGACAAGTCTTGCTGCTGCATTGAGGGAAGCTCTTAGTGGGGCCAGTTTGTATCTAGGTAGGCCAAATAATGTGGCACTCCCATAATCCAGTTTGGGTAGTACTAGGGCTTGGACCGCTTGTTTTAGATCTGCATGAGGTAGGTAGGGTTTAGGTTTCCTCAGAAGGTTCAGTTGCTAGTTTGCTCCTTTGGGGGCTGCGCTAATGTGATCCTGCATATTTAGGTGTTTGTCTAATGTAATACCTAAGGATCTGGCAGAGTCGATTATGATGTGGGGCGAGCATTTGAGGGCTGTAAGATGATTCAGCCACAGATCAATCTTGGTGTTGTTATTCAGGGGAGATATGAAAAGAAATTCAGTTTTATCTGCATTAAGTTTGAGGTGGTCAACCGTGAGCCAGAGGTGTGTATTTTGTAGGATGGAATTGAGGGATATAATGTCAGCGGCAGAGGCGATTTTGAGACATAACTGAGTGTCATCGGCGTACATATGGTAGTGGATGTTAGAAGATTTTAGAAGGTTTGCTAATGGTTCCGGGAATAGGTTAAAGATAATCGGTGAGAGAGAGGATCATTGGGGAACACCAAGAGTTATTGTGTGAGCCTTAGAGAGGGATTGATTCATTTTGACTCTAAAGGATCTGTTTTGGAGGAATGAAGAGAACCATTGTAATATGACACTTGCTAAGTCCATTCTTTGTTCCAGTAGTTTCAGTAGATTGTTGTGTTTGATGGTGTGAAAGGCAGCAGATAAATCAAGCAATATTAGAAGGCATGATTTGTTATGATCTAGCATTTTTAGTATGTCATCTACAATATGAGTAAGGGCAGATTCTGTGCTGTGATCGTGACAGAAGCCTGATTGGTGTTGATCAAGTAGTTGAACGTTTTCTATGTGATTGCAGAGTTGGTTCTGTACACATTTTTCAAAGAGCTTTGCCAGTGTGGGTATGCTGGAGATGGGCCAGAAGTTGTTAGGATCAGAGCAGTCTGTCATAAGTTTTTCTAAGATGGGTGTTACTTGACCGATTTTTAGGCAGTCTGGGATAGTGCCTTGACGTAGTGAGGCATTTACAATCTTTGACCATAGTGGGAGAATACAGGTTTTGATCTCTTTCAAAATGCTGGGAGGTAGAGGGTCTGTGAAGTGGTTAGATGGGTTTAAGGAAGAAAGAATGTTGTACATTTCCTGTTCGCTGATTGGGGAGAAGGTGGCATTGTTTTTGGAGGGGGGCCAGGGTGGTTCATTCCCTTCCGTAAATAGGGAGTTGTATGAAAAGCTGACTGGGGCAGCCGGTAGTAGTTTGTTCGCTAGTTGAAGTTCGTTCTCTATCTTTGTTGTTTTATCCTTGAAGAAGTTGACCAGTTCTTGGCAATTTGGAAGGGTGCTGGATCCGGCATCTAACAGGTTTGATATGTTGCGTGACTGCTGTTTGACTGTTTTGAATAGTTTTTTGGGTCTATTTCTGGCTTGGGCGAGTTGAGTCCTTATAAAATTAGCTTTTGCTTTTATTATCCTTCTTTTGTAAATGTTCCTCATTGATCTTAAGCATTTTAACGATTCCACAGATGGGGAGTATCTCCATGCTCTTTCTGCTGTTCTTAGATTGCGTCTTTCTGAGTTCAAGTTGTCATAGAACCCTGGATTTGGTTTCCGATTGGAAATATTTTTCTGTTGTATGGGGTGCGATGGAGTCCATGACTTCCCGTATAGAAGTATTGTATTAGTCTGTGAGGGCATTGACATCCTCCATGTTGGTCTGTGGCATCAAGTTGTTGTAATGTAAAATGGTATGCATCCGGGGTTCGTCCACCTCTGTTTCCCAGAGAGCCTAAAGGTTTGGACCAACTTCTCAAAGGGGAGGAACTGTCCAGGGGGCAAGTCATGTGCCTTCTCAAAGACCTCCAGGGCATTAGTGTGGAGGCCTCATAACAGTCGCTGACCGTAACCATGTGATAACCCCACCAGAGGTAGTGAGGGGGACTACTATGGGCACTCCCTCATCTGCCAGATTCTGAACATCCAGCGTCAGAGCGCCGTCGCCAAGAACATGCAATCTCTCACCCTTCCGGGTATTTGCCTCAGCAGTCGAGGCAGAAGGGCTCCCTGAAAGTCCTCATGGGTCCCCGCTTGGTCAGATTAGCGCCAACTAGCAAGAGTGTAATCCACTGTACCTGAGCAGCCAGGTAATATATCTCAAAGACTGCACCTGTAGGCCCCCCTCAAAAATAGGCCATTTAAGTGTATTCAAGGGCACTATGTGCCACCACCTCAACCAAGATAATCTCTCTCAACAGCCAATCTAATTGTCTAAACCATGGGATAGGCATCCAGGCTGGGAGATTGGCAAAAAATAAAGCAAACGGATCAGCATAATTATCTTAGCCAAAGCTATGTGAGTTCAATGAAGCATTGAGGCTTTTGAAGCGCTCCTTGCGTCGGACGGAGAGAGCCTGGCGCAAGGGGTATGATTCCAACACTCAAGCTTTATATGCCAAAGAATTAACCATCTATAAACAAGCTATTAGGGCCATGAAAGCTGAGTTTTATGAAGACAGAATCGCGACATCATCAAATCCCCAGAAAGAAATCTTTAAGGTCCTGTCAGAACTGAGAAAAAAGAAGGAACAGCCCCCTCCTTCTCAGAAGAAGACTGCCAAAAATTTCAGTCATTTTTTACTATCAAAATAGCTGACCTTTTGTCGGAAATCGAGACCGTCCCCAGACTGGACTGCTTGGGTACTACTATTAAAATCACCCCAACAGTCACACAGCCCCTAATCTCACTACCCTTACTCACTAAGGAAACCATGAGAACAGTGATGGGTCGAGTCAAGTCGGGTTCACCGGCGGACCCGTGTCCTCCGAGGATTTACAAACAAGCCTGGTCAGGGCTGGAGGACTTATGATAGAGTCCGTCCAGCACTCTGGTTTTTTTTCTTTTCTTTTCAATTTAATCCATTCGTTGTTGTGCAACATTACCTAGTGTTTTAGTCTGAAAACACTTTGTAAGTGTATGGCAAAAAGTGAGACACCGGGAAATCCCGTTATCTAGATGGTAATGTTCTGCACACTTTTACTTGAACTGCTTGGTTCTCTTCAGGTATACTCATAGACAATAATAATGATAATCCATTCCATGAAATGATCCTTATTTCAAAATTTCTGTTTATTTCATCCTTTTAATTCATGTGAATCCTTTAGTTTCCAGGACAATTCAAATTAACATCTCCCATTTACCCAATGCATTTCGGGTCTATGGTGACCCTTCCTCGGGGGTCTCTATTAGAAAAATCAAGAAAAATGCAATCAGCCTCTTAACCTATATAAGTGTATACATTTACATTTAAATGCATTTATACCCACTCTGTTATTTAGTGCAAACAAACATCTAAAAAATCATGGCATGTCATTTTATAACGATCCCTAAATAGCCTAACTTGCAATGTTCACACTATTCACAAAAATATATGCGCAAAAATATCCGTTTTTAATTTAGCGCTAAAAATGTAACAAACGAAGAAATCATACTAAACGCTCCATGCAAGACTAACTTAACCTAGTTTAATAAAAATATCCCTAAACAGAAAGAAAACTAGTTCAGCCTAACAAAACGCCCTGCTCCTCTACAGCGCTTCACTTACTGGGAAATGTAAACGTCCCTCGTTTACGCGATGTCAGCCAATCCGCTACTACCTAACTTTCAGTGCGAAGCTATTTAAAGCTCCGTGCGCTCTAATTGGCTCAGCTTGCGATCACGTGATCGCGACGACGGACTGAAGTATAGTCCTCGTTTCATTCTCAACTGGACTTAAATGTCGAAGAAAAAGGTATAAAAATGTATAAAAAATGTCTACTTAAAGAGAATCTATAATACCCAAAAAAGGACTAATCCATAAATGGAATTGTTTAATTCCGTATAATACTAACTGCGTGCTCTTCATAATTAAGTTTACACAATGTTTGTTATTCTGAAAGGCTGCCTCATGTGAAACACGAATACAATAACGCATATTTACAACAAATAATAAATAATAAATAATAAGCAGTTTCTGAAGAAACATGGTGTCGGCCATTTTGGGTAGGGGAATTCTCACTGTTAGTGTCATGCAAGGAAATAATGTTAGCTTTCCCCAGTCTATTTACAAAAAGCAGGATAATTCTATCCTGTCATTCAGTCCATTCAGTTGTAAGCTGCCCATCTTCTTTATCCAAAAGTATTCAGATCTCAGTCTTAGTTTATGTGAATCTTTCTCGGGGTGATGTTTGATAACTTCCAGTATGGTAAAGCGTAGTTGTGCCACATTATGTCCTGCTTCCAACCAGTGTGCAGCCAATGTAGATTTCAAGTTTTTCAAGCGGATGTTACTCTTATGCTCTGTTATTCTTACTTTTATTTTTCTTTCGGTTTGACCTATATACAATTTTCCACATGGACACTTGATTCCATAAATAACGTTTTTTGTGTCAGCACTGTACACTTCAATCCCGCACAGTGAGGGAATTGAAGCCATGGAATGGTGTTTACTCAACAATGAAGTGAGTGGAGGAGAAAAAACTCTGATGCTTGAATTATTACAGTTTGCTCTATTACATAGTTACTTTAACTGGGAAGGCGACTTCTATGAACAGTGCAGTGGGACCTCTATGGGTTTTGCGGGGGCACCGTCCTACGCAAATACCTTTATGGCTAAATTCGAGCATGATCATATAATTCAAGACACAAATTGGACAACAGGATTAATGGTATTTAAAAGATACATCGACGACATCTTCCTCATATGGAAGGGTGAAAAGGAAGAACTAACCAACAACATTCAGAGATTGAACAGAGTTCATGATCGGATCAAATTCACTC
Organism: Lissotriton vulgaris; assembly: GCF_964263255.1. Lineage (NCBI taxonomy): Eukaryota > Metazoa > Chordata > Amphibia > Caudata > Salamandridae > Lissotriton > Lissotriton vulgaris. Next base: position 205,486,502 of record NC_141699.1, on the reverse strand, counting down.
ACCAAATGGATCAGAAAGAATTGGCTTTTTTAGATGTAAAAATTCATCTTGAACAGAACAAAATAAGAACTAGTGTGCACACTAAATAAACGGACAGAAACAGTGGTCTACACTATGAAAGCTTCCATCATTTTTCTTTAAAGAAACACCTTCCAACATCTCAATTTATTCGCCAAAAAAGGATTACGTCTGATCCACAAGATTTGCTCTCCACCATCGACAAACAGATCCAAAAGTACCAACTACGAGGTTATCCCACACCTTTATTGGAAGAATCCAAAATCAAAGTCTTGAATATGAAGAGAGAGTCTTTACTTGTCACGAAAGAGAGAGGGGAAACAAAAAAGACAGTATGTGTCCTAAAACATTCTCTACAATCAGTAAAAATAGCCAACATTATGAGAAAGCATTGGGTACTTATAGCAAGAGAACCGGATCTAGAACCACTTTTTGCTGATCGGATAACGTTTGCCTATAACAGGTCTAAGAACTTGAAAGAACTGTTAAAAAAGAAAAACAAACCAAATGAAATCAACTATAAAGGCATGCAGAGATGCGAAAATTGCATCCATTGTAACAATGTGATTGTAGGACAAATGTTCACACATCCAATGACAGGCAAGAAGGTGACCTTGTTACATTCAGGAACCTGTGACACAAAAAACGTTATTTATGGAATCAAGTGTCCATGTGGAAAATTGTATATAGGTCAAACCGAAAGAAAAATAAAAGTAAGAATAACAGAGCATAAGAGTAACATCCGCTTGAAAAACTTGAAATCTACATTGGCTGCACACTGGTTGGAAGCAGGACATAATGTGGCACAACTACGCTTTACCATACTGGAAGTTATCAAACATCACCCCGAGAAAGATTCACATAAACTAAGACTGAGATCTGAATACTTTTGGATAAAGAAGATGGGCAGCTTACAACCGAATGGACTGAATGACAGGATAGAATTATCCTGCTTTTTGTAAATAGACTGGGGAAAGCTAACATTATTTCCTTGCATGACACTAACAGTGAGAATTCCCCTACCCAAAATGGCCGACACCATGTTTCTTCAGAAACTGCTTATTATTTATTATTTATTATTTGTTGTAAATATGCGTTATTGTATTCGTGTTTCACATGAGGCAGCCTTTCAGAATAACAAACATTGTGTAAACTTAATTATGAAGAGCACGCAGTTAGTATTATACGGAATTAAACAATTCCATTTATGGATTAGTCCTTTTTTGGTATTATAGATTCTCTTTAAGTAGGCATTTTTTATACATTTTTATACCTTTTTCTTCGACATTTAAGTCCAGTTGAGAATGAAACGAGGACTATACTTCAGTCCGTCGTCGCGATCACGTGATCGCAAGCTGAGCCAATTAGAGCGCACGGAGCTTTAAATAGCTTCGCACTGAAAGTTAGGTAGTAGCGGATTGGCTGACATCGCGTAAACGAGGGACGTTTACATTTCCCAGTAAGTGAAGCGCTGTAGAGGAGCAGGGCGTTTTGTTAGGCTGAACTAGTTTTCTTTCTGTTTAGGGATATTTTTGTTAAACTAGGTTAAGTTAGTCTTGCATGGAGCGTTTAGTATGATTTCTTCGTTTGTTACATTTTTAGCGCTAAATTAAAAACGGATATTTTTGCGCATATATTTTTGTGAATAGTGTGAACATTGCAAGTTAGGCTATTTAGGGATCGTTATAAAATGACATGCCATGATTTTTTAGATGTTTGTTTGCACTAAATAACAGAGTGGGTATAAATGCATTTAAATGTAAATGTATACACTTATATAGGTTAAGAGGCTGATTGCATTTTTCTTGATTTTTCTAATAGAGACCCCCGAGGAAGGGTCACCATAGACCCGAAATGCATTGGGTAAATGGGAGATGTTAATTTGAATTGTCCTGGAAACTAAAGGATTCACATGAATTAAAAGGATGAAATAAACAGAAATTTTGAAATAAGGATCATTTCATGGAATGGATTATCATTATTATTGTCTATGAGTATACCTGAAGAGAACCAAGCAGTTCAAGTAAAAGTGTGCAGAACATTACCATCTAGATAACGGGATTTCCCGGTGTCTCACTTTTTGCCATACACTTACAAAGTGTTTTCAGACTAAAACACTAGGTAATGTTGCACAACAACGAATGGATTAAATTGAAAAGAAAATAAAAAAAACCAGAGTGCTGGACGGACTCTATCATAATTTATTCACAGTCATAGTCTACCCTCCATCCAAGCACCGCAGAGATGAATTTAGAAGAGATAGCACAGATTACAACGAATAAGGCTGAAACCCTAGCATACACTGCAGAAGAAGCAGAAGGAATTTATAGTCTGATCAAGGAAACTAGAGCCTTCAGCCCACAACCAAGTACAGTTAATCAATTGTTAAAACAACTTGAAAATGCAAGCAAACGTGAAATAAATCAAAGACTGCATGCGACAACTTTAATACACTACCACAGGAACCAACGAATCCCCAGGGGTTTAAGAATAGCGCTTACACCTATGTTATGCAGGAATAACAAGGCTTTCCTAACAAAATGGTATCAAATCTTGAACAAATGTAGTTTGGATCTCATTTTGCTGATTGTGGAAGAGTTGTCAAAAGAACTAAGAACAATCGAAGAAGAACTGGCCAATGTAAAAACGGAGTTGAACCAATTTGAAGATCTTGATGCTACACTGGAAGAGGTTAACAAAAAGCTAGAAAGATATGCTAAAGAGATCGAGGAGAGGAAGGTTAAAAAATACCGGAGAGACACAATAGATTATAAATTTGAAGAAGTATACAGTTGGGCAGAGGTTTATAATCAGAGGAAGTGGCAACAACCGCAAACTAACGTTAGTTCATCACAAGAAAGTGTGGTATCTGATTCTGACACAGCACAAAACAGGAGACCCATATCCAAAGATAGACGTAAAGATCAACAAAATAAAGCTCCTTTTTTAGACATCAGCCCGGCAGCAAACAATGCCCCTTCAACAAGCATAACAACAACAGAGCCCTCAAAACAAGGAGGGGAAAAGGAAAAAGAAAAAACACAAGTGAAAGAAACAGTAGCAGAGAGAGAATTGAGATTAAAAAAAAACGAAACCGGGGGAGGAGCCAAGATGGCGACCGGAGCAGACGCTTGAACGCCCGGCTCCGTCGGCCCTTGGCCTCGGACTATCATCCTGATTCCTATCCTCGTCGATTCTCGAGGTGAAACGTGTGCGACGACGCGCTGTCCACGCCACCGCTTCCCCGAAGTCTCAGCCCGCCCGGATGCCGGAGTTCTTGGTGTTTTTGTTCTCCGCCCTGGACCCCTGCTCCGTTGTTGCCTCTGACGGCCCCCCGGAAGCTCCACAGTCACCGGACCCGCTAGCGCCAACCCGAGCCGCGCGGTCCCGACCTCACCTCACACCACGGATTGTCGCCAGCTGAGCCTGGGGGGAGACGGCCAGACACCTCCTGCAACCTGCGCCTGAAGGGCTGGGGCTGTAAGGTAAGCCCCGGTGCAGCGGGTCTCCTGCCCCGATTTGTGGACCGTGTTGTGGGAGGCTGCCGACCCCCTCCTTCTGTTGCCTAGTCAGCTGCAAAGAGGGCCCGAGGGAAGGGAGAAGACTGTTAGCTATCCCTGTTGCGGCGCAGTCCTGAGGGGAACTGATTCCTTGCTACGACTCCCCCCCCCCTGGCCATTATACCGTCAGGCGGTAAAACATGGCGTTGTTTGCCTGCTCGCGGCTGGGTGGTGATACTCCGGTCTTGCCCACTGCCTGCTTCGCCCTCCCTCCACCAGACACCAGCTCCACTGTGCCTTCCCTGATTGCTGCCGATGTGGGGGTGCAGCTTCCGCTGACATGCGGCTCCGTTCTGGCTGTCCTACGGGACTTTCGTCTACAAATGTGTTCTGGCCTGCAGGCGCTGTGTGAGCAGTTTGACTCTATGCTGTCGGCTGCGGGTCGTGAGCTCTCCGACTGTCATCAACACGGCGTGGGTCTGCCAGTGCTTTTGTCCTCTTGCGGGGACGCAACGACTGTGTGCGATTGTGCTGCACTGGTGCCTGCAACTGGCTTTCCCGGCACCCAGGATCAATTGCTCTCCAGCTCAACAACGGATACTTTGTATCCCCGTTCATTGCTGCCTGCTTCATTGTTGCCTGCCTCACCGCGTCTGCAAGAGTATCCAGCTGGGCAACACCTAACATCCTCGATGAGTCGTTCACGGTGGCCTACTGCCTCCTTTCTGTGGAACTCCTGTACTTTATATGCCATGGCTGGACTTTATGTGGTGGACGAAGGGACCTCTGCAGCTGGTCGGTGGCCATTTTGTGATCCTTCTTCACCATCTTCTCCCCAGCGGCCATATTGTCTTTGTCTGTACGGGATGTGGGGCTTTCATGTAGGGGCTGGCTTAATCTCAAGCCCGCGATCGGGCCAGGGCTAGACTGACTTTTACCGCCATGGTTTCACGGATGGGCTGGACTGGGACTGGAACTGTATGTATATGCTGTGTGCACTCGTCGCGATCTGTCTTCCTTCATTTAAAATGCTGTGACAATTCATTTTCACACGACCGTTTCTGGTGTAATATGTTCTCAATGTGTGGAAGTCATAGGTGGCCGAGGGTTTAGGGCGCTCTGATAATACGTAGGCTCCTCCCCACTTTCTTCTTTTTGGGAGTTTAGATTAGAATAGTTCTATTCTTTTCTCACCCCCTTTATCATATGTGTAATGTTTTCTTATCTTTCTTTACTCCATTCTTACTCTCTTTCTTGTCTATATTTCGGGTTTATTGGGCGACAGGCACTATGCTGGGAGGGGGGCAGGCCGTAGCCTCCGCATTGGTGTAGGGTGGGGGGGTAATTTACTGTTTCTAATTAGTTCTATGGGCCTTTTTTTCTTTTATGTTTCTGCGCTATACTTGTTTCGATTCTGGGTCCGGGTGTGGGGTTGACAGAGGGGGGGCGGCACTGGAGGGGTGCGTAATTGCTCATGTGACTACCCTGTTATATAACTGCATTGCCTCACTGCCTGAGATTTTACTTCCATTGCTGTTTTATTGATGCTGCCGCTCTCCCGTTTGGTGAAGATATCGTGCGGACTCGAATCTCCTTGGTTCTTACTCTTCACTGACTTTTCCCTGATAAAATTATTTTGAAAAACTTTAAAATTAACCTTCACTTCTCCTCCCCCTGGCGTCAAGGTTCTCTCCAGTGTATAATTCATAAATCGTCGCTAATCTTGCCCGTTGAAACGCAGGGGCCGTAATGTTTGCATCAGTGCTTAACCGTATCGTGGCCGGCCTGAAGGTTGTAGGCCCGTATTTGTTCTCTTACTATGCACGAATAAAGGTTTACAAAAATTAAAAAAAAAAATAAAAAAAAAACGACTTAGTCATCAACATATCAGATAAACAACTAACGGAAGCTCAAACAAAAGTATTGAACAAAGGTCTCACGTTTGTTCCAAGATATAAATCGAATGCCCAAGAAACGGAAATATCAATTTACAAATTCCTACGGAATCTGAGATTAACGAACTTCTTCAACAATCTACCACCGAGTGAAAGACCAGACATGGAGTTGAAGGAATTTAGACCTAAAAGCACATTCTGTGCTCCCACCTCACATAAAACCATTGATGCATATGAACGGATTATAACATCTGAAATCCAAAAAATCAATTACTCCAGTGGCACGACCAGTAACTTTTCTAGAAAAGAATGGCAAGTCTTACAAACTTTGAGAGACGCCAACGACATCACTATAACTAAGGCGGACAAAGGGGGAGCGATAGTGGTAATGAACACTACCTACTACAAAGAGAGTGTACAGGCCCATCTTCAAGATGAAAATATTTACCATAAGTTGGAACAAGATCCGACTGAGACTTTTGGAATGACACTTAAGATAATTCTAGATAAAGCCTTGGAGATGAAGTGGATTACTTTGAAAACATACCAATTTTTACAGACTAAACATCCTAGGAGACCTCAATTTTACATGCTCCCGAAGATACATAAGGATCCCAAGAGACCTCCTTTCAGACCCATAGTTTCAGCTTGTGGATCATTATCAGAACCACTGGGTCAATACCTGGACTGGTTCCTACAGCCTTTAGTTCAAAAATGGAGCACACACATAAAGGACACCACCGCATTTCTCAACATGTTATCCACAATAAACATTCCAACTGATGAAGAAATATGGTTATGTTCTATTGACGTGACAGCACTGTACACTTCAATCCCGCACAGTGAGGGAATTGAAGCCATGGAATGGTGTTTACTCAACAATGAAGTGAGTGGAGGAGAAAAAACTCTGATGCTTGAATTATTACAGTTTGCTCTATTACACAGTTACTTTAACTGGGAAGGCGACTTCTATGAACAGTGCAGTGGGACCTCTATGGGTTTTGCGGGGGCACCGTCCTACGCAAATACCTTTATGGCTAAATTCGAGCATGATCATATAATTCAAGACACAAATTGGACAACAGGATTAATGGTATTTAAAAGATACATCGACGACATCTTCCTCATATGGAAGGGTGAAAAGGAAGAACTAACCAACAACATTCAGAGATTGAACAGAGTTCATGATCGGATCAAATTCACTCACCAAATGGATCAGAAAGAATTGGCTTGTTTAGATGTAAAAATTCATCTTGAACAGAACAAAATAAGAACTAGTGTGCACACTAAATAAACGGACAGAAACAGTGGTCTACACTATGAAAGCTTCCATCATTTTTCTTTAAAGAAACACCTTCCAACATCTCAATTTATTCGCCAAAAAAGGATTACGTCTGATCCACAAGATTTGCTCTCCACCATCGACAAACAGATCCAAAAGTACCAACTACGAGGTTATCCCACACCTTTATTGGAAGAATCCAAAATCAAAGTCTTGAATATGAAGAGAGAGTCTTTACTTGTCACGAAAGAGAGAGGGGAAACAAAAAAGACAGTATGTGTCCTAAAACATTCTCTACAATCAGTAAAAATAGCCAACATTATGAGAAAGCATTGGGTACTTATAGCAAGAGAACCGGATCTAGAACCACTTTTTGCTGATCGGATAACGTTTGCCTATAACAGGTCTAAGAACTTGAAAGAACTGTTAAAAAAGAAAAACAAACCAAATGAAATCAACTATAAAGGCATGCAGAGATGCGAAAATTGCATCCATTGTAACAATGTGATTGTAGGACAAATGTTCACACATCCAATGACAGGCAAGAAGGTGACCTTGTTACATTCAGGAACCTGTGACACAAAAAACGTTATTTATGGAATCAAGTGTCCATGTGGAAAATTGTATATAGGTCAAACCGAAAGAAAAATAAAAGTAAGAATAACAGAGCATAAGAGTAACATCCGCTTGAAAAACTTGAAATCTACATTGGCTGCACACTGGTTGGAAGCAGGACATAATGTGGCACAACTACGCTTTACCATACTGGAAGTTATCAAACATCACCCCGAGAAAGATTCACATAAACTAAGACTGAGATCTGAATACTTTTGGATAAAGAAGATGGGCAGCTTACAACCGAATGGACTGAATGACAGGATAGAATTATCCTGCTTTTTGTAAATAGACTGGGGAAAGCTAACATTATTTCCTTGCATGACACTAACAGTGAGAATTCCCCTACCCAAAATGGCCGACACCATGTTTCTTCAGAAACTGCTTATTATTTATTATTTATTATTTGTTGTAAATATGCGTTATTGTATTCGTGTTTCACATGAGGCAGCCTTTCAGAATAACAAACATTGTGTAAACTTAATTATGAAGAGCACGCAGTTAGTATTATACGGAATTAAACAATTCCATTTATGGATTAGTCCTTTTTTGGTATTATAGATTCTCTTTAAGTAGGCATTTTTTATACATTTTTATACCTTTTTCTTCGACATTTAAGTCCAGTTGAGAATGAAACGAGGACTATACTTCAGTCCGTCGTCGCGATCACGTGATCGCAAGCTGAGCCAATTAGAGCGCACGGAGCTTTAAATAGCTTCGCACTGAAAGTTAGGTAGTAGCGGATTGGCTGACATCGCGTAAACGAGGGACGTTTACATTTCCCAGTAAGTGAAGCGCTGTAGAGGAGCAGGGCGTTTTGTTAGGCTGAACTAGTTTTCTTTCTGTTTAGGGATATTTTTGTTAAACTAGGTTAAGTTAGTCTTGCATGGAGCGTTTAGTATGATTTCTTCGTTTGTTACATTTTTAGCGCTAAATTAAAAACGGATATTTTTGCGCATATATTTTTGTGAATAGTGTGAACATTGCAAGTTAGGCTATTTAGGGATCGTTATAAAATGACATGCCATGATTTTTTAGATGTTTGTTTGCACTAAATAACAGAGTGGGTATAAATGCATTTAAATGTAAATGTATACACTTATATAGGTTAAGAGGCTGATTGCATTTTTCTTGATTTTTCTAATAGAGACCCCCGAGGAAGGGTCACCATAGACCCGAAATGCATTGGGTAAATGGGAGATGTTAATTTGAATTGTCCTGGAAACTAAAGGATTCACATGAATTAAAAGGATGAAATAAACAGAAATTTTGAAATAAGGATCATTTCATGGAATGGATTATCATTATTATTGTCTATGAGTATACCTGAAGAGAACCAAGCAGTTCAAGTAAAAGTGTGCAGAACATTACCATCTAGATAACGGGATTTCCCGGTGTCTCACTTTTTGCCAGGGCTGGAGGACGACATATTATCACTCCTGAACAGCTCACTTACAACTGGACAGGTTCCTTCCAACTTCAAGGAAGCCCGGCTGATCCCCCTCCTGAAAAAGGCAGGGGCAGATAGAAAGAGCTTGAAAAACTACAGGCCCATTTCACAACTACCGTTCCAGCTAAAATTTTGGAACAGCATGTGTTGCCCACCCTCTCTCATCATCTAGAAAACAATTTCCTGCTGGAATTCAACCAGGCCGGTTTCAGGGCCCACCATAGCACAGAATTGGTCATGCTTTCCGTGCTGGACGACCTGAGACTTGGAGCAGACAAAAAAAACCTGTGTGCCCTGGTGCTGTTAGACCTCTCCGCGGCATTTGATACGGTCGAGCATGACCTACTGTTGTCGCGGATGTGGGATCTCGGTATCCAGGGCACCACCCATGCCTGGCTGACCTCCTTCCTTGGCGAACGGGTTCAGAGAGTGCAATTAGCTGACCTGGTATCGGAGGCAGCTGGTATCACATGTGGAGTCCCTCAGGGCTCAGCATTATCACCCCTACTGTTTAATGCTTACCTGCAACCCCTTATTTCAACATTAAATCAGATGGACTGCAGTATGTACAACTACGCCGATGATACGCAGATCATCATCCAAATTGACAACTGTCCAATGGCATTCCAGAGAATGCAAAACATCTTAAAATTTACAGTGAACTGGATGACGGCCAACTCATTAAAAATAAACCCTGACAAGACCGAGGTGCTGGCGATCACAACGACATCTAGCCCTTGGAACGATCTCTTGTGGCCCAGTGAACTACGGCCATCCCCAGTACCAGCAGAAGCAGTGAAAAGCCTAGGTCTGATCGTAGATGCCAACCTCACTATGTCAGCCCAGGTCTCAGCCGTAGTAGGCACATGTGTGGGCATAATGAGACAACTGCGTAAACTCTCCCCTGTCGGCAGACACGCTCAGGAGAGCAGTATCAGCACTGATCCTGGCACGTCTGGACTACGGCAACGTTTTGTATGTCGGTATCCCTCAAAATTTGCTGAGCAGACTTCAGATAGTCATGAACGACGCTGCCAGGCTAATCTTCCACCTACCCAGAAGGACCCACGCCACACCCCCTCCTTCACAAACTCCATTGGCTGCCAGTGAAACAGCGGGCCAAATTCAAGGGCCTATGCATTACGCATAAAGCCCTGTACGGACACGCCCCAAAATACATCAAGGAACGTTTAGTCCCGTACGCTCCCAGCAGGAATTTACGATCAACAGATGCTGCACTGTTGGTCTGTCCGCGTTTTAAACTATCCTCTCTAAGAGGGCGCACTTTTTCCCATACAATTCCCAGTGCATGGAATAAACTGCCAGAGAGCCTGCACAAAGAAACAAGCCTACTACCTTTCAGAAAAAAACTAAAAACGGTGCTGTTTCAGGAGGCATGGAGTAATGTCTAACTTTCTCCCCTATTAGTACTGTGCTCATCCTCTGCTAAGCGCTTAGAGACCCCTGGGTGATAAGGCGCTATATAAATCCAATATACAATACAATACAATAATGGGAAGTTGGAAAAGTGTGCTACACATCCCCTCAGAGAGTGCAGCACTACCCCCCTGTTGTCCTCCTGTATGTCCTTTAGAGTGTGGTAAATCTGATTCCCCAGGCATTGGAATATCGAGGGGGTCCAGCGGATCTCTGGCACCAAAGTCTGCGACCAGTCCAAGTCGGCTAGTTTGGGGGAAACCCAGTTCTTCACCAGATTCAACCACAAAAAACATGGGTAAAAGCTGTAACATGAAGGGGACATCAGTGGCCCTGTTGGACATGCACAATATCATGTTGTAGCCTGTAGGACAGTAGGAACTGCTTTCATGGTTAGCCCCACTTTTTGCTTGATACAATGCTGTTTCTGACTAGTCTGACTGGGAGCCTGCTAATCAGGACCCCACTCTCTGTGCTTTCTCCCCTACATTGGTTTGGTAAGTACTTAGTTACATTCCAGATTGGACACTGGTGTACACTTATCAGTCCCAAGTATATCGTATTAAGGTACCTAGGGAATAGGTACACCAAGGGTCCCCCATGGGCTGAAGCATACATTATGCCACCCATGGGAGACTACTCAATTTGCAACTACAGGTCTACCATTGCAGCCTGTATAAGCTGGTGCTAGCACACTTACAAAAGATATAGGTTTATCTATATCTGGGGACACTACAATTAAAATCTATAAGTCACCCTAAGGCAGACTTTACAATCCTGAAGGCATGGAGCTTGGTTCTAAATGGGAGGGTGCCTCTGCATGAGCAGGACACCCCTACCATCCATCAAGTCCATTCTTCCAGGTTGTAAGTGAGACAGCCATTTGACATACAGAGGGGCACCGCGTCATTACGTGATGACCATCTCAAAACTGGCTGTAATGAACTCTATCACGTTTGTTATCAAACATGTTGGAATCATACCACCACACCATAAACGGTGTGGGGGGTATGATTCCATGCACAGTAAAGCACCTTTTGGATGCCCTCAGTGCTCCTGGTGCCAGTTTTCCAGACCCGGACAGCAAGCTGGGGCTGCTGGTGGTTAGAGACATGTTTCTTCACTCCTGCAGCTGAGCCAAGTTTGGGCAGAGGAAGGCAGAACAATAGGTATCCTGTCACAGGGAGTTTTGACCATCTCCCAGACAGGATTTAGTGTATTGGGGCAGGGTGGGAGCACTACCCAGCACCACATAGTCTGTGTGCAGGGCACACTTGGTGTCCTCCATGCATAGTCCTGTTCAAACCAGTTCAGGGATACATTGGCTCCCGCTCTGACATGAACTTGGATAAAGGACAGGGGAGTATCCTCCCCCTTTTCTATCCCCTCCTTAGGGAGGGACCCCTGTATAGTCCCAACCCTTTCCTTAGAGTACTTAAGGGCTTATCCGAGGGTGGGTCTCTAGATTCATTATGGGTCAAGATACAGGCACCGCAACTAAGCTGACCGCTCTGCTGATCCTGAGCTCCCACACACTCCGAAAGGCTCACATCCCACGACACCTACCCTGTCCTCTCACGAAGTTTGAGGATAGAATCCCTGGTTGGAGATGCATGAACTAAACCCCTATACACTGCGTCGACTTGCAGTTGCATAGACTTGTTGGTTCCTTCCACCAAGATCTTTGAGATCCAAGTTTACCGAACCTCAAGCATCTCCAGTGACCAAGATCTTCATCCTCACCGCTTCTTCTTGTATTGTGGGCTTGCATCTTTGGTGAGCTGCTCTAGGTCCTTTTGCGACTCCAGTGCCTCTGGCCTGTGGGTCATATTGAGGGCCATCTTCATATTCTTTGAGCTCCCATGATTGCTCGGGGCTTGCCCTGACTTCCCTGCTTCTGGTGAGTCTCCTGGACCTTGTTGGTCCTGACATTGCACTTTTTTCAACTTCCACAATGGTTGCATTTGCTAAGGCTTGTTGCTGCTCCTGCCGCAAACCGTTCCCTCAACTCTGAGTCTGCATCCGACATGGGGCAGCTCATATCCAGCTCCTGTTGTCCTCAGCAATGCCTGGTTCGCACAGCTGCAGTTTGAAGGTCACCGTCAGTTTCCCTGCAACATCCGACATCTGTGGGCATTCATCTTCCGTGCCCCCTGGTCACTCCTGGGTGGCATAGACTTTGTCCCTTCTGCTTGCAGGTTCTTTACATCTTGAATCCACCTTTGGGTTCCACCGGACACTTTCACCTTCTCCAACAGCGGCATCTTTCTGAAGTCCTCCATTGGGTTCTACCGCGGTCTCCGATGCCTCTTCACACCATTGCACCCGAATTCACAGGGCAGGTCTCCAGGTTCCTAAGGTATCCTCAGGTGGGGTGGCTCTCCAACCTTCAGCCTTCCATGGGGTTTCTTCAAGGTTCACTGGGAAGGGTCCTTATCCTTTTAAATTGATTCTGCAACGTATCCATTGACTTTTATTGATCACATGGTCGTGCTCCCACTTAGCACACAACCTCTATAGGGCTCCTAGTTACTTACCATGGTTGGTTCCTTGGGTTCCTGACACTTCTACATCTTCTGGGAACAGTCTTGACTTGAGTTGACAATGTCATGGATTACATTTAAAATTAATGTAAGGAGAATCCGTTATGATGTGGGATTGATGTAACTTGTGGTAAGACTTCTTACCACTGCTGCGAAGATAGGGAGACTGGGAATCCAAACCCTGTTTATGTAAAACAGCAAGAGGCAAAGGAATTGCGATTTCAAGCATCTAGATGGGCTTAGTTATACAAATTACATCAATCCCACATCTTAACGCATTCTCCTTACATTAATTTTAAATTTAATCCATGACATTGTCCTCCATTTCCGTAACACTGGACTAGTCACGACACCGCACAGACCAGCCCTGTATATGATTTTACATCCACCTACAGCTGTGAGGTATACCTGTATGATTAATACAATGCCTTCTGATCGTTGAATTCAAGATTGTAGCAGACTATGACTACAGCCAACTTTCCCTTCACGAACACTGCTCAATATAATATACATAGCGTTATAGCTTTTTCCTCCCCATACTGCCATCTTTCTTATACAGGAGCTGAGCTATGTGTTAATATCCACAGGGCACTGTTGAAGCCGGGGGACCACTAAGAGTGGATGAGTCCACCATACAAAGTTATTTTTCTTTTCTGTACTTTCCACAGGGTCATTTTTCACCTTAGTTCACTGTGGAAGATCACCTGTTTTTAAAGTTTTTGACATTATTTGTTCTTTTTGACCGCCAATGAGCGAGCACACCAGATAATAAATAGCATGATTTGGAGTCACCATTGGACAAATGATGGTGTTGGTAAACAAATGTTTTTTCCCTTAAATGCCTCTATCTCTCCCACAGGTAGATCCAGGCAGGTCAAGAAGACATGGGGGCAGATTTATGTTGGACTTGCGCCATGTTTGCGTCACGCAACGGTGGCGTAAACGTGGCGCATCCCTGCAACCCATTTACAACGTGACGCACCTAGGCAGATGCGTCACGTTGTAAAGCCCTGCGCCACATGTGGGCGTTCCGACGCAGGGTGGGCGTTCCAGGGCAGGTGCGCTTCGCAAAAGTGGCTGAGTGAAATCTAGAAGATTTCACTCAGTCACTTTTAGGCCAATGCTGCGTCAAAACCCTGCGCCTGCTTGAAGCAGGCGTAAGGCTTGACGCAGCATTGGTCAGATAGGGCACCCCCGAGCCTAGGTGGAGCTGCGTCGCGCTTGCGATGCAAGTCCAGCAATGCGCCACTTTATGGCACAGATGCATCACGCATCTGTGCCGTTTTTGCCCCATGGTGCGCCGCATTGTAAATGCGGCGCACCATGGGTGGCGGAGCTGCGGCGCACAATAACTGGAGCATCCCTGGGGATGCGCCAGTTATTGTAAATCTGCCCCTTAGGGTATAAGTATTACCTTTGACTACATATAACCCTTTTTGTTTACCAGTTAGTTAATAATTATTCTAGATAGCTTACATTTCTAGGTCCTGAAGAATCACAGGGTTATTACACCATTAGCGAGAAACATGTTGACCAACACTCGTTAACAAGAGCAGTTAGACATGCACAGTGGACGTGATAGCGCCTTGTTACATTGCTTTTAATTAGGTACTCCCAGCCCTATTTTATCTCACATCACAGCATTTACACCACCAGCCCCCACACCCGTACTTCACCATACGGCAGTTGGATAAAAGATCTCTGACAAAGAGCCCCTCTTGAGGGAGCCCGTTGGGGATTGGACCGACGACCCAATGAGGAGTAGCCCATATGATGAAGCATGATACCTTAAAGGGTGTGTGAGGGCATTATGATCCAACAAATGTATCTCCACTACTACCCTCTCTAGGGGATAGTGAGATCCAAACACTTGGGTTCTCCAAACCGCTACAGTGTTTCACTGAGGAACTTCATAGAAATCCCCTTTTTTGTATTGCTCTCAGCGAGGCATCTTCTATGTTGAACCTCCCCTCTCCATGCGAAGTGGGAAAACGCCTCTACTCCCTTCTTTTTGTCTAGATATATTTGATTGATCCATGCCACCCACGAGCACCCAACTGCATTTGGTTCTTAACTGCGTCCACATATGTCCAGATGATGGTGCCAAATTCCTTTTGCAGATCTATAGCTATTAGGCCAGCCTTGGCTTCTCCATCCTGCCAGAGAGCAAACAGTACTGAGTACAAGTGGTGTAGATTAAGGGACGTGTTACCTTGTGGGATAAACCCACACTGGATGGAATGAACCTATACTTGCATGTGTGGGAGTAGGCGCATGACTAACATCTTGCTTAAGATCTTAAAATCCATGTTTAACAACATAGACAACGGTTGATATGTCATGGGCGGTGCCCCTTGTGTGTTCATCTTTAGTAGGGGAATAACTAACGTGTTCCTGAAGGAAGCCAGCCAGCCAGCAGCGCCTTCCTTTCCAGTGCTTGTACATGTCAGCCAATCTTAGGGTCAAAGAACCAATGAATGAGGAATACAGTTCACAGGCAGGCCGTATGATCTCTGTGTCTTCTCCCTTGCCATGTCCTGAATTGGCCACTTGATTTCTTGAGGTGTAATGGGACCTCCCATCTCCTCTGCGGAAATCAAAGTTATGCTCCGTAGCACCAGGAGAGCCAAAAGCTTCTACACGTTCTTTTGGTCTTTCCGATTGTCTCCAGCAGAGTCCAGTATAACACTCCTGAAAGGCATTGTTGATCTCCACTTGGGAGCGTACCCATCGCCAATCAGGCTGGGTGAGGCAAGTGATCAGGCCCTACATATATCAGGTTGTACCAGCCAGGCCAGCCATCTTCCCACTTACCCTCACCTTTGTGTGCCCTGGCAATATCATCTTTACAGTTCTGGCAACAGAGTTTCTCCAGAATGACATTGTACCATTCCCTGGTTTCTGCCAGTTGTATTCCCCAAACAGGATCAGTGTCTACGCAATTGCCTATATCATGCATGGTCCAATCCAGCAACCCCAGTTCATGGTTGAGTTCCCTCGAACACACACAGTTGCACTCACACAGAGCCCGCAATCGACAATGTGCAGATCGTGGGGCTACCTGAGAAGACAGAGTGTAATGACATGATTGTATACCCGGAAAACTGGATCAAAACTGAAGTGGCCCTCAACCGTGTGCACTGAGTTTCTGCGAGGCCTCCTGCTCGGGGCAGTCCACCGACACAAGAGGGGGCCAGGCTGCTGCATTCCCAGGATTGTGATATCTTGCTTCAGAAAGCCCTTCCGGTTGGCCCCTTCTGGGTGGATAATGCAGCAGTGACCTTGGTCCCTATGTTCACTGCAGCAGTGAGGGATAAAAGAGCTTCCTTCCTGGAGGTTAAGTGAGAACTGCGGGAGGACGACCTCAGATTCTTCCTCCTATATCCTGTTGAACTGTGGGCTTTGTTGGGTGGACTTCCAAGGCTTGACCCGAACTTGGATGTCAACGATCTCACCTCCCAATACCTATCAGTCCTTGCAGTTGAAATCAATAGTGTCGCTCTTCTCCAAAGAAAAAGGCCTATTTTCTCACCACTTTAGTTCAGCAAATCCCTTTATGAAGAAAGGGAAAACCTGAGACTCCTGGAGAAACAATGGAGACAAACTCCATCCACCACTAATCTTGCTACGTTCCGATGAGCAAGATCCAAATACCACAAACACATCTTCGTTGAAGCATCACCCTTCAGAACCCTCTCGACTCAGGCACAAACAGACCCAAAAAACTATTCGACCTCATCAAAAATCCAAACTGCTCTCCCGCAACCTCCAAGCCAGAGGATTCTCCAAAGAAAGCAGCGGAATTCGCTCTATTCTTTTACAAAAAATTTAAATCATTGGTGGATCAGGTCATTCATCCTCCCATCTAGAGGAGCGTAACTCCTTAGTCATTTGGCAGAACTTTGACGCCATCTCTGAAGATGCCCTCCTCAAATGCATCCTCGAAACAAAACCCTCCAACCATTTTCTTGATCCCATCCCCAGTAACATTGTTATTGACTTCTACAACCATAATCTTTCTTATTGGAGCAGCCTGATAAACCTCTCCCTCAGTCAAGGCTCCCTTCTTGTTACCTTTAAAATAGGACAGATTACACCTCTTCTTAAAAAACCCACAGCTGGTGAGAACGACCTCAACAACTTCCGCCCCATCACCAACCTCCCTTTTCTTGCAAAAATCACAGAAAGATGTGTAGCGAAAGAAATATTCCGTCACATCAAGGACAATGATCTTCTTGACAATTTCCAGTCTCGGTTCATTCAAAACTGCAGCACTGAAACAGCCTTGCTGCAAGTGATCGATGATGTGCTGCTTATACTTGATTCAGGGGAGTCTTGTCTTCTGATTCTTCTTGATCTTTCTGCAGCCTTTGACACTGTCGATCACAACACTCTCCTTAACAGTCTTCAACAGAGAATGGGTTTGGAAGGCACAGTGCTTAATGCTAAAATTACTGCTTGAGCCTCCCACTTCCAAAAGGGAAAGATCGATGGCACAATCCTTCTCAGGCAATGCAGTGAGAATCTTTAACTTGCTTCCGCCTCAGCTCCGCACTACCACCTCTACCCGGACCTATACATTTTGTATTATATGCCTGTACAAGTGTCATCCTAGTGTGTTTTTTTGTTTTTGAGTGGCTGTCATCTTTTGCTGTTTTATACCTCTTCTTATATTTCATTTGCTTCTGTAACATGTACATTTGTAACATTCTCTTCATGTAACGTAACTGGTCCTATTGTGAATCACTCTGACACCTTTGGATAAAGTCCGTGCTAAATAAAAAGGCATAAATAAAGAAACTGTGCATACCTTCCTCAATCCCAGTGATGCCTTATAGTGTCTGGACAAGTATCAGGAGGAGGGCACTAGCGCCAGTGCACCGGAGTGATAGTCTCTCCCACAACGGAGTCTGAGGAAAAGACGTCGGGATTAGTCTAATGGAAGCTGTTTTCAGGGTCCAATAAAGGCCTAGGCAGATAGAGATAAGGCAGAGACCATGCTGGCAGTGATGGGCCTTGCCCACAAGCAAAACTCAAACTTGGGTGCAGTGAATCACTTTGATATACATTCAGCGGACATTACCTCGGATGACACTTTGGTTGGTAGCAGAGTATGCCACTTGTGACTCTGAAGATGGCGGACAATCTGCTTTGAATATCTGACTACATGTTGGTAAGGCAGACACACAGGAAGGAGGTGATACATTATGGGTTACATGGTACCCATACCCCAGGGGCTTTAAGACGCTATGGGATTTGCCCATCTGACACTCATCTATTATTAAACTTAAACAGTGTGGACGGACCCATGATGTGTACATTTTAAAATCACTGTTTGTAGTATGAACATGGACCCATTCAGTGGTATTAAAAGACCCCTCACACACCAACAAAGTTGGTGTCATGCTTCATCATTGGGGTCCCAACCAGGCGGCTGAGTGCCCCCCCGGTTGTGCTACGACGCCTTATTACTGCGGAGCTGGAGTTGTGCAAATATGTGATGTGTGGTGAATTACTAAAGTTTAAAATATCTCTGAGAATCCTTGCCTCAAATTTTAATATGGGCGTCTCAGGATATGGTTAAAAGTAATATGTGTAGTGCAGCTATTCAGGAATTATTACCGTTAGTTGACTATGTATGGCTGTCTACATGTTTCAGCCTGTATAAAAAGTGAAAGGGCTTTTGTCAGGACCAGTTGAGTGATTAGTGAGTGGCAAAGGTGAAGGATGCCATGTGAAAACCTGTGCGGCACCTAAACACACGCTAAGGGGTGTGGTGTAAGTGTCCCAATTTGGTCTCACTGAGTTTCCAGCTGCAAACCTGAATCAGGACTATTCAGGTTTGCAGCGGGACACTCACCGATACGATTCAGGTTTGCAGCCGGACACTTGCCGAAACCAAATTGGGACGTTGGAAAAGAACCCCCAGGAGCCTCGATAATCTGCCAAATACCTTTAAATAACGTTATTTTTCAAGTGTCAGTGAGTACGCTGACACGTACACCACACACCTTAGCACATATGTAGGTACCGCACAAGTTTTCACGTGGTATCATTCAACTTTGCCACTCACTAATCACTCACCTGGTCCTGACAAAGCCCTTTCACTTTTTATATGGGCTGAAACATGTAGACTACCACATATAGTCAACTAACAGTAATAATTCCTGAATAGTTGCACTACACATATTACTTCTAACCATATTCTGAGCTGCCAATATTAAAATTTGAGCCAAGGATTCTCAGAGATATTTTTAACTTTAGTAATTCACCTCACGTCACATCACATATTTGCACACCACCAGCTCCGCTGTTATCAGGTATCATAGCACAACCCGAGGGCACTCAGCCGCTAGGTTGGGACCCCAATGATGAAGCATGACACCAACTAAGTTGGTGTGTGAGGGGTCTTTTAATAACACATAATGGGCCCATGTTCATACATCAAACAGTGATTGTAAAACATACACATAGTGGGTCCGTCCACATTGTTTAAGTCTAGCATCAATTTGGGGAATGGGACGAACCCCCTCTTCAATCTCTTGCTCTCCCCCTGATTTTTCCACTCATGCATTTTTGCCAGTATTAATATTATTCAATCAATCAATCAATCACAGCATTTATATAGCGCACTACTCACCCAGAGGGTCTCAAGGCGCTGGGGGAGGGGGGTCCGCTACTGCTCGAACAGCCAGGTCTTGAGCTGCTTCCTGAAGGCGAGGTGGTCCTGGGTCAGGCGGAGGTGGGTCGGGAGGGAGTTCCACGTCTTGGCGGCCAGGTAAGAGAAGGACCTTCCTCCTGTGGTGGCTCTTCGGATCCGGGGGACGGCGGCGAGGGCGGAGTCGGTTGATCGAAGTTGGCGTGTGGGAGCGTAGAAGTTGAGGCAGCTGTTGAGGTATCCTGGGCCTTGGTTGTGTAGGGCCTTGTGTGCGTGGGTGAGGAGACGGAAGGTGATTCTCTTGTTGACCGGTAGCCAGTGCAGATCTCTCAGGTGTCCAGAGATGTGGCTGCGACGGGGGGATGTCCTGGATTAGTCGTGCTGAGGCGTTCTGGATCTGCTGGAGTCTCTTCCGGAGTTTGGCGGTGGTTCCGGCGTAGAGAGAGTTGCCGTAGTCCAGACAGTTGGTGACGAGGGCCTGGGTGACCGTCTTCCTAGTCTCGGTGGGGATCCACCGGAAGATCTTGCGTAGCATGCGCAGGATGTTGAAGCATGACAAGGAGACGGCGTTGACTTGTCTGATCATGTAGAGGGAGGAGTCCAGGATGAAGCCCAGGTTGCGTGCGTGGTCTGTTGGTTTGGGTGCGCTGCCCAGGGCGGGGTGCCACCAGGAGTCGTCCCAGGCGGAGGGTGAAGATCCCAGGATGAGGACTTCCGTCTTGTCCGAGTTCAGTTTCAGGCGGCTGCTCATCATCCACTTGGCTACGTCTGTCATCCCTTCGTGTAGGTTGGCTCTGGCGGTGGCGGGGTCGTTGGTGAGGGAGAGGATCAGCTGGGTGTCGTCGGCGTAGGAGATGATGTTAAGGTTGTGTTGGCGTGCGATGGCTGCGAGGGGCTCATGTAGACGTTGAAGAGGGTTGGGCTGAGCGAGAAGCCTTGAGGAACGCCGCAGATGACTTCGGTGGCTTCTGATCTGAACGGGGGGAGGCGGATTCTCTGTGTCTTTCCGGCAAGGAACGAGGTGATCCATTCGAGTGCCTTCTCCTGGATTCCGACATTGCTGAGGCGCTGCACTAGGGTTCGGTGGCAGACTGTGTCGAAGGCCGCGGAGAGGTCTAGGAGGATGAGGGCCGCTGTTTCTCCGTTGTCGAGCAGGGCTCGGATGTCATCGGTAGCTGCGATCAGGGCGGTCTCGGTGCTGTGGTTGGCCCGGAAGCCAGACTGCGAGAGGTCGAGGGATCCGTTTGTCTCGAGGAAAGCGGCCAGCTGCTTGTTGACGGTCTTCTCGATGACTTTTGCAGGAAACGGGAGCAGCGAGATGGGGTGGTAGTTCTTGAGGTCGGTGGGATCGGATGATGGCTTCTTTAGTAGAGCGCTGAGTTCGGCGTGCTTCCATCTCTCCGGGAAGGTGGCGGTGTCGAAGGAGGTGTTGATGATGTCCCGCAGGTGGGGTGCGATGACAGCGTCGGCCTTGTTGAAGACGTGGTGAGGGCAGGGGTCGGTTGGAGAATCGGAGTGGATGGAGTTCATCGTGTGGACGGTGTCTTCGGTGCTGATCGGGGTCCAGGCGTGGAGGGTGGTGGTGGGGGGCGGTGGTTCAGTCGTGGCGTGCGTCGGTTAAGGGCTGAAGCTGTTGTGTATGTCCACGATCTTGTTGTGGAAGTAGGAGGCGAGGGAGTTGCAGAGGTCTTGCGAAGGGGTGGTGTCGTTGTTTCCGGCGTTGGGGTTGGAGAGCTCTTTAACGATGTTGAAGAGTTCCTTGCTGTTGTGGGCGTTGTTGTCCAGTCGTTCTTTGAAAGCAGGTTTCTTGGTGGCGTGGATCAGTTGGTGGTGTTTTCTGGTGGCGAGCTTGAGGGCAGTCATGTTGTTCGGTGTTGGGTCTCTGCGCCAGGCTTTCTCGAAGGCTCGGCAGTTCTACTTGGAGCTCTTGAGTTTGTATTATTCTCACCATGGCTCTTGTCATTTGTTGGGGGAGGACCTGGCCTTCCATCACTGCTCAGGATACATGGAAGGATGAACAGTGAATACCTATGGAGGGGTTTTGCTTGCTCCTCTCGCCCTCTTCCTGGTGTGTGTGAGATGAGGCTGGCAGATGTGGTGGTGTTGGGTTGGAGCGGATGCTGGCACGTGCTATTTGCGCTGCATACCCACCCCCATATACACCCTTATCCACTGATCAGTGGATAAAGGTTTCATGCTACGTGTATTCTTTGTCATAGCAAAGTTTGGATGGCAGGCTGTATCCAGACTGCTCTGAGGTTGAGGCATTTTGGATTTATTTCATATAATAATAATATCTGAGTTTGAAGAGCGCGCGGCTACCTCAGCAGAGGTGTCCCTGTGCTAAGTCGCAAATTTGCGGTGGGGGGGGGACAAGAGGGTCAATCTAAGGCAAGCTAAAGAGCCACGTTTTTAAGGCCTTCCTAGAGGCTTGTTCTGACTCCATCATGGGGAGGTGGGCGGGTATAGCATTCCACAGTTTCACAGTTTTCCCTTTGAATGCTCTGCTCCTGATCCTGACCTTAAGAAAGCGGGGAACCCTGAGCAGTTGCAGGTGGGTTGATGTCAGGGCCTGGTCTTGCTGATATATTTGCAATCTCGGCATCAGATAGCCCTGGCCCCGGTCTCTGGTGGCTCTGTTGATCAAGGTGAGCGCCTTGAACTCGATCATCCAGTTGACAGGTGGCCAATGGAGGCACTGTAAATGTGGGGATATATGATGCCGAAACAGCACTTTCTTAATTAATCTGGCCGCTGCGTTTTTAATCATCTGCAGCCTGCGAACCAGGTAAACTGGAATCCCTAGATAAAGGATGTTAGAATAGTCCAGGTGGGACGACACCAGTGCATGGATCATAGTCTTCCTGCAATCCTCCGGCAGGAAATGAAGGAATGTTCTCAATGCTCTTAACTTCCAGAAGCACATAGAGGAAACATGATGCACCTGGATCCTACAAGAGAGGTTGTTGTCAAATGTTAACTCCAGATTTCTGACCGAATCCACCGTGATAGGTGGTGGGTTCAGCTCTGTGGGCCACCATAGATTAGAGGGTGGTGGTGCCGCATGGCTAAAAAATAAGGCCTCAGTTTTCTCAGCATTTAGTTTTATACATTTCTCCATCATCCAGGCCAAGATGTTTTTCACGCATTGCTTAAAATTGAGAAAGGCAGCCTCCGAGTGTTCTTTACATGAGAACACCAGCTGAGTGGTATTAGCGTAGGAAACTACACTCCCACCCCATGTCTCGACCAAGGTTGCCTGGGGTGCCAGGTATACATTGAACATATGCAGGCTCAGCGCTTAAACCTGGGATACCCCATGGATGAGGGGCTTCTGGGTGGAGACGTAGGGGCTTAAAAATATCAATGTGAGCAATACTCCATGAACAATTGGAGCTAGGACAGGGCAGTACCCGCACTCCTACCTGCCTTATTCTCTCCAAAAGAATCGGGTGGGTCACAGTGTCGAAAGCTGAGGACCCGGTCAAGCAACGTCAGCATAGCTGAGGTGCCGTGGTCCACAGATTCGCGAATTGTTTCAGAGACTTCAACAGGTGCGGTGTCCTGAGTGCGTACTGTACCTGATTGCGAGTCATGGAAGCAATCTGTTGATTCAAGGAATTCAGCCTGTTTCTTCTGGACTTCCTTTTCCAGGATTTTCACTGGAGCTGGCAAAAGAGAGATAGGCCTAAAATTCTTGTGCTCTGCAGGGTCCGCATCTGGTTTCTTAAGTAGTGGCAGCAAGACTGCTTGTTTCCATGCGACTGGGTACATACCAGATGTCAGGGAGGAGTTTTAGATCTGGTTCATGAGCGAATTAAGCAAAGGAGCCAAGAGTTTAAAGACTCGAGCCAGACAACGATCTCCTGGGGAGCCAAACTTACACTTGTGCAGTTCCTTGAGTGACACCTCAGGTGGCTCAGGCGGAATTCAGACCAAGTGCCGGAGGGTCTGGAGTAAGACTTTGTAAGTGAGAGGGGGGCAAGTTGATAGAGGAAAGGCGGAGTAGATCATTTGTATCTTTTCCTCAAAATAGTCTGGCAAGTCGGCGTAGAGGGTAGGAGATGGCACAACTGTGCTGTCCAGAGCCGTGGGATTAATAAAGCTTTGGACAATTTTAAACATTTCTTTAGCTGAGTTATCAGATTGTTTGATGTGGTTAGTGAAATATCCCTAAGGTACTGCTCTAGAGCCTATGGAATTTTTTTAATGCCTCTTTATACAGGTCTTTGGCCACTGGATTATAGGATTTATACCAGGAACGGAATAATTTCTTGCAGAGGCTTTTCTTTGTTCATAATTCCATGAAAAACCAGGGAGATGAGGGTTTCCTTCTTGCGGGTGTCGCCATTCTGAGTGGGGCAACACTGTCTAAAGCAAAGGTGACCCAGCAATTGAAGCTGGAAACATCAGTTTTGGAATCACCTGTCAGCTGGAGGAGAGCATCTTAGAGCACCGGTTCCATAGCTTCTGAGGTGACAGAGATCTGCTGGGAGTTAGACTATTTGGATTCAAGCCAGAAAGTGAACAGTACCAGAAAATGGTCCAACTAGGTCATGCGTACAGGTGCCTCCACTTTAAGGTTGGGTTTTTTGGTAAAAATAAGGTCAAGAATGTGGCCCGCTTTATGTGTAGAGGCGGTCATCAATTGCGTGAGATTTAAACCCCTCAAGAGTTTCTGCTACCAATGATGCCTGGGAAAATTTTGCATCATCCACATGGACATTGAAGTCACCAAGCACAGTAAGTCAAGTCAAGTCAAGTCAAATCACTTGACCACATATTCAAGAGCTGTGTTCTAACCCGCAACAGATCTGCACTCACAATCTTATCCGGGTGGTCAAAAAGATCCTGGCAGCCCACTGTTGCTAATTAATTCTTGATATAATACAGCCAAGTGATTTTGTTTGCACCATCCAGAGCCATACAGTCCCTTATGATTCTATGGTTAAGGTAAAGTTGTGGATTAAGCCAAGTTTTTAACCAGCAAATTACTGGGGCTAACTTTAGTTTATCCGTTAAGTATCTCATCCCTAATTCTTGATGTACAGCAAAGGTTGGGGTGGATTGGGGGACCGACAATAGTTTGTGTAGAAACTTGTTCTGCACTCTCTGTAACCCCTACAATGACCTATAACCCCAAATGGATGAGCCATACATCGCTATTGCTATACACTTAGCCGCTGTGCGAAACCATTTACTGCCGCAATTGCTCTAGACATCACATTAATTTTGACCTTATGTTGTGCGGCCGAGGTCCCTCCTTCATCAAACACGACCCCTAGGTATGCAAACACGGGCACCCTGGAAAATTCTGTACCTTCACAATAAAAGGTTCTGCAATTTCCCTTTTTTTTATACCTAAGTTCATTACGTGGGATTTAGCGGTGTTAACCCTGAGGTCCAGAGAATTCATAAAAAGCCCAAAGGCATCCAAAAGCTTCTGTAAGCCGACCGATGTGCGTGCTAATAAAACGGCATCGTCTGCGTACAGAAGTACCGGACAATGATTGTGACCTATTAGTGGAACGTCCAGACTAGTCCAATCTAAAACTTTGCCTAGGTTATTGATATAAAGGGTAAAAAGTAGTAGGGCTAAGATGCAGCCTTGCCTTACTCCTCGGCCTGACCTAAAGTACCTAGTGCAATTGCCCTTTTGATCAATCCTTATCCTAGCAGTGAGATCCTGGTGCAAATTTGCTAAGAAGGAGATCAGACTAGATTCTATCCCCATCTCAATTAAAATTTGCCACAATTTTGACCTATTGACTAGGTCAAAAGCTGACGATAAATCCATAAATGGCAGGTGTAATAACCTTTCTTTAGCTGAGGTAGGATGTATGATAGTACAACGCGATCTTTTTGATCGCGGTACTTTACATCGTGGATTTTACAACGCAAGTCGTTACAACGACTTGCGTTGGAGGGCGCGGATTGAGGATTATTGTAATTTTCTATTCTAACACCAGTCCACGTAACAGTAGGGAAGGTGTTGGAATAGAAAATTACAATATTCCTTAACCAACAGCGCCATCCAGCGCAAGTCGTAGTAACCACTTGCGTTGTAATGGCAGCGTGGTAAAGGTCGTGCGGTGTAAACACCGCTTTGTAAACGACGTTTCCCGTCAAATCAATTCGGGAGATGGGTCTATAACATTTAGGGTCCCCTTTCTGACTTTTTTTAAAAATGGGGACAATAATAGACGAAGACCACAAGAAAGGAAAACCTTGTCTAACACAAGCATTAAAACATTCATCAAAATTCTGGTCCAGAAAGAGGGATACAGCTTAAACAGATCTGCCGGGACTCCATCAGGGCCTGGAGCTTTATTACTCAACGTGTTTTTAATGGCCAACTCTACCTTCTCCTCGCAGAGTGTCAGGACGGTGGCAGCCCGAGCACAATAAGATTGGCGTCCTTCAGAGAAAGTTGAACGATATTGCCGAGCTCTAACAGGTGGTACGGTGGACTTTCAGGAGGTCTATATACTAACATCCCAGCCACCAAGGAGAAGGGTGAGATTCTGACACAAAAGGTTAGGGCCTCAATGTTCCCAATGTGCTCTATTCT
Source organism: Lissotriton vulgaris (assembly GCF_964263255.1). NCBI lineage: Eukaryota > Metazoa > Chordata > Amphibia > Caudata > Salamandridae > Lissotriton > Lissotriton vulgaris. Next base: position 205,460,533 of record NC_141699.1, on the reverse strand, counting down.
CTTAGTGAAGATCTCCCAGCCCTCCCTCAGAATAAGAGCCACACCCCCTCCTAACTTGTTGCCACCCATATTGGCACAAAGTAATCCGAAAGCTGCCAGGCACCCCCAGCATCAAGTCAGGGTTTTTGCCCTCCCTCAGCCAGGTTTCTGTAAGAAACATAAGATCCCAGGAGTTTAACTCCAGGTAGAGCCAAATGTCCTCAGCACGTTTGGGTAAGGATCTATAGTTGATCAGACAGGCCCTGATATTAGTGCTGTTGGCCAAGGGGGGCACTATCTGGGGCGTCAGAACAATCCTACTACCACTCCCCCACCTCTGGTAACAATCAGCTTAAAGAGGCATGTGCTGCAGCAGTATTTAGAGGTGAACGTCCCTAGGTCTATCTTGGCCTTTTCCAAGCCTATACTTGTTATCTGGGTTTCAGAATTGGTGCAGTCATTCTCAAGGTGATATGGAATGTGGAAGGGAGTGGGATGGGAAATTGGGAGGGCTCTGAACCTCCTTATTCTGCATTCCTATGGCTGCGACACACGTTGAGATTAAATAATTGACATGTAACATTAGAGGCATGTCACGGCAGCCTAAGGCACAATATATACATGTACTTCAAGTGCAGGGCAGGGCAGTACATATAGCTTTCTTGCAGTAGACGTACCTCACCACTGTGGAAGTACAGAGCTTCCCGAGGTGTTGGAGAGGACAAGTCTTACTTTATGAATCGTAAATGTCCTTTGTGACTACCGAAAGTCAGAAAGTCAGACTTTCGTCTCAGTTTACCTTTGCTCATCCTCGCTTTGTAGAGCTGACGTACCCACCTCCCAGCCTGTAGTACCCCTTTTGCCTCCTCTGTTCCTTCAAACCACCTTTCCAACCGTGTATAATTCTGGCCTTTATCTTTTCACAGAGAGGTAACCCCAGGTGAGTCAGTGTTCTTTCCCATTGACCATTCTCCACCCCTTCAACCTCCCAGGTGGCAACCCACAGGTTAAAGGACCACATAATGGCCATTCTAGAAGTCCACACTAGTGAAAGGGTTGGCGTAGACTAGAACTGACTTGTTTGAGTATATATTGTATATCAAACTTTACTCTACACAGAGCGAGAACCATGAAATGGAAGGGTCATGCACTAACGTTTACACCCAACTGGGAACTTTGCTGCCCACCAGCTAGACTGCAACAGGTTCATGGAGGGCAGACGCAGATCTCCTGGATCTCATTAAGCCTTCAGGAGCTTATTACATTGCACTAGGAACATTTCCATGATTCCCTTTCCTATCTTCACACATCACCACACTATATGCATGTCAGCAGATTCCCCTCATGTTACATGTATGTTGATAACTTCCCTGCACTACTTTGAAAAACAGTAACCTTTTGCACCTTCCTTTCTGTTGAGTCTTATCCCATGCATACCAGCATCTAAAATTATAGCATATTACAACTGTAATGTTATATGTGGTCCAGACTTGGTCATGAGTTACATTTACTCATGTCGTTACACACACACATCTATAAACTTGCATGTTTACACAGGCAGAGCACAATGAAAACAGAATGAATTAATATCCCAAAGATTCGTTTTTAATATACAAATTCATACAGAAGTGAAATGTAGGGACACAGTGGCTCGGGATAGCATAACAGAGCAGGGTAGGTAAAAAAATAGTTCCTGAATCCAGGGAGAGAAACTAGACATGAAAGATGGTGGTTGGGGGTTAACAAATATTAATGTCAGGAAGCCAGAGAAAAATATTTTCACATTGTCCATTAGACAGAATTTTGGGGGGGGGGGGGGGGGGGGGAGTCAAATGTCCAAATGTAAGTTAAAAAGTCCAAACCAGTAAAAAGGAAAGTTAATGCAAATCCCCCGACCCAGATACTATGTCATTCTGGCCGTCTTAAGTTGGGGGAATAATCGCCTATCAGCCTCCATACCAGATGTAATGTCCCCTCCCCTGGATTCTCATTGAACAGGCAGGACCAAACATCATCTGAGGAAAGAGACACACAGGACAAGATGAAGGGATAGATGTTGTGGGTACTGTGGTGTTGGGTTGGATAGTGGTGAGCTGATGAAGGGTGGACAAACGATAATCCTGGTGGAACAAGCGTGTGGTGTTTCCTGGTGTAGGGCGCAAGAACATCATGCAGATTCTTACCGTCCTGATGCAGCATGGTACAACCTTCCAGAAGGACCTGCTTTATGACCTTTAGGCAGGTCTCCAAATGGCTAATTGTCTCCTGGACTCCAGCTGAATGCATACATGGGGAGAAAATGGGGGGCACACATAAGGGCTCAGGGTGCTTGGGGAAAAACATGCCCTCAGCTGTTGTTTTTCCTGTGAGCTGACACTAACTGTTGGAGGAGGAGAAATGGGGGTGGTAGCCCCAGAATGTGTTGATGTTGGTACAGCCACACTGTCTTGGGAAGTAGCCTCTAGCCCTGGTAACAGAGGGTCTGCTCCACCATATCATCCTTTCAGTGTCCTCCTGACTGGTGTCCAGAGTGGGCACCTCGTTTGTGGCCTCCTAGCCGGCTCTAGGCTCATGGTGGCCCTGGGCAAGGAGAATAGGTAGGGGGCCCCGGAAGGGGGGGTCCGGGCGGGGCGGAACGCGCAGGTGAGTAAAGAGGGGAGGGGGTCAGGGTGTTTAGAAGTGGAACAGAGCCGGAGGCCGCCAAATCCCTGCCAGGGGCCACCACGCAAATATGTATCCATCCTCAGAGGATTAATACATTAAGGATATATATTGGCATGGTGGCCCCTGGGGTTTGGTGGCCCTGTGCAGGTGCACAGCTTGCACATGCCTAGAGCCGGCCCTGTGTCCTCCTCCTCCTTCCTGGTGGTAGTTTACTTTGATGCTTGCCCTGCAACAGCCGTTCTGCAGTACCTTTGCCCCGGGACATGCTGCTTCCAAGTTGCCACTGCAAAAGAAGTGAAGGAATGAGAAAGGATCATAAATCCTGAGTGCACTGCTTTCTGTCAATCACAGGTCAACTTCTTCACTTCATGAAACATCTATTTTTGTACCAGCTTGGCCCCACTTACCTAAACGATGTCTGTCAGATGTATCAACATGGCACCACAAGTAAAACTCTATTAAAATTACGGAGAAAGTGTGGGCCTCACTTATGAGGCCTTGCGTCAGTTTTGCGCTTCCGATGCGTCACTTCCGATGCGTCACTTTTTGTGACGCATCGGCGGCGTAAAACATGACTCCTGTTGTGCACTATTTACAAAGTGACACATCTAAGCAGATGCTTCATTTTGTAATCCGCTGCGTTACATTATACCTGCGTCAGGTATTTTGTATGCAGGGGGGCGTTCCCCCGCAAAAAGTCTTGTAGAAGTGACGCAGTGAAATCTATGAGATTTCACTCCGTCACTTCTAGGACGCTGTTGCATCAAAATCTTGCGCCTGCCTCACAGCAGGCGTAAGACTGATGCAGGCCCTTTCACATGGGGCTTGCCCCATGTGAAAGGACGCATTTCTGGAGTTGCGTCACTTTTGTGACACACTCCAGCAATGCCTCACTTTTGCGCTTACAGATATGTCAGAAATAGTGACGTATCTGTAACTCCTTGCGGCATGATGCATCATACATTAAATATGACGCATTAGATATGTCGCAAGGAGTGCGCACTGAGAAGTGACGCATCACTGCTTTCACGCAGCTATGCGTCATTTCTCATAAAGGAGGCCCTGTGTGTACTATGCCTGACTACGTGCAGGAATTGATACAAATTACTTACTCGTGTATGTGTTATAACATCATGCAATACCTTTAACTATGCATGATTGCCACATCAGTTAAAGGAAATATGGGAATGCGTTGAAAATATATACTATAAATGGCATGTATATTGTATACCAGTTTGTGTCTCACTACTGATAGCTTTAGCTGTGTCTCACAGACCTACAATATCCAATACATTACATATACTCAGAGCGGGTTTTATATCAGCCTCATGCTCATGATTGGATGACGTTATTGTCTATGCAGGTCTTTGCTCTTAATCCAATGGCTTCCTTTTTATTCTTGTATTTCTACCACTCAGGAGCATATTGGTCTCACAGAGTTCTCATGCATGAGTTGTATCATTCCAGTGCTGGGTGACCCAAGGGGACACTTTCTTTTCTTTCCCTTTCAGCACTCTATGGGATACATTAATTTCCTTGGTCTTACTCTCATCCACTTGTTTCTCCTGAATACCCTACCTCATCGCTCTCTGCTAACTAACCACCGGCTCATTTTGCTGACTCACTACTCTTTTCAATAATGTGCCCTCTACTTTCACCCTGCTCCGCTCAGTCATTGCTCCGCAGCAGTCCTGCTATCCGTTTTTAATTTTTAAATATTTTTTAGGAGGACCTGGCATCCGCAAAATCCTACCAGGCCGCAGGCTACCTTTAATAAGCTTACATGCACTTTTTTTTACCTTCTAAATGACCTTACTAAAATGGTCATTGGCCATGTTGAAACAGTACATTCAAAATGCCAAAATGACCACTGGTGTTACATGACACGTGCACACTTGCATCATGATGCATATGGAGGACTCAGTTTCAGTTTCATCAACTTTTATTCGATTATAAGTTTATATAATCATAAAAAGTACATTTTAAAAAAAAGAACTTTTTAGACATAGAACAAAAGGTAAAAGTAGTAAGCAATAGAATCACAAAAATTTAAATCACTGTACAGAGAAACTTTTGAAATGGTGATGTGGTTTCTGAAAATTGGAGAAATACTGATTTAGGTAGAAACATTGCGACGTGTTAATATTACTGTTTTAAGAAAGATTGCTATCAGTTTGGCTTCATGCGGGGATTTCGGGGATTGTAAATGGGAGAGTGCTGGATACGATTGTCTGAGTCCACTGGATCGGAGGATGGGAATGATCCATGTTTTCCTTGCTAGTCTGTAATATTTACAAAAGAGGACGACGTGAATCGTGGATTGTACGGAAACTCCATCACAGGGACATCTCATCAAATTACGGGACCAGTTCTTCATTTCCGGGAATGAAACCAGTCGGTAAAAGAGATCGAAGCGGAGTCTTGTGATTAAAAACTTTTCATAGTTCGATAAGAAATATGTCAGGTAGGGCTGAATGAGTTTACCTGGCTGCAATAAGCAAGTTTTCTCATTTTGTGATTTGGTGATCTCTGCTTGGTTTCGGAGTTCTCTTAAATGGCCCATAGATATTTGCTTTAGCTGTTTCTTTGAGATATCTTCAATTGAGGGTGGTTCGAGGAAATAATGCGCACAGTCCAGATCTTTAAAGAATTTATGAATGTAATTAAGCCACGGGATTTTCCGCCAATTTGATAGGCCAAGACAGTCAGTGATAAGGGAGCGGGTTATGTGACTTTCAGGATTACACCATATTCGATGCCACAGTAGGATAGGCTGGCATCGGATGGTGTCGATAATGTATTCCATGCCAAGCTCCCGGTGCGAGGCTAGAATCGGGGAACTTTGGGGAAGAGCTAGGATGTATTTGATAAAGGCATTTTCGGTGACCTGAATCTGGTCTATACATCCATGGCCCCAGATACCTGCTCCATAAGTGGCCACACTGTGGCATTTTGCATAATATATGGCTAACAGTTCCGGTGGGGCTGGTTTGCCTAGTTTCCTCGAAAAAGCAATTAGTGCGGAGGTAGCACGGCGGAAATAGAGATTTCTGGCTTCCACTGCCTTGCGCCAGTTCATTGTGTCGTCCACTAGGATGCCCAAATATGGGTACACCGGGGTTTTTTCTAGTCTGTTGTTGTTAATCAGTATGGGCTTGGAGACTTTTGTCCTTGGGACAATGTTCATTGTGAAAGTTTTTTTGATGTTAACTTTAAGGCCAAGTGAGTCCATAAATGTCACGTATTTATTAAGCTGCCGCTGGAGTTGGTTTGGGGTCCGTGCCAGGATTACAGAGTCGTCTGCATACAGGAGGATAGGTATCGGGCGGTGATTTATCTGGGGGAGGTTCTGGCTCCCTTCCAACATCGCCTGTTCAAGCCCGTTTGTGTAGAGGTTGAACAGGAAGGGAGCCAGTACACATCCCTGCCTTACTCCTCTCGAGATTTGGAAGGGTCGTGATATTTCACCGCTGGTGCCAAATCGTACTCGGCCTTCTGCGTTGGTGTAGAGCTCTCTTAAAAAGGTTAGTATGGGAGGGTCCACACCGAGGTGAGCTAAGATTTGCCAGAGCTTTGCATGCTGGACGCAGTCGAATGCCGCGCTTAAGTCTACATAGACAAGGAAGATGTTGCCTCCTTTAGCGCGAGCGTATTTTCCAGCCAGGAGGACGAGATTTAGGGCCTGTTCCACGGTTCCGAGCCCCTTCTGGAAACCGTATTGCAGGTCAGTAATGATGTTATTCTCCCGGGCCCAAGATTGTAGTCGGTCCAGGAGTAATCGACCTGCAATCTTGCCCGTGGAATCCAGAAGGGAAATCGGTCTGTAGCAAGCAGGGTCGTTGCGGTCACCTTTTTTGAAGATGGGTAATAGTGTCGAGGTTGACCATGAATGGAAGAGTCCGGTTGAGGCTACTGCTAACATGACCCGTATGATTATTTTCGACCAGTAGTCGACGTCATGTAGGAACAAGTCCATTGGAACCCCTTCTGGGCCAGGGGCCTTGCCTGTTTTTGAGGCCTTGATTGTCTTTATGACTTCATTTAGGGTGAAATGTAGGTTGATCGGGTAGATGTTGTTCTTCGCCAGTTCGGGTTCCTGTATTTGGATGGTTGGTGCGGCATCTGATGGTGTTCCGAAAATTTTTGAAAGGTGGGAGACCCAGTCTTCCTCAGTTATTGCCACATCAAGATGGTCAGGGTCGCTGATGTTGGCCAGGAGGGGTGATCTTATGGTCTGCCAGAATGCAGTGCTATCTTTCCTTTGTGCACTATCATGTAGTCGCAGCCAGAGGTCTCATTTGATCTGTTTTTTACGGTTTTTCCGAGCAGTAATATAGATTTTCCTCAATTGGGAGATTTTTTGGGGGTCTCTCGGTTGCTTGCATAGAGCTTCTTTGAGGGATGTGAGTGCCTTCCGACAGGCGGTATCGAACCATCTCGTGGTAGGGAGTCTGGACTTGTTTTTTGAATTAATGAATAGCTCGTCCCTTATTACTTCCTGGATGCTTTGGAAGGAGGTGACAATTGATTCTGGTGGTGTCTCAGGGGACAAGCAGTTGGTTAGCCAGAGGTGTGTTTTTCCGAGAATCCTCTGTGTCATCTCTTCCGGGTCGATCTTTGTCCATTTAATTGCGTACCCATTCAGTTTCTTCATGGACAACGATTGTTGATCAAGGGAACTAAGTTTTACGGGGAGTGTCCCTGCTTGTTTCATGTGGATTTCCACACTGAGCGGATAATGGTCGCTTATTGGGTTTGACCCAATTTCGTAATTACTTAGTTGCCCTTTGTAGGAATTTGAGGCTAAAATGTAGTCGATGGTTGACAAACAGCCTCGCCCATGAAAAGTGGGTAGATAGTCCTGCTCCGGATTGACTAGTTCATTGACAAAGTCAAGGTCTATGGTGAAGAGGATTTCATTTAGTTTGTTGCCACCTGGCGTATGCACAAAGTGAGGGATGGGATTTCCAAGTTCGTTCTGAAGCCCGCAATTCCCGTTTTTGTGCTTTGGGCACAATGTGGAGTTAAAGTCGCCACCCCAGATAAGGTAAGTTGTGGATTTATTACTGTCTTTTTGAAATGAAGTTAAAACTGCGACTATTTCATCTAGGTGTAAGCAGCATTCCAAAGTGCTTGAGTTGTTGTAGTAGTTTATGAGTATGTAAAGATTTCCTTTAGATACTGTTAGCTGTGTGATTAGTATGATTTGAAAGATGGGTGTTTCCTTTAGTAGTTTCACACTGAAGGGGAGGGTGTTGGAAATGTAGGTCGTGAGCCCCCCTTTTGGTCTGCCCATATTACCAGGTACTGCTTGCGTGAAAAGAGTTTTATAGCCCGCTAAATGGAGTGGAGTTGTGCACCAGGTTTCTTGCAGGCACAGAATTTGATGTCTCTTTGCTGTATCGAGCCATGAAGAGGAAGTTATTTTTGTGGTTAAGCCTGCAATGTTCCAATAAGCGATGGAAAATCTCAGATTTGGAGATTCCGCCACGGTGCGTGCTGGTTTTATCGGATTGTTAGCAGCCTCGATTACTGGTGTTTGTCGTGATTTGACACAGGGGCATTCGACTGAAGCTTTAGAGGCTGCGACTGGCTGGTGGCACGTTCCAGAGGTAGTGTCAGCTTCTGCTGAAGAGATGATAAAAGCGGCTTTTTTTGAAGCATTAGAGAACGCTTTAGATGGTTCCTGGGTGGTATGGGTGGGTTTTTCGGGATTGGTGAAGAGAATGTTAGATGGTTCCTGGAATGGGGTTTCGTGTTTGTCATAAGGGGACTCTGGGGGTGCTGAATGCTGCATGACGTTAACTAATTGCGAAGTAATATCGGGTTTAACTTGTCTAGGTTCGTCCCTGAATGGTCAGTCGACCATCTCGAGACAGTCAAAACGGTTTTGGGTTGAGAGGCCCTGCCAGCCTTCGTAGGTTTGATAGGGTCTTTCTTGCCAGTAGTGCCTCGGGCGTTCTCTTGGCCGTTCTCTCGGTCCACCCCTACCTGCATGATCATATGTGTGTTCCATCTGGTTCCATGGCACTTGATTCCATGGCTCCTGGTTCCATGGTTCTTTAGGAAGCTGGTGCCATGTCCAGGGTGGGGGATTGCGATGTTGTTTTGCTGGGGGATAGAAAAAGGAGAGATGGCGAGCATCAATCCCCCCTTTTTTATCGAGCAGGGGCCAGGCACAGATGTAGTCCACTGTGGAGGGATTTCTGCATGTTACAATGATGCAGTCTCCGCGGATTGATTTTATCATTTTGCCTATCCAGGCTACCCTGCGGGCTGTGGTGATCCCTCCAGATAGATGGGATTCGAGAGGTCTATTGATGCTTAACCACTGCATGACCTTGTTTTTAAGTGACCATGCAGTTTCAGGCGTATCATCGGTTAGCTCTGGTACACCTGTGAGAACTATTGTGTAGGGAGTGGCTTCCGGAGGCAAGTGGGCAGGGCGTCTAGCTGCTGGAGGTTTTTTGGTGGTGTTTTTAGGAGTCGGCTGAAAGGACAGTGGTTTCAATGGGAGAGTTTCAGGCCTTTTTTCTGAAAAGGCTCTGCTGGTGTCTGTATTTGTCGCTGGACCTGGGGTATCTGTACTGACTGGATCTGAGTTTTCTGTTCGCTGAATGGGTACAGCGGAGGGTTTATCTCTCTGAGGTTGGGGCGTTTTAGGTGACGGTTTATGATGTGTGGTGTTTTGTTTATGATTTTTCTGTGCTAGGGTCGTTGGATTTGTGTGTTTACCTATTTTCTGTATTTGTGCTTGATGTTGTTTTTTAGGTGGCTGCGAAGTGTTCCGCTGACCCTTTATTTCTATACGAGTGTTAGTGTCGAGAAGGGTGGCCGAGATTATGGTTAACTGAGCTTCTAGGTTCCTGATGCTGAGTTGGATGGGCTTCAGATATTGAAATAACAGATCTTTTGTTGTAGTGAGGACTTGCGAGGTGACTCTGCATGTTTTGCATTAGTTGTCAAAGTGCTCATTTGAAATTGCCTTGTGTGGTTGATTGGTTACTGAGGGAAATAGTATACTATGCGACGTTGTAGAATTTGAATGGGTTGTCGCGTGTTCTGAACACGGGATCTTGGTTACTGTTTCTTCGGTGGTTAGTGGGTGTTTTTTTGGAATTGCTCCTTCCCTTTCACCTTGTTGGAGCGGGTTTTCGTTTGACTGGGCGTCCTCCTGAGTTTGACAGATAGCTAGGTCAGGGGTTATTTCCAAGTCGTCAGACGTTATAGAGAGATCTGACTCAGACTGTGTAACGGAAAGGTTTACTACCGATGGTACTGTGTTTGTGTCTGGTACTGACAGGGTCACAGGAAGGGAACAGTTTTGTGTGTTAAGATGGATGGGAGAGGTGGGGTTTGCTATAGCGCCTAGAGAGGAACGTTTTGCATTAGCGTTCATAATATCTAGTGATACTCTCTTTTCCATCAGGGCGATACTCTGGTTTATTGCCTCGTGGGCCCGTGAGATGAATAGGTCGATTGGACCTGTTACTTGAGCTACCTCCTGTGCATGTTTGGATTTAGTCTTAGTGGTGCTCCTTGTTTTTGGTGGCATGGTGTTACCTGGTTGCGGGTTCGGTGATGAAAGGGGGGTGGCCCGGTCCGGTCTCTATCGGGCACTAACGGGCCCGCCCTTGGCCCGGGCTTTGCCCCAGACTTCGACCCGCGCGCGTCCCGCGATGCGCGGTCCAGGAGGCACTTTTGTAGAGGAGTTTTTTTTAGGGGCGGGGCACTGGAAGGGGGCGCGGCTCTCACGGGAAGAGGACCAGCTGGAGATGGTGTATGCTGGTCCTCGCAGTCCCGGGGCCGGCGCCTCGTCCTCCTCTGCGGCCTCGCGAAGGTCTCAGGCACTCAGCTGCGCTTGGGCTCAGAACTGTGCTACTCCTGTAGTGGAAAACAGCAGGTACAGGACTTCAAAGCGGTCCGTGGCGAAAGAAGTTGCTCCACGAGTGGCACCCGCGAAGCGGGTGTCACGAGCAGTTGTAGCGCTTTGCTAGGGGCGGGGCACTGGAAGGGGGCGTGGCTCTCACAGGAAGAGGACCAGCTGGAGATGGTGTATGCTGGTCCTCGCAGTCCCGGGGCCGGCGCCTCGTCCTCCTCTGCGGCCTCGCGAAGGTCTCAGGCACTCAGCTGCGCTTGGGCTCAGAACTGTGCTACTCCTGTAGCGGAAAACAGCAGGTACAGGACTTCAAAGCGGTCCGTGGCGAAAGAAGTTGCTCCACGAGTGGCACCCGCGAAGCGGGTGTCACGAGCAGTTGTAGCGCTTCGCTGGGGGCGGGGCACTGGAAGGGGGCACGGCTCTCACGGGAAGAGGACCAGCTGGAGATGGTGTATGCTGGTCCTCGCAGTCCCGGGGCCGGCGCCTCGTCCTCCTCTGCGGCCTCGCGAAGGTCTCAGGCACTCAGCTGCGCTTGGGCTCAGAACTGTGCTACTCCTGTAGCGGAAAACAGCAGGTACAGGACTTCAAAGCGGTCCGTGGCGAAAGAAGTTGCTCCACGAGTGGCACCCGCGAAGCGGCTGTCACGAGCAGTTGTAGCGCTTCGCTGGGGGTGGGGCACTGGAAGGGGGCGCGGCTCTCACGGGAAGAGGACCAGCTGGAGATGGTGTATGCTGGTCCTCGCAGTCCCGGGGCTGGTGCCTCGTCCTCCTCTGCGGCCTCGCGAAGGTCTCAGGCACTCAGCTGCGCTTGGGCTCAGAACTGTACTACTCCTGTAGCGGAAAACAGCAGGTACAGGACTTCAAAGCGGTCCGTGGCGAAAGAAGTTGCTCCACGAGTGGCACCCGCAAAGCGGGTGTCACGAGCAGTTGTAGCGCTTCGCTGGGGGCAGGGCACTGGAAGGGGGCGCGGCTCTCACGGGAAGAGGACCAGCTGGAGATGGTGTATGCTGGTCCTCGCAGTCCCGGGGCCGGCGCCTCGTCCTCCTCTGCGGCCTCGCGAAGGTCTCAGGCACTCAGCTGCGCTTGGGCTCAGAACTGTGCTACTCCTGTAGCGGAAAACAGCAGGTACAGGACTTCAAAGCGGTCCGTGGCGAAAGAAGTTGCTCCACGAGGACAATACATGTGCGCCCTTGCGTAAGCATCGGCAGCCATGTTGGAACGGCTTCATATGCACTAGTATGTCTCCATTCCAAGATAGCTGCCATCCCTCCGCATGCACTCATATGCATCATGATGCATCCATGCACATGTGCCATGCACTGGCAGTTATTTTGGCATTAGTTAATGCTATTGAAAAGAAGAATCCACAAAGCGAATAACAGCATTTTGGAGCGAGACCTATTAACTTTGGAAATACTTGTTTCATGTTTCCACTGGAAACTATTTTTCACTCTGGTGGTAGAACTTCTATTGCACCATTGCTAAATGTAAGAGTGTTTAATCCCCATCAAACTCTGTAAACACACTCATGTCTACTTTTTAGCAGCATATTTCGTTGTGTTTCAGAGTTGGAAATCATTAAACAATATGGTTGTTTATATTGACGAAGGTCCAAATCAGTGGCCCCCCGTAGACACTTCCTACTGTCGCCACTCCAGGAATCTATTACCCTCCCCTTTTGACACCTCTTTTGCAAGAAGTATACATTCTCTAAATCAGAATTTCTATTTTATGTGGGGAAATCTATTGTTATGGCGATAGGTAACACATAGAGGTGCTACCTAGAAGAGTTCGAAAGGAATTTTTTCCTATTCACAGACAGATTCAGAAATCTCCTATCTCATGGTTACTACCTTTCATAGATGCTTGTTTCCCATTTTTTGGAATGCACATATGTTTCCCGGAGATCTCTTGTAAACCTTAGACAGTTGCCGATTTTTTCAATTACTCCTAGGAATTATTTGAGAACCCCTTCTCTATACGAGGAACTTTCTTTATATGCTGTACACAGTGCCAAACTGCACAAGCAGAAATGCACGTTTTTATTTATAATCTATAATTAAATACTTTCCCATGGAGAAACATTTCTTTACTCTTTATCAATTTTGAGAGTATTCCCAGACCGTTCCCCCACTGGAACCGGATTTACTATTGCCCTTTTCAGGAGTCATTCATTCATTCAAAAACTTTATTCGATCATTGATTAATAATCATAAAAGTACATACATACATAAGTAATAAAACATGAGGGTAACAGCAGGTTTTAAGTTAATCACATATCAAAAAAGGGTGCTTTTCCTCAAGCTTATCGATTTTAAAATATATACAGAAGTAAAAAAACAGATGTCCTGTGAATTAAGTCCAAATAAAAGCCCCATGGCCGATACAATAGTGGATACATTATATTTTTTGAAAAGCGGTTTCAGATATACTTTTCGAAGGTGGAGATAAAGAGGGCATAACAATAAAAAATGCTCCGTACTTTGCTTTGTGGTCCCATCACACGGACAGGGGGCAGTAGTATAGGTCTTCATTACAGGATACGCAACAAGCAAATGAACAATCCCCATCCGTAATCTTGTCAATACATATTGGTGGGATCGGATAGTAACCAATTTAAGGTATCCTGAAAGCCCCATTTCTTCCTTAGTGTATCTGTCGTAAAAAACATGTGAGGAGAACTGAGCAGTAGCTGCGTTACGCTTCACCATGCTAACCCTCAGAAATTCATGTTTAATCTCACTCTTCGGGATATCTAAAACACAAGAAGGGTTATCACGCACCGTGAGATTAAAAACATCATTAAATGTTCGGATAATATAGTTAAGCCAGGGGATGCGGGAACATTTGTCCATGTGAAGACAATCTAAAATAATCTTTCTTGTAAAACCAGTCTGTTCCTTAGCCCATATAGATCTCCATACTAACAGGGGTCTTAATCTGATCAAGTCAGATAGATGTTCTAGACCAACCTCCTGATGGATCAGCTTTGTTGAGGCAGAAGATGGTAAACACAGGAGTTTTTTGACAAATTTGTTTTCCTCAACCTGGAGCATGTTGTTATTACAATGGCCCCACACTCCTGAGCCATATAGGGTCAGAGCAACACATTTATGGCGATATAGGTACAACATGTCTGGTATCCGTCTTGAGCCTAACTTGGATGCAAACCTAAATATGCCAAAAGAACACTTGGCCATTTTGGCTCTTACATTAATCATTTCAGGTGTCCACATCCCCCCACTGTTAAAAGTGATACCCAGATAACAGAATTTGTCCACCACTTTTATAGTTTGGTCCATAACTGTGAAGGGCCTTAAGTTTTTAATTTTCTTCCCACAGGGCATTATAAAAGTTTTCGAATTATTAATTTTTAGTTTTCTCCCATTAATAAAATCTGCAAATTTATTCATAAGTTTTTGCAACCCTAGAGGGGTTTGTGAGAGCAGAACCGCGTCATCCGCGTAAAGCAATATTGGGATGGAAAAGCCGCCAGCAGTCGGTGCATCTGCACTGATGGTCCGTAGTTCCGACTCGATTGCATTAATAAAAAGGGAGAAAAGAAGAGGTGCAAGGACGCATCCCTGCCTAATTCCAGAACCTACTTTAATACTGGATGTACACTCCCCCGATTGCCCGTATCGTATCTTAGCCGTCAGATTCCTATAAAGTTGGGCCAAGAAATAGATAATATCCTGTGGAGCACCCATGTCCAACAAGGTTGACCACAGAAGGCCATGGTCAACCAAGTCAAAGGCACTGGTCAGGTCGGCAAAGCAAAGGAACAACGAGCCTTGTTTAGCCCGTGTATATTTGCATATAATAAGGTCTAAATTAATGCACTGTTCTATGGTGCCTAACCCCTTGCGGAATCCGTACTGAGAATCCACAAGGATCCCTTTATCTTCTACCCATTCCTCCAGGCGACTCAGTAATACCCTACTCATAATTTTTAGGGAAGCAGTGAGGAGAGAAATCGGGCGGTAGTTTTTTGCCTCACCCCTCTCCCCTTTTTTATACACCGGGATAATGATTGATTCCCCCCAAGTCTGTGGGGCCGCAATCATTGCAGCAGCATTAAAAACCTTTGTTAACAATGGGCTCCATATGGAAACCTCGGCTTTATAAAGGTCAACGGGTACCCCATCAGGACCTGGCGCCTTTCCCCCCTTACTGACCCGGATGGCAGCATCCACCTCAGAGACTGTGATATTAAGAGGTATGGGGATAAAAGCCAGGGTTTCCCTATCACCCCCTACAGCTAGTCCTTCTGGGTTAAAAATACTAGTAAAATGAGCCACCCATTGTTCCTCAGATACCTGGGCAGACATTACCGGGACTTCTTCATTTTGGAGGAAGGGACTATTGACAGTGGACCAGAAGAGCTTGGTATCCTTAAGATCCACTGCCTTAGTCAGGTTGTTCCAGGCCTCTTCCCTTAGTTCCTGTTTCCTATCCCTCAGATGAATTGAGTATTCCCTTCTGAGGGTTTTAACTGCTTCCTTATCTCTGGGTTTACCCTTAAGAGCAACTTTGAGTCTTTGTAAGGATTTAGTACATTCCCTGTTAAACCATCCCCCGTTAATCCTAGGGCCCTTTGGTTTTCTTCCAGTTAAGATTTCTGCAATGTTTTTATTAATGATGTCGAAACTAGCTAGAATATCAGCATTATCCTTTTCGGGTTCGAGACAGCATTCCACCTCATCTATACAAGCAGACACAATGGTACATAGTAAATGTTCCTCATTTTGCCCACCCCATTTAATTCTAGGGCCATTGGGTCTATGTGGAACTACATCTGTCACTGCACCATGTAACGCCTTGACTTTATCCCCCCACAAGGAGAGATACATTGTTAGACAGTTATGATCGCTTAGGGCTGGGTCTACTATTACGGGTAAGGAACACAAAGCTGTAATACTGGAGGAGACAATGAGGTAGTCGATAACCGTGGCACAATTCCTACCAATAAAGGTCGGTACCGAATTGCCCTCACTGTCTACGCCAGGTAACATAATGCATAAATCCATTTTAAGCATAAGAGTGTTTAGGGATTCCCCATAAACCGAGTGTAAAAAATGGGTCTGATCTTCCCCCACCTCATCCCCATACCCACACACCCTTTTGCCAACAAATGGGCACATGTGAATGTTGAAATCTCCGCCCCACAAAATATCAAAAGACACATCACTGCGCCCATATAACCTTTCCACCTCCGCTTCAAGTTCATCAACCATATCTGTTTTTGAGTGGTTAAAGACATTGTTGTAGTGGTTTATTACTAAAACATTTCGCCCATTCCTGTGTTGTAACCACAACAACTGAGAGTGCAGACCGACGGTCCGGTGGTTTTTTACTCGAACCGGTAACCTCACAGAGAGCAATATCACCATTCCACCACTGGCTCTCCCCATGTTGGATGGCTGAGCATGGCAATTATAGGCAACATACCCATCAAGATAGACATCTTCGGCCGCCCAAGTCTCCTGGAGACACAAGATGTCAAATTGGGTTATAAATTCTAACCATCCTAGACGATCTATCTTGTTATTCCACCCAGCAATATTCCAACTCGCCATCTTATATCCCGGTTCTGTTAGACTAACAGCCTCAATAGATGGTGGGGGTAAGGTGTGGACGTGGGTTACTTCCCCTGGCACGGGGTCTTCAGATAGTCGGGTCGGACTTGTACTTCCACTGGCCGGGGTAGGAGTATCTGAGTTACAGTGAAGCTGCCCAGAATTACGTGTATTACCCCCAGAGCTACAAGTAGCATTGTACCCATTGGGGGGGTTAATATCAGTTGAGCCTTTTTCCCCCGTGCCTACACCCGTGTCTCCCCCTGTGTCTCCACAGAATTCCTTATCCCCCTCCCCTGTGGCCCGATGGCATCAGTCACAGTCTTCCAGGCCACTAAACACGTCAAACCTGTTGGTGGTATCTAGGGGTGTAAAAGGTTTGAGATGATCCATTCTCCTGTGTGTTAGGGAGTTGTACCTTGGGCCTATAGTATTCCACCCATACAGATCTACAGCTATAGGTGGTTGCTTGTCGTTAAATATAGGGCCGTTATTGTAGACAGGTGGACGATATGGGTTTGAGAGCATTTGCCTCAATAACGGGGGCGGGGGGGCTCGCTGTGATTGATGATTAGGTGGGAACACCACTGAGCGAGGATAAAAATATGTTAGGGGACGGGGGGTAATAGATTTACTTCCGTGGTCAGACGGCCAGTTAAGTATAAAATGGACGGCATTCTGATCTCTAAAATTAATGACCACTATGTCTCCCTCAATATCTTTAGGTCTTCCTCCCAGCCAAGGAAGGCGGTGGACATGGACAATTTCTCCATTGATATTATTTGCAATAGGTCTGTGTAGACTTAACCAATGCGATATTTTATTTTTCAACTGGGCAAAACCCTCCCGTTTGTTCTTCTCCAGCTCTGGTACCCCAGTAAGGACTACTACAAAGGGTACAGCTTCTGGTGGAAGTTCTGGAAGGGGGCCCTTGTTGTAATTACCTCGAGCCGGCCGCTCGTTTCCTCTCTCTCTATTTTTATTCCCTGGGGCTTGACCAAGATTATTCCGCTGTCCATTAGACGTTACAGCCAGGGACAATGTGGGTTTACTGTTAGGTCCAACAGGGTTACTCCCTGATGTACTTCCACTCATATTATTTGAGGATTGAGGCAGAATGGTAGTCTGAACAGGGGTAGGTATAGTAGTTATAGCAAGAATACCTGATGAAGAAGGTAAAATTGGGGTTTGTATAGGGGGATTAGGCAACACTTTATTAGTCACTATCTTGGTTCCCAGTTCATGTTCTATCTTCCCAAGTCTGTCTTCTAATTTACTAAGTCTATCTACGATAGCCAGAGTATAGGTCCTCACTATAGACTCTATGCTATCGATCAAGGCCCTGTTTGAAGGTTCCTGTAACGTCACCACCGCGGGGGGGCTGTCGGCGGTGGAGATGACAGGGTCGGTAAGGGGAGTTACACATGGGTGCGTAGGTGATATAACTATCCTTCCTTTGTCTGTTACTTTAACCCGTCCTCCCCTAGTACTGTCGTCCTTTTTAATGCCAAAGTCTGCATGATTAATTTTCCTCTTTGGAAGGTCAGATTTTTTACGCCTTTTTGTCGGAGGAGGGCCATAGATTTTAACTGGCGTGACTTTTTTTGCCCTACTTTTAACTACTTTTGTTTGTTTAGGGATAGGGGTAATTTGTGCTTTGGTTATAACAATAGATTTGGTTGTACTGGGAGTGGTAGCAATGGTTGACAATTTACTAGTAGTGCCTAAGGGTTCAAATTCGCTCGTAGGTGTTTCCTCTCTAAATATTAGAGGGCTGCTGTACTGCGAGGGGGTGCAGATATTTTCAGTAAGAGTTCCGTCCCCCGTAGAGCTAATTAACACTGGTGACACCGGGAATGGTCTATTCTTTAGGCTTTCAACCGACCGCCGTCGCTCAGCCCGAAGTTCTTCAAGGGTGGGGGTAGTTGGAGAATCCAAGAGAGTTTTCTTAAAGTAATTATCTAATTTCCCATTTATCAAACTCACCGGCTTCTCAGGGCCAGGCAACTCCGGGGTTAGTATTTCGATTGACATAATGATTGGTAATATAATGTACCCCCCAAGCACTTACACAATAGTCCTAGGCTGTTCAGTAATCGACCAGGGATTCTGGCCCAGTCCAGTCTCTGTGGGCCTCTGAGGGTCTCAGAGGGTCCGCCCTTAGTCCGGGCTTTGTCCCGGGTGATGTCCCGCACACGCGTCCCGCTGACGCGTAATAACTTCAGGTCTTATGCTGACTGTGGATAGAGGGGGTGGAGTCACGGGAAGAGGCGGCAGGTGTGCTCGATGGGACACGCACAGCCTGCTGGGCCTCGCAGTCCCGTCCTCCTGCACAGCAGCTCCCCACTCGATTTCCAATGCCCAACGGGGCTCCTTGCACACAGGTTCACAGGTTCCAATGCCCAACGGGGCTCCAGGAGACAGCAGGCAAAATGGATCCAAGACTCCTCTGCGAGCGAGGGGTTATCAGCAGTCAGCAGGTCAGCAGGGGGCGGAGTCACGGGTCAGCAGGGGGCGGAGTCACGGGAAGAGGCGGCAGGTGTGCGCGATGGGACACGCACAGCCTGCTGGGCCTCGCAGTCCCGTCCTCCTGCACAGCAGCTCCCCACTCGATTTCCAATGCCCAACGGGGCTCCTTGCACACAGGTTCACAGGTTCCAATGCCCAACGGGGCTCCAGGAGACAGCAGGCAAAACGGATCCAAGACTCCTCTGCGAGCGAGGGGTTATCAGCAGTCAGCAGGTCAGCAGGGGGCGGAGTCACGGGTCAGCAGGGGGCGGAGTCACGGGAAGAGGCGGCAGGTGTGCTCGATGGGACACGCACAGCCTGCTGGGCCTCGCAGTCCCGTCCTCCTGCACAGCAGCTCCCCACTCGATTTCCAATGCCCAACGGGGCTCCTTGCACACAGGTTCACAGGTTCCAATGCCCAACGGGGCTCCAGGAGACAGCAGGCAAAATGGATCCAAGACTCCTCTGCGAGCGAGGGGTTATCAGCAGTCAGCAGGTCAGCAGGGGGCGGAGTCACGGGTCAGCAGGGGGCGGAGTCACGGGTCAGCAGGGGGCGGAGTCACGGGAAGAGGCGGCAGGTGTGCTCGATGGGACACGCACAGCCTGCTGGGCCTCGCAGTCCCGTCCTCCTGCACAGCAGCTCCCCACTCGATTTCCAATGCCCAACGGGGCTCCTTGCACACAGGTTCACAGGTTCCAATGCCCAACGGGGCTCCAGGAGACAGCAGGCAAAACGGATCTTTTCAGGAGTCAATCTTCTGATATTTCCTGAGTAGAAATAGGCGGGGATTAAATGGCAATACAATTGTTACCAAACCTTTCCTACCACCCTTTCCCTGGAATATCCACTCCCTGCCCTTGGAGAAGAATTACACATGCAGGATATTCTGCTATTGTTCGGGAATATTGCATATGTGAAAATCCATTCTTGAGTGCAAATTCAGGTCCTGTGAACAACATTCAGTTGATTTGCAGTTGTAACACAAGCCATTTGGCGTGCGAGTGAAATTTATTAAAATCGGGCCATAACACACACATCCAAAAAAGCATAAAGATGTCAATTAATTACAAATATCATGTTTGAAATTGTGCATGCAGTATTACGGTTTTTAAATTCCTCTCTGCCTCACTACCTTTTTTTGACATATTGCCGCCCGCCTGAACCTCTCAAATCAGTTCAACAGAAACTCTGATATGACTCTTTCTAGACAGGCTCATTTTTTTCTCGCTCATTATGTAAATACTGTAAGATGTGCAAACAAATGCTTGACATTTGATTGTACTGATTAAATGTTTCTTGCTGTCTCAATTTTGTGGATCAACGAGCAACTCACGTCATTTAGGATTAGAGTGTGGACAACAGATGGCCCGTGATGGTGTCACATTGGTGATTAATATAATTCATATGGAGTACCAGGAAAATGACCTATTCTACAGGAGTACAGAGTGACTGTTCTTATCCTGCAATAATCTCCTTGAAGTTCATTCTTTAGATGTGAACCATTTGAAGCAAGAGTGTTCTACTTCAACTCTTCCTTCAGCAATGCAACTCTGGCAGGGTCAAATGTCTTTAAATGCAAAAGCTGACTGCAGGCTCTAGTCAAACTCTGCTAATCCATAATTATGCAAAACATGTAAATTCATTTCAACCAGAATGAATATTATTCATGCAGTAGTTAACTTCTGTATATTTCTGACCAATCTCCAAAACACATTAACAGCTTTAGATTAATTTATCGATTCATAATTGTTTTGAGGTTGCAGATTAAAAGTATACCCACAAACCCGCGATTTAAATTGCTAATCCCGAAATCTTGATTCACAAAGGTACATTTACGCGATAGTGTAATTTTACAACTATTTGCAACTCACAAAGGTATTTTGCTAGTAGTATCTTTATAGCTGTGGAGTCTCTGCACTTAAAAAAGATAGAAGAGGCCTGATTCAAAAAGGTAAATTTGGTGTAAGTATGATTGTTTGATATTCACAAAGGTATTCAACTAGTCATGTCTTTATGAGTGTGGGGTCTCCACACTTAAAAATATAGGACAGTCTTTCAATAAATAAATTGACAGGAAAACTGCAAAAATCTTATCAGTAGAACCAGAGTTATGAATTGATAAAGTTTACGGTTGAAAATAGCACCAAAAGGTCTAAAGTGTCAACTGTGGGTAACTAGCTCATGATGGACCGGGACAAAGTCACACGTTTATGCTGACTGCAATGAAGAGCAGGCCAGGCACAGGACCACAGTGATGCAGCTGGAAGTTTTGCCTTCGCGATTCAGTGAGAGAGCTGGCCCACATAGGTCTGCATGGCTCTGCTTCGCTCCATATTGGATCCGGTGAGCAGCCGCAGCACGTGCTGGTAAGAGCGGTGGGGCCGGGTGGAGGGAAGGGGTTTCGACAGACGATCGTCCTTCAAAATTCCCCTCACCCGTCCTCACCACTCTTACCTGCATGTGCCGCAGCTGCCGGTGAGGCTTTTAGTCAAGAGTTGCAGGACTCTGTGTCGCTTGATGTTGGATCCGATGAGGGTTTCAGGTAGGAGCTGCGTGCTCCACAAGGCTCTGCGTCAGATCCGGTGAGACCTTTGGTGAAGAGCTGTGTAGCTCTGTGGGGCTCTTCATCATTCTTCATCGAACACAGTGATACCGTTAGTTTGGCTGGAAGAAGTGTACTCTGTCTCCAGTCAAGGAAAAGACACTGTCAGGAAGCAGATGTTGCAAGACTCAGCCATTTCCAAGATTACTTGAACGCTCATTAAGGGAAGTGACAATAAGGTACAATGCTTCACCCATTGACTACAGTAGAAGAATGCTTGAAAAAGTAAAATTCTCCCTCAGCTCCTTTGTCTCGTCCAAAGATAATACGTCTTACACTCACTTAAGAACCATCACTATGAACAGAGGGAGAAAGACTTCAAACTGCTGGCAGCTCAACTTCCCAGAGGAAAGTAGAGTCAACGATACCATTCATGTATGAAGGGCAAACGACCTTGAGGGAATCCTGCATGAAATATCGAACACATTTGGCACCTACTATAGGGACCCGTACAGTTCAGAAGCACTAGCAATGCAGGATGGGAAGTGAGATTCTTCACAGGGCACAAACTCCATGTATTATAGCAAGAAGGCTGAAATCTCCTACAGAATGAGAACATGTATGCCAACATTTTGGCTGCTGGTGAAGATTGCCCTTTGAGAAAGGCCCACTGTAAGATAGTTACCCTGGGGAATTTTAATGTGGATCAAGTCACAATTCATGAACATCATGCTCCTACACTCACAAATTAATCAAAAATACAATTCTACTGTATACAAATGATATTCTGCCTACCTTAATAGACTTTTACTCAACCCAATTGACACTCATGAAGGTCAAGACTTTTCCTCTCATGCTGGGTACAGCTGAACTAGAGCAAGAGGGAGTCACTCCCCATATCGAAAGATACTATGCCAGTATCCATTGTGGGTTACGACTTCAAGTGGAAAAGGAGAAATTGAAATACATGTGAATGTTGCTTAATAGAATGAAGGGTGGAAGACAACTTAAATCTGTCGCTCGCACAGATGAATAAAGATTATATGGCAGAGATACCCGCCACCCCCTCTCAACACAATCCCCAAAAGGAGGGAAACTGGAAACAGTTCTTGAAGTTTTTTTTTGGAAGTGGGATGGAGTGACCATCCCGGCCGTATTTATTAAAACAAAATTAAAAACATTAAACGTTTTATGTTATGTACAATTTCATTACCACATTGCGATGTTTGGCTAACCTTAACAGATTCTCTAATACAGAGGTTCTCCTAGCCGAACTAGCATCCTACAAAACATTTTCTTGACATATTGAAATTGTACATCCTAACGTTTAAGGGCCAACGGCAAGGTCATAACCGGTGTCAAGATCCCTAACCAGACTTACCCCTCCCACTTGGGAGGGGCGACAGCACGGAGGCGTACCTCAAGTGCAACTACTACCAATTTCCCTTGACTTGACGGGGGCACCTAAAAACTCGACGCCAGTTAAAGGTCGTTCGAATACTCGTGTGAGGTATCTAGAAGGTATCGTAGACCTTATCCCAACCCCACACAACTTACCGCATCTGCCGTCGCAGATGTCACTGGCCCCGGGAAATTCCCCAGGAGGGGGCTGTAACCCCTCCTACAAAGGAAGGGGCCTTGACCGCCTTTCCTTTACTTCCGGCGACCCATCCTTAGAAGGGACCGCCTCCCCATTGAGGGGCCAATGGCCACCTCTCCCGAGCGCTCCCATCCGTGTTGGGTGACGCCCACTCATAGGGATCTACTAATTAGTGCTCACCGATCATGACCTTACCGCCTACCAAAATAAATACGACAGTGCTAACTAAACCTAAGAATACATTGGCCACTATGCCCGAAAGAGCATGCTTAAAAAATCAACACTATATCTGAATCATTTTTGGCAAAACGTACTCAAAACAGACCATTCTTTATTATACTCAACATCAACATGACACTACAACCTGCAAACGAAAGAGAAGCAGAATTAATCAACTTTATTACAAACAACTGGCTGTCTTCAGGGGCTGGTGGGTGGGTCAAAATTGGCTCTTCGTTCTGTCCCGAGCTCACGTGCAGCGAGGAGGTGCAGCTTCAGAGCACAAGAACAAGAGGATGTCTTCTGGTCTTGCGTCCCTTCTTATCCGTCTTCGGGGCGGGCGTACACCCGCCCCTGCCTGCCCCGAGGGCGTGGCTGGCTGCGTCAGTGTCTAGGCCAGCCCACTCTAGGGCGGGAAAGGGCGCGCCCCAGCTACGCCGCTTCAGGCATACCAGCCGAGACGCGCCTCCCGCCCAAAATGGCTTCCCGGGGGGATCGAGGCACTCTGCCATAAGTTCGGGGGGACCGAGTGGTCGCCCCTTTCCATATGGCAGAGATACCCGCCACCCCCTCTCAACACAATCCCCAAAAGGAGGGAAACTGGAAACAGTTCTTGAAGTTTTTTTTGGGAAGTGGGATGGAGTGACCATCCCGGCCGTATTTATTAAAACAAAATTAAAAACATTAAACGTTTTATGTTATGTACAATTTCATTACCACATTGCGATGTTTGGCTAACCTTAACAGATTCTCTAATACAGAGGTTCTCCTAGCCGAACTAGCATCCTACAAAACATTTTCTTGACATATTGAAATTGTACATCCTAACGTTTAAGGGCCAACGGCAAGGTCATAACCGGTGTCAAGATCCCTAACCAGACTTACCCCTCCCACTTGGGAGGGGCGACAGCACGGAGGCGTACCTCAAGTGCAACTACTACCAATTTCCCTTGACTTGACGGGGGCACCTAAAAACTCGACGCCAGTTAAAGGTCGTTCGAATACTCGTGTGAGGTATCTAGAAGGTATCGTAGACCTTATCCCAACCCCACACAACTTACCGCATCTGCCGTCGCAGATGTCACTGGCCCCGGGAAATTCCCCAGGAGGGGGCTGTAACCCCTCCTACAAAGGAAGGGGCCTTGACCGCCTTTCCTTTACTTCCGGTGACCCATCCTTAGAAGGGACCGCCTCCCCATTGAGGGGCCAATGGCCACCTCTCCCGAGCGCTCCCATCCGTGTTGGGTGACGCCCACTCATAGGGATCTACTAATTAGTGCTCACCGATCATGACCTTACCGCCACAGGCCGGATAGTTGACCGGCTATCCGGACCCCCCACAACTCCTACCTAAAGGTCATGTTTCAACGTTTTTAACCATGCTAAGAAGTCTCCTATGAGTAACTCATTTCCCACCCGAGACAAATGCACACCATCCCCTAAATACATACTGTCATCATTAATACAACCATGCGAGATAGAATGCAATGTCTTGGAACGGAACAACCTACTCACTTTGTTATTAAGTTTTCTAACAGAATGGTTCAAAGCAGGAATCGAAACAGCCCCCCGCCACACTTTTCGTGGGATCATATGAGACCATGCAATTATGCACCCCGGAACTTTCCTCGCCAACCAACTTACAGTGGAAAGCATTGCCTCTAGGAGAAGTCGTCTACCGGAGGTGACCAAATCATTGCCCCCTAAATGTACTATGACTATAGACGGCGGTGACCTCGTCCGCCCTAACAAACCCTCAAAGAATGCCTGAAACTGGTCAATACAGAGACCGCCCCTTCCGTAGAAGGACACCCTGTACCCGTATTCCCCAGCTACGTGAATCGTGTCAACTGCTTCGAATACGTCTGCGGCACGCCTCACGTATGAGTGGCCCACGACCCACACCTCTTTTCTCACAGCCGGTGATGTCTGACCGCTGGCCTGGTGTTGGGTCGACTGCATAGTCCGCCCCGCCTCGTAGGCTTGCGCAACTGAAAATCAAACAAAAGACAAGAAGCGTGAGTACATTATTACAGCTTCACAACATGTGCAACCGCACATATCTCTTATAACAATTGGAGGACCAACGCCCCACGCGTTTTACTTGTTCCACATTAAGACCCCTAGCTGTAGCTTCAGTGGCAGCCCCTATCCGAAAGGAATGGGTCCCAAACTCGCCCGGGTCCAGGCCCGCTGCGGTAATTGACATCGCAAGCACCCGCTGAAACTGAAATTTCGTCAGTGGGGTGGCGTCCGCGTGTCTCAACAATGTCCCTCCCCATGATGCCACCCTTCGTGCTAGGTAGTCTTCTAAACACTTTACCGGACACATGGAGGACCCTGGAATCCTGCGAATGACTATGCAGTCACCTATCCCACCTTGATCGGTCTTGGACCTGACAACGGATACAGTCATCGTCTCACCCCTGATCTGAACGTGTTCCCGGCACAAACCTCCCACCACATCCCGTTTGCTCCTTGCCACCAGCTCACTTATCCTCATCGCCCCGTGAAATGCAAGCGTAAAGGCAGCTCGGAACAAAAAGGCCTCGTACTGAGACGAGCATGTGGCGGGGAGTGTGGCCAGCAACTGGGACAACCTATCCAGACCTATCGGGCGCCTCTCATCTACTCGGCGACCCTCAAGGCGTTGCCACCCACGCAGCGCTTTCTGTACCACAAAAGACGCTGTCGGGTCCTGGATATTATGAGCCCTGGCAACAAAGGAAATGGCAGCACGATGCCTCTGGGCTGTAGCCACCGACTTCCCAGCCCTACGCAAGGACATCAGAAAATGTACTACCCAATCCCCATACCCCCAAAGCCCCTCTCTCTCAGTCCCCAAAAAGGCTAAATAGGCCCGAAACGCCCCTTCATATGCCTTCCTCGTCCTTGGTGCTAGACTCTCTCCCACGAGGTGACGAAGTTCGGGGCACCGAGAGACCAGAGAGCTTCGGGAAAGGGTGCCGGCTCTGGGTCCGCTGAGGGAAGGAAACCCGAGAAAGCCTGCATTTGAAAACGAGACAGTGCATCAGCCGCCTGATTCATCACCCCTGGGACATGTTTTGCTCTGAATACCACGTTCAGTTGCATACACAGTAAGACAATTTCTTTGAGCAGCCTTAAAATCATTTTACAACGTGCTGCCTGACTATTGATGCATTCTACAACGGTCATATTGTCAGACCAAAATATGACAGAATGATCTTTGAACCCATCGGGCCAGGTTCTGAGGGCCACCAAAATGGGAAACAGTTCAAGGAAAGCAATATTACTCGTCAGCCCCTCTTCATACCACCATGTTGGCCACCTTTGTGCCGACCATTTTGTGCCGAAGATGGCGCCAAAGCCCATGCTTCCCGCTGAATCTGTCCATAGACCAAGCTCTTCAGAGGACATGGCTGGTTTGTTCCAGACGACTCGACCATTGAAGTCCGCCAGAAATGCTAACCATATACGCATGTCCTGGCGGACCTCAGCCGATAGTCTCGTGCGATGATGACCCTCCTTTAGGCCAACCATCGCCTGGGCAATTGAACGGGAGAAGGGGCGGGCCATTGGGATCACCCTCAGGGCAAAATTCAACCTCCCCACCAATTGCTGTAATTGATGCAGCGTAACTTTAGATGCATTTATACACATTTGCAGGGCTGCCCTGAATTTCGACACTTTGGCAGCTGGTAAACGAAAACAACCCTCACTAGAGTCCAACTCGATCCCCAGAAACTCGAGGCAAGTCGTGGGACCCACAGTTTTACCTGGTGCCAATGGCACGCCAAATTGATCCATTAACACACAAAATTCAGTCAAGGCCCGGCCACATTCGTCATCCCCAGCGGCCCCAAGGAACAGAAAGTCATCAAGGTAATGCATTACATTTCGGAAACCCGTGTCCTTCGTGAAGACCCATTGTAGAAAACTACTGAATTTCTCGAAATATGCACAAGATATAGAGCACCCCATCGGCATACACCTATCCATGTAATACGAACCTTGAAACATGAATCCCAGAAGACGCTGGTCGTCCGGGTGTACCGGGAGCAATCGGAACGCTGACTCGATATCTGATTTCGCCATCAGCGTCCCGGGCCCCAGGCGATTCAAAATGGCTACGGCCTCATCGAATGATGCGTACCGCACCGAACATACCTCTGGATCAATTGCATCGTTCACAGAAAGACCATGAGGAGCTGATAAATTGTGGATCAATCGAAACTCACCTGGGTCCTTCTTGGGGACCACCCCTAAAGGAGAACAGACAAAATTCTTTACCGGGGGTACACTAAACGGGCCGGCGACCCGACCTCGGATCACCTCTTTCCGGATCTTATCCTGCACTACGGTCGTATGCTGCAAGACGGAAAGTTGATTTTTGCACGTCCCGACACCCTGAAAATCCCCCACCGGGATGCGGAAACCATATGAAAAACCGTTCCGCAGCACCCCAGCAGTAGTACGATCTGGGTATTCACTGAGCCAGGGAATCATCGCCAAGGTATCAATCGGGGTTGGTAAAGGCGCCCCTCGGACTATATTAGACCTGTTTGGCGCCTCCTCTACCCCCATTCTCACCCGTTCTGGCTCTGCACGAGGACTCAGGATGGGGTGCCCCACAACCACTACATTCGTGCTTGAACTTACACGATCCCGAGGGCCTAGTACATTTACCTTTGTTGAAATTGAAACAGAAACCCTTCTTCCCCGTATTGCCGGCAGGTCTCGAATAATCGTCGGTACCCGTACCTGACCGAAAGGGCGTCCCCCCATATTGGCGGGAGGACTCACCAACAGTGCCCCCCACCAACGGCATTTTCAACATCCCTGACTCTTTCATTTTATCCCATGTCAAAGAATCATAACAGTCCCAGGTTAAACTTTTGTTATGCTCCATCGCCTTCCTGAAAAGGTTATCATAACAGAACCAATGGTTACCTTGGTGCGATGTCGAGTACCCCATAATTCGTGACTGATAGACTGGAAACTCAGGGAGCAATTCTGGCCTACGTTCCCCCAGAATCGACGTAAAAATTCCCCATGCATTGCCCCAGTTGCCAATATTCTCATTCACTTTAAAGGCGGCCATTTTTGCGCGCCAAACACTTGGATGCATCAGATCCTTTTGACCCCTAACAGTTTCAACCTCATAATGATCAACAAGCAAGGAGAAAATGTTTACATATTCCCCCGCCCAAATCTTTTCCTTTATTGCCAAAGGAACATGTTGCCCCAATTTTTCTCTACGAGAGGGTGTTGACTCATCCCTCGCGATCGGCAATGGCCGCTTACCTGCACTGGACGCTGCTTCCGCCACTCGTGGCTTGTCTATCACTGCAGCCGGCGCAGGCACCTTGGCTGCATCACGTTTCTCGCGCAACTGTTTCATCAGTGCTTGCGCTTCGGCAGCCGTGGCGCCCTCGCTACTGTCGCCCAACCACGCTGCTAGCTGTGCCGCCAACTCGGGAGGCATATCCTCAGTGGATGTCGGGGTGACTACGACGGGAATCGGATTCCCTTCCACCGGTACCGGGGCTGGCGCTTCGAGCGGGGCACAGGGAACCGGGACGTCTCCCCCGGCTGGCCCCCTTCTTGGCCTCTTTGGCTTCCCTCCAGCCGATGGACGCCCCGATCCCTCCTCCCCGTCTCGCCCCGCCAACCGCTTCTTTATTTCGGACATCTCCTTCATGAGGACTCGAACCATCTGGTCGGTCGTCATTCTCTTCGCGCCTTTCTTGGGCATCTTTCCAACGAAGTATCTGGAAGACAAAAGGAAAGATCAAAACGCTCAAAATTGGCTCTTCGTTCTGTCCCGAGCTCACGTGCAGCGAGGAGGTGCAGCTTCAGAGCACAAGAACAAGAGGATGTCTTCTGGTCTTGCGTCCCTTCTTATCCGTCTTCGGGGCGGGCGTACACCCGCCCCTGCCTGCCCCGAGGGCGTGGCTGGCTGCGTCAGTGTCTAGGCCAGCCCACTCTAGGGCGGGAAAGGGCGCGCCCCAGCTACGCCGCTTCGGGCATACCAGCCGAGACGCGCCTCCCGCCCAAAATGGCTTCCCGGGGGGATCGAGGCACTCTGCCATAAGTTCGGGGGGACCGAGTGGTCGCCCCTTTCCAAAAGATGATGCACATGTAACTAACTCTATGAGGTACGGTGCAGACATTTGGGATGTTTTCAACTCTATGTTTCAAGTACATCTTAGGTATGAAATCGCTCTTTGTACCAGCCAAATAAACTTCTCGAAATAGGATGCTGCATCACATTTTTGATCTGGGGAAGCATATATGCATATCTAAACATTTATATTTTCATAGCAGATAAGTATTGTGGTGGGAAGGGGTCATCTCACAAGTAATCTTACTATCAAGTTTTGCACTTGTCACAAATTATTTGAATAGTCTCACAATTCAAAGAATCCCCGCTATGTTACAACTTGTGAAGCTGACTGCCAACTACCTGGCTAGTCTCTCTTTACTGCCTGACCACAACTTACCATCAAAACTATCAGGAATATCTATAGTCAGAGCAAACTGTTGAAATCAACCAATTAGCTCCTAAAGGTAGACCATTGAATGCACAACCATGCTTCCTTCTGGTGCACAGGAGTGGCCAGTGCAGGAAAGAGTGGTGAGGCTCGTGGGGGGAACTCAACAGACGCCGATGAGGAAACATTAAATGAATAAGTAATTTTCCCTCGTCGTTATCTGTCGAGTCCCCACCCCGTCCCACCACCCCACCGCTCTTACCAGCACGGGCTGCTCATGCTAGAACAACTCTATACTTATCAGAGGCAGTAGTGCATTATTCAAGACCTGGGATAAGACTGTTATACTGCTCTTAAGATGTTTTCAAATTATCCAGGACAGAACATGCAGCTTACACATTTTTTTTAAAAAGGCTAGGAAATCCCCAGTAGGAACTACATGAATCTCTCATATTAGATTGCCTAAAGAAATTTGGTTAGTACAGGGAAGTGATTGCTGGACTGTATGCAGTAATACTTGCCAAACATTTAAAAAAACACTAAGAGATGGCATGTGCTTGGCATGAAAAGTTGTCTTTGACCACCACTCCAAGGAGGACTAGACACAAGTAGGTGAATCACATGGAACAGTCCTTAGACAAGCTCCTCTGAAAATGTAGCCCCAGATTTGCTAAGGCTTTGCACCAACGCAAAACAACACATGGAGATGCAAAGTCTCAAAAGGTAGAATGGACACTTGTAATCACGTTACCTTGGTTTCTAAAAAAACCCTCATAAACGCGGTGAAATGATCGTATTAAGCGGTGTATCTTTTTCTCCACCCCTCACTCACGTTATGGCATCGTCATTGGGTTTATTAAGTGTGCTGTATGCCTGCCTCAAGCCGGAGGCAACCTCTGGTCCAGCACGATAGTGTCCAGAGATAAATCAGTGCCCACAAAAATAAATAACAAGCTTACATCAGAGTCGAATTTTTATTATGAATGAGATGTCGCTTGTTAGTTAAAAGAGTTTGGGTATACTTATGGATCGTTTAAATAGATCTTATTATACCACTTGTCATCGTAAGTCAACATGTTTCTGCCACTCCTTGCCCAGCCGGGTCTATGGAGCATTCGTCAGGACGCAATAAAAAGTGATTGTTACTCACACCATTTGTGTAGTATTTGAAAGTGGATATTGTGTCGCCCCTTGGTTTCTTTATCAAGGTTTTGTTGTACCTATAGTGATAAAAACATAAATATGCAAGGCAATGTGGGTAGCATACAACTTTATAAATTACTTGGTATGTAATTCATATCTCAAACCTAAATTTGGGGTGAGTATTCTTTTTCTAAACAAGCGTAATTATGCTCTAATTCTAACTATGGAAGCTTACATATGGAGACCATTCTGTTTTAGCTACAAGTGGATAAAATATTAAGGAATATTCATAAATGATAACATGACTCAACTAGAGTCTGATTACTGAGATTATAGAGACATGGTGGTATTCATGTGTTTATACAGTACTAAGTGGACTAACTTCAGAGTCAATCGGTAATGCGTGAAGGCATGCTAATCTATCTACCTTATAAGAAAAGATGTTACTTGCGGGTGTCTAAGTTACTGCTCTAACCTATAACAACAGTTTTTTTCACGATTTTCGCTGTTAGTTAATGCGTACATACACTCCCACCAATTCGTATTACCCAGGAAGCTTGTTACCTTTTGATTAATGAAAAGCGGGCGTCTTCGGGGTATGTAGATACTTTGATCTCAGGCTGTTAAGAGACAATAATAAGATAGATTTATTAGTAAAAGAGTAAAAAAGTTTGAAGACACTTGAGCAGACGCTCTTGTACCTCCCTTACCCCCAGACACGGAACAAACGTGTCGGGCGTCTTTTGGCTCGAAGAATCATGGAGATAGAAAGGGGTTTTTACTCTCGCCCAGTACATAAGCACACTATATGTTTTATACACTCGTAAGTGGAAAATTGATGTATTATGTACTTCAAATGGCGTAAGAAACGCGGAACAAATGTGTCGGGCGTCTTTTGGCTCGAAGGATCATGGAGATAGAAAGGGGTTTTTACTCTTGCCGAGTACATAAGCACACTATATGTTTTATACACTCGTAAGTGGACAATTGATGTATTATGTACTTCAAATGGCGTAAAACTCAAGCGTGACTCTCGATCTTATTTTTCAAGGTTTTTTTGTGTTCATTCCTCAAAATAAATTATGTGAAGACATTTTTGTCTTCAGCAAGAGTTGTATGTTTTTCAATAAAGTTTGTTGAGGTGGACTAGCGATTGGATTCAGCAAAAGCCCTCTCCATACATTGTTCACTCTATACTCCTTCAGTTTTAACATAATTTCAACTATTGTGAATAAGGTGGATGTAGTTGTATATTGCATCAACATCTTTGATAAGCACTTTTGGTATTTGTTCTTGCCGGAATAAGGAGGGCTAATTTACATATTTAGAGAGAGTTCTTAATTAAATTTAAAGCTTCCACATTTCATAAGCCCATTGAGGTCATTGCGGAAAAGTATCTATTTGGAGAACTGATGCCAACGTATATTGTCGTTCAGTCCGTCAATGTTCGTTTTGAGACGGTCCACCCATCTTTGTTCTTTTTCAAACAAGATTTTTTCAGTGTTATGGGTTTTGTTGTGTAACATTTCGATGACTGTCCATCTCAAGTCTTCTGCCTTGTGGTTCAGTTCTATAAAATTGGTGCATAATGTAGTGGTATTCTTCTTGTTTTTAATGTTGCTTTTATGCTCCCCAATGCATATCTTAACTTTTCTGGTTGTCATCCCAATATATTTCTTTCTGCATGGGCAAGTCACCATGTATATTGCATGTGTTGAATTACAATTTGTATGTTGCCTCTGTGTCCAGATGAATGTCTCTGTTAGTTGTAGTGTCTTTATTACAGTGGTTAATTAGCATACCAGGCAGTTGCCACAAGGGAAATGACCTGTGATTGGTGCCATCTCGACATTCCTCATCAAGGGGAACTTTTGACGTTTCTGTGGTCTTGTATGCACAAGAATTTCTCTTATGTTCCAGGTTCTTTTGTTCGCGAACCTTGGCTTGGGCCAGTCAAATTTCCCAGTTGTCAGAATTCGCCAATTCTTGTTTACAATCTTTTGTACTTCATATGTTACAGGGCAAAATGTTGTCACACATGTTATTAGGTCTGCAATTGGTTCCTTCGTTATTGTCTGGAGGAGGTTTCCTCTAGGTTGGTATTTTGCTCTTTTCCGGCACTTCGCTATTGTTTTCTGCGGGTAATCTCTTTTTTGTAGTTTTTCACTCAGTTCTCTTGCTTGTGTTGTGTAGTCATTAGTCTTACTGAAGTTTCGTTTCAGCTTCAAAAATTGGCTGTACAGTAAATTGTCCCGTAATGGTTTTGCGTGGAAACTATGGTATGACAGCATTCTGTTCTTGGAGGTTGGTTTGGAATATGTCTTTGTTTCCAATCATCCATTTTCGATGAAAATTGTTGATGTTATTTGCTGTGAGGGTGAATTTGAGGCACTCATCTCTCTGGTTGAGTCATTCAATAAATATATTGAGATCTTTATCATTTTTCCAGAGCATAACAATATCGTCTATATATCGTTTCCAAAAAACTATGTTGGTAACAAATGGATTGGAGTCATTCAGCACATGTTGAGACTCAAATTCGCTGACGTACAGTCCTGCTACTGAAGGAGCAAAAGCACTTCCCATGGAAGTTCCATGCTTTGAATAAATAGTGTACCGTTGTATTCAAAGTAGTTTTCAGTTAGTGCTGAGCGACAACATACTAATACAAAATGTCTGGGCGTTCGATGTTTCCATTCTGACATAAAGAGGATATTTTCAAGAGTTTGTAATGTTTCTTTTTGTGGAAGGCTATTGTAAAGTGATTCAACATCTAGTCCTACTAGTAACATTGTTTCTTGTTCAAAGCTTATTCCTGTGAGTAGATTCAGGAGATGCCGAGTATCCTTTAAATACGTTGGTGTACTCTGTACCAAGGGTTTTAAAAATGGGTCTGCGAATTTCGACAAAGGTTCCAAAACAGAGCCTATACCCGAAACTATCGGGCGACCTGGTGGTGGTGTTTTGTTTTTATGGGTTTTGGGGAGTGAGTAAAAAAATGGCGTTCTCGGCTCCCGTGCTACGAGGTATTCAGCTTCTTTTTTAGATATCAATGAGTTTGTTTCAGCTTCGTGTATCATCATATTTATGGTATTTTGAACACTGGATGTTGGATAAATCAGTATTCTTTTATAGAATTTGGTATCTGTTAAGAGGGAGAGACATTGTTGGTCATACCCCTCTTTCTCCAGAATTACAATGCCTCCCCCCTTGTCGGCTGGTTTTATAATTATTCTCTCGTTGTTTTTCAGTTCTTCAAGGGCCTTTCTTTCATTTTTTGTGAGGTTCTGGAAAGATTGTTTCTTCTGATTCCTTAGTTCATCTGCACCTTTCATGAGTGCTTGCACAAATGTTTGTATTTCTATGGGGACCATATTACTGGGAGGATTGAATGTTGATTTGATCCTGAAGTTTGTGTCTCCATCATTTGCTCTTGATTCCTTTTCTGTAAAGAACGCTTTGAGTTTTAATGTTCTACAGAACTCCGCTAGTTCGCTTTTTAATTTGAAAACGTCCAATGTGGGCGTCGGGACAAATCCTAGTCCTTTGTTTAAGACTCTGGTTTGATCTGCAGTTAACACCATATCAGTTAAATTAACAATTAGTGATTCGTTTTGCTGGTGCCTGGTTTCTCTGATGACATATTCCTGGTCATCATAATCCGCCGCTGGTCTTGCCAAGTGAGGTTTTTCTTTCGTCCTCGTTGTTGATTTTGGCCTCTCACTAAAAAAGGCTGTTGTTGAGGATTTTTTATTCCTGTCATTTGTTGTCCCATCATATGGGGCATAGATGGCATTCCTGGATTATAAGGATGCATCCAACCTGGGTATTGTGGCATGTACGGTTAGAGGTACGGTACTTGATGTCCTGTAAAGTTTTGTCTGGGCCACCTGGGCGTTGATATCTGTAAGTATATTTCGCTCTTCTTGTCGGTTGGTCGTCCAGGCTAACATCTGAATTGTCAGATGAATTCCATCCTCCCGACTCATTATCTGAAACTGGCTTGGGGGCCGTAAAGTCTTCCTTGGTGTACGGATGCATTTTTTCTTGACTAAATCATTTGAGGTCCTTGCCCAGTTTCTGTAGTTTATTTTGCATTAGATATTCTTGTGTTTCATTTATTTCTTTATTCATTTCCTCCAGTTTCTTTTTGAAAACTGAGATATGGACTGTTTTCTTCAAATCATTTTCACATATTTGTATTTGTGCTAATAGTTCATCTGATAGTCTTTTTGCTGTTTTTACTATCAAAACTAGATAGTCCAGTGTGCACTTTCAAGAGATTGAAGACCAGTCTCGACAAAACACTAAGTCATGCAAAAAGATTCGAGGAGCATTACTTATCCATAAGCCGCTGGAGGCTGATTTTGATCTCAAATATTCTGTCATTATTATGCCATGGATCGCTGTCCGAATTTGTGCCCTCTGCTTTTCTGTCAGTGTCTCCCAATTGTCTGTTTGCGCAAGATCTTGCGTCAAATCTGTATTCTGTAGTAGTGGTTGGGCTAATAAAATCTCATTTATATTGTTCTCCGGGTAGCTTAAACCACAATTATCTTCCATATTTTCAGCTACCAGTGGTTAGTGATTTCTTGAAACTGGCTACTCTTTAATGTAGGCCAGAAAGGTGGCTCCCGCAGCTGCGCGCTGCTTAGTAATTGGGTTCTAAAATAAGATCTAGTTACACGATCCATAAGTATACCCAAACTCTTTTAACTAACAAGCGACATCTCATTCATAATAAAAATTCGACTCTGATGTAAGCTTGTTCTTTATTTTTGTGGGCACTGACTTATCTCTGGACACTATCGCGCTGACCAGAGGTTGCCTCAGGCTTGAGGCAGGCATACAGCACACTTAATAAACCCAATGATGATGCCATAATGCGAGTGAGGAGCGGAGAAAAAGATACACCGCTTAATACGATCATTTCACCGCGTTTCTGAGGGTTTTTTAAGAAACCAAGGTAACGCGATTACAAGTGTCCATTCTACCTTTTGATTCTTTGTAGCTGATCAGGGGAACTGAATGGATATTTATTCCTCCTCCCTATCTGTTGATTATTATTATGATGCAAAGTCTCAGGCAGTTTTAGCTATCCCGCACAAAAGGTGTTTTGCATGGAAAAGGTGCCCTTTTATCAGTGCAAACATGTGTTTCATCCCTTTGCATCCCTTTGCATCAAAGGAACTTTCCTTGGATGGATCAACCCAACTACCTATAGGTTTGACACAAATACCCTTATTATGACTTTTGCGCTCCTACAGCGGACTGTGCAACACACCGTCCATTGTAGAACTGCCGAAGCTGTGGTGCGACCAGCTGCCAAATTAGGAGTTGAATTCTGGTCTGGCGGGTCAACCTGCGGCAGTCTGACAGTGGCGGTCAGTAAGGCTCATAGGAGAGCCTAACATGAAGACCGCCGCTCTCAGAGCACAGACTGCACCTTCCTACATAGTGTGGCATACCTGCACTGTTTAATAAGTCAGCTCTGTTGCATAACACTTTGGATATGCCAGAGACTTCTCTATGCTGCAGATGGTGAAAGTGTGGATAGTGAGAAACTGGTGCTCCA
Organism: Lissotriton vulgaris; assembly: GCF_964263255.1. Taxonomy (NCBI): domain Eukaryota; kingdom Metazoa; phylum Chordata; class Amphibia; order Caudata; family Salamandridae; genus Lissotriton; species Lissotriton vulgaris. The sequence goes on along the minus strand of NC_141699.1, from coordinate 205,424,369 downwards.
GGTACCTCTGACACATAGGGAATGGCATTGAATACCACAAAATGGCATTCTATAAGCATATGTTATATATATACTGAAGGATCAAATACCCACTACTGACATAAATGGTAGGAATTTGGGAATCAGAAGGGAATTACCATATTGGAAGAACATTGTATTGAGTAGGTACTCCCTAATCGTGGAATTAAGAACCCTCCCACATTTGTTCACTTTTTGCAGTTGTTTTTCATGCACTTGTGTACCACTCCCAATCACCACATTGCATCTACCTTATGGTGCTGTTTGGGCATGGGCCCAGGAGAAAGTAAATCTGGAAGACATTCGGATGGGGCTGTGGGAAATTCATGATGCTAACCTTGAGCCGATTGGGATTCCTGTTGAAGAAGGGACTGCATAGGAGTTTTGGAAAAAGAACAACGGTGGAGGATTCCCACCAGAACAGCACCTGGTCAAATATTCTCCCAAAATTAGTTTAGACCCACACTATAATACATGGGACAATATGTGTGCACACTTCAATAACACCCACCGTTACAATGTTGGTTCAAAACATGAACTATGAATTACTTTAAACAAGGTCAAGGTGCACCACTTCAGAGTTTGCGTGAACTGATAACTTTGATGAGGTTAACAGCAATAATCACATTAGTTGTTACTTGTGTTCTTTAAGAGTTCTTTTATTAAGTTCAGTTGTAAGTAACAAATCACACACAGGAGCTACAGCCGACGCGTTTCGTCCTCTTGGGACTTCTTCAGGGCTGTTTACAAAAAAATGACAATATACAAAGACATACAGTTAAAATTTACATTAAAAACAAAAGCAATTATGCTTCTATAGACAAAGCCAGGCTTAAAAAAAACAGTACATTACAGGATTAAAGACTAGTGCCACGATTATATACAAATTGCCAACAATAGTTAGAGTAGAAGATTTTGAGAAAATTATGAAAAAATTAAAAGACAACATATTAGAATTTTTCAAAAGCGGTCAGCGTGTTCTAGGTTGTTGCATATTGTTCACCATAAAGGTCTATACCTCTTATGTCTATAACCCACCTCAGAGAGCCAAAAAGTATTCTATATATCTATACAGAAATGGGATCCCCAGCATACAGAGGTAACATGGAAGAGTAATCAACAAATTTGCAAACTCTGAAGTGGTGCACCTTGACCTTGTTTAAAGTACTGCATAGGAGTGTATGATTCATCATTGACTCACCTATGATCAACCATATTTTGGAATCAACAGCCCATTTCTGACTTCCCATCGCCTCCCTGCGTCCTTTTACCTGTCCCCAATGTAACTCTGGTGCTCTCGACTCCTCTCCCTTATTTCTGCAGTTTTTTTTTTTACATCTACCTGGTGGTTGAATGTTGATTACCCTTTCATCTTGTTATAAAGAATATGGTACACATTTTCACGATGACAACACATTCTGCCTGATCACTGGAGTTATTTTCTTTCCTCTTTATCTTCGCTCTCTGCCCACTTTTCACTTCCAAGCCCCTACCTCTGTGATTAGTTCCATGAGTATAATCATGAGTATTGTGATCAATTGTAAATACAATTGTTTGTATACTTGTATGAAAAGTCTGCATGGCTTCTACAGGTACTCTATTTCTTTTTGAAGATATTAATTTAAAAAAATAAGAAGGGGTGTGACATCTTAAAAGAAAAACGATTTTGCGGCCCAGTATCAGACCCCCTGAAATATGTGCCTAAAATCTCACTCACGGATTCCCATCTCAACAAGTGCATGAGACCATAGTGCCCCATCTCTCTCTCTCCCTATGTTCATATCTCTTTGGTGACCTGATGGAACGCCCCAGCCCCTACAGGCATTATATTGCAACACGTGGGCAGGAAGGGGCATAATGAGCAGATAGGAACTGAACCAGTGACAGTAAGAAGACAGGTTTAGAAATAATAACTATATACACAAAAGGGCTATGGCAATGCCCAAGGGTGGCAAGTTTTAAAACAATGGCAAAATTAGTATTAGAACAGTTAACTCAGGGTTGTTAATCAGACTCAGGGTGACCTAATGGATACTTCAATTTCTTCATTTTTTTTAATGTGGTGTGCAACTGCTTGATGTGTTCCATTGAAGAATATCCGACTAACATTTTATCCAACACTTAAATCATTTCACAGAATGGTACCTATAATACTGAGTTGTACCGGAAATGTGGAGGTCTCCAGGCATAGAGTTAGTGACCATATCAAGCAGGATTAGCCAACAATAACAATATCAAACATGATTAGAAATAATGACAATGAAATATAAGCAAGAATCACTGCATCAGGCAACAATGGCTCGCAGAAAAGATTAAGATTTACTCTAACCTTATGGAGGCAACCATGGCACATCGTTGCTGGTACCAACAGATGTACTCACACATTTCTTTCCCACACTCAGACCCTCACACCCACGGACTGCTACATACACAGATACATCCACACACAGAGCCACCAATACAGGCCCACATATTCACACAAATACCTACATATGTAAGCACACCCATACACATAAACAACCCCATGCAGAGAAGCACTCTAAATAATCACAGCTTTGGCCAACCTCTTGACCATCCCCATTGTCAACAGTGGTTGTGCAGAGGGAAATATTGGTTCCATGTTCTACAGTATAGATTTGGTATGGGAGTGCACTGGAAAGTGGTCACCATTTCTCATCTGATTAATCTTTTTGGTTGACTGAGAGGCAGAAAGGAGTCAACATTTAATCAAACAGAGTAAAGTTTGTGTAGCTCATTTGACCACAAAATAAGGAGCAGGAATCTTCAACTAAAGTTAAGCACGTTTATTACAAGGTAATAATCAATGTAATAAATACACAAATTAGGAACATATTAGAAAATTAAAGAATTATAACAAGGAAATTAAGTCTTCAAAGCGAATTTTAGCTCAATAATATAAAGCATACAATAAATGCAGTCAGAACAAAACAGATGCTTAGAAATAGAAATCGGTGTTCCTTTTGGAAACTCTGCTCCTTCTTCCTAAACATGAATGGATTTCTGAATCTAAATTGTGATCAGGTCATAGGGAAAGGTCTCAAAGAAATTCAGGAAAGCTGGAAGGTGTCAGCATAGTGAAGATTTCAGTGGAAATATTCTAAAGGAAACAAGTGTTTAGAATAAAGCCAAACACTCGCAAGAAGAAATAAAGCAACAAGGTCTGTACCTCTCGAAATCCAAATGAATCTGCTTTAAACACTAACATTGTATCCAAAAATTAAAACACACAAGTACTCCAATAGCAGCCATTTCTATTTAGGCCTTTAGTCAAGCTAACTTTAGTCAAGCATTTCAAAATGCACTTCGAACACATGATTATAGCTGCATGTACAACTTTAAAAACAAGTACAAACATGACTAAATGTGTTCATGGTTACACATGCAATGTGCTTTCAAATAAAGACAAAATGACTTGAAATATGAGTGTAAATCTAAATGAAAACTACAATTCTTCATGGTTAGCTAAACATTAATCTGCACACAGTTTATGGGTCTCTAGTTTAATGCAGGAAATGCACTACATTTAAATGCTTCACTTCACGTTAAGAAACTTAGACACACACAGTGTATATTGTCAAGTGCACATAAAATATGCACTTCTGTGATGTGCAAGGATAGAGCCTAAATTGCCCTGTTCCAATCTTCCCTCTGATGGCGAATTTAGCCATCACAATCAAGATATTATTCTTATCAGATGGACAAGTCAAAACCTCATGAGTTTCATAAACGTATGTCTGGACTCTTCAAGATTTGTAATGTAATTATAATATCTACACTGACTCTCCTCTAATTCTACACCCGCTCTCTTTCTTTTTACTCCCTTCCTTACTCATGCACTCTTATACCCCTTAAAGATCACAACCAGAAATATTGCATAAAGAGCAATTAACTAAAGGGGCTTCAAAATGGAACCCAATGTTCCACTTCCCAGGTTTCAAATGATTTGCTAACTGCAGCAAATCAATTTCTAATGGCTTCCCAAGCACCTTTCCGTTCTAACTCCTTCAAAACTTCCTTCCAATCAGTAATGCTCTTGATATATTTCCCCAAGTCTTTGCTCTTGTCAGGACTGGAAGTACAGCATTGCTGGACCTTTAACATCTTGCAACTCCACCCTCTTTTACGAGGAGGATGTCTAAAGCAAGCTGATTATGTAAAACCATGAATCTTATACCTATCATTTCCGTATCTAGAACCAATAAAGCTCTGGCTGTGCCGGTGGACAGTTTATCCGCTATAGTGGACTACTTTCTAATATTGATGTCCTTCAACCACACCTACAGATAGGATCATTACACCAAAAATATTTCCCACAATTTCAGTACCACTACTACTGCTTTTAGTCCGAGGATACACTTCCCACACAGGATCATTAAAATGTTCCACACAATTAATTTTTAGAAAAAACACTCCTAAATAGTATAGGCCATACCAAGCTTGAGGTAATTTGAGCTAAGCATGTGTCTACAAGTTTAAAATACTCCAGGAATCACAGGATCCTCAACTCCCATGAATAATGGCCAATTTCCCCCATATTCAAAAGTATGGTCACATTCACACTTTGTCATAGTTTTTGTGTGAGCTATAGTTCTACCTCTAAGTATGCATAATTCCCTTCATCTTTCTAATCTAAGGTATATGGTGCCTGATTTCCTGCCACTAGATTCTCTATTTCTTCTTTAGCCCACTTCTTTTTCTTCTTTAGGTCATTTTCTGATTTTGACCCCCCCCATATCACTCCTCCTATCTTCAACAAGATTTAAAAATGTTAATATCTTTCAAAGCACAAATCATGTTTTTCCTCTGAGCATAAACAGTGTCTAGTATCATTGTAGGTTTAAAGAAGTAATTTGCTATCTCCATTTCTTGTGCATTGGGGTGAGGATTTAAATGCTTAATCATGGCAACTTCTAAATGAACTAAATCATAATTTGAAAACTAATACTAGAAATGACCTAGTCCACACAAAAGTCTCATCAAAAGACTACAAGTGACACCATATGACAAAGAAGTATGCTGGGAAGTGATATCCTTTGCAGCTGGAGCAGGTAATTGCATGCAGACGTAGCAATCCCTGGCATTCCCTAGTGTCAATGTACTTATAAGCAATTTAAAATTCGTATTTGATGTAAAATCTCCTCTTGATGAATCTACGTTCAATTCTTTAACATCAAGTGAATGCAAACTACCGTCAGCAGGAAGTTGGGTTTTAAGGGCAATTGTAGGCCTAGTCGCCACTAAACTAGAAGATGTAGGTGAATACAACTCTGCAAGTAAATCGATTAGTACTGCAACTACAACTGTCAACACACCTGCTAAAATGTACCTACGCCTACCATGGTTATTAGTTTCCATACCTTATCTAAAATTAGACCGTTGGGTGGAAAGTACCAGCATCAGAGTCCTCTCTGTCCATTTCCAGCTGCGTAAATGGCAAAACAAAGTTCAAATAAAGAATAATGAAGCTATTTGCAAAGTGTTCATGAGTCTTTCCCAGCCCTACTCCGTGTTTTTCTGAATGACATCCTTATGCTCTTTCAGCTGCCTTGGACCTAGGTAATCTTCCTATTTCTTTACAACAAAGTATATTTAAATTACTCTAGTAAATATACAGTTCAAAGTTCAGTGAAATCAGGTCAATGAGATTTCAGGTCAGTCTTTTCAGTGGCAAAGTGAGTTCAAGACGCAGTTCAGCCACAATATTTAGCTCTAGGAGGCTAAGTTGGAATTGCCTTTTACACCTTGAGCTCCCAAAGTTCTCTCTCTCTCTGTCATCAGTAGCAAAGTATGTCCACTCAGGGAACGCGTACATTTGATAGGGTGCTCTAGCTCTTTTCGATCTCCAGAGTGCAACTCCTTCACCTTCACTGTCTCTCAGGCCAGAATACTCAGCATCATCTGGAATGGTGTGATGCACATGCTCCTCCAGAAGACTCTCTCTCTCTCTCTCTCGCTTTCTTGGCCAAGGCTCTCCAGCTCCCACTCCCCTTGCCACAGCACTAGGCCCTTCATCAGGGTCTGAATCTGTTTCAGGCAACACCACAGGATGATACTCCCCAGTCTTGACTTCAATTGTTGACTCATCAAGAGTCCGCTCAAGCCGTATGTATGCTGTATCAGGCTTTTTGTGGTCTCCCACAGCTTCTCTAACATGTTCTCCATTTCTCTCAGTTACATCTGGCACTTCTGTGAGAGGTGCTGTCACATCATTAGGGGGACACTCTGCTCTGCCAGTATGGGCAGCATGGATCAAGTTTGGGAAACCTCCTCACTTGACAGCAGTGGTTGTTACCAAAATAACCTGTTAAAGACCAAGTCAACGAGGTTCCAGGCATGTTTTCTGAACATCTTTCTTCGCCAGGACTGAGGTCATGGCACTGCTTCTCATGTGGTGGGGTGGTGGCGGCTTCAGCCTGATGAGAAACAGAATGCGCCCCATTGGCCAGCAGGTGCAGTGACTCGAGAACAAAAAGTTCTAGGCACCCGACTAAACACCTAAAATTGCTATATTTTACTACTAAACAGGCAGTCACAGGTGCAGTTACCTTGCAAACAACAGGGTCATGATTTGAGTGGTGCAGCAGGTGCAGTGGTACTGGGTCAAAAAGTTGTCAGAACTCCTCTAAACACCTATTATTGCTATATTTTACTACTAAACAGGCAGTCACAATTGCAGTTACCTTGCTGTTGAAAGGGGCTTGATCTAAATGGTGCAGCAGGTGCAGTGGCACTGGGGCCAAAAATAGTCATAACTTCACTAAACACCAAATATTGCTATTTTTTTTACTACGAAACAGGCAGACACAAGTGCAGTTATCTTGCAGGCAACAGGGGTAATATCTGAATAGTGCAGCAGGTGCAGTGGCACCGGCAGCAAATGTTGGCAAACCCTCTCTAAACACCTAATATTGCTACATTTTACAAGTAAACAGGCAGTCATAAGTGCAGTTATCTAGCAAGCACTAGGGTGATGATTTCTATTGTGCAGCAGGTACAGTGGCACCAGGACCAAAGGCTCCAGGGACCACACTAATCATCTAATATTGCTATATTTTATTTCTAAACAGACTACCACAAGTGCAGTCACCTTGCAGACACCAGGGACATGATTTGAATGGTGCAGCAGGTGCAGTGGCAATGGGACCAAAAGCTTTAAGGACCCCACTAAACCAAGATTATTGTTACATTTTACTACTAAAGTAGTCACAAGTGCATTTATCTAGCAGGCAAGAGAGTCATTATTTGAATGGTGCAGCAAGTGCAGTAGCACCAAGACCAAAACCTCTAGGCATCCCACTAAACACCTAGGGCCTCATTTATGAAAAGTGTTGCATTGCTGTGGGAAACAGCAAAGCAACACTTTTCATATGGCCATCCTTGCAACACCATGGATATGCTGTATTTACTGTATGGCGCTCCATGTCGCAAGGATTTACAGATGAGTCAGTGTTCCTGATGTATCCGATGGCGCAAAATTGACACACTGTTGGAGTGTGTCTGAAAACAGACGCAACTCCAGCAGTGTGCCCTTTCACAAGGAGCGAGCCCCATGTGAAAGGGCCTGCGTCACTCCTTATGCCTTACGCTTCAAGCAGGCGGAAGGATTTGACGCAGTGGCATCCTAGAAGTGGTGTAGTGAAATCTCACAGATATCACTGTGCCACTACTACAATGCTTTTTTTGCGGGGGAACGCCCACCCTGCATGCATTTTACCTGATGCGGGTATAATTTAGCACAGGGGTTTATAAAGTAACACATCTGCCTAGAGGCCTCACTTTGTAAATAGGGCGCATGGTGGCACATATTTTACGCAGCTGCAGTGTCACAAAAAGAGACGCAACAGTGGCAAAAAGGCCTCATAAATAAGGCCCCTAATATTGATATATTTGACTACTAAACAGGCAGTCACAAGTTCAGTTACCTTGCAGACAACAGGGTCATGATTTGAATGGTGCAGCAGGTGCATTGTCACTAGGCCCAAAAGTTGTCAGAACTCCTCTAAACACCTAATACTGCAATATTTTACTACTATACAGGCAGTCAATATTGCTGTTATCTTGCAGTTAAAAGGGGCTTGATTTGAATGGTGCGGATGGTGCAGTGGCACCAGGACCAAAAGCTCTAGGGACCCCACTAAATGCAGAATATTGCAAGATGTTACTACTAAACAGGCAGTCACAAGTGCACTTATCTAGCAGGCACTAGGGCTGTGATTTTAATGGTGCTACAGGTGAAGTGTCACCTAGGCCAAAAGTTTTCAGAACTCCTCTAAATACCAAATATTGGTATATTTAACTACTAAATAAGCAGTCACATGTGCTGTTACCTTTCGAGCACTATGGTCATGATTTCAATAGTACAGCAGATGCAGTGACACAGGGGGGCCAAAGCTCTAGGAACCCCTCAAAACACCAAATATTGCTATATTTTACTACTCAATAGGCAGTCACAAATGCAGTTATCTTTCAGGCACTATGGGCATGATTTGAATAGTGCAGTAGGTTCAGTGGCACAAGGCCCACAAGTTGCCAGAACCCCTCTAAACACATAATATTGTTGTTAAATCAACTCATTTTATTATTTCCTTATTTTATTTTTCAAAATATTGCTATTATTTACCCACCCTATATGACTAGTAATAGCACAATATATTGCTTCTTTATCCATAAACATGTCATAACAATCTAACAGACTTTCTGTAACTTATATTGTACAACTGCTCAGCAAGCTACAACGTACAACAAAAAACAGCTTTGTATTCATCACTTAGGTGAAACAATGCATTTACCAATTCTTGTTTTTGCTTCTTTTTCTTTTGCAGCTTTTGCACCTGTGACACTCATTTGAGTAGAACAATTAGAATGATGACATCTCAATACACTTAGCAGGTACCTTGCATGATTTGTGTGCATTAGGGCCTTACTCAACAACAACTTTTATGTATATGACTGCCCTATAGGTTGAGCAGGCATCTCGTATGGGACATACTTCAAGTACAATTTTCAAGCAGTCAGCCTCACAATCAGTGTATAATTTGTAAAAGAATAGGTGCCAACGCCCAAAATGCTACACAGATGTCCACGGGCAGGGCTATCAAAGGTAGAAGTGCTGAATATCAAGCCTTCTGACTCTTGATTCCACCTCATGAGTCTTTAAACCACCATCAGACAGTCCTGCCTCTTTAGTTTTTTATTTCTTACTTTGTCTTCCTCCTTCTCTCTCTCTTTCCATGTTTTTCTCTCTCTTGCTCCAAATTAAAGTCTGACAAAGAAACATAAGTGCAGGCTCCCAAGATTAGGTGCCGGTGCAACCACCAGCTCAAATTAAGCACTGCTCCCAATACATTCAGCACGGATCTCGCCCAGTCTTAATTGACACAAAATGCAAACAATTTTGCGTACAGTTCTCTGTGTTACGCGTGGATACAATGATGCAATTAAGCACACAGCTAGTTGGGCCAGGGTGTACATTCAGTTTTTATGGTCTGGCTTAATAGCACAGCTGATGGCAGACAATTATGTGAGCATCACTAGAGATGGACTTTAGCTCTGCCCACATGTGAGTTGCCAGGAGTACATGTTGTGAGTGGGCACAATTTGTGTGCTTCCACAAAAAAGGTTCTTACCCTCTGCACAGCTTCGATCATTTTGTTTATTTATCCAACAGCCTACATTTGTACTTTCAGGGGCACAGACATGACATTGGAATGCTATTAAAGTGTCTCAGATGACTAGATAATTTGTTTGATTTTTCTCTGCAGGAGCACAGATGGGAGGTGGTCAGTCATTATGTACATGGATTTTTGGGTTTGGCTTGACAATATAACTGTGACCTGACATTTTAACCTTCACCAATATTATTCTACAGTTTTTTGCTTCCACACAAATACATATGTCGATTCCCATGCTATTTACGTATAATTGTTCACATTACCATGCAACATTCCTTTAAAGCCAGACCTACTGCCTTTGTCAATGCTTGCTTTGCTTAAAATTAATAACTGTATCAGAGCATGCCTTTCTCTAGAGACCAAAGGCAGATTTTGACGTAAAAGTTTGCGGTGGCTAAATGTCTGCAAGAGATAAAAACAGAAGTTATTTGCTCAGTTAGTTTGAGTGGGTGGTTCTAGCTCTCTGTCCATCTATGAAGGAAACACAACTGCCAGACGTCATTAAGTTCACACTGCTTGAACCGGTGATACAGGTAAGTGTGTGTAGAAGCGAATTCAACTTGTGGCTGGTATTTCACATTCAATTAAACTCAAGGGCGGAAAAATCAATAACTGCCTTATATAATGCCTCCCTTAATATGCAGGGTTTAGTAGAAGGCTTTCAGTCGAAGGCGGCATTCTCCAGTCGCGAGGATCAGGCATTAAACACATAAACAGGCACCATCTGTTTAATTGCCACATAAAACTAACCGCGCGCTCAAGGTGTCTTATGGTTCACACACTTCATTACCTCAGTTCCGGGCTGTCTCGGACCAAGACAGACGGCGCTGCTCCCAGAGTCATGTTGCAGAAAGTGACTGTTGTGGGCAGTGTGAGAATGTATATCGCAAGTGAACACAGAATGCAAGCTGTCGTTTTCACATAGTGTATTTTCTGTTCATATATGTAGGTGAAGGCTTTAAGCAGGGGGGAGGAGAGGGATGACAACATGGTGCGGGAGGTGGAGTCTGCTTTGAAGGCAGCCGCTCACTCAGGTGACGTGTCAACTGTTCCATATTTACAATAATTAGAACACTATCATCCTATAATAAACCTCTGGACTCCTTTTTTACATGTGCATTCTGGCGAGCCACTATAAGAAGATCACGTGACATCTCGCTTGTTATAATTTATTACAGGTAACTAGACATTGAACGACCGGCCTGCTTTATTCAACACCTAGAACACATTGGGCCTTATTTATGAAGGCCTTGCTCCACCGGTGCGTCACTTTTAACATGGGAAAAAGTGACGCACCGGTGGCGCAAGGCCTTCATAAATAAGGCCCATTAAGTTTATAGAGTGTGGCCTATTACCCGTGAGGGTGGCCGGGCGGAGGAGGAGATTAAGTAATTTGCCCAGAATCACAGGATGTTGAGCAGACGCCGAGACTCGAAACCGGATCCCCATCGCCTGGGTCGGGCGCTCTGGCTACTGTACCACACCCTGTCTGTCCACCGTGGGGGAAAGGGATTCCATTCATCTAGCTTCAAAGGTTTCCCCACTATGTGAAAGCGGCACCCTGCCTAGGGTGACGAACTGGCATTGGTGCAAATTCAGGACGGTGAGTGTAAAAATTCAGGACAAAGGGGCAAAATTCAGGACACAAATTCAGGACAGGAGGTCAAAATTCAGGACAAAACTTCAGGACAATAGGTACTTTTTACAGACACATCAGAGGTCGCGCAATAGTATATAAGTAAGCCCAGCCATTTCCAAACATATTCAACCGTTTGCAAACCTATCCATCATGTATCCTTCCATCTATCATTTCATTCATCCATCCCTTCATCCATCCCCTCATCCATCCTTTCACTCATCTCCATTATCCATCCATCCATCCATCCATCCACCATTTCACCCTATCCATCTGTACACGTATCCATCCACTCTTTATCCCATCCATCCATTCACTCATCCATTCAGCCATTTACCCTTTCACCAATCCAGCCATCCTTTCACTTACTAATCCTTTCACCCATCCACTATTTTAGTCATCCATCCATCCTCCCTTTCTTTCTCCATCGACCCTTTCACTTAGCCATCCTTCCTTCCATCCATCCATCCACCCACCCATCCATCCATCTACTCATCCACTCATGAATCCATCCATTGATCCTAGCACTCATCCATCTATCATTTCACTCCTTCACACATCTATTCATCCTTTTGTGCATCTACCCTCCCTTTCACTCACTCATCCATCCTTACATCCACCCTTTCACTCATACGTCCATTCATTCACCCTTGCACTTATCAATCCATCAATCATTTCACTCATCCACTGACCCTCCCATCATCCACCCAACCATCCACCCACCCACCATCCATCCACCCACCCACTCATCAATCCTTTCACCCACCCACCATCCAATCCACTGATCCATCCTTTCACCCACCCACTATCCACCCACCCACTCGTCCATCCATCCATCCATCCTTTCACACACCCACTCATCCATCCATCCATCCTTTCACCCACCCACTCATCATCCATCCATCCTTTCACCCACTGACTCTCCATCCATCCATCCTTTCACCCACTCATCATCCATCCATCCATCCATCCGTCCTTCCCCTCATCATCCATCCTTCCCCTCATCATCCATCCATCCTTTTCCCTCATCATCCATCCATCCTTTTCCCTCATCATCCATCCATCCATCCTTCTACCCACCCACTCATCATCCATCCATCCTTCCCCTCACCATCCATCCATCCTTCCCCTCATCATCCATCCATCCTTTTACCCACCCCTCATCATCCATCCATTCCCTAATCATCCATCCATCCATCCATCCATCCTTTCACGCACCCCCTCATCATCCATCCATCCGCCCTTCCCCTCATCATCCATCCATCCACCCTTCCCCTCCTCATCCATCCTTTCACCCACCCCCTCATCATCCATAAATCCATCCCCTCATCATCCACCCATCCATCCTTCCCCTCATCATCCATCCTTCCCCTCATCATCCACCCATCCTTTCACCCACCCATCCATCCATCCTTCCCCTCTATCCATCCCCTCATCCATCCATCCATCCCCTCATCCATCCATCCCCTCACCCATCCCCTCATCCATCCATCCATCCTCTCACCCATCCATCCTTCCCCTCTTCCATCCATCCCCTCATCCATCCATCCTTCCCCTCATCCATCCATCCTTCCCCTCATCCATCCATCCTTCCCCTCATCCATCCTTCCTTTCATCCATCATCCATCCTTCCCCTCACCCATCCATCCATTCCATCCATTTATCCTTCCCCTCATCCATCCATCCATCCATCCATCTCCTGCTCCATCTATCCTTCCCCTCCATCCATCCACTCCATCCATCCATCCATCCTTCCCCTCATCCATCCGTCCTTCCCCTCCATCCATCCATCCTTCCCCTCCATCCATCCATCCTTCTCCTCATCCATCCTCCTTCCCCCTCATCCATCTTTCCCCTCATCCATCATCCAGCTACCCTTCCACCCCTACATCCAGCTATTTACATTTTCTCTCCATCCTTCCCCTCACTCATCAATCCATCCATCCTCTCTCAGCCATTTATTCAATCTTTCATTCATCCATTCACCCTTTCACTAATTCATCCAGCCATTCACCCATCCCTTCACTTACTTACTCGCCGACCTTTCCATATTAATTTTGAGCTGAGCCCTTTTGAGAAGAGGCCCATCAAGAACTTCACCCTCGCTGCAGGGGCCGTTCCAGGACTGGGACAGAAGCCACCCAGGGAGGAGACAGGATCCACCACAGGGGGGGGACAGGAGCCATCACAGGTGGGGGTGGACTGGAGCCACAACATGGGGGGACAGGAGCCATCACTGAGGGGAGGGCAGGAGCCATCACAGGAGAGGGAACACAGGGGTGGGCATGCAGTATTCTAGTATCATCTTGGGCTACTCTCCTGCACAAGACAACGAGAAGACAGGCTCTCTGTCCAAAATGCCATCCTCCACTGTGATGTACAGTACTTACAGGAGATACTCTAAGAGAACTGATTGAACTGATTGTCCTCCATACTTTGTTAATCAGTGTGGGTGCGATTGTGCCATTTCTTTATTTTCTTACATTATAGACTGCATGTTTGAAGAACCGAGGTTTGCTTACAATTTAGTGACAGTAGTTAAGCTCTGTGAAGAGAACCACGTGCTGCCTCAGTGTAATCAGGGGTGTACCAGTCAACAAAAAGAGAGAAAGGGATTCGGGCACTCTTGGTCCCCAGTCAATTAGTAAATAAACAAAGGAAGAGTGTCCGTAGAATAAGCGTTCAGAATGATTATAGCACGTGAGATTGAGGCCAGTTGTAAGTGGTCGTATGGAAAGACCAATTTCAAGAAAAAATGCAAGATTTTTTCAGGAAACCCTCACTGACCCTAGTGGTGACATGCTTCATCATCGGGTCCACCGGGAGAGATCGAATACCTCCCCGGTGTGCTGCGACGCCAGGAGACTGCGGAGCAGGTTTTCGTGAGGGTAGGGAGTGAAAAAAGTAGTGAATTTAAAAATGTCCAAGGTTGTACCAAAAAATCATTTATTGGTTGGTCAACCTGACATATTAAAAGCTTTCTATGTGTGGGGAAAACTAACCAAATAAAGTATACTGGTGTTTCCCTTTTAAAGAGAGGTCAACATGTTTCTGCCCGTGTTATGTGTGACTTTACAGGGCTTTCTTTAGGACCAGTTTGCGAGTGTCACCTTGACAGGTCTGGGCACGCTAAGGCCCACCCTGTCAAAGGCAGTGAAAGTTAAGAATAGCACTATGTGTGAAAAGGTGCATGAAAATAAAATCATACAAACTTGTAAGTATGGGGTTTTACCTCTATTACGAGGAACCTAGAAGTTTGTAAACAAATGAACCACGCCCCATAGAACTCAGGAGGGGGGTGGGAGTGAAAATGGCACACCGCCCGCAACGCTCTGCACCCTTTCGGTACCTAGCTGCTTCCTCACTGGATCGGATTTTTTCTTGAAATTGGTCTTTCCATACGACCACTTACAACTGGCCTCAATCTCACGTGCTATAATCATTCTGAACGCTTAATCAGGGGTGTAATCTGGCCGAGTCTCGGATGTTTGGGGCCCTGGGTATAAATGGAATGTGTGAGCCCCCCTCTAAATAACAGAGACATGAAACATTCAGGGCTGTTTGCATGTGTATAGATGTCACTGCTCCTGAACCGGCAGCCCCTCCCTCTCAGTCACCTTCGAAGCACCTCTTAACAGGTCATCAAGGGCTGGAGGTGTGAGGGTTGCCATCCCGCTGTGCCTCTCCAGTGCTGCGGGGCATCTGAGGAGCTTTGGTGCAGCATCGGAATGAAGAAAAGAGATGGGTGCAAGCTGTGCCGGCTTTAGGGTGGAGCAACCGGTGCCCTGTTAAAATGACGGACAAATGGCGTCCGTTAAAGATTCCTTCACGGACAACGGACAGACGGCCGAAATTACGGACTGTCCGTGAAATTTACAGACGGTTGGTCACCCTAACCCTGCCTGTCCGGCTTCCGCTGTCCGTATCTGAAAGTCTGGTGGAGGTGTAATGCTGGTGTGTCTACGGGCTCACCTCATCCTTACCACGACCACCTCTTCGGGAGAAGGGGCCCTTTCAGTTAACAGTGAGGGATTCGCTACAGCGTGGACGCTTGCACCCGCCTCCTGCTGCTTCTCACTAGTGAGGGACTCCCTACAGCGTGGACGAAATTGGGTACCCAAGAACCGAAAGGATTAAATGAACGGATAGATTTATCCTGTTTTTTATAACTTTGCTCATGTCTGTGGTTAACTGCTGATAAGTACACATGTATATAATCTGTATATATGAACAATATGATGTTTTCAGTATTCTGAGCCTGCTTACACATCAGTCACATTGTTTTACTTTTTTGGGAATAGTGATGAGGTTTTTTCGGATTATTGTTCGGTTTGGAGTGACTATTGATAATTTTCGCGGATAGAATCTTCAGTTACAGTTTTTCAGTTGAGGTATTTACTCACCGCAACGATGGCGGCCGATTTTCATCTGAGAAAATCAGTCCTTTGTTAGTGTTTCGTTGTTGGACTTGTCAGTCATAGCATTTCTTTATTAGTCCTTTGTTAGTGTCTATCATTGTACTCGCTGGTCACAACGTCTCGTGATAGCGTAGTTTTGCGGAGTCAAAGGACATTTAAATAGAGTGGTCCTCTGTTAGTGTTTACAGCGGAACTTGATGGTTACAGCATTTGGTGAAAGCGGAGTTTTTCGCGGAGTGATAGATACTGGAGGAGGTTCAAGCGGAGTTCTAAATTTTGAACTACAACAAAACCGGTAAGATTTGAGATGTTATAGTAATAGGGATACGTTTGTACGGCAAGGTTCGTTTAGGCTTTTTGAGAGAGGGTTTAATTGAGACACTATGTGTTTGCGTTGTCGTTTTAGGGGTTGTTACGTGGTCGCGTTCTACGTATCATAACATTTTGAAGACTGAGATCAGGATTGGACACTATCGTAGCCGTTTTTGGTAAGTCGATAATGAACAGTTGGTATATTGTTGATAACATTCAGTGCAATACTAGGTTTCGTTGATGTAGGGTTGCTGTAATTTTCCAGGTACCATGGGCGTGGTTTTGAAAGTATCAAGTAAGCAGATTCATTGGTTTTTCATGTTATGACGGTGGTGTTGGTTTCTTTTGGGTCACACACACTTTTGTGCGGTTAAAGTTACTTCATATTAAGTAAGCATGTTTCCTTTTTGTACATGTAACATTGTTCACCCCAGTTGTGATTTAAAGCTCATTGCTGTGTATTATTATTGTAGATGGCACTTGCTCCTGATGAAGGGTCCTGTGAGACCCGAAATGCATAGAGCATCTTGAAAAGAACAACAGAAGAAGACTGTCAGAATTTTTTTGTGTTTTTGAAAAAATCATAGCATGTTTTGTACAGCATTTAAAAGAAGTTTTATGATTTAAGACTATGTGAAATAAGTGAATATTTATGGTGTCAAAATAAATGTTCAATCAAGTGAAATATTTTTGTATCATTGAGAAAAAGTGTTATTTCAAGTCTGGGTAGATCCCACTGGTAAATGTGCGTAGGGGTCGGGACCTGTGGTCTCGAGGTAGGGAGTTTATAGTTTTCGACACGGCTTAGACAAACGTGTCACCCTTGCAGCACGCCAACCAAATAGATAGAAAAATCCAAATCAAATTAGCATAAGCGCATCAGCATTAAGCTTAACAGAAGGTAGTGCATCTCTAACTCTTTTAAAAGTTTCAGTTTTTTGTCTACAAACACGAGATAGCACCCAACCATGGCATTTGACGCCATTACCAGTATGACTGACAATAGAGCGAACACGTTAGCATACACATTGGAACAAGCTTCAGACATTTATTCACTTATCGGTGAAGTTAAAACATCCAATGTAGAAGGAAGCACAGTAATGCAGCAGCTAAAACAATTGGAGTTCCTGGTTAAAAGAGAACTGAGTCAGAAACTACATGCGAGTACTTTGATCCAGTACCACAGAGCAAAGAGAATTCCTCGTGGCCTACGAATGGCGATTAAACCCATGCTATATAGATTTCATCTTAACAAAGACTTTATGGAGAAATGGTATTCCATTCTGAACAAGTGTTCTTTAGACTTGATCCTACTTCTGGTGGAAGAATTGGCAAGAGTAATAGAGGAATTAGCTCTTGAAATCAACGAGATAAAACAAAATCTCTCGGAAAGGATGGAACGTACAGATTTTGATAAGGAGCTTGAAGAATTACAAATACGTTTAGAAAAACACGCAAAAGAAGTTCAAGAAGGGAAACTCCAGAAATACAAAAGGAACACCTTGGATTATAAATTAAACGAGGTGTACACCTGGGCTGAGGTGTACGCTCAAAGACGGTCTTATCAAAGAAAGAAGTCATCAACTAATATCGCTACATCAGAAGAAAGTAGTGTTTCTGATTCTGAAGTTACAGAAACTAGACCAGCAGCGAAAACACAGATGAGCGACAAGACATGTACAAAAGAGTCTTCATCAAAAAGTGGAGAAGGAACATCTAAATCTAAGGATTTTTTACCCCAGGCAACGGATGCAAGCCAAACACCCAGTTCATCAAAAAATCAAGAAAAACCAGAAGAAGTATCCGTAAAAGGTCGGCTGAGAAGCCAAAGGCAAACTTAGTGGTTAACATTTCCAACATACCACTCACGAATCAACAAATCAACATTCTGAACAAAGGTTTAAGTTTTGTACCGACTTATGATACTAATAGTCTGGAGATTGAGGTAGCTTTCTATAAATTCATGAGGATTCTTCGGCTGAAACATTTTTTCAACAATGTGTTCACAGAACAAACACAAAGACCAGAACCAGAATTTTTAGAATTCAAACCTAAATCTAAGTTTCAAGCTCCAGTATCCCACAAAGTACTGGATGCGTTCGAGAAGACTGTTTTGCATGACTTGCATCAACTGAATTTGCATAAAACAAAGAAAAAGAACATGTCATTCCATGACAGACGGACTCTACTTAATCTTCAAAACAATGACCAATTGATAATTCAAAAAGCTGACAAAGGTGGAGCTATAGTTGTTATGGAGACAACCTTTTACATGGCCAAGGTGAATGAGCACGTGCAAGACACGTCGACATATTTAAGACTGGAGGAAGATCCCATCAATGAACTTAAAGTTACCCTGTAAACGATTTTGGATAAAGTTTTGATGAAGGAATCATTACAGCCTCTACACGACAGTTCCTCACAATTGATCTACCGAGACAACCGAAACTGTACATGCTTCCCAAGATCCACAAAGATCTTCGAAATCCGCCAATGAGGCCAATTGTCACTGGATGTGGTACCATTTTCGAACCGTTAGGCCAATACATAGACACCTTTCTTCAACCGTTCGTCCAAAAATGGCAATCATATGTTAAAGACACGACAGATAGTATCTTCAGTTGCAGTTTTTCAGTCGAGGTATTTACTCACCGCAACGATGGCAGCCGATTTTCATCTGAGAAAAGCAGTCCTTTGTTAGTGTTTCATTGTTGGACTTGTCAGTCATAGCATTTCTTTATTAGTCCTTTGTTAGTGTCTATCATTGTACTCGCTGGTCACAACGTCTCGTGATAGCGTAGTTTTGCGGAGTCAAAGGACATTTAAATAGAGTGGTCCTCTGCATCTCTAACTCTTTTAAAAAAATGAATGCAAAAGGGCCAGGATGTAATTTCTTAAATTGTTACCAAGGAGGAAAGATTTAAAGTTTTTCAGGAGGGATAGTGTGCCATGCTTCCTTGATCTTCTATCACTGGTGTAATGAAACTTGAGTTGGCCCCCTTGCAAGACTGGTGGATGCCCCCCCTCCGGACACGATCGGGAGAGCTCCGACCAGAGTGCTTTGCTGAGGGGGCCCCTCGGAGCTTGGGGGACCCCCTGCACCGCGTGGGCTGCAGGGGCCTGTGTTACACCACTGTCTTCTAAGCAATGTGTTTATCGAAGAAGAAAGTGGAAATGGGGTTGTTTCCAAGTAACATGGCCATGGATAACAGTTAAGTATTGAAGTTATCTGGCTTAATGAGGCATACTTAAAACTAGTCTAGTTTCCTGTTGCTCACAAAGAGGAGAGAGCAAGACCTATTTGGGGTGAACTTCCTGTAGCTGCTGGACATCCAGGGCTGAGTAAGGTGGATACAGATTTCCCTGCAGACATGTGTATCATCAGTGTATTGGTGAATTTTGGGGTGGCTACAAGTGAGTCAGGTTACCAGGGGCTCCATGTGGTAGTTAACGATGAAGTTGAGCCTCCTTCAAGTGTGGCATTTGGGGGGAGGGGGGGGTGCTTTTTCAAGCTCACAACCCATCAGAGGAATTCTTTACCACTAACTCTGAAAACAGCACCCTTACTCATGCTTTTCAGGAAACATCTTAAAACCTGGTTATTTAGTCAATCATCTCTCCCACTCTGCTCAGGGTTGCCTCCTACAGTTCTGTCCAGCACCAAGATGCATATTTGTGCGTTTTACAAATCATAAATGATTGGAAGAAACCAGAACCTCCTTCTCTAAGCCCATGGGAATGGCAACTTTGGAACCTCTTGACAATGGAGAGGCTCCCTTTCAATCCTAATGGGGAAGGCTGTACGTGTGAGCCTTAGCAACCTAGCATGCTCCAGGCCTTAGGTCTATTCTCTTGAGACCCCATTTTACTGCATGTTTAAACTTTTAGCATGGGATCTGCTGCTTCTGATGTTGGGTAGTTGAAGGGCTCTGCTTTACTCTTCAGTTTTGTATACCTAGAGCAACTTGTGTAATGTGTTAGGGTTCAATCCTGCTTAGTTAGGAAGAAGGTGTTATTTGTAGGTACATGCAGGCTGATTAATGTTGTTTTAAATAGTATTTGGTGTTGTTGGACTTTCAACTTGAACACTTATGCTATTGTCGGTTGCTTTCCTATTAAAAACGTTTCATTAACCTCATGCGCGCCAGCGGAATTCCGCTCGCACGCTGAGATTTTTTAAATCGCATGTTACGTGACGAGCTGGGCTCGTCATCAGCGTGCGAGGAGGCTACGCCATGATGAGCCCAGCTCGTCATCAGTGTGGAAGGGATTAAAAGGTTTTAGGAAGCAAACGCATACAAACCACAGATGGATGGGATTCTTGTATTGATCTCAGACACTGGCATTGCAGTCCATTGTTATCTTGCACACCTTGCCACCTTAGTTTTGACCCAGCCATATACAAATCATTCTTTACCCTTTTCCAGTGGGAACAATCCAGCCCGAACTACCAAGCCTTTTCCTCACTGCACCGGACTACAAGCAGCCCAGGAACAGCTTTGCCCTAGTTAGGGATCATCAGCAAGGTATACGTTGATTCCAGTTACACAGAACTCAATTCAAATGCATTAAATAGTTCAGACCATTCCAAGTGTATCTGGAGCCGCCGGCGGTTACTAAGCAACCAAGCTTGGATACTGAGGTGTACTTGTGGAACCAATAACTCCAATTTTATTCAAATCTAGGTCCCTCAAGAGCTTACAGGCCCTCATCTTCAAAAGACAGCCAAATTGTATATGCTGTCATTTATTGGTGCTCTTTCCCTGCTTCACTATTTCCCAGAGTCCTGATAAAGACCCCCCCAAAAGCTACCTTTATGACAACAGGGGTCGAAACGTTGACGCACTATTATTGTTATTAAACATAGGCAACAGAGACATGTTTATCTGTGCCTAGAATGTTAAGTTTAGGATTATATTGTTTTGCTAAGCAAGAAGGCGGATTTGGTCTAAAAACCACATTACCTTTCGTTCCTGCAAGCAATCACCCAACTCTCCCTGAGCACTCACTCCCTCCCTCCTTTTCTGGGCACCAATGTGTACCTATGAGGATTAATATCCTATATTTGTGGTTTGTTTAATTCTATGCCTGTGATGAAAAACTAAATCATAAGCAATCATCTGTCTTTGTATTGACGTCTGAACTATTTAATGCATTTGAATTGAGTTCTACGTACAGAAATCTTAAGAACACTTGTCCACTGCGACCTCCTTTTTTGTACCATTGTTTACCCAGGACCAGTGGTCCTGCGGGTCACCCCATTTTTAATACTGATTCCAGTTACACAGCGTGCACAGGACCCACATCTGGGCATACCCATCTCGCTGTGGGTGACACACTAAAGTATACAAAACAGTGATAGATTGAATGCTTGAATTAATCTCAGCCACCGCTAATTACTTGGGCTGCAACCCAGTCCACTATTAATTTGAACACCATGCCATTCAGTTTGGACCCAGCCATTTGCAAATCAGTCTTAACCTTGCTCCAATGGAAACAGGCCAACCCAAACTGCCAAGCCAGGTCCTCACTGTACTGGAGTAATACAAAGCAACCCAGGACCAGTTTCAACCAAGCTAGGGCTCATCAGCCAGGTATAGCTTGATTCTAGTGACACAGCGTGCACGGGACCGACGTCTTGGCATACCCATCCCACTTAGGATGACACACTAAACTATACAAAGCAGTGATGGATGGGGTGCTTGAATTATTTGCAATCACTGTTAATTACTTGGAGCCACATCCCAGTCCATTGTTATTTTGCACACCATGACACCTCAGTTTGGACCCAGCCGTATGCAAATCAGTATTGACAAGTGCTTAATTTGAGCTGGTAGTCGCTGGTCGGGCCACCAGCATTCATTGTTAGGGAGCAGCACTTATTTTACTTCATCAGACATTTAAAAATAGCAACAGAGGGAAAACGTACAAAGGGGAATGAAACAAAGAAGAGAAAGTAGGCAAATCTGTCTCAAAAGTAGAGAGCTGGAACATGTACAAGTGAGATAAAGGGGCAGGGAGTGTCTGGTAGTGTAATAAAGAGGCTGGAAGTGGACTGAAGACTAGCCAGCCCTGTGATTGGAGCACTGACATTTAAGGGCACTGACTGCAGACGTCTGAGCACTGCCTTGGGCACAGAAACTCAGGCTATTACAAATTAAGCATTGGTCTTGACCCAGCTCCAATGGGAACACTTCAGCAAGAGCTATCAGGACAGGTCCTCAATTAATGAGAATACAAGCAACCCAGTGACATGGTGTGCACGGGACCCAGGTCTTGGCACACCCATCCCACTTAGGATGGCAGATTAAAGTATACAAAACAGTGATGGATGGGAGTCTTGAACTAATCTCGGCAACTGGTAATTACTCAGGACCATATCCCAGTCAGTTGTTATTTTGCACACCATGCAACCTTAGTTTGGACCCAGCCATATGCAAATTAATCTTGACACTGCTCCGATGGGAACAGTCCAGCCCAAAATGCCAGGCCATTTCCTCAGTGAACTGGCTCACTAGCAACCCAAGGCCAGTATCACCCTAGAGAGTGTTCATCAGCCAGGAATAGCTTGATTCTAGTGACACAGCATGCACAGGACCCATATTTGGGCATACCCGTCAAACTAAGGGACACACATTAAAGTATGCAAAACGATGACGGATGGGATTCTTGAATTAATCTCAGCCACTGGTAATTATTCAGGGCTGCACCCGATTTCATCATTATTTTACACACCTGGTTACCTCAGTTTGAATCCAGCCATATGCAAATGAGTCTTGACTTTGCTCCAATGGGAACAGTCCAGCCCGAACTGCCAGGTCATTTCCTCACTGAACTGGAATGAAAACAACCAAGGACCAGTTTTGCCCTATTCAGGGTTCATCAGCCAGGTATAGGTGATGAATACAAAGTGTGCATGGGTCCAACATCTGGGCATACCGATCCCACATCGGGTGACACTCTAAAGTATACAAAACAGTGATTGATGGGATGCTTGAAATAATCTCAGCTACTAGTAATTACTCAGGTCTGGATCCAGAATGAGGTGGCATGGTGGATGAAAAATTATGGAATGGGATGTGGGCCGAGTGATTGCCAGTGGCTGAGATTAATTCAAGAATTCCATCCGTCATCGTTTTGCATACTTTAATGTGTGTCCCTTAGTTTGACGGGTATGCCCAAATATGGGTCCTGTGCATGCTGTGTCACTTGAATCAAGCTATTCCTGGCTGATGAGCACTCTCTAGGGTGATACTGGCCTTGGGTTGCTAGTGAGCCAGTTCACTGAGGAAATTGCCCTTATAAGGAAGAAACTGATCCTGGGTTGCTTGTGTTTCGGTTCAAGGAGGACCTGGCCTGGCAGTTCCTGTGGGACTGTTATCATGTGGAGCAGGGTCAAGACTGACTTACATATGTTTGGCTATGGTGAATCCCGCTAGCACGTAGTCCCAGGTGATCTTCGTCTGTCCCCGTTTTGCAACTCCTGACCGTTGGTGCACGGCTGTGGATGTGTGGAGTCTCCGTACTGCGTTTACCGTTTCCGTTGTTTCTTGCGCTGTTTGAAGGTGGAGATTAAGTGCACAGAGCCGAGGCGAAGCTGAGGCAAATTTAAAAAGCATCCGCCTCTGTCCAGTCTCCTTGCTTTGGCTTTTCAAACATATTGCCCGCAGCGCGGAGAAGCTGCTTGAAACCTCGAGGGCGGAGTACAGAGCGTCTCAGATGGCATCCAAAGATTTCGGATTGAAAGGGTCTCGCTGCACTGGGGGTTACTTGGATATGGTGAGAGAGAACTGAGCATGAGCATTTTCTTAGTGGAGCCCTACTTGGCTGCTGGATGCCGGATGTAAAAGGTGAATGGCTTTGGGAGAGAGAGGGACCTGCTTCACCCGGTAAGCATGCTGGGAGTGAAAAGTGAGTGGATGGCTACTTCAGGACATTATTGCATTCAAACTTAGTACAAACTTGTAAAATCAAGAGGGCTGGATCTTTTTTTTCTTTCTTTCCCTTTTTTTGTGCTCTAAAGAAAAAGTTTGGGGAAGCATCTAAAAATTAATAATGTACTGGCTCAACTGGAGGTTAATATGGCACCTAAATCTAAATCTCGCACTACACAGTTAAAGATGGCCTCTGCAACAGCAAGAGCTGAGCGAGCACACAAAGTGTGCCGTGGATCAGCCCCAATCACCAGCCCCATTAGTTCAGAGGATGACATTTTGGAACAGGGTGAGGGCGATCAGGTGGATTCAAGGGGTTAATAGCCAAGAGAGTGCCGAAAGCCCAAGCCACAGACGAACACATCTAACTTCGGAGGTACTAGAATGTGTTAACGAATCATCTGGACTGGCAGTGAGGGGAGAAAGTTTTGATAGTAACCCCTCAGTCGTGGATCAGGATGGAACTGGGTATCAGGAGAATGCTCAGAAAAACTCCTCCAGTATGCCTCTGGGCAAGGAGAAGAATACTCGTTATTCGCAAAATCAAAAGCGCCTCCAACTCCTCCGCAGCACCTGCTCCCTTTATCAAGTCAGGCATCAGAACAGGATACACTAGGTGCACAGGACACACAGGATGCACAGGACGCACAGGTTATGCAGTCTCGACCCTGTCTTGAGCCAACTATGCAGGTACCCACTCTACTCTTTCGACCGTTGGAGAACCCATCATTATCATCATTGATGCCTGTAGCAGTCAATGGAAATTTGGTATCAAGTCAAACTCAGCGTTTGGAGATAGGAACTACCTTTCAGTGGGATATAAAAAGCTTTTCTCAACGTCATTCTTGATAAGATAAGAGAAATGAAAGCCACTCAAGCAACCGAGATAGCTGCACTGCATGTACGTTTATAAAAAATCTAAGAGGTAGTTGGATCCTATCCGGCAAGATTGCAGGAGGCTGAATCAAAAATCTCACTCCTGGAAGATCAGGTGACTGTGATGCAGCAGCAGGTCTCAATAGATATAAAGAAGAAAAATCTACTGGAAACCAAGATAGAAGAACTGGAAAATCATCCTGATGTTCAAATCTGTGGGTAGTTGGAGTCCCTGAAGGTTGCGAAGGATCACAAGTACTCCAGTGTGTCAAATCTTTTATTAAAGAAGACGTCCTCCCTGAGTTCTCAGGAGATCTCACAATTACACTGGCACATAGAGTTCCTGCGCAGCCATTCCCTAATTCGAAATTACCCAGAACTCTTTTAGTGAACTTTGCGGACTATCAAGTAAAGGAGCAGATTTTTACCAGAGCAATCCGGAAGAAACACTTTTCCTCTCGAGATGTCCCAAACTGGCACATTTTTTCAGATATGAGCGCAGTGGCAGCACGTCGCCGGAAGGAGTTTGTCAAGCTCCAATACTTGTTTAAAGCACAGGGGGCTCAAGCGGCCATTGCCAAAAAATCAAAATTACGCGCCTTAGTCCAAGGAAAGTTTTATATGTTCACTAGCCTTGATGAAGCCCAGGAGCTGCTACAAAAAATTACTAACGAGAAGTAAAGAGTCTGGACTATTTGTCATGATGGACATTGGCTTTTGTTTTGTATGTCTCTCTTCTCCTTCTTTTTCTTTTGCTGGGCAGGGCGGGGTGAGGGGTCACATTAGGGTATAATGACATGGCACCCAATTCAGGGGGTACACGTAGGGGGCAGGCAGCGGGTAAGGCGGGCAATTCCTTATCTGCTATATATAGGAAGGGTCACAGGGGAGTGGTGAAGGGTGGGGGAGGAGGATGGGCACAGCGTTGGGCGTGGCAGATAATTGGAAAAAAGTGAGCAGAATTAGAGAAATAATTGTAAGTATTAAGGTTGTTACTGGATACAAATGGCACAAATGGTAGGATGGTATTTTGTTCTTTACTGTAATATGGATCCAAATCTGAGGATCATATCGATAAATGTTAATGGGGTCTCTAACAAGAAAAAATATGGTGGGTTGATTAGATGGCTTACATTCTTCTCTCCTCAGTTATTGTACCTTCAAGAGACCTACCTGAAAACCAATACTCCTAAAATTCATATACCTAAATATTACTCTAGAGTACTAATTGTCTCAAAAGGGCACGCTGTGAGGGGGGGTCGCCATTTATTTCACCCAAGGCATCAATTGTGAGATACATCAAGTAACAAGAGATCCTCAAGGGAGGTGGATCTGGGTTACCGCTGGGGTAAACCGGGCACTGTTAAATGTCATTAATTACTATGCTACAATTAATGATGATCCAACTCCCCTTATAAAAAATAATGAGCTGGTTAGAGGTAAAGAGGGACCAATAGTCCTAGGAGGCGATTTAAATTGTGTCCAGGATCTGAAAAAGGATATTTCAAATAAAGGGAAAACACAGTTAAAACCGAGGAAAAAGGGGATTTTAGACTCTATGAAACAGGATTATCTTTTGATCGATCCATGGCGGGAGCTACATCCAGGCGATACACAGTTTACCTGTTACCTCTGCTTGGGAAAATGTTGGAATCCAAAATAAATACACAACTTAGTCAGTACTTGGAATCCAATGGCATACTGGATCCCTCCCAGTCGGGCTTTCATCCCGGTTTCAGCACAGAAACAGCCACATTGGCTGTTACTGACTCGCTGAGACATACCCTCGATGCTGGAGGATCTTTAATCCTGATCCTCTTAGATCTCTCCGCAGCATTTAGCACGGTATCCCATCAACGACTAGCGGAGAGATTGATGGAGTGTGGCATCGGGGGTATAGCCTTACAGTGGCTGAGGAATTTCTTAATGGACAGATGGCAAACCACCACACTTAGACCATTCGTCTCTAAAAATAAATTCCTGTTGGACAAAGGAGTGCCACAGGGCTCTTGTTTATGCTTCACCCTCTTTATTATATACTTGGCCCCCGTGGCCAAGATAGTCCAACCTTTCGGCTTCGAGATAGCCTCGTACGCCGATGACACGCAGCTGCTATTTTCTATAGGCAAAAATATGATTGCCGAGAAACTATGCTTTTCTGGTGGTTTGCTAGCAATCGCAAACTGGATGAAAGAGCGTTGTCTTCAGCTCAACCCGGGAAAAACAGAGCTCATGATTTTAGGCAATGATGCCCATTTTTGGACATCTGACTGGTGGCCCCCTCAATTGGGTAATGCCCCAATTCCGTCCTCCTTAGTGAAAAGCTTAGGAATCCAGCTCGATGATATGCTTAACATGAAAGACAATGTAAAGAATATCGCAGGGTCCTGCTATTACAGCCCGTGTCTACTACGTAGAATTATTCCCTACCTGCCACTTGAACACCGTAGAACTGTAGTGCAAGCAATAGTCATTAGCAGGCTAGATTACGGAAATGCTCTGTTGGCCGAAGGAGGCGTTACCACCCTGGAAAAATTGCAAGTAATACAGAACACTGCTGCCAGAATGTTCCTAAACCGTCCTCCGGGTCCCCATCCATTCCTTTGCTCAGACAACTGCACTTGCTTCCGGTGGTAAAAAGATCTTTTTTTAAGATCTGCTGCCTCTCCCTTAAAGCACTTAAAGGTGGGGGACCACGTTACCTTCAAAACAAACTTTCCGTACAATCACGTGAATGCAATTTAAGATCTAACGTTCAAGCTCTCTTGAAGATTGCACGTATTCGGTTAACCCGCACAGGTGGCAGAGCTTTCTCTCACATAGCCCCAAATACTGTAACTCGCTACCTGTGGCCCTGCAAAAATCCAGCACTTATATGTCTTTCAGGAAGCAATTGAAAACATTACTGTTCTAAGCCCACCTTTTTTTATAAAATGGTCTTTCTACGTCCCTCGTTTGTGGAATCCTATTGGTAAGCGCTGAGATGCCCCTGGGTGAGTCACGCACTATACAAGAATTCATCACATACATAACATAACAACCTGTTACTCCCAGCGGTATAAGTCAGCCTACCAGATAGACTTTTTTGATTCCTCGTTATGTTCATTGTATGAATTCTGAAATTAGAGCAAATTCCTTTTCAGACCATTTCATGCTTATTATTGAGATTAGAATAGAAGGGGTGAAACGGGAGCAGATGGATAGGCTCCTCCTCTCGAACCCTAATGGGATAGAAGAGATGAAGGAATGGATCAAGTTATTTTTTCAGGAAAATAAGGGCACAGCGACCCTTTCCTCAATTTGCGGGGCATCTAAGGCTACAGCAAGGCACCAGATGATAGCTGTCTTGGCATTACAATCTAAGGTGCGGAGGCATCAAATAATTAAACTACAACAAGCCATAGATTCAGCTTTAATGTAGAGGGATAGTCGCAAGGGAGAACACCAAGAATTGGAACAGCAATTAATAATAACAAAACAGGAATTAAGAGAATTTTTTACTTTTGCCGAAATAGCCAGCTCCAGGACATGTCAACAGCGTGTATATGAGGAGAGTCAGTTAGTTGGAAAACTCCTTGCCTGGTCAAGCAAAGCTAAGCAGGAATCAATGTTAATTACAGAGCTGATAGAGCCAGAAACCGGGGTTTTGATTATAGATAAAGATAAAATAGCACAAGCATTTCTCAGGCATTATCACAAGCTTTATGCAACTGAGTTTTCGGTATCCAATGAGGCTATACCCCAATATTTGGGGGACATTAATCTCCCATGTATGACAACGGATCAGGGAATTGAGGTATACACAGAGATTACCTCAAAAGAAATTAAGGAAGCCCTTGCCTCAATGCCTGGAGGCAAGTCATCTGGAAAAGATGGCTTACCCACAGAGTTTTATAAGGTCCTTTCAGAAAAATTAACACCTTTCCTGCTAGAGCTATTCAATTTTGTGAGAGTGGGGGGAAGTTCCTTCTACTTTCAAAGAGTCAACAATAATACGTTTTGGTAAAAAAGATGAATGCCCCAAAAACGTTAATTCATACAGGCTAATTAGTCTGTTGAATGTGGATTATAAAATCCTAATAAAGATTTGGGCAAATCGTTTTCTCCTATAGCGCAGAAGATTATCCATAAAGATCAGATGGGTTTGTTTCTGGTAGACATATGTCATCAAATACTGGGTTTCTGGTCCAAGCACTTGATTTCTTCAATTCAAATGAACTACCTCTTCTTATAATGACAGTTGATGCTGAAAAAGCTTTTGACCTAGTTAATTGGGACACTTTTTTAATTCTTACAAAGGTCGGGTTCCCAATCCATATCACACAAATTCTGGCAAATCTATTTCAAGGGGCTCAGGCGCAAGTTATTATAAATTCCCAGATGGCAGGAAGAGTGCCTATAAGACGAGGAACCCGTCAGGGATGTCCTGTATCACCTGCTTTATTTGCTTTCTTTATAGAGCCCCTAGCGGCAACAATTAGAGCTAACTCACAGATTCAAGCGCCCCTGGAAGGAATGCCAAAACTAAAATTATTCGCTGATGACATTATTCTTTATTCAGGCCAGAGGAGCAGAATATCAGGACAAGCTTAAGTGAATTTAAGAAGTTTAAAGCTATTGGAGGATATAAAATTTATCATAATAAAACGGAAGTCATACTACTTAATGCAAATAGTCAAAATCTCCTTGAGTCTCTGCAACAGCAAGCCCAATCTTCAATGCCAATTTGTTATTTGGGGGTTTATGTAACAAGGAGCTATGAGGAACTTTTTTAACTGAACTTCTTAGCAATGTTTATAAAAATTAGAAACTTATTAGATAGATGGACCCTACTACCACTCACAATAATTGGTAGAGTAGCACTTATTAAAATGTCCATCTTACCATTATTATTATTTTTATTTTCGAATGTTCCAATAAAAATCAATACTATATATTTTAAAGCAGTTAGATGTTATGATCCGTCAATTTATTTGGAATAAAAAAGCGTCAACAGTAAGATTTCCAGTCCTCCAGCTAAATCCCAGACAAGGGGGTCTTACACTTCCAGGGTTTCAGACTTACTATGAGGCAACCCTGCTCGATATAATGGTTAGAATGCTAGATGGTGAGGAATGTCTGGATAACTTTCTTATAGATAAGATGCTTCAGGAAGCAGAAACGTGTACCAAAGTCTTTATTAAAACAGCTAAATTACCAAAAAAGACTCTCTACAAGCCATTGTCGGGGCTAGATGTGGGACCAGCGGAAATTTGTATTTCTTGAGCTTTCTTCAGATCATGAAATTGGTGAAGGAATAACCATTGAGTACCTCAGCCTCTTTATTGCAGCTCTTTTTAGAGTTAAATTAAGGGGTGTTGGGAACTGACATAGATTATTGTGGAACTAACGGGAAAATCCAGTGGTAGCGAGGTTTCTAGATGGAGTTTCCCAAGAAAATCAATGTACGTTCTCAGAATTAGAGAGGCAGGAAATCTCGTTACAGGGCCACAAACTATTAAGAGCTGCTAATTTTAAAAGAATGACTTTCTTACCCCGCTGGATGTCCTATTATACACCTGCCACCCTGCATACGATGTACCCCGAGGTAGAAGATAAGTGTTTTAATTGTCAACAGCCGGGGTTTGGGGGCTGGCTCCACATCTTTTTTACTTGTCTGTCTTTAACTCAGTTTTAGGAGGAAATATTCTCTGTAGTTAATGAAAATTTACAGAGAACACTGAAACCAGAACAAGAAATAGCTTTATTTGGGTTTATAAAACTAACATCGAATACTCCAATCCCTAGAAGTGAGAAATCATTTGTTGTGATCTCTGGTTTGGTGGCCCGATCCCTGATCCTTCAGAATTAGAAGTCAACAAAAATTCCAACCCCATTTGATTGGTATAGAAAATTGCAACATACTAAAATCTTTGAGGAAACCTATGCAAACAGGGTAGGGGCCACTGGAATTTTTTTAGCAGTTTGGACATTTTTGGACTAAATAATGGGAAGTTATAGGCCCAGCATTCTATATTTATCATGTTTTACAGTTGAAACGATTTTATGCTCTGCACTTTATGTATTGTATATTGTGGCTTGCTCCTATTTTTTGGGAAAAGCGGTATCAAGCTATTTGGTTATGGACTTAAAAAAATGTTATTATGCACAGCACTTTATTTCATCATGTATCTGTTATGTGAGGGGCTATGGCACAATGCTTCTGCTCCACACTTTACTGATTATCTTGTACTTCTTACCATCTTCGTTAGGTACATGAGGAAAAATCTTTAGGGGATGAAAAAATGAGGGGAAGGGATCTTAGACATATCTTAGGAGGATATATTGTAGTTTATTTATTTAAATCAACTACAACTGATTGAATGGTTAAGGACATGTATTGTAATTTTTAATTCTGCTCAATAAATAAATAAAAATAAAAAAAGACTGACTTACATATGACTGGGTTCAAAACGAGGTAGCATGGTGGATGAAAAATGATGGCTTGGGATTCATCTCCAAGCAATTGCCTGTCACTAAGATTAATTCAAGAAGTCCATGCATCATCTTATTGTTTTTTTGCATTTGATGCCCTAAGTGCACCGGCTATGCCTAGACATGGGTCCTGGGCTCACTGTGCCAGTGGAACAAAACTAATAAGGGTGAAACCAGTCATGGGTTGCATGTGTTCTGGTTCAGGGAGGACCTGTCCTGGCAGTTCAGGGTGGACAGTTTCCATGAGGAGCAGGGTCCAGACTGATTTTCATATGGCTGGGTTCAAACTGAGGTAGCATTGTGGCCAAACAACAATGCATTAGGATACGGCCCAGAGCGATTACCAGTAGCTGAGATTAATTCAAACATATCATCACATTGCAGATTTTGCATTTGACATCCTATGTGTGCTGGGCATGCCCATCCATGGTTCCCGGGTTTACTATGACACGGGAACCAAGCTATACTGGCTGAAGTGCTCTAATAAGTGTAAAACTGATCCTGGATTGCTTCTGTTCCAGTTGAGGGAGGCCCTGGCCTAGCAGTTTTGGGTAGAGTGATCCCCAGAGGAGCAGGATCAAGGCTGATTTACACATGGCTTGGTCCAAGCTGAGGTGACATGTTTGACAAAAAAAATTAAATAATGGATTGGGATGCAGCAATGAGTGATTACCAGTGACTGAGATTAATTTAAGCATACGTACCATACCTACCATACCCTAGTTTTTGCACTAAGAAACAAAGCTGTCCACCACCATGTGTGATCCAGAGAGTGGTTGAGGTCTGCTTTCGTATTTATAATTTCTCATGAGTGTATATTATTTGACGACAGTAGCCTTGGATTAAAGTCCAAAGATTCCTTAGCCACGAGGCAAGAGCATGTGCAAACGGCATAGTAAGTTTATATGACTGTAACGTCCAGCTACCTATTGTGAAAAATATAACTCTGGCATTCCCTAAATAAGGAATGAGGTATAGTCCAGCTGTTGCATGTAAGCCAACATGAAACCATGCTCACATTATTAGCAGAGCACAGCCATCTAAAAACATAAACATTCAATTAACCTTTAGAAAATAGTAAATACCACAATGTGTACAAAACTCACTTTGGAGACAAAAAGCCTATCCGAATATATTTTGTGACCTCTCTGGTTCTGCTTTTAGTAAGCATTTATTGCTAGTAGCTATCTGCTATCCATACCCCTCACCAACACCTTCATGACAAAATGTCACAACGCTGCAGAACAACCAATTCATCTAGCACTTTCTGGAATTTAAGATATTTTCATTGCTCGCTAATTACACCTTAAAAGGATTTATTTTGGGAACAGGAAGTACTATAACCCTTCTTGAGTCAATCATACAGAACAGAGGCAGCCTCGGGCTCACCACCAAAATAATCATTATTGATTAGAAGTGGGAATAATCCCTATCCACAGATTAAAGGAATGATGCAAAAAGGATGAGTTTGTATTACTTTAATTGTGGAAACTGTGCTAATAGAGCTCAATGCTAAATGCTAGTATGCTTAGAATCGCATATCAGGAGGCGCTAGGACAGCTACAACCAGCCACATCTACCCAGATCAAAGTATTATGGAAAACACTACTGACATGAGCAGCCCTCTCAATGCTTCTATCACTTGTAGTAAAGGTCTAGGTCCCCAAAAACCTGTCATACTAACCCTTCTTCACAAGATACAAATATTAGATCCCAAATTATCTAATGAGCTGCCATAAGTCGCTCTTAAATCTTGACCCTTATTTTCACTGTGAAAGATTGCAGAGCAGAAAGTCAGTTGACAACTGCAGGTGTTCATAAAAGACAACCATCTACTCTGCAGTCATTGAGTTTAGAGCTGACTGATTAAGCATCCTGGTACCTTAGGACCCATGGCTGTCAAGTGGACATATGTTGTGAGTCATACCATAATTTGGGGTTTTCTCCTATCCAGCAACAATTTCCTTCCTGGGATTTTTAAGCCTATTGTTAAACTGATAAAAAGAAAAATCCTATTGTCTGAAATACCAGTAGTGGAAGAGCTTATCACACATGGACTACCATTTTTTAGTTTAAACAGAAAACTTTATTTTAGAGAAAGAAATGCAACCAAATATATACAAGCAAATAAAGTAACAATATGTTGGATAATAATCCTTAGGTAAATATCATATAATAGGAAAAGGAGGGAGTATGACAGATGAAAGTAGTGGCATTTAGAGAAAAAGGATTATAATAACTATAGATAGAGAAAAATAGAAGAAAAAAGAAAACCAGTACAATATTATCATAGTAAGTATGCAATATAAAAATATATCAACAATTGTATGAAATATTTTAAGGAATAACAGCTGTAATAATGCATTTAAAATAAATAAAAGTAAATAAATTACTAAGTACATAAGATAGTAAGGAAATATATTTTATGGTGGTTTGGGAACTTTTTCCAATAGGGGATGATGTTGGGGTGATTGTTGTGCAGATGTGTCTAAGAAGATAGTTACAGAGGACCAAATGTGTTCTCTTTTCAGAAGAAAGGACATAGGTGAGGCATATGCACGATCTAGTCTATGGTTATAGCAGACACTATACCACCAGGCCTAGAAGGAAAGTTGTAAGGATTGTTTCCAAGTTTTTGTTATTTGTTGGAAAGCAATTGCAATTAACAAATCAACAACGTCTGTGTTATAAGAAAGAAAATGCCAATGAACAGATAGTGATCCAAGAAAGATGTCAATAGGTGAAAAAGAAAAATGAGTATGGAAAATTATATTGATCTGAGACCATACCTTCAACCAGAATTTATGAGTGAAAGGACAAGAGAAAAGCATGTGGTACAAGTCAGCATAAGGAAGGTCGCACGTTCAGCAATTTGGAGAGGACATATGATTACATTTATGTAAGGAATTTGGGGTAAACATAAGTCAGTTATATATAAAGAAAAGTGTTTGAGTTGCGCTCGCCTATCTTGAAGGTTTACAGATTTTTAGCCATATTTTATCTCAAAAAGTAATGGACCAAGTTATATGAAAATCACTTTCCCATTGAAATTCTATGTTGGTCTTAGTTCTACAATCAGGAGGAGCATTGAGCGATTTTTATATGGATGCAGCATTAGGATGAGTATTTAATGGATGAAGAATATTATGATGAAGTATGGGAGGAGTTATAGAAGATATTGAGAATAAGGAAGAAGAAAGAGTTTGAATCAATATTTTAAACTTAGTAGAGAAAGAATTTGATAATTTGTAAAGAGATTATGCATCAGAAAAAGTAAAAAAGGTATTGTTTCAAAAAAGTTGATGGATCCAAAGTAGTCCTTTATCTCACCACACTTTCCAAAAAATTAGTTTGGTATTAATTTTAAGAGAGTGATTGTGCCAGATGGAGGAATTAAGGAATTCAGCGACGGCTCGTGGAGGGAGTTACGGTGGGGCAGGAGGGTGGGGAGGGGGAGGGGCAGGGTGGAGGTTGCTAAAAACCGGCATATGGATAATTGCAGGTAAGTAAACAATTTAATTAATAAAACGAATTTCGTAGTGCGCCTTGCATCGCAAAATGCAATGCAGTGCGAGCTACGAAATTCGTTTTATTAATTAAATTGTTTACTTACCTGCAATTATCCATATGCCGGTTTTTAGCAACCTCCACCCTGCCCCTCCCCCTCCCCACCCTCCTGCCCCACCGTAACTCCCTCCACGAGCCGTCGCTGAAGGAATTGAGTTCCACTTGAGAGGTGCGAAGTCAAAAAAGAGTGAAACAACTTGTGGGAAGTTTTATGAATAGGTGAAGACAGAAATCGAGTCTTTTGAGTGACAGAGACCAATTCAGCAAAATAGAAGGGAGATAAGAAAGAAAGTTCAATGTCTTTCCATAATGGAGAGGCGTTAATAATGGATTGACTTAAGGATATAGAAAGTTGTTTGAGAAGAAAAGCGCTGTGATAGAGTTGGAAGTCAGGAAAATTGACTCTACCTTGTGATTTAGGGCGTTTGAGCATGGTTAAGGCAATGCATGATTTCTTTTAATCCATAAAAACTTAGTCAAAATAGAATTAATTTTTTTGAAAAAGTAAGAAGGAAAGCTAAGAGGAGTAGCACGGAGCAAATAAAAAATAACAGGCAAGCATCATTTTAATGGTGTCCAATCTACCCAACCAAGATAAAAATAAAGGGTGCCGTTTAGAGACAGATGAAGAGATTGTGGATAGGACTCGGACGTGCACCATTTAAAGAGATAGATTTTGTCTGATGGAGGGAGAAAACCAGAGACCTAAATATTAAATTGTTTGTCAGTTCCATGAGAAATTAGTGGATAGAAAGTGTTGCTTCAAACATAAAATGTTAATAGGGAGAATTTCACATTTATCGTGATTCAATTTATATCCAAAATTGAAGAGAAAGCATTGACCTCAACAATGAAAGTTGGGATAGATTGTTCTGGTTTAGATAAATGCAATAAAATATAGTTTGCATGGTGCTAGAAGCTATGTCTTTTGTTTGATTTTTGAAGGGAAAGGTTCTAGGGCAAGAATAAATAAAAGAGGGGAGAGAGGGCATCCTTGACGAACACCTCTTTGTAACGTAAAGGAATTAGAAATGGAACCATTGGCAAAAATAGAAGCATTGGGAGAGGTATATAACTAGGAGATATAAGAAATAAATTTGGACCAAATCCAAACCAGGATAATGTATGGAAAATAAATGACCAATCCATATGGTCAGAAGCTTTTTCTGTGGCTATCGAAATAGCTGCAAGAGAACGGGAGTAGTGATTGGATTTGTTTAATACATTAAAGAACACTCTGATGTTATCTGAGATATTTTGCTCTTTAATAAAACCAGACTGTTCCTTACAGATAATGGATTGTAAAAGGAGTTCTAGATGAAGAACAAGAATTTTGGCAAATATTTTGCAATCTGAGTTAACTAATGATATTGGTTTGTCATTTTTACAAAGATGGGAATCTCTACCTTCTTTAGGGATTAGGCAGATAAGAGCATCTTCAAAGGTACCACTGGAAGCGTTAGAGGAAATGAAATGTGAAAAAAGAGATATATCTTTTATATTGATATCATGTTCTAGTGGTTAGAAGTCAGTGTCCAAAGGAAATTGTTTGTCTATTGAGGTGGGATAATTTTGTATGTCAATAGAATCTGGAACATTTTCAAGAGAAGTATAATATTTCTTAAATTCTTCTAAAATGTTTACATTTTTGGTTACAGGAGGAGAGCTAGAATTTAAAACATAATCAATGCTAATGTGGTCTTTCTTCATTTTGAGATATGAGGCAAGTAGTTTGCCTGCTTTATTTTGGCCGCCATAATAACGAGTGCTACCTCGTAGAAGATAAGCAGAAGCATTTTCTGTGGATAATTTATTATATTTCAATTTTTCTTTAACAAGGTTATTATGATCAGCCTGAGAGTTAGTTACTGTATAGAGTTTAAGGATTTTATTTGCTTTCTGGGAATTTTGAAGTTTTTTGCGTGCAACATTTGAAATAATAAAATCTCTAGATGAGGCATTGAAAGTCCCCCAGACAGTAGAAAAGGAAGAAACCGAAGATATATTATGTTTAAAGAAGTTCGGAATTAATTATACAAAAGAGCAAGTGAAGGTTTGATCAGTTAATAAAGATGTATTGGAACGCCATCTTTTGTTGGTGACATTTTTAGGAAGTAATTATAAATCTATAATCATAGAAGCATGGTCTGAGATCAATATACAACCAATATCAGCCCGCAGAATAGATTGAGTGAGTGCTTTAGAGACAAGTAAATAGTCAATGCATGATTGTGATAGGTGAGTGGAAGAGAAAAGGGTTTATTCACAAAGTTGTGGATTGCAAAATCTCCAAGAGTCAACAAGCGATCTATGGGAAATCAAGGAAGTACATTGATGATGCACTGGAGAAGGGACAAAAGAGGATTTGGAAGTACCCTCAATGTAGGGGTCAACAATTAAATTACAATCAACACCGAAAGCAACTTATGGTGTAGAAACGGACATCAAAAGAATAAAAATATGTGGCCAAAAATCATTATCAGGCTTAGTGGGGACGTAAACATTAAACAAAGTAATGGAAATATTATTTACTTTGAGGTGAAGAATTAACCAGCGACCTTCATCATCTGAGTCCTGAGATAAAAATGATATATTAAGTCTCTTATGACACAAAATCACAGTCGCATTTCTTTTGGTAGTACCTGGAGAGGAAAATACATTTCCTACCCATTGTCTTTTAAGTTTGGTAACTTCTGAAGTAATTAAGTGGGATTCTTTTAAGAATACGATATCTGATTTAAGATTAGATAAGTAAGTAAGAACTATTTGTCTTTTAATGGATGTACCCAATCCTTTAAGATTCCATGAAATAACATGTAACATCATTAATCAATTCTATACAATGTTAATAAAACATTGTATACTATTACAGCAAAAACAGAATACAATAGAAAACTTGCAGTTTCTAGAAACAAGAAAAACATACATTCCAACGGCAAGGAAGTGATATATGTATGAGGGGAGGTGAGATGGAAAAAAAGAGGAAGGAAGGAAAGGAAAAGACAGAGGAAAGAGAAGGTAAGAGAGAAGAGAGGAGAAAGAGGAAGAACAGAAAAAATGACAATAGAAACAAATTAAAAGGTTCGAACATAAACATACAAAACAATAAAACATACCAAAAAACTCAAACATGCGTGGAGGGTGTTGAGGCCACAGGGGGAAGACGAACAGCCAGTTACAAAACTCCAAGTGAGACCATGAGGAAGTATCAATTGATAACAGACTGCACTACAATGGGTGAGGTAGGAAGATGGCACCTGACAGGAGAAGGCATAAGGAGATTAATGAGTCAGAATATATTATACGAACATTGTAAAATTACAACTTATTTTAGTAAAGAGAAGAAAAACTTCAAATTGAAAACAGTCCTGTCAACTCCATGGAATCTTCTCTGCAGCCATCAAGAAATTGTTGAAGCATTGCTGGGTCTTTATAGGTTGTCGTTTTATTTTTGTAAGTCACTTTCAAATGGCAAGGATGTATTAGGCCAAATCTAGCATTCTGGGTGAATGGCTAAGAAGCTTTTCATTTTGTCTGCTGTGACCTTCACATAGTTTTGTGAAAAGTGTAATTGGAAACCTTGCCCGGAGACTCGACGTTTGGTTTTTGCAGCTTGTAGGACTTTCATCAGGTCTGTATATTCTAGAAAATATATTACACCTCTAGGTTTATGTTGAATGGATGTATGCAAAGGAGGTCGACCAAGTCTGTCAGCTTGTTGTATGTTTTTAAGTTCAAGAAAAGTTTATTAAATGTAAATAAGATAGAAGCATATAAAATACAACAGCAATACGGATGAGAATACATACAGCGTAGCGTTTAAAATTAGCATTGAAATAATCAATAAAAGAAAATAGTACAACATGCAGAAAAATCTGGTAAATCAAAGTCATAAAACAGTTGATTAAATAGTAAACATTTGAGTAAAATGAGGTGAATAAAGTCAAAAAGGAAAGAGGATGTCAAACTAAAGGAAGTTATGGAGGTTTAGCGACTTCTTGTTGAATAGGAGTTTGAGACAAAGAACGCCTTGCACTTTTATCAATAAACATTGTAACTGGATCCCAAATTTCTTTTCGTTTTGGAGCTAAATGTAGTGGGTAAACATATGTTGTATCTAACATATGATTATAACAAACATCATACCATCATGCCTGAAATTAAATTTTTGTAGAGTCCTTCCAATGTTTGGTTACCTGCTGAAAGGCCACTGCCAATAGCAAGTCAATTATTCGCACGTTAAAAGCACAATGTTTCCAATTAGGTGAAATGCTACCTAAGAAGATATGAGGGATAGAAAAAGGGTGGTTAGATGAGAAGATATGGTTGATCTGAGACCATACTACAACCTGAGAGTTGTGAACTAGGGTGTAATTGAAAAGCATATGAGGTAGATCTGCAAGTAATGAGGAGCAAGTGCAGCATTTATCTGATATATCAGGATGCCTCTCACTAAGAGGAAGTGGTGATAATAAAAGACAGTTGTATATGAAAAAGAGTGTCTGAGTCGTGTTTGCAGCTCTGGAGGATTTACGTAATTTAGTCCAAATTTTATCCCATAGTTCTACAGACCAGGAGACTTCGAGAGCTGTTTCCCAAGCAACTTCTGTCTTAGTTTTAATACGTGGATTAGGCGTAGCATGCAAAGTTGCATACATTTTGGAACCTCTGGTACCATGAAGCAATAGAGGCCGTAATGCAGAAACAGTAGGAGGCTCGTTGTATGTTTAATGATGGGGAATCAAGGAATTCAAGAACTTGTGGTAAAAAAGATTGAAAAAAGGAGATAGAGTTGGATCCTTCCAATCCTTCCGCCAAACCATAAATATGTAAGTTGTTGCACCTGTTTTGATTCTCAAGGTTCTCCACTTGTTTTTGAAATTGTAGAATTTTTGATTTCATAGGTTGAACTTGTTGAGAGTATATTTGTAAAGATTCTATTTGTAGTTCCATTACATTAATTTTGTCATGTAGTGTGGACTATTTATCCTCTAAGGCTTGCAGTCGATATTTATTTGTTTCATATGTGGTTTGAGAGCTCTGATCTTGTCTAAAAGTAGTTCCTCAGAGATTGGCGGAGGAGATGTGGTTGGAGAAGGAGGGTCTTTTTTAATCCTTTTAGTAGAAGATAAAGGGTAGGGGGTAAGAACTTTAGACGTATTATTCTCATTTAATGTGTAAGAATGTGGAACAGAAGTAGTATACATGGGGCAAAGTGGTCTTTGCGTCTGTAGGATAGGAAGGTTTGTCATGATCTGATTCCTCCATATCAGTTTGTAGTATTGAAAAAGAGTTCGAGGTGTGACTTGTACTGGTGTTTAGATGTGGGGATGGATTGGATGAAGAACTTGCACCGCTGCCGGATTTAATTCTCCCCATAGACATATGAGATGCAGTCAGAAGGAAAAGCTGTGTGTGATAAGTAAGATGATTGTATACACAATGTCATTAACAGAATAGCAAAGGTGGAAGAAAGAGTAATGTTAAAGGGTCATCTAATTCCAAAAAACTATAGGAATAACAATGTTCACAAATGGTCACATGACAAAAATTAAGAGGGCATGAATAAATATGAAAAAATATCAGAACTTGTATGTCATCATTCAAGAAACCATAAGATATATAATGCCTCAAGCAGGTGAAAGTATACAGCGGTGCCAAAAACGCTTATGCAGAAAGCAGGAAATAAAATGGTGGTCGTTCAGAGCCAAACCAGCTCATGCAGCCGCCATTATTAGAAGTAACACAATAAAAACTGACTGAAAGGTGCAACATCTAATGAATGATGGCATGCATCCTATCTCCTAATGTTAAAAAAGGCAACATTTGGACTTAGCTTAGAGAGAGAGAGAGAAACATGCAGATGCATCAATCTGCAAACAAGAGGTCCATTTCTTGACAGCCATGGGGTAATGGATAATCAGCTTAATGTTTGCCTGACTTTAGGTTTTGTTTAGTGAATGGGTATCCTAGGCTCAAGGGATAGATTTGGGCTAGACCAGTGGTTCTTAAGCTTTTGACTCCTGTGGACACCCACTTAATCATTATTGGAACCCAGGCCCCCCACTGAAGCATTATTGGAATCCTCATTGAGTTATTACAGACAGCAGGGGACCCCAGTTTAATCATTTTCGATGACTTGAACTGCAACACAATACACAAAAAAATACAAGAACAAGCATTAATTAAACAAATATACAAGTTATGAAATATTTTACTTAATTCAGAAACAGATATAAAAAACATCAACATTTTAGTTATAATGGGAAGGTTGAAGCCTTCCTAAATGCAATTGAAATCACTGTTCAGCCATAATAGCCTCCATTTGATGCACTTGCACTGCTCCAACAAATGAATCCGAAGATACTAACTTAGGGCCATATTTATGATTTACAGACATTGTACATTTGGCAATGTGCAAAACAAATATACATCCTCAGGAGAGGCATAACGGGGAAAAATATTTTTTTTTCTCCTCGTTATTTCCTTTTTCTCTATGTGCTGGAATCTGCAGCACACATAGAGGAATATGCCTTTCAGAAGTGCTTTTTTGCAGGAAAAGGTCCCTTACTACACAAAAACAATTCTGCTTGCAACACAGGCACCCTTGCATCATAGTTCACGGGTGCCTGCGTTGGTGCTAGGAAGCCCATTGTGCTCCAGCGCAGAGGGAAAAGTCAGGAATGTGCCATAGGCCTGAAAAACAGCATATTCCTGCCCTATCCAGTGATGCAGTGCAGTGCAGCTAGACGACTTGCTGCGCTGCACCACTATTTCATAAATATTCCCCTTCATTTTTAGCCTCCAGTTCCAAATTCTTTTACATTTACAGAAATTTAAAAATGTTACAGTGTGTTTCTCAATTTATATACACTTTATTCGTTTGTTATTATTATTCCCTTTTTTAAGCAGTCACTGACCCCCGAATTAGCTTCACAGACCCCCAGGAGCCTCCAGACCACAGGTTCATAAACAGTGGGCTAGACTTTGCTGGGTAGCTGGAATGATGCATACACTCTTGTATATAGGCTCCGGTTGAGTGTCATCTGGGCTAGACTGGGCATGCTGCTGGACTCTGCGGTATTCTGTGCTCTGTTGCTTTCAACTGTGGGCTGCACTTTCGTCTGATTGACATGACCTCTGGATTGGTGTGGCCAATGGTTCAGTGGGATAGGGCATCAGATTTGTCATTGGACTGAGTTATGGACAGCGCAGGGCATGTGGCCAAGAAAATCCATGATACTATTTTGGAAGACAGCAAAACCTTTGCTCCAGTCCAAATCATATTCAAAATTCAAATGTTAGTAAGAATGTTCACTGAACTGACGGCGATACCAGAGACTTGCAGCTAAACGCTCAGATATTCAGGTGCCTACTCAGTCTTTAAACTGCCCAGTTTAACTATTATTAGTATGACTGTCTTGCATAATTATAATTTCTTTGTCTAGGATTCATTCAAATTGTGTAGTGTACTATATAAACTGTCAATGTTATTATGAATGTTGAAAGTAAAATAACCTGCTGCCAGTATGCTCACTGGTCAAGTCAAACAAAGAGAGGAGTTATTTTTGGAACCAGCATACATTAACTCTCTGCAAACGCGTTTGCTTATTTCTGCAAGCTGTTGAAATCTAGCATGGGCTTTGACGAATTAATGTTGGTGAAAGCATTGACAGTGTCCTACCAGGATGTGGGCAGTAGTCTTGTCCCATCTATTCACAGTTGTATGTAGTGCATTTTCTACCTGTTCTATAAATGTCCTGGGAAAAAGAGAATTCTTATTGGCACCAGCTGACACTAACAACTGTGCAATTATCCCTCTAGTCTTTTTCATCTCTGTCCAGCATCCCCAGTGGCCTCAGAAAATCACCGAAATGTCCGTCAACAATGCTGTTCCAGAGCTACCTCTCCTGGCACTATAGACACCACCTCATTTGATTAACCAGAGACCCTATGAAATGGCAAAAATGTGACACGCGAGAAGGATAAAAGAAATGCACCCTATTTCTAGGATGCTAATGTTGGTCCAAACACATAGGGCATGATTCTGATGCGGTTAGGAAAGCCTCCTAATGCATTTGCTCCATCCAAATCGGATTGGGAACGTGTCTTTCCAAACGACTCGGAAAGGTTTCTGACTGACCGAGTGAAATGTGAGTTAGGCATTAGGAATATCCCAATCTGAACCAGACGGCATGTGGAATGACCAAACAGTACGGGGCAGAATCATACGTCTCTACAGGCCGCGTTTCTGAACGACCGAGTAAAAATGTAAACCCATATTTGTAAAGCTTGAACTACTCACCCTTACGGGTCTCAAGGCGCTGGGGGCTGTTGTGGAAATTAAGTGAGGTATTGCCCAGAGTCACACGGTGATGAGCTGAGCTGCCTCCGGAGCCAGGGATATAACCGTAAACCCTGTGCTCCGAAGTGAGTTGCCCTGGCCGCTGCACCACACCTCTCCACTCTGATACTGGATTTGACCAGCTTTTCCGAATCATGCTGTCCGACTTGAATTGGCAGTCAAAATCAGACTTTGGGGGTCCATAGTGGTCTCCCTGCACCCAGAACCTTCCCAATTGGGCCTGTGGGGGTACCCATGAGTCCCCCCTTACCAGCCATGAACAATGTGGCAGGTCCCGGGGGGCCCGCTACAGTGTGCCTGATTCAATAGGAGCCTATGCATTCGGTTGGAGCAAAGGCTCCCATTGAAGTTAATGGGACTCCAACCAAATCGTATCTGGAAGCATCCGGATGCTCAGTCGGCTGGACTCTCCCGATCCGATTCAGTCAGAAACCATTCCCAACCCCATTCGGTCGGGAAGCTTTCCAAACCGTATCAGAATCGGGCCCTT
Organism: Lissotriton vulgaris; assembly: GCF_964263255.1. Classification (NCBI taxonomy): domain Eukaryota; kingdom Metazoa; phylum Chordata; class Amphibia; order Caudata; family Salamandridae; genus Lissotriton; species Lissotriton vulgaris. The sequence continues at coordinate 205,380,587 of NC_141699.1, read as the reverse complement.
AATTGTAAATGATGAGGTATGTCTACAAGAATTACCAGTGATCACTGTCATCAGCTAATAGCGACGTAATATAGGAGACCCAACATAGTACTGGGGCACCTATACCAGTGAAGAAGCACTGTGGAGAACCATATGGTCTCTGCTCCACACCCAAACAAGTGATACAGGGGCACTGAATAATCCATCTGCAGTGTACTTCATCCTGCATTTTCTTTCATCACATACAAATTTTGGTATCTCAGAAAATGCCAAAACAGTTCAGAGGATGCGTTTTATTTCCGTCCTTTAATGTGGCACTTAGTTTAACTCCCAAAATGATAAACAGAGATGCATGCAACACATTACTAGCATGAGAAATGTAATTTTGATTAAATGTAGTAAAGAGTGTGGAATGTGGAGATATTGCCCTTAAAACCCTCGAGGGCTGTATGGCCACTATATCATATTTAGACACTAACAAACATGATGGATATTTCAACAGATAATATTAATAATCTTGTCCAGCCATCAAAGACCTCGATTATGAGCGCCTCGGATGATCTGGCTCTGTGAAATCAGATAACTCGGGAATCGGGAATCGGAATTCAGCAGTGGCAACAAATATCTCAAATTACGTGTTTATCCTTAAAAATAGGGTATAACATGGAGATTTCGATGTTTTCAATACCAAAATCAGCCTATCCAGCTAAATACTGGGAAATCTTATCAGTAAAATTTAAAAGGGGAACATTCAGAGGGTGCAAACTTTGCTTTACAACCTGTAATTGTAACCCACACACAAAAGGGGTTGCCCAGAGGACGCACTTTGAGTAAATCAGTTGTAATCAAGGCCATAATATTAGGGCATATAAAAATAATGTTAGGAATATGCCCTTCCTTTTTGAAAATGATATATAACTTAACCAATTAAAAGTGCCACTGGCAAGAAGCAATAACAGTCTGTTCATACTGCAGCAAACATACAATTGGTAAAAATGTTCTATACAAATGCCTATACGTTAACATGCCAAGCAAAATTTAATATAGATCTTTTTCGCACTTGGTTTCTAGATACACGCATAACATTCCCTGCAATAACAATCTGTACTAGAGTGTGGCTTTTAGCACTGTTTCTGTAACAATATTCAGAAAAGGTGTGCATTATTACTCCTGGGTCCACCCAGCTATTGTCACTGCTGCCTCTCATCCTTCTCTTGCAGTTGATTATTTATCCCATTAACTGAGATTCAGAGGAGCAGATCCACTCCCAACGGGGAATGTGAACATCATATAAATAAGAATGTATTCCACAAACCAACGACACCTGTCCACTCTACATGACCCCTACACGGACACATTCCACGCATACACAGAACCAAAATAGGAGGACGAGCATTCTCTTACATCACTCCTATAGTGGGGAAAGACCTCCCTCTCCACACCAGATCCTCCTACTCTCTTTTTGAATTTAACCAACCTAGCATAGGCAGGGCTAGGCACACACCTACTCAACGCCAGGATACTCTTGAGGGTGATAATGCGCTTTAGAAATACATAGACATAACATAACATTTCAATATGTGAAATGAAGTATTTTTAAAGTACGATTTGCCTCATAAATGGTTTTAGGGAGTGTTCTGAAATTGTTTTTTTGAGTTTTTCCAGCCAATAAGGTTTGCAAATTATACCAATACATTTTTTAATGTATCCTTAGCCATTCTGGACTTCTACACTGGTCTAACACGTTATCATTTAATAGAACCTTACTGTGGGTAGTTTTGGGGCTCACTTTAATACTTTGGCATTGCTAATAAGCAATAATAAACGTGAACATAATCTAAAATAAATTGTACCGCAATGATTGACACGTATTATACAATTGTCATAAGTTAGGAAATTGGCGTAATGACCATGAAATGTCTTGTACTATTGACCATTATTTTTCAAGAGAATGTGGTTATTGGTAGAACAGTATTGGTGCCAGAGAATTATGTTAATTACTGAAGGCATGTATCAGTTAAACCGCCTTTACCATACAGGCCGCTTAACCACAGAATTCTTTCTTATCAAAGGAATTAAGCATTCAAACCGACTTGGCATTCAAAAATCAATAAAAATCTGTCTGTTCTCCAAAATATGATGGACGATGCATCAACCAAAAGTAGAAAGCAATCTTACACAGAAGTAGGATATGGATGACAGATGTCTTTATGACAATACCAGTTCAAGAAGCAGAGCTAAGTTTCCACAAGGATGATAGACAACACGGCATGCACAAATATCTCTCACTTCACTGCATAAGACCAGCTACTCAACTGTAAATGCAGAAGAAGCGCAAGCCACTCATAATCATGAATAATTCCACAGCACTTCTAACATTGGTCACACTGACAGCCCACACTCTTCCAATCAGACACAACAAAAATATAAAGCTTAGTTCTCACTCCTTTCTGCTCCACTACTTACTGATCGATGTGACATATTATCATCAAGCGGAATTACAAAACACTTCCCACAAAGGTAACACCACCAACCCACATCTTTCAAATACTCACCAGCTACCCAGTGTCATGATGCCCTTTTAACTTTGTCACAGGTATAAACACCATATTCAAATAACAAGAATATAATGTGTGAAAATGTAGTTCAGTCTGGTTTTTAGGAAATGATAATTAAGGCGCACAATTTTACATTTTGCATAATGAGTGCATTCATAAGCAAAATGTGATTTACTTGACTAAATAACATGTGTACATTAATCATATAATTTGTAGTAGGTGACTACATATAGTCATTATAAACAGCACCCAAGTTAACATGATTAAATATTTAACATTAGCCATTATTATATTGTTATTTTGAATCTTAATTTTATACATGAAAGCCCTGCACATTCTGTATCTGTTTGCTTTGCTTGTTATGTGTTTTTCCACAGCGGATGCTGTATTTATTTTCACGGATGTCCTTTCATTAGCTAGTTAATAGATATTTTTTATGTATTAATCGACGGATTGTAAGGTTCTCATGAAAGAAAAGAAGATGCCAGTGTGGGAGAAGTGACTCGTGGGAAACACCGCCATGCATGTATCATTGTTTTGACATGAGAAAATGGGGCGTATACCTGCTCCCAGCGTTGGGAGAGAACTGATTGGTTCCTACAAGTGGAGACAACCTGAACTTTTGCAAATGCCATGTTTATCGAATTATAATAGTGTGTATCCCTGAACCTAGTTAGGGGAGATTCTCTTGCTGACTTTCATCTGAGAAGACCCTTCTCACCTCTGCTGATCTCTATATCTTGAGTGCAAATGCTTCATGCCTAAGGATTCTCATACTCTTGTTCAGAGACCTTTATTTGGATTTCTGAAGCTGACACCTTACATTATTTACCAGACCAAAATGTTTTACATCGAATCATACAAGCTAAATAAGATTAGGGATTTCCTTTATGGAACACACTTTTTGGATATGCTGTATTCTTTATATAATTCCCACTAAAGCTCTATTTTTCCTTGTCTTGAAATATGAACTCTTTGACTACTTAAACTTTTAAGTGATGATTGCTTGAATGAGAGTTATTAATGGACTAATGTCATTGCTTTAAATAAATCTTGTGAATAAATTATTTTTTTATCTTCTTTAAATTCTCCTTGTCATATTCTGTGGTGCCCAGTGCTTTTACTGTGTATGGACCAATATTTAACTTCTAGATCCTAAGCACCTCTTCTTGTTGATGAACAAATGTTCATACGACCAGTGGCAGGGTTTGTAAAATGATTATACTTTTAGATTAAGGTTCAGGTATCCCTCCTCCTGCAATACGGTGGTAAAAGGCATCAGGGGCCTCATTTATGAAAAGTGTTGCATCGCTAAGGTAAAACAGTGATGCAACACTTTTTACTGCACCCTCTTTGAGACACCATGGATGCACCGCATTTACGGTGCTGATGTCGCAAGGATTGACAGATGGGTCAGGATCCTGACGTATCTGTTGGATCAAAACTCACAGATTGCTGGAGTTGGGTCATAAGCATGATGCACCTCCAGCAATGCATGGGGGAGCCCTATACCTATTGCACTGCATCCCCATTACGCCGGCTATAAGGCAGGTGTAAGGTTTTGACACAGTGGCATCCTAGAAGTGGCGCAGTGAAATCTGATAGATTTCACTGCGCCACTTCTATGTGGCTTTTTTGCAGTGGAACACCCACCCTGGATACATTATACCTGCAGCAGGCATAAAGTGGCACAGGGGTTTACAAAGTGACACATCTGCCTAGATGCATCACTTTGAAATTATGGCACAACGAGGTGCATTATTTACGCCGCTGCTGCATCACAAAAAGTGACGCAACAGCAGCACAAAAGTGCCAAAGGGGCTCCTAAGTAAGCCGCCAGGTACTGAATGTTGCACTCATAGACAGTCTATAAAAGCATGCCATTCTCCACAGAATAAAGTTACTGCACCAACGTATACCACTAAGAAAATGCAATGTCTAATATTCTATCTTTTTACATCATTTAATTGGTCCTTTGGAATTATAAATATATGAGTTTGAATAATGCTTTGAGTTGTGGCCCCCGTTCAAAAGTGTGAAGTCGATTGGTGCACAACATATTGAAATCGAAATAAATATATGGAAGAAGCTGTAGTTGCTGTTTACATTTTTTGGAGTGGGGATTATCAGGCTGAACTTAACTTCATTTGCCAGATTCGCTTCCTCTTTTCTTGATGCGTAATTTAATCAGAATTTCCATGCAATTTGGTCATCCATTGCCGTATAAATCCTTGGGTCATGACTACTAGCAACATGAAGAGTATTCGTGCTATTGTACAGCATTGTGCAAGGCTTCTCTTTTTCGTCTCTTCTCTCTCTAACCTCCTGTAGATTGTAAATTCACACTGCAAGCGTTTTATAAGTTAATCAACCACAATGCACTGAAAAACGCTTATTTATAGGTCATGTAGTAGAAACTGACCAAATAATTACTTGTGTTCCCATGCTTCAGCACCTCTGCTTTCGAACCTGCTGTGACAGAATGACTTGAGCTGGAAATCTGCCAGACACTATAAAGGTTCCTGCAGGCTCACAGTTTAGGATGTCGCCTCTCTGACTGATAGCAACTGTTCTCTCGCTTAAATTCCTCCAACCAAGCATCACTTCTGACACTGCCTCCCAGGATTTCCCAGGCACCGAAGAGTTGAAGTGTTTGACATCCTCTGCTAGGTGTAAGTAAAATAATACCACAGCACTAGAAAGCTGTGACTACCAGTATTACCTGCAATAATCTTTGAAACTGATTGTTTTAATGAGGTAATTGTTTTATGTTTGCCCGCTAGATCCACTTGGATTTTTAGGCTTGTTTTTAGCCCTTCAGCTCCCGGCACGAAGGTTTTCGCCGGTGAGCAGTCTAGTTTTTCCCCACGACTCAGCTGCCGCACAGCCAGGCTGATTGGAGGGCCCAGGGGGGCATACTAATTTAAGGAGTTTGGAGTGGACATGTAGCGGGCACGGGGTGCGGGCTTGCCAGAGGTGCACCTAAGGCAAGCCTGTCTGGGTCCGACCGGGTCCAGGGGCCAGGACCCCTGGTTAAGTTAAAGGCTGTTCTATTCGGCGGAGGAACTGTGGGTCCTGAAAGGTATGGGCAGGTTACCGCCACTGCATGATTTGATGGAAGGGAAGTTAAGGGTGGATAATTTTTTAGTTAGCAAGGTTGTGGTTTTGTGCCTGTGATGCAACAAGCACGCAGCGTGAAGGTCAGGTGACCTGTAATTAATAAAGAGGGTACGTGTGAATGTACGCCAGTCGGGCTACGCAGGTTTGACCCAGTAAGACCACACTCCCGTCTCCTGTGTCTCAGTCAGTGTCCTAAGCCCTATTAATTATCCCCCCATCTGTGTCAGTGCCGGCCTGTAACCTCGGCACGCACCTGACACAACAGCTGGCAACAAGGGTGGTCATGCCCTTGCATCGCACGGAGTGGTGGCCACGAGCTTCCACATCTGCTCGCGGGGCTCATGCCCCGATGTGCAGCGCGCTGTGCCCTTGCTCAGTCGGAGCGCCGGAGGACCCCACTGCTGTGGTGGAAGTGGCCCGAACTGCTGTGGGAAACCGACAAAGGTGAGCGATTGCAGCGCTGTTCCCCGCACTGCAGCCAGCCGCGTGTGCAGCCTCCTGGGGCCGTGCGCAACTACGCTGTGGCATGCCCCCGTGTGGGTGTGAGCGCAGGCCGCAGCGGAGCCTCGCTGTGGAGCGCCCCGGGCCTGAACAGCCTCGGAAGGCTAAGGAGTCAGCCCCGCCCATTGCTTCAGCAGCGCTGCAGGGTGGGGGTGAAGAGCAGGGAGAATAGTGAGGAGCTCTCCCAGAACACGTGGGGGGGGGGGGGCAGCAAGATAACCTTATTCCAGGCCCATTTGTGGTCTGGAGGCCTTAGAGTGCCCGAACAGCTGGTGAGGACTGGTGCAGGCAGCACCCCCCAAAGAAACACAGCATAGCAGGCAGCTGCAGAACCAGGTGCAGGCAGCACCCCAAAGAAGCACAGCATAACAGGCAGCTGCAGAATCAGGGACACTGGGAGCAAGCTTCACCACGCCCTCGTAGTTAACTACACAGGTGCAGGAAAAAAAGGTAGCCTACACAGACAGTCCACATGCACACGCAGGTCCACGCTCCTGCAACAAGGAGGGACAGCGGTCGCGCAAAGGAGCCCACAGAGTCTCTAAGCACAAGGCCATAGACGGTAGACATGCCCACAATACCCCCAATAGAGCTTTCATAGTGGAAGGTTCACCCTCATCACTCGCACCAAAGTGGCTGGACTGGGTGGACCGCTTACTCATATTCTTAGGGGCCACTAAGGTCCATAAGGACCTTAGTGACCAGAAAAAATGTTGCTACACCTGGTGGGCAAAGACATGCATAACATCACCAAGACACTTGTAGAGGCCACGCCAAAGAATCACCACACATTGATAAGGTCCTCAATGGACACTTTGAGCCGATGGGCAATCAAGACTATGAAAGGTTCATATGCAGACAAGCGCGCCAGCTCCCTGAAGAAACGCTGCATACTTGTCACGGAAGACTCAAAAATCTAGCGTTAACGTGCGGGTTCCAAGATGAAACAGAGTAGATTATGGGACAAGTATTTCAGGGTTGTGCGTCTGCCAAGCTCCGTGAACGGATACTGGAAGAATCCGGGTAATCCCTCACCGACATACTGACCCTGGTACGCACCAAGGAACTGTCTAAGGCTCGCGCAGAACACATGGAGGCTGCCCTCCAGTCACTGATGAAGACAGAACCAGTAAATGCTGTGACGACCAAGCCCACGTCAAGGTGGAACAAGAAGGGCTCCGTTACGATGACCTCAGGGCAAGCTAAAACGTGTGGATACTGCGGTAGGACACTCCACCAAATGTCAGAATGCCCAGCTAAAGGCAAGAGATGCTCAGGATGCGGGCAATTCAATCATTTTGAAATGGTCTGCAGGTCCAATAGATATTGCAAGCTTCTGCAAGTGGTCAATGCAATACCCGAAAGGGAGAGACCACAAAGTGACATGGATGACTACGAGGAGGAAGAGCGGGTAACATACAAAGTGCACATGATCGGCACCGCTACCCGGAAAGCGCAAGGTCTACCCCAATACAACATTCGTTTGGGACCACAAGACGCCATGGCAGTAGTTGACACGGGTGCCACCATCAACATCATGCCTTCTGCACTCCACCAGACCATGAATCCAGTGCCCACACTCTACCCCTCAGTGATCACCGTCTTCGCTTATGGTCACGATAAACCCATGAGAATACGGGGTCACTTTAAGACGTCAATCTCCCATGGCAACCGCTCAATCACCACCAACGTGTATGTCACCGAGGATGGGCAAGGCATGCTATTGGGGTGCAAGGCTGCAGAAGATCTGGGAGTGGTGACGTTTGCCTTCAGGGTGCACCAGGAGTCCATTCAGCACCTTCTGACCGAGTTCTCGGAGGTCTTTGAGAGAATTGGACGATTCAAAGGCAACAAGGTTCACCTGCATATTGACCCAACGGTCCAACCAGTGGCTCTGCGGCATCGGCGAATAGCCTTTCACCTGTGCCCCCTGGTAGAGGAAGAACTCAAGAAGCTGGAGGCAGCCGGCGTCATTAAGAGAGTGACCGGACCCACGCCGTGGGTCTCGCCGATTGTCATCACCAGGAAGCCCAAACAACCCGGCACAGTGAGGATCTGTGTAGACATGCGGCTACCAAATGCTGCCATCAAAAGGGAACGCCACATCACCCCAACAATAGATGATCTCATTGGAGAAATGGTCGGGCATGTTGGTTCTCCAAGTTAGACTTAAGGTCCGGATACCATCAGCTGGTGCTAGATGAGGCATCTTAAAACATCATAACCTTCTCAACTCATGTGGGGCTAGGAAGATATACCTGTTTGAGCTTCGAGGTGTCGAGTGCGGCTGAGGTTTTTCAGAACATAATACACAAATTAATCATGGACATCCCTGGTGTGATCAACGTCAGTGATGACATCATGGTCCATGCAAAGACCACCCCGGAACACAATTCCCACCTCACTCAAGTGCTTCGCCGACTGCGGGATGCCAGACTCACCCTACACCGGGAAAAATGTGAATTCCTACAGAAGAAGTTACAGTTCTTCAGCTACACACTTTCCACAGAAGGAGTCAATCCCGATCACAAAAAGGTCAGTGACATCAAAGATGCTGTGGCACCCACCAACGTGACCGAGGAGCGCAGCTTCCTTGGTATAGTGAACTACTGCGTGAGATTCATTAGAGATCTCTCCACCCTTACGCTACTGCTACGAGAGCTCACAAAGGACTCTACCCCTTGGAAGTGGGGCCCCAACCAAGCGAAAGCCTTCAAGGAAATTAAGAATGCACTCTCAGAGGTGACCACGCTTGCCTTCTTTAACCCTGGAAAAATTACCCAGATAGTGGTGGATGTTGGCCCCATGGGTTTAGGGAATGTGCTGTTGCAGAGACGACACCAGGATGACGATTGGGCCCCCGTAGCATTTGCAAACCGGTCCCTCACCAAAACAGAACACTGATACTCACAGATCGAGAAGGAAGCTATTGCCATTCACTGGGGGGTGTTGTCATTTTCATCTCTATGTCTATGGCAAGCCATTCGTGGTGGTGACTGATCACAAGCCGCTCGTGGCTCTGGTCTCTGGGACCTCCACCAAACCAACCCCTCGGATCGAGAAATGGATGTTGCAGCTCCAAAACCACAACTGCAAGGTGGAGTACCAACCAGGGTCCCGGAACCCGGCTGACTACTTGTCGGGGCACCCCAGAGCAGCCACCGCACGGGAGATGGAAGAAGCGGCAGATACTGAAGAGTAAGTCAGGTGCGTCACGCCTCGCTCCTGCCCTCTTCCCCTCTCCATGGAGAATCTGAGAGTAACAATGATCAAAGATGACTGTTTGCAACGGGCCAAAGCGGCTCTAAAAAGCGGCAACAGGCACAAAGCCAAAGAAGAATGGAAGATCCTAACAGCAAATGCCCAGCGCATCATGGGCAGCCTGTACTATGTCAGAAAGGAGATCACTGAAGACAGCACGGGGTGCTTGTTGCGAGAACGCCGGCTGGTGATCCCGACGTCCCTCACCACTCAAGTCGTTCAGCTTGCTCACATTGGTCACCAAGGCATGGTCAAGACTAAATCCAGACTTAGAACCAAAGTATGGTTCCCATTAATGGACGAACTGGTGAAAGCCACTGTCCGCTCTTGCACATCCTGTCAGGTGAGGGGGAAGCACCCCGCCCAGCTCCAGTCACTGCGGAACCAAGACCGAGGCCTCCGGGGGGCGGAGCTAGCCGGCAACGGGAATGGATGCCTAGTCCCGAGGCTCCGCCGTGCACTGCCTGGAAAATCCTACACGATCCTTTAATAGTAGCGTGAATACGCCGATCCCGGGCCCCTCTGTCTCACCTGCAAGTGAGGAGGGGGGCAGATATCTCGGCGGCGCGGAGGACCAGGGGACGCGGCTGTGCAGGACGGTGCTCGCATCCCCGTGAGACCAGGCCTGAGAGCAGCGGGCTAAAGTGGTGGTGGAGCCCGGCCGACGTAGCGCTGCGTGCGGCCGCGGGCTCCGCCGGTTGCCGGCCCAGCGGCACTCCCGCCCGCCCGAGTGCGGGGCACTTCCGGAAGTTAAAACTGCCTACTGCCTCCTGCCACGACCCCGGAGCTGCAGCCAGTGGGAGCGGGACCTGAGCGGGCGGTCAACGTGCCGGCGAAACACCGGGGGAGAGATGAAGGGCTGGTGCCCCCCCCGCCGAGGTGACGAAGGTACGGAGGCCCAGGGTTAGAGGGCGCTGAGCAGCCTCCTGTGGGGCAGAAGCCGCTGGGGGCCGCACTGGGGACTGCCCCCCACTAGAGAGCTTGAGAGGCGAGGTGATCAGCCCCCCTGGAAGGCTTGGCGCCATTTCCCTACGGAACGCGCTGGATGAGGCGCTGTGGCAGGCCATAGTGGAGTCGCCTGAGTCAGCGTTTACAGGAGGTGAGGTGCCCACCTGGTCGGAGTACAGTGGAGCGACTGGTCAGTTGAGAGGCCCCCGGGTACCCCCGTTTCCTCCTCATTCTGCTTCTTGACTGAACTTATGTTTGGCACCTGGGCCAACCGCGACTGGGGGCAGAGGCACGCACCCTCAGGTCTTTTGCCGATAGTTCCCCTCGGGCCATGCGACGCTGAGGAGTGGGCGTTGGCGGGGTTGCCTTTTCCCGTCGCTTTCCACGATCGAGCTGATTGGGGGTACGGTGGAGTACCTGTGAGTTGCGACCCCGTATCTACTAGCAGCATAGACGTCCCCGGGGACCCCGCACCTACTAGGACACAGCCGGTGATCGCTGAGAGAGACAATGGGCAAGGGGGATCGAACCCAGAGCAAGCTCCCCTTCTCTCAGAAGAGGCTGCTCCAGCAGAGCCCGGCCACGGACGACGGTCCAACAACTCGGACGGAGGAGGCCCGGAGTGCTGACTCGGACATTAAAACCATGCTGCTCTCTATGGAACAGGGGATACAGACCAGCATCTCTGCCCTGGGGTCCAAGATAGACACCATGTCATATAGGATGGATTGGATGGCGGAACGGCTAGATAAACACGCAGAGGGACACGACATGGCGGAAAGAAGGATGACGGAGGTAGAGGTGGCGCAAACGGACCTGGACACAGCACAGAAGAAGATGGAGAGGATGATGCAGGTCCTGAGCGATAAGACTGAGGATTTGGAGGCGCGCTCTTGACGCTGCAATATACGCATCACGGGCCTTCCGGAGAGCACAGCCACTGGTCCTATGGAACGATTTGTGGAGCAGCTACTCACGAAACTACTGGGGGACGGAGTGTTTTCGGCCATGTTCACAGTTGAGAGGGCGCACAGGTCGTTAGCCCCAAGACCGCGCCGTGTGCGCCGCCGCGCCCAATAATAGCAAAACTCCTCAATTACAGGGATAGAGACACTGCGCTCCGCCTGGCGAGATCCAAACAGCATCTGCAATACGAAGGGTGCGCCATCTCGCTATACCCAGATTTCACGGCGAAGGTGCAGGAGGAGCGGAAACAATTTATCCCTCACAAGAAGCGCTTACGAGAAATGGGCCTGGACTATGCCTTGCTGTACCCGGCCAAACTGCGCGTTAACAGGGGAGGACACTCCCATATCTTCACGGATCCAAAGGCACTACAACAGGCGATGAAAAGGTGGGCGAAGGAACAGAAAACAAACCCAGAGCGGAACCCCGAGGGAGAAGGATCCGACGGACGACTGATCACTGTCTTTGGTGGACTGCCTTGCATGTTTCTGGCATGGATATCCCGAGACAGTGGTGTGCTGCGTATTCCCTGGAAGGGAGTCGAGAAGTTCCTTGCCTTAGGAGACTGTGGCGGATTGTACAGATAAGTGATATTGCGGGGGTATACGGGGTGGGGGGATCCGCCCGGGTGGCAATGTGTTACACATTTGGTCCGGATATATGAGGGGACCTGCTGCAGGAGACTATGTGAATGACCCTCGATGGTTATAGGCCTGGCCCTGGGGACATTGGCAGGATGTGGCCCTGGGCACGATAGGGTAGATCAAGGTGTGTAACAGACAATCTTGATATGTACGACTGCTGCGTTACTCCTGGTGGCTGTGCATGGCGGGAGCGGAGGGGGGGCCACATGAGAGTTCTGAGAGCTAGGCAGAGACTATGTCACTTGGCTACCTGCTTCCCCGCGCGTTAAGCACACTGTTGTGGTGGTTGAACCTAGTTGGGGTTGGTCTGTTGGGGTGTGGGGTGGGTGAGCTACTGTCAGGCCAGGTTGGGGTGGGTCTGCTGTGGGTGGGGGGTGAGATTGTTTTGAGGTGGTGGGGGAGATGGAGTTTGTTGCTATGGTGGTTACTGATTTTGGAAGTAATGGGTGGGGTGGGGGGTGGGAGAGGGACGGGACTGTTCACAAAATGTTCGCTATATCACTCTAATGACTCGAGAAATGTTGGTGGCATTGCTGAAATGTACTGTTGTATTGTACTATGTCGTTCCGATGGCAGACCCTCAGGTAGCAGTCCCGGCTAATCCTGCTGAGACCTTACGAGTGTTAACCTGGAATGTTAGGGGTCTCAATGATCACAGGAAATTGAGGAAGGTACTTCACTATCTGCAGAGACACCGTGTGAAAAATAAAAAAAAATAAAAAAAAAAGACCGAGGCCTCCGTGGTCCTGTGTCAGCCTAGATTTTGGCAGCCTACCTGACGGTCGTCACACGTCACACGTTTGTGGCTATCGATGATCATTCGAAGTACCCAGAGGTTGAAATCATAGCAGCCCCTTGTGCCACCGAGCTAATCCCAAAGCTTGAAAAAATCATGGCGGCTCACAGACTAATACAGGAGCTGCGAACAGACAACGGACCTCCCTTTCAGGGGCAGGAGCTCACCTCCTACCTCAACGCTCTTGGCATCCGACACTGAAGGATCAAACCCAGGTGGCCACAGGCAAATGGCAAGGTGGAGACATTCATACGGTCTCTAAATAAGGTGATATGCATTGCTCACGATAAGGGTCAGTCAATAGAGCTAGCCATCTTCACTTTTCTATGGAGTTATCGCCAGACTCCCCACACCACTACAGGTGTAGCGCCAGCCCATCTCCTCATGGGGCGAGTGGTCACAGACTTAATACCTCATCATCCCCAATGGCGCTCAGAGGCACCAGATGACAACAGAATTGATGCAAGACGTCGGAGGGCTCATGTTCAAGTCAGTCACTGGCAGAGAGCCAAACCCTCACAGCTGGAAAAAAGGGACCTAGTGCTTCTCAGAAACTGCATCACCAGTGACAAGTTTCGGTTGCCCTACGATAAAGATTCCTGGACTGTGGTCAGAGTTAAGGGAACTCGGACCATTGCAACTCGAGGAAGAGAAACGGTGACCCGAAATGTGTCACACTTCAAGAGGTTCCAGTCGGAGGTGTCGACATCCGTGATGGATTGGCCCAAGGCTGGTCCCAGTGAGATGACGCCTGTCGATGTCAGCCCAGATGAGACTGCGCCAACATTCCCCACAGAGAACGACAGTGAGTTCCGTGATTGCATTCCGACTCAGCGAGACGGGGCAGTGACAGAGCAGTTGGAGGACGGTCGTGGTCTTCCTGCGGTTGGTCGAGGCGAAGCAACATCTGGGGCCGGAGCCGGAAAGGCCCAAGGCTGAGGCCAGTCTTAACACAGACTGCGGGACAATCCAGAGCCTTCTCACCATTTGAGGGACTAATTCTTGTAAGACTGTTCCCATTTGAATTTTAAGAAGATTTCTTTGTAGTGCACTTCAAGTTTGTAATGTGCCATTTACAGCCTGGCGTTGTGGTCAGCCATTGATATTGCTTTGATGCTTGTTGGGGAGGAATGTGGTTTAATGCCTGTGACGCAACAGGCACGCACCGTGAAGGTCAGGTGACCTGTAATTAATAAAGAGGGTACGCATGAATGTACGCCAGTCGGGCTACGCAGGCGTGACCCAGTAAGACCACGTTCGCGTCTCCTCTGTCTCAGTCAGTGTCCTAGGCCCTATTAATTATACCCCCCATCTGTGTCAGTGCCGGCCCGTTACCTCAGCACGCATCCGACACAACAAAGGTGGGGCAGAGAGGAACTATACTCAGAGATTATGGGATGTGGGGACTGGCGATTCGACCTTGTTTAGAAACCAGGATGACTTAGGGAAGGGCCTAAGGGCCTTGGTGTTGAACACAGGGTCCCCACATACACATAACCTGAAAGTCTTCACATTACTACAGGAAGAAGGGCCAGACATTCTAGCGGTAACATGAACTTGGCTAGAGGAGGGCTCGGGCCTGCTATAGTGGCGGTCCTACCCCCAGACTATGATATCTTGATGCATAACCGGCAGGGCCAGAAAAGAGGGGAGTTGGAGTGGCACTGTTCAGCCAAAGGCATTTGACTACAAAGGGGTTGTAGCAGAAAGCCTGAATGGGGCAGAAGTCCTAGGGGTAAAAATAAGACTAAAGTCTTCCTGCCTGATAGTGGTGGTAGTATAGTGCCCTCCCGGCCTACCCCTTCATTTAATTATCTGTGTACGGACGTGGTCAGTGATCTGTGCTCTAGATACTAACAGATTTTTTGTGTGGGGGACTTCAACTATCATTGGGACCAGGAACCAAGAGACCACCAGGTGAGTAGATTTGGAGAGGAGATGACCATGTTGGGGCTACAAGAACTTGTGGAGACCCCTACTCACGATAAGGGCCATACTTTAGACCTTATCTGAACAACCTTACCTTCTGCAAAGTTAATGGAGATTGAACCTTGTAGCTGGTCAGATCATTATCTGATCATACTCACGATCCCACTGCCCAGTCGATCAAGATACCAACCCCCAGAGTGGCGGACGGTATAGAACTGGAATAAAATATAGGAAATCAGCTTAGGGGGGGCACTATAAAGGAGTATGCATCCAGGGAGACATGCAGAGGATTTAGATCAGGTGAGTGAGAGGTTCACAAGAAGGATGACAGAACCCATTGACAAGGTGGCCCCTGCAAGGAGAGAAAGAGTAAGGAATAGAGGTAAGGGGGCCCCAGGTATGTGAAGGAATTAAGAGGAAAGAAACAAACACTACGCCAGTATGAATGAAATGATGAAAGCTGTATGAACGGAAGACTTTTGCAGAATATAAAGTAATATTAACCTAATATAAAAAAGCTATCACTGCAAGTAAGTCGAGGTTCTGTGAGCGGAGAATTAAGGAGCACACGACACACAAAAGAAGACCTTTAAAATGCTGAGGGAACTTAGCCAATGGCGGGGGCAAAAGGCTACTGCTAACTTGGAGGACTGCAATAATATACAGAACTTCTTATCTTGACGGAAATAAGTAACAGTCCCATGCTAATGACGGAGATATCTGATCTTCAGGGTGAGAGGCTCTCAGTATTCCCAACACTGGATCGAGACTCCCTGTCACACATTATAGCTAGAGTCAAATCCAGTTCACCAGATGATCCTTGTCCACCCAGGGTGTTCAAAATGGCACTCCCTGTGGTGGAAGTGGAACTGCTTTCCTTTTTAAATCACTCCCTGGCAACTTGGAAGGTTCCACTTAATTTTAAAGAAGCGATGGTAACTCCTCTACTGAAGAAAGCTGGGGCAAAAACCTGAAGAACTATCGGACAATATCTATGTTCCCCTTTCTAGCAAAAGTAGTGGAACAACATGTGCTCAGAAGCCTCTCTCTATTTATAGAGGAACATCAGTTGCTTCAATTGTGGCAGGTGGGTTTCAGGGCTCACCATAGTACAGAACTGGTGCTGCTCTTGGTACTGGATGAGCTTAGGCTAGCGGATGATAAGAAGAAGCCTTCAACGCTGATCTTACTGGATATCACAGCAGCGTTTGGTATGGTGGACCATGCACAGTTGCTGACTCATAATCAGAAGCAGAGAATCACAGGTGTGGTGTTTCAGTGGCTCCACTTGAAGTAATTCAGGGTTCCCAAAGCCTACACACTCCAGAGATAACCCACTTACACTCAAGAACTGTTGGCACGGAAACTGTAAAAGGCAAAGAACAAATTTATTAAGACCCCATGGGGTGGTGGTACACTCAAACAGCACCCTTCGGTAATGCAAGAGGTATCACCCCGAACACCGGTGTGACCCCGTTTATATACAGTTTTGGGGCAATAAAAGATAGGCGGCACAAGTTTAAGACACATTTAAGGACATATATGGTCATGTTTTGGAATACTGCCAGCTCATTGGAGGGGGCACAACTCCGCTGGTCAGTTTGGTGCACATTCCAGAAGGTTTACGGGTCAGTGGGAACTGCGCATGTGCGGCTTGACCAGTACTAAAAATAGCCTGTTGCTGGGCAGATAGAAGTGGTCAGCGGAACGGACAACGGACTAAAAGGGCACGCCAGCCACGAGGCTGCTCATGATCTAAGATGGCCGCTGCAACATTCAAAATGGCGTTTTCATATATAGCCAAGTTAAGGAGGACAACGTGTAGATTCAGCTAATCGCTAATGCGGCCGGGCCAATTACAACAGACGACCCTTTTAGCGGTTAGCTGAATCTACCTCATAGTGAACATAGTCAGGATGTTCGTCCTCGATGTCTATTAACATTATTTGTGTCACCTCCTTGTGAAGCATCATTTTGTCATGGGCAAGAGCTCGTCTTGATGGTATACAAGCTGATAAACACATTGAACATAAAGCTGGGCCACATTGAATACATAGGCATATAAAAAACATGGCTCCTACAAGTATACAGAAAATTGTCAACAGTTTCCAGCCCCAAGTTGTAATCATAGACCAAAACCATCCCGAAAGTGTCCAAGTTCCATTGTCCGGGTGTATTTCAGCTGCTATTTTATGAAGCTTGGAAATAGCATCATACACAGATGGAGAATTGTCTGGGACGTATACGCAACAGCTGCTTCCGATAATCCTACATGCCCCCCCACGATCAGCCAAAACAACGTCCAATACCATTCGATTTTGGAGGGTGACAATTCTGGAAATCTGTAGTTCCTCTGTAATATTCCCCAGAGCAATGGCAGTGTCATTCGCAACAGCCTCGACAACACGTGTCAGTCGTCTGATTTTTCGACTGTTCAGTGCAGCCCCCACAAAGGAGAATAGTCCCAGATTAAAGTCCACATATTGTTGTAATGCAGTGTCCGTTTGGTCAATGTCCTCCAGGACAACAGTTCGTTTAACCCTATTCAGAACGAAATCATGGTACAAAGTATAATCATTGTGATACATCGGAGGGGCAATGAATACGGGAGGTAACACAAACGATACATAACACGTGCCCAACCACCCCAATGGAAGCTGATGGTAGCCCTTCGTTCCACAGATAAAATATGTATTTCGTGATGCAACAAATGAAATACCATTCGGGCTATCAAACGTGAGAGTAGTATTACATTCGCTTTTCCCCACTGCAATCGAACCCTTGTTCCTGATACATAAATCGGCTTTTGTAGCAATGACATTTATAACATGGGCATTAGAGACATTGATGTTCCTCTGGTTGCTGTATACACGTGGGGCAGACACATTGTCAGGCCTGTACTCTTCCCATTCGAAACGAGTGCCCTCAGCCCGGGGAAACCCATCCTTGTCGTGGAAACATACTTTATTCAAACGGAAAAGCACCCCCCCTTTGGTTGGCCATCTCATAGTAAAGAGGAGGGTGTACCAAGCGTTGCATGACCCATTATGCGAAAATGGGAGTGGAATAAGTGGAGTGCCCCCTCTCTTCTGGTGTCCTGGCAACATCCCACATACCCAGCAATTTGAAGTATTGGTCATGTTATGTGTGTGGTGAAGAATCTGAATGAAGCTGTTATTTAAATACGTTTGGCGATGTCGCTCTTCATGAAAGGGCAGTGTAAAATGAAAATGTTCGGACGGAGCCGGGGTAGTTGGCAGCAAATGTTCACGTACAGGCACCACAAGCTCAACTATCCAGGCTATAACAGCTATCACCACAATGGTCAAAACAAAGAAAAAGGCACCCAATATTTTCTTATCACGGGATGCCGTTGATGCCATAGTTCAAGAATGTTCGTGCAAAGTCTCAAATAGCACAAATTGTTCACAAATTGTTCACCAAAGTCTCAGATACACGTACGTGTATACCTAAAAAGGAAAAAATACGGTGCTGAACTCCGAGGTAGCCGTTGTTTTCTTCTCCGGGCCAAGACGGGTGTCGCTACTCTGGCAGAACTGACCCCCCCCCCCTTGGAATTCCCGGTTTCCGTTTCACAAACCTGGAGCGGTAACCAACCAGTCATTAAAAAAACAAAACAAAAATCTTCTTATCGTGGGCGCAGGTTGTAACGCTCTCTTCCGGTAGCAGATTGGTCCGGGAAGGCTCCCTCAACTTCGGGCGACGTCACAGCTGGGCTCTTTTCTTTTTCCAAGATCTCCTTATAATCAGTCAACACAGCAGGAGTCACCAGGTCCGGAGAGACACGGCGACAATGTGTCGAGTGCACCCACCGCTTTCTGTTGGTCACTCGTACTGCGGTGCGGGTCGCAAGGAGGACCTGCTCGGGGCCCTTCCACCTGGGCTCCAAACTGCTTGCTCTCTCAAACGAGCGAACCATTACATGGTCACCAGGACGAAGATCATGGCCCTCTCCAGTAGAGTTGTCAGGGAGCGCTTCTCGAACCTGTTGATGAATAGAGAGCAAATCATTTGTTAATCGTGCCAAATAATCATTCATCATAACACAAGGCACATCATGTATTAATCGCGGCTTGGGCCCCCCCCAGATATTCATCGGGCGGCCAAACACCACCTCATAAGGCGTAAGGCCGGTTCGTGAGTGGGGTACTGATCTAAGAGAAAGCAGTGCCAGCGGCAAAGCATCTGGCCATTTCAACGATGTAGACGCTACAATTTTGGCTAGCTTGAGCTTCAACGTAGCATTGTACCGCTCGACCAAACCTGCTGACTGAGGGTGGAATACAGCATGGAACTTCTGCTGGATCCCTAACCCCTTCAGTACATATTCCACAATCTTTCCAACAAAATGGGGCCCATTATCGCTCCACAAAAATTTGCAAACTCCAAAGCGAGGAAAGAATTCCTTAAGCAACACCTTAGCTGTCGTCAAAGCCGTATTGTCTTTCGTGGGGTAGGCCTCAACCCATTTGCTAAAAGCACACACCACCACTAAGACGTACTTCAGGTTATTGCAGCGCTCGAGTTGGATGTAGTCCATTTGAAGCACTTCAAATGGTGCCGAAGGTGGAACGAAACCTCCTTTCGGAGTATGGGTCCCCTTTCCAGGATTGTGTTGCAAACACACCAGGCAGGTCTGCACTACTCTCGTTGCAGTATTAGCCATCTCGGGATGTTCCCAAACTCGTGTTAAAAGCCGAGTGATTGCCAGAGCCCCGACATGAGCCAGTCCATGTGTCATCTGGACCATCGCCTGTAAGTAAGCCGCAGGCAATTTCCACTTCTCCATGTCTTTACTTCTCCAACAACCCTCATCATCTAGTACCCCGTCTGCTGCCCAAGCCGCAAGTTCAGATTCAGTAGCTGATTTTTGAATATCCAATATTTCTGCTCTAACATTATTCCATCGCTCAGCCTGTGATTGTACCACATACATGGTGGAGCTAGTTCGGGACTTAGCCGTTTGTCTGGCTATGCTGTCTGCAAAGGCATTCCCTTGACCCACTTTATCCGTAATCTTTTTATGGGCACTGCACTTCACTATCGCTACTTTCTTAGGGCCAAGCAATGCATTTAGGAGATCACGCACTAGCTCTCCATGCATAATGTGCTCTCCATGCGATGTCAGAAACCCACGTTCCCTCCAAAGTAGCCCGAAGTCATGGGCCACTCCAAAGGCATACCGGCTGTCCGTGTATATGTTCACACATAATCCGGCACTCAATTCGCAGGCTCTTGTTAAAGCTATCAGCTCTGCTGCCTGAGCCGACTTTTGTGGTATCCTAGCTGTTTCTACCACTGTCTTAAGCGTCGTGATCGCACATGCTGCGGAAGTCGTACCATCTGGCAGCCTTAGGCACGATCCATCAACCCACAGTTCCCCATCCACATCTGGAAGTGGCACATCCTGTAAGTCGACACGACCCTTTGTCTGTTCCTCGGTCAGGAAAACACAGTCGTGATGTTTTTCTTCCTGACCCTCCTCGTTCGGATAGGGCAATAAAGTGGCAGGGTTCAAAGTAGCGCATCTTTTCAATGTAATA
Organism: Lissotriton vulgaris; assembly: GCF_964263255.1. Lineage (NCBI taxonomy): Eukaryota > Metazoa > Chordata > Amphibia > Caudata > Salamandridae > Lissotriton > Lissotriton vulgaris. The sequence continues at coordinate 205,360,321 of NC_141699.1, read as the reverse complement.
TGTGGCGCCAAGAGTGTCAGCTCATATCCTGTTAGCCGTGCACTCGTGAGATATTGGGTCTTAGTTTGGTTTAACAGGGCATCTACTGCGTGAGGAACTAACACCAACAATTTGTGTGATAAGACTATTCCCTCACTCTGTCGTATGGCTACTGCAGTTGCTGCTACCGCTCGAAAACACCCGGGCAACCCTCGCGCTACAGGGTCCAAAATTGCAGAGAAGTATGCACATGGTCTCTGCTTATCCCCGTGTAATTGCACTAACACTGACAACGCGCACCCATCATTCTCATGCACGTACAATGTGAAAAGTTTCGTATAGTCTGGTGTACCTAACACGGGTGCGGAACAAAGGGCCTGCCTCAACTGCTCAAAAGCTTTCTGACATTCATCTGTCCACTCAAGAGGCATTGGTGTGGCTTTGGACAGTAATGCTAGCAAAGGTTTTATGATATGCGAGAAACCCATGATCCATTGCCTACAAAAGGACGTCAACCCTATAAAGGCACGTACATCTCTCTGCGTGCGGGGAACTGGTGTGTCTAAAATTGCTTGAATTCGATCAGATGTTAATGCACGCCCCTCCTTAGACAACAGATGACCGAGGTAGGTCACCTGGGGTCTACAGTATTGGAGCTTTTTCTTAGAAACCTTGTGATTGTTTTGTGCCAAAAAGGAAAGCAACGCAAGTGTGCTCTGTTCACATTGTGCATAAGAGTCAGCGGCAAGCAGAAGGTCATCCACGTACTGGATGAGCGCAACGCCAGACTGCAATTTAAACAAATCTAGCTGCCTTTTCAAAGCCTGGCTATAGATGCTAGGACTTTCAGTATATCCTTGGGGAACACGGCAAAATCTATACGATTTATTATTGAGCGTAAAACCAAACAGATATCTGCTATCAGGATGAACAGGAATGGAAAAGAACGCATTCTTTAAGTCAATAACACTAAAGGTGGTGGCTGTCGGTGGAACCAAGGTAAGCAAGGTCGTAATATCAGACACCACCGGGTATTGGGGAATGACAATTTTGTTGATCTCTCGCAAATCGATAATAAATCGATAGACTTTGCCATCAGTGTCTCTCTTAAGAATCGGAAGAATAGGACTGTTACAAACATTATAAGGGACCTCCTCCACAACCCCTGCAGAAATCAAATCCTGAACAATGTGTGTCAATGCAATTTCACCTTCTCTCGAAATCTTATACTGTGGTACTCGTGGTAGAGGGGCCCCCTCCTTAACAGTAATGTGTATTGGTGGAATACGCATCTCTCCCACATCCGTATCTGAGGTCGCCCACAACGTATGCGGTAGAGAGGCCAAAGCTGGAATGTCTAAAATAGCATAAAATCTGTCAGGGTCAGGGTAATTGTCATTCAGGATAACCCGCACTCCCTCTGGAGAGCAACGTATTGTCGCTCGAAAATATTTAAGCAAATCAATACCCAGGATATTGTCTGGGGTATGGGGTGATAACAAAAATTGGCCAAAACTAAAGTATTTGTCTATGCATAGTGCAAGGGGCTTGGACAACGGGCTGGGGGAGGGTGTGCCATCAAACCCTACACACGTAATCATTTCGCCGGACAGGGGAGCCCTCGGAACTAAGTTTTTCGACAAAGCGCTACGAGTAGCTCCTGTGTCGACTAGAAACTGATCAGTAGAACCCAGAATGCCCGCTGTTACATATGGACCTTGCTGATCTACCGGCACTTCAACTGATTCCTTACCCCATCCTACGCAATCCTATGCATGCACATAATCCTGATGTTCCGCATTCTCTCCTTCCGAAATCTGATATTGATTCCGTCTATCAAACGTATTTCGTTCGTCCTGGCCACGGCCCCTCTCCTCAACCTGTCTACGATCACCTCTGCCACCCCTCGCTCCAGTATAACCTCCTCTCGACCTTCCGCTTCCTCGACCACGCTGACTACGCTGTTCACGAAGTACCGGACAATCTTCGGCCCAATGCCCAAACTCCTTACAATAAGCACACTGATCCTCCGCAATATCCGTACGACCATACGATGCGTTTCCTCCACCTCGTCTACCTCTATCATTCCCTCTACCCTGTGTTCCCCGAACTTGCGCCAACATCACCTTCGTTTTCAATTCCTTCGCCTTTTTCTCTACACTTTCTTTAGCCTCCACTTCCTGTCGCTCATAATACAGAGCCATAGTTAACAAGGACGCAGGGGTCGCCGTGGCCCAGGAACTTTCACTCGACTTCAATCGTTTTGCAATCTCTGGTAGGAGATTAGCTACATACTTATCTACAAACAAATGCCGGCCCGTATCGTCTGTCAAAGATTGACCACTGTAATCATGAAATGCTTCCTCGAAGCGTGTAAAGAAATCTGAAACCGTTTCATCGGGTTTCTGTTTGCACGATGTTAGCATAGTCCAATCAATCTTTTTGGAGGGAACAAGCGTTTTTAATTTATTCAAGATAGCTGCCGGCAGATCTAAAATTAACTGGCAAGGCTTACAGGCTGGTTCTCTATCTAAATCTGCAGCATTTATTTCCTTCCATGTCCCCCCCAATATCGTTTCGTCATTATTTTTACGAATCTGCCTCCACATATCAGGTGGTAAGATTAGCCCAAAAAACAAGTCTATATCCACAAGAGTCATCACACAAGATGATATAGCCCCCTCCACCCCCTCATAAAATGCCGCCGGATTCTTCCGAAGATCAGGTAGAGAATTTTTCAATGCCATGACATCTGCTCTATTCCACGGCGTATATACCCAATTATACAAAAAATACCCTTTCGCATCCTTCGACAATTTATCATCATCCGTACCTTCCCCTTTTGGTGGAACATACAAAGGTGCGGCTTCACGCATAGGCATAACATGCAATGCAAAACTCTTATCTGAACCACGAAGAGAACACTCTTTGGCCTGCCCATTTGTCTCCAATTCGGCCTCCTTTTGGCTCTTTTTCCGTTCCTCCCTCAATCGGATTGTCTCATCCCGCAGCTTGATCAATTGCGTAAACAGGTCATCAACATCTGAAAGATCAAAATCACCTTTAGTCAAATTTTCACGATACACTGACAATGCTTTGGGCTCAAACGTATCAGAAAGGTCACGATATGCGCCTACTACTTCATCCGCCAGACTAGACAAAAAGTACATCAATTCAAGATCCGACCACCCTTTCTTTTCTGTCAACAATTGCTCCTGAGTAATACTACGCTTATTCACTTTACGAGCCCAACTGCGTAGGTGAGCGGACCTCTCCGCGGTGAACCTGAGAGCGGATATACCCTTCTTGTCCGACTTATCCCGTCCGTCGTCCCCTGAATCCTCATCCGGAGCCGTCGGCGAAACATACGGAGGCGGTGACCGTTCTAACAAAGAAAAATCATCAATTTCGTTATTAAGGACAGGATAAAGTGGTCGACGAATAGGAAATTGACCAGTCATTTGCAATTTACGTTCCCGTTCCTCCCTTTCTTTCTTCTCCTGAGCCTCCTTTTCCTCAAGCTGTAAAGCCTTATCCCGAGCAGCCTTACGCTGCTCTTTGTCCGCCAAGGCAACTTCACGCTTCATTCGCTCACGCGCCGCTTTCTCCCACATTCGCACACAATCAAACATATTTTGTCTAGACCTACGTTGAAACAAACATTGCTCTACAAATTGTATTTTACTTAAATCAAACGACCCGTGTAGAGGCCATTGCAATTCAGGATCGGCCTTGGTGTACTTATGCCATAATTTACTGTACATAATAGGGGGAAGGCCAAATTTTATATACATGTCCCTATTTGGTGTTCCCTCTGGGGGAGCCGGCTGTGCTTCTGCTAATCTAATGGAGGTACCTTCTCCAAGACAACACATTCCTTGGAGTGTGCTGAAAACAGGCATGTTCAAAAAGTATCACGAAAACGTGACACCACACAAAATGGCACTTACAGTTCTTCACACAAGTGTGCCGCTCAGGGGAAAAAAACAAAGTTAGAGAAACATCTCTACATGCCTGCCTATGTGAAGTGCACTACACATATAAGTTCAAAGATCACAAATTCACAATGTTAGCTAACTCAAATCAAAGACGTAGATCGTAGGACTTCGGCAAGCGTCAAAGGACTGCCTTACCGATCACAAATCACAGAATTTCAGTAAGCATCCGAAAACTACCTTACCGAACACAAATCATAGGACCTCAGTAAGCGTCCGAAGACTACCTTACCGATCACAAAGCTTACCCAAATGTCCAGATTCCAACTGCCAAGGTCTTGTAAGCCAAATCAGCCAAACGGCACTTTCTCAGCGATGCAGACACTTCGGAAACTCAGTCGGAGACCGGCGCCACCTGGAAGGTCAGATCGGAAGGAAAGAAAAAACCCCGTGGCAGCCAAGACTCGGGTCACTCGTGGCAGCGCGCGTCCATGGCGAGTTTCCAAGCCTTCGTCACGACCTTTCCTTCGGGCATCCGAGTCGCCGATGAGTCCCTTCGTGGTCGCCAATTGAAGTAATTCAGGGTTCCCAAAGCCTACACACTCCAGAGATAACCCACTTACACTCAAGAACTGTTGGCACGGAAACTGTAAAAGGCAAAGAACAAATTTATTAAGACCCCATGGGGTGGTGGTACACTCAAACAGCACCCTTCGGTAATGCAAGAGGTATCACCCCGAACACCGGTGTGACCCCGTTTATATACAGTTTTGGGGCAATAAAAGATAGGCGGCACAAGTTTAAGACACATTTAAGGACATATATGGTCATGTTTTGGAATACTGCCAGCTCATTGGAGGGGGCACAACTCCGCTGGTCAGTTTGGTGCACATTCCAGAAGGTTTACGGGTCAGTGGGAACTGCGCATGTGCGGCTTGACCAGTACTAAAAATAGCCTGTTGCTGGGCAGATAGAAGTGGTCAGCAGGACGGACAACGGACTAAAAGGGCACGCCAGCCACGAGGCTGCTCATGATCTAAGATGGCCGCTGCAACATTCAAAATGGCGTTTTCATATATAGCCAAGTTAAGGAGGACAACGTGTAGGTTCAGCTAATCGCTAATGCGGCCGGGCCAATTACAACACACTCCTTTTTGACGGATCGGACAAAAGGTCCAGTTGGGTGGCTGTGTGTCTAGTAAAGGAGCACTTTTCTGTGGTGTCCCCCAGGGTTCTGCTATGTCCCCATTGCTTTATGGGATCACACTGGGATAAAATTTTCACTTTACTTAGTTGGAATGTCAACAACCTAGGAGACAAGATAAAGCGCACTGTAGTCCTCAGTACATCAAACGACACTGGCTCTAAGTAGTCCTCCTACAGGAGACACACCTGGTAGGTAACATGTGTGGGGCCCTGAACAGGTGGGGGTACAAGCTCATTGCCCACTTGGGATTTATTAGTGGGTCCCAGGGAGTGGATGTCATGATCAAAACATCTTTTCCTTTCTCACCCCAGTCTACGCATGTTGATGTACGGGGGAGGTATGTCGCGCTTTCTGGGCAATGGGAGGGGAATACACTGACCCTGGTGTCGATATATGTTCCCCCAGACCTACAGGCTCAATTGTTCACCGATCTGGGCACTCTGCTTCTTTCTTTGCCGGATGGCCTTCTTATGGTGGGTGGTGATTTTAATACAGTGCCATCTGGGGAACTGGATCGTTGGTCCCCACGTGCCACGGGGCACTCCAATAGTTGGCTTCCTGACTTCACCGAGGCGTTCGGGCTATCTGATGCTTGGAGGGACCTTCTCCATGGAGACACACAATACACATTCTTTTCCAGTACACACCACAGCTTCTCCCGCATTGATTACTTGCTCTTGCCAGTCTCCCAACTGCTTCACCTGCAAGAGGTCCGCCACCTGGCGAGGGGCATAGCTGACCACTCGCTGGTGTGGGCAAGATCGATGCTGGGAGAGTGCTGGGTTGACATGGTGGCGCCTATTAATCCATGGTTCCTCCGTAACCCATCTCTTCGTAAGGACCTGCACAAGGCGATAGACCATTACTTTGGTGGAACCTCGGGTCGGTGGATTCCCCTCAGGGGCTTTGAGAGGCATTCAAGTCCGTTGTGCGAGGGGCTGCCCTTTCTTTAGTGGCAGGGATCAGGAAGGAGAACTCCAGGGACATTGAGGTGATTGAAAGGGATGCAATACACCTGGAGGCGGAAGTGAAGGGGGGGGGACGCCAGACATGGAGTATCTTTTGCGTCTAAAAACAGATGAGTACAAGACTCTTGCCACTGAGCGTGCCAAGTCCTGGGGTAAAGAGAGGGAAGGTAGGGTGTATGAATGGGGGGATAAGGCCGGGAAACGTCTTGCATGGCTGGATAAGAGGGAGCGAGCCAGTCGACTGGTGCCTGAACTCACGACCAATTTGGGTGAGAAGGTCCGGGACAAGGCCCTTATAACTGGTGAATTTATGGTGCATTACTCAGCGGTGTCCACATCACACTCGCCCCTCGGGGAGGCGGATTCAGTGGATCTCCTTACAGATATTGGTCTTCAATCCCGACCGGTGGATGACCGGGGCTACTTGGAAGTGCTTTAACTAACGACTAGATGGCACAAGCAATCAGGGCCCTTAAACCGGGTAAGGTGTCGGGGCCCAACAGGCTCCCCATCAAGCTTTACAAAATGTGTCAAGACAAGCTGGCTCCACACCTGCAGGCCATGTTCGAAGATAGCAGAGTGGCGGGAGAGCTGCTGCCCGACCAACGGTTGGCCTCCATTATAGTTATCCAGAAGGACGGAAAGCCGAAAGACAGGTGCACATCCTATCGACCCATCTCCTTGATTAATGCCGAACCAAAAATACACGCTAAGCTTCTAACCACACGCCTATCACAAGGGCTTGCCTCCCTGGTGCACCCTGACCAGTCGGGATTCATGCCCCACCGCAGCACTGCTTTAAATCTGAGACGTGTCCATGGGGTGATAGCACGAGCTGGCAACATACAGGAAGACACCGTCATCTTGTCTCTAGACGCGTCAACGGCCTTTGACACCATTGAATGGCCTTACCTATTTGCAGTACTTGCCTATTTTGGGTTTGGGCCGCAGTCCATCTCATGGGTCACACTCCTCTACTCCGCCCCTCTAGCGCAAGTGGTGGTTAATAACAAGCACTCTTAGCCCTTTCTTCTTGGTCGGGACACCAGGCAGGTATGCCTGTTGTCATCCCTGCTCTTCACCCTCTCCTTGGAGCCCTTGGCTGCCTGGATTCGGCAGGATTTGTCCGTCAGGTGTTTGCGGTGGTCGGCGGACTGAGAGGACCGCATCTCCTTCTACGCGGATGACATTCTGCTCTATCTGGCCTCCCTTAAAAATCGCTCAGATGTGTCTTGGACATTTTTACATCCTTCGGTAGATCCTCGGGCTACTCTATCAATTGGGGGAAGTCTCTTCTCTATGTCCTATCCAGCGGAGCCCTGTCTCTTCCTAGGGACTGTCCAATACAAGTGGTGGCCAATGGTTTACGCTATCTAGGGATCTATGTTACGGCCGATGAAAGGTCCGGTATGAGAGAAGCCTGCTCCCGCCCATGCAGCGTCTGCGACAAGATATTGCAGTTTGGAAGACCCTACCACTCTCGCTGCTCGGACGTGCTGCCCTTTTCAAGATAATGCCCCTTCACCGCTTCCTTTATGCCCTTCAGAATAACCCCGATCCAGTGCCGGCGTGCTACTTCAGGGAGCTAGAGGGGTTACAGTGGCAGCTGCTGTGGGACGGGAGACCCAGGATTGTGCTCCACAAGTTAACCCTTAACTGGTATGATGGTAGGATCAGCCTCCCTGACATTAAAAAATACTATTGGGTGGCACACCTCGCTGCCATCAACCATGGTACGTACCAGGCCCAGGGAGACCCGGGATATGCCATGGACAGATGGTTATTACCAGACGGCTTGTACAACGTGCCCTCTACTCTAATTCCAATACCCTACATTTTACTAGACCAATGTCTCACTCGGTCCAGGTGTGGCATGTAGCTAACAGGAGTCTGGGATGGGAGCGCAAGTTGACACTTGAGACCCCCCTCTGGGCACGGCTCAGCTGGATGGTCTTCATTCCTCCAAAGGCTTTGACAAGTGGGACCTAATTGGCATTTCTCGGGTGAGTGATCTGTGGGTGAAGGGCCGAATCCTCAGCAGCAATATGAGCTTGCAGACACAGAGTTTTTCAGATACTTCCAGATCCGTCATGCTCTAACCACCACCATTGGCGAGGGATCCACTCCCCTTGACTTCTCCCCACTGGAAGATAGGCTACTGGATGGGCTCCTCCCGCAGAAGGCCATCTCTTTGACATACAAGAAACGTATTAATAACACACCAGATCCCTTACTTAAACCGCGTGAGACGTGGGAAGCAGATGACCTCTTACTTGATGACTAGGATTGGACTGCAGCAGTGGCCTCGCCAAGGGAGGGAGCAATTTCAGCATGTCTCCACTTGATACAACTGAAAATCATTCACAGGGTTTATATTACAGGGCCGCAGCTGGCTCACATGGGGCGGGGTGGCGATGTAAAATGTAGGAGACAATGTGGAATGGTGGCCACGTTCATGCATATTCTTTGGGAGTGTAAGTACATTCAGACCTACTGGAAAGAGATCCATAAGGTCATGTGTTAGGTCCTGCACAAATCTGTCAGTCCAGATACAAAAAGATGTTTGATTAATGTGTGGGAACCCACGGATTTGGTTGCAGCCGAAAAGTTATGGGTCATGCTTGTGGCCACGGTGGCCAAGAGAGACATTGCCCAATTATGGGGGGCAATGACACCCCCCACTGTCACAATGTGAAAGCAAAACATGGACTGGTGCATGTTCCGGGAGTAGACCGTGTATGTGGCACGGGGCTGCCCCCGAAAGCGGTCCCGAGCCTGGGCTCAGTGGAACTCCTACAGGGGAAATATATGTGTTGCACCTGCTACTCCTACTGACGATGACCCGGTGTCTCCATAAATGTGTAACGGTAAATGTGTGACATTCCATTTGAAATCTTGTAACCTTACGGTGCTGCCATTTATTTTTATTTTCTTTCTTGTTCTACAATCAATAAAAAGAGATTAAAAAAAAAGGTAGGCAATAGGGATTCCTTAATTGTGATTATTAAGGAATCACAATTATGGAATCGCAATTGCCTATGCATGTAGGTTTCGCTAAACTATTAGCGATTCCTACATATTCCTTAATTGCGAATAGCAAATTGCGATTTGCAATTAAGGAATAGATTCCCATTCATTCCTATGGGCCAAGATGCCCATAGGAATAAATAGAAATTGCATGCGCAATTAGCGAGCACCAAATAGGTACTCGCAAGTTGCACATGCAATTTCCAGGGGGCAAGGGGGTCAAAACCCCACCCTGATGCACCCCCGAAATTGGCATATGTGCACATGTGGTGCACACACATGCTCCAAGGGCATGTGTGTGCGCCACATGGCACTTCAAAAAATGCACTTTGGTGCATTTCTCAAAGTTTTTGCAAATTACCATCAGCGTGCAGTTAATGGTAATTACCGTTTCCTAAAGGTTTGTTGCATCCCAAATAGGGAATCGCAATTTGCGATTCCCTAAATGCATGTGCAATTTAGGTAATCGCTAATTTTGCGATTACCTATTTTGCGAATTTGCATTTGGGTTGATGCATCCCAAATGCCAAAATACTGGTCGCACAGGGGTCGATTCTGCGAATTGGCCCATTTGCGACCAGTATTTTGGTTGATGCATGTGCCCCTTAGTTCCTTTGTTCTCTGAGTTTATAATTCACACTATATGCATTAGTGAACTTAACTCACATGTTCTAAAACCGAACTTAGACTTGTTTAAGGCTGGAGTAAGGGTAATTGCTGGCCCCAACCATCCAAACAATAATGGTTTGGACCTGTCCTAATATTTTTGATGTAGAGTCAAAGAGATGAGGTAGTAACAGGAAAGTTGTTGTTTGTCTCCCTTTTTAAAATTGGGAGAATGATGGCCTCTTTCCAAGAATCCGATAGCTGCCCTTAAATGATAGCTTGGATGACATTAATCACTTCTGGCCCCAAGAGCTCAGTGTTAGATTTGAAGATGTCAATCGAAAAGTCATCTGGTCACGGGGCCTTATCTGCAGTTCTCTTATAAATAGCTTGGATGACTGCATAGGTTTTAATAGAGTGAACAGTGCAAAAGCAGCTCTGATGTCCAGGCCGCCTCACCATCCTCCTCTGAACATTTGCCAGGGTCAAAAACCTTTCTAAAGTGATTGTCCGAACTATCAGCACTGATATGTGACCCAGGGTTCAGCATCTCAAAATGTAAGCAGAAGAGCCGGTTCACAACTTCCCAAAAACCTGTACTAGCTCGTTGAGCCCTGGCAGCTTCAAGATCCTCCTATGCTTTGCATCTCTGACTTCATCCTTCCGGGATTCCAGCAGTAGTTTGTAAGCATGCTGGGCAGACTTCACTTCCTCAAAACGCCGGGCCTGTCCTTCAGTGTATTTTTGAGGGATTTATGAGCAGCGGCCAAGCCTTATTAAACTATCTACACTGATGGGCACCTCCTGACTCCTTTTTTCGAACAAGTTTATCTGAGATAGTCTTGCACAAACTTTTGAAAGATTTAAAATGTATCCTGGGTCCCTGTTTGGAGTCAAACGTACACTGAACGCTGAAGCGCAAGATTGAATTATATCATAAATAAATGCTGCAGGTTCCTTACGGGTTCATTTGACACTTAAGCCTCATGAAGCATGATACCCGACAGGGTGTGTAAAGGTATTATAATCCAATACAATGGATTCCCAACTTTGAACCTCAGCGGTCAGGTTGGTTCATAAATTCTTGTGTTTTGTCTCTCATTTCAGAGGAACCGCATAATCTTTTTGTTTAAACCACTGTCATCAGACCATGCAACACCGCCTGCCGCATCAGGATCGTGGGTGAATAGTCAGCGGTTGGAGAGACCAGCCAACATTAATCCGACAGACTCAAGGAGCCCTTCAGACGGACTGTAATCCCTAAAATGGTGGCAGTGCCTGCTCAGGCACTGCTATAGCGATTACAATGTCAGGTTCTGCCGCCAGTTTCATGTTGGTTAGCCTGCCATGAAAAGGCAGGCGGAAAGGGACTTGGGGGCTCTTAGCGCGCCCCCGTTTTTCCCCAGACCTCTGCCATGGGCCCTTTGGGGCACCTGTGGTGCCCCCATAAACATCCCTGTATGGTGCCTGCCACGTGGTGCAGGGATGTTCTTAATGTGTTTTTTTTTGTATTGCGACATGTGCTGCAGCCCGCAGCACATGCTGCAATACAAAAGATAGACATTGCGACTCCCTTGAAGGAGGTCGCATTCTAATACCAATGGCAGGTCCGCCAACAGCTAGTCAGGCGGTCTCATTCCCGACAGGATGGTGGTTGAAAAAAAGTCTGACCAACATCATAATGAGGCTCTAAGTTCTTAGGCACTAAAAATTGCCTTTCTAGAAACTAAATTAAAGCAACAATCTCAGCCTTTGTTGCACAGGAAAGTGGCAATCATGCTGCAAGCTGAGGTCCATTCTCAGATAGCTGTGGCAGTAAATTGTACTCAACAAATAACTTCATTTTATCTATTCTCACAGCCAAGTTGTTCTTCCCATGACAAAAAACAAAATATTCTGCCAGATTCTGTGAATTAGTTTATACATATGGGGAAATACAGCTAAGATATGGAAACTTGTTTTTATAAGTTTTTCTTTAACACATGTTGTTCATACAATGCACATCAATTTATGTAGCCAAATATCAAGTACTTACTATGTTCTCCTCACTCGGACCACTTCCCACAGTTCCTAACCAGTAGTCTAATATTACAATATTTTTGATCCTGCTTATATCAGTTGTAATTTCATTTTACAATGTATTTAGAGGACGCTCCTCCAGGAAGATGTAGAAACTTTAAACAACCAACTATATTTGTGTTGTGTATCTAATGGCTTGTGTTTCTGAATAATGCTTCCCATTCTTGGTGATCCATTTATAATTGTATATGGTGAGTATTTTCCAGCCAGTCTTTAGTGCCACTTTCATCAGTGGATCTTATTTTGGATTGCAGACCTCCTTTGAGAAACCTTAGTTCTTACCTCCTTTTGAAGCATTGTCTAGTAGTGGGATAAAAGCAAAACCCAGTAGATTCATACTGGATCTCTAAGCACTGGTCAGAAAGAGACTAAGATATAAATACACATGCTTACGGCAAATAAAATAAAGCATAGCAATTAGATATGTCCAGAAATATATACTCACTATTCTTTGTTAGGAATGTGTTATTCTCCTGTATCTGCCACAAAAAAAGTGTTCAATGCAACAAATAATTATGATTATGAGGCGAAAGAAGTGTATTTATCTATGATTGTATTCATGTCTGTCAGTGGGAGTAGATGCCTCTGAGTCTCTGCATTTTGTTGCTGTCATCCTTTACTTATAAAAAACAAAAAAATGATGAGTAGACGTTTTGAACTATTCTCACCCTCTGGTTGAAATGATGGACTAGGATATATCCTGAGCATTTGCAAACAGCTGATACTTTTGAATGCATTTCTTCCACTTTCCACTTTGTTCTCCCGTTAGCCCTTCTTTATTTACATCATTAGTAAGCATTTGTCTGGGTCAAATCCTGGTTCTGTGTAGCTTTTTGTGAAGTGTTATTCTTTGTTTTCTAAATATACAGATCTAATAGCCAGTACAGCAGCAAAAATGAAAACAAGCATTTTGTGATCTGGTGGTAAACATTTCTTCACTCAAGATGTAGCTAAAGCAACAGCAAGCAAAAAGAAAGAATGCCTGGATATGAGACCTTCAGTAAGGTTAATGAATGCCTGCTATGGATGGCTTTTTCAAGAGGGCCTACATTGGTAAAACCATTACTTATAATGATACAGCTAAGCTCAGAAAGTTTATTGAAGGCTGCAGAGAAGAGAAGATGGAAGTGTGAAAACCATCTTGACCGTGAAGTCTTTCATATTTAAAAATGTAGTGTGAGGTTTTAATGTAAGGTCAACCTGTAATTCTTATCTTTCTTTCCATAGGTGTGTCATCCTGTAACTGTTTGTTTGTTGTGTCATAATCTTGTCATACCAGGACATTGGATATGCTTGGAAAGGTGGTGTATGAAAAAACAGGGGGGACCAGGAGCTGTATTTAAACAGGTCTTGCACACAAGCTCCAAATTGAACTGTGTTTCAAGAAGGCGTGCAGTTCCTAGTGAGAGGGAGAAGGAAAGGGAGGGTTTTCTTCATGATGCCATCACACACCCCAAAGGATGTCATGCTTCATCATTGGGCCATGCTCCTTGTCGGGCTGGTGCTGCAATGCCTGCGGGCTCCCGTAAACGGGGCTCTTTGGCGGAGATCTTTTGAAGAAGCTGTAGGGTGTGTGCGGGTGTTAGGGCTGGGTAGTGCACAGGAAAGTGGGTTAAAATAACTCTAGAGCTGTCCTATTCTTGTATGTATTTATTAATGTGGTAGCTCAGGCTTAATTAAAAGACATTGCTACCCTAGGTGGATATAATGTTCCTACAGGGCAATTGTGATGTAGTGGGTCAACATGTTTCGTACCTATTTTGCGGGTCAGGTGGCACTTCATCAGGACCAATAAAAACGAAAGGTGAGTGGTGCACTATTGACTGTCTAGTTCTCATAATTAAGACTGATGATCAGATGTGGTCGAAGATACCCTTGTAGACTTATACCGGGATAGGACACCTGGTGGGAAAGGGAGAGAAAAACAATGGAGAAAAACAAACAACCAATGGAAAGATAGCGAGAAAACATCTCGGCTGAATGCTCTTGTTGAGGCAAGTACAATTTTAATAGTCAACAGGCTTGATGTAGTAATGAGATTGCAAGTGTGGTCTAAAATTGATAGTTATAGTGCCCATGCTTCTCTTGTATATTGTGTTGAAGAATATTGTAGACACAAGTATGCTAGTGTGCACAGGCACCTGAACATCCAATTCATAGTCAAAAGTTTGCTGCATAAGCTACAATTGTTGTGAATCATGTATGCCGTGAGGTGCTCATATTATTATCATGTCACTCTGCAGGATGCTGACACACAGGGGATGGAAGTGTGACCAATTACTGAAGGAGAGATGGTGTGGCATTCTTCTTATGGCTGCCTCATCCTCAGTTTTGTTTTCTTCAATAATAGTTTGTAATGTCTACTTTTTTCAGTCTTTTCTCTTTCATTGCTACCTTTTTCATATGTTTCTCTTCTTTATTAGCGCTTTTGTTTGTCTTGGGCGGTTTGTTATACTCTGAATGTATGGATTTTACCTGATTCAAATTTACTTTAGGTAATTTTCTTGTAAGATAGGCTTTCTGATCTTTGTGTCTGAGCACATTTTAAAGTTGTGTTATAAACCCTTAGAATGTTAATGGACTGGGACAATCTACTAAAGTAGAGAGTTATTACTCTCCTTTGCTTACTTGTTCCTAGTATAGTGGTAATACAGAAATCTCATCTATCTGATAATGAAGCCTGAAACTCAAAAGAGGTTGTGTGGGATACACTTTTACATCACCTGCTCTTAGTTAAAAAAAATGATTATAATTTTAAGTAATAGGACGTTAGATGTTCAACTGTTAGTGCAAGAATATGATTCTGTAGGAAGATGGGTTAATTAACTGAAGAACTGATAAAGTCACTGCTACCATTTTTAATGTGTACTATCTTTGGGAAAATTTGAGTCATGTGTTGAGGCAACATAATTCATACAATTCAATCTTTGCTGGCGAATGTAATCGAGTTACAGATCCATTCACAGACACACATTTGCAGAGGTACATTTACATGTGCAGATCTACTCACATGAAGATCTACCCCCTACACTTAGGTGTAACTCTCCACAGTCTTTGCTATTCAGTATTTCTGAAGAGAAGATTTACACCTAGGTGTAGAGTAGACTTAAACATCTCCACGCCCTCTAATGAAGGGATAGAGTCTCCTTTGAATAAATCTATAAATGTAAAGTTACTACTGCTAGAGCGGAGATCTCCTAGAGATGTTTTGAGAACTAATAATATGTTAATGTAAAATACACATGTAAAGTAATAACATTAATATTAATCAGTAAATAATTAAAAAAAGTTTACCTCCTCAAAATAAATTTATTTTGCATTGCAGAATAAATATATTATTTAATTAAAAAATATTATTAGTAAAAGATAATTTAAAAATAAAACTTTCACTAACATGTTTTTCTTTAATATGTAGTAAACTTGATTAAACGTTTTCTAGTAATAATTATATATTATTAATAGTAAATTATCATTTCAAAATAAATGAACAAGTTTAATGTATTTTTGATATTAAGTGTATTATTAAATATTTAAAAATAATGAATAATTATGCATTATTTTATATAACTAAAAAATAAACTAAAAAGTATAATATACCTAAATATACATATATGGAATCGGGAGTTCGTTTGGCATATATATATATATATATATATATATATATATATATATATATATATATATATATATGAGTGTGCGTGTGTGTGTGTACAGCATATGCATATTTATAGAAATTTTGGAATTAATGTAATCCATTTAACATTATTTTTTGTGAGAGGATAGTTTAATAACATGTATCTCCATTGGTTTTTTTTTAGAGTGTTGGCCATGCATGGTGCTTGACTTACTCAAAGGCTGGGATAGAGTGCATTGAGCCAGTTTTGACACTATTGTGGCTATATTAAAATTAGAAGCAGATTTTGTGAATTTCATTGGTCCTACTCTTTTTTCTGTTAATATTTTCTATTTGGATATCTATTCCCAAAATTCACCATCATTTTCTCCTAAACCCACCCATTTCATATTCATTATTTCTCATTGTAACACCGTTACTCTGGCCACTAATACATTTACTACAGTAAACACATGTCTACATGTAAGAAATTGAGTTATAAATTGAGGAGAGGTGAAAACCCTACTCAAGCAGCAACTGTAATCCATGTCAGGGTAAACCACAAAACTCAGTAAATTAACTTACCCTTAACCCTTTTGTAGCTTTGCACCAAGCTGTCAGACATAAGTTAGAGGCAATGTGTAAAGTATTTATGCAGTTCACAAAAATGGAACAAAGTGAAAACACTAGAAAAATCCCAAAGCAATTTAGAAAAATAGGGTAAATGTAAATGTATACTTTTAAAGCGCACTGTGACTCCATCTCGGAGTGTCCTGGCGCTGTATACCGCTGGGGAACCCTTCCTGGCTTTCCCTGTGAGATGGTCCCTCCTGGGCACCCCCAAGGTGAAGCCAGGCATCCCCGGCGCTGAAGGGGCCATTGTGGAGATTAAGCAAGCCATTGCCCAGAGTTGCAGAGTGGAACCCATGGTTAGAGTATCGACCACGATAAACGAAATGCCAGGCACAGGACCAAGTTCAGCCCGCCTTGATACAAGGTTTGTGCAGCATTACTTTGCAAAGTTGTATGTCCCTCAGTGTTGGTTTCAATAAGGCTGACAGTTGTGTGACAAGACTTTTCAGCGTTTTGTGTCACTGAGAGCCTTTTCCGATGAGGCTGTCGTTTGAATGGACAAGGCTTTCAGGGCTTTGTGTTGCATGGCACTGGAAACAGTGCAGCTTACAGGTGGGATTTGTGCTGCAAGACCATGCAAGGTTTTGTGTGAGTTCCAGGAAAGCCTTCAGAGGTAGGCGCTAAATGGATTTGTGGGTCCCCTTATGCTTCTCACTGGATTTAATGGAACTTTCAGTTAGGTAAGAGGGAGTGCTCTCGGATGCCAAACAAGAGTCCAGGATCTGGGGGAAAACATGGCGGCCGCCGGTTAGGGCAGGTCGCGTCTCTTCTATGGAGCTCCGGTTAGCCTGAAAACCGCGGTGAGAATCGGCATGTAATCGGCGATGGGCATTTCCCCCTGAGAAAAAGCCTGCTTTGAACTTACTTCGCTCGCTTTTTTCCTCGGCGCTTAACATTTTACCCCCGTTGGCGTTTGGTGTCTGACGCCCGACGGTACCTCTGTGATAGGAGCTGAGGCAGGAGCCACTCGGTGCGGAGCTGCGGAGCGGAAATCCGTGAGAGGCAGAGGCAGAGGCAAAGGCGGTCTCTATCTCTGCCCGCCCGCCTACATCTGCTCTGTAACCGGGTTGCCGGGATTACCTGCCGGTCTGCAAACGCACTGGTGCTCCATCGCTCCTTCTCGGGGCTTGCTCTCTACACGTTGCCAGTGTCTGACGCCCGAGGCGCTTCTGGGGCAGGAGGCAAAGCAGGTATTACTCAGAGTGAAGCGGAGCTAGCTGCACCAAGTACTACGAGACAGGCACAGGAGGCACAGGAGGTTGAAACCTTCAATCATATGGCATCTTGTCTTTTTTCACGGAGGAAAAACACAGAACAGAACAGAGTAGAAACCGGCAGTATTAGCATTACCTTTACCCGAATCAAAAAAATACGTTCAGTCTGCTGGTGCGTGGATGTGTGGTGTCAAGATCTCGCCTTCTGCTACACTTTCCCGGTGGGCAGAGGCAGCCGTGGAGCTGCGAAGGGGCAGCAGAGCGGCTGCTAGAGGTGATCTCAGCAGCCTTTTTACACCATTAAAGGGTCCTAATACAATTAAAGGAGCTCAACCTGACACCCTCAACGAGGGCAGAACCCAGAGGATTTGTCGCCTTAAACCTAAACCAAAAACAAAGACAAAGACAAGGACAGGGACAGAAACAGAGGAGGAGGAAGGAGCAGAAAACTTACTCGTCCAAGCACTACCATCAAGTAAGGAGTCCGGGAACGGATGTGTGGACACTAGAGGGGGTAAGGTTGGTGAAGGGGATCAGTCTTTAGATAGAGGGGTTGTCAAAGATAACACACTCACCGATACATTTTTTAAATTGGGTCTCAGTCCGGGTAACGCTAAGAAGGGAGCTAAGGAGGGAACTAAGGACGTTGCAGAAGATTCAGAATCCGGCTCTAAAGAAAGTATTTGGGGCCCTTCTATATTTGTGTTTTCAGGCGTTCATACCGCAAAATCCGCCACTACAGAACCTGCAACCTTAACCTCCCGGTCGGCTGGGCAAAAAGGTCTCAAAGACTCAAAAACCGGCACTATTTTAAGATCTAAAAATACTAAAGGCAGTGCAGCGAGGCTTACCCCCTCACTTAGATCCTATTTTAAGGTGTTGCCTCAAGTTCTAGAAATCCCTAGCGGAACACTAGAGGATAACAATAAGATGGCCGATACAGATAACACCCAAGGTTCCGTCCCAGCGGTGGAAGTGGAGGGAGAAGTAGACTTAGATGCCGCCCAGAATACCCCGGATGAAGCTGGGCTTCTAGCCGCTCAGGATAAGGATAAGGCTGGCAAGACCTTTGAGATGAAGGAGAAGATTTCACTGGAGGATCTACTTCATGAAATTAAAGCTGGGTTCGCTGAATCAAAACGTAACCAGCAGGAGATAAAAGCAGCGTTTGATGCATTGGACAAGAGAGTAGATCTTCTCTCTGAGAGGACAGATATTCTTGAAAGCACAGTAACTGAACTAAAAGCCAAATTAGATTCGGCTAATGAAAAGATTTACTACTTAAGGCGAGATGGGAACGCAACAAAAGAGCGAGTGGAATCTTTGGAGAACTACTCAAGGAGAAACAACATTAGAATTCTAAAAGTTCCAGAGGGAAAAGAGGGGAGTGAAATGAAATAATTTGTAGCCTCCCTGCTTAAGGAGTCTTTAAATCTGGAGGAATCCGTTGAAGAGCTAGAAAAAGATATTCAGCGAGCTCACAGAGATCCTTCCCGCTTAAAACAGGGGAGGTCTAACCTAGAAAAATTCTAGTTAATTTTCTGACCTATTCGGTAAAAGAGAAGATTTGGAATTTAGCTCTAAAGTCCACTGCTTTAAAAGCTCCAGACTTCTCCTACGTTATTAGATCTGACTTACCTAAATCTACTCTTGATAGACAATGGGAGTTAGGCCAGAAAATGGAGAAGTTTAGGGCTCTGGGAGCAACTGTCCAAATGAGGTTCCCCGCTTTTTTGAGGGTTATGTATAATAATAAAATGCATAACATCCACTCTCCATTGGAGGCAGACAAACTTTTGACATCTATTAATGATCATCAACAGGGTAACATCTAATGATAGTCCTTAGGCTAAAACAGGCATGGCACACTGAGTCACTGGTTTAAAATATAATGACAAGAAAAGAGGTGAAAGATACAGGGGATATAAGGGCGGAGAATAGGGGAAAGAAGGAGGAAAAAAAAAAAAAGAGTGAAACTTATAAACAAAAAAAAAAACCCAAAAAAACAAGGAACAAAAAAAAAAGGGGTAAATAGGGAAAAGGGAAGAAAAGGTAAAAGATATACGTATATTTGAAGTTAAAATATATATATAAATAGGAAAAACGTATCAAAACAATAATCCTGTTATGTGGGAAGGTGTGCGACAAACACCTAAACCTAAATATTTCTAGTATTCTAGTATTTCTAGTATTTTTACTTTATATAATTATGATGGATTTCCCCTAGAAAGAATTAAGGCATGCCGGGCTAGATTTAATCATGTAACTGACCTGGGCATATGGAACTCCACAGAGAGGCAAATCTGGCAGTAATAGCCAGATTAATTAAGGGGGGTTTTTTAGGGTGGGGTGGGAGGGGGGAAGGGGTAAAATTACAAAATATCCTCACTGTTCAGGCATAGGTTCATATATACTACTTCCATCAAATATACTTTTATTCATATTCCACTTAATTCTCACTGGGAGACGCAATTCTTTATTGAGCTGGAGTAGGGGGAGGGGTCTGGATACTGGCTGATGGGATTAAAATTTCTGTCCTGGAATGTCAATGGCCTGCGTGTTAAGAGTAGGAGATATAGAATATTGAAATATCTGAGGGACTCTCCGGCGCAGGTCATAGTCATCCAGGAAACACATCTTCTCCAACACGAAGTGAAGGAAATGTTGAACAAAATCAGATGGGTAGAATGTTATATCTGCACAAATCATAATGCGAATATTCGAGGTATATTAATTATCTTCAA
This sequence comes from Lissotriton vulgaris, assembly GCF_964263255.1. Lineage (NCBI taxonomy): Eukaryota > Metazoa > Chordata > Amphibia > Caudata > Salamandridae > Lissotriton > Lissotriton vulgaris. The sequence goes on along the minus strand of NC_141699.1, from coordinate 205,340,316 downwards.
AAAGCAAATTAAAGCCCAGATTCTTGCATATGAGGAGGACTTAAGTGGGAGATGGCTATATGCTAAAGTCAGTCTAGAAAATAGTACATACAATTTGGTTGGTTATTATGGTCCCAATCAGGATGACCCCTCATATTTGACTAAAATCCAGAACCAGTTACTATCAACACAAGGTCCGATAATTTGGATGGGAGATTTTAACCTGGTACTTAACCCAAATCTGGATAAATCTCCTAATTCAAGGGCTTTAACTTTCAAAAAATCCAGGCAGGTATTGGGGGATGTTATGTCGACACTCGGATTGGCAGATCCATGGAGGGAGAGAGCGGGTAAGGTACTTGGTGTATCATACCACAACTACAAATATAATCATAAATCAAGGATTGATTACGCCCTTTTTAGTTATTCAGCACCTTAGGATGTTTGTCCTTAGGATGTTTGCAGAGATACTGCACTGGGCATCTGTCAATGAAAAATAAACAATTAACTTTGCCTCCTCATTTTATACAATTGGTCTAAAGTTGTCTCTGTCTCACTCCTAAATGCACTGGGTATCGCCCAGAAACTACACGCTGTTCATCTTAGGATTCTTATGATTGATAGGTTCATGGAGTATACAGCATGCATTGCAACATGTGACTAGGAGCATCTGGAGCAGTGAATTGTCTGCCATGTCATGGAACATGCGCTTGAATTATGAATATGGAAACATGGAAAATAATCCTCCAAGTCCTTTAACAATGTTTGATACAGTACCAAACGTATACAGGAAACCTCTAAACTTCAAAGAGTGTCTTTCTGTAGCACTAGTGAAAGCGTTTCATGTGCTTTTATCATCTAAGTCTAGTGCTAGCGTAATAATGGTATAAACCACGAACTGTCTCGTTGCAAGTCTCTGTTGTGCCAACAATAGCGTTCTATTGCCAACAACCGCAACCTTTGCATTTGCATCATGCGAGCCACTGAGGCACTGAGTGTTATGATTATGCGTTTGCATCAATACTTGCAATACTCCCTTTTCTTTTGCAGGAAGCAGAACATACAGGAAGCGGAATATCTAGACGACCCGGAGGCCAAAGGTGCTGCTGATTAAGAAGAAAGGAAGTAGTTAACTGGAAATCACGGAGGGAGCCAGGAGCAGGTAAGTGCTGCATGATGCGAAGAGGCCAAGCACTTCCATGCACGTGGAGGCAGTTTTTTTTAGCCGATCTGCACATGACAGCTAGAAGCATGAGCGAACATTGAAACAGGTGCACAAGTGGCTGGGTGTGGCGGGCATGACGAACACGTCGGTGAGCACTCATCCTAGCCACATGTAAATCGCTGTGTGCCTTTCTATATTGTGCAGAGTTCTGTTTAAGTGCAACCACTGCCATCAGGGATATTTTACGGGAACAGTGAATCACAAATACATTAGTAGTTGTAAACCTACCACCGCCAAGAGAGATATTTATGGCAATACAAAATAATGTATAAATCCTGTATAAATCATGAAACCTCAGAAAAGAACTTCACAACCCCGGGAATGAGGCTCATTCTTTAATAAGCCTAGGGCCCAGTTATCCATGCTTCTTAGCGCCCAAGTTTCGCATTATAGGGGCATGCAGTGGCGTTAGTCGGAACCCTGTAAACTGAAGTGAGGTCTGCAAGCTGTTGTATGCTTAACTACCCTTGGCCAACATCGATTTCATGTGTAGTGCTGCGTAGCTCATAAGTGGTGTATCTGCGCTGGGTGGAGGTGTCCCGGGGAAGGGTTATAGGATAATGCAGTACTTTGCAGTGCATGCATGTTGAATGCATGTGCTGGATGTATGTGTGCCTATAAGTGTAGGGTGACCAGATTTTAAAAGATAAAACCGGAATATTTCACAAAAATAGAAGAAGCACTTAATTCAACATCATCAGAGAGGCACAGAATTACAGCGCTCATCAATATATAAACACACAAGATGCACTAAGGAAGTAAATCAATAGTCAGTTTTTAAACCCTATATCATACATGTTATTTAAATAGATTTTTAATAAGAACTGCTAACTAGTACTGCTTTGTAACACATCACACTGTTTTCAGCCTAGCCTTACTGAAAACCGGGACCTAAGCCAAAACAGCTGGTGAAAACCTGGGGCTGTCCTGGCAAATCAGGACGCCTGGTCACCCTATATAAGTGGTAAAATAGATGAAGGATGTATTGATGTGCAGTGCATGCATGTTAAATGCATGTGCTAGATTTATTTGTGCCTTTGAGTGGTACAGTACATAAAGGATGCCGTGCTATGCAATGTGTCCATGTAAAATGTATGTACTGGAAGTATGTGTGCCTATGAGTGTACATAACATGAAGGGTACAGTTCTGTGCAGTGCGTGCATGTTAAATGTATGTCCTGGGTGTATGTGTGTGTAAGGATGGTACAGTAGAAAAAGGATACAGGATGCTGTGTAGTGTGTGTATGCTGAATTCATTCACTGGGGGTATGTGTGCCTGCAATGGTACAAAACATGGAGTACCCTGGGTTCTGTTTTGGGGAACCCAGGCCTACATGGTGAACATGATAAAAGGAGGTAGATGAATCACCCCAGACAGATTTGTGTGTGCTGCATTCCTGTAAGCTGGATGGGACACACACTGGAGAGGGGAGAGTTGTGCTTCCCCCATACACTTCAAAGGGTGCTCTTTGATACAGTGAGAGGTCACAAGGAAGAGATCTGGGCACAACTCTGGAAGGAGATGCGGCTGCTAAGAGAATCATGAAGAGTAGGGCTGGGGCCCTGGACTATCCCTTTGATGCACATATCACTGACGCCGACATCCAGGTGTGAACTCCAGCTACTCTCATGGTCTTGTTGTAGGACTATCAGCATTAGAGGTATTTCTACTGTAACACACTACTTTCAAGAGGGCAGAGGAGCGGCACTTCAATGAAGCAGAACCTCAACATAAACTTCAAAGACTCAGACTCTAAATCATATTTGGTGTCTGGAAATGGACTATATAAAGGGAAGTATGAGAACCCAAACAATATCATCTGCTAAGCTACCAGGTGGGCTGTGAGAGAAGGGGTGGCTCCTCAAAACTTCTGCCTGTGACCAGGACTGGGGCTGCAACCTACTAGTTTCCCTACTGGGAGAGAGGACATCACCCAGGGAATCCAAGCCAATCTGCCCTGAAGCCTGGAACACCGTCGCCAAGACCAGTGTGCCCTGTGAGGAAGAGGAGAGTGTTGGAGAGAGCGAGGCCCAGTGAGGAATTATGTCAAGTGAACTCCCATTGCAATGTGTGAGGAAACAACTGTTACACTGACTGGGCCATTGCCATGTGCAGGACGAAGTTAAAAACCTACCGAGTGCCAGGAAAGGACAGCTGTCAAGTTAGCCAGGGTGTACGCTTTGCAGATCAGGCTGAAGTGATGCCGTAGAGACCCCTGCTGTGTTGAGCGGGTTAGTGCCCATGTACGGTAGGGACCCAGTGTGCCAGAGGGTGTCACTGGATCTAGCCATAAGTGGAGGAGTGAGCATGCCATGGGAACCCCAACTCATATACCGCTGGACGAGGGATTAGCACCAGGAACTTCTCATCATCCTCCCCCCGTAGTTGGAGAGACCATCCGACTTAGTTGCAACAAGGTACTGCAAGGAATCTCCGGTCACCGCAGGAGCACCACTGCGTCTAAGGAGATCGGGGGTCAGCAAGTGCAGCCTGCCTGGGCCTCATGCTGTGAACTCAGCTAGATCAGCTGCTGCTGCTCCGATGCCTGCAGAGGGAGGAGGGGGCACTCAGAAACTCTGGACCCTCTGAGCCTGCAGGTGTGGGTAAGGGTGACTCAGGCCAGCTAGCCCTGGGGTAACTTGCTAACTATTTAACACAGCAGCGCTGGAACACTTTTGTCTTTAGAACAAAGTCAGAGTGGCTCTTGAGACTCTGACAACTAGTGGGACTTATCCATGATTTTGCCAATAATGACTGTGGAATAACCACTATCTCTAGAGTGAGGTGGAAATGGGACAAGGGAACGCCAAGAAAGAATTAAAGCCCGACCATGGAGGGGATTGTGTAATTGTTTGTGAGTGCTGTATTTTTCTTCGTGTTAGTAAGTAGTAGAAATAAAATACTTCTCTTTTTTCATAAAAGTGAGTGTAGGTGTGAGCCCTTGTTCACTACCCTGTATCCTCCTTACAACCGAGGGACCATTGGGCTGCTTGAACATGTTACTACTGAGAGTCAAGTACAGAAGGGGTGCATGGCCTAGCTGTTCAGGATCCATAGTAAGTCGGGCCTCAAGAGATCAGGAGTAAAAGGCTTCAATCCCAACCTGTAGCCCCTGCGTGACTGTGACCCTCTGAAAGGGGTTCTGACAGTAACTTAAAATCTGACTTCACCATTAAAAATGATTTCAAATGACAATTATTTGAGTGCAAACAGCATATCTCTATCTGCTCCCAATCAACAAGTTTGTTTTACCATGTTGAAATGTCTCTTTAAAGCTGAACACAGAAGCTGCGGTGGCAGGCCCGGGCCATGTTTTACAGTGCTACTTTAGTGTGTGGCACAATGAGTGCTGCTGCCCACTTGTACATTTAATATACAGGACTTGGTTATATAGTTAGTACCATTTACCAATCACTTAAAAGAAAATGAAATGTGCTAGCTAGAGGTAGTCCAAATTTTCAATATTTGAAGGAGAAAGTCAAAGCACTTTAGACCTGGTTAGCAGGAATAAAGTGCACAGAGCCCTAATGCCAACAAAAAAAGAGTTCAGCAAAAATTAGAGGATGAAGGCTAAAGGGTGCAGCGAATATACCACACTGAGGATTCCAGGTTTAACCCCTACATGCACAGAGATCTCTGCCACCCTGGTAAAAATCTCTGCAGGGGAAAGATAGGAGAGGAGAAGATGGAGAGCTTCACTCTTGGGAATGTGAAATGCATTTTGAAGTAAATAGAATTAATACCGTAGATTACTTTATATTCTCCAAAATGTAGTTTGTATAATGGGTCCAGAAATTCCAGATATACCTATCCCCAACCATTCACAAAAGACTTTTAAGAGGATTATATCAAACAGTTTTAATTGATTCCTTCAGAATTCTTAACACAAGTACTAGAGAAACCTCTTTTTACTCACCAGTCCATAATTCTAAAATCAGAATTGATTATATATTTGTATGTAATAATCTATCCCATTCTTTGAGATGGAGATTCAAAAAGTTTTTAATTAAAGGATGGCAATTTTGCTCTCATTTTGCAACATTTCTGTTATTACATTTTTTATTAAATACATCTATTTAAATGTATTTTAACTTACTTTGGGAGTAGTCAAGGTAGTGGCCAGAGAATGTATAATAACATTCATTGCAAGGCTAAAACAAAGTGCTGAAAAGGAGTATAAAGAATCAGTGGGTGATATTAAAAAACTGGAACTACATTTTATACTACAAATTCTAAAACTTAATTAAATACTTTAATCACATCCAAATTATTATTTAATTATATATCCAGTGAAAAAGCATATGATGGTCTTCTGAGATCTAACACTAAACACTGTGAAGACAAGAACAAACAGGCAAATCCCAAGTTAATTATTTGAAAATTAAGAAGAAACATACTAAAATAGAATGTGTATTTAATGGTAACAGTTTAAAAGTTTGCAGCGATGCAGGTATTCAAATTTATTTAGTGATTATTGTATGTTCCTTTATTGATAGCACAGTAACTCTTCTACTTATGTCAACAATAAATATTTGTATTCATTTGGTACAAACTCACAAACCTGTCCCTTTTCAAACTTAGAACAAGACATTACTTTAAATACAATTATGAAAGCCCTGTAACTGTTAAAAAAAGCAAAACACTTTGATCTGGGGTTTTTACTAATGAATTTAACTCACACTTATTTAAATGATATACTCAGTATTTTATTTTGCATTAATAAATATTTGGTCAATTTTTAGAGGCAATGATATGTTTAATTTTGAAAGAAGGCTGTGATCCGAATTTGTGATAAAACTATCAAAATATTTCTCTCGTAAGTATAGCTTATACAATTTTTGGAAAGATTTTCGCAGTCTATTTGTCAAATTTTTGCATCATTTTATTGAGGTAAGGGTTTATAAAAGGTATATGAACTTTGGACAGTACTAGAACATTTCTTAACATGAATCAAAATGCTCTGAAAATGAAGTCCCCCATGACAACTATAGTGTTAGATGCTAAGAAAACATTTCATCATTTGGGATGGAATTTCATGAATAAAGCTTCGAAATGGTACTGCTTCAGTACAAAATGAATACATCTAGTGGCCGATTACAATGCGGCCCGTAAGGGCCGCATTGGGCCTCTCAGTTTACTTACCGAGCACCTAGTTATGATATAGGCGGTTGGAAAGTAAACTGGTCATTCATATTGGCTGGTTTCCGACAGGCTCCATGGGGCCCGATGGTCAGTCGGAAGCTGGCAAGTAATCTCAAGGGCGGACTTTTCCGCCCTTGAGTGTTGTGAACGTATCTAGGACCCTAATTAAATATTCCCGATTTATGCCCTCATGTAGTTATAACAAATCATATCCTTATAAAGGCATAAGAATCATATCCATATTTAGTCATAGCCAATGCAGTCCAAATACGGCAAGGCTACTTCCTTAGACTCCTAGAAAGTGCAACGCGTTCTTTAAACAAACCAAGCCTCCAGCAGCCCGGGAATTCCCCCTGCTTTTGTTTTGATTTGTCCTAGAACTCCCGCGAGTCCTGAAAGAACTGCCAGTTCTTAGTGACAGTTCTTAGTGACGTCTTATGTCCAACCTTACGTCAAACTCGGCACCTTCCAGGTATAAATATACCAGCATTAGCCTTAAGCAACACACGGTGGTTTGGAGTAGAGCGGCTATCTACTTACCCAAAGCCCAGCTGATGCGAGTGCCGAAGGAAGCCGTCCCTCCCATTTGACGCACTGAGATAGACGCTGTCTTTTCTCCTGCCGAGAAAATCCAGCTCCAGTGTTTCCAGTTACCCTTGCGGGTTACTGGGAGATCGAGTCCTGAGTGCGAGATTCAAGACCTCCTTCATTCTAAAACCAAGGTACGGAGCTGATTAGATCCTTAAAGAATTCTTGATTCAGATTCTTGGCAAAACTAACTTAACTTAAACTGCAGCTCACTTACTCCTTCCCACGTACTAGGCTTAGGTTAGGTACACCGGGGTAGGCGTATTTTAGAAGCACCAGTTGAGTACGTTTAGTCAACTTTCATCGATGTATGTAATTGTATATATTTTATCCGTTTTAAGTATCATATGGCTCAGAAACCATATAAATGCTTTTACAGTATTATTTCATAATACTCCTTTTACTGTACGCACTTTACTTTATGATAAGTATTGCAATTGTGGCAATTTACTTCTCTTGCATGAGAAAGAAGACTGCTCAATAAACCTTTTATTGAAAACACCTGTCTCGCTATTTCTCTGCACTCTGGTGAAACTAAGTATGCACGATTGACTGAGTGAAATAGCTATCTATTGTTTTCACACGACTCTGGAGATATACTCCTTATTCTGGAGGGAGCAAAGTTGTCATGTTTATGCAGTTGTCAGAAACGAATCCCTTCTTGTCTAATCAGGGAAGTTAACTCCTCCCTGTTCATTCGAGAAAGTTTCTAGTGGCCTCTGAGCTAGCTGGCATACCTAATTATGTCTAACATATTCAGTAGAGACCTAGTCGACCTCAGTCCTACGTCTAAACTGCTGTTTATGTTATTCCAATGCGCAGAGCCTATTGGGAATATAGGAACTACACTACATGTACCAACGTTTGGTAAGGGGATAATCTAACGCAAGATACTAGAGTAACTCAGTCGTGCTTTTTCACACAGACCCCTTTTCCCGTAAAAACTCCAATAGACGTTTGGAGTGGGTGAAAGGGTAATATCCGCCAGAACTTTGTAGGAAGAGATTCCTATGTATTAGTTTTTGGTTTAGTCAACGTTGAAGGATACCGTGTTCCAAAATATTGTGCACCTAATCTTTGTTTCCTCAAAACTTGCTCTGTAAACTTTCTGTCAGTACAAATGTCAGACAGTGAGGACGAAAGGGAGAGAGCTAGACTAGCAGCTCAACTCGTAGCGGACGACACAACTGTCCAAGATAACGACTCGGATGCAATAATCATCCCGGTCAATATAAGGAAAACCATAACTATAAAACTTATAGAGAATGGAGTAACATCAAGAGGTGGTACGGTCGTATTTGTGGTAGAGGCACATAAATATCGGCAGACAGAGGTATTTTATTCCTGGATACATTTTCCAGCAACACATTCAGTAACACATGAGTTCCACTACTACAAAATAGCGGAACCTCCAGAGGAATACTCTCCTTTCGAGGAAGTTGAAATTCCACTAACATGCCAAGAGTACCTGCTCTGGTTTAATGGCGCCCTAAAACATCAAAATCACATTACCAGGCTCGGTCCACTAGGTAGACCAGGAGCCACATGGCCGGTTCTAGCCAGCTACACACCACATCCGGACATTGAAAAAATGTCAAGCAAAGAACTTTAGTTAAAATAAAAGAATTAACAAAAGCATATAGAGATTTAGTTCAATTAACAGTTGACGGTACAACCTAACGACTTAACCAACTAATTGAAAATCCTGAAAAAACTTTCATTAAAAATAATCTCAACTCTCAAAAGAAGAAGTGGGAGGGTAATAAACAAACCTCTCCCAGAGAAAAACAGTTTCAATCCAGAGGAAGGTCTCCCCAACGAAGAAATAGATCTCCAGAAGGGGGAGGCAAGTCTCCACAACGGGAGCCCTCTGAAAAAAGATACAACCTTAGAAATAGGGACAATTTGAAAAAACCTGATAGATATCAAGATATTGATACACGTCCCTCTCCAACTTTTCAGACTTCCTCAAAGAAATCGGAAAGAAGAGGATGGTCAGAACATAAAGAAGAGCACGTCAAGTCCAAAGACAAGGAACCTGCTCATCAAAGTAAAAAATTACAATTTCCCAGAAAGAAGGTAGCCAGTATTAAAGTAAAACATGCAGAGAATCCTGAGGACACAACTGAAAAACGGAGAGTGGGCCCAGCAATGCTAGACAGCGCAGCAGAAGTGACCATAGCTCGCAAGAGCCTGATTAATCTTCTTGAGACAGTGGACACAAATGAATACATTCAAGTGGAAACTGCAGACACCCGAGTTAGCGTGCCCCATAAACTATATGAAATAACATTACGTATAGAGGGAGATAAAACTAGGAAAATAAGAGGTCTCTTTTGGGAGAATCTATCCAAAGGCTATGATATCCTTCTAGCAGAGAAAGACTGGCCACCAGAGTTTGTCAGGGAGTGCCCACATGGCGAAGAAATGATTATGCCTGCCTTCTCAAATCACATTCCAATCCATAAAAAATACACATTTGCTAGAAAATGGGCAGTGGCCCAAGCCCCTGCATTATATAAAAATCATGTAGGATGGGATGAGGGTTCACCTCACCATAAAATCCAGTTAAAAAATCAACCTACTGCACAGAGGCAGTATCCAGTTAAGCAAGAAGCTAAAAAACAAGTAAGAGACATTTTAGATCAACTTGAATATCAGGGGGTGATTGAAACATGCACCTCACAAATGAACAATCCTTTGTTTCCTGTCTCCAAGCCAGACGATTCATATCGTCTAGTTTTGGACTACAGACACCTAAACTCCTGCTGTAAAACTTTTGCAGTACAAAACTCACACAATGCAGCACTAATGATTAACATAATTCGCAAGAAATATAAAACGACATTAGATATTTCAAATGGTTTCTTCTGTCAAAACATAGCACCTGAAAGCAGATATTTGACCGCTTTCTCCAGCATGGGGACCCAAAAACAATGTTGTCGTCTCCCACAGGGATTCAAGAATATCCCAGGATTATTTTCAGCCAGGGTAACAGAGTTACTACAAATATATGATGATGAGGCATTATCCTATGTCGATGACATCTATCTTACAGACGATGACCTGGAGACTCACTTGAAAAGAGTGAACACCATAATACTTGGGTTCGCATCTGAAGGGTACAAATTTAACTTTAGAAAATCACGAATTGCCCATCTAACTGTCCTATTTTTAGGATATGAATTATCAAGTGAAGGCAAAAGCCTAGCAGACAACTTCTTAGAGAAGTGTGCAGTACTCCAAGCTCCAAAAACGCTGAAAAACTTACAATCAATTCTAGGTTGCCTGAATTTCGGAAGAACATACATTCTAAATTATGCAGAGAGAGTTAAACCTCTCTACGAACTAATAAAACCTGATTTTAAACCAATTCATTGGACTCGAAAACACACAGAAATTTTAAGATCATTACAGACAGGCATGTTAACTAAAACAAAACTGCAAACACGCGCAAACAAACTCAACCTTGTAATCCGAGTCATCCCAGGAAGATGCAGATTCACATACCTGACCTCTAATGAGGGAGAAACAGTGCCAATAGCTTACAAATCATACTTGTACACACAAGCTGAAATGAAATTCAGTTCTACTGATAAAATTCTAACTGTGGTTCAAACTGCTGTAGCAAAAGAAAGAGCCCTAGCCCAAGGGAAAAGGATATCTGTTCTAACAGCAGTATCAGCCCTTGAGGCAGTAACAAGACCAGGCATTCCAAATGCTAAAGCTCTAGATCCAAAATTGATACAATGGGAACATTCTCTTGCTACAGAAGACGTGAAACACGCTTTTGATCTGAAAATGAAAAAACTAGAAAATCTGGAATACGAACATGAATGCCCTCTGTCAATGGAAATTCTGCCTCTCGAACAGTGCACATGTGTAATTTACATGGACAGATTTGCACAACACTACGTTGTGGAAAAACAAATTTACGATGCTGCTTGCGCGATTGTTAAAGGTCGCTGGCGCTTAGGTAAATTCAGACCGATGCTCACTAAAACTGAATCACTCAGAAACTGTACAGCTCAGCGAGCTGAAATAAGATCTCTAAAGATGGCACTTGAAAATGCCGATCACGAATTTCCCACACTAATGGTGTGCGATTCGCATTACTGCGTCCGGTCTTACAATAAGTCCATGCAGACCTGGATAAAAAACGGTTACAAAGATGAGACAGGTGCCACAATAAAGCATAAAAACTATGGGAACAAGTAGTTCTTTTGCAGAAAGAAGTACAAAAGACTCACGCGATACATACGCAGAGTCTTCAACGTGATGGCGTTCACGTTGCAGGGAATTCATTGGTTGACAGAGCCACAGCGGCAGCTGATCACTCGACTTCCGTAGCTACAAAAAAGCGTACGAAAAAACAAATAGATGGCGAAACGCTGCTTGCAGTAAAAGCCTCAATGGAAGGCAATTATGCGGCGTTACCTCTAAACTATCCACTCGGCAATACATACATAATTGATGCGAACTCCGTTCCGTTTGCTCAAATCCCTGGAGTGGTGGACAGAGTAATTCCAAACACGAACCGGAGAGTCTTCTTGATTGAAGAAGCACTCATGGGATTGGGTCTGAGGCACCAAGAGATCCTGAAATCTCTAATAGAATTACAATCAAAATACTGGTGGCCGGGGATGAGCGTGCAAATTTAAAACTTTGCAATGAATTGTCAGGACTGCAACAGAGATCGCAGTTATGAACCGGACCAGACACATGCCCAGACACCTCTATTAGACAGCATCAGACTATCTATACGCAGACATCCAGATGGAAGAATGCAATCCCATAATTATAAAGACAAGATACATTTAGATGTGGCCCCAGCGCTCAGCTGACGCCAGAACTGTTATAAAAAGATTTGCGAGTCTTTATCGGCATATACGCAATTGGCATGCTACATTCTGACCAGGGTCCTGCGTTTAGCTCTCGGGCTTACAAGGAGGCCATGGCCAGCATGGGCATTGCATTGCGGTATTCTAGTCCAGTCCATCCCGAGGGAAATGCGGTAGTGGAGAGAAAAAACCGTGACATAAAGCAATCTATAACAGCGAGGGTATTAGGTTCGGGTGACGGGTGGGTCAAACATCTAATACGTGTTCAACGTAGTCTTAATAACATGCCAAGAAATTCTCTAGGAGGTATCAGTCCGTACAAACTTTTATTTGGTACTAGAATGATCATCCAGGATTTGGATTGTCAGACTTCAGTGGTGAAACAAAAAACCTTTGATATCAAAGATCGTTTGGCTGTTTTACAGGACTTAAATGAAACAAGAAAAAGTCTAAGTAACGAAAAGCTAAATCCAACGACCACTGAAGAAAAACCACCTGTCCCAGCAAGACCTGTCTGGATTCCAAAGATTGGGGATCTGGTCAGAGAAAAGATCGCTGTGAAGAAGGAAGTTGGGCCTTCCTACAGAAAAGCAGTACCTGTCTTAGCTGTCAGCAGAACACGAACAGTAGTACTACCGACCCTTGCTGGTAAAAAGGAGAACCGAGTTGTATCAATCGACCTGGTGAAACCACAACCATATGGCCAATAATAAGTAGTAGGCCCAGTGGACTCCCAAGAAATTGCAGAAGACCAAATCTTGCTACAATCCAAGAGGTTCAAACTGAGAGACTAATCACATTTGATAGACCTTCAGTGAATAAAAAAGGACTATGCAACAAAGCCATGGAACTTGTGCCTCTTGATACCCAAATCCCAACAGTTCATCAAGAACCACCTGTCTACAACGATGTAGCCTCGGACTATACAAATGTAACAAAAGAAAATCCAAAGATCAATGGAAATCAGGAAGCAATTCAACCAATTGACAGAACTGCATCTGGCTACTTTATCAACTTTGATGACTTTTCCGATGATCCAAGTGAACATGGAGATAAGCCAGCAACAAAAACTTTCAAAGAAAAAAATCACAGAGCTCTTTCATCAACTCAGAGAAACATATCTAACTTCCCTATGTTTTAAATTATGGATTGTGTTTGGTGTACTTTTCCTCCTTATGTGGCTCATCTTGGTTTTAAGTTTGGGTAGATTTATTGATGGAAAATATAGTACAATGGACATAGCAAGTCAGAACATCAACTTAGTCCTGAAACCACACAGATCTTCTCACATCGAAAAAAGAGAACTAACATCAGTGAATATCACAGTCATCCCTATACCTGGTGGTATAGCATGGAACAAAACTGACTATGAAATCTATGGCCCAGTTGTGCTCTTGAAATATCCACACCAATTTAAGATCTCCTTAAGTGACTTTGTATCACCTAGTACTTTCTCTGATGATTGGGTCTTTGAAAATATTAATAATATGATGTCAGATTTAGAAATGTCAGAAAAATGTACAGAACATGATTATTTACAGGGTTCATCGAATTATGAGGAAATGTATTGTTTCAATCACTTTGGGCATCATTATCTGCATAAATCTGCTAATCCTAGAAATATTTTCAGTTATAATCAGTGGGAACATTGTCCAACTCCGCCAAAAGGGAGTTCAAAAACATTTTATGAGAAATTTCCATACTTCTCAGGGTTTAATTACACTAATCCAGAAATGTTTTATTTCAAAATGTTAAATAAGACAGGAGTGAAAAACATGTTGACAAATACTAAACTGATTTATTCTGAAAAATTTTATGAAAAAATGTCTATATTTGCTTTTGAATTTTGGAAAAATAACATTGAGACAAAAACCATCTGGGGTACAAAAGAGTGGCAGGTACAAGGTCTAGAATCATTGTTTAGAGCCTGCATGATCCCAGAACAAATAATGTTCCTGAATGACACCATTCAACAAACAACCTGTCTTGGTCTAGCCAAGATAAAAGATTTAAACAACCTGTCTATACCAAAGCCTATGCCTGATAGAAACACCACTACAGATGAGGGGTTAGACGTGTCCTATATTTTAAAACAAAACAGAACAATTCCTGATTGGAACAAATGGTTGATCTGGCCCACAGATACAAATAACTGTCAAGATAGATTCCTGAACAAAATACAGGGGTTCAAACAGAACAGGCCAGACCCAAGATATTCCCAGAGACAACATCCAGGGATAGTTACAACATATAGTGTAGGAAAACTATGCCTCGATTGGCTACAGAGATCCACACTTCCCGAAATTAAGCAACACTTAACTTTACTTAAAGAAGGTGCTGACTTGCGAGATTTCATAATGGGACCTCGCCACCAGCGTCAAAAACGTTTCATATACGCCGGTATATACGCAGCTTACAATGAAGCTTGGAAAGTAACACAAATTGAAACTGCAGAGAAAATACGAGACATTGATCGTATTGATTTGGAAAAATCAATTTCTTTTGTGGACAATGGGTTAACGACTCTGTCCTCCAGAATTTATTCACTGGGCAGCATTGTATCATTTGCTATTGATCTAATAGAACAGGATATGCTAATGTTACAACATGGTCAATCCCAATTACGTTCTATTGTACAGCTAGGCTGGACGTTACAAAACCTCCGTTCAGGCTACGTGCCATGGTGTCTAATCAACACAACGTCATTATTTTCTATCTTTAACCTTACTGATAGACAAATCTCGTTGGCACAAAAAGGATGCAGACTATACGGTGCTGAGCATTGAAAAACTAGAAAGATTACCATTGACAATGTCAGAAAGACCTGTCATTGAATGGATAATACATGGCACCATTACAATCCCGATAACAACTTTTCAGTTTCAATAATGCCAAAAGTATATACCAGCAGGCCTGTATGAAAGGTTGGGTAAAGGATACATCAAATCGACCTGGAATTTACCTTATACACATAGATGTTATAGTGAAGGGAAAAAAGAGGTATTTCTTAGTGGTAACAATTGTAAAAAATCACTAAGCGGTACACTTCTGTGTCAAGGCATTAACTTGCATGGAGCCTGCGAAGGTTCATCAAACAACCTTTCATTTCATCTGCATGGCACCCCTGCTACACAGATAGAGCCCTTTTTCAGACAACTTTCCAACTGTAGCTACGTTATATTAAGTGACCACAGCTGTTGCGGCATGATGCCAGGAAAAGCCTATCTCGTGAGCGTTGCTTCCAGGGTCATTTGTTGTATGCAAGTATTGTATCCAAACAGCAATTCAGACATGGAGGCAGCAATATGGCCTTCTGTGACTATCTCTTCTATTCGAATTGATACTTTAAGCAGAATGAAGTCTATTCTTTTACAAACAACTGTGCCTTTAACCTCGTCCAAAGAGACGTATGACCTGCAAGTTGCAAGGACAGCGGCAGAGATACATACCCTATTATCGACAAATTGCCCCGTGCATTTTGTAGAAATGTTAAGCAAAATCTTAAGCATGTCAGACACCAGTGGCATCGCATATGTATTTAAGACAATTTTTTCGGGACTGTTAGCACCCTTTGAAACAGTTCTGGGCATCTTCCCGAATTTTGTGCATTCTCTTTTCGGTGGCCTTCCTTTTATTTTGGGACTCTTAGCAGTAATTTTATTTTTGTTCCTCCTGCTCAGATATGGCAAGCCAAGTCACAGACAAAACTCAGGCTACGATGGAAGAAACGATCCTAGTAATACGATACCGAGACCGTATCACTAAGGTCCTCGGATTGGCCCGGCTAAGAGATCTGAATACTACCTGGTTTTCTTTCATTCAGACCAATCTGACAAAATTGCATCTTACCTGTGCTTCGATGTCTGCTATGCGGAGAAGAATGCGTGTTGGATGTCTGTCTTACACTACCATCAGCAGTACCAATGGATATCGATGCTTTGCTTTGTCCGGTAACGACTCATGCAACGTGTTGTCCCCAGCGGCTACCGATTCTGATGACGGCATTCGTTGAGACTTCACCATTACGATTAGGTGGCGGTGAAGTACGAGATGAAAGCGGCACCACACAGGTACAACCTTCTGTGAACATTGCTGATCTGAACACCGATGATGGCAATGCATCGCATATATGCACTATTTCTGATTTTTCAGCGTTGGCCCAACTTTCACCTACTGTTGTAGACAAATTTTTTGCTGGCCTAGCTGAGGTAATGTTCTCTCCTAACAACGAGAATAATATTTGAAATAGCGAGCACACAGCGTTCCCCGAACTCTGAATTCTGCCTTCAGTTTTTATAAACAACACTGCTGAAACATTTGGAACTATTTTTTTCCCATGAAAGCGAAATTATTTTTTCCCAATTTCCAAAATATTTACTTTTTTTTGGCACATGGTACTCTGCTTAAAGTAGAACTATTCTTACAGAACAGAACTTCTATTCTTAGAGACTCTAGAGACAATATCTTGAATCAGCCTCTAGCACATGTACAATCTTGTATAAATATGTGATGAAATGGTCTCGACCTCTTTCTTCTGTACTAAGAGCCATTTCATGAATGTAATTTTTGTGATTCATTCAGTCAAACATTCTAATTGAACAAAATTTTATCTGAATGATACCACTGCTTGAAAGTGTACAGTATAATACTCATTTTCGTGCATCTATACCATTTCAAATGCATTTGATGTATTTTGGGGTGGGCTGGAAATCACATGCATACTTATATGTTTATATATTGCTTAGTATTTAGTAATGATGGACATTATACATGGAGTGGGTGTTGTGAACGTATCTAGGACCCTAATTAAATATTCCCGATTTATGCCCTTATGTGGTTATAACAAATCATATCCTTATAAAGACATAAGAATCATATCCATATTTAGTCATAGCCAATGCAGTCCAAATAGGGCAAGGCTACTTCCTTAGACTCCTAGAAAGTACAACGCGTTCTTTAAACAAACCAAACCTCCAGCAGCCCGGGAATTCCCCCAGCTTTTGTTTTGATTTGTCCTAGAACTCCTGCGAGTCCTGAGAGAACTGCCAGTTCTTAGTGACAGTTCTTAGTGACGTCTTATGTCTAACCTTACGTCAAACTCAGCACCTTCCAGGTATAAATATACCAGCATTTGCCTTAAGCAACACACAGTGGTTTGGAGCATAGCGGCTATCTACTTACCCAAAGCCCAGCTGATGCGAGTGCCGAAGGAAGTCGTTCCTCCCATTTGATGCACTGAGAAAGACGCTGTCTTTTCTCCTGCCAAGTAAATCTAGCTCCAGTGTTTCCAGTCACCCTTGCGGGTTACTGGGAGATCGAGTCTTGAGAGCGAGATACAAGACCTCCTTCATTCTAAAACCAAGGTACGGAGCTGATTAGATCCTTAGAGAATTCTTGATTCAGATTCTTGGCAAAACTAACTTAACTTAAACTGCAGCTCACTTACTCCTTCCCACGTACTAGGCTTAGGTTAGGTACACCGGGGTAGGCGTATTTTAGAAGCACCAGTTGAGTACGTTTAGTCAACTTTCATCATTGTATGTAATTGTATATATTTTATCCGTTTTAAGCATCATATGGCTCAGAAACCATATAAATGCTTTTACAGTATTATTTCATAATACTCCTTTTACTGTACACACTTTACTTTATGATAAGTATTGCAATTGTGACAATTCACTTCTCTTGCATGAGAAAGAAGACTGGTCAATAAATAACACCTTTTATTGAAAACACCCGTCTCTCTATTATGGCCGGGATGCCCATCACCCCCTCCCAACACAATCCCCAAGGATGGGAAGACGGACACCGATCTGAACTTTTGGAAGGCGGGAGGGAGTTACCCTCCCGGCCATATTTATTAAAATATGAAACAAAATTAAAACATTAAAATAACAGTTTCATATCATGTACAATTTTTCATTTATACATTTCACTGCAGTCACGTTTATTGGCTAACCTTAACAAATCTCTAATACAAAGGTTCTCCTAGCCGAGTCTAAACATCCTGCAAATGCATACTTTCTAAAATAAAAATTGTACATCCTAACATTACGGGCCAACGGCAAGGTCGTAACCGGTGTCAGATCCCTACTACCAGAACTCCCCCCTCACGGTGTGAGGGGCGGTCGCACAGAGGACTGTACCTCTGTGCCAACTTCCAATTTCCCTTGTCTTAGCGGGGGCCCCTTATTTAACTCGACGCCATCTTAGTGGTCGTTCGAGGACTCGTGTGAGGTGTCTAGAAGGTAGCGTGGACCCCCCTCCCACCCCACACTGTTCACCACATCCGCCGTCGCGGATATCCTAGCCCCGGGAAATTCCTAGGAGGGGCATCGAGCCGCCTCCTCCCCTGGGAGGGGCCTATGACCGCCTTCCCTTCGGCGACCCCATACTTAGTGGGTGCCGCCTCCCCATGTGAGGGGCCAATGGCCGCCTGCCCCCGGGCGCTCCCATCCATAATGGGTGGCGCCCCCTCTAGGGATCTTGAAAATTACTGCTCACCGATCATGACCTTACCGCCCGACCAAAATAAATACGACGTTTTTGACCTAATGAAGAGAGCGATAAACGGTTAACTGGACATTGTCCTATTCCTCCACTTATCAACACATGCCACACATCTAATTCGACTGTGAAACTTTGCTCAACTGGATAAGAGAATTGTTATGAAGAAAATAACTTTATTGCAGTTCAACATTGACACCTTTATTACATACTAAAATAAAACCTGGAAAAAAGATACTGTCAACGCAAATCAACTTTATTGCATTTACTAACGTTGCTCTAAGGGGTTGGTGGGTGGGTCAAAATTGCTCCTTGTTCCGTCTAGAGCTCACGTGCAACGAGGGGTGCAGCTTCCAAGCACAGGAACAAGAGGATGCTTCTCTGGATTGTTGCTCCTTTTATTCCTCTTCTGGAGGGTGTGTACCCTCCTCTGGTACGCCTACGGGGCGTGACCAACGGTGTAGGTGTCTAGGACAACCCCTTCTTGGGCGGGAAAAGGCGCGCCCCGGCTACGCCGCTTCGGGCATACCAGCCGAGACACGCCCCCCGCCCAAAATTGTTTCCCGGGCGGATCCGGGCACCCTGCCATACGTTCGGGGGGACTGAGTGGTCGCCCCTTTCCATATGGCCGGGATGCCCATCACCCCCTCCCAACACAATCCCCAAGGATGGGAAGACGGACACCGATCTGAACTTTTGTAGTGTAGTTCCTAGTTTCCCACTAGGCCCTGCGCATTGGAATAACATAAACAGTAGTATCGACGTGGAACTGCTTATATTCCAGGCCTCCACTGACTATGCTAAACTTAATTGGGTTGTGTTACCAACTAGCTCAGCGGTCACTGGAAACTTTCTTCTCTGCATAGGAAGTGATCAGCTTCCTTGGCACAGACAAGAAGGGATTCAGTTTTCCAACAACCGTGCAACATGACAACTTTGCTCCTCAGATCAAGAGTCGATCTCTAGGGTCGTGTGAAACAATAGACATGTATTTCACTCAGTCAGTCTAGTGCAGTTTACTTTCACGAGATGTAGAGAATAGAGAGACGGGCGTTTGTCAATAAAGGGTTAACATTTATTGAACAGTCTTTCTTCTCGTACAAGAGAAATGTATTGCCACAATTGCAATAATTGTTATTATAAAAAGTACGTACAGTAAGATAAGTATTGCGAAATAGAACTGTAAAAGCATTGATATGGTTTCTTAGCCATACAATGGTTTAAAAGTAATAAAACATATATACAGTCATATATACATTAGGCTAACATACTCAACTGGTGCTTCTAACTAAGCCTACCCCAGTGTGCCTGACCTAAGCCTAACACGT
The DNA here is from genome assembly GCF_964263255.1 of Lissotriton vulgaris. Lineage (NCBI taxonomy): Eukaryota > Metazoa > Chordata > Amphibia > Caudata > Salamandridae > Lissotriton > Lissotriton vulgaris. The sequence goes on along the minus strand of NC_141699.1, from coordinate 205,320,705 downwards.
GTAAAGGGGAGTAAGTAAGTAGCTTAAGTTAAGTTGGTTTTGCCAAGGTTTGTTTCAAGAATTCTCGTCTAAGGGTTTAGTCAACACCATACCTCTGAATAGAATGATGGAGGATTGGTATCTCCTTCAGGGGTCTCTCTCGATATCCCAGTCACCCGCGAGGGTAAACCGGAAGCGCCGGGACTGGATTTCTCTGCACGAGAAAGGCAGCGGCTTCTCTTCAGCGCGTCGAGGAAGGAGGGGGGACAGCGTCCGCGGGCAGCTGGAATCTGCTGGATGTCTTCGCAGAGGGACGGCTGTTCAGCTCCTTAAGCGTACTGCACCATAGGTCGCGCTTTGGCGGCGATAATGGTATCAGCAGCTTCACCACCACAGGATAGCAGGCTGCAGCGACAGAGTGCTAGATTTACCAACACAGGGTCATGCAGGCAGCTGGCATCAGCAACAGGCAACGAACATTGCTTAAGGCAACGTTGGTAATATTTATACCTGACAGGTGCCGGGTTTGACGCAAGTTTGCTGGACATAAGACGTCAATTAAAGATGTCACTAGGAAGTGATAGTTATCAGTTGCTCATTAGAGTTCCATTACTAATCAAAACACAGCAAGCGGGGATTTCCAGGTTTGCTAAGTTTTTATCTTGTTGAAGAACTCGGAGTGTTATCTAGGAATATCAGATAGTGACTGCTGCTCTGTCATTGCACTAATTGGTCGCAAAGGAAGTAGCAGAGAGTCATGCTGGAATGTGGCTCTGTTCGTGTGAGGCCAGAGATGACTTTTCAGAAAATCGCACTCGAACGGTTATGCCAATATAGGGAATAAATGGGTTTATAGCCGAATAGGGGCATAAGGTCACAGTATCGATCAGGAACCTAGATTAACACGCAACACCCACTCCACGGGTTAATGTCCATCAAAATTACTAAAACTAAAGCAATTAGATGCATGTGTAACATTGCCCACCTCAAAATACATAAATGCATTCGAAATAGGCGTACTTGTAATACATGGAATTTAGGTACTGTACGTTTTTTAAAGCATAGTAATCATTCAAAAATTATTGCATATGAAATCAATGAACGATTATGCATAAAGAATTACACATGAAGTATCTCTGACAGAAGAAATGCGAGATAAATCATCACATAGAAATGCACTGTAATAACATGTGTGCTAGAGGCTGGTGTAATGTTGTTATGTCTCTAGATGTGTTTAGAAATAGAAGTGTGAAGCTTCTGTTCTCTAAGAATAGTTTTTACGTTAAGCAAAGAATTGTTCGTGCCAAAAAAGGTCAATATTAGAAAAATTGTCCAATTCAAAGAATTATTGCTTGAACGGGGAAAAATAGATTTCCAAAGCTTATTGCAGTTTTTGTTGATCAAAACTGAAGGCCGAATTCAGAGTTCATGGGAACACTGTGTGTCGGAAAAGCTTCTAAAAGTTATTGTTTCTCTGTGGGTGAGAACATCGTATCAGACAGGCTCTCAAAGAATTGGTCTACAAATCCAGGTGATAGTTCAACCAAATTAGATAGCGCTGTAACTTGGCAGGTGTGAGAATGATTGCTGTCATCGAAGGCAGGACCAGCAATGCTCACAGAACGCTGTATCTGGATGATGTTGCTTTTGTCACTCGCTCCACTGTTACCACTTGGCTGTAGTACAGGAGTCTCCACAAATGCCGTCATCAGGATTGGTAGCCGCTGGGGACAACACAATGCGTGAGCCGTTATTGGACTGAGCAAAGTATCGACGTCCATTGGTACTGCTGATGGAAGGGAAAGACAGATGTCCAACACGCATTCATCGCCGCAAAGCATACACCGTAGCACAGGTAAAATGCAATTTTGCCATATCGGTCTGAATGAAAGGAACCAGGTCATGTTTAGATCTCTCAGCCTGGCCAATCCAAGGACGTTAGTTATCCTGTCCCGGTAGCGCATTGCTAGAATTGTCTCTTCCATTCCCATGGGAGCTATGTCTGAGCCGAGGCTTGCCATAACGAAGCAGGAGGGTCAAAAATAGAATCCCTGCGATGAGTCCCAAAAATAATGGTATGCCGCCAAAAATGGAGTGCACAAATTTAGGAAAGATTCCCAAAATTGCCTGGAAGGGTGTTAGCAGTCCCGTAAAGACTGTCTTAAATATGCCTGGGATGCTTGTTGCACTAGATATGTTAAGGAGTTGGCTGAACATTTCTACGAAATGCACGGGGCAATTTGTTGATAAAAGGTCATGAACTTCAGTAGCCGTCCTTGCGACTAGAAGATCATACGTCTCTTTAGATGACGTTATAGGCACTGTTGTCTGTAAAAGTACAGATTTCACTTTGCTTAATGTATCAATTCGTATAGAATAGAGATTCAGACGAGGCCAGAGGGGAGTCACTATGTCTGGAGGCCCGCTCGGGAACAATGCTTGCATACAACATTTGACCATGGACGTTACTTCTATTAGATAACTTTTCCCTGGCGTCAGGCCACAACATCTGTGATCCGTTCTAAGAATGCAACTCCCGTTCGAAAGTTGCATAAAGAAGGGCTCTATCTGAGTTGCAGGTGTGACTAGCTGGTGGCATGAAAGGTTGTTTGAATTTCCATCACATGCTCCGTGTAAATTAATACCCTGACACAAAAGTATACCACTTAGTGAATGTTTACAGTTCTCACCACTAAGAAATACATTTTTGTCGCTGTCACTATAGCAAGAATGAGTGTATGGTAATTTCCATTCGGATTTTACATATCCTTTACCCAATAGTTCATATTGGCCAGCAGGTATGTATTCAAGGCACTTTTTAAATCGGAAAGTTGTTATCGGAATTGTGATAATTCCGTGTATTATCCATTCAATGACAGGACTCTCTGACATTGCCAATGGTAATCTCTCGAGTTTTTCGATGCTCAGGATTGTATAGTCTGCTCCTTTCTGTGCCAAACTGATCTGTTTATCAGTAAGGTTAAAACTGGAAAATAATGACGTCGTGTTGATTAAACGCCAAGGCACATAGCCTGAACGAAGATTTTGCAGCGTCCAGCCTAATTCTATAATAGAGCGTAATTGAGACTGGCCATGTTGTAACATTAGCAAATCTCTGTCTATCACATCAAAGGCAGCGGATACAATATTGTCCAACGAATATATTCTGGAAGACAGAGTCGTTAACCCATTGTCTACCACAGAAAGTGATTTCTCCAAATTAATACGATCAATTTCTCGTATTTTCTCAGCAGTTTCAATTTGCTTTACTTTCCAAGCCTCGTTGTAAGCAGCATAGATGCTGGTCGCTATGAAACGCTTTTGACGCTGTTTGCGTGGTCCAAGAATGAAATCGCGCAAATCAGCAACATCTTTTAATGAAGACACGTGTTGCTTAATTTCAGCCAGTGTGGATGTAGCTAGCCATTCTAGGCAGAGTTTCCCTACACTGTATGTTGTTATAATCCCTGGATGCTGTCTCTGGGAGTATCTTGAGTCTAATCTGGTCATTTTTAAACCCTGTGTTTTATTCAGGAATCTATCTTGACAGCTATTTGTGTCGGTAGGCCAGATTAACCACTTTTTCCAATCAGGATGTGTTCTGTTGAAATGTAAAATTTGTGACACGCCTAACTCAATATCTGTGGTTGTATTTTCCGCTATTGGCTTTGGTATAGACGGTGTTTTAAGGTCTTTGTTCTTAGCTAGGCCAAGACAAGATGTTTGGTGTATTGTGTCATTTAAAAACAACATTTGTTCTGGTATCATGCAGGTTCTAAATAGTGCTTCTATGCCTTGCACCTGCCAATCTTTTGTACCCCAAATTGTTTTCGTTTCAATATTATTTTTCCAATAATCAAAACCAAATGTCATCATTTTGTCATAAATGCTTCTGAATATATCAATTTAGAATTTGTCAGCATTGTTTTCATTTCTGTTTTATCTAACAGTTTGTAATAAAACGTTTCTGCATTACTGGTGTTAAACCCTGAGAAGTATTTGAATTTCTCAAAAAATGCTTTAGAACTGCTTTTAGGTGGTGTAGAACAATGTTCCCATTGATTATACATAAAAACATTTCTAGGCTGTGCAGATTTATGCAAGTAATGATCCCCATAGTGGGTGTAACAGAATAATTGCTCATAACTAGATGAACCTTGTAAATAATCATGATCTGTGAATCTAGCTGACATTACTAAATCAGACATCATGTCATTAATACTGTTAAAGTCCCAATCATCAGAGAATGTACTAGGTGTCACAAAGTCACTTAAGGAAACCTTTAGTTGATGAGGATACTTCAGGATTTCGACCGGACCATAGATCTCATAGTCTGTTTTCTCCCATACTACCCCACCAGGTATTGGAATTGCTGTGACATTTACTGTTGACAGTTCTCTTTTCTTCACGTGGGATGATCTGTGTGGTTTCAGGACTAGGTTGATGTTCTGACTTGCTGTGTCCATTCAATTGTAATGAACTTCCCTAAAATTAAAACTAAAATTAGGCATAGTAGGAGTATGAATACCCCTGAAATAATCCAATGCTCAATCAACGGTGAATCCAGATATAATTCTTTGATTTGTTGAAGGAGTCCTGTAGTATTTTCTTTAGAATACATTTTTGTTTCTGGCATCACTTCGGGGTCGTTTAAATCTTCAGAGAAGTTGTCGAAGTTGATGAAATAACCAGAGGCAGTTCTGTCAATTGATGGGATTGTTCTTTCAATCTGTCTCTCGGGAGCACTTTCTGATGCCACATCATTGTAGACTGGTGTTGTTTCTTGACGAACTGTTTCAATCTGTGTTTCAAGAGGCACGAGTTCCATGGCATTATTGCATAGTCCTTCATTGTGCACTGCAGGCTGATCGAATGTGATTAGTCTTTCAGTTTGAACCTCTTGGATTGTTGCAAGTTTGGGTATTCTGTTGTTTCTTGGGAGTCCACTGGGCCTACTGTTGATTATAGGCCACATGCTTGTGGTTTTACCAGATCGATAGACACGACTCTGTTCTCCTTTTTACCAGCAAGGGGCGGTAGTACTACTGATCTTGTTCCGGTGACTGCCAAGACAGGTACTGCTTTTCTGTAAGAAGGCCCAAATTCCTTCTTAACCGCGATCTTTTCTCTGACTAGATCCCCAATCTTTGGAATCCAGACAGGCCTTGCTGGGGCTGTTGCGGGTGGTGCCTCGTCAGTGGTACTTGGCTGTTGCTTTAACTTTATGTTGCTTAATGATTTTCTTGTTTCATTCAGTTCCTGTAAAACAGCCAAACGATCCTTTACATCAAAGTGCGTTGTTTCTTCTTGTACCACTGACATCTGACTATCGAGGTCCTGAATGCGCATTCTAATTCCGAACAATAGTTCGTATAGGCTGAAACCTTTTAGAGAATTTCTTGGCATGTTGTTAAGACTAGTCTGGACACTTATTAAATGTTTGACCCACCCAGCGCCGGAACCTAATACCTTCGCTGTTATAGATTGCTTTATGTCCCGGTTTTTTCTTTCTACCACACTATTCCCTTCGGGATGCGACGGACAAGAATACCGCAACCCAATTCCCATGCTAGCCATGGCCTCCTTATAAGCTCGAGAGCTGAAAGCAGGACCCTGATCAGAATGGAACGTGGTAATTGCGTATGTGCCGATAAAGACTCGCAAATCTTTTATAACCGTTCTAGCGTCAGCCGAGCGCTGGAGGCCTCATTTTTTAAGTGCTTTTCGTCTTAACTAATTAATAGGACGCAGGTTGGGGTGCAGGCAGCGTTACGCTCTTTCTGACTGGTAGCCGGTAGCAAGGTTCGCTACTGCGATCCCTATTGCAGTTTTCACAGTTGTTTGCATATATTTGGTGTTCTACACTCATTCCCGGCCACCAGTATACTGATTGTAATTCAGTCAGTGATTCCCTGATCTTTTGGTGTCTCAGACCCAATCCCATGTGTGCGTCTGCTATTAAAAATATTCTCCTGTTCGTGTTTGGAATTACTCTGTCCCCCACTCCAGGGATTCGAGCAAAAGGAACGGAGTTTGCATCGATTATGTATGCATAATTGAGTGGATAGTTCACGGGTAGTGCCGCACAGTCGCCTTTTACGGTCGTTTTTACTGCAAGCATGGTTTCCCCGTCTATGTATTTATCTGTACGCTTTTTTGTGGCTACGGAAGCCGGTTTAGTTGCTTCCGCGGTGGCTGTATTAGCCAATGAATTCCCTGCAACGTGAACGCCATCACGTTGAAGACTCTGTGCGTGAATCACGTGAGTCTTTTGTAGTTCTTTGTGTAAAAGAGCTACTTGTTCCCAAAGCATTTTATGCTTTATTGTTGCACCTGTGTCATCTTTGTAGTCGTTTTCGATCCAACTCTGCAGTTTATTGTTGTAAGAATTGACGCAAAAATGAGAATCGCACACTATAAGTGTGGGGAATTCGCGTTCTGCATTTTCGAGCGCCATCTTTAAACATCTGATTTCAGTTCTCTGAACCGAACAGTTTCTTACAGATTCAGTTTTTGTTACTTTCGGTCTGAATTTACCGCACAGCCAACGACCTTTAATGATCGCACATGCTGCATTGTAGGATTTGCTCTCTACGTTGAAATGCTGTACAGAGCTATCTGTATAGATTATACAGGCATATTGTGGGAGAGGTAGAATCTCGATTGGCAGAGGATATTCTTCTTCATACTCTAAATCATTCAGTTCTTCGTATTGCGGGGCGAAATAGTATTTTACGTCTTCCGCTCCTAGAGAATCTTTACACTGTATCCATTTCGGATCCAGTGACACTGTAGGCAGGTTTACTGGGCTGAATAGCGCCTCGAAGGCGGATTCCGCTGTGAGGATATTAATCCTTTTGCCTTGTGCTAGTTCTCTTTCATTTGCTAATGCGATTTGCATTAGCGGGAGGGAGTTACCCTCCCGGCCGTATTTATTAAAATATGAAACAAAATTAAAACATTAAAATAACAGTTTCATATCATGTACAATTTTTCATTTATACATTTCACTGCAGTCACGTTTATTGGCTAACCTTAACAAATCTCTAATACAAAGGTTCTCCTAGCCAAGTCTAAACATCCTGCAAATGCATACTTTCTAAAATAAATATTGTACATCCTAACATTACGGGCCAACGGCAAGGTCGTAACCGGTGTCAGATCCCTACTACCAGAACTCCCCCCTCATGGTGTGACGGGCGGTCGCACAGAGGACTGTACCTCTGTGCCAACTTCCAATTTCCCTTGTCTTAGCGGGGGCCCCTTATTTAACTCGACGCCATCTTAGTGGTCGTCCGAGGACTCGTGTGAGGTGTCTAGAAGGTAGCGTGGACCCCCCTCCCACCCCACACTGTTCACCACATCCGCCGTCGCGGATATCCTGGCCCCGGGAAATTCCTAGGAGGGGCATCGAGCCGCCTCCTCCCCTGGGAGGGGCCTATGACCGCCTTCCCTTCGGCCACCCTATACTTAGTGGGTGCCGCCTCCCCATGTTAGGGGCCAATGGCCGCCTCCCCCTGGGCGCTCCCATCCATAATGGGTGGCGCCCCCTCTAGGGATCTTGAAAATTACTGCTCACCGATCATGACCTTACCGCCACAGGCCGGATAGTTGACCGGCTATCCGGACCCCCCACAAACTCCTCCTAAAGGTCATGGATTTACAAACCCCTTAACCAAGCTAGGAAGTCTCCTATGAGTAAGACATTCCCCTCCCGGGACAAATGAACCCCATCTTCGAGATACATATTATCACCCCGGATACAACCATGCGGAATACAGTGCAACTGTCCTGAACGAAACAATCTAGCCAGTTTGTTATTAACCTTCTTCACTGAATGATTCAAAGCTGACACAGAGAGGGCCCCCCGCCACACCTTCCTTGGAATCATGTGTGACCATGCTATCGTGCACCCCGGTATCCTCTTTGCCAGCCAGCTAACAGTGGATAGAACCCGCTCGAGGAGTACTCTACGACCGAGCGCCACCAAGTCATTGCCCCCCCAGATGCACTATGAGTATAGACGGCGGTGACCTTGTCCGCCCTAACAATTCCTCAATAAAATACTGAAAGTGGTCAATACAGAGCCCGCCTCTTCCATGGAAGGTCACCCTGTACCCGTATTCCCCAGCTGCGTGAATCATGTCACCTGCTTTGAATACGTCCGCGGCTCGCCTCACGTATGAGTGGCCAACGACCCACACCACTCTTTCCTCAGACGGTGATCTTTGACCGCTGGTTCCCAGGTGTTGGGTCAACTGCACAGTCCGCCCCGCCTCGCAAGCTCGCGAAACTGTAAACCAAACAAAAGACAAGAAGCGTGAGTGCATGACATTAGCTTCACAACATGTGCAACCGCACATACCTGTTATAACAGTTCGAGGACCATCGTCCCAATAGTTTTACTGTTTCCACACTCTGACCCCTGGCTGTAGCTTCTGTAGCAGCCCCTATCCTGAAGGAATGGGTCCCAAAATCGCTCGGGTCCAAGCCCGCTGCCGCGATTGCCAGTGTTAACACCCGCTGAAACTGAAACTTCGTCAGTGGGGTGGCGTCAGTGTGTCTCAGCAAGCTTCCCCCCCATGCTGCCACCCTTTACGCCAGGTATTCCTCAACACACTGTACCGGGCACATGGGAGTCCCTCGCATGCGCTGGACCACAATACTATCCCCCATCGCACTCTGGTCAGTCTTAGACCTAGCTATTGTGATTACCATTGAATCACCCTTGATCTGAACGTGTTCCCGACATAGACCTCCCCCCACATCCTTCTTATTTCTTGCCACCAGCTCGCTCACCCGCATAGCCCCATGGAATGCTAATGCGAAAGCGGCCCGGAACAGCACTGCTTCGGACTGGGAGGAACAGGTCGCGGGGAGCACTGACATCAACAGGGACAGTCTTTCTAAGCCAATCGGGCGCCTCTCGTCTACTTTATGACCCTCGAGGCGTTGCCACCCTCGTAATGCCTTCTTAACCAGAAAGGACGATGTAGGGTCCCTAATGCCGTAAGCCTGCGCCATGAATGCAATGGCCGCCCGGTGCCTATTGGCCGTTGCTCCAGATCGGCCAGCCTTGTGAATTGCTACCAAAAATTTCAGCACATACTCCTCCTCTCCCCACTTATCCCATCCTGCCGGACCCAAAATTGCACAATAGGAACGAAACGCTCCTTCGTATGCCTTCCATGTCCTGGGGGCTAAGCTGGCTCCCACGAGGTCCTGTAATCCGGGGCACCGAGTGACCAGAGAGTTTTGGGAAATGGTGCCGCCACTAGATCCGCAGAAGGTAGATAACCCCTGAAGGCCTGCATGTGGGAACGAGAGAGTGCATCAGCAGCCTGGTTCAATACACCCGGCACATGCCTTGCCCTAAACTGAACGTTCAGTCTCATGCACAGTAGGACAATTTCTTTCAGCAATCTCAAAATCAACTTGCAGCGTGCTGCCTGGCTATTTATGCATTCAACAACGGTCATGTTATCAGACCAAAATACCACTGAGCGATCACGGAAATTGTCCGGCCATGTTTTCAGGGCCACAAAAATGGGGAACAGCTCAAGAAACCCAATGTTACCTGTTAACCCATTGGTGTGCCACCACGTTGGCCATGTTTGCGCCGACCATCGATTACCAAAGATGGCGCCAAATCCCATGCTCCCTGCTGAGTCGGTCCACAAACCCAGCTCTTCCGAGGATGCTGGCGGTTTGCTCCATACCACTCGACCGTTGAAATCCGCCAGAAATGCCAGCCATATGCGCATATCCTGGCGAACCTCTGCCGACAGTCTCGTACGGTGGTGTCCTTCTTTGAGACCGACCATGGCTTATGCAATAGAGCGGGAAAAGGGGCGGGCCATTGGTATCACTCTGAGGGCAAAGTTAAGTTGGCCCACTGCTTGCTGCAACTGATGGAGAGTTGCCTTTTCTCTGCTAATGCACCACTCTAGCGATGCCCTAAATTTCATTACCTTGTCCCTGGGCAAACGGAAGCATCCCTCCACTGAATCGAGCTCAATTCCAAGAAACTTGAGTGAAGTAGATGGCCCCACTGTTTTCCCCGGTGCCAATGGCACGCCGAATCGTTTCATGAGATTGCAAAATTCAAAGAAAGCCTGTGCACATTCCGTGTCCCCGGCTGGCCCCAAGAACAAGAAATCATCTAGATAATGCATAACCTGCGTATAGCCCGTGGCTCTGGTGAATGCCCATTGCAGAAAACAGCTGAATTTCTCAAAATAAGCACAAGAGATGCAACAACCCATTGGCATACATCTGTCCATGTAATAGCGTCCTTGGAACACCAAACCCAACAGACGCTGATCCTGAGGATGTACCGGGAGCAACCGGAACGCTGACTCGATATCTGATTTAGCCATCAACGCTCCGGGCCCCAGGCGATTCAACATGGCGACGGCCTCATCAAAGGATGCATACCGCACCGAACAGACTCCTGGATCGATGGCATCGTTTACCCAAAGACCCCTAGGAGCCGACAAGTTATGAATTAACCTAAATTCACCAGGGTCCTTCTTGGGGACCACTCCCAGCGGTGAACAAATGAAATTAGGAACCGGCGGGTGCCTATATGGGCCGGCGACCCGGCCCCGGGCAACTTCCTTCGCAATCTTACCTTCCACCACCCTTGGGTGCTGCTGAACGGACAGTTTGCTTCTGCACAGTGAGTACCCCCGAAAATCCCCCGCCGGGATGTGGAAACCATTCGAAAAACCGTCCAGTAACACCCCAGCGGAGACATGATCAGGGTATTCGTTTAGCCAGGGAATCATTGCCATGATATCTACGGGGGTAGGTAGTGGTACCCCTTGGCGGACATCAGACCTGTTTGGTACCTCCTCTACCCCCGGTATCCCCATTCTTGGCTCTGCACGAACTTTCCGGGTGTGAAGAATGTCCGCAACCTGCACACTCATGCCTGAACTTACATGTCCTTTGTGGCCTGGTGCACTTGCCTCTGTTAAAATTCCAGCAAACTCCTTTTCTGCCCCCACTCCCACTACTCCTGGGTTGGTGATCACCTGCGGGGTTTGCTCGAAAGGGCGACACCGATTGATGGCGGGAAGGCGCCGATCCATAATCACCAAGCGAGGACGACTTCATCGTTCCCGGCATCATCTGCTTCTGCCAAGAGACGGAGTCGAGACAGTCCCACGTCAGAGACGAATCGTGCTCCTTGGCCTTACGAAATTTACTATCATAACCCCTCCATTGATCGCCCTCATATGTTTCGTAGAAATCCAGTATACGTGTCTGATAACAGGCTAATTCAGTCATAATCTCAGGCTTACGTTCACCCATAATAGCAGTAAACATCCCAAAGGCCTTGGCCCAATTAGAGATCGTCTCATCCACCCTGAAGCCCGCCATTTTGGCGCGCCACACACTCGGATGCAACAAATCTTTCTGAGCCTTAACGTACTCAATCTCGTGATGATCCGTCAGGAGCGAAAACATATTTACATATTTATCAGCCCAAATCATCTCTTTCGTGGCCAGAGGAATATGCTGAACTACTTTCTCCCTCCTTGAGGGCAAAGACCCCCCGTTCGCCATTGGCAAAGGCTGCTTACCAGACTCCACAGCTGGTCCTGCTGATTTTCCACCGCCAGCCGCTGGCTCTCCCGTGGGAATCTGTGAGGGGACAAAAGGAACATTCGCCATCGCAGCATCTCGCGATTGCCGCAACTGCTTCATTAATAACCTAGCCTCTCTGGCCGTGTCTCCAGGCGCTGCTGCCCCCTCGGTATTTTTTCCGAGCCACGCGGCCAACTGGGCGGCCAACTCAGGAGGCATTTCCTCGTCGCTGGTGGGCGTAACTACAACCGGGATCGGCTGACCTGCCTCTGGGATCGGTACAGGTACCGGGGCTTCGACTGGACTAACTGGGCTTACCGGGGGTGACTCGGGAACTGGAGACTCCCCCCCTGCCGCCCTATTCCTGGCCCTTTTACCTCTCCCTGCAGGAACTACTCCCGGCAATGCTGGTCCGATAACCTTCTTCGGCCTGCCCGTATTATCCATTGCCGCCATTTTCTTCTTCATGGTCGTCATGTCCTTCACCAACATGCGGAGCATCTGCTCCATCCCGGCCTTCTTTCCGACCTTCTTGCCAGGCATCGTTGTCAGAGCCTTGACCCTTGCAGCTCCGCTGCTCGACGAGGTCCTGGCTTCAGAGGTCCACAGATACCGGAAGAGAAGGATCCTGGAAGAGAAACACAAAAATCAAAATTGCTCCTTGTTCCGTCTAGAGCTCACGTGCAACGAGGGGTGCAGCTTCCAAGCACAGGAACAAGAGGATGCTTCTCTGGATTGTTGCTCCTTTTATTTCTCTTCGGGAGGGCGTGTACCCTCCTCTGGTACGCCTACGGGGCGTGACCAACGGTGTAGGTGTCTAGGACAACCCCTTCTTGGGCGGGAAAAGGCGCGCCCCGGCTACGCCGCTTCGGGCATACCAGCCGAGACACGCCCCCCGCCCAAAATGGTTTCCCGGGGGGATCCGGGCACCCTGCCATACGTTCGGGGGGACCGAGTGGTCGCCCCTTTCCATTCTCTGCACTCTGGTGAAACTAAGTATGCACGATTGACTGAGTGAAATAGCTATCTATTGTTTTCACACGACTCTGGAGACATACTTCTTATTCTGGAGGGAGCAAAGTTGTCATGTTTATGCGGTTGTCAGAAACTAATCCCTTCTTGTCTAATCAGGGAAGTTAACTCCTCCCTGTTCATTCGAGAAAGCTTCTAGTGACCTCTGAGCTAGCTGGATTACCTAATTAAGTCTAACATATTCAGTAGAGACCTAGTCGACCTCAGACCAACGTCTAAACTGCCGTTTATGTTATTCCAATGCGCAGAGCCTATTGGGAATATAGGAACTACACTACATGAGATTACGATGCACGGTTTCCAGCATGTTTTCCATGCCAACTTGTGCGATATGGAAACCATGTCAGAAAGTGTGTTTGGGGGCCCACAGCAGGGCCCCCTTGGGTGAGTGGCCTCCGATTGGGGGCTGACAGGTGCCCCTCTGGTAATCTCTGCACCCCCTGGCAGGTGCCTGCCATGGGGTGCAGGGATTAACCACACCTCCCATTTCTCCATGGGAGCATATATTACGACTAGTTTATGGACTTAACGCATGCTCCCATAGTGAAATGGAGGAATGCGCTCGAACAGTGTTCAGTCGAATCCTAATTAGGCGGGCGGGACCACCGCCCGGGTGTCAGTCGGTCCCAGGACCGAGTTGGTGCCACCCAACACTGAAATCGCCCCCCCTAGTGTCTTTATATCATACCTTGCCTAAAACCTAGGGGCCTTATTTATGAAGGCCTTGCGCCACCGGTGCGTGTCTTTTTCCCATTTTAAAAGTCACGTAAAAGTGGCGCAAGTCCTTCATAAATAAGGCCCTAGGTTTTTGTCATCAGATCCTCCTCATCCTGTTTCACATTAAATAAAGGTACTAGGCAAGGTTGACCTTTATCACCTTAATTGTTTATTCTAAAACTGAATCATTTCATTCCGAAATTTGACATAATAATACTATATGTGGAATTCAAATGGTCATACTCTGGTCAAAATGTCTGTTTATGCAGATTAGTTCACATTTTATATTTCTAGCCCAAAAAAACATTGCAGGCTTTCTTTTCTGAGATTCCCCATTTTCTGTAGTGTCTGGCTATACATTAAATGCTAATATATAAGAAGTATTACTATTTAACAAATATTTTTTTCAATCTTTTTTTGACCCTTTTGGTCTACCTTGCGATAGTACCAAATTGAAATATTTCAGCATGTGGTTTTCCAAATCATTAAAAGATACTACCAAATGTAATTTTGTTTATGTCTCGCAATGTCGCACATCTCTAATATAACAACATATTTCATATTTTTTATCATGGTGCAGCTGTTTCGATTCAATCAATATAATTTTGACACTATACCAGTAAGCAATGATTTCCTTGAATGTTCCTAAAACTTAAATTAAGAAAATTGATGTAATTCTTTCAAAATCTTTAAGGAGTAGCTAAACTACAAAATGCGAAATTAGAGAGAGGAGTCAATTTTCCCCCATTTCAATCATATCATAAGGCATTTAGGGCTGTATTTGCAGTTTGGCAGATGGGAAACGCTGTCACAAAGTGACAGACCATGTCCTTCATATTCTAAATGCATGATAACATATGTCACTTGTGATATGCTGGACTCGCTATCCATCACATTTTGATGGAGTGTTCAATCTGCCAAACTCTATATAAAACCCTTTGTCTTTACCTTCACCTCTTGCGGACCACCCCCAGGAAGGCTGTGTGCTGAGTTTTAGGAATTTTGTGGATCCATGTAGATTCTGGAAGTTTATGCCTGGGAACTGCAAGGAAAATGTACAATTTTAGGTAAAGTTAGAGGTTTGCAGGGAATTGCAGGTAAGAAAACATCATAGCATGCACACAAGGCACACCTCCCTGGAGTCCACCAGGTGTCTAGCTTTCAGAAATGTCTAAGTTTGGTAGGCTTCCCTGCATGGTCACCGACCAACCCTAAATACCACTGCTAACCCTATTGCTGATTTCTCCATCTTGCGTTTTGTGGTCTTTTGTGTTGTGAGCGCTAGGCCCACCCACACAGCATTTTCAATGGGATGAGATGGAGAATGCTGGGTGGTAGGAATTTTGGTATCCCTATGCATTCAGCATGTTTACATCACAGAAATGCGAGGAAATTTGTGATTTTAAGCAAAGTATGAGAATTGCAGGTCACAGTGGATAAGAAAATGTCTAGGGATCCATGTGAGGGACACCACCACCTCGGTGTAGTTTTCAGAAATCTCTGGGTTTGGTTGGTGGCAGCAAGCCCAAGCTCAAAACGTAATTCAGCATAGAAAGGGGGATGATATTGGAATGTAGCTACTCTCTGCTAGTCCATATGGAAAAACAATGCCCAAAAGAACCACATTTTCCTCTCCCCATAAAAATGTGCATACATTTGTCCTAATGGAGGAGAAAGACTAAATCTTGTGGGGATGCGAGTGGGGTTTGATGACATAATGAGCTGGATTTCACCCCATATTTTATAAAGAAATGTTCCTGGTATTTAGCAAGCTTTCTGTTCCCCCCACTGCAAATTGAGGCAAACTCCTACTCTGCCCACTGGGGCCAGAAAAGACTGCATATATGTTGGGGTGAGGGCTCAGCCCAAAACCCGGGGCCGACTTCTGGCACCACTTTTTATAATAAAACCAAATCTCCCTGATATGTAGTGGGCTTCATGCTCTGAGGTGGAGGGCAGATTGGAGGTGAAATGTTTGTAGCTGGAGGAGGGGTGCACTAGTCCATTGCAGTGGGGCTTGTTACTTAAAATAGTAAACCCTAGTGTCTAGTGGCCTTTTTGACCAGAGGGAAGGGCGGAGCACTAAGTAATTGCTAGTAGGTCATTTCCCCACTCAAATAAAGTAATCCCTGGCCTCTTTTGTGGGCTTTCTTGCCACCCTCGGTGACAGATTTACGGTAATCCCTCCTATCTCCATATCCGCCCCTGATGGGCAGGAAGACGTTTTTCACTGGGGGTGGGGGAGCACTAGCCTTTTGGCCGGTGGGCCATTCTCCCCTCATAAAAGAAATTCCCTGGCTCTAGTGGGCTGTCTGCCTCCTCTGTGGGAGATTGGAGTTAAAACCTTTCCAACTGCCCCTAGCAGCAAAAATACTTTTTTGACCCATGGGGGACCCCTAGCCTATTGCCTGTGATGATGCTCCAGCCTACAAAAAAAGTAATCTCTGGCCTCCAGTGACCATTGTGTGCCCTCCGGGGAGGGTAGATTTCAGATAAATACCTCCTATAGGCCTCTATAGAGGCGGAAAGACTTTTGTGGCTGGGCATAGGGGGAGCACTAGTCCATTGATAGCAGCGATCCCCTAGGGAGAGATACCATTGGAAAGGTGATTCAACAATATTTTTTCCATTTGTAGCCTTTTGTCTTTATCATTTTGCACTATAGAACACACTCCTGGTGTAATGCTGGGATTTGCTAATATTTGGCCCTCTTGGTAAGTTGAGGGTACACTTTGAAATGATGGAGCTTGATCCTGGCATAATAAAGGGCATTTTACCCTTATGGCATTATGGTGGTCACTAAGGACATAATGCTGGCCCAGGTATAATAGAAGTCAATCTTGGAAAAATGTGGATATTCTTTAATATTATACGACCCACTACTAGCATTTTACTGGGCTTGGTATTATGGTGATTATTTTTCACATTTTCTGGCATATATTCTGACAATTATGTTCTGGTACCCTTGTCACCCCTGCTTCCTCATGTCTGTTATGGTTCTGTGTCTAGTACCACAATGTTTGATTCTTGTGATTCAATAAAGTTCTTTTTGGAAAACTCTCTTTCACTTCTTGGAAATATACCTGACCATATCAAACACTTCAAATAAATAACCTTGATTGCTTACACAGGTAATTGCTACTTTGTTAAAATCTGTTTGACCAATCACGGTTGATGTTTTTTTAATTTTTAATATATGCAAGAGTGAGTGGAGATGTAGAGTTTTTCTGTTTGTATCTTTTAGGTAACTCGTGTACTCTGAAGTCCTTATGTAATGTAAAAGGTCCTTTTGTAAATCGGTCTGACACCTTCGGGTAAAGTTAGCATTAAATAAATAAAAATAAAAAATAAGCGTCAATTTACCGAGTGGTAGTGTACACACAGTGGAGACTGTAGCTTACTACCCAGACCTCATTGCGTTTTAGTAATGTTTCAAAATCGGGCCATCCTTAATTTGGCTGCAGCAAAGAAGGGATCTTTTAAAACAAATGCAAATATTTCTTCATAGATCAATCATAGAATAAAGACTATATTTTCTTGGGTATATATTCTCTGTGTTTTTTTTATCAATGCCTAACTGAAAAAATCAACCTGAGGTTTAATTTAAAAAATATGAAAGCTGATGAAGCAAAACAGACACAATTCTATGGTAAACACTATAAAACTAATGGGGTGATTTTGATAGCGGTCAGTCAGACCGTCGGCTGCTATCGAGGCAGTCGGCAGTCTCACTGACAAATTAGGATGTGACCGCCTGACTGGCAGGTGCAAAGAGCTCCTATTCACAGCGTCTTGTACTGAGGCCCAGGATAAGGGCAGCAACACAAGCCACAGTGAAAAGGAGTACTTCCTGCACAGCCATGGGGAATGGAAGTGAGTGGGGCACTACATTTGTCCCCAGGGACAATTTGCAGGTGCCCTTGAGAGATGATGGCCCTGCTCGTGGCCCCCGATATACCTTTCTGACAGCCTGTACATGGTGATGTTCCTGCCTATAACAGACTGTTAGAAAGGGATATCCAAGTCCTGACGGCGGTGCCTGATTCAGCACCGCCACCATTCTGGGCTGCGATTCTGACCGCCGCTCCATCGGGATCTAAGATTTTGTCAGAAGCTGTGGTCTGGACTCCACCCTGTGTGGGTCTGACCGTCCGCATTAAAATGCAACATTCGGACTGAAGGGCTGTCCGCAGTCGGGCCACCACCATCCACCATCATAATCAGCCCCTTTAAGTCTGATTGAGAAACATAATTTACAGAGGGAGAAATGCCCATTGTTTTACAAGTCATGTGGAATTTGAGGCGGTATGTACCAGACTATACATCATGGATAATTATGAGTTTGAACTCAGAATAGTGGACATTTCCCAGAGCTGGTTATCACTACTCTCTCATGTACCATACCTGCAGGGTCCTGTGAAAACCTCATCCTATGCATCCGCACTTGACTGCTTTGCCTTTCTTTGCCTTGCAGCTCATGCCCTGCAGACCATCCCTGACAGGGCTCACTTCTCCATCCCAACCCATGCCAAATCTATTACATTTCAGCCCCAGCCCATTACGGTAGCGTTGGTTAGCGTTTTCTTCCCTTATTAATTCAGCTGTTGACTCTCCATCAGTCCGTTGACCAAGTGTTTTATCTATGATTGCAAAATGCCTGTCCAGATATTGATATAACAGATTCAAATAATCAATTTCTTGTTATCTGTTCCCCATAAAATATCTACTGGGCTTCCTCTGAACAAATCAGCTTCAGCATATTTTGAATCCAGTTGCAGGATCCACACAGATATGCTTACAAGTTCATTGAGCTATGCAGCTGTTTGGGAAAACTGCATCACCTGCAGGTGCAAAGCGTGAACAGGCAACAGTTTTCAGAGCACCTTTGGGATCTTAGTATCTCATCCAAATCCATAGTGTTCCTTTGTAAAATCAAATGTAATACTGGAGCAGGAAACTAAAAGCAATTTAAACTGAACATTTCTCCTTTCCTCTTTTTTTATTTTTAACTGCACTTTTCTTTCATTTACCAGCAGAGCCGCAAAAATGCACGTATATTATTTTACCCAGTGTAATTAAGTTTGAATCTTTTTTGTAAAAGCGCACTTTGCCACTTTTATGTCATTACTAACCTTGTTGTCTGTGTTTTATAAGCAACATTATACAGCCGGCATTGCCTGCTGATGCTATTACCTTGTAGGGTTTTTACAAATCACATTTTATTGCGCCATGAAGCCAAGAATATTCCTGCGTTTATACAATATTCTGGTTTGTAATGCTTAACAAGTTGAGTCTTTATTGCAAGGGTACTAAACAACAGAATGTTTTACTGTAATAGCAAAGTCAAGAGAACATGACTTCTAATAGCCAATACTGGTCTATTTGTTTGCTATAGTACTTGGTTCTTGTTCATGGTTTCAGGAATCCGATTGTAATCCTTACTTTTAAGTTAATTTAGGCAGATATACTCTGGTTAGACTAGAGAGAACACACTGTACCATTCATATGAATGACTTGGGAGATGGTGGGTACTCCGAGTCCTCTTTCACCAAACCTGTCTGTTGTTAATACAACCACCAAAGGTTGCATTCGTTATCCAGATTCAGAAATTAGGAATTTTACAACAGCCTACAACAGCCTAGTACCAGATGTGTGTACCTGTCATACAACATAGCGTGGTACCTAACGTTTCTGCGCAGCATTGCAAAGCGGCGGCCGTGCAGGTAAGTGATGTGGGGCGGTGGGATGGGGTGGGAGGGGAAAATTAAATAAATAAAGAAACTCTATTCCGTTCTGTCGACTTTCCCCTCCGCCTCACCGCACCACACTTACCTGCACCGGCCACCACTGGAATTCTCCGAGAGGAGAAAGCATCATATATACAGAGATATACCTCCCCCATTACTTTCTCCAGTGCACAAGCAGGCTGCCGAACACCATGGGTGATTGCAAGGGAATGCACATGTACCACTCATGTCATGACCCTCTGGCGGGCAATAAATCAAAGGAGAACTTTGCACTGCTTTGTGTTACTTTTCGGCATCTTTCTTGTACAAAACCTGTTTTTCCCTGGAAAGTAATCCAACAAAATATGTTTGGGGCAGGTTTGTTTCACTTTTGTGATGCAAACCGAGTGTAAAAGGTTTGTAAATCAGATCAGGCCCGGAGTAAGAATTTGCTGGCACAGAGATGGCAATACAAGTGTTTCCAAGGAAGGATGACCATTCAGAATATCAATACTAAAAATATTGTCTGACATAAGTATTGTCTTCTGTAAATAACTTTTGGGACATTGGCAACTCAGTTATTATTTTTTTAAACTATGGGTACACACAAACAACCCATAGTTTAAAAAAGAAACAAACTGAAGTGCCATTAGGGTGGGAAGACCACCCTGTAACTTGCTCTGAACCCGTAGCGACTGGCATTCAAAATCGGGCTGGAAACCTATCCAAGTCACCCAAGTTATCCATGTACATGATAAAGGCTGGCAGTGTTTCCTTAAGAGGCTGGCCTGATTGCACCAGCCAGTTCCCATCATGGTCCATTCCCTACTGATTATGAGGTCTCAATTGCATTATTAGTGCTTGTGGGAGGGTTCAGCCACCTGTATTTAGTGGCGGCATGTATGGAACAGAGGTTTGGGGTAGTTGGGCCCGGGGGGTTAAAAAATATATATATTAAAAAAGCACTTACCTCTTTACAACTACTGTCTCACTTCACTTCCTGACTCTGAGTCCAGGAAGCAGGAATCACACAGGCTCACCTAAGCCAATCATGACTCTGCTGTCACCAGCATGACGCAAAACCAAAGGGGATGATGGACAGAGTGTTGAACAATGCAAGCACTCACCCCCAGTCAACTGATATGGGTTTAATCCATCATCATTCTTTAGCTCACTCCACCACCCCAGTTCAGACATGGCCATATGCAAATCAATCTGACCAAGTGTCTCATTGGAACAGTCCAGCCCGAACTGTCAAGCCATGTCTTCCCTGTTCCGGAAACAAGCACCCTGGGATGAGTTTCTGGCTAATCAGCCATCATCAGCCAGGCTAGCTTGAATCCAGTGGCAAAGTGAGAAAGGGACCCATCTGGGCATACCCTGCCAACTTAGGGTGAACAAAGCAAAACCAAAGGGTGAGCTAAAGAATGATGATGGATTAAACCCAGATCAGTTGACTGGGGGTGAGTGCTTGGATTTTGGGATATCAGATATCTATATTTTTTAAACTTAAATATCTCTCAAACTCCTCAACAGATTTACACCAAACCACCAAAAGCATGCTTTCCTGACCAACATCTCACTGTCTGGTGATGTAATATGTGGCATCATCAGCATTGGATTGCGGATGCGCGAAATATATAGTTAGTGCAACTAACTATATGTCGAATTTCATTGGTTTTATATCAATAAAATGTCCAGCTAACTATATAGGAGGAATTTCAATGGTTTTTTATATGTTAATTCCTAACTATATAAGGCCTAAAACCTATGGTTTTTTTAGTGAATTTCATTGGTTTTTTAAAGGCTAATTCCTAACTATATATAGTGTATAACCTATGGTTTTTTCAGTGAATATATATATATATATATAAAATTCAAAACAGGTTGCCCATGGTGAGGAGGCCTCCCAGAGTATAACATCTTTCTACGAGGGCTTCAGCAAACTCAGCAAACAGCGATCCGATGGGAAATGCGGATCAACGCGTTTCAGGACACCGCCCTTGGTCACGAGCCTCCAGGAAGATAAAGACAGTGGCAGCTTTGAGTTTAAACACCTGCTTTAATTTGATAAGCTCCGCCCTCCTGGGCGTGCCTTAGAGCCTCACTCCGCTTCATTAACCAAGTGACTTCTGGTCTTAGCAGTTCAACTGACAATGTATTGCCCCAGTGGGTAGTGCCAAAGTCCAAAATCCTTTCTTTTAAAAAACCCCAGTGGGTTCAAAGGAAAGCGCAAGGTGAGTTTGTTGGATTCCGCACCCCCTTGTAGTGATAATATCTGCTCCAATCAGCACCCTGAGTTTCAAGGTGCCAGGATCCGCTGCTGCGCGGGCCTCCTCGCGACCAAGCCTGGCTGCTACACAAAATTCAAAACAGGTTGCCCATGGTGAGGAGTCCTCCCAGAGTATAACATCTTTCTACGAGGGCTTCAGCAAACTCAGCAAACAGGGATCCCTCTGGAAATGCGAGTGGCAGCTTTGAGTTTAAACACCTGCTTTAATTTGATTTTGAATTTTGTATAGCGGCCAGGCTCGGTCGCGAGGAGGCCCGCCGCAGCAGCAGGTCCTGGCACCTTGAAACTCAGGGTGCTGATTAGAGCAGATGTTATCGCTACAAAGGTTGCGGAATCCAACAAACTCTCCTTGCGCTTTCCTTTGGACCCACTGGGGTTTTTTAATAGAAAGGATTTTGGACTTTGGCACAACCCACTGGGGCAATACATTGTGAGTTGAACTGCTAAGACCAGAAGGCACTTGGTTATTGAAGCCGAGTGAGGCTCTAAGACACGCCCATTTTTTGTTTTTGGAATGAGTTTGCAGGGACATTATAGCTAGGGGCAGATTTCACACACAAAACCATAGAAATTCAGCAGTTATAGTTAAAGTTATCTGAAGTAACAAGAACTTGTGCCCTTTAGTAACTTTAACTCATGCCCTAGCTGTGCGGAGTTTTCGTAGCAATAATTTTGCAGCATATGTTGCAGTGTTTTGTTTTCAACAATGTCATCGTAGTTATCATGAGTGATGTAATAAGTGGGGCAATTAGCAGTGCATGGCGAGGACGAGTGAAATAATTCAATTAGGGCACAATTTATAATTACTTGAGATAACTCTAACTATAACTGCTGAATTTCTATGATTTGTGTATGTAAAATGTAAACCAAATATAACATCCCTTTAACCTTTATTTTTTCAGTGAATTTCTAAGTTTTTTAAATTCAATTTCGTTACTATAACTTCTAACCCTGGGCTGAGTTTGCGGAGTTGCGCTAAGCGAAACTCCACAATGTGGTAAAAATACTCGGAGCTCCGCAAGTGGCAGTGTGTGATAGAAAAAGTTTGTTTGCTGTGATTGCACAGTGCCGGATGCTTGTCCGCACTGTGCAAATATTGCGAACAGCAACATGCACAATGCAAGCTTTCCATTTCTGACGCTCAAGTAGATTTTTATTTGAGCAGCAGCTTTTTCGATTCGAACTAGCAGTTTCTCAATGCGAGCGGTCGCGAGCATAGTGGCGACGACTTTGTGCAGCCAGCCAGTGGGATTTTGCCATAGGCCTGCATGTGCCCTTTGTTGTCCATGCCTCTTTGCTTGTTGTTTCACCATGTAGTCAGTGGCATTTTGTGTAGCCAGCCAGTGTGCTTTTTCCATAGACCTGCATGCGTTCATTGTTGTGTCCATTTCTCTTTGCTTGTTGTTGTTGGTTGACCATGTGGCTGGCGGCCAATTTGTGCAGCCAGCGAGTGTGTAACTCTTTTTTTCCAGTTTCAAAGCCATTTTCTAGGGAGATTGATGGAAAAGGGCTATGCCTTTTTGTTTTTGTTATTTTAAATTTTCCCTGATATTAGTTTTAATATGCTCGAGGATCAATGTAGTATATGCATATATGAACAGTGTTTAATGTTATTTGCATTTTTTTCTATTTTTCCCTTGCACCTCCTTGACTTCTAATGGGTTCTTCATAGTTCCTTAGTACACAGCAGTTCTTTTTATTTTTATATTTACCCTTTTTTCGAAATGTTTTAATTTTAGCAAATTCGTTTTTACATTTTTTTAAAGGTTTTTTTATGTTTTTACATTTTCTCTTCATCCACCCCCTGCCTGCCATAGGTGCCCGATGCACACCAGCATTCATTTTTAAGGATTGTCATTACTCATTTTCCCCTGGACCCCGTGTCTGCCATAGACACACAACCGTATACCAGCATTAATTTTTTAAGAATTATTCCATTTTCCCCCGGACTCCCTGCTTAGCATAGGCACACAACATGATTATTTTTTTAAGGATTATTCCATTTTCGCTTGGACCCCCATGGCATTCATTTTTAAGGATTTTTCCATTATCCCCTGGATCACCGGCCTGGCGTAGGAACACATCAGCATTCATTTTTAAGTATTCTTCCATTTTCCCCTGCACCTCCCTGCCTAACACAGGTATCTCCCCTTAGATGCACAGTAAGAAAACAGTTACTTCTTTATGTTGGTATCCTGATTGAAACTGAAATATGTTATGGTGGTGTGGTTCGATTTTGAAATGGATACACTACTGTTGTTAATTATTTAGATTTCATTTTGAAATGGATACACTATTCTGGTTAATTATTTAGGATAATAAGTAACCAAACTAAATTATATTATCTGTACTATAAATAATTCAAACTACAAAAATGCCATGTTTCACTAAATGTTTTTCTTGCTTGTTTGCTTTTAGGTACACAAGAGTCATCACCCACAGTACTGCCAGACAGAAGACCGGTGCAAAGTGACGTGACCACAGGACATGAGTTCGCCAGTCTCTTCTGCTTGTGCAGCTAAGTGCCACTGCCAACTGGCAGATCTTGAAGATGGACCCAAAGAAAGGTGCTGCTAAGAAAGTGGCTCATGAGGAGGAGAAGAAGAATCAGATTTATTCCACTGGCCTGCCGCCCTAAAATGTTTTTAGGAGACGTGTGCCTCCTACTCCGTTCTTTTGAGCAGCAAGCTGAGAGTAGCACTCCAGCATCAACGGCATCACGCCAACCTAAGCCCAACCCTTGTCTCTCAGCGAGGCAGCCACTGCAATCCTGGCGACAAGCAGTGAGTCTGAATTGGATTTGTCTCAGCTTCAAACTAGTACCCAATCATCACAGGAAACTGTGGACAACAGGAGCTGCAGTCAGCAATAGTAGATCTTCCTGAAGTAGCAGCAGAACAGGGGATTGAGTTTCCTGCTGGGCAAGATGTACCTCTTCTTGAACCATTGGCTTCCCAATTTTCAGCAAGAAAAAAGAAGGGTGCTCCACCATCGTCTCTAAGCCCCCTTCTGATGATCCGGACATGGATTGTTGCTGAGCATGCGACCTCACACACCAATAGGGCCCTTGGTTTCATGCTTCACCACAGGGGTCTTCCCTCCCCACTGCAGGACGGGGCGTACTACGACCTGCGACTACGCAGGAGCACTGATCTTTTACTATGTGTGGTGTAGGGGTAGTGAGAGGAAGGGTCAAGAGTTAATCAAAAATAAAAAGGACGTGGCCCCTGTGGACTAAGAAACTTTAATAGGACACTGTAGCTGGTACTATTAAAAGAAGTGGGTCGGAGATGTCTTGCGAGTAATGTGTGGATACTCCTAATCAAGTCAACATGTTTCGAAGCACCGAGGCTTGTTCATCAGGACTGAAACTGATCCTTTCAGTACTCACTATGTTGCTATCAATAAAGTGAAACTAGTGATATGCACAAAATAAGGAAAATGCAAATGATCATGCAGTGTATACAATACCCATTGGTATTTTAAATTTAAATCTGAAAAAAGAAAGCACAATTCATTATTAACTGTAAAACTGTGGCTCTATAGGTGCTAATACGTGTAACCTGTTAGGAAAATGTGCCACATGGTGACTTAGTGTTTTTAGCCATAGTCGTATATTTAACCATTATTGCAGTGACCTGTGGAAAAAATGAAGAACTAGACATACAAACATTGAAACAGAAAGCACACACTTTATGCTGACGTCTAATAGATGGAGTGGAGAGTAGTCTCGTTTGTAGAATAAACATAATGAGAGAATACATACTGGGATACATAGGAGTCAATGCTCCATGAGCCTCTAGAGTGGGTAGGAGGGGTGTTGCCACTGCATTCTGTTCAGTAGAGACCAAAGTGTGAACGAAAGAGGAAAAAGAAGAGAGTCTTGAAAAAATGACTGTCCAGGTTAGCGGCTAATAAGCGGCTAGTGGGGTTTAAAAGTAAGCCTATCCGACTGGTACGTCTGAAGCAGCTACACTGTACTTACGGTTGAGTCAACAATGCCTCGCTCTAGGTAACGCCATCCCGCGGCTCCGTTGTATACTGAGTCTGTGCCGAGGGCTCTATTTATATTGCCGGCAAATGGAAGTTAATTGCCAACGACCGATAGCATCTGTGTCAATGTTGGCTATCACTCAGAAGTGGTTGCTGGTCACATCCTGTGACAAGGAGGTTACTGCTGAGTACTAGAGCAGTAACCTGATGATAAGAGTGTGAACCAGGAAGTGTGTCATGGTTACTTCCTGTTGTGGATCGACTTGTTACTGGGAAATTAAACATATGTCTTTGGGTATCTATGAAAAAAATCATATCATACACAAGAGGCCCAAAACAAACAATTTCCAGTTTAAGTAAATGTAGGCTCATTGCACGATGGGGCAGTTTATAATATGAAATACAGTGGCACTGCTTATCACGACCCCTTCAGTACGGGCTGGTATAGTGAGATGTTCCAGAGTCATGTCCCCAACAGGACGGTGGAATTGGTCGGGGCATAGGGTGCGGAGGGGAAACAAGGTTGCACAAGGTCACAGAGTAGGTCAAACTCCCATTGACCAAGGAGCATTAAGCCATAAAGACAGTGTTTTTTAAGATAGGGCCAAATGGTGAATACGTCCTGATTCAAGACAGTTGTGCCCAAGGTATGTCGTCGTTAAGACCTGTTAATTGGGTGCCCCGCCAGGACACCCATCGTTGTTCTTTTTCTAGTAGGCCGTTCTCATTGTTGAGTTCCTCAATTATTATCCATTTCAGATCATCCACTCTGTGGGGTGCTCTTTTACAGGAAACGTTGCTTTTTTGTTCACCAATGCGAATCCTCACCGGTCTCTATGCCATTCTGACGTATTCCAGCCTGCATGGGCACATGATCATATATATCACGTTTCTGATATTGCAGTTTGTGAGTTTCCTTTGCTCCCAGACTGAGCCATTTGTGAATTTGATGTTTTTACTCCTTCTTGTAAGGTTGCATGTTGTACAATAGCCACATGGGTAATGGTTTGAACAAGAGGGAGGATAGCATTCGGAATTGAATTCACAAAATCCCTTATAGGTGTAACACGAGGTCTCATATGAATCAGGATGTCCTTCAGGTTCCTACCCCTTTTGTGGGAAAACATAGGCTTAGGAAAATTGAGAAACCTGCAGTTCAGAATTCTCCAGTGTTTATTCACTATTTTGGACACTTGATTGGAGTGAGTGTTAAAAGTGGTGACACAAATGGGTCTAACTTTCTATTCTTTAGGTATTCAGTTTTCCAAGAGTGCAGGAGAAGAAAGAGAGGGCTTTAAAGTACGGAACGATGCTCTTATGGTTCTCCTCGGGATCCCAGGGTAGTGCGGACACCGGTGCGTGGTGTTGTATTTACAGGGGCTAAGTGAAGGACATGTGACGGAGAGACTAGTGAGGATAGATGGGGAGGGGGGGTTTCAAGGAAAGATGGGGGCCGGAAGGTAAAGACAGAAAACACTCTATTTATACACCATTTACACGGCGTTGCCACGCCGTCCCAGCCAGCCCGATACCCGGTCACGCACCTGTGTGAGCCACACTCCCCCGCGGGTGTGGCTGGGCGGTGCTTGGGAACGTTGGCCTCCAGACACTGCTACTCCTTCTCTCCGCTCCTCCGGCAGGTCTTCTCTCAGTCCGTCTTCGTACTCCCCAGTCTCTCGTCGCTCTCCTCTCCACTCCCGGGTGTCGAGACACATCGACCTCTCCACTTCCTGCTTTTTGTTTACTCCCCCTGCCGTCTCGTCATCCGGGGGTGTGTACGATTCCTCCAGTAGACTCGCCCGGCACAGCAGCGCGTCATAGGAGGGAGTGTCTTCTCCTGAATCCGTGGCATTCTTAAAGGTACAGTTCTCCTTGTTGGAGGGTAGTTGGCTCCAGCACGCTTCGGACTCCGTTTCCCAGGGGTCCTGAAGCGGTGAATGAGAGGAGGTATCAGGATTGTCAGCTGACCATTAGTCCTTTTCATAATCGGTCCCCGCCACCCCGCTACATAGTTGTAGCTTTCCAGAGCTTTGAGAGGAGCTAAATCTAACTACTTGATTATCTAGTGAGAGGCGCTGGCCTGTTGGTGGGGTGTGGACCATTTCAGGAACTACTTGTGGGGTTGTGAATTTGTCATTTGCATGGACCACAAGCCATTGGTAAATGTGTTTACCACCAAGGGAGCTAGCAGGGCCAATCTGCATATAGTCAAGTATCATTATAGAATGATGGAGTGGCAGTTCAGGTTGGTGATGCAAAAAAAAATTTTTGCAGATTGTTTATCGAGACTGCCTCTCAAAGGTGAAGCAACAAGTATGGAGTGGGAGAAGGATTACATAGCGGCATCACTGGAGGAAGCAGGTTTAGGGTGCTTTTTGGAAGAAGAATGGAAAGAAGCAATTTTGAAGGATGAGTTGATGCAAGAGGTGGTTGTTATTGTGGGTAAAGGATAGATACCCAAAGATTTTAGTTCCAGCATGAGTCCCTTTAAGCATGTATTCCCATAAATGAGCATAAAGGATGGTGTGATGAGAAGGATGGATTTGTTGGAGGTTCTGTTTTAGATGTAGGGTAAGAGTTTAGCTTTGGCTCATGAAGGACAAGTTGGGATGAGAGCTATGAAGAGGAGGATCAGGAAGTTGTTTTGGTGAACAGGAATGAATTGAAGTGTGGAGCACTATGTCAGGGAATTTGTGGCATGTGCAGTGAGTGACAAGTCAAGGGAAACTACTCTGAGCCCGGTTGAAGCGATACCAGTGCTGGATAAGGCACATTACAACTTCTCTTTACCATCCACGCAGCAATGGTCCAGTGGAACATTGCAACAGGGCTATCAAGGACAAGATACAATTGTCACTGGCCAATGGAGAGAGAGCTGATGGATTTGTTGTGGGTGTTGCGCACCACTCCATGTGCCATTACCAGTGTCACACCTTTTGTCCTATTAAAGGGTAGGAGGGTGGCCACCAAACTAGTCACACCTTGGATAAATGATTTGAAGGTGTCACATGTTAAGCAAGGAAAGATAACAATCTATGTTTAATGAAGGTGATTGTGTGAAAGTAAGACTACCATGCATTGTGGCACAGGGTCATTCCAAGTTCTCCCAGACCCATGAAAATTGTGGAGGTCAAGGACAAAGTGGTGAAGCAAAGTAATGGGAAATGGGGGAACAAAGAGAAATTGTCCAAACAAAATGAGAAATGGAGCCAAGGTAATGGGCAGTTCAAAGGTGCAGCAAAACACACAAAAGGATGTACAGACTGCCAAGCCATGTCTTTCCTGGACCGGAATCAAGCATCCTAGGACCGGTTTCTGGCTATCAACCGTATTCAGCCAGGATAGCTTGACTCCAGTGGCTTAGTGAGCAAGGGACCCAAATCTGGGCATACCCTTCCCACATAGGGGGAACAGCAAAACACACAAGATGATGGACGGAATGTTGCACAATGGCAAAACATTCACCCCCAGTCACAGATCTGGGTTTAATCCATCGTTATTTTGCTCACCAAGCCACCCCAATTCAGAAATGGCCATATGCAAATCAGTCTTGACCCTGTGCCTCATGGGAACAGTCCAGCCCGAACTGCCAAGCCATGTCTTTCCTGGACCGGAATCAAGCATCCTAGGACCGGTTTCTGGCTATCAGCCGTCTTCATCCAGGATAGCTTGACTCCAGTGGCTTAGTGAGTCCAAAGTTGCCCCAGGTGTTTCCCAGGACCAGGGGGATGATGACTCAGGAAGGTCCATAAGAGTGAGGAAGGCATCTGCTTGCTTCAAGGATTATGTGGGGATTCCTAATTAGAGTCTTGATCTCAGGT
The DNA here is from genome assembly GCF_964263255.1 of Lissotriton vulgaris. Lineage (NCBI taxonomy): Eukaryota > Metazoa > Chordata > Amphibia > Caudata > Salamandridae > Lissotriton > Lissotriton vulgaris. The sequence continues at coordinate 205,291,549 of NC_141699.1, read as the reverse complement.
TTGCTGTTTTCTTGCAGGTTCAGGGTTGGGGGGTTATTAATAGTGCGATGAGTTCGAATTAACAAGAATGCCAGTATTCCTTTGACTGCATAGTTTACGGTACATTTTATTAGAGATTATTATTGTTAGTAACTGGGGCACATTAGACACCGGTAATGAGACAGAATGCAAAACGGTAATAAATCTCCGCACGCTATGCAGAATTCCGCAAGCACGCGGAATTGCTTGTTCCGCCCGTTCGCGGTGAGTTTTTACGGTTCGGGAACGCTGTTTGAGTGCTCCTGGAAAATATCTCACAAACGTACCCACGCGGTCGCTAATTGGCGCGGATTCTTGTTTCACTTGTCCGAGCCACTCGCGATGCGTGTTTCCTGTTCGCGACCGCGGATGTCCGATGGCGCGTCCAAATGACGTGTTTGCAATCACACACTCTTGCAGGATTGTACGGCCGTCTACCCAAAATCTCGTTGTGCACACGAAGGGATAGAAAAACTCATCGGCAAACGCAAGGATCCCGGTAAGTCACTACCGTGAGCGCAAACACGCATTTTGAAAGCTCGAACAACGAAAATTCTCTGCTACGCCGTGGATCGCGGAATTTTCTGCAATTCTGCGTTCTCTATGGAACGCGGAATTGCCAACATTTCGCAAATTCTGCAAGAGGAATTTACCACCCAGGCCTACAGAACATTGAGTACAAAAATTCTAAGTACCATAATATCGAGTAAGAAATATTGTGGAGGGAAAATATTGAGTGCAAGAATATGGTTGTCAGAAATATCTATTTGAAGATAAGTAATATCGTTTGCAAAAATATAATTGTTTAAAATATCATTTTTTTATTATTGTTATGTTTTGTAGTATAAATTTTAAATGTATATGACTTTATTTCATGTTTATTGTTTATGTTTCTTACTATATTAGTTACATTTTTAGTAGTTATATAATTTAATGTGATACTAATTTGTGTTTTTTAGTTTTGTAGCAGGTTGTGGGTTTATAGGGGTATAGGGTGGGAAGTAATTTATTTTTACTGGATTAATAATTAGTTTTTAATATTGAATAATTAATTGATAATTAATTATGTTAATTGTCTAATCATTTTTTTAGGTTGGGTTGTAGGGTTTATAGGGGTAAAGGGTGAGAAGTAATTAATTGTGTTATAATTAATAATTGATGGCTAATTAATAATAATTTATTACTTGATGATTAATCTTGTTAATTGTTTAATTAAATGTTTTTTTATGTTGGGGTTGTGGGATTTAGAGGGGTAAAGGGTGGGGAGTAAACTATTTTATTTTATTTGTTAATTACTTGTAAAATACTAATAATTATTTAATTGTAAATTAATTAATTTAATTGTGGTATTAATTGTTTTTTACTTTAATTTTAGATTGGGGTTGGCAAGTTAAACAATTTGAATGGATTTAGGTTTAGATTTTCATAATAATATTTGTTTAATTGATAAACAATTATGTTAATTGTGCAAGTATTTTTTTCTATTTAGATGCCGATTGTGGGTTTTGTAGGTGTAGAAAGTAAATTAGTTAAAAAAATGTAATATTAAATATATTTCTATTTTGTATTCAACATATTTAATATTTATTTACTGTTTTAAAATTATTTTCAATTTGGTTAAGATATTTTACTTGTTTTCAATGCTGCACTGACTGGAGTGGGAGTAGTAAATTTTACCTCTCAGAAATCCAACACTTTCCCTACAGTAGCACCGACTGGAGTGGGAATAGTATATTTTACCCTTCCGCAATCCAACATTTTCCCTACTGCTGCACTGACTGGAGTGGGAATAGTACATTTTACCCCTCTGCAATCCAACACTTTCACTACTGTTGCGCTGACTGGAGTGGGACCATAACATTTTTCCCCTCTGCAATCCAACACTTTCCCTACTGTCGCATAGACTGGATTGGGAATGTTACACTTTTCCCCTCCGCAGTCCACACACCTTCCCTACTGTTGCACTGACTGGAGTGGGAATATTACATTTTTCCCCTTCGCAATCCAACACTTTCCCTACAATTGCACTGACTGGAGCGGGTGCAGTAAATTTTACCCCTCAGCATTCCAACACTTTCCCTACTGTTTTTTTGTTAATTATAATATTTATTGCTGTGTTAATTGTACTGGGAATAGTAAATTGTACTATTTTCCAATGTCATATTTTAATTATTTATATATTTATTGTAGTTAGCGTAGTAAATCTTATTTTTGTGTGATGTAAATATTTTTTTATTGTGTGTTGTGTTAGCTGGGAGTACTTATTTTTATATTTCTGTAGTATAAAAAGAGTTTTTTTGTAATATAGTGGGAATATATATGTATTCATTTTAATATTTAATAATGTATTTTATGTTGTAATTTAGATATTCATGTGTTTGATTTATTATAATAGTAATATTTACAAATGTCAATACTTTTTATTTGTGAATTATTTACACAACTACAGTTTTTTTAAATATGTGTTTATTTTTTATTTTACATTTAACAAATATATATTTTTTTATATTTTATGTTTTGGTATATTTTAATATGTATACATATATTCTTATAATATTATATCATTTACGATTTTTTAAATGATATTAGCATTTAAAATATTAGTTTGTTCATATATATGTTTATTCATATATATATATATACATATACATATATATATATATATATATATATATATATATATATATATATATATATATATATATATATATATATATTTATGTGTGTGTTTACATTTTTAAAAAGTAAGTTTACTTGTTCAAATATACATTTAAATATAATAATTTTTATAAATTAATGTTAGTATTTAATGTGTTTATTTATAACATTCTAAATCATATATATTTAAAAATCGATAATTAATACAAAGCAATTATTGTGAACGATATTTTAGTATAGGCAGTTGATATTTTTGTATTTTATATTTTGTCTTCTATATTTTTTCCTCCTATTTTTTGTTCCTCGTTATTCTGTCAGTGAACCCAAGCCTTGGCAACAGCTGTCAAGGTGGAATGAGAATGTTGAGGGGCAGGAATTGGCAATTGTTGGTTTGCTGTTTTTCTTTGCTGGTCGTGTACTCTGTACTTGTGAATAAAGATTGAAGAACTACTTACGAGACCTGCATGATTTAGGACTTTTCAACGTTCCATTTTCACTAACAATATTACTGTTGTGATCGATGAGATGGGCAACCTTGTCCCCTTTGTTGGTGCACAAATCATAGATGCTTACCAAACAGAAGTGGCATCTGCACAATGGACAGTCTTAAGCGAATTTAGAGAGAGATCTTGCTTTAACAAGCATCATTCAAAATCAAAAAGACAACAGGCAGAGCATAGCCATGATATATGGGTTTAGTTAACCAAGGGATAAAATAAGCTACTTGTGAATATATCTGCATGACGGTCGTTCAAAAAGACATGTGTCATGGGGATTTTGGAGGAAGAAAATGTGTACTCACTGACCCCTTTCATAAGTATAATGATTTCTCAACTCTTCTTTACAGCTCGCCTAACAATTTCCCAAAAATGGTTAGCATCAGATACCCCTACTTAATGCCACTAGCGGGAGTAAGTATGAAAATACCTGCCAGAAACACAACAAAATTAAATAAAATTGTAAGAAAATGGAATGGGAGCGGATTTTCACTGGACCTCTTCCTAGATTTTGCTTTACCCCCTCACTCCCTTTCTACCAACTCCCCCTCTCCGCCCTGCTCCAAATTTCACCCTTCTCTGTTTTGTTTGCGTGTGCTGGAAACTAATTTAGTATTCCGCGCCTCCTTTCGGGTACCTCCTAAATTAACATTTTGCCACTGTCAACATTTCCCTGTATCACCTTTAATGTCCCTCCCATGGACTATGTGCTTCATCGAATCCATGCTTGGGCTCTTCTTTCATCTCTGCTCATTTTGTTATGTGGTAGTAAGAAAGAGAGGATTAACGTGGCCCTTTTTATTTTGGTTTAATGCATTTTCTATTGGCTGTTCTAATGGTTGTTTTTTCTAATTTAAACCTGCATTGTTATTTTTTTTTCAGCAATTGCAGTTGAATGTTGTATATTTCTGGGTATCTGGGTTTTTTGCTTACAGGTCCAAGATTCCATTCCAACTCCTCAGTTTTATTTTTTAAAATGTACATTTTTCAATAGCAAATGTACTTTGGTTCAATGTGTAATTTATTGATTTAAGGTACTGCTTAAATCTTTCGGCAGAAAGGAAATATGTGAGCACACAAAATATGCCACCTCAGGGTCAACGTGCGATGCTAGTACCTATGTTTGTTCAATATGTGCATGTGTGATTAAAACAAATCCAATGTAAGCCATGTTCTCAATACAATTAGCAGAATCGCAGTGCTTTTGCTCCATATTATGTTGATTTCAGATTGTGTTTCATAATGTTTCTGTGCAAAGGACTTTGTAAAGACTGGGAACCCAACTGTGCTAATTTCTGCAATAATTGTTGCTTCGATATTGTGCCAATTAATATTGAAACATACAGATAATGGGAATCTCATTTTGTTCTGTAATTCTGCCTTTTGCTTCTGGAGCTCGACCAGCACTGTAATCTAGTATTTGTATGTATGTATGTATGTATGTATGTATGTATGTATGTATGTATGTATGTATATATGTATATATGTATATGGTATGTTCATAGAGGACACCTAGTCGAAAGGCAGCGCAAAGCTGTACAGTCAAAGATAAACAGAAAGTCAACACACACTAGGTTTGTGGACAGTTAGTGTGTTGTGATGTAGTGTTCTTTAAAGAGGTGCGTCTTCAGGTTTTTCCTAAATAGGAGCAAGAACTGGGCAGCCCTGATGGATATAGGGATGTGGTTCCAGGTCATGGGTGTATGGTTATTGAAGACATCCAGTCTTATTTTTTCCATATTTACACTTCTTAGTCTCTAGTATGACCTCCCTTTTTCTCCTGAACTTCCAAAACAATCCCATATCTGTAGACCTCTTGCTCATTCCTTCCCTCCTTATCAATCATCTGCACCTTCTCATCAATTCTGTGCCCCATTTTCTTTTTCCATCCCTCTTGATCTTCCTTCCTTCCTCCATTTCTACTTCTCAAACACACCTGCGGCCCCTCATCAGCTAACTATCCTGTCAACCTCATACCTCATTCCCCTCATATTCAAACTCAGCCACACTCTATCAGTCTCTCAACATGCTCCCACGTAATTGAATCCCACCACATCCCCCATATAGAACTCCTTTTTCTCCCTCCTGCTGCTCCACCTTACCTCCTACCCTAGCAACTCTACTGTACCACAAGTTCTGATCTACCCGTTACTTGAATGTTTACACCTTGCCAGTCATTTCAAATTCCTTCTCAACCTACTCTATCACTGTGTGATCATTGCCAATTGCACTCATCTACTTCACCCCTACAGCCTCTTCCCCACTTCTCAGCTTTTAATACCCTTACTATACTCCTGTCCCGAGCCAGGCAGATTCATTTTCACAATCATACCCTTAAACCTTCCCATTTCCTACAATCAACTTGTGAATACACTCCCTTATTTCCTCCCCTTCTCCTCCTGCACCAGCTGTCATTTTCTGACCCTTACCATTGCTCCTTCTCCTGCTCATCTTCCTCAAAATGTTCACTTCCCCTCTAACAACCTGCCCATAACAATCTCACTACCTACTCCTACCAGTAGCGGCTGACAGGGAATGATGGTGTAGGGCTGGGGAGAGCGGTGTGGCAGGCAAAAAAAGAAAATAACACTTACCTGTTCCGCCGGCTGAGCCTCTCCTCCATTTCTTAAGACGCGGAGCCAGGAATTATCTAGGCTCCCCATAGCCAATCACAACACTGCTCTGCAGTGTTGTGATTGTTCTGAGCACCATGGATCGGCGCTCAAATGGGGACTGGAGGCCAGGGCATGTTCCCCATAAGGCTGTGAAATGCAGCCTGGTGGGGAACATGCAAAGTGTGCATGACTGTTTGGCTAGGAGAAGACGACTGGCCAAGCAGTCACAGGCACTTGGAGTGTACAAACCACTCCTCCCCTGACCCTCCAGCCCCGATAAACCCGCCCTAATCCAGCCTCGAACCTGCAAAAAATAAAATGATAACTATGTTATTATCATTTTATTTTTCCAGTTCAAAGAGCAGTGGGGCGACACTCCTCCTCTTTAGAGGAGGAACTGACCCTGACTCCTGCATCATGTCATACCACTTTGACAGCACCTTACCCTACTACCACTCTCTCTCTTTCGAATCATGACCATTCTAGACTCCATCTTAGGCTCCTGCTAATAGCACATTGGCTGCATCCCATAGAACATCCATTGCTGCTTGTGTTCTCTTAAAACACCTGCTAATCCACTTGCTCTCCAACACAAAAAACAAGTTGTAAAAAGACCTAACTACTGTGACAGATCACCTTTTCCTCCTCCCCTGAAGTAAATCCTCCCTCTCAGCTTTATCCTTCTTCTTTGAACTGCCTTTAGCCCTCAACCCTTACCAATCTGTGCCTACTACACTCGCTAACCCACCTTCTACAGCCTTACAGACCAATCTCATCCATCACACTAGTACCCCCACCCAACCTGGCTAATGAAATTAATTTCTCAACATCTCCTTGCAGGAAAAAGAACACTCACCTATCACCTCTTAGCCTGCAATTTCCACATCTTCACTGTCTGCTAGCTTTCACCTCTCCTTTAATCCAAGCATAACCCTCCTTTTCTCCTCTACCATTCACATGTCCTGTTAATGCCTTTTCCACTATTCTGAGTATCATTAAACCCCCCTATATTCAAGACATACTCCTGACAGATTAAGAATCTATGATAGTCCACTGCCCTATTACCCCTACCGTTTTGGGTGCAATTCTGTTTATCTAGGGCATACTATCTAACAATGAAGCTTTCACAGATTCCTTTCTGAATGCTATCTTGTTCATTTCCCTAAATCATTGCAACAACTGCATCTTCGGTGACTGGAAATATTTATTCCACCATCCATCACTACCATTGCGAAGACCCCCTCCAGCAAATGTGGAACTCTTAAGTGCTCTCAGATAGCCACTGGGACTACACACAGCATCAACCAGACAATTACCACAGTCTTTGAACTCTCCTGGACTCCTCACAATCGCAGGCAATTGATCTATATTCTCGTGCAACCACAGATTCATCTCTTTCTCCTTGAGCTCCTTTGAAGATAACATAACATTGATGTCTGTCATAACTGATACTGAAACAAACTCAAATTCTCATAATTCGATTGTTGTCCATAAGCAGTCTCACCACCTTATTAGATAAAAGATTTGAACCTGCTGTATTATTGCTGTATTATTGGCTTTCCAAAGTCTTCAACAAGCCCATTCCTCTCAAAGGTTCCATTCAGTCATTTTCAGTTATTTATCTTTCTTACATCATGAACTCTGGGAGAAAGTGAATGTTGTCTCTAGCCAGAGCTAAAAATAAGGTGGATTAAGTGTAGGAGCTGGGTAAGGAGAAACAAAAACTGCAATGAGATGGTCAATGGAAAAGGTTAATCAGCTTTGATACATGTGATCAGGATAGGATAAAGTAACTTGAAATTGGTTGTCAAGAAGATGCAACACCAAGTTGACATTGACAATATTTTGAATGTCATTTATGCTGAAAGGATCCCGAAAATCCCTTCATGAGAAAATGTTTTTCTAAACAGTTTTCACCAATTCCCATTTTCACCGGTAGCTTATAGAAAAGGATATCCCTGTCACTTTCAGAAATGACTGCAAGTCCGAGATGAGATACCATTGGGAACCAAAACTATCTTAGTAAACTAACCCCTTGCATGTCTTCCTTCTCTTAGTCATTACTTGCATGAGGTGAGTTCTCCTATTAAGACAGATAAGCCCTTACATCATAACTGAGAAGAATGCTCTTTTTCCATTTTGCACCTAGTGGTTGTAGTCCATCGTCTATTTTTATGATATTGGCCCATCCTATTTACCTAATACACATCTAACTCAACAAATGCACACCATGTGTTCTTGTTTCCATCCAGAGATGATGAGACACTTTCTGAGGTTATATAGTTTAGGTCTAGCCTTTGAGACACCTTAAATGTCTCACCAGACTATTCTTTTTCAGAAACAAATCATACATAAGAAACATGCAAAGAGGGGATTTTGGACAGCATGCTTTATCCAGTGGTCTGTTAGATTGTCATTCACATTTTGCTGGAGCAAGAGGTCATTCAACTTTACCCCTTGCTCCTTCTACTTTGAGTGAGTGCATAAAGTCTGTTCACACTGTTCACTTTTTCCAAAAATAGTTCCTTTCTCTTCATTGACAAAAGCAGGTGTACTTTTTATTCTATTTGTTGTTTTTTATTAACTTTAAGTACTAGCTATTTATTTTTCCTGCACTCCGCATGCCCAGTTAAATAATGCATTATTTTCTATCTACTTTTTGATGTGTAGATGGTGATGTGTTCTTGTCTCCTTCAAAAATATTAATAAAATGCATTGTACAACTGAAAGGATTGTTAATAAAAACATCACTAGAAACATGGTGACATCAGTGATTCCTTTTTAAATAAAAAAAACTGCAAGTATATGGTAGCAACATTTAAGTACCAACATGTTTTTTTGTGGTACTTTTGCGTCACATATTGCAATAAAAAATATGTAATAGTCATCCTACAAGCTAGCCAAGGCCAGACCTATTGGCTTTTCCAGTGCCCTTTTTTCATGCTTTGCATTTGATTCCTATCCTTTGATTATTTCCACATTGCTTGACCATGCTTTAGGTACTTCGTCCTCTTCTTAGCAGTAGACCACCCTGCTCATTTGCTTGAACTAGGCCAGGGTGGTTGGACACTGCCGGCCTACCCACGAGTGAGCTGTCAATCTTCATCAACCTCCTACCTCTATTTCTCGTTTTAACATTCCTGTGATTGCTGCGGAAGCCAGATTGGGAGGCGTCAAGTAGCTAGTTCTGATCCAGGTGTATCATGAGTTGCTTGTTGATGATCTTTTCCAGTACCTTTGCTGGAAATAGGAGCAGGGAGACTGGCTGGTAGTTTTTGAGTTTGTTTCCAGACTATGGGCCCAATTCCGATCTCGTCGTAAGGCCTCTGACCAAAAGTCGGAGGCCTTATGACCGAGATCGTCGGTTTCAATTCTGACCAGCTGATTGCAATGCAGACAGTCAGAATTGAAACAGGCTGGTCATTCCGGCTTATTTCCGATGGGCTCCAGAAGCCCATCTGCTAGTCAGAGGCCGGTTCGTAATCCAAATGGAAGGTGTTTCCACCTACTGGATTATGATGCACGGTTTCCCGCAGGGCTTCAATGCCATCTTCTCCGACATGGAAACCCTGTCGTAAAGGGTGTTTGGGGGCGCCTAGAAGAGCCCCCTTCTGTTTTTGGCCTCCAGATGGGGGCTGAGGGGGTGCTATAGGTGTCCCTTTCTTGATCCCTGGAGGGTGCAGGGATGAATTCATACTCCTAGTCCTCTATGGGAGCTTGTGTTACAGCCTGTTCCTGTCCACTACCAGGAAGCTACTTCCTACTTAGTGGGCAGTAACTGATATCCATTTGCCTTCTTCCTAAGCTCAAAGGAAGGCCATTGTTCTCTAAGCCAAGATTGTATATTGTCCCATCCAAAGATGTGTATTCCAACTCTGGAATTGTAATGAGTGGCAGAACTCATGTTGAGCTAGTTCTGGCTCAGGTAGACTAAAGTACATATTTACAGAGTAACATTTGTCTTTTAGTTATCAAAAATTAGATTTGACCATTAAGTCAGATAATAATTGTTTTTTTAAAAGTAATTACTTTAAAGCATTTTTCTAGCCTATTTCTAATGGGAGGTGAAAAATAAATATTGTATTTCCATCTAGGTCTAATAGGCAGAAGTCTAGCCAGGCGTACATGTGAAATAGCCTTAGGGTTTTATTTTACTGTGATGGCACAATAACTCTAATTTATAGTGTGCCAGATTTTCTTTAAATTAGCACCCTGCCCTGTGGTTTACAAGGCACACTTTAGAGGTGACATATAAATATATATAAATATGTTTTCCTACTTGGTGGTGACATTTTCCTACCACGTATCAATGTAGTGCACTTAAACTGCAAACTAGCCAAAGCTGAGTGGTGATTCTAGCAGAAATATATTTTTGCTACACATGGTGGAGGTGTTAATGTACAATGCAGCCCACATATGACATTTAATTTCACATGCCATTGATGCACTTTAGACACCAATTGCAATGGACTTATGGGGAAGTTAAATAAGCCATATAGGAGTTCCATGGATCGATCTGTTGCATTGCTGACACTGAGCAAGAGGATCATATCAATTCTCTGAATTGTAGGGAGGTCATTCATTCATCCTGAATAAGTAAAAAAGCTTAGGCCATAAGGAAATGTCCACTTGTCATTGTCCTGTGGCCGTGCACATGTTTTTAGGTGGAGTTGTTTCAAGCTTTCCTGTCTGAGCCCTCTGTCATATAACATGCACCTGATCCTTACTGGGTTTTCAGTTCATTTTTGGCCATCCTGTGTGTTCATGTGGGCATTTAATCCAGTGCATCACCGAACAAGGTACCGCCATCAGTGTCACATCTCTGCCGTATTTGGCTACTCTTTACAGCATGCTCCGATTCCACTATGTTTACGTAACATATCTGCCTCCTTAGGCATGTGGTCTTATTCAGGCTATCTGGGTCGAGATCTTTTCTGTCCTCCTTCCCAACAGTGCTCCCTCTACTCCCTTGGGAGCACTTTACTTTCTTGGTGACCAATAGCTTCACAGTTTTTTGCGTCATTTCATAGGCACCTGTGTTGTGCCTTTGCTATCAGCAGCTATGGGCTTATAACCTGATTTTTCCTGGTGATGCTTGTCTCTGCTTCTTGCAGTCACTGTGTTCCTGCCCGTCAACCTCTTCTTGTCCCTTTGTTACTGGTGGCTTTTCACCACCATTTCACGTCCTCCTTGAAGTGTATGGGGTTGGGACCTTTCTCTTCATGTTTGCCTCTGATTCACTGCTTCCACCTTACTTTGTGGTTGATCTCTGTTGGCCCCACTGGCGTGGTTTTGCTGGCTTACAGTGGTGTTTAAGCATATGTCTGTTTTAGTTATGATGTGGTCTTTTCCACATAAGCCTCATATGGCTTGTGCTGCTGCCCTGCTCATCTCTTGGATTCCAAGCTTTATGTCCTCCGTAAGTATTTCTGTGTTTCTGCCTTACCCATTGCTGCTGTGGTCTACTCTCAAATTAGGTGTCCATATCACAGAATGATCTTGTTTTCCCCTTTTTATTGTGGCTCTGTGGACTCCTGAAGTACTAGTTCTTCTTGATGCTCTGGCTCCTGGTTCTAGCCTTTGCTCAGAGTTTCTGTCTAGAGTAGGTGACAGCCAGTTTCCCCTCGTGACTGAAAGATTTTTGTTGTCTTTCTGGCTGTTCTTCCTGAGTATCATGCATCTGACAACATTCTGACTGCCTTTCAGCATACATGTAGGGTTTCATTTCCATTATTCATCTAGGGGATCCCTCGGGCTTTTGTGGCTGTCACGGTCTGTCAGAAGGACCTGCATTGCTTGCGTTCCTGTCAGTAGCTCTGTCTCCTGGACTCTTAGGGGTCCATTAGGATGACAGGCGGACTTTGTCCGCCCTCCATCCCGTCGCATAAATGGACCACCCGCCATAAGGGCGGGGGTCCCGTGGGTGCTATTAGGATGCGCCCGCCACTGTGGCGGGCGCATCCTGCATCCATAACATTGTGGCGGGCGGTGCACTCAGCATCGCCCGCCACAATGTTAGGGAGGCATGTTGTGCACTTCCATGCATAACATGGCAGGCACCACGCTGTGCCTGCCATGTTGTGCATGGAACTGCAGGGGGGTACCAATGGCTATCCCCCATGTGCACCACCCACCCCCCAGGAGTAATTGGGGGCCTGCAATGGGCCCCGATCTGGATTTCCACCTCTGATCGTCCTGATCGCAACGGTCCCTTGATCAATTATGTCTTATAGAAGACATTACTTGGTCTACCCAGAATTCCATGCGTGATCAGCAAGAGCATTTACCGGAAAGTATTGGTGGGCTGCAGTTAATTGTGAGTGACGAGGTGTTGCGTTTTAAGCTGTTGTTGATCCCTCTGACTTTGTGGTGCTGAGCTTGCCCTTAAAGGATTAACTTAACTCTACCTGACATCATTCTAAAAAGGTGGGTCAGCAGACTTTGAATTCTTGTCTAATTCATTTAATAAGGGTCATTTGCCTGAGCATTTTGTAAAATAAGTCATCTCGGAGGTAACAGGTGCTCAGAGGGCATTTACCTAGCGTGACAGCACTTTTGGTCTGCAACACAGCGGCCATTTCAAGAAGCCATATTTTCAGTGCATATCCTCTTCACCTACTAGCTGCGAATGAAACTTTATTTGTTAGTATTTATTTTAGGTACTAGGGTAAGCAAAAATCTAGCTCGAAGAAGCACAGAGCGCTTTACAGAAAAAAATGTTATAGATACATGTGCATCTTGAACAAAAAACAATATGGATTATAGAGACTCGGTTGTGATGGTGCATGTGATAGGGACACATAAAAAGTGTATTGTATACATTTCTTACATCGCCTACATTTGCAGACCTTAGTTACACATGTTTACTATTTGAGACACAAGTAGGTAAAGTGCTGTCTCCAGAATGACATCATTTTTGGTCAATTGCCAAAGCTCAGGTTAGAACCCAAACCTATGGCATTTGAGGCAAACAATTAAACCAACAGGGGACATTTCCTCGACAGGAAGAGCACCTGTGGCACATTATATTGTTCTGGCTCTGATTGTACGTGCACAAGGATACATTAGAATGATGCATGCAAAAGGAGCGGACTCATGCCCTGCTATTTTCATAGATGCTGTTGGTGAAATATATAAAGCTTTCAAAGCGAGCTACATCTTCGGGCCAAAACCCTTCTGACTCACCACATCCCATAGGTAGGGCCATGTTACCCGTCGAATGCCTTTTTTCGGCATCCAACAGGGTAATTCCCATAGGTGTCCTCGTCGCCTGAGCCCAATCCATTAGAGCAATGAGCCGTCGGATATGATCTGTGGTATCCCTATTAGGGATAAAACCATGTTGGAAATTTGATACAATGGATGATATTATACCAGATATTCTAGAGGCTAGAATCTTCGAATAGATCTTACTATCGGCATTAATTAAAGAGATTGGTCTGTAGGAGGCCGGTAAAGTAGGTGGTTTATCTTTCTTCAGGACGGCCATAATAATTGAATTTCTCCAGGATTCTGGTGGTCTACCTTTCTGTGCTTCTGTAAATGTCAAAATTATGTCTTGTTTTAATATATGTCGGAACATCCTATAGAATTCCAATGGAATTCCATCGGGTCCTGTAGCCTTGCCCGAAGCTAAGGAAAGAATTGCCGCTTCCGTTTCCTCCCAAGTTATGTCTCTCTCAAGGAGGTCTGTTCTATTGTTAATTTGGTCATAGGTCCACTATTGTTATAATTCAAGAAGCTTTCTGATGTGTACTTAGTTATTTCCTCCTTATATAGATTACAATAATATTTGTCTAAAGACTTCCAGAATCTCCTCTAATTTTTCCACACTTTGGGGCTCATTAGGAACGCGGACGGACTTGCGTCCGTCCGCGACCCCAGAGTAGGAGAGAAACTCCGCATGGCCTGCGGAGTTCCCTCCTGTGCAATTAGGATTTGACCGCCACCATGGCGGTCACATCCTCTATATTTAACATTGCGGCGGGTGCGGCTTCAAGCTGCACCCGCCGCAATGTTAAAAATGCATACATTGCATTTGTATGCAGAAAGCGGCAGGCACCGTGCAATGCCTGCCGATTACTGCATACAAATGCAGGGGGGTACCATAGGTACCCCCATGTGCACCCCCCACCCCCCCTTCACCCAGGGGCCCGGCAACGGGCCCCTGCAGTGAAGTTCCACATGCTTTTCCACGGCGGAAAAGCCGCAGCGGAAAAGCATGTTTTACAGCTCATCCTAATGTGGCGGACGGTGTCTGAGAGACACCGTCACCATATTAGTGCTTTTCCGCCGCGGTTGTAAGCCAACCGCGGCAGAAGAGCAGCGGACGGAAACCAGGACCCACCAGCCATCCTAATGTGGCGGTGGGTCTTTGGCGGGTCCGCAGAGGATTTTCCGCATCCTCCGGGCCGGCGGTGGCTTCCCCCGGCCCGGAGGATGCGGAAAATCCTCCATCCTAATGAGCCCCATGTCTGATCCTGAATACATTTTATTAGGTTAGTAGCCTCCTTTTGACGAATTTTCTCAGACAAAATTCGACCTGTGTTTTCTCCCACCTCACATAATTTCACCTGATTAACAGCTATCTGTTCTGCAAGTTTCTTCACAGAATTCTCATATAATCTTGATTTATGGATGGCTATATCAGACTTTATATCTTCAATATCTTGGGAAAGCCTCATGGCTGTTATAAGCTTAGATTCACATTCCTGTAGCTTCTTAATTTGTAACGCCATATGTTCTCAGGATTGTTTTTGTTTATTTATAGAATATGAAAGTGTCTCGCCTCGTATTCCCGACTTCAGTGCATCCCAAACCATTTGCGGGGAGGCAGAGTCACGATTATATCCCAAAAATTCTATCTATCGAAAAATTCTTGACAGTTGTGCTGCAGACGGCAGTATCCATTACCGGGAAATTGGTACTGATTGGTGTAACATACGATGTAATACCGGAAGAAAGGAAACAATTCCTATTTATTGGTATGGCGGTTATACGCTCTTGTATTACGCGTGAATGGATTAGTACTGCCCCTCCCTCCTTCGAGACTTAGCGGGTGGGGCTACTTGCTAAATATAACTTAGAGCTGGCTATATACAAGACCAAGGGGAGAAGGAAAAAGAGAATGGGGTTGAAAATATCGGCACCCTTGATGGAATGGTCTAAAGGGTAAAATTTGAGGCTGCCTCTTGTGTCGGGATATATAGAGCCATGAATTGGATTTTGTTGTATTATTTTATAGTATGTGAATATTTCAAATCTTTTGCTTTGTTATAATGTATAATATACTGCTTTGCTTTCTTTTACTTGCCTGTATAAAATCACAAACCAGTCAATAATTTTTTTTTTTTTAAAGGAATGATGCATGCACGTGCCTTTCAAGCACACGTCCCTCTGTAAAGAAGTCAGAGGTTGATGTATGCAGCAGGTTGATAATAAACTCATTATACGATTGGAAACCTGGAGAAATATTTTTTTATAATTTAGACACAACAACAAATGTCTTCTCTGCTTCCCTTTGAGACCCAGGGGCAGATTTACTAAGATGCACAAACCGGTGCAAAATGTTTACTTGAATTGTACTTTCCTGTACTGCAAAATTACCTGAAAGTAACACAAAGCAGTGCTTTGCATTACTCCGTGTCAAGGAGGCATTCCATGGGTGGTACATGGAACCAATCACGGTTTATTATGCAAAACACAGTCTGCAAAAATAAATACAGTGGGGTTTGCACCAAAAAAGTATATTTTTAATTTTTCCACACTTTTTCTACTTTGCATGTGTGCTGCACTGAGGAGCACAATACCAGAGTGAGAATATGTTTAAAATGGATCTAGACATAGTATTTTGTACTAGAAGGGTATGGTGCAAATGTCTGTGCATGGCATTAGGCAGCCTGATTGTGTACCATTGCTAGGGAAAACAGAGCAGTACGAAGTCTTAGCAGATATGTCACTTTTCTGCTTTCTCTCTCTCAAGCAACGCAAAGTAGAGCAGCACAGCAGCTTTGGTTGCTGATTTGTATTGCATGAGAACTTTGTGAATGTAGGCACAAGTTATGCAGTAGTTGACGTAGATGATTCCTGAACCAGACAGTTCAAATGTGTCCTGGTTTGCATGTGCACTGTATTTCTTAAGACCATTGATCCTAGACACCATGAGATAAGATGTGGTTTCAGGAAGTTCTTGTGCTTGGTCTCTTGCTGAACATCACCCACACTATCTCTTTTTACTGCTTCTTCCCTAACAATGATTGTGAAGGTTACTAGAATGGGACACATGGCAGGTTTTACAATAGACCTTTGAAAATGAAGAAGCTTATGTTAGGTAACTCTTTGTCAGATAAACTAGTGGAAGGATGAAGCCAGGAGGCAAAGGATAGGTTTTAGGAGGGACACCTTATTTAAGGAATGTCTAAGACATAAACCTAGGCACAAGTGAGTAAGCAGAAAACGTTCATGTTCTGAAGATTGTCATTTACTTGGCAACAAAGCGCTCTGTGTTAGATGGTGAACATCAACCAAATAGCTGTTTAGAGTTATCATCAAACAAAATGTACATGAACTTGCAGAAACTAGTCTCCCATATATGAGTGGCAATTTCAACTTTGTGTACTCGACGTAGGCTGTGTGGTTTTGGTGGGTGCCTAGTTGAGACCTTTGTGTCACCCTATTTTAAGGAGCCACACCCTTTCAAATGGCTAAAATAATTTTAGACTCTGCATGTATGCGTAGCTTTGTACAGTACTCTCCTTGGACGTCACACTTCCTGACAGTAGTCACTTTTTCACATGGAGGTTTTAATTGTTTTTACATCTTCATGTGCAGGGAATGTTTTATGGAGTCAGAAGTATTAATAAAATAAAGACTTCATATTAACAGTCTCATTAGGGGCCGGATTATGAGTTTGGCATTCCTGGAGCGGTCTTCCACTCCAGCGCCTGCCATACTGAGCTGATTATGCCGCCTGCCAGATTATGAGTAATCTCATGGTCTGGCGGGAGGTACTTTGGTGTTACCACTGTGGTGCCTTTTAAAAAGCCACCACAATGGGAATACCAAAACCCGTTCCTGCACGGCATGGACTGTAAAGTCCATTCTGTGCAGGAAAAAGGGTGACTGCACACAGGGGGGGCACAACATATGCCCCCCTGCAGGCACACCATGTTCCTGGGGCAATAGGGCTCCCTTTGTTTACTCACTGCTGCCATGAAAACTGTGATGGTGAGAAAACTCCTAATATTAACATTTTATTTTTCTGCCTGGATACATAGTCAGGTTAGGGCAGGGCAGGGCTGGGCAGTGATAACAGTTAGGTCCCCCATCGCATTAGTTCAAGTAGTCTGTATCAGAGTCTTTAGCTTCATGCCTCATTTATTTTTCCTCCCCGCAATATCTTTTAGATACTCCCCAGCTTTATTTCAGATAGGAAAACCCGGTTTGAGCATTCATAATTCACTTTCAATCTTGCTGGATTCATTAGATATACTTGGGCCCCCTGTTGCTGTAGAGGAGTTATCAGTTGGCGAGAGGGAGGACGAGTGTTATAATTTGCACCAATAGTACGCATGAATGTTTGGCCACCCATCATGGGTCGGCCAAACCGTTATGCACATTTAGCATTTCTCCAACCGGCTGTATTGCACAGTCGGGTGGAGAGAACCTGCAGACTCTCACTCTCTGCCTGAGCACCGAACCAGGCTGCTCAGACCAATCACAATGCTGCAGTCATGCTGGTGACAGCAGTGTTGTCATTGGCTTAGGGTAGTCTGGGAGCCTGTGTGCTTCAGTGCTTCCTGGAAGAGAAGAGTATGGAGGAGAGACAGCGGCCAATCGCAAGTAAGTAATCTTTTATTTATTAATTTATTTAACCTCTTAAGTGCTGCGTCGGGGCGTTGGCCGACGGCAGCACTACCTCCCCAGTGCTGCGCACAACCATTGGACGTCCATTCAGCACTAGTTCCAATGGACAGCGCAGCACTGGGGAGGGATATTTGCGCCGCATCTAAGGTGTTAAATTGAGTGCTCCTCTCCCCCCGCCCTACTAATACTTTTCTAAAGTGGCCGCCACTGATTCTGTGGTGCTGTGATCTAAAGGTGAGCCTATATTGCTTCTGGGTACCACAGCTTTCTTCTATTGTCCATAGTATGGCTGAAGCATACTGTGAAGCCGTACATATCTCTTACATTGTATTATGATGTATACATCTGGCCCTGCATTGGTAATGCAGATTCCAAAATTACACTCAGTATTTTTACCTTTGACAGTGCTGCAATAGATGCTGTCAGTTTGGAATTGGCTTAATTCAGAAGGGAGTCAGAAGATAGTTTGTTTTTACACCAGCCACAATGTTTTCAGTGTTACTATTGCCTAAAGCTAATTAGTTCTGTTCCTTCCCTTCTTTCGTTGCACAGAGTATTGCTTTTTCACGGTTTTCAGTTGGCCGAAGGAACACTGTGAGCCATCCATACAGTTAAGAAAATATACCTCTAGCCACCAGCAAATAATGAAGAGGTCACAATTAAATATTATACAAGTGCAGGGGACTCTGCATTCGGATGCAGAAGAATCAGAGACAGTGAAATAACACATACTTTGGATTTCCTAACAGATGTGAAGAAAACCTAAAGGTGTTCTATTACAATATATAAATTTTACAATTGATCTTAGACGGAAGGTAGAAAAGGCGATGCATCATGAACATTTTATTATCGACTTATATCAGCTCTACAATATCTGTAAATAATATATTGGCTCAGTAAGTAAATGTTTAGCTTAGGATAGTACATTTACTGAACCTATGTATGACCATCTTGATGATATGATGGGAGTCAATATTATTAAGTCAGTAAATGTGCAGAAGCATATTATTCATCTTGATATTGAGACATACAGCAAAGATCAGTTATGATTTGAAGGGATGCCTTATCTTTATCCAGTACCACCAAAAACATCTACCTGACAATTACCAGTTTAGTTTCAATTTGCTTTCCCAGGATGAAGCATGATTACCAATATACCATGATAGATAATTTTTCTGCAAATGTCCCTGTCTGTGTGGATGTATGACTATACAATGCAAACAATTGCAACTCATATTTTTACAACGCATTTTTACAATGCAACTTCCACTACAATGCATTCTAATATTACGCAAGCCATTAGAACACATGTACCATTACAACGAAAATTACTATTGTAACACCACTGGGTGCTTATACCAGGGAAGGTGCTGGTCAGTGAGACACATGCATTGTAATGGCATGCATTGTAATAGCATGCGTTGTGATGGAACTCGCGTTGTATTAGCTGCATTGTAAAGGCATTGTGTTGTAATGCCTGCATTGTAATGGATGTTTCCCATCTGGGATGTTATAGAATTTTTATGATTTTGGTTTGAAACCGAGCTTTAGCAATTGGCCTTATGTTGAATACATCTTTTAGTTACAAATAAAGCTTCTTCAACAGCAGCATTAATCATGTTAGAATTAAGTTGCATAAAACTACTGATGTGAAAAGGGTGCACTTACAAAATGGTATTAGGATATCAGCATTTATTATCACTACTTTTGCTAGTATGCAATTTCTTTGCAAGCTTGAATTTGTGGGCTCTGAATGTGTGTTTTTTGCTTAATTTAAATTCATGGACACCTTTGGAAGTAGAGTACTTCTATTTTTTATTAGTCACTGATGTTCTGAAGAACTGCACTGGTCTCTGCATAGCAATTATGTTATTCTGATCAAATTCATTTTCATGCTATAAAATGCTTGAATGATATACATATTCTGTACACTTCTTGATCTCTGGAGTAAGATTTATAATCTTTTCAGCTTCTTTTAATGATTTGACCATTTCCTATGAAAAACAGAGGGGTCTTCTATTTCCCTTATCTTTTACCCATAATTGCATCTTATCTTCTAAAATCCATTTTTAATCTATTATTATCATTTTTGCTCAACGTGCTTTTATTTTCTGCAGTTTGGATTTTAAAACGAGGGGCTGTTTTGATATTACACCTGAATTTTTTAAGTAAGCTGAATCCAATTAATTGCCTTCTTTTCTGTTTCTCTGATCTACCTGTTATGTGACCCTGTGTAACGGCTCACTGTAACTCGGCCGTCTTCTTACACTTTCATAGACTTATTCACGTTTTCTACCTTTAGACCCTTTATAGCAAAATTCTGCCTAATCTCGTTTTCCCCATTATTTTTAAAATTCTATCATACAAGGATGACGATAAGCACTACTGCCTCAGAGACCTAGGGGCCAATTACAACTTTGGCGGTTTCATCTTCAGCACTCCCCCACAGAAGTTCAGAAAACGCCACCAAACCAGCCACATCCTTTCCACTGTATCATGACTTTACCACAGGTGTGTGGGCAGGGCAGTCATGGTGGTGGTACGATTCGGCTCTGGCAAGCAATTTCCAGCCATACTACACTGCCTCCAGCCAGTCGGGCACACTGCTTCCTTGCATTATGTTGTGCAAGGGAAACAGTGCGCGCACCAGAACTGATGGTATTGGAAAGTAAAACATGAGCACCAGTTATATTTCACAAGGGCACATTCACCCTGGAGGTAGTTTTTCCCCTCATTACCTGCCTTTCTGTCGACTGTAGCATTGGCGGTGTCCCGCCAGGAAAAGGTCGGCTGAAAGGCAAGTCTAACTCGCAGAGCTGGTAAAATGCCTGCACCGCCTTCACGGGCCACCTCTGCCTCTCCTGTCGCAGGAGCTCTGAAACGGATGGAGGCAGAGTTCTTGAGGTGTTCCTGCTCACTTCATGATCGGGGGGGTCAGACCACCAAGCAGGCGGGCTGTCTAACCGCCGAAAAGCAATGGCAGTTCCCGTACCACCGAAGTTGTAATCAGGCCCTCCGCTACACCCCACTGCCTTAGGAGTCATGTGGAATAGTCAAATCATTGTGGGAGTTTTGCTGTAGACTACATGCAATAAGGACATAACCCAAGGGCTTTGTTTTGGTGGCTGCTGACTTTTCATCAGTTGATACTGGAATATTGGTACAATCGCAGGATCGCAGAGAGCAAACAGGGGAAGGCAGAATCTCAGAACCTATGGCACTGGGAAATAGTGACTCCCGTGACACCTTCTCCAGCTCTGCAAATGCCTTGAGGAACCAGTATGTGCAGCTCAGGGAGGTGGGCAGCTGCATTGAAGGATCCAAGGTATGATGTGGACGGTGAGAGGAATAAGTGTGGTAGGGTATGCTCAGACGTGAGTCCCTTGCTCACTTTGCCACTGGATTCAAGCAAGCTGGGCTGAAGACGGCTGGAATGCCAGAAACCGGTCCTCGGAAGCTTGTTTCCGGTCCAGGGAAGACATGGATTGGCAGTTCGGGCTGGACTGTTCCCATGAGGCACATGGTCAGACTGATTTGCATATAGCCATGTCCGAACTGGGGTGGCAGAGTGGGCTAAAGAACGGTGATGGATTAAACCTAGATCTTTTGACTGGGTGAGAGTGTTTGATTGATTCAGATGCTCCGTCCATCACCACCCCCTTTTGTCCCGTGACACCTTCTCCAGCTCTGCAAATGCCTTGAGAAACCAGTATGTGCAGCTCAGGGAGGTGGGCAGCGGCATTGAAGGATCCAAGGTATGACGGGGATGGTGAGAGGAAGGGAACAGTAAAAGGTTCATAGGGAAAATTAAATCACAGGCATCTCTGACTGACTCCAGGGTGAGTTTTGAGCTGCCAGCAGCCTGAGCACAGGTGTGCCCCTTCTGCCTCATAAACATCTACCGCAAAGCAGTGGCGTAATGGACATCCCCTCAGGCTCTGTAGTGCGGTGCACTCCCCGCCCCCCCCCCCCTAGTTATCTGTACACGACGGGGATCCCCCCTCAGCTTGTCTGCTGGGTAAACATGTGTGCCTCTCTAAGACAGCTGCAATATACACCATGCTCCAAGCTCACACTGCACTGACGCAGTATTTTAAAGGAACACAAACATGTGTTTGTTACTTGTTCATTTACAGCATGCAAGAACCCTCTACCACAGTGGACGCTGACTCTCAGGGAATCTCAAAAAGCAAAGCAGTTTTCCACCTAAAACAGTTATTGTGTTTAACTATTTTAAAACTGGCAGCGCTAATAACTCTTGACAACTTCTTAGGCTTCCAGCATTAGTAACTGAATGCTGTAATTTAAAATGCCTTTTATTATTTGAACTTGTTACAGCAGGGTAAGAGTCAAGCACAAAACGCGGTTAGAGAAGCCTATTGTGCCCTGTTTTGAAGAACACATTATTTTCCATAAGCCTTTCAGCGAGTAACTTTGAGATATTGCACTGTACAGATTTACATGCACTTTGCTAACCAGTATTTGGGCTAATTCTGAAGGTTTTCAAAACTAATTGTCACTGTGGAAAGCTAATAATTTAGTTATAATTTTATTCCACTACTATCGATCCTGCTGTGATTGGTGTTTCTGCTCTGAGAAATATTTTAAAGGACCTGTTACCAGTGGTCAAGTTCTAAGTCCTTACATTGTGTCACTATTTTGTGTATAATAAGCATGTGTAAGAAATTGGGTAACTGGTTGGGGGGGGGGGGGGTGGCGAAACCCTTCTCAAACAGCACCCACAATTCTTTTCAGGGTGAAGTCACAAGCAACCCCTAAATTAGCCTCTTCTCAAACCTTGGATAGCTTGCTACAGAGCAGTAAGGCTTAACTAAGGGGTGATATGTAAAGTATTTATGAAGCACTTCAAACATTCGTTCCATTCGGTCCATCACCTGTTTTGTTTGCACTTCAAACAGTAGAACAATAAAAACACACTACAAAAGGGTCCCACAACTGATTTAGAAAAAGCAAGTAATTTTTAATAAACTAAAGAAGACGAAGCAACAAAAATCAGATCAGTAGAAGTGGAGATGTGACATTTGAAAGATGCTGGGGAAAATAGCACCAAAAGCACAAAGTGCCAACTGTGGATATCTGGTCACACCGGACCAGGACAAAGTCACAACTTCAAGCTGACTGCAATGGAGCATGGGCCGGCTACAGGGACCCCAGGTAAGCCCACTGAACAAAGTACCTTAAGTCCTGGTTGAGGAGCGTTGTGAGGGTCCGCACCAGGAATGTATGACTCAGCTGAGGCAATGCGTCTGTTCGAAGGTTCTGTGGTGCTGTGATGAAAGATCATCTGTCATCATCGAGGATCCTGTCGACAAGACCTTGCGATGCAGAGTCCAGTGTCAAGGATGCATCACACAACCGACATGATGTGTCTGTTCCGAGGATCTGTGAGTCTGCGATGTGAGAAACTGCGTCGTCATAGTGGCTGCGGTTGACAAGAAATACGAGGGCCTGAAGTCGGAAAAGCTTTACACAGGTTGCGGTTTCGATATAGCTATAGGGTTGATGAGGAGCCCTTTGTGTCAGGAGAAGCCTCGCAACAGAGGCAATGGCTCTGTTTTGAGCCATGCAGTAGAGGAGATGCGTCAGTTCTGTTGGATCCACGGAGGCTGGAGGAGCCCCTTAAGCATGCTTCCAAGTATCCAGGACTGGAGTGGCCCACTTTGCAGAGTAGACTCACAGATGGCAGAGTCCAGGTACTTGAGTCGAGGTTGTTGTAGCCTTTTCTCCCAGAGGTACAAGTAAGGGGGCCAGCCAACTAGCCCTTGAAGTCACTTTGTGGTGCTTGATTCAGCAGATGCAGGTCCAGCACTTCTCACCCAGGCAAGAGGGCAGCAGGTGAGCACAGTAAGGCAGCAGTCCAGCAAGACAGTAGTCCAGCAGGGCAGCAGTTCAGGAGAGTGGCAGTACTTTCATCAGAAGAGCAATCCTCCTGTCTGACAGAATATCCAGAATCTGTCTGAGGACCAATAATTATAACTGGTACCCTTCCTCTGGAAAGCATGAGACGCTTCTAGAGGCTTCCCTTTGAAGTCACCAGGCATCCTGCCTTCCTTGTTCTGGCTCCAGACAAACTACAGGGGCTATGCAGCCCATTGTGTGGAGGCAGAACACCCCATATCCAAGTGTAAGCAGGACTGTGACCAGCTCCACCCTTCGATCCTGCTAGAGATGGGCCATCCAGGCAAACCTAAGGTGTTTATTGTGTGTGGCTGACTAGGAAGACTACACATAACTCAACTCTTAGCTACACCCAGTCATGTTTCCCTGTTAGGGCCTCCTTAGTTGCCTCTCAGTTCCCCTTTTCATGGTCAGCGAATTGGGTGAAAAGGCAACTCATAATATGCTTGGCAGTGCCATCAGCAGAACCGCCAGCATTTTTAGGCCAGTTTCAGACAGCAGGCCCAGCGTGATCCGTGATCGCAGTGTGGTGGTGGTCAGACTGCCTAGGTTGGGGCCTTGCAAAAGCTTTATTTTCCCAGGTCAAAATATAAGTTTAAAACTGCACACACAGGTTGCCATAGCAGGCCGGAGACGTGTTTAAAGGGGTGACACAATTATTCCTACAGGCCCACTAATGTCATTTAATGTACAGGGCCTGGCCACATGTGCTACCACTTTACTAGGGACTTATAAGTAAAGTAAATACCCAATTGGTAATAAGCCAATGTTACTATGTTTTGGGGAGTGAGCACAGGCATTTTAGCACTGGCCAGCAGTGGTAAAGTGAGCAGAGTGCTAGGACTAGCATAAATGACATCAGCAAAAATGGTGGAGGAATGAAAAATGTTTGGGAGAAATTTACCCCAAGGCTGGCAGGTCTAACAGCGGGTGAGTCCATTTTTCTGATGACAAACCAAACAGTAACATCATATCTGAGATAGATCTGTGTTATGAGAGGGGTAGTTCATGACTCAAGTTCAGGCTTAGGATGTTTCTCTGTCTTGATACTTTCTTTATATTGCATACTTTTTGTATAGTACAGGTTCATCACTTCCTTGAATTCTTGGTTTTGCTGCAAGTGGGAGGATGTAGAAGGTCAATGACAAATTGTGGGATTTCCCAATGGAAAGGGCTAAGTTGTTGAGACCTTTGGCATTGTCAGTATTACATTGATTAGTTGGATTGCGGGTTGTAGATAGTCCCATATGAGGGACCTCTAAAGTATGTGTCTAAGATTGTGTCAGTGAGGGTTGGATCTCAGCATGTGAGAGATATTATCAATGTGTATCTGGATTAAGGCTGATGTCTGTGCATTTTTCTGCCTAACCTGTGATTTGTCAGTCTAGCACATTTACCATTTTTTTAATGAGAAAGAGAAAGTAGCTGCACCTATTATAATCTTCATCTGCAACGTAAGAAAGGCAGTATTTTGGCTTTCCAGATTCAGTTCTAAGTTTTAGCTCAGTTTTGATGTTAGGATAGACAGCAACCACTACATGAGTGGACTGGTACCTAAAACACAGCCCTGAATGTTCGGCGTCTCCCGGGGGTCTTGGAGGCAGATTCCTACCAGAAAGAAGAAGCGACTGTCTTTTTGGTGGATATTGAAAAGGCATTTGCAGCCTTGAATGGCCTTACTTGTACCGGTTGAGGCAGAAATTTGGGATTGGGGTGGAGTTTGTGAAACGGACAGCTCTTTTATAGACAGATTTCACTGCCAGAGTTAAAACAGGAGGGCTGATTTCTGATGCCTGCAGGGCCGGCCGAGGGACGAGGCAGGGGTGCCCACTCTCCCCCCTCTTGTTTGCCCTGGTCATGGAGTCACTTGTGGCTCGAGCCAGAATGGGGCAGCACCACAAGCGCCTCAGCATAGCCCGGCGAGTTCATCACATCACACTTTATGCTGATGATTTACTGATATTTTTGGCAGATAAGGGAGCGGCGATACACAGACCCAAGGGATTACTGCAGGATCTAGGTGGAGCTGCGGGGCTCAAGGTAAATTGGGCGAATACTGGCGTTTTTCCTATGAAGGGGGACAGAATAGGCCCATAAATGAGAGATGAACTGAGATGGGAGGACCGGTGCCTGACATACCTATGCACGCATATTTATCACACCCAAGAGGATCTATTGGAGGGCAACATTGGGAGAGCCATAAGAGGGGCGAAAACCAACCTCGACTTCTGGGGAACTCTGCTGGTGTCTGTGACTGGGAGAGTAACTGTTATTAAAATGATCACCATCCCGAGGCTTTTTTATTACTTCGGGACTCTACCAGTCTGGGTCCCGGCAAAAAATGTTGCCCAGCTCAATCAATGATCTCAGGATTTCTGTAGGGCACTGGTAGGCAAAGAGTATCTCTTGGAGCTCTCATGAGACCACAATCTGAAGGAGGATTGGCAGTGCCTGATTTTGAGACCTACTACCTGGTGGCACAGTTGCAATGGCTCACAAGATGTGTGGCGGGCAGGCTTAGGGGGACAGAGGAGCCATGTGATGATTTCTCAACCCTGAGAATATTGTCCTAAATTATAATAATACTTCCCATGCACGTTAACAGTATCCCTTTGGAGCTGAGGATGGCTCATACCTGCTGGAATAGGAGCCTGAGAAGAGCACAGATTAAATGTCCATATGCCCTTGAGATCCCACTGAGTGTCTGCAAGGCTTTACCTCATGGAGGAAACTGGCGAAGGCTGAAGGATTGGAGGGAGCGGGGTTAACAACATTGGGTGACATTCGAGGAAAGCACCATGATCCCATTCAATGACCTTCGGTAGAGATACAACTTGCCTGGAGATTTCCTATTGCACTCCAAGCTCATTGCGGTCATACGAAAGCACGGCAAGGGGGATTTGCTGAACCGCAGACTTCACTGGGGTGCCAATCTGTGGTGACAGCAGCAGGCACCTTTAAAGTGGTCACATGCGTATGTAGGCGTATGGCACAGGAAACATTGGTACCATTGACTGACCATGACAAAAATGGGAGGCAGATCTAGAAGAGACCATTCCAAAGAAAACTTAGGGGGAATTAGTGGAGAGGGCATGGAGGAGCACCAGTAATGCTAGATTCCTGTTAGTACATTATTATATTTTACACAGAGCGTATCTTACCCCGGCTAAGATTAACAAATAT
Organism: Lissotriton vulgaris; assembly: GCF_964263255.1. Lineage (NCBI taxonomy): Eukaryota > Metazoa > Chordata > Amphibia > Caudata > Salamandridae > Lissotriton > Lissotriton vulgaris. The sequence goes on along the minus strand of NC_141699.1, from coordinate 205,264,794 downwards.
ATTGCAATCCAAACACCAGCCTGCCTGCGTTGCAGCAGAGAGGATGCAGTTTTTCACCATATGTTCTGTGAATGCCCGCAGATGGGGAATTATTGGGAAGAAGTAACCAAAGTTCTGGCTGAGGTAACTGATAGAGAAGTCAAGACGACCCCTTAAATCCTGTCTTTTGTATTGGTTCCCTCACACAGTCAAGAACAAAGTGACAAGCACATTTTTAGATCTGGGTTTATTATTAGCTAAAAGGGACATCACAATGCACTGGAAGGCAAAAAAGGGCCCAAATGTGATCAGATGGCAGAAGGAACCTGTGAAATGGGCAGAATGTGAAGGGAGAATCATAATGCAGATAGTGAAAAGAACGAGGAGTAAGAAAGCGCTGGCGACAGCGAGGGCATGGGAAACACTAGTGGTTTTACTGTGGAACCTAGAATATATGAGAGCCGAAGGTCAACTAGAGGAGGACCCTGAGGAAGCAGGGTAGAATACCCACAACAAAGCACGACCCAGAGCTGTGCACTTAGCCGCCTGAAGTAATGCATAATCATCCCAGCAGTGGAATCATGGCTGATGTGCCGGCTTTGAGGAATGCAGAAATAAGGGAGTACAACCCGGCTACAGCATAATAGCAGCTTGCTTATTAGTAGCATGCCTGGAGGGAGGGATAGGTAGGGGGTAAGAGTGGTGGGTTAAGTTAGAGGACTGAGAATAGGAACTAATTGGAATGAACTATGATAGTCTAGCACGGTATGATATTGTTAGATTGTAGGGAAATGTGAGTAGAGTGTCAACCTTTGCCAGGACGCTTATCCGATATATGATGTGCAATGGAAAAGATGAGCTGTATCAACTGTTTTAATGGCACTTATGTTAGAATGTTGAAAAAGGACATGCATGTAAAACTCAATAAAGTTTGTTTAAGAACAAAATAAAATGAGTGGACTGGTACCTGGGTCTTAGTTGTCAGATGTGATGTCCCAAATGTATTAATATTTGACATTACAGGGTATAGCAGCCAAAGTTGCTACTTTGCCATGCGTCAAAGGGAGAGAGAGAACAAATGCACCATATCTACTAAGATATATTGCATATTTTCTTTCCCTCTTCTCTGGCACACTTTTAGCTGCAATAAGCCAATGCACACTTCCTTGTGCCATAGTGTCAGAGCGTATGAATCTGTCCTCTAGGACTATTCCCACTTTGCATGTGTGCTGTATAATGTCACACACATGCAAAGTTGGAAAGAGAATGGAAAAATGAAAACATTTCTCATTGCACCTGCCTTGAGGAGGCATAATGTTTTGACATATATTCCTGCCTATGATTCTTAGTAGATAGGGATTTGGGTCAAAACCCTTGAGTGTTTGCATAGGAATGCTCATGTAGCACCCATTGAATGCCCCTTGATTCAAAGTAGAACACTGTAGCACATAGTGCAACTTGACATTACTTTTTGGGACCTTCCAACAAAAATTCTGTTTTGCCTTGGATAGTAAATCCCACTCCAACACTTTGGACCAGATTTGCACCGGGCTCACTCTACACGTCCTCTTCAAGCATTCTTGCTGTTTTCAGACATTCTATTTGCAACTGTTTATGTATAAGCAAACATGAAATATTTCCCATGGGTTTTTATACAACTGTATTTTTGTTCAGTGAAATCACCAACACATTAATTTGTCAAATTATGACCTTTCCTGGCTACAGAAAGAAAAAAGTGTGGTCATATCAGCCTCTTCCTTATGACGCTCCTGTATCCTTCATTGGCCCACAAAATAGTTGGGTGACCCTGCAATTTTTGAGAGATCAGAACTGTGACTTCCTACTAGTCTGCGTCCGAAGCCTAGGGCAGACTAGCCCTCCTAGACTTAGAAGCAAGGTCCAACCTATACCTTTTGTCAATCATTTATGTTTATAGGCCTACAGTGGTGACCTACCTTGTGTCACCTAGTTACCACTCTTAGTGGTTTGAACTTGTGTTTCTCTGCTCCACCTCCAGCTCAACCTTCTCTGATTAGGCTCCAGCAGTAATATGTGGAATGTAACCTTGATCTCTATAGGTAGAGTAAGTATTTTATTTGCATAATTAATTAAAATCGTTGCAATTTTTTACAGGCAATATTTAAAAATTAAAGGGAAGGCATTAATCAAATTAAAATAAAAACAGGGAGCATATAGAAAAAAGGGGGCAATTAAGTTTTTGAGATTAAAGTTTATTCTTGGTCACCTGCTGGTAATAAATCGTTCATTCCAGACATGAATTTTACGAAACGAGTGGCTATCTGAGGAGAGTCACCCCTTATGCACAATTCTAGTGCTTCATGACATGTCCTAATATTGAAAGAAGAAACAGATCGGACGAAGCTAGAACATTCGTAGGGCAATCCAGCGTTTACAAATGCACAGGATGTGAATTAGGTTGTCTTCCTCTTGTTTGCAGAAACCGCATCGTGTAGAAGTTTCTTTCTTATATCCTTGTCTGAACTTATACGCCATCAGTGGAATTAAGCCAAAACGAAATCTTATTAATTGGTGCTTTACATATGGTTTCATTGGCGATGAAAGGTAGGGCGGAGATGTTTTAGGAGCATAAAGTTTAGAAGCCCAACTGCCATGAAAGAGCTTTAACACTGATTGTGAGTCGTGTTCATGGGCCAGAATTTTTGCTTGTTTGGTCAAGAGTTTGGATATAGTCTCCATAGCTATCGAGGCTGACCATATATCCTGGGCCTTTAGTGATTCCAAGCAATATGACAAATATTTATTCCAAGATGTATCAGGATTGCAAAGCAATGACCATATACTGCTCTTTAGAGTATGAGGGCGAGCTTGTTTTGTTTTTAGACTATAAGCAATAAATCTTGCACTCATGATCCAGTGTTGGGAAGACAGAGAGAATTCAATTCTGATTTGGGCGTGTGAGGTCTAGTTTGGTAATTGGAACACTCTGCGGAAGCATGCTGACTGGGCTCTATCTAGCCAGGTGGACATTTTGTCTTTGTAGGTTGTAGCACTGATAGCTATTGTCGGCAAGAGTTTTACGCCTATCAGTCTTATTAACGGGGCGAAATCCGGGAAATGGAGGGATCTCTTTGTTCTAATGAAAGCCCCCTCCAAGCTGCGGGTGACACTCTGCATTGCGGTAATGTGCGCGGTCGATCTCCTCTTGTGGTCTATCCAGACACCCAAGTATTTATATATGGTGACTGGTTCCAGAGCCTTCCCCTCAATGAACCAAGTGCTCTGTCTTGTTTCCGAGGGCGAAACTGTCATCACTTTGGTTTTGGTGATGTTGATCTCCAATGTGTTGGTATTGCAATACAGCATGAGGGAGCCAAATAATCTTTGAAGGCCCACCTGGGTTTGATCGAGTAAGATGGTGTCGTCAGCGTACTGCAAGGTTTGAATTTTTGTTAATTCGATTCACAGAGGAAAAGCTCGGTATCCGGCTAGCCCTTCAGGGAGGTCTGCAAGATACAAGTTAAAGAGTAAGGGTGCAAGGATACATCCTTGATTTAGGCCTCTGTTCGTGAAGATTTTATTGGTTGATGACCATCTCGAGGTAACTCTTATTTTCACCTAAGTATCTGTGTGTAGAGCTATGAGAGCCTTCAGTAAGGGCTGAAGGATGCCCCAATTTGCCAATTTTTCCCAAAGTTTGGGGCGAATCACGCTATTGAAAGCCTTGCGAAAGTCTATAAAGCCCAAGTATAATGATTTACCTTTCGTGGCTAGTGTGGTCTCAATCATATGAGCTAAAGCGTCGGGACACTCCCTGTGAGTAGCTGTACGCTATACAAAAGCTCAATAACATAACATAACATAACATAACATAAACAGATCAAATTGTCTTCAATATGACAGCCATTTTGGAAGCCGGTTTGTGTGAAGGGAATTAAGTTACGATTTTTCACCCAGGTTGTTAGTTCTGATAAAAGGGCACTTGCATACGCCTTTCCGTCTACGTCGAGCAGAGCTATCATCCGGTAATTATCAGGGCTGGAGCGAGAGCCTTTTATATGGATGGGGACGAGTAACGATCCTCGCCAGGAAACCGGGATGGTTCCACCCAGTATTGCTGTTTCAAAAAGAGGAGCCATCAGGTTGGCCCATTTCTGGGCAGAGGCTTTATATACTTGGGTAGGAATGCCGTTTGGTCCTGGGATGCCCCCTGAGCGCATTTTCTTTATTATAAGCGCAACTTGTTTTGGGGTTATCTTAGCAGTTGACTTCATGTCATCATGGGGACTGGAGTGGGTAAGGGTGGAGAGGCTGTTACAGATTATGCTGTTCGGTTCTGTGTAAAGTGCTTTTATATAAACCTCCCAGTCGGCAGGAGAGATGTTTGTTGCGCTGGGTGGTTTAGTGGTTTTAGCAGCCTTGTTTATCCAACTCCAGAATTTTCTTTGATCTTTTGACTTTATGATCTCATGGGCCGTTGCCCAATGCTGTTCTTCTTCCAATCTCTTGAGGATGAACCTGGCCTTCCTGTATTCTTTTCGAGCAGCTGTTATTTCACCCCGCAGAGATTTATATGCACTTTCGTTGTTGGCATAATTACGCTGTAGCTTATTTAGTTTGTGTTTGGTGCTAATTATGAGGTGCTTTTGCTCTGAGAGGGAAGATGAAACCGGGAGGCCTTTGCCTTGACTTTTTGTTAGCTTTAAGGCTAGTTGTTCTCTGAACTCGGCCACAATGATTTCCCATGATGGTGCTGTCAAACGACTATTACAGGCCGATTCCCATTTGGTCAGAAGCTCGTCCACCTTTGCTTCCATTATTTCCCGATCGTCCTCAGACCATCTTAATTTTCTGATGATCTCTAAGTCAGATTCATTTCCAATCAAGGGAACTTTCGGACGATGCGAGTGCCAGAGATAAATTTTGCACATTAGAATTGCGTGATCGCTTTCCAATGAAGGGGTTACCAAAAACTGCTGTACCAACTGGAAGTGAGTTACCGAGATCCATATATAATCCAGGGTGGCCATTTGAGAGGAAAATGCGTTAACATATGCCGCTGGTTGATCTGAATCGATTCTTCCATTTAAAATACGAAGGCCTAGTTGGTTTAGATGCGTTGACAATTTTATCCCTTTGAACTGAGATTTTATCTCTGGGATAGACCACATTTTGTCGGTTGAAGATTGAGTGGTTTTTTGTTCGCTCCTTGATTTCGGTGTTTTACCCTAAAGCCTGAGAAAGCCAAGACCAATCTTGTGATTTATGAGGCATGATTACACATTTATGTGGGCCACCCGCTTTTGATGCTAATATTTGGAGTGGGTTCTCTATCCAGGGGACTGTTTTTATTCCTGGTCTTGGGCCACTTAATGTTGAAAAGGACTGGTGGGTGTTCTTGTCCTGGTTTAACAATAATTTATTATTGCCGACCGTTGGTGAGTTACATATGTTATCTTTTAGGAACTCTGGGTATTTGATGTTGGTAGAAAAACTAACCTGGACGCCCCAGTTACTCAGTTGGTCTTTGCTATTCATTAGGGTTGAGGCCTGGTCTTTGTTGTAGAAGGTTACCACCGTCGATTCATTTTTCTGGCCCTGCTCAGGTTCGAGAAAAGCCACGCTTTCAATGTCCATTGATTTTATATTTTCTAATCCAGGGAGGTGCAAGCATAATTTTAAGATGTTTCCTCTATTTAAAGTTTCCCATTTTCCTTGAGATACATATTCAGGATACAGTAATATTTTTTTATATTCTTGAGACTGATAAGATAGATTATTCAGGTATTGTTGTTTGGGGTATGCCACTAATTTCTCAGTGTATAACTTTTCGTTAACTAAGTACTCTAAGTCGTCTTGGCTCGTGCCTTGTCTCTGCTCCAGCTCCCTCTCCCGCACGTCAAGCACTTCCTCACCTCGCCTCGTCGCTGCCGCTGCCGGACGAACAAGCGGAGCGGGGGGAGCACGGGGCTGCCCTGACCGTGGCCCTGGCCCTGGCCGTGGGTGCAGACTTGGAGTGCGGAATGAGCTGGGTTGGGCAGCGGACTGAGAAAATGGAGAAAAAGAAAACCGGCAGATTTTCGCCGCCTTAGCCTTCTCTCTGCTACTCCGCTCTGCTCCTCCTCTGCTCCTCTTGCGATACTCCGCAGGCCAGCATCCTTCAACATTGAACGGGGAACTGGATCTCACTAGGTGCTTTCAGTGCATTTCAAGTCTATCTTGATAACTTTAGAAGCAGAATTACCAGGTAAAATGACTGGGCACTAAGATTGAGGTGTTCACTGTGCCAAGCATCGGGCATATTTAGAAGTAGATGGAACAGTGCAGGGCCGCAAGCAATTTTGCTATGCCGATCTGCATAATTTTCTATGTACAGGAATGCACCATATTGACAACAATACAGCTTATTCCTGTACTCACGCCTATGCTGGCACAAAAATAGCAGACTGGCACGCAGGCACCCTTGCACCATGGCGCAAAGGTGCCTGTGCTTCAGGGATGATTCTTGTTGTTCAGAGAGGGACACCTTCCTTCACAAAAAGAATTATCAATGGCGTTCTGCTCCTTCTGCAGCACACATAGAAAGAGCAAAAACGAGGAGAGATGAAAGTATTTCTCCTTGTTGCACCACTCTTACGCCTCCAATGGGGAGGTGTAAGCTTTTGGCGCAGCTGTTTTGGAAGCAGGAGGCCCCTACCTAAACGGATGAACCCTAGTAGGGATATTACACTTCTGTGAAAGCTGGCCTGTACACCGGGTTATGTGTATATTTCCTTAACTACCATCACACATTGTTACCTAATAGATTGACTAATACCATAACATGTGAACTTATAAAAAAAAAAAAAAAATGTTTTATAAATTCACATGTTATGGTGTTAGTCAATCTATTAGGTAACAATGTGTGATGTTAGTTAAGGAAAATATACACATAACCCGGTGTACAGGCCAGCTTTCACAGAAGCTTTAGGCGCAGCCTCAGACTTACAGATCCTTGTCAACCTGGAGCAGTGTCAAAAAGCAATGGGTGTTGCATGGGAATACCCACACCAGCACTCATTACACACCCTTTTGCAGCAGAAAACTGCATCGAGAAGGACCACCGGAGAATTGGAAAAAGTGACATTCCGGTGGCACAATGTCCTTGTAAATATGTCCCTAAGTATTACCTGTTTAGTCTTCAGCTTTTTGTGGATACATTTTATTTTCATCTGCATATCCCTTGCAAACATACTCCCTTATTTAAGTGTCAGTGAGGAGCATAAACCTTTAACCCTTAAACTTCCATTTTGTTAATAATATTTATTATTGTTATAAACATGACAAAATGCACAGCGTACTGATCCCACATGGGTAGCTGTTTGCTCTTTGACGCTAAATGTACCACAAAATAACCTGGTCATGCCAGGTGGCTGCAAGCAGCATATATGAAGTTCTTCTACAGGTTGGCTGGCAATTCAAATGTAGGGGTACTGCGAGGGCTCCCTCCTAATTCCTTGCAGGGGCCCCACAGGTTTTGTTACGCCACTGAGGCAAAGACCATCCAAATGATATGCAGTGAAGGCTCATGCTACCCCGAAAAAATGAAAATGAAAAATGCAAAAAGTTTCATTTATGACCAAAAAAGAGATTACAAATACAAATGCCATACATTCGACACACAACGAAGCTAAACAGAGTGTATACAAATAAGATGGCAGGTGAGACCAAATTGATACAACTAATGAACTTTTGAGCTCAACAGAATGTCTATAAAGTTCACGAAATGTATCTTCTGAGGAAAACAAGGGTAGTCATCAGAATTGATGTATAACTATCATAGTCAAACACAGTCAATATCATATATAAGGTCGGGTAGCTTAAGGTCGGGTAGCTTTAAAGACTTGATATATCTCGATATACAGACTCAGAGGACTATAGTTAATAGAAATAACACTAACAGTGTAACTATTTTTTTTGAATCCCCAAATGATGTCTAGTAAAAATGGGACACCAATTAAGATTTATTACGTTTTTAAAAAAAAAAATCAAGGCTAAAACTGATAGCAAGACATTTCTCTGCTACGGTTACTAAATTGATAAATGAAGACCAGAATGTTTTTTTACTGGTCACCAACTTTAAAAAAACACTCGTATTTTCGTCGAAGCAATAGATTATATTTCTTTAAATTAAAATCCTGCAATGCTAATTTTCGTAGATGCAGAGATGTTATGCCGCTGCTGCAGCCATCATGCAGCGACCGAATTCCTCTGCAGGATTCTCTGGGAAGGTATTATGTGATTGAAGCCAAGAAGGCCACCATCCTGCTGTATCATAGGAACTCTGCCAAGCCAAGATGGAGGCTTGTAAGCATCGAGCTCTACATCCTGTTTTCTCCCTATGAAAAAGGAGAAAGTTTACTATCACTTCGAGTTGTTGGTTCATCGTGTTCTTCACTTGTGGCTCTAGCAGTTGTTTTTCCTCCTGAACTTGTGCCGGTTTTCCTCTTTTCTTCTTTGTCCAATCTTTGTCTTTGTCTACTTGCATCTCTCCATCCTAGGCTGACAACATTTCACCTCGAGAGACATTGGGGCTTATTTACAAGCCCCTTGCTCCACCGTTACATCACTTTCCCATGTTAAAAATGACATAAAAGAGGCTCATTATCTGAACCCTTTGTAGGCGTTTCCTACTGACAAGCCTCCCAGTCTTTGCTGCCTGTCTTTAGGAATTTCTGTACCCTGTGGGGTAGCAGATACATTTCCAAGCATTGAGTCTGTGACAAGAGAAGGCTTTTTACCTGGTGAGCTGGAAAGTTTATTTAGAGTACTTCAAGTAATGGACTTTTCCCAGACAGCTCAGTAGGCCAATCGTTAACTTATATCTACACATTTGATGTACTGAATGACAAAATTACCAAATGTACTTTTATCGCTAGAGGAAACAGGCAAGGCTGCCCTTTGCCACAGATTTGTTTATCAGACCTCTGGCAATTACTGGTAGGAAAGATGCCAGTATAAGGCCCGCCTTCCCTTGAGCCCTCAAGCTAAAATTATATGGAATGATGTGGTTTTTAGATCCAAACACCTTTGCTATTTAAAAGTATTTAACTCAATTGATTCTTCCAATGCAGTAGACGGCTATATGATTAATACTTTCAGTAAGAAGGTTCTTATTTTCAACACAAGCTCACAGTCACTCCGCCCCTTCTTAGTCAGACCTCCAATAAAGAACGAATGAGATATCAAGGCATTAGGGCCTTGGGAACCATGACGACCTATATAAAGTAAATTACATCCCAATAATACAGAACATTAGGTCTTTGTTAAAAAGATGGAATAACGTCAACCTAACTATAATAGGCAGAGTTTCGATCAATAAAATGAATGTACTTCCCTTGATGATCTATTCACAACTCTTCTCTAGATTTAGTTTAAATTTTTCTTCTAGAAAAATGGAGGCAATGATTAGAAATGTTTGTATTGCACCATAAATTGGTTTAGCATCAAACAACAGCAATTATTATGGTTTCATCTTACATGCTGAAACCCCATTAAAGATAATCTGTAGTGAATTATTCTTGTCCCCCTCCCAGCCCCTGTAGCTGCAGAAGTGGGAAGTTATTTGTTTAGATATAAACGGAAGTTGGTGTATTCATGATAACATGTTCTCCTGGGAATATACAACACACAAAATATGTTTACAAAGAAGGTTATGTATTTTTCTATCATCAGCCATAATTTATTGGCTAAAAATCCATCACAGAGGACTGAAAATGTGAGACCAATGGTAGCGCATATGTTTAAAATCAGTGGTATTCAAAGGTGGGTGTCATTGGGCACAATATCTGCAAAAACATAAAAGGGGCTTACATGACCATGGGGAAATATGAGCAAAATGTCAGAAGAAAGGACTATTGATTATCCACACCTTTTGGGAATCAGCATCTGGCCATAATATAGAAGTTCTGCACCATACCAATTTTTAAGAATCCACATATATGCCAAAAGACTGGTCTATTGTGCGCCAATATATTATAATGGACCACGACACAAGATTTCAGGGATTAGGGATCTGGCAGAATATGGTCTGGAGCTTTCATTTTCATAAGCATTGCTTAATGTGTAAAAGAATTTCTGACCCTCCTGCCTGAACTACACCTCCAAGCAGGCTCCGCGACTGAGAAGAGAGCTCAAACGGTTTCTTTCCGTTTTTTTTGTTCCCACCACTTCAACCTTATAACCAGACGCTGACTCCCACATTGCAGGATACTTCGGGACCCTCCTGCCTGAAGTACTCCTCTCAGGAGCCTCCACCACTGAGAGGAGAGCCAGGACTGGTTCTTCCTGTTTTTTGGTTCCTGCCCCTCTAGCATTATAGCCGGATGCCGACTCCCACATCACGTGACACATGCAGGTGGTGCCCGGGTGGTGCCCAGTCCAAGGATGGGCCTGTCACAGCCCATCACAGCCTGGGCTGGCCCACACCTCTTTTGCCTGACCTGCAGTTTATGGTACTGAGCCTGCACCTCAGCCCCTGCGCAGCCTTCTGTCCCTGTCTCTGCGCTGCTGCCCCTGCCCCTGCGCTGCCTTCTGTCCCTGTACTGTCCCTGTCCCTGTGCTGCCTCTCCCCCTGCTCCTGGCCCTGTGTTACCTCTCCTCCTGCCCCTTTGCTGCCTGCTGCCCCTGTCCCTGTGCTGCTTCTCCCACTGCACCGCCACTCACCCCTGCCTCTACGTAGGCTGTTGTCCCTGTTCCACTGCTGCCCCTGTGCCTTCCCCTGCCCCAGCACTGCCTGCTTTCCCTGCCCTGCCGCTCCCCCTGCAATTGCTACTCCCCCTGGACCTGTCTCCCAGTCCCCCTGCCCCTGCACTGCTGGCAGCCCCTGCCGCTGAGTTCCAGGTCTTTGCCTGGCACCCTGGTCCACTAGGACCACCATTCAGGTCCACTAATGAAGGCCGCCGCATGGCCACACAGTGGACGAATGCTGTGAGCATGTCGCCAACGCCCTGCATGTTGCACAATGCCCAGTACCAGGACCCCTGGCCCTCCCGCCACCCGACGGTAAACTGTCAACAAAATCCTGGACCTGGACCCTGAAGCCAAACCAACAGCTGCATCTCTTCCTCCCCACAATCCACAACAGGACCCTTCACCTGATATCGCTGCTACTTCTCCTTCGACACAACCTACGAAAGAGCCCACACCACTTCTACCCACAAGACCAAGAACACCCTGCAACTGTTCCATTGTATCATGCTCAACGCCTGCTCAATCTGCAAACACACCATGGAAATCTGGGACACCATCAACACCCTCTCCATGGACCTTGCCTTCATCACTGAAATGTGGCTCAATCTCTCCTTGAAGCCCGACATCACCACCACCACTCCTGAAGGCTACAAGATGATACACTGAGACTGCACCAGCAAAAAAGGCAGATGTATCGTCAATCTCTTCAAGGAAACCATCAGATGCAGCAATGACGACCCCACGCCTCTTTTGGAGCACCTCTATGTTCTACTTCAAACTGATACGAAGACCTTGATAAGAGACACCCTCACCTACAGACCCCCGGGCCCACGAGCAACATTCTGTGATGTCATCGCCAACCTCATCACCCCCCTAGCAATCGACATTCACAACCGCTCAGCAACCTCAACTTCCACGTTGATGACCCCAATGACGCCAACTCCATCACCCTTCTGGAGAACCTGAACAACATCAGCCTCTCCCAACTGGTCATTAGAACCCATGCACAAAGCCAGACACACACTCAACCCCATTTTCACCTCCAGCAACAGAATCAAATTAAGCCACACAAAAGACCTCACATGACCACATCATCATACATTTCACCATCACTGATGCCCAGTACACCATCACCAGGCATTAGATCTCCTCCCACTGCAGCTGGAGCAAGGTCACTGAAACTCAGTGGTCAAAGGCCCTCATTACCTCCCGACCCAAGGCCTCAACAGACCTTGACCAGGCCGTCCAGAACTTCACCGCTTGGATCACTGACAGCGCCGACAGAGTTGCCCCATTGAAACCTACAAAATCTAACAAGACCTCCAAATATGCCAGCTGGAACACCCCAGGACCACCAAACACAACTGTCACCGACTGGAGAAACAATGGCTTGCCACTAAGAACCCTGCCGACAGAGCAGCTCACAAAAGAGCCCTCAGAACTATCAGCAGCACATCAAGGAAGCCAAGAACGCAGCCATCACCACCTGCATCAACTATGCAGCCAACCATACAAAGGTACTCTGTAAAAATAGTCAAAGAATTCTCAAACCTGACAAGCATAGAAAACACCATCCACCCCTTCTAAGAGCTCTGTGACACTGACTCAGACTAACTCCACAGCAATATCACCTATATCTGCAACAATTTCAACCCCCAAACATCCACCCTCAATGCCCAATGACCTCTACCAACCAGCGAATAACAGCCAAACCTTTACCACCTGGTGTCTGCTCACCACCCTGACCACCTCAGCCATCATATCTTCCATCCACTCCAGGGCACCCACTGACCCCTGCTCCCACCACCTCTACAACCTCACACGGAACCCAAAACATGCAACTCACCAGCATCCTCCACACCTTCATATCCACAGAAGCCTTCCTGGACAGATGGAAACACACAAACACCAGTTCCCTCCTATAGAAAGCCTCCACCAACCCCAGCTATCCCAAAAATTATCATCCAATCTCCCTACTCCCCTACCCAGCCAAAGTACTTGAGACGCCCTCAAGTTCTTTTCCGGCGGCTTGATATGCTTCTGTCTCTCCCTTACTCCACAAGTTACATTGGCTCATGGTTGACAAACGTGTTAAATTCAATGCCTTATGTTACATGTTTCGAGCTAGACACTGACTTGCCCTTTCTTACATCCAAGATCTGGTGTCTCCTTACATCCCCAACCTGATCTCTGAGATCAGCCAACCTCGCACTGTTTAGCACGGATGTACGTTGTTACAACGCATGCTTTTACCACGCATGCCTTTACAACGCAGGTTTTTCAACGCAAGTCGTTACAGCACTTGCGTTGGGGGGTGCTGGATAGTGAATAGTTTAATTTACTATTCCAACTCCATTCCCTGTGGATAGTAGGGAAGGTGTTGGATAGTAAATTGGCTGTCGAGGATGATGCGGAGTTTGCCTGCGTGGTCAGTCGGTGTGGGTCAAAATTCTGCAGGCCACCAGCAGTGGTCCCATGCAGAGGAGTTCTTCCTGAAGATCAGTACATCAGTTTTATCAGAGTTGAGATTGAGGCAGTTGTCTCTCATCCATATGGCTACGTTGATCATGGTGTTGCAGAAGTTGGTTTTGGTGTTGAAGTGGTCCCTGGTGAGTGAGTGGATAAGTCGGGTGCTGTCTGCGTAGGAGATTATTCTGAGTCTCAGAGATCTGAGGAAGATGTCACCAGTCATGTCATTTTAGATGTCTTCAGTGATGTGACCAGCAATGCAATTGACAACATCATCAATGATGTAATATGTGAGGTCATAAGCAGTGCATTGCGGGGGCAGAAGTTATAGTTAACTCAGCTAACTATAACGGCTAAATTTCTCTGGTTTTGTACAAGTGAAATGTAAGCCTAACTATAAAATTCCTGTAACCTCTGTGTTTTTTAGTGGGAAAAAAAATATACACACACACACACGCGCACACACTCATACACATATATATTGGTGTAAACAAGAGTACGCCAGTACTCGAAACGTTGCATTTTGAAGGCTTGTGAATAAAATTAATTTGCCTGGATATCGTGGGGTTCGCCTCTTCTTTCGCCGCGCAAGTGGAGGTCTGAAGATTTCTTGTGATATATATATATAGATATTCACTGAAAAAAACATAGGTTTCACACCAGTTATATTTAGGAATTAGCATTTAAAAAAACGGTTAAATTCACTGAAAAAAACATAGGTTTCACACCAGTTATAGTTAGCTGGAAATTTTACTGACATAAAACCATTGAAATTCCAACGTTATAGTTAGTTGGACTCTCTATAACAAGCGCGCCTGCAATGCACTGCTGATGACGTCACATATTACATCACTCATCATTTGCTTCTGGGTAAAGATGTCTATCAGATGTATGTCTGTATTCGCCCCAGACCCTGCTCTCCCTGTGCTGCTGCATTACTTTTGCTCCTGTCTTCTCCTTGTTTTTTCCCCACTTTTAAGTTCCTTTGCCTTGCTTTTCCTTTGTTTTTACTGCTTTCTCCTTGCTATTCCCCCTGTTTTTTGAGTGCCTTCTCCTTGCTGTTCCCTCATTTTCAATGCTTTCCCTTGCTTTTACCTGTTTTTTGAGTGCCTACTCCTTGCTTTTCCATCGTTTTCACTGCCTTCAACTTGCTTTGTCCCCTGTTTTTGAGTGTTTTCTTTGCTTTTCCTTTGTTTGTATTGATTTCTCCCTGTTTTTCCCACATTTTTTGAGTACATTCTGCTTGCTTTTCTCTTGTTCCATTGCTTTCTCCTTGCTTTTCCCCCAGTTCTTCCCTTTCCTTTCCTTTCCCTTTGTTTTCAGTGCTTTAAACTGAAATTTTAGGAGGGGGGCGGGGGGGGGGGGGACGGGACACACGCACACATACATACTCACACTCATGTATTCACACATGTGTTCGCACACACATCCACTCACAACACTCATTACTAAATATTCAAACATACGTGCGCACATGCATCAAACAATTTTTTTTAAACTCACACTTACCTGCACCTCTGCTTCCGAGGACCCAGGAGGGTTGGGACTGCTGCCTTCCCTCATTGGTTAACCTAAGGTCAGCCAATGAAGGAAGGCAGCAGTCCCTACATTGTCACAGAGTGGGATGGGGGTCAATGAGACTACTGACCCCACCCCACTCTGTGACGAAGTGTCACTGACTGACACTCAACCCTGGGCACTTTAGGGCTTAAAACTAAAGCACCCAGGTGCGAGGCAATGAGTAACGCTACCCCTTGTCACTGAGGGGGAGGGCCTCAAGGACCTTTGCTGAGCTGAAGAGGTCATGCCCACAGGAGCTGTGACATCCTCAGCCCAGAAAGGTTCAGCTCAGGCAGCCAGGAGCCTGCACATTTAGTGCATTTCAAGCTCTTGGCTGCCTGACCTGAAGGAAGAGTGTCTGTCAGGCCGACCTTTGCTCAGCCTGACACACACTCTTCTTGAAGGGCAAAAGGGGAGGGGGTATGGCCCCTCAGCCCTAATGAACAGACCGCGGCTTACTTTTGGATAACAGTTGCTAGCAATGCACTTTAAAAATGTATTCCTACAGCGGATGCTCACGTCCAAAATGGCTTCTATGAGCTCATAGCCAAGGATTACGGTTATGAACTCAAAGACCTGAAGAGCTCCTTCTCTCTGTGCAAGGACACAGAGCCGGCCTTTGGACACGTAGCGCTTGGAGCCCTTCCCACTCGTCTTCTTTATCTGTGTGTCCTAAGTCGGAATGAGAAGCCTGCTAGCGACCCCTCTTGCACCACTTGGGGTCGACGCCCGGGGCGTGGGCCCAGCTTGCCCATGCTGACGGCCGGCCCTGCCGGGACATAGCCTACGGTGGTTTCTTAGTCCCGATGCTGGTGCGTGGGTACAGCCAGTGATAGCCTGAGCTGGTGGGAGAGGACGGGACTTGAATGCCCGGCGGCCTGCTTCTTGATGGGCAGTGCATGAAGCCTTCATGCCGCGGCGGCTCTCCCCAGGCAGTCAGTCTTCTAGCCTCAAAGTGATCCATCTGTGCTGTTTCTGGGACGCTGAGAGAGACGACCCCGCTTTCCATTACAGGTGATAAGTGGAATGGGCATTAAAGTGCACTATGATATTTTCGAGAAAAGACGGATTCTGTTGCCTTGGTTACCTCAGTAGGACCTTTGCCCTACCAGCTGGCAGCAAACATCCCGGGTCAATTAGAAAGGGAGCGCAATCCTTCAGAGCCGGATCCAGCCAGCATGAGGGATGGACAAGTGCAGGCAGCCCGAGCTCTTCACAGCTGACTGGGCTCGACGCTTTATCATGGCTTCAATATGTCACAAGACAATGTGCTCGTGGTCATGCCTCTTTCACATACACACATCAGCATAATTCCCTTCCTTCGCTGTTTTTGTTTCAAGAAATGCAGTCATTCCGTAGCAAGCCCGGAAACCCACCCATTCACTCGGTGCCACTGGGAAAGCTGCAGCCAAGCCAAGTTTAATCCTACAGTCGCATTGTTTATTGCCGTAATAAATTGCCCTGGCACGAGAAATCTTTCCCTCTACGCCTGCATATCTCATTCCTCAACATGGTCTGAGGTTGACAGCTGTGAAAACTGCTGAGACTACCCCGGTGAGCTTCACCTTGCTGTTTGCAGGAAGAAAAGAAAAAAACATGACTCCTACACAGAAAATGTATATAAAAATTTAATGGACTTTTCTTGTGTGAGTATTGGACTTCCATTTTTCCAACAGGCGACTCCCCCTGGAGACATAAGTTTGATTTATTTTTCATCCTCTCTGCTGTTGCCTCCTTCTGTTAGGCAATCTGCCTCTGTTTGTTTTCTTCAATGAATCAACCAGCAACATATGAAAAGGGGGGGCCCTCGGCCCCCCCGCACGCATGGCGGCGCGGCGACCGTCGCCCCCACAGTTTCCTTTGTTGCCATTCGGCGGTGGGGGCGTGCCCTGGGGGGCGCGGCCCACCGCCGGTTGGCTGGCGGCCACCTTGACCCGGATCCTGGGAAGTGGGTCCGGGTCAAGGGGGGCGGGCTAGAGGAGGGGCCACCTGGCCCCTCGGGAATAAAGAGATAGGGAGCGCCCAGGAGACCCCCTTGTCCCTGGACGCTCCCTCGCCGAAACGGTGTGCCCCGCGCTCGGGGCTTCTTTGTTTTAATGATCTCGCTTTCTTTTCCAGGTGATTCGGTCGGCGTTGCAGAGCACCGGGACCTCGCTGGAAGCTAACTCCTTGTTTACAGGAGGAACATTGGACATTGCCCGGAACGTCGTGATCCCTGTTTTTGTATTTCCAGGCGGAGCAGCTTCGGGGGAGCTACAGGCCGTCGTCCGGCGTTTAACAGACAGAGGTGGAGGTCGTCCGGCATGTCACAAGCAGAGGCGTTGACCAGGGTTCGGGATTGACGGGTGTCGGAGCGCGAGCATGAGTCGGAAGGGCGCGGAGCTCGGAGGAAGGCTTGTGATTCCCGAAAAGTTAAGTGGAGAACACAGCTGTTGCAAGTGTACGGTTGAGAAGCCGGTTATTTTAGAATTGCTTCTTTAGTGCGATGCAGGTCAGAGAAATAGGTGATTTGAGTCTCTCCTTTGTGATTTTCCCTTCAGCCTTACAATGAGCTAGGTGGGGCGGGAGTGGCGTGTTAAAGGATTGCGCGCTAAAGTGGGTTAAACACCAGTAGATAACAGAATGCTGCTCCTGCTGTGTATATTTCTCTCGACACCGCGTGGTTTTTTCTGGCATTCCACAGGCTTCCGAGGCGGATGGTTTACATCTCGTTAAATGGATGTTTTTTCTGAGATATAATTAACGTTCAGGCAACAACACTGACAGTGTTACCCTACATGTTCTGATCAGCTAACACATTCTCTACAGAACAATTCACGTCCTTCTTATATATGCTTCATCTGTGTTTACCATTTCTATTCACATTTACACTGACATATGAATTACCGCTTTCTCTTTCTTAAATAACGTGTACAGTCAATATTATGACAGTTACTTTCTCTGCTTGTGTTTCCTAAAGGTGAGAGGCACAAACGAGTTTGGTTTGCTTGTAATTGCCAATTGTAAAATGTGGGCGATCTGGTTAGAGGGATTTGCACTGCTTAATTAATGCAACTACAGTAGGAGCTTCCCTCTCATTAACATGTATGGTTCCAGGAAGCACTTTGTCAACAATGGCAGCTTTGTGTTCAGAGACGTGCGCAGTGTGGCTATACTGATATTCAATCTTGTACGCCATTAATTTAAAACAATCACTACACTGTACTGCTATAAGTATTCTCCGACTGCTGTTCCAGGGAGTATTACAAAAATCAAGGGGGTCCGCAGAGGCTTCACCTGGAAAGGACTCCCAAAGCGTTTAATTTTGAGACAATGTAGTGCAATTAGAGGAGATGATTTGGTCTAGCGGCTAGGGCACTGAAACTGGGGATCTGGGTTCTAGTCTCGGTAAGGACGCCAAAACCTCCTGTGATTCTGGGTAAATCACTTAAATCTCCCCGTGCTAAAAAATGAATGTGGGTCCGTCCTCATGTAACGTAACTGGGGCTATGTAAAGCGCTCCGATACCTGATTCGGTTCGGGTCCTGAGAGGGATTCACGGTGCCGCTCGAGTACCGCACTTGATGCGGTACCGGTGTTGTAAAACCCTTGACTTTACTGCCTGAGTGGTTTGCCCTAGGTACAACTTCTCATAAGGGCATTTTACAACATAGAAGGAATTGGTTCGCATTTCAATTGGAAATGTAGGCTAGTCTGGACCCCCGACTAGAAGTGGGACACATTCTTTGAATAATAATTTTCCAGTTTTATTTCAGTACACTAATAATTGGATTAGTTAGTACTTGCCTTGGTATACTGAAAGGGTCTCGTAGGGAAACATGTCCTTTTAAAGAAGTTTGAACTAATTCCTTGCGCTATCCTCCTTTGCTAAGCTTATTAGAGAGCGAATTGGCATTTGTGAGGTAGTCCTCTTCAATGGTACAATACTTACGGATACGGGGGACTTGCTCAAAGGGTAGAGTTCCTTCCAGTGTTCGTGGGTGCCCTTCGGGGACGTATAATAATGTGTTGAGCTTTCATTGGTTTTGTGTACCAAGTTACACGCTTATTCGCCTTCTATAACTAACATAGGCTAGGTCCGAGAAATTGGCTTTCTCCGTATCATGCATCATGGTAAATACCCAGTCTGCTAGAGTGCGAACCATGTCCTTTTTAAACAAATCATATGACATAATTTATATAGCGGTACCACTTGTGATGCCATTTCAACAGAAATTCTAGAGGGGCCTGGGGTGGCAGTGTCCTTGAGTTCACCACATCTTTATTCCCAGATATGGTCTCGTCTTGGGTGACATTAGAGAAGGGAGTCCTACATCACAAACTGCCCCAGTAGTACAATAAACGGTTTGAAAAGGGTGTCTAGAAATTGTGTGAGGGTTCTGATAGGAAAGGCGGGCATCCACAGGCAGAGATGACGGGTCTGCCTGGACTACCATTAGGGTGTTTGTGAAGTTTGGGCAGGATATAGATCAACCACAGACAAAGTGGCTGTAACGGCTAGGGTGGTTGCTCTCAATTCTGGGGAACTGGGTTCGAGACTCTGTGATGACGCTCAACATCCCGTGAGTCTGGACAAAGCGCGTAATCTCCCTGTGCTGGACAAAACAGAATGTCCCGGATCACGGAACATTGTTATGTCCTTCGTAGTAAATTGAGACATTCGGGTGGGTGTTAAATAAATACTTCAGGGTTGGTCGTTACCAAATTGTGTGACATCTTAAGAGGAAGGCGATGTGTTCTGATAAATTTGGTTTTGCAGTGTTTGTACTTCATTATTGCAAAAAAGCTGTTGGGCAGGAGGCAGATCTGACTGTCGCAATGTTGTGCCCTAAACATTTTTTATTTTATTGTTATATTACTTTGTGTACATTATCGGGGTATATTGTTACATTAAGGTTATTGGGGGGCAGGCTGCTGCCTTTCTAGCAGAAATTAGACTTGTACCTTTAACATTTCTTTCATCAGTAGCCAGTGTAACATAAGTGTGGTAAGGTAACACATCCCCAGCTCTTCAAGCATTTAAGAATCCAGTCAGCCCAAAAAACGGTGGCACCTACGCCATCTTAAATTGGCACGGGTGGTATCCGCTGTATTCAATGTGACCCGAGGTACACAAAGTCACCAATGCCCATCAACTGGATCGCATCCACGTGCCGGGGGGGACCCAGCAATGGGGAACTTGGGCGTTTAAAATGCTCGGGTTGTACCTGGGTAGAATTCACAAGGCAGACGCAGCTCCCTGATGAGACGGGTACCCACCAGGGGTGGTGAGTTACCCAAAATATGCTCTGTTGGCATTCGGTTGATGAGTTCAGTTCTGAAAAACTCATTGTCTAAATCAGAGCTCACGCAAAATGGGGACATTAAATTTCACCTAGAGAATGGGACGGTTGGTGACATGCCTGGGCTGCTTATTCATGTCCCATAAGCACTTGCTATACTTTATCGAAGCCATGGTTGCTGCTTAGTTCTCTTACGCGAGGAACAGCCATTGCCATAAGTCAAATTTGTCATTATAGAACGACTATCAGTGGTCTGCTAGGTGATAGTTGGAACAATCATGGAACCATTCACGAATAGGGTATACCACCTTCCATTGGGGTCAACCTGGGGGTTAACGACATCTAAGGGTAGGGCTTAGCGAGACTGAGGGACAGTTTCCCAGGTCCCACTTTCCTTCGCAAGCCAAGGCAGAAAGCCAAACAATGGACTTATTTCATTGTGGAGCTAATCACCATATGAGGTGCTGTTCACTAATATAGGGGGGATATACGCCAGTCCTAACATTGCACCTGTCCAAACGCCCCCTTCATGGATGATAGGTTTAAACCAACATTATTGGTAAACTATCCTAGGGTTAGCTGTATTGCGTGCAGCCTTCAGGCTAAGTCTTGAGGGAATATAGAGCTACTTGTTTTACCACTCTTTAATGTCATGAATGAGTAAATGGAAAAGGGCAGGTGTATAACAACAAATATATGTATTTGTACTAAACACACCCCCTTTGGTTCAGTCAGTAAACTTATTTTTCACACAGGTAAACGGGCCAATATACGTTGAGCCTAGGATGAGATTGGAGGCAAATGATTCGGTGGGAAGACCTCTATAGCACACAGTAATTTACCACCATATACGTTGAGCTCTAGGGGTACACCAAAGCCATATATTAATAATATGGTGGGGGAACCACGAATGGCATAGAGACAGGGCCTAGAGCCTCTAGAACGAATAATGGGGGTCCTGATAAAGATACACACTCTGATGTCACACCTAAAAGGTGCCCAAGAGCCTAGTTGCGGCATCACATAGTTCTGGGGATGCATGTGATCATGTCCGGGTGGCTGGGATGATATTTCCCAGAAGCCAAAGTGGCGTACTGAAAAGGTCCTTGGGGCCAGCTTAGGGCCTGGCGGAGTTTGGACTGTGCTAAATCTTGAGCCAACAACTGTGATACTGCACTGCTAAGTAAGCCGTCTTGTTTTAACACATAGATCCTATGCATAAAGACGTGGGTAGGAAGCAGACAAACTGAGGCTATGCTTAACATTTGCTGTCGGCGTGTTGAGGTGTACGGATCTGGCATTAAGATTAGCTAAGTTTAGCGACTGATGGTAATGTAAGTCTGACACGTGTACAGCAGTTATTGCCGGAAAGACTAATGGTGTGTGTCTATCTTTCCAATTTATGTATGACCGGGTCCATGGTTGATACCTGGAGTGCTCCATATCACAGCAGCTGCAACAGGTGGACAGCCCAAGGGATGCTTACGTCAGTCACGGCTGGGTCCATGGCGGATATCTGAGGAGTACTCCACACCGCAACATCATCAGTGGGTGGACGTCAAAAGGAAAGCATACGTCGAGAAAGAAGACACCAAGGGCCCAAGTATTGCTGGCAGGTGTAAGTGTTACCCATTCCCTAAGGTGGAAGTGGGAATGGTTACCCAGGTTTTCTTGGTCTTTTTTCTGGTTCTTGCAGTTTCTCAAACCTGCCACGCAGGGGAGGAACTCCTCACCAGAAGTTGAGGAGCTAAAAATGGTTGCCCAGGTTTTCTTGGTCTTTTTCTGGTTCTTGCAGTTTCTCAAACCTGCCACGCAGGGGAGGAACTCCTCGTCAGAAGTTGAGGAGCTAAAAATGTGCCAGCACAAACAACGTGCCGGACGCAGGACAGGGAAGAGTGGGTTTGAGGGTCTGTGCCATGGTCAGTTCAGGAACTGCTTTCAGGGACTTTTAGCTCAGCAGCCCGACCCCCTGTCAGTGGTGATACCTCACCTAGGGGGGACTGAATGGGCCAAACTGGGGAGGCGAATACTGATTGATGGGTTCATCTCCACTGTGGGTGGGTCTTCAGGACAAGCCCGGGTGGCACAGTGGGTGGGTCTCAACTGATCCCAGGGTGGCAAGGACCCGGTCAGGGCGTTGAATCACTCGATAAAGAGGATCAACACACAGCGGGACAAATTATTTCAAGCCCCAGTTCCAGATGATCCAACATGGGTGTATTTGTCCTACCTGGTAAGGGGAGTCCATTTGACAGAGGAAGGAAGGGGCCTGGGGTCTGGGCCTGGTTGGAAGGTTTGCTAGAGTGAGAACTTTCTAGGGTAGGTCTAGGCAGGGGGAGGCCAGATCGTCGGTTAACAATGCTGGCCTGTGGCGGTAAGGTCATTATCGGTGAGCACATATTTGAGGTCTGAGGGGGCGGGCATCATCCTATGGAGGTTCCCGCCCAGGGGGAGGGGCCTGCGGGCCACTCCCACAACTCCAGGGGCAAGGTAATGGATGCTACAAAGCAAAGGAGCGCGGGTAGGAGTAGTTCACGCTTTCCTTAGGCTGGTAGCCACCCCGCGCGCGTGGACTCACGACGCCACCGGCGCAGAGTAAGGGCCCTCCTTTAGTGGGTAAATGGAGTTCAGGGCGTAGACCGGGCAATTCCCGGGGTAACACTGCGCATGCGCACATCCAGAGGGGAGGCGCAGCTTGTAGGACCTGACACCGGTAGTGACCCTGCCATATGGCCAGAAATGTACAAAAATTCTAGATGAGGATGTTTAGTATAAGTTAGGAAAATAACATGTATTAGAGTTTTGTTAAAGTCAGGCTCTCAAACTTATTGCTAAACCTAAATGTCCTGCTGAATTTTTGTATAAATTGTTGATTATGCAATTAAAACCTTTTTTAATTTCATACTTTAATAAATACGGCCGGGCGACTAGCGCCCGCCTTCCAAAAAGTAAAGACGTCTCGTGTCCACGTTCCTGGGTATTGGGTGCCGGATTGGGGGGGAGGCGGCAGCTAGTCGCTGACCATGTGAAAAGGGGGGGCCCTCGGCCCCCCCGCACGCATGGCGGCGCGGCGACCGTCGCCCCCACAGTTTCCTTTGTTGCCATTCGGCGGTGGGGGCGTGCCCTGGGGGGCGCGGCCCACCGCCGGTTGGCTGGCGGCCACCTTGACCCGGATCCTGGGAAGTGGGTCCGGGTCAAGGGGGGCGGGCTAGAGGAGGGGCCACCTGGCCCCTCGGGAATAAAGAGATAGGGAGCGCCCAGGAGACCCCCTTGTCCCTGGACGCTCCCTCGCCGAAACGGTGTGCCCCGCGCTCGGGGCTTCTTTGTTTTCCCACCCACCATCCCTTGGAACAAAATGTTTGGTAGCAGTTCTTATGTCTGGTTGAATGGTAAGTTCTGGATGTACGGTCCACGGGTCTCACAGGGTAATAGAGATGAACTGTTGGTATATTTTGTTGATGCTTTTGTCTAGGAATTTTTCCCCCTTTTATCAAGTCATGTGTGAAGTGAACTGTATTTAATGCGATGTGTCTTTAGGCCTTTTTTCCCTTTGTAGCTATACGTTGATACTGTTTGAAGTGAACTGTGTTTAATGCTATGTATCTTTAGGCCTTTTTTCCCTTTGTAGCTATACGTTGATACTGTTTGAAGTGAACTGTATTTAATGCTATGTGTCTTTAGGCCTTTTTTCCCTTTGTAGCTATACGTTGATACTGTTTTATTAGCCAGTGTAGCTGTCCTTTAGAATTTTTTCCCATAGGTCGTCGTATTTATTAGGTATGGGGCATGCGGTAAGGTCATTATCGGTGAGCACATATTTGAGGTCTGAGGGGGCGGGCATCATCCTATGGAGGTTCCCGCCCAGGGGGAGGGGCCTGCGGGCCACTCCCACAACTCCAGGGGCAAGGTAATGGATGCTACAAAGCAAAGGAGCGCGGGTAGGAGTAGTTCACGCTTTCCTTAGGCTGGTAGCCACCCCGCGCGCGTGGACTCACGACGCCACCGGCGCAGAGTAAGGGCCCTCCTTTAGTGGGTAAATGGAGTTCAGGGCGTAGACCGGGCAATTCCCGGGGTAACACTGCGCATGCGCACATCCAGAGGGGAGGCGCAGCTTGTAGGACCTGACACCGGTAGTGACCCTGCCATATGGCCAGAAATGTACAAAAATTCTAGATGAGGATGTTTAGTATAAGTTAGGAAAATAACATGTATTAGAGTTTTGTTAAAGTCAGGCTCTCAAACTTATTGCTAAACCTAAATGTCCTGCTGAATTTTTGTATAAATTGTTGATTATGCAATTAAAACCTTTTTTAATTTCATACTTTAATAAATACGGCCGGGCGACTAGCGCCCGCCTTCCAAAAAGTAAAGACGTCTCGTGTCCACGTTCCTGGGTATTGGGTGCCGGATTGGGGGGGAGGCGGCAGCTAGTCGCTGACCATGATACAAATCTCCAGGAGTGAAAGGTGAATTTAACCTCTGATCTGCCGGAGTGATGTGCCTGCAGGGTCCCATTCCCAGAGACCCCTCCCTGCTTGCAACAAATTGACCCTCGCAGAAAACACTGAGTAATATTGCTTTCCGTGTGGACAACGTAATCGAACAGATGCAGCAACTTGTACGTGTCCCTGCACCTTTGAAGCATCGCTTTGCCTGTGCTTTTGATTCGAAGTGCATTGAAAGGCACAATTAATCTGCTTCCTGCCTGATACGAGCACAGAAGTTATGAACGAGTTACTCTCTCTCACCTGTGGCAGCAGCAACAGCCTAGGAGCGCAATACAATAGTAATTAGGAACAAGGACCAATTCTTTATGCGCAGAGTTTGACAGCTCTGGCTCTTTTTGATATATCTAATTGAAATTACAGTGCTGCCAGATAAGCAGCCCATATAAACAAAAGCAAACAGAAGTGGGTTTAAAACGAAAGTACACAAAATGCAAAAAGAAACAGAAAAATACAGAGGGTGAAATAAAAAATTAAAAACTTAAAATAATGAATGCAATCCACTAGGACAAATCTACCTTCCCTTGAAGTAAAGTTGTGGGGCGTGACTTGGCCAGGGAACAAGGCAGTCACAAAAACGACGGCCTTTTCCAACGAGAAAAGGAACCGGCAGGTACTGAAAAGGAACCCTATCGCTAACAGATGGACCCCTGCACTTAATGCCTGTGTGGCTGTAGACCTGGCACTTTCAACGACAAGCGATGCCAGCAACCTTGCACTTACTTCTCCACTCCTCTTTATAACAGCAGCAGCACCTCACTCTGTGGCCTGAGGACTGACTGACAGCCAGGACCATCCGGCGACCTGCCAGGCATTGGGGAGCGGCAGAGCGTCACCCAGGCTCTCCTGGAAGGGTGCCTCCCCTGATACAGACTTGTGCCACAGGGTGGCCCTTCAGCAAATGACCAGGAACTGACCAAATTCGTCTTGTAAATCCCGAAAGGACTTGATGTCCGCCTCCTTTAAGATGTCCGCCAGGCACTTTGTTACGCCTTCTCCGGGCCAACAAGCTAATCTCTGATTGCCCTGATTTAATCGCCACATTATGCCATCTGGGGGCGCCTTCATGCAATGTGTCTGAGCCTTTCACCAGTAAGTGTGCCCTTGGCCTTTTCCATGTCATCTGCGAAGATTGTATGATCGGGTTCCTCGCATCGGGTCTCTTCCATGATCCCTTATAGTTTATCAGCAGATCTCTCCTGTTCCCCCAACAGATTATGTTCCAGGGGAAACCATAAGGGCGTTTCTCTGAACATTTTTCTCAGTTAAAAATTGAGTGGGCAAATTGGTGGGCAACACAGTAACACTCCAAATTCTGCACCCGTAGCCCCCTGCTCTGGAGGTGGCGTATAGTTTTGAACTGTGAAAGATGGGGTTTCTCCCCCAATACAAACAGCAGATATTTTTTATCTATTTGATGCAGGAGTGTCCCGAGGGTTGTTAGAGTCAGCATTTAAATAATATAATTAAATCTGGATGCTATATTCATCTCGACTACCTACACATTCACCCCAAAGTGACAGATTCAACTGATACAATCTTTTGATGCCCGCCGCTTGTGTTTATGCATGTACCATGTATTGTGACGGAGGGCACTAGGACCCTGCACCAGAGTGAAGGGAGGGGCCAGCCACCAGACAACAGTTCCGGTCAGGGGAAGAGGCTGGAACAGTAACAGGCAAGGGGCGCGGGGGAGGGAAGTGCTTGCGAGCACAGAGGACGATACCATTCTTGGGTGCTGAGGTATATGAGGGACACGACAACTGGCGACACAAAGGTGGAGGCATGCATGACCATGTCCCCCATGAAGTGCAGAAGAAAACGGAGCCGGGAGCCCATCCCGGTCCGCTTACTAACAAACGTGACATCGATAGCCTACCCCTGTCGCAAGAAGAAGAAAGGGGCCAGGAGCCCACCCTGGTCCGCCTGCAAAAGAAACGGGACGTCGGCAGCCTACCCTGGTCGCAGGAAGAAGAACGGAGCCATGTGCCAATCCTTGTCTGCCTGCCAAAGGAATCCAGCGACATCGGGAGCCCCCCCCCCGGTTGCAGGGAGCAAAGGAGTAGTGTAAAAGCCCCCCTGCGACCACCTGCCGACAAGTGGTGCACACGACTGTGCCTGCAGCTGCCCCAAGAACAAAGGGAAAGCCACGAGCCTCTTGCTTAGATTTCAAGCCAAAAGCTCAAAAGAACTCGGCAGCCATCTTAAAGTCAGGTGAAACTGGCCAATAGCAAGCAAGAAATCACCACCGGCCATTTTGAAATCAGGCAAAGCTAGGAAATGGGAAATGTCGCTCTCGCAAGATCTCAGCGGCCATCTTGAAGTCAGGCAAAAGGGCCAATAGACATTGAGGAAGGCCATATGGCCACTTTGAAGTCCGGCAATTGGAAAAACACATACAAAGTGGAAACAGAAAGGAAATAATGGCACATAAAGAAGAAAACAGCATAAATAAAGACGAATTTAAACACAGAAAGACAGGCAGGCAGAGCAAGAGGGTACAGGCCTGCGCAACACCAGTCATGATGGAATGGGAAAACACCACCACCACCGCAAATGTCATTTTTCGCAGACCACTACCATTTAGCTTGACGGTCTCAGGGTCAGGCAATTTGAACTCTACATTCGTGGCACATGCAAAGAGTACACGGATCAGCAAAGCATAGACTTGTTTTTAAACTTTGTGGGCGATGAAGTTGAAGACCTCCTGGTAACATTCCCTCCAGAACAGATATCAATGTATAAGGTAACCCTGAGCGAAGCACTACGCTACACTCGCGTAGTTTGCGAAGTTTGCACAACTTCGCACTATGCGAGCTGCACGTAGCACAGTGCGAACACGCGTAGTGAAGCGTGGCGTAGTGCAGCGGTCATTTTTTGCTGGTTCGCGGTCCTCAACGTCATGTTTGCGACCGCGAGCAAGCAAAATGACATCCCGGCGAGATTCTCAACGCGGGGAGGTCAGGTTTCTCATTGCGAGTGGTTGCGCATGCTTGCGACCGCTCGCAATGAAAAACTACCAGTTCGCGTTGAGAAAGCTGCCGCTCAAGTAAAAATCTACTCGAGCAGCAGAAAACTACAGCTCGCACTGTGCAAGATGCCGTTTTCAATGATTGCACAGTGCCGGATGCTTGTCCGCACTGTGCAATCATTGGAAACGCATCTTGCACAGTGCGAGCATGCTACTACGCAGCTCGCGTAGTGCTACGTGAAGTTCGCGTAGTGCGAAGTGCACTTCCCGTAGCTTCGCGTAGCGCTACTTCGCGAACTACGCCCACCCTTAGTATAAAGGGCTTATGAAGTGCCTCACTGACAAGGTTGACTCTCAGAGAAATGTGGACTCTGAGAGATACACATTCAACACCACATGCCAACTGGCAGAGGAGTCCCTCAATGATGTCGCAACAAGACTATGCAAACTGGTAACATACTGCAAATTCGACAAATTTGACAATGAGCAGGCAAATTTGACTGTGGAGTTTTGTGCCCGAATACTAAAAGAACCTTACAGCTTGGAGAAAATATTAACACTGGCCCGTGCCGAGGCCAGAGCAACAGCACATGCCAGATAGATGGAAAACGGAAGAGCATGGATGGTGGAACAGGTCAATCACATGGCCGGGAATGCCCAAAAATGTGACAAAACACCACCGCCCTGGAAGCAGAAGCAAGAAAGGACATGTTATAGTTGTGGACTCGAATTCCCACATGCCTGCACCTGCCCAGTGATGGGTCACAAGTCACGAAAATGCAACAGAGAAAACCACCTTGTGAGTGCCTGCATGAGCGCGCAATTCAAAGGTGAGCGAGGGGGACCAGCAATACAACAAACAGCGACACACAGGGACGCATGGCACATGAACACACAAGAACCCAGTCCGTCCATGGAGTCAGGTGGAGCAAGTCTGAAAGAGGCAGCAGAATGGCTGTATCTAATGTCAGACGTACCAACAGAGGGTTGCACACCTGAGCACATCAAACTGGTAGACAAGCAACAGATAAAGAAAACAGCAATGGTGAACATCGAGGTAGGAAATCACGGCATAAACTTTGTACTAGACAGTGGTGTCACATGCAACATCATGTGCATGTCAGAATATGAAAAAATTAAACAGAAACCGACGTTAACACTGTCCACTGTTGTTGCCTTCACATGGGGCTCAAGGAAATCAGTGGTGAACATGGGGAAGTTCGTAGAGACATTGATATACAAAGAAAGAACGGTAAGAGAAGAAGCATATGTTCTATGCGGGGACATCCCAGCACTGTGTTTACTGAAAAACATCACCGCTCAGGTGATCGGTCTCCTAGCAATAACATATTACATATCGCATGTCAGAATGACACAACATCCTGAGAGGAAACCCAGCACTACTACAGGGACTAGAAAAACTGAGAGACACGCAAATAACATTATACATCAATGAAGCAATCAAGCCCGTGGCTCAACATCACCGAAGAGTGCCAATACACCTGCAACCACAAGTAGAAGAGTAGATAAAATGCGTTCTGGCACAAGACATCATAGAGCCGGCTGATGGACCAACCCCATGGGTATCTCCGATACTCACAATACCCAAAAAGAACACATCAAAAATTCACATTTGCGTTGACATGTGAATCCCCAACACGGCAATTGAGAGTGAAAGACACCCAGGGCCTCATTTAAATGAAATGATCCGCTGCTTCACTGGAGCATGGTGATTCTCAAAACTAGATCTGTGTAAAGGGTACCATTAACTAGAGCTTGATCCACAATCACGATACATCAAAACATTCCTCAGTCAAATGGGTCTGTTTCGCTACAAGCGACTAAGCTTTGGAATATTGTCAGCGGGCAAAATATTTCAGGACCCAGTGAGACAAGTTATCCGGCCTGTAAAAAACAGCTTAAACTACAGCGATGACATTTTGTTTTTTTGACGCTCAGATGAGGAGCACAACAAAGCCTTATGGGACGACCGCAGCCAATTGGAACAAGCCGTCCTGACTTTAAATGAGGACTAATGTGAGCTGTGGAAGGGAGAACTAGTGTTCTTTGGACACATCTTTTTTAAAAAAAGGAATGAGGCCAGATCCCAGCAAAGTGGAAACGCTAAAAAAATCCAACAAGACGTTTGAGGCCTTCAGACACGCAGTCACAGCAGTAGATCATCTTGCATACTTTAACCCATCGCTATGCACCTAGCTCACTGTTGATGCCAGCCCAGTGGGACTAGTAGCAATTCTAGCGCAACACACGCCGGGAAGAGACTTGCCCAGGCAAGTTGTCACGTATGCAAGCAAGAGCTTATTAGAAATAGAAAAGGCATACTCGCATCCAGAGAAGGAAAGCTTAGCAGTGATATGGGTGTGCGAACACAATCACATGTTCATATATGGAAAACCGTTCCCCATTGTAATGGACCACCAGGCACAAGTAACAATCTATGGAAAGCCCACCGCAAAAATTCCAACACATATTGAGAGGTGGGGAATAAGACTGATGGATTATGATTTCAAGACAGTGCACAAACCTGGAAAGGAACACAACCCAAATTTCTTTACAGAAACACAAAAAGTGCATATTGACCACTCTCTTTGTAACACACTGAGAAGAGTCAAGAGGAAATTCCAAAAGTTCTTCTGAATTAGATACATTTTTAGCTAGAAGAACTCAGGAATGTACATAAATGTATGAGCCAATCTTGGTTCAAAGGTCTACTATTTTCTATGTGAATTAAGAGTTACAAAGTGCAGGCGATGAAGGAAGTGAAAAGATCCAGCCTATACTGGGCACAATAGCTTCCTCATTAATTCGAAATATTTTCTATGAATAATAGTAGCGTTATCTAATATACCCTGCTTTTACCACGTTTTTGCACATTAAGGGAGCCCGACATGCATAGCATGATGCACCTTATCTAACTTGTTCTGAATCTTTCTGCTTGTGTTCCTTTTACTTTAAGAAAAATGATGTAGAACGCCAGGCTGGTTCATGTCTAAGTTATATCTATCTATACTTTCACAGATGACATCCCTGACTCTATTGATGTCCCTCTTTTTTATGGCTTACTTCCTCTGTTTTTTCATCTGCTTGGTTCATTTTCCCTGTTCCAAGTTTAGATTTGGGTGGGTCACCAAACCACATGAGCAGCATAGGCCTGTGTCTGCCCATAACACCCTTCCTGCTACTTTTGAGTGGCTAATTGTCCTGGTGGGTGATTGTCACTGAAAGCAATACCATCTACTGAGCAGGAGCACTTTTGACAAGCATACATGATGTGCAAGCTGCCATGTCATGGGGGCCCGCTAGGCATGAGTTTCAGAAACACTCTCTCCCCTGCCGAAAAAAGGAGGTTGTTTCTGCAATACAGCAACAAATGTCCATGACCAAATAGATTTTCCTTACTGTGCCTCCGGGATATTGTTTTAATCTTTCTGCTCATGTCCACTATGTCACAGGCATGAATAGTGTACATCAGAAGGCCTGCCTGAGTAGGGCAGGTTCTCCAACATATTCAATCCAGCAGCCATCATGTGGATGAGCTGCTGATCCATGGCATATAACAACAGAGACTGATATGACTATGGCAAAGTAGATCTTCCAGTTCATCCAATTGTACATGAGTTGGGAGAACAGTGAATTTGGAGGTACAGGAGACCCACTGATGTATGTCAATTCTCTGTCCCTACCAAACCCACAAAAGGACCTTATGGCCTTTTTCTTCTGTTATCCTACTAATGTCCTCTTACCCCTACTTTCTGCCTACTCACATAAATGGAGTTGGACCTATAAAATTGAGGGAAATTAAGGTGGCAAAATATGTGGAAAAAGAAAGCTGAGCTGCATAGTCAGTGCACTGCCTCCAACAGTCTAAACTCTGGTTTCCTTTGTTAGTCCCATGACATTAACAGCCATTTAGACATGTAGGAAGCTGCTGTATCGAAATGGATATAACATGATTGAAGGGTTCCTTTTTGAAGCTATACTGGCATAATTTAAATGTCTGTATTAGACTTTACAGGTCTGTTTACAGTATCCTACAAAGTAGTCCTTTATTCCTTTTGATGCTGCGTACCCTTTTTCTTATTATTGTAGGAGGTTTCAGGCAAACTGTAAGATGGGCAAAAACATTTAAAGTAGCTTTATTTTCCCAGGAACTGCAGATTATCGGAGGCCGAAAGTGTTTTTTTTTTTTTACGGCACCTCGTTTGTTTATTATTACTTGCTCCCTACAAGGACCACCCCATAATGCCCTTCTAGGCTGATTTATATAATTTTCCCTTTTTGATGGTCCCCCAATCCGGCCAGGGGCACCACCAATATGGTATAATAGTGTTGTAGTGTGGCTGCAGGGAGCACAGCAGCCACCCTCCCCAACAATTGAAAAAAAAATGTGTAAATCTCTTGGGTCATTAAATGACCTCATGAAGCTTACCATTAATTTTAAAGCAGTCCAAGCTGGAGCTGCATGTTCTTTGGCTGGAGTGTGGGGAGCCCGTGTGGTTAGTTTTATGGCTGCATTTGGTGGCTTGAAGAATATCAAGGAAAGACTCAATATATGTTTATGGTTGTTCAAACGGAAAATGCTTTAATATGTGAAAATGGTTATTATTAATCATTGGCATGTGCATCAATTGAAGTACAATGGATAACAGTTATTGATAAATTACTGTGTCGATTTATTGGCAAGGCCCATACGTGAGCTTTATATATGTTGATGTGCAGACCCCTTGATAGAGCCAATAGGGCTTTAAAAAATATTTTGGTGTTCTCAAACTTTGACAAAGCCAGTACTTCTGCCTTTTTAAAAATGACACCCTTTATATTGTAACATGACAGTTTGCCGTGAGTGGGGGGAGATCGAGTGATGAACATCTTACTTTATATAAAAAAACATAAAAATGCACTGAAATAAAACAACAAAGGTTAAAATGACATTGTAGTTAGTAAATGTAATATGATCCTGTTTTACATTAAATAAATCTCAGAAATCTAATGAAAAAGAACAAAGGTTAAAGGGACGTTACAGTTAGGGTAAAATGTTGGTTAAAACATAATGTTTTAAACTGACAAAATCACTGAAACTCACCAGTTATAGTTATTTCAAGTAACTATAACTCTTGCCGTAAAGTTACTATAGCTCTGCTTGTACCCTCATATTTTACATCACTCATGACACTTTCAGTGATTGCATTTATAACATCCCTAATGACTTCGAGAAATTACATCATTGATAATAACAGTGTACTGTTATAGTTACATAAAATAACTGTAAGCCATATAAAAATAGATAGATAGATAGATAGCTATATAGATAGATCGATAGATAGATAGACAGATAGATAGATTTCGCTATTCATACCTATTTTTGATCATATTCTAGTCAACAACAATCTGTACGATATATTTCTACATAAAATGCATAAAAGTGTTTTGGTTCCTATGTATTTTGGTTATATTATTCATGTATTAAGATGTTTTTGTTTAGAGTCAGAACATGCGTGCATCTGAAGAAAAAAAGAAGACTTCCCTAAATACTGCACTGAAGAAATCCACCCATCAGTAACAGACCATTAGGCAGGGAGGGCCCTGGCTACTTCTGTCTTTTTACTACTGGAATGGAGGTGGCAGCCTCTGCAGACAATTAAGGCTAACAGCTGCAAAGATTCAAACACTGAAACCTGCTTGGCCATTAGGAAGTTCCTCCTGAGAGTGAACTGTGGTTAACAAAATAAGAAAGACAATATTCTTGGGTTCCTAGAAGAATTCCAGAATAATTAGGTTTGAAATTTCTTGTGGACCAAAAAGTTGTGTTCTGGTGACCCTTGCTGCTAGAGTAAGTAGACTTGAGTCTGAGAATGCACCCTGTGAATCTAAAGAATATTTGGTGAAAAATGATCACTAGAATGGACCATGGAAACCTGCCACTCCTCTCTAAAATAAATGAGTTTTCGGGCTTACACTTTGTGGTTTCTCTAACCAAAAGATTTTGGTGGGAAGACTGAGGCTAACTTTGTGAACATATCCAACCTCATTAAGCCTTAGCCAGCATTCAAACTTGAAACACATAGCATTTTAAACCTCTAGTAATGTTCTTAAGGCTGAAGGTAAAAAAATCCAGGGCCAGATTGATCAGTATTTTGCACTGGTGCAAAGCCACTAAACGTGACACAAACCAGCACAAAGTGTTGGTTTGATATTTACTTTCCAACATACAGCTTTATTAGCACTAGGAAGTAACACAAAGCTCTCAAGAGCTGGATGCAAGAAGAGCCAGGGGCTTTTGGAGCTTCTGGATTTAAAGCTTAGACGATCGCCTCCAGAACCCACCTTGCCAATCATGGAGGGGAACACAAAGTTGGAACGTGCCCTCTAAGGAAACCTCCAGGAGGAAATAGCGTGAAGCTGAAAAAAACTCCTAAATACACGCAAAATGAGACCAGCATGCAGTACTCGAAGGGAAGGATAACCAAGAAAACAGAACAGAGACATCTGTGAGCTTTCTGACGTACCGGTTGTCAATTTTCGAGAATTTACATAGGAAAGTTAAACCTGGAAGGGGTCAGAATTCAAAGGAAATAATTCTGCAAATCTTGGACTGGGTAAACATAATAGGAATTATTGGGATGGTGCCCTTATGGATTGGGCTGAAGAAAAGTAAGTCCTGTGCCATGATGGCACCATCACTTCCTGTATCGTTGTTCCTTGTAGAAGTCATGGTTTCCCCAGGAACGCGCATTCTCCTCCAAATGGCCACAAAAGAGGAGGCCCTCGCATTGAGACCGGCAGCTGCAGGTAAGTGAAACTGTTGGCACATTTGGTGGGACCCGCATGATCCTTCTAACAGGGTGCACTCAGGAGTGTAACAAGGCGGGCCCGGATACAATTAAGTCGCAACAGCGTTAAATAATTACACAAGGCTAATACTTTCACTGTCGTGGCCGGAAGACCCCGAACGGTCTCCAGCCGTTTATTTATCCCCTCGGGACGGGCCTGCCCGAGGGGTGGATGGATGCATGTGAACTAGATACAATGTAGTAGAGGGCCTGGGTGGCTCTCTACATCCCTCCTTTCTTTTGGTTCCAGACCACCAAGTCCTCTTTGCTCATGGAGACGTATATACATAGTCCTTCAGTCTCTGACTCAGTGCTGGGTTGGGCTGGAGATCATACTTCTGGCTCCGGGAGCAGGAACCACCTAGTGCACTTGACGGAATGATCTTTGACATCTCAGGTGCTGTGTCTGGAGGGGTCGACCCGATAGCACCAGCAACCCCTTGGCTTATCCACGGGGGTATCTCCAATGACTGACTCCCCCATGATGGGTGATGCAGGAGGGGAGAACTCGGAAGTGTATCTTGATGGTTGGATACTTCTTGTCCCGACTCACTCCCAGCTGCCTTCTTGAAGCTGGACACGTTCCTTGTTACAGAGTTTTGTCCCTCCTGAGCAGTGACCATGGTCACTTGAACACTCACAATGATCCATACTTCTGTCTAATAGGGCGTCCTGAACTTCCACCCTGGGTGTGGGTCTTTGATCACTCCCCGGTCTCCCACTCTTAGCTAAGGTTCTTGTGCTCTTCAGGCTTCGCTGGCCTTCTGAGTCATTGTCTCCCTCCTTGCTTGGACCGCTGCATCATCCCGCTCCACAGGTACCCACGTCGGGTCTGACGGGATACTGTCTTGTGGGGCACGCTTGAACAGGAGATGAGCCTGAGCACACTTAGTGGTGCTATGAGGGGTCTGTCGATACGCACCAAGGAATTGGTCGAGAGCTGTTTGAGCATCTTCTCCCCCATCCACGGCAATGCGCAGAGCGCGGCTGATGTCCTCATCAGACGTTCGACTTCCCCATTTGCTTGTGGCCATAGTGGGGTGATCTTCCGGCGGTGAATCGCCTGATTCTCGAGATACTCCTGAAACTCTCAACCCTGGAACGGGGGTCCATTGTCGGACTTTACCTCTTCCGGTAGTCCCATCATTACGAAGGTTTTGTCCAGGACCTTCTTCACCTGGGGAAATGCTGTTGACGACATCACTTTGACAATGGGGAAATTTGAGAATGAGTCAACCATGACCAACATGTAACATCCATCTGGGAAGCTACCAAAGTGTAGGCTGATATATGTCCCGGGGGATTCTTCATGATCACGGGTGTAGGTGCTGGGTCTGCTGTGGTGATCGTGCAGGCGTGGCACTGTCTCACCATTTCCTCCACCACGGAGTCCATCGCAGGGAACCAGGCCTTGCCCCGCAGCATGGCCTTGGCCTCTGCCAATTCCTTGATGGCCAACATATACCAGCATGAGGATCCGTTTCTGTAAACTCTCCAGGACCACTATCAGGTGTCCTCACAAAACAACTCCTTGTACCCCCACACTTGAGTTAGTTGCAGGCCTGCCATAGTTGTTGTTAGGTGGCTGACTCCGGCCGGAGAACGCGAGCTCCATCCATGAAGTGGGCCCATGCTCTCCAGCGCTCCTGTCACTCGGGACAGCGTGTGGTCTTCCTGAGTGGCCTGGCCGATCTCCTCGAGCATCATGGCCGTGGGACATGCCCCTTGCGATACCATGTTGAGGAAGGCTTCGGTATTACAGGTATCTGCCGACGGGACCGATGGCATCGTGGACTGAGACAGATAGTCGGCGGGGTTGTGGGCCCTGGGACGATGGATTACTTTGAAGTTGAACACCTGCAACTGCACTGCCCACCGTTCGATCCTCGGGGTGCTAGCCGGGATGAGCCTGCAAACAGTGGGAGTAGCAGTTTGTGGTCAGTCACGACGTAGAACTCCTGGCCGCACAGATACAGGTGGAAATTTTGGCACGTCCACTTGATAGCCAACGCCTCTCTCTCAATTTGAGCGGACCTGGTCTCAGTGTCAATGAGAGCTTTGCTGGCATAAGCGACTGGCTTCCAGACCTCCGGGCTGTGTTCTTGAAGCAGGACTGCTCCATGCGTCGTCTTGGATGGAAGTAGGTCATCACTGTCTTGTCTAGAAGCCCCGTAATTGATGTCTTGGAACGCCTTGTTGGCCGCCGGTGTCCAGTCTCACTTGTGGTCATGGCTGTAAGGTCCCGCAGTGGCTCCAACATGGCCGCGAGGTTGGGGATGAAGCGGCCACAATACGTGGCCATCACTTGAGTGGGGTTTTGTGGTGTGCTGGCCGCTCGAATGGCCTCGGCCTTCTTTGGGTCCACCAGGAGCCCTTCTCGGGTGAATGTATATCCAAAGAAATCGACGGTCTCCTGATAAAACAAGCATTTGGACTTGTGCAGAGTCAATCCACAGTCTACTAGCCTCTTCAGAGTGGCTCAGAGGTGGGTGTGGTGCTCCTTGAGTGTTTTTGAGAACACCAGTATATCAGCACTAAGGTTGATCACCCCTTGCAGTCCCAACAGTACTTCCCTGATGGCATTTTGGAAGACTTCGGCAGCTGAGGGCACTCCAAAGCTGAGCCTTTTGTATCTTCGGAGGCCAACGTGCGTCGAGAAGGTGGTGATATATCTGCTCCCGGGCTCCAGTTCCAGCTGATGGTAGCCGGCGTTCAGGTCTACCGTGGAGAACCATTTGGCCCCATTTAGGTCCGCCACAATGTCGTCCATTGTGGGGGTGATGTTACGTTCTCTTTTTATAGGGGTATTTGGCAGCCTCATGTCGACAAGGAGCCGAATGGCTCCCGGTTCCTTGGTTTTGGGTGCCACGATCAGCAGGGACACCCACGGGATGGGGCCAGAGAGCTTTTCGATCACATCTAGATCTTCGAGCTTTCTCAGCTCTTCCTCCACTTGCAGGTACAGGTTGAAAGGCACCCACCGGTGCCTGAGGGCCATGGGTCATACCGAGGGATCAATGTGGGGCTTGAACTTCTTGCCCTTGAGCTTTCCAAGTCCTTTGAAGAGAGCCGGGAACTCCTTCAGCATTGCTTTAGCATGGGAGTCATGGATCTGGTTGGCGAAGAAGACAAGTCCTAGGTCCTCAGCTGTGTGGCAGATGAGCAGGGTCCCTTTTTTCCTCTCAGTGATGTGGAACCTTGCCGCGGTGGAGTAGTTTCCGCTGGTGACGGTGGTCTGGATGACGCCACGGAGAGGAAGCTGGTCATTCCCTCCTTATGTGTAGATTTGGATCGTGGAAGGTGCAAGTGGAGGTCAAGGTGACAGTAGGTCATACTGCTCTGAGATCATCACATTGACAGATGCACCGGTGTCAATGAGGGCTTGTACATCGGTGTACATGGGAGGTGGCCTTTGACGGGTGCCTGTTCTACTGATGTACAACACCACAAACACTTCCTCATCCTCATCCTCATACATCAGGTATCGTTCCTGTGACTAGTACTCCACTGTCGAGAGCGGGTCTTCGAGAGAGACCTGGCGAATGCGTTGGGACATGCTTCAGGGTCTTGATGATGTTTGTCTAAACCGCCCACCTCTGCATACTTTGGTCTAGTGATTCAGCTTGCCGCAGCCGGAGCATGTCTTCGCCTTCGCCCCCCAGACTGCGGTCGCGAGGTGATCCTCCCCACAGTATCCACATGGTCCACCTGATGGCGATCTGGGCACTTGGCGAGTCGTGATGGGTCTCTGGATTGCTTCCACTCTTTCTTCCTTGATCAGCGGGTGTCTGGGTGTATGTGAAGCGGAAACTGGTGTGTGTAGGGCGGCTTCCATTTCCTCTGCTCTGACGTCTGACAGCTCATGGGATCGGGTCCAGTGAGATTCCTGGTTGCCAAAGGATTAGTTTCGGACAGGAGTTTTGAGCGGCAACCCAGGATGATCTGGTCTCGTATCACTTCCTGTTGGTCGGTAAACGGGCATGTGCTGGTCAGCCAGCATAGCCGTGCTTAGAACATAGAGACGGATTCCAAGTCCATCTGCCATGCGCCCTTGAACTTGAATTTCAGAAAATCGTGGTTGAGTTGGGGGTCAAAGTGCCTATTGAGCACAGCGACTGCTTCTTCGTAGTCATTAGCATTTCCTGTGTTGGGGAGCGTTTCGAAGAGGTCATAGATTTCCGCACCTCCATAGTAGATGAGCAGTGACTGTTTCATTGTGCCATCGGTCTCCCTTGTCTCCTTGAAGTAGTGGTTGAGCCGTCCAACCTACGCTTTCCATCTTGGCTCAGCGGTGGCAGGGTCTGAGGCTTCACTGAATGGGGCAGCGGCACGACCGCCGTATGGCTGTACCCCGGGGGAGGCGCATTGGCACCCTCACGTGGATTGTGGATTGTTTGTTCCGTCCTGCTGGGCAGCAGCGCCAGTTGCCGGTGAGTTGATCATTGAGGCGAGGGTGTGGCCTGAGTGTCGAAGATCGGTGACTGGACGTGAGCATCAGCGCAAGACCACGTGCCACTGACTGCCTCATGGCTCTCTGTGTATGCAGGAGGGGATTCAGTCACTAGCGCTGCCCCGTGGGAGGGAGTAAGATGTGGGTGTGTTGGGCAGATGTGTGCCCTGCTCAGCTCTTTTTACCCTTTTGTGTTGAGACTTTGGTTGGCCTCTTCCTCTTTTCTTTCTTTTTTTTCAGCCTGTTGCCTCGTTTTCTTCCCCCCACTGGCTGACTCCTGGGGGCGTAGGCCTACTCCTGGCACCTCAGAAGGAACAGCCCAGTCCTCCACCAAACACTGTAGCAACCTTGTGTGGGAGTGAAACAAAGTCCTCTTGGACACATGCTGGGCCGTTACAGGCAGCGGATGGGGCAGCCGGCCCCGCAGCCTCGCCGTCGACGACCAGGTGCAGGGGCCAGACACAGGCCTGCAGGCCTTGACGCGGCACTGGAGCAGCAGGGGGCGGGAGTGGAGACGTCCACACGATGAGCGCCGTGCAGGCGGGGCAGCAGGCACTTACCCTACGATGGACTCTGCCTCCGCTTCCACCGCCGGCTGAACGCGCTCCCGCCAGGCAGGGAGACGCATGGGCGGGCGCAGGATTGCGGGCGCAGGCTCCAGGGCAGTTGCAAAGACCACAGGTGTCGATCCCCAGGAGGTAGCAAAGCTCCAGTCGGAGCAGATCGGTGCAGGTGGGCTCGTGAGCTCCTGGCCAGATACTGAGTGGCAGCAGAAAGAGCGGGGCAGCGCGTGTGGGCTCCGCATGCTCCCAGTATGAACCACTCAGGTAGGCGGGCACGCGTGGGGTGCGACTGGCTTCATCGCCAATGTAGAGCGGCAGGGCCTGGATACAATTAGGCCGCAGCAGCACTAAATAATTACACAAGGCTAATACTTTCGCTCTCGTGGCCAGAAGACCCAGAGCGGTCTTCGGCCATTTATTTATCCCCTCGGGACGAGTCCGCGCCAAGGGGTGGATGGATGCGTGTGAACCAGATACAATGTAGTAGAGGGCCTGGGTGGCTCTCTACAAGCAGGTGCGCATGAGTCTTTGGCAAGGGTGCATCCCATGAGCGCACCCAATGAAAGTAGTGCTATGTTCTACTTTGCTCTACTTTCCAGGGGGCATCCGAAGGGTGATACATAGGCATTCCCACACTGCCACCTATGCATTTAGATGCATACCATTATTTACTAACAATGGTTGACAAGGTTTTGCACTGCAAAATATGCCTCCTTGAGGCAGGCAAAATTTAGGAGAACATTTTCTTTTTCACCAAAAGTTTCGTTTCTGCTCCACTGTCCAGGCACACATACAAAGCAGGACATATTTCAGAGTGTTCTAGGTATAGTATTTGATAATTGGAAGTGTGCATGGTGTGAGGTGATTTAATTGGGCACCAGTGTCTGGGAAGTGCTAGATATGACACTTCTGCTTTTTCCCATTCATGCAATGCAGCACAGCAATTCTTGGTGCTTCATTGCAGTGCGTAAAATATTGGTAAGTCTGCCTCTCAGTATAAACAACCACCAACTTTTGTTTGACCACAATGCCTCACAAATCAGCTACAGATAGTGCCATGGGCCTGGTCATATCACGGAGGACACTTTGTCATTGGTTTGAAATTTCCATAGGATAACATTGATCATCTTTTCCTTCATGATAGTTCCAAATTTTGCTTTTCAATTTTGCATTCCTTCATATTACATTTTGGACAGCTTATGTTCTTTACTTCCTAGCCGTAATGTTGGTTGACTAGTTATTGCGCAGGAACCACATGCTTGTTTTCCCATGAAGATCTTTTTCATTAAGTTAAGATACCTAGAGCTGTCATGTTGATAACACACATTGGTTACACTCATAAATTTATCTTGGTTCACTAGTGGTGAACATCACCGGTACACCATGCAGTGTTGAGAAAACTGGCAGGTGTCCAATGATCCCTGACCTGAAGAATAATACTTGTTAGACTGCATTAAGTACAGCCAGAAACATGCAAGTTATGGATGGGATCTCATTACCCTTTCCCTAATGATAACATGATGACACAAAATACCTGGACTAGTATTCTTACAGGATTTTATTATAAGCTAAACTAATACAGAATAATGAGGAACAATAGTATCAAAAATCAAACTTGCTGTAGCAATACCAACTTAAAGATTAAGTACAATGCACAGAAAGCTAACATGATATTTGTTGGTGTTTTGTTCTACTATCAATCATTAGTAGCTAGAAAATCAGCTATTTGTAAGAGGTGTACTACAGGAGCCGCTTATCTGATGGCAATTCACCATCAGCCAACAGATATCAGTGTTTGTTGCAGGCTGTGCTGGCTCCATTTCTTTGGAGGGATGCACAGTGTTATTTATGTAGCCTCTTTGCCCAATGAGCAGGAGAAAGTGCCATCATGATTGTGACATGGTTGAGTATAATGCATGCGTGTTTTTAACCTTTTTTGAGGTGTTAATCTACGTTCTTTATGCTCGTTTGGAGTTAGTATGATCTAACAACCACAATGCGCTACAAAGTTCAAATCAAACCTTTTTTAAACAGAAGTAACTGTGCCTATGCCATTATTATAATAATGGACACAGTCTGTGCAGTTGTAGATGTGTCATGTTCATTACTTCATTGATAATGTAATGCTGGTTAAGAGAGATTATTCACTCTTCGAGTGCTTTTGTTAACCTGGATCTGTATCTAAGTAGAATGCTATTGAGACACAATGACAGAATGTCTTTCTTTTCAGGTTGTTATTATCTATAAGGTCTCTGAAACTACGCAAGACCACTGGGTATAACCGTGAGTTGTACCATTGTTGCATGATTCCACAGGTTAGGGTGCGCCTTAGTGTGTGCATACCACCATGGGATTTTTCTGGGTCCTGACGATTGCTTTGCTAATAGCACAATTAAGCTGAAACATGTTGACTAACTCTTGATAATTTTTGGATTCCATCAGCCACTTTATAGGACTAACCTACATCCATTTCGCGTTTTTACCAGTATTTGGCAGCCTTGAATAAATTCTTGGATAGGCTAGTTCCAAACACTTTTTAACTATCACATTCACATTTCACTATATTTACACAACTTGCATCTAACATCCTGCTCCACTGTAAATCAGGCGTGGAAGCATACCAGGGAAGCATTCGGCTTCCTTGGTAGAACCCTATGATGAAGAATGTTACCTACTTGGTCCGTGAGTGAGGGTTCTTTTTAAACACTTGTTGTGCTTTTCTCTTCAACTGTTCAGAGCAACACCCTTTTTTGTT
This sequence comes from Lissotriton vulgaris, assembly GCF_964263255.1. Taxonomy (NCBI): domain Eukaryota; kingdom Metazoa; phylum Chordata; class Amphibia; order Caudata; family Salamandridae; genus Lissotriton; species Lissotriton vulgaris. Next base: position 205,222,699 of record NC_141699.1, on the reverse strand, counting down.
GTCTCCTAGTCACTCTTTTGTTGTTTAATATTGGTAAAAAGAACAACATGAGAATATACACAAGTATGAGGCAAAAGGTAACTCTATGCCTTAATGAAAGCAATAGAATCCTGTTTTTCTCATGTATATATACACGCAAGGCATACTCTTGGAAGGAAAAATAATAGTTCAAGTGTAGTTTCTTCCTAGCACAAAGTCTTTAGTATCAAAAGCAACTCTTCTTCGGTAAAACACAGTTCTTGGCAACAATGTAACCCACACGGGAGTCACACGATGTCGAGGCAAAGTTAATCCAAAGGGTTCGGCGTCGACCGCGAGGAGCGCTACGTCGAGCCCGGAGTCGCACAGACCCCCACAACACAGTACCTTGGAAAAGCAAAGCACGCGATGATCAGCGGCGTCGAGATGCCCGGCGTCGCGTCTCCGGCGTCAATCCGGCCTCGGAGTCTGGGCGACCTGCAGCGGCGTCGACAGATGTCAGGCAGGAGCAGTGCTCACAAGGTGAAGCAGGATACGGCGTCATCGTCGATGTCGATGATGATGTTGCAAGAGTGAGCAGCGCTCACGGCGTCGAGAGGGCACGAAGTCGATGCGATCAGCAGTGGTGCAGACACGAGGTCACTTGGAGCTGGAGCCGAACTCACTACTCACTGGCGTTGCTGCTGGCGTCGACCGGGCCCGGCGGCCGGCGTCGAGGAAGTGGGACACTGGAGCCGTTACTCACGATGTCGAGCTGGATTCGGCGACGTCCGTCGGCGTCGAGATTGCTGGTTTTTTTCAGAGGTGCTGGATTCTCAAGTTCCAGCAACAAGCACTTTTAGCAGATGAAGTCTTTTAGCCCTGTGACTTCAACAGGAGGCTGGCACTCTTCCAGCCCTTGGAGATTTTCTTTAGCAAAGCTTGAGAATACACACTCAGTTCCTCTCTCCTGGTTCCTTGGCAAAAATAAAGAAGCAACTGCAGGATTCCCCCAACAAATAGCACACTGGCAGAAGGGGTAGGCAAGTCTTTGGATCAGCAGGCTTCTTGTCCTTGGTTCAGGTTTCCTTGTCAGAAGTGATCTAAAGTCTTGGTTCAGGGGTCTTTCTCTTATACCCCTTTTTGGCTTTGATCCCTTTGTCCATGCAGGGGAATTTCCCAACATCCTGGGTTTGTTGTGGGTGCAGCCAGGCAGAGGCACCTGGCCTATTCACTGTGCAGGGCTGGGTCCTCAGACGCCCAGCAGGAGGTGGAGCCAGCATTGTCACTGGCAGGAGCAGAGCTATCAGGAACTACTCTCCCCCTACTCTCAATGCAAATGTCCCACTCATCCCACACTGACTCACTCAGACCTCTGGAGCCACCCAGCTCCTGTCACACACACACCAAACCAGCAGAAACCAGAAATAGTTAGACAAGAAAATAGCCACTTTCTAAAAGTGCTATTTTCAAACCCAGAGTCCAAAAACCATCCACACAAACGGATGCGTGATTAAACCCCGAGTTCAGGGATACCAAACTCGACATTGCACCATGCTCCCCGAGCCAGCTAGGATTATAGCATTAAAAATCCTGGCAGCCCATTCTAACTAATGGAGAGCAGGTTACCTTACAATAGTGAAAAACGAATATGGCTGTAATTCACTATTAGGACATGCCAACTTGGTCAGGCTTGTCCTACCTCATGCTTACAATGCACCCTGCCCGTGGGCCTACCATAGGGGTGACTAATATGAAGTTAAGGGAAGGTTTAGGGACTGGCAAGTAGATGTACTTGCGCAGTCAGCATGCCAGTACCAGACTGCACGTAGGTCTAGCAATGGCAGACCTGTAGACATACTTTTACTAGGCCGCTTTTGTGGGTGGCACAACATGTGCTGCAGGCCCACGAGCAGCATTTGTATTTACAAGCCCTGGCACTCCTGGTGCCCTAGACTAGGGACTGAAAGTAAACCAAATAAGCCAATTATGGAATTCAATCAATACAGCAATTTTACATTGGGAGCACTTGCACTGTGGCACTGATCAGCAGTGGCACAGTGCCCAAAGCATTATACCAGCAAAAACGTCGTAAACAGAGGAGGCAAACAGAAAAAAATGGAGGAGAGACTCAAGCCAATGATGTCAGGTCTAACAGTCATATTTCTCTAGAGAATGGTAGTGTCCCTTATTAAGCTGTGATTATGGTCCTAAAACCACCCTTCTTTCAGTCTATTTGTAAGACGTTAGTTTATTTCTGGAGCAGAATGGTTAAAGGCATGAATAGTAATTGTATGATATTGATCAAAATACATGGAAAGGTCACACTGATAAAAGGTAAGTGTGTTATACAAGCGTGTACCTACATTTTCGTGATGCATGGCCTACACGCTTACCTGGGGTGTTACTGTTAACACAACATTGCTGGATTCAACTCTGTGTATATTTTATTCACAGTAACAGCAGCCAGCAAGCAAAGAGTAGTCTGTGTGTGTTTCCCCTTTGCAGTTTATTATATTGTTACAGGAGTTTACCTATTAACCCAAACGTCAATTGAAAACACCATTGAAGGTGCAATTCACATTTTGAATGTCAATTTACACTTGTTATTGTAGACGCGGGTAGATCTAAATTCAAGTGAGTTGTGAAAACATTTTAAAAATTCAGGCCCTATTTATTTATAATACATCTATTCTGTAATCCCTGCATACACATCAGTCTCTAAAAGCTTTATAATCAGCAACTTCTGACGCACCCTGGAGCAACTCAAAAAGAAAACACAGTATAACTAAACTATTATATGTTATACCAGTTCAGTACTGACTAGGGGTGGGGAGAATGTTTTATTCCCCCTGCAGAATTGGTGCAATTTTGGTCCCTCCACGTTACTCTTTAACATGGAGGGGCATATTACCAAGCAATAGCGATAATTATCGCTATTGCTTGGTTAGAGACAAAAAATTTACCGCTGAGCTGCGGCAATTGTTATCGCAGATAAACCTTGGTATTACCAAGGTTTATCGCAAATGCGATAAAAATAGGCCGCAATGCATGAATATCGCTGAAAAGTCAGCGATATTCATGCATTACCGAGCTAATGCTCTTAGCCATGTTATCCACCTCCCATTAGATAACATGGCTAAGAACTGCTCAGGGCAGGTGTTAGCTTTTGGAGATATTCGCGCTTAGCGCGAATATCTACAAAAGTTGGTAATAGGAGATAGCGATGTTAGCGACTGTTTCCAGTCGCTAACATCTTGGCACGCCCACTTTGCATGTCATTAGTGATAAATATCACTGACATGCAAAGTGGGGCCCAAGATGGTTGCTATCTCCTACTAGCTGTCGCTAACTGGTGTTAGCGACAGCTAGGTAATAGGGAGATAATTTTATCTCCGCTTTCTTGGCTTTTAAAGCCAAAAAAGCGGAGATAAACCCCCTTGATAATATGCCCCAGAGTTCTTGTCAAGTTCCGCTAATTGCTGCATTTTCCTCCATTGAGGCTCCAGAAAATGCAAGTGCAAGTGAGAGGTATCATCCACTATAATGCGAGTGGTCGCAAGTGGTCATGGACAGAGAGTTGCTATTCGCGTAGATTTACGGCTGCTCGAGTAGATGTTCTACTTGAGCAGCAGCAGACTCAACTCCAATGGGCGCGCGCTCTTTTACAAAGCTTGGTGCCTTTGTTCTGATTTTTCAGAGGTGCTCGCACTACAAATGCTAAATTGCAGCACGAGCTGCATATTTTCCTCCCGTTGGTGGAACTCCACAGGATCTTGTGAGTTTGGCCCACCCACAGTTCTGACATCCCTAGGCCTACTGCCTGAACCAGCAGCGGAGGTGAATGTCAGGTCAGGTCAGAGCATAACTGAAGCAGCTGTTTAAAGCAAAGACAACGGAATGCTGCTGTTTTCCTGTTGCTGTATTTTGTCAAGCAGAAAGAACATGTTTATTTTTGCACTCCGTAGATAGAGAAAAGCTAGGATCTTTCTGCATGTATCTACACATTACAAGTTACTGCAGCTTTTTTTAACTGTTCTGATATCAGTTTGCAAAAAATATCTATCAGGTTTTTGATGTGTTTAATTTTACACTAGAGGTTTTGGCCCATATTTATCAATATTTCAAGCAATGCAACACAGCAAGCCACCTTGCTGCTCTTCGCTGCATGAAAGGGCTAAAATGCACCGTATTTAATATTTTATGCCGGATTACTGTTCTTTGATAGCGTTGGCGCACAAACTGCTGCCTAGTGCCAATGCAGGCACCCTTGCACCCTTGGGCAATGGAGTCTGCATTGTAGGTAGGATTATTTTTGTGCAGAAAAGGGCACCTTCCTGCACAAATCAATTCCCAGGGGCATTTTCCTCCTCCTAAGTGTGCTGCAGAATGCAACACAGGTAGAAAGAGGAAACAAATAGGGGAGAAATAACGATATTTTTCTTTGAGGCGCATCTGGTGGGGAGGCACATTCTGACACCTTCCCGGGTCTACCAATGCTAGTAAATCTAGGATTATGTCAGAATGCATAAATGGATGCTTGGGAACATTCATGCTCCACTGCTTTACCACCTACCTGCCGCAGAGTAATGCAAGGCAGCACTGCCTTGAGTTCCTCTAGATTTATCAAGCCACGCTGAGCTATGGAAGGTGGCCATGCATGCCTTGATAAATCTAATTTGGTGCAAGGGCAATGCAAATCCTTAATAAATATGTGTCTTTATATTTATTCTTCATGGTTGTAAACATGTTCACTCTTTGATATTAAAGAGCTACTCACCAAAATTGTGATTGGTTTGTGGGAAATGTAATGATGTGACCATGTTGCGGATCCTCCACTAAGGAGGAGAAGCGTTGCCCCAAATAAAAAATCAAATGATAATAACAATGTTATTATTATTTTATTTTTCACTATTGTCTGGCGCTGCAAAGGTGAGGGCTAGGTGGAGACAGGTTGTGCCAGCCGCAGAGCAGGAGGAGGAGTGGAGAGCACACTCTAAAGTGTGCATGACTGTTTGGCTGGCCATCTTGGGCACTTTGCTTCTTCCCCACCTGGCTGCATTACACAGCTTGTTGGGGAATAGGCCCAGGCTCCCAGTCCCCTTTTGAGTGCTGAAACATGTGGAAAAGTAGGTCTGTTATATTGCCATTCACTCCATCATTTTGTGCTATACCCTTCTCTCTGTATCACAAACACTCTGGAGCTCCACTTTTGACCTGTCACATTCCTGCTCGAATGCTCACACACTGTTCGTGCTTTGGCCTGCCACAATCTGACCAGCCCATGCTCAACCAGTCAGACAGGGAGTTTTCCAGATGTTTATCGTCCTCACCCTGCACACTACGCCCTGCAGGCGTCCAACAGCTACCATCTGCAGGCCTATCAGATTGACCTCTGCTTGATGTGTAATCATTCCTCTCATCTGTACCCTGCAGGGGTCCAACAACTACCATTTGCGGACTTATCAGATTGAACTCTACTTGTCATATAAACATGCTCTTTGCCTACACCCTGCAGGGGCCTCACCGCTACCATCTGTGGACTTATCACATTAACCTTTGTTTGACATATAATCATGCCTTTTTCACCTATGCCCTGCAGGGGCCAAACAGCCATCACCTGTTGATTGTATCAAAACTGACCAATTGCTCGTCTGTAAATTATTCGTGTTTGTTATTGTTCACCTAGCATGCACAAGGTGGGGATAAAGAGTATATAAGGTGCAGAAACAAAGCACTCAGCAGACTGTCTCTTCAGACAGCTATGGGTGCCTGTTGTTGATGCTTTCTCCCTCATGAGATAGTGATAAATATCCTTTCTCTCTGGCTCCAGCGTTGGTCTCAGTTTGTATTCCGGACCCGTGGACTATAGGGTGACCCTGCTCCTTTGGTGGTACCCCAAAAGACCCCCAAATCCACAATTGACGTCCAAACTTGGGGCCGATCAGCGACGCGGCTGCCCGGTCGAGGGGTCCCTGCGAGGAAGTAGTACGGACAGTGGTGGGGCATGCCTACATGAAAAAGACCCTTGTCCTCGTAGCCACCACCCGACCTTCACTACATCCAAAAAGACCCCCGCAAGTGACTCTGGTCCTGATTGGGCCCCCGATCGACTTGGACGATCTTTGCAGTAAAGATACAGCATCGAGAACGAGACAAAGGATTCTGGTAGGGTCGCTGGTTTGCAACACCTTTTTGTTATTTGTTTGGTTATCTGGTTTTCTTCGGTAAGAATTAACTTTGCAAAAAGTGATATTGGGCGGGTAATGTGGACTTTTTGTCAAAACTAGAAATTTGTAGAGATGTTTTTTAACATATAAAAACATGCCCGCGTTTAGTAAATTTGCACGAGGGTTTGGTTGTTGTATATCTGGAAGATGGTCAGCCAGCTTCTCCGGAAGGTACCTCAAGTAAGGATATGTACATAAAATACGGTATTTCTCCCATAATGTATAATTCATTATGACATAAACACACGTCCAAGGATAAAGAGACTCAGTGGCCCATATATGGTTCTTTTGAATCTCACAAAATTGAGACTGTAGAAATACAGCTCCTTAGACGAAGGTCGCAACAAGCTATGTTTGACGCCCTACGCCAATGGCAACAGGGGCGGGCTGAAAAAGAGGGAAGGGCTCAGGCAAGGCTACAGAAAGAGGCTCGAAAGAGCGATAAACAGACATTAATAGAATTAAAGCAGGAAAGAGTTGCCTCCAACCTTGCACGTGCAGACAGAGAACACAGGTTAAATGCGTCTGGTCAGTATCATGTGCGTCATACCCCACTAGCGTGAGCAGACCCCCAGGAAGAGGAGCTTCTCCTCCATCCATTACCACCACCGTACCATGACCCTCCCCATCCTATCCCACGGCCAGCCGATGGAAATGTACCCTCCTAAAATGCCCAACCCCTACCTCCCGATCCCACTGCCCCTCCCGCTCAGTCTGACCCAGAGACCACATCTTCTGCTCGATTCCACACACCCTGCATTACATCTGCAGAGAAACAGGCCTTGGATGGTTTAGTTTTCACCTTCCTGGAGGATCTTTTCACCTCTAGCCAGATCCGTGCTATCTATGAGGCCTATGCGCACCTCAAAAGGGTTGCTTCCTACCACAATTTGCTCATGAAATATTCTCTCTTTCGAAGAAACGCCACAAAGTGACACTAGCAGACCATGGTAGAGGATTGTATTGTAAGTTGACTGAGGGGAGAGGAAGTGCTGAGGAAAGCAACAGTTGTTAGCACTCATGCTACAAATGATGGAGGGTCTAAGGAGAGACCAGAAGGTAGAGGAAAAGCAACTAGTAATGTAGGGTGCGACTAGAGGGAGTATAGCACCAATAAGGGAATCGGCTCCGGTCTTTGTCCCCGCTCGAGGGGCAGGTACTGCTGAGGGGCTGGATAGTCCAGATGCCACAAGTAGGACGTTATAGAATTGGGTGTACACTCCGTGGCTTCGAGCTGACATCTTAGCTTTCAGAAAGGACTTTCCTGTCCCCTGGAAGAATCCTACGGGATTCTACGAAGGGCTGGACATAGTTATTACCACTTATACGATGACACTGACTGACATAGATCAGTTATTTGGGTTAATTCTGCCCCCAGATATTTGGAGACCCATTAGGAAAGTTGACGATGAGGCTTGTTGACACATTAGTTGGAGGATTTGACAACAACTGATAGGGACAGAAAAACAGGTGAAAGGCCTTCAGAGGCTATTTTAGAGCTGTCTGGTAAAATATTTTTAAAAAGTTGAACGCCACAATTCCAGCTAGAAAAGTAGATTGGACAGCCATCACTGCTTGTAAACAAAAATCTGAGGAAACTACATCTGACTACTTCTCCCGCCTCAGCCAGGTGGTTATTGACTATAGTGGACAGGACTCGATGATTGAGACAGGTCGACACTTACTAGTTCAGACTTTTGTTAAAGGATTGTTGCCACCCATCTCCGCAAGGTTACAGAGTAGCGAAAGCACGTGGCCTGCTGCAACACCAACACAGATCTTGACTATGGCCCAATATTATGAACATCTGCAGAATAAGATAGAGGAAGAAAAAGGTAAGAAAAGAAAAGAACTCAAAGAAAAAGTAATGCTTTCCCAAATAAGCATTAGAGTGGGAGGAAACAGTAGAGGTCCACAGTAAAATTATAGGCCCATGAATGCTGAAACACACCCACTCCCACATCAACTGTCACAGTACCAATGCGTGTATTGTAAGGAAACTGGGCACTGGCGCGCAGATTGTCCTCTTTTACAGCTAAATACAATGGGCCTGAAGGGGACTGAGTAGAGGTAGAGGAAGTGTTCCACCCTCCAATGGACAACGCCCCAATGTCTTCGATAACAATAGACAGGCTTTTGCCCACAATTTTTCAGTTGACCGCTTCCCCGACATTGAATTTGCATGAGACAGCCAGGGACAGAGAAAGGAACCAGTGGAACATCCAGTTGATAAATCGGGCCCCAATGTCACAGCTTCAGTGGTTGGAACTCAGGGCAAATTCTTGGTCGACACAGGGACCTCTAGAAGTGCCTCTCACATAAGCTGATTCATGGGGCGCCCCTGTCTGGCTTATCAGTCACATCATGCCCTCTACCAACCCCCTTTCTACTGAGGTACCCCTCGACACAGGGGAACTCAGTGATGGCCTCTTTTCTGCTCTCCCCAAACTGCCCACACAATTTGATGCCATTAAGAAAATGGGTTCTAACCCAGAGAAAGTCAAAGGACCTGGGTATCAAATAGTATAGTAAACAAGGTGGTCCTAGTCATAATTTAGTCAAAACATTAAATGTAGCACTCTTTTGATTTTTAGTTTCGTACGGGACTTAATCCTGAAAAATAAATTGAAGAACAAAGCATACAAACAGCCAAATGTGTATCTAATCTTATTAATGATACCCAAAGTAATTCTGAACACACAATTATCTTGGGCAATATAAATTTGTAATTTATTTACATTATATATATATATTTCAGAGCAGAGAAAGTAGGGGGTTGCTGCCAGGTGCAGTAGAAGGTGCAAAGGTAAGTGCTCAAGTGAAGAGAGGAAAGGAATTGAAAAATATTTCAAAGGAAAATCTTATACTTTTTACAAAAGCTAAGGTTCTATTCTCTTAGCTAGGAGAATAGAACCTTAGCTTTTGTAAAAAGACACACCCACACCTCTTCCTTGGACACATGAACATGACTAAGCCTTTCAAGACTTACGAAATCCTCTTTGCTCTGCACCAGTATTGGGCACACCTGATTACTCTAAACACTTCTGCTTCTACACCCATGAGCGCTCAGGATGTCCTCTCTCGGTCCTGACCCAAATTCACAGCACCAAACGATGCCCATGCGCTTACTTTTCAGCCACCCTACACCCTGTAGCCCGAGGTCCACCCTCTTGCCTTAGAGCGGTTGCAGCAGCAGCCGTCTCTATCCGACAAAGTGAAGGGATTGTGTTGGGATCTAGATTGACTCAGACAAAGACACAACACCTCAATAGTGCACGACTAACAGGAAACAAACTTACACTGTTAGCACCCCATATCATGCTAAAGAGGTGTGCGACCTTGAATCCTGCCACACCAGACCCTGATAACCCAGACATTCCACATGACTGCCTCTTTTGAACAGAAGAACAGACTAAGGGACGGATATACTTAAAAGACACAACTCTCACGGAACAGGATGGACAATTGTGGGTGGACTGGTCTTGTATTAACCTATCAAACGGTACCACATCTGCTGCTTATGCTGTCACTACTACCAATACAATTGTTGAGACTGCACACATACCCCAGAGATCAGCCCAGGCCGCGGAGCTTATAGCTCTCACCTGTGTTTGAATCCTTAGCCAGGATCTTGCTGTCACAATCTATAACAACAGCCAGTACGCATTTGGAGTAGCCCATAGTTTTTGTATCCTCTGGAAGGAGAGAGGTTTCTTAACATCACATGGTACGCCCGTTCAGCATGGTGACCTAGTCACTACATTACTCCAAGCCTTGACACAACCCCAAACATTAGCTATTGTTAAATGCAACGCACATAAGAAGGTCACAGACGAAATAGGACTAGGAAATGCTTTTGCTGCCAAAAAAGCACGGGCTACTGCACAGGAAAGAATACATACTCATATGTACATAGTAAAATCCCAAGCAGAGAAGTGGCATGATGTTAGGCAACACCATATCCGGGACATCCAGTCCACTGCCACCTCTGAAGAACTTCAAAATTTGGAGAAGGAGGTCATGCTTGATGAAGAAAATTGTTGGCTATCCAAAGATGCAGAACTTTGGAAATTACCAAACGCTTATCTTCTCCCATTGTTGAACATGACTCATTTGCCAGCACGCACCAATGCTGCCACCATGACTAAAATATTACAGGAAGTGTGGGATAACAACCAAGTCCGGTCTACTGCCTCCAGGCTGGTCCAACAGTGTTTGGTTTGTCTCCCCTACAATGTAGGTAAAGGGACTCCGGTACCTCGGCCAGGATATGCCATCCCCATATCCCCTTTTGAAGTACTGCAAATGGATTATATCCAAATGGAAAGATGCAGCAACCTTAAATATATTTTGGTGGTTGTTTGCGCGTTTAGCAAATGGGTGGAGGCTTACCCAGTCAGAGACAACATTGCCCTAACCACCGCCAAGATATTGCTGAAGGAATTCTTTCCCCGCTACGGCCTTTGTCGAGTCCTATGGAGTAACAGTGGGAGTCACTTCATTTGAGAAATAGTCAAGCATATACTATCAGGATTAGGGGTTCAACAAAAATGTAATGCCGTCTTCCACGCCCAATCAGCAGGCCTAGTGGAAAGATACACTGCAACAATCAAATCCAAGCTAGCCAAAATAGTAGAAACTACGGGGCTGAAATGGCCAGATGCGCTACCACTGGCTCCTCTATCAATAAGATCTGACCAGCATTCCTGCACCTCATTGACTCCATATGAGGTGGTCTTTGGACGGCCAATGAACATTTGGGGTGCCCCCACTACCACATTGTCTGATTCCTCTTGTGAATTATTGAGTGATTATTTGTCTGTACTTACACGAACTTTGTCTTCCATTCATCAGCAGGTCCAGGAAGCATTGCCTGATCGATCCACCGGGCCGGGACATGCCATCCTACTGAAGATTTTGTTATGGTAAAGAATTTTGCTCGAAAGAAGAAGCTGGAACCCCGGTGGAGAGGGCCCCTGCTAGTCCTTCTGACCACTAGAATGGCCCTGCAAGTGGAAGGCAAGAAATCCTGGATACATGCTGTGCACTGCCGGAAGATCCCCAGCATCACTCAAACTGATCCTACCTTGTCCACCTACAAGGAAGTTTTAACGTGCGACCCCCCTGTGTGTGGTCCCCGGAACCAGAACTGGAGTTATTCAAATATGACACAGTAACAACTAAAGAAAGATACAACCTCCGCCCACGCACGGCCTCTGGAGCTCCAGCGACCGGACAGGGGAGGTGAGCCAACAGTCGCAGGGCGGTAATATTATCTGGAAGGGTGGATTGGTGCTCCAGGTAGCGGGGTACTGAGAAACGTAGCCAGGAGAAGCAACCACCAGCTACTGGCGGCGCGTAGGGCTCACCTTTTCTCTCCAACAGCTGTAGAGCCCAAAAAAGACTGATTATGACCAACGACAAAACAATGGAACTTTCCAACAAGAAGATAGCACTATGTAACAAACTGCATAATAACAGGTCAATAGCTTTGACGACAGTTCGCCTCCTCACTATAATCTTCGCTATCCTCTTCTGGATCATAGAGGAAGGGGCACCAGCCAAGGATACCATATTGCCCATTGATGTCACGCCTCCTGAGCACTCCCATGTCTGCTTCTCCCCTTATCTCCAAAATAGACAACAAGAGTTCTGGAACAACACCTTCATCCAACTGTTGGGTCTGTGGTCTCCTGTCTCACTCCACGGAAAATAGCATACCCTTCCTCCCTTACACCTACTCTATACACGCCTCTTGCGCTGCCTGGATGTTGCTCATAATGGATGCCCATTGGTCCAGCGTCCTTGCCAACATCACTCTCCAACAATTGCAAGATGAGTGCTGGCAGTACAAAACAGAAAATGCTGTTTGTCCAAAGAACAATTGTAGACGCATGTCTGAGGATAAGAAGGAGGAAATGCTGGTATTCGACTCTACCAGTAGAATACGGTTCTCCTGCTCAAAACAGGGACACCCACCAAGCAGACCCCACCGCTAGCTGTTGTCTGCATTCCTGTACTAATGTGTATCAGAGGCTTAGGTATTGAGTCAGTTGGAGACAGCTCTTGTGCAGTGACAACAACTCTGAATACAACATCTCCACCGCCCCTTGTTGCCTCCCCAAACACCTACTTCGTGTGTGGAACAAAGGCATAGACTTGGCTTCACGAGAACTGGGGAGGCACATGTTACATAGCTTTCCTCCTTCCCCCTGTCTACATTGCTTCTCCTCTTCATCATCGTGCCCACCGCAGCAACAATGTGGGTGAACAAACAGACACAACCTTTTCTACAATTCCTGGATGCCATGAAGAGCATCCTTCCCTTCTGGGGACGAATAGCAAACAGCGGAGCCATTCGCCACCTCACCAGAGTCATGGAAGCCACCGTCAACATCACAGCTGGAATTTTGGCAACAACACTGCAGAGCTCCAAGCGGTACGCCTCGTCACTTTACAAAATCGCATGGTCCTTGATGTCATATTGGCTGACCGTGGAGGAGCATGCCGAATCATCGGCACCAGCTGTTGCATTTATGTTCCAGATCATTCATTGTCTGTTTACGAGGCTATTCCCGCACTCCATTGAATAGCCTCTGACCTCTATCAAGATACAAACTCATGGTCCCTTGGTTCTTGGATATGGCAACTTCTGCTGACATGAGGATGGAAGGTTCTAATGATCATCCTGATACCTCTTGCCCTGGTTCTCTTTTGTTGTCTTTGCCTTCAATGTGGTCCCCTACCCTGTGGCCTCTGCGCAAATGCTATCAAGTCAGTCCCCGTAAATACACAGGTCAAGAACGATAAACTAAGGACTGAACGCGAGACACAGCTGTTGATTAACATTGTAATTGACTAAAAAAAGTTTTCTTAATGGCAAAAAGAGGGACTGTGGAAAAGTAGGTCTGTTATCTTTCCATTCACTCTGCCATTTTGTGCTATACCCTTCATGACTGACCTTCTCTCTGTATCACAAACAATCTGGAGCTCCACTTTTGACCTGTCACATTCCTGCACGGATGCTCACACCTTGTTCATGTTTTAGCCTGCCACAAACTGACGAGCCCATGCTCAACCAGTAGGACAGGGAGTTTCCCAGATGTTTATCATCCTCACCCTGCACACTACACCCTGCAGGCGTCCAACAGCTACCTTCTGCAGGCCCATCATATTGACCTCTGCTTGCTGTGTAATCATTCCTCTCGCCTGTGCCCTGCAGGGGTCCAACAACTACCATCTGCGGACTTATCAGACTGAGCTCTACTTGTCGTATAAACATGTTTTTTGCCTACACCCTGCAGGGGCCTCACCACTACCATCTGTGGACTTATCAGATTAACCTTTGTTTGACACATAATCATTGCTTTTTCACCTATGCCCTGCAGGGGCCAAACAGCCACCACCTGTTGATTGTATCAAAACTGACCAATTGCTCGACTGTAAATTATTGGTGTTTGTTATTGTTCACCTAGCACGCACAGGGAGGGAATAAAGGGTATATAAGGTGCAGAACAAAAGCACTCATTAGACTGCCTCCTCGGACAGCTATGGGTGTCTGTTGTTGAGGCTTTCTCTCTCATGAGATAGTAATAAATATCCTTTCTCTCTGGCTCCAGCATTGGTCTCAGTTTGTATTTCGGACCCGTGGACTTTAGGGTGACCCTGCACCTTTGGTGGTCCCCCCCCAAAAAAAACAAATCCACAACCATGGCACTCAGACCAATCACACTGCTGCCATGCAGCTTTGTGATTAGGGGAACCTGGCTGATTCCTGTTCCTGCGCCGTGGACGTGAACAAAGAGGATGGAGAAGAGCTGGAAGCCTGGAAGGTAGGTGCATTTTTATTAATTTTTCCCACCTTTTCTTTTTTTAACCCCTTCGACGCTCATGTCGAGCTCAGCTCATCGTGAGTTACGCCTGTCGTACGCTCATGACGAGCTGAGCTCGTCATGTAACGCAGGTTTTTTAAAACTCAGCGCACATCGGGAAAACGGTTAACACACCTTCTCCGCTCACCACTACTCCCCGGTAGTAGCCGCTACTGATGTGATCATCTATTATATGGGATAAAGTACTCCCTGGCATACATGATAAGGAATTAGTTACCACAGAGTTCCAAAACTTTATAATGGTACTTTGCCTTCCGCCTCACACCTCAATAGGCTTATGGAAATCTTTGATGACTTGCAATATCTTATAATTTATGGCATAATTAATTTTATCTCAAGGCAAAACCGGGGAGAGGAAAGAGGGTTTAGAAGCTAGATCCCCCCTCCTTTCATAAACTGTAAATCATCCCAAATTAATGGGTAAAGGATCTAGCAAATGGTTAAGGTTGGCTATCCTAATCAAAATTGATGGAGAAAGCCTACAGGAAAGAAACATTTCTTGAGTCCCCTCACTCACCAGGGTTTCCCCACAGTGACATGCTTCATCATTGGGGCCATCTCTGCCCTATACGGGCTGAGGCATGCAGCGACTTGCGAAAATACATAGGAGCACTTAATGGAAGACTATGTGTAGTGCAGAAGTGCAGTGGAGTGGGTTAGGTGAATAAAAATTCCTTCCTAGTGGGTGAGAAAAATGTATTGTTGCTCCTAGATTATCTATCTATCTATATCTAGATATCTAAAACTGGGGTAATACCACGGATCCTAACTGTAAAGGGCTAGTGATTCTGGTTATGTGTCAACAAGTTTTAAGCGTCCCTCAAGCTCTTCCTCAGGACCACACAGGGACCAGCCCTGTGTTTGCCACTTTTAAATGAACCCTAATGTGGTGCTATAAGCAAGATAAAATAAAAGTGAAGAACGCTGCAACTAATAAAGCATGCGTTAATTACATACATACGATCAAGGCTTGTCACGCAGTATTTGTTTTGGATAAAGAAGATAAAAAAGTTAAAAGGCCACCTCTCTCTGTTAGAGTCGGTGGGTATGCATTCATTTGATGTAGGCATCTTCCATCATCATATACAAAACTCCTAATTAATGCGTGCACACATTCAGCTCTGCGTGAGTTAAACAGCATTCTGAAAGTAGGTGTAGCTTAAAAGATTGCATTATTGTTCAACAAGGAAAAACACACACATATCGTGACTACATAACATACAATACACATATAACACAAAGTGATGGTAGATTTGTCCAGTACATACTTAAGTAGAGCAAGATTGTGCCCCATGGACCGTGGGGGGCAAAGTACTCTTGAACCTATGTCTGGAGAAAGGGAAAATAACAGGGTAAATTGCGGGAAACCTTATTGTCATGAAGAATTGAATCCAGCCAGGTTCTGTGTTTCATATGCCTGGGGAGTAGCCAAAGCCTGTTGAAAAAAGGGTTGATCACTTACTCGCAATGTGAGCACTTCACAGATAAATACCTAGACACGTCTCCCCACCGGACCGCATATTGCAGTTTTGGTATAAGGAGACTCGTTATGTAGTTTCCATGTCCGGGCTGAGTCATAGCCATGTATTAGAATGACTAGACCACGCGGAGGGTATAAAGATGGCCGCTTGTTTATGGCAAATTATATTGGCCATTTTTCATGTGGTGAAACATGTGTGTGGTTCGTATAAATGCTACAAGCTGCACATAATGAGAATCAGTGTTACGTATGCTTAGCGGAATTATAAGCTACCGCCCAGAATATGTAATGTCAAAGTACCACATAGACCATGTGTTCATAATTATGTTAAAAGCGCTATGTTGCAGCATTAACGGAATTATGAGCAACCGCCCAGAGTGTGTAATGTCTAAGTACTGCATAAACTATGTGCTCATAAGAAGCGCTATGTTGCAGTATTATGTAATTTTTTTATATGTTTAGCGGTTTTATGCGCTGAAGTGCTATCAATGCACTGTACAGACCATGTGCTCGTAAATGTCTGAAGGCGCTGTGTTGCATGTTTATCGGAATGTTTTAAGCAACATCAAAAACCCAACATAAACAGTGTGCTCGTAATGTTGTGATGTTGGTATATGGAGCCTTGTAGTCTGGGCTTCCTTCCCTTAGAGGCGAAACTCCTGGAATATAAGGAGCTGTTGGCTAAACCCCGCTTTATATGGCTCATGGAGCGGGATTGATAATTAAACATCACCTATTTATTGATGGCAAAACAGGGTGATCTCTTGTTGGAAGTTGGTTTCCACGGGACAAAAAGGTGAAAATAGGCACACGTTTAGACAAATCAGCTGAACTGTCCCCAATGGATATTATCATTTAGACCATCTGTATCTTAGCGCAGTTTGAACACCCAACATTGTTCTCTTCCATGTAGTTTGTTGTCCAAATTCTCTGTGCCGCTGATGTGTTCCGGCACTACCCATCTCATGTCATTTGGAGTATGAAATTTCTCGAGGAAATTTGTACTCATCCTAGTGGTTGCGCGTTTGTACCGTATATAGCTACGATGTTTCACTATCCTAGTGCTTACTTTCCTGGTAGTCATCCCCACGTAGTGGAGGTTGCATGTGCAGGTGATAAGGTAAACCACACCTGTTGTGTAGCAGTTTGTGAAACCTCTTAATTCCTAAGTTGCGTGGTTGCTGAGTTTGACTTCTTTAGTAGCCGCTGTCAGATGGCAAACACTGCAAATACTGCATGGGTAATGACCTTGCAGGAGAGGGTGTAGCCTGCATACACTGCCAGTTGTTTCTGTGTTATCGCTGGATTGTGTGTGTACTAGATAGTTCTTTAGAATTCTTCCCCTTCTGTGGCTAAACATGGGTGATGTGATACTCAGGCAGACACTATTAGGTGTACGCCAATGTTTTTTGACTATCTTAGTCACTTTGTCTGATGCTACATTAAATGTCATGATGCATATTGGTCTCTTGTTCTCAGAGTTGGATTATTTTGGTTTGTCTTCCAATAGAGCATCTCTATGGTTATTGGAAGCCCTCTTTGTTGCTTGGGATACCAAGTGTTTGGGATATTTACGCGACACCAATTTTGTGGACAGGTCCTTTGCTTGTGTGTTGTAATCTACTATGTCCGTGCAATTCCTTCTAAGGCGCAAAATTTGCCCAAAGGGGAGGTTGTCTTTTAGATGTCTCAGATGGAAACTGTCATAAATAAGTAAACCGTTCCTTGCCGTAGGTTTGAAGTGAGTTGTGGTCGCCAGGGACCTATTTCTTGCCAGGATATTAAGGTCAAGGAACACCAGATTTGTTTGGCTCATGGTACATGTGAATTTAAGGTAGGGGTCTTGTTGGTTTAACCACTCTATGAAATCGTTGGCTTCTGTCTCATTACCTTCCCAAATAAGTAACACATCATCTATGTACCTTTTCCACATGCGCACCCCTTTTATGTGTGGGTTCTCATTATTCAAGATTTTATGTTTCTCTAGGTGATGCACATAGAGGCCTGCTATGCTCGGCACAAAAGTGCTTCCCATGCTGGTACCATGCTGTTGGCGGCATAAGGTGTCTTCAAACCTGAAGAAATTCTCAGTAAGTGCTAGCCTACAACATTACAAGACTACGTGCCTTGGTGTATGGTAGATCCACTCTCTCTCAAAAAGTACTTCCTCCAGAATTTCTAGTGTCTCCTTGTGTGGGAGGCTAGTGTAAAGGCTTTCCACATCTAACCCTATAAGGATGTTGTTTGTAGCGTCAAATGGGATGTCTTTTAATAGGCATAGTACCGCTTTAGTGTCTTTGAGGTACATGTCGGTGTTTTGAATGATAGGGTGTTTAAATGGTACTGGCCTTTACAGAATGTACCTGCGCACTGAAGTTCAGGTCACAGACTAACTCTGCCAACATCCATCCTTCGTCCACTACTTTAAGGAGGTAAAAACCTTTTCTTTGTGCAACATCTCATCTCAGTGTAATGACCCGGCTGATGGGCCAGTACGGAAGTACTCCATTAAACCATGCCATCTCCATCTCCACACCAACTTGTTCGCTAGTCCAATCACTTATCTTGCCCTATTACTATTGCAAACCCCCACATTGGTGCTGTATCCATAATTCCAGCTCTAAAGATGCACTGCTAACTGGAAACCCCTTTTTACACAGTGCTTCATTGAGTTGTAGCCAGTTTCATTCCTTATAAGTGACATACATATATAGATATATGTGAGAGTCTGTGTACTTGGAAAAGCATCTCTTCGTTACTGTCAGAAATTGGGTTATTAATTTGGTAGAGCTGAATTGTTAAACCTTTAAGGCAAAAAGGCATCAAGGAAAAGTAAAGAGCCATTGAAGGTGTATGGTTTAATAGGACCTATGCATGATTTTAGGCCACACTCAATGTCTCCAAGCAGATTGCCACTGGCAACATGATTCCCTTTAGACTTAGTCACTGAAATGGAAGTCAGAATCCTTCAGCAAGTTAGGGTTCAAAGCTGAGACTGGTGAGGGTTCACCAAAGCTGTATATGTAATTGTTGAGCTACAGCTGAAACCCTTTGTTTTTGATGCCAAAAGCACAAAGTAGGATAATGCTAAATTTCTCAGCAGCTGGGTTTGCTTTGCCCTATACATAGATGTGCTGCCTCGCCCTGGTCCAAGAACTTACCATTTGGCAACTATTTGGTGAACAAAATGTACCAACAAAAAATGGTTGGAAGCTGTAGCTGGACACAACACAACAAGGCAAATTCCTTTCCTGCAAAGTCCATTTGTACCTGTTTTCAGAGTGTCAAAAAGCCTCAAGCAGGAGAAACTACATTTTCTTTCCAGCCATGTTGACTGCCCAAGGTATGACCTCCTTGGGCAATCTTCATTATGTCGTCCTGTTTCTCTCGAAGTTGAAAAGATGGCCAAAACCCACTTTTCTCCTACTGATGGGATGATTCTTTCTGGTCAGTCCTTCCGCCCTTAGATTCTCAGTTCAGGCTTCTAGGTATCAGTTCTTTCATTAGCCAGGGGTGCTGCACAGTCTAGTCTTACTTAGCTAGCTGGGCCATTTTGGAGTCAGGAGTCCTTCTGCTTTTTGTGTTCGTGGAGAAAGCAAAAGAGAGGCTAATAACATATCCTTAGAAAGCAGCTCCAGTCCCTGGGTTCCAGCATCAGTGTCCATGAATCTCTGAGTCCTCTTCTTGCATGAGTAGCTAGGGCAGGGGTCTTCTTTCTTCCAGCAAGCCCTTCTTCTTCAGCTGCATCTTCCTAGGACAGGAATGTTCTGAGGAGGTGTTGATGAGGTGTCAGATTGATCCTGTGTGCTAACCAGTGATTGGAGAAATATCTCTACTCAGTCTTGACTACTTTCATGCCCTGTCTCCCTTTGCAGAACTTCCTCTTCACCTTACTGTAAAATTACCCAGGATCCCCAATTTCAAAATTTCAAACCCCCTTTCACACCAGGATCTTCACCTCCCCAATCAATCTCCTACTTAGATGAACACCTCTTCCACCTGAACAGGTCAGAATAAATTCTCCCTGCTGCTGGTAGTAGGCCTAAAAGGTGTTGGACTGAATGGGAGGAGATTTTGTCAATCCAATCTGGGATCAGCAAGTCAAAACAGGAAGCAGTAAGGCTGCCCTTTCTTCTTCCAGCTGCTCTGTAGCCATCCTATACTCCTAATCCCTGCTATGTGTCACGTAATTAATACCACCCTATCCTTCTTGGGCTCAGAGATAAGATATTTTCTTCTGAGGCAGGGTAATACACTCTCCGAAAAAAAGGATGAGTATTGACATCTAGTGATCAGACCAAAGTGCATTTTATAGTTACTTTTACACTAAACTTATCAAAAAAATGAATTTCAACATTAAATAAGATTTTGAAAATTAAGTGGAAAATAACTGCATTTCATAGCACTTTCCCAAGTACAAATGGAAAATACTGTAATGCCCCACAGGCTTCTGCTATGGAAAATGCAGTTATAGCTGCCCAGGGGAAATAGTTGTTAAACCCTCTGTCACAGTGAGGGCTCACTTTTTAAATAAACAGTGCACAACTTATAACAGTGCATCACTTTTTCTATCTTAGGCACTCTGCCTTGGGGACTTACAATGCACTCACTGGGGGTGAGATATTAATATATACAAATAGATTTCCTTACATGCCAATGCACCTTTGCTTGCTGTGGGTTACTGCAGTGTCTTTAAACTGCATCCCAAACAGAGCACTGTGGTGTTCCTGCCAGCCAATATATTTAGTTCTTTCATGTGGGTGGTGTAGATAAACACTACAACTCACTACCCGTTGTTGGCCCTGTCGCCCTTTGTTTACTGGTTGGGGCAGGGGCTGTTGGGTCTCACCTTGCTTCCTCTCAACTCTCGTTTGTTGTTTGTTGGGTGTCTTTTTGGCCCTGTTGGACGTTCTTTTCGTTGTCTGCTCGGGCACACTCTCGGTCAGTTCCTCTGCAAGGTGTGTAGGGGCTGCTTGGTGGTGCTGGGTGTGGCAGCCTTCTGGCTCAGTGGGTGGACTTTTGGGCTTTTTGTGCCCTCTGGGGTGCTACGTCTTGTTTTGGTCCTCCTTGTGTCAGTTGTTTCTGGTGGTGTGGTGCTTCAGTCCCCTTCCCCTTCTTGGTTATGGCTTTGGGCTTGGGGTCTCTGTGGTGTGCCTCCTTACCGGCATTGGTTTTGTTTGTCCTTGCCTTGTCACCTATGTGGCTGGCTCCCTTCCGCTTGCTGGTCTTGGGGGTTCGGTCAATGGGGCCTGGGTGCCCTGCTTTCCCTTTTTTCTGTGGTTGGCTACTTCCTTGGTCTCTTTGGTGCCTTCTCCTTTCCGGGGTCCTGGTTCTCCAGACCTTAGTTTGTCACTGTTGGTATGTCCTTGGCTTGCTGGTGTGTCTGGACGCTTTGGGTTTTCTTCAGTGTGTGGCTTCCTCTATGTCCTTCTGTTGAAGGCAGTCTCTGGTGCTTCCTTGCTGGCTTGGAGGCACCATGCAGCCTGTCGAGGCCAGCCCAGCAGCCTGACGGAATCCTGCAGAAGACCGTAGCAGGAGCAGCACCCAGTACACTTGCCTCATTCTGTCGGCAGGCATAAAATAGAACAGGCGGAATGCTGGGTAGGTACTGGTTAAGTACTCCAAGTGGGGGGGGGGGGAATAGGGGCCCCAGCACCCCTCTGTTCCGTTTTCTGTCAGGGAGACAATTATCTCAATATGTAATGAAAGGGATGAAAACTGAAGGAACCTGGGGGTAATGGGCATTTACACTATTATTCAGCACCCCTGGAACACCTCTGTTTGACAGAAAGGGTGCCGAAATCATGCATATGTGCACTTTATACCAGGACAATTTACCAGCTCATCAAAGATGCCAGCTACATGCTCAAAGTAGTGTCCAAGTAGGGTCAGATTTGCTAAGAAGTCACAAAACACAGATCAGCAACTTTGGTTGCTCTGCTGCCTTTTGTGAAAGGTAGAGTGCAGAACAGCACCATATCTACTAAGATGTGGTGCTGTTTTCCTCGCTCCCAGAATGCAGCTCACATTCAAAGTAGGAAAACTGAAGAGAAATGAAAGCATTTCTTCTGGTGCCTGCATCAAGGAGGCTCATAATTGTGGTGCAAATCCAGGAGTTTAAGGTTTTTGGTGCAAATCACTGTCTCAGCTGCGGGCCGTGGAGGGAGTTGCGGTGGGGCAGGGAGGCGGGGAGGGGGAGGGGCAGGGTGGAGAGGGCTAAAAACCGGCATATGGATAATTACAGGTAAGTAAACAATTTAAATAATAAAACGAATTTCGTAGCGCGCACTGCATCGCAAAATGCGATGCAGTGCGCGCTACGAAATTCGTTTTATTATTTAAATTGTTTACTTACCTGTAATTATCCATATGCCGGTTTTTAGCCCTCTCCACCCTGCCCCTCCCCCTCCCCGCCTCCCTGCCCCACCGCAACTCCCTCCACGGCCCGCGGCTGCACTGTCTATGATTCTTTGTAGATAAAGACTTGGGCCTAGATGTATCATCGTTCCCATTTGCGATTTCTTAATAGCGATTTTTACCGAATCGCTATTAAGAAATCGCAAAATGGGATGTGTGTTTAAAATCGCTTTTTTTTGCGATTCCTTATTATTCCTAATTTGCGAATTCGCAAGTTGCGACTTCGCAAATAAGGAATAATTTCCCATTCATTCCTATGGGCCAGGAGGCCCATAGGAATGATTGTGAAATAATTCTCAAATTGCGAATTCGCAATTTGCTAATCGCAATTTGAGAATTATTGCAAGGGTGCAGGGGTGTCTCATGGACACCCTGGTGCACCCCTGAAACTTACATGTGTGTGCATATGGCCCACATAGGGCATGTATGTGTGCCACATGCCACCTTCAAAATTGCTTAATTGTGAATTTTGAATGGAATTCACAAATTAACACCAACCTGAAATTGGTGTTAATTTGCGATTTCTTAACCTGAATTCGCAAATTGAAATTGCTTCATACATGGCATTTAAGGAATCGCAAAATTGCGATTCCTTAAATGCTTAAGCAAAATAAGGAATCGCAATTTTTTGCGATTCCTTATTTTGCTAATTTCTCATACATCCCAAAAGATGCAAAATGTCCGTTTGCGATTCGTTAAGGCCGAAATTCGCATAACGAATCGCAAAAGGCTTGATACATCTAGGCCTTGGTTTAAAGCCAATGGGTGGTTGCTTTAGAACGTCCATGCACAACCCATGGAACACCCCCTTGACCCAAATAAAGAAAGGCAACGGATTGTGAAAATGTGTGTTACTTTTCCATACTATCGAACATAAGTCCAGGTTTGTGTCTAAAGGTAAGTGGTGACCTGTTCTTTCAAATTAGACAATCGGCATACGCCCAAAGAAGTCATTCTGCTTGACACATAGAGGTCACTAATCGAGGTGATTTTGCTTGGGTCAAACGAAATATCACACAATCCTATTGTTAGTAACTTTTTGGACATCTTCAGATATTAGTTTTGAATTATTATATACACAGACATTCACAGACATGATACAATTCAGATAAACTCACTCAAAGGGTTCAGATACCTAGTAGTACACTTGTAGAATCATATTTACCATAAGTTTGTAAGCTCTAATGTCTTGACTGATCTGGTAGCTTGAATTTATTCCTTTTCAAAATATCACAGAGGAAGAGATGTCTATTTCGATAAGTAAAGTTCAAAGTTCAAAGTTTGCTTTATTCGGTTAAAAATTTTAAAACCATCAAAGCACATACAATATTTCATTTCACAGTTGATCAAATTTCCATATCACAATTAACACAACTAAATATATTGCAATATAAAAAAGGGCTTTACAAATATCAAACACTTATACAAGCTCAAAAGTTTGTCACCCAGTTTGTTAATTATATAAAATTCCAAAATTCATCTGGTAATCGTCACTAATAAAAACTTTCTACTATACTCCAGAGTAAAACAGACAAGGGCAGAGAAAGGTGATTAGGGTAGCAATATTTTCTTGCGACATCTCACAGCCAATATAATGTAGCTTGCCACCCCAAAACATACCAAGGCAGACCCAAGCATTTGTAAATAGACCAGGGCTGGTCTCACCTGCTCAAAATTACAACCTCTCCGCAGTGCTGCAGTTCATAAAACTTGCAGAAAAAGATCATGTGAAGGACGTTTTGCTCCGAATTATTATCACATGGGCACGGGCCCAAAGTCCCACTTTTAACAAACCCCCTGGGGAAAGATAACAACCATGGTAGCATATTATGTTTAAACCTTAACAAAACAAACAGATGGAAAGGCTTGCTTGTAAACTTTTTGGACATCTTCAGATATTAGTTTGGAATTATTATAGACACAGACATTCACAGACATGATGGAATTCAGATGAACTCACTCAAAGGGTTCAGATACCTAGTAGTACAGTTATAGAATCATATATGCCATAAGTTTGTAAGCTCTAATGTCTTGACTGATCTGGTAGCTTGAATTTATTCCTTTTCAAAATATCACAGAGGAAGAGATGTCTATTTCGATAAGCTTTTTCTGTTGTACTGCTGGATGATTTAATCATTTGTAGCATGAAAATGCATAGGAGTTCTACGTTTATAAGTGTTGTGAGGCCTCTTCCATCTTTGCAATTACTGCACTCATCATAAGGAAGAATAGTGAATAGAGATTTCAAGTGAGCTAACACAACTATACAACTGGGCAAGACGGCACGATCAGGAGAGAATAAATGAATTACAATTTTAATTCAGATCGTATGGTTTTAAAATTTAAGTCCATATATCACCTCCTGATACGTTAAACTTATGGACTGCAAAAAGCCCATAGTGCATGGAAGGTTTAAATAAAGGTCAAGTTTTATATTTAAAAAAAACATGCACTGAAAAAAATCATACAGAAATGTAATAGCAGTTAGATGTTCTGTATCACGGAAATTATTTTTGACAAGCATACCATTTTCTGCAATACATTCATGAAAAAAATGCACTGGGCCCTAGGCAGCCTCTTACTTTTTTTGAAAGATTTAAAGACGTCCAAAGACACCAGATTTATGAAGATTTTATTGTTGCCTAAAAAGTGTTAAGACACCCTTTCCTAGCGTAAAAGCCTCTTTCATAGGACGGTATAACCCCCTTGAAAGCATATCCTTTCAACAATAGGATTAATTGTGACTTTATGCTTTTAGATATGAAGGGGGCTATTTACAAAGGCGGCTACAAATGGAAGTATTTTAAAAGTGTAATTTAAATTTACACTTTTAAGTAACTTTACTATTTCGCAGCAGCGGCCCGTCCATTAGAGCAGAGGAGTATCGCCCCCATCCCCCTGCTGCCAGTGCCGCAATAAGTGAAAAATAAAGTGGTAATAAAATGAATTTATTAACATTTAATTTTTCCATTTTCCCGAGTTGTGTTTGGGGTGTGTGGCCATTGAGGGTGACTGACAACAGGGGAGTGCTTTTCATATTTAAGAATATTTACTTAAGGTCATTCAGTGCTTTGCCATATACATGGTGTTCATAATTTGCTATGCATTTTATAGTGCATATTTCCTCTAAAAGCAGAGAAAGTATCAACAAATTCTGCTGCATAGCAGTGCTAAAATATTCTGTGCTTTAATGCAGAAAATAAGGCAGCACACGTTAGGGTGGGGGATTCCTATTATAAAGCATGGCTACTTAGCGGCAAAGTGCTTGCACGGGGAAGCTAGAACTCTGGAACGCCACTAAAATGTTCTCTCTCTATAAAGTGGATTAATTATTTGTGCTGCACAGGCCATTAAGGAGATGGAAAAATGCTTTCCATTTTAGACACATTTGTAGAGAAAATATTACAAGGTAGAAAAAAAAGTACGACATTTCACGGATCTGTCAGTGAAATGAGCAGGAATCAAAACCCAAAGTAGTTAGATAAAAAAAGTTGCACGGCATTAATAATTCTGAAAGATACACGTGACCACGTAAACAGTAAGCCACGCAGAGACAGCTAAAACTTGCAGCACAGGATAACACAAATCCCAAAGGGAATCTGTAGCTTTAGGTGAATAGGTATGACATTCGTTCATGGAAAATTGACATGCATATGTCTTTTTTTGGATTACAGCTAGTAGGAATTATCATAATTTCACATTGTCTAATTGGACGTACTTAGCATAGAATACATTTCGAATAAACGTGAGTTGTTGCCTAATAAACGTTATCTTGTTCTACTCTTTGTAATATCATTTTAAAGGGCAGGAGTTGTTATCAGAGTGAAAACTGTATAACAGCTCCAAAAGTGAACTGAGCGAGGGGGAGAAAAATGGGACTCTTACCTTGTTTCGATGGTTATCCAACTGCCAGGTGGCTAGTAATTTCAGTGCATTATGCATCCAAAATGAGAGCATTGCCAAAGTGACTACTGTTTTGAGCCTGGTTTGAAGTTCTTATTCCACAAAGTACATTGTCTAGCATGAGTCTCATTGAACAATTAAAATGTGAGGGCACAGTGTATACGTTTTAAAACTGCAAATAAAATAATATTTGCTATCACAAATATTGTTATGTTGCTAAAGCCTACCAATTTTTTGAGTTTTAGACTGCGCAAACTCACTATGAAGGTAGTGGACCATTCAGCGGCGGCCTCTTCATTAGTGCGGAAGAGCGCGCTCCCCGCCACCACCCTCAAATAACGCAACAATAAAACAGGTTTTATTTTAATCCCCTGTACATGCCCTGAGGACTCTGACGAGTATTGGGGGCGGGTCATGGAGTTGACACTATTGGGGGGGGGGAGAGGTAGTGCACTCCCTTCACTGCACATGTGGAGTTGGCTGGCCTTCTCCGACTGGCCAAACCCTCATGCACAGTGAAGCTCTCTCAAGCCCCCGCTGCTGTTCTGGGGCTGGAAAGAGCGGGCTCAGGCTTCCAGTCTGCCTGGGAGCACAAGTTGCCAGCGTTCAGACAATTCACAATGCAGTGTTCATGGAACATCAGGATTGGCTGCAGTGCAGTCTGGAGCCTGTGCCCAGAAGCAGGAAGATCGCGATGCAGCAGGAGATGGCGGCGGCGATAAGGTAAGTTTATTTTTTATTTTTATGTTTTATTTCCCGTACCTCCCCACCCACCTCCCTCCCTCCTCCGGCACACCGCGCCACTTTGGCAGGGGACGGGCAGCTACTGCGATCATTTTGCACAAGCACAACTTACATTACATAAAGTCATTTTCTTTTTTCTAGTCACAAGGCTATTATGTGACTCTCCCAGAACCACAAGATGTTGAACCAACATCAAACCTGGTTCCCCACTGCCAACACCGATAGCTCTGTCCGTAACGCCACATCCTCTCCCCTTTCCAGCCGCCATCTCACGAGTGATTTTTACCTTTTGTTCTTTCATAAGCAACTTCTTATCACATTATAGACACGGTTTGCACACATTCATGAAAAAAACAGGGCCATATTCATGACCAAGTCACGCAGTGCAGCGCAGCAGCTCAGGGAAAGGGACAGGAAAAGGGCAGAATGCACCCTATTTAAGGCAAGACTGCCCCTTCCCATCTGCTGGCACCCTTTTGGCTGCCTAGCACCAACTCAGGCACCCTTGCACTATAGTGCAACGGTGCCTGCTTTGTAAGGAAGATTGTCACAAAAAGAATCTCCTGATGATTATTTTCTCTTTCTATGCGCACGGCAGAATGCCACACACATAGAAAGAGGAAAAAAAGGAGAAGGAATAAAAATATTACTCTTCATTACGCCTCACCTGGGGCAACATAAGTTTTTGGAGCATTCCCAGGTCTACCACTTCTGGTAAATCTGGGAATGCATAAAAATCCATGGGCGTGGTGTGAAAACACCCACGCAAAGCCCATGGAACGTCTCCCTGGTGCAGAGTAATGTAAGGTTTATGAAGCAACTCGGCACCACGAAGCTGACCTTGCATGGCTGCATAAATCTCATTGTTGTTGCATTGGTGCAGGAGCAACGCAAAGGGTCTTGTATATATGCCCCTTAATGTTTATTGCTAATGTTATTAAACTTGGCACTGTAGTTTCTTAATGCATTTTAAATATTGATGCTGATGTATTTAACACCTGTTCCCCCCTAATAAGCCTGGTTTTAGTTTGTAAATACCTTGAATCAATAGGCATATACAACTGATCAGTGCAAATATATGGAATGCACAACAAGTAACAGTGTAGTGCGGTCCAGTCAATCAATCAATCAGTGATTTGTTAAGCGCACTACATACCCATGAGGGTCTCAAGGCTCTGGGGGGAAGGTGGGGGCCGCTACTGATGGAACAGCCAGGTCTTTAGTGTCCTCCTGAAGGTCAGCAGGTCTTAGGTCTGTCGTAGGGTCAGTGGGAGGGTGTTCCATGTCTTTGCGGCGAGGTGGGAGAAGGATCTCCCGCCGGTGGTTGTTCTTCGGATGTGCAGGACGGTGGCGAGTGAGAGGTCGGCGGAGCGTAGCTGCTGGTTAGGGGTGTAGAAGGGGAGCCATCTGTTGAGGTAGGCTGGGTCGGTCTTGTGGAGTGCCTTGTGTGCGTGTATGAGGAGCTTGAAGGATATCCTCTTGTTGACGGGGAGCCAGTGCAGGTTTCTCAGGTGGGAGGTGATGTGGCTGTGTCGTGGTACATCGAAGATCAGTCATGCCGAGGCGTTTTGGATGCGTTGTAGTTGATTGATGAGCTTGGTCGGGGCTCCCACATAGAGGGCGTTTCCATGGTCGAGTCTGCTGCTGACGAGGGCCTGGGTGACTGTCTTTCTTGTATCTGTCGGGATCCACCTGTAGATCTTGCAGAGCATGCGGGGGTGTTGAAGCAGGAGGAAGAGATGGCGTTGACTTGCTTGGTCATTGAGAGCGTTGAGTCAAGAATGATTCCCAGGCTGCGTGCGTGGTCGGCGGGGGTCAGGCTGCCCCCAATGCTGTTGGCCACCATGAGTCATCCCAGGCTGACGGGTTGGAGCCGAGGATGAGGACCTCCGTCTTGTCTGAGTTCAGCTTCAGACAACTGATCTTCATCCAGTCCCCTCAGTAATACCACTGAGGGGTTCTGGTGACAATAAAACCAGATGTCTGAAGGCTGAGTGGATTGTAAATGTCACAAGAAGCCCTAGAGTGCAGTACTGGACTAAAATACCCATTGCAAGCTGTGCATTTGTTTTACAGTATGGGGCTTATTTATGAGAGCCCTGCGTCACTTTTACACCATATGAAGTAGTACATGCGTGACACAGGGCTCTCAATCAGATTTATGAAGCCACGCAAAGCCACTCTGCGTGGCTTTGAGGGGCCCCATAAATCTTGAGTACGGAAACGCAGCGCAAATCGCTGTGTCTCCTTACTCTGCACCCAGGAGACATTCCATGGGCATTGCAGTCTGTCTTCCCTCGCAACATCCATGGTTTTAGACGTTGCCCCCGATTGGGCATCCTGCAGCACACATAGGAAGAGGAAAAGGCCTCTTAGAATTGTTTCTGTGCAGGAAGGTGCCCCTTCCTGCACCAAAGCAATCCTGCATGCCACGGAAGCACCCTTGCAGCATGTTGTAAGGGGGCCTACCTTGGTGCTCGTCTGTCAAAACGGTGCCAGCACAGGGAGAAAGGACAGGAATGCACACTATTGCATTAATGTGTTGCTTTCCTGCCCTTTCATTTTGGCATAGGGTAGCGCAGCAAGGTGCCTTGCTGCACTGCTCTATGCCAAAATCCTGTAAATAAGCCCCTACATGTTTATGTGGAGGTTAGTTAGCTTTAAGAAGTACTGTTAACACTGAT
Organism: Lissotriton vulgaris; assembly: GCF_964263255.1. NCBI lineage: Eukaryota > Metazoa > Chordata > Amphibia > Caudata > Salamandridae > Lissotriton > Lissotriton vulgaris. The sequence continues at coordinate 205,193,391 of NC_141699.1, read as the reverse complement.
TGGAACTAGAATGTTGAAGTGAAGTTTTCCTTTCATGAAGACATTGTTGATAAAACAATGAAGAATTGTGAGTATCGCAGAGTTTTTGTGATCTTGTTGCAGCAGTAAAAACACCATAATTCTGAAGTCACTGCATTTGTCAAATCAATTGCCCCGTAATTTCAGTAATTTCCAGATGTCATAAAAATGTTTCTATCTATATTGGATGAACATAATACTGCTATAAAATGTGCTATACAATTTGCAATATTTGACACATAATTCAAGCAACCTTACTGTGAAGTTCAGTGCACCATGCTGCACAATCCTAGTAGCCCACACAATGGTAAAGATCTACAGAGTGGATGAGGGCTTTCATTATCATAATGAGATCCATATAGCCATATTTCCTTGTTTCTTTGAAATATTAGTTTACAACTCCAATGTATGCAATCAGAGCACCCAAACATCTATCTATCAATCTATCTATCAATCTATCTATCTATCTATCTATCTATCTATCTATCTATCTATCTATCTATCTATCTATCTATCTATCTATCTATCTATCTATCTATCTATCTATCTATCTATCTATCTATCTATCTATCTATCTATCTATCTATCTATCTGTCTGTCTATCTATCAGGATCCCGTGGACCAAATTGACGCACTGCCCCATTCAAATGTAGTAAGGCCACTCACACACCCACTCACAGACCAACATACCTACTCACAGACTCACATGGACACTCACAGACCCACTCAGACACTCACATACCCACTTACAGACCCACTCAGACACTCACACACCAAGTCACAAACCGACGCAGAGACTCATGCATCCACTCCCAGACACACTCAAACTCATACACTCACTAACAGACCCACCCAGAGACTCATACACTCACTCACAGACATCCTGCAAAACTCATGCACTCACTCACAACCCACTCAGCACTTAATGTATCCACTCAAAGACTGACTCACACTCATGGAGGCACTTGCAAACCCACTCAAATATGCTCACACCTACTCACAGACCCACTGGGTCACTCACTCAGACTCTCATGCACCCACTCAGACACCCAGAGACTCACTACCCACTCAGACACTCATGCACTCACTAACAGACTGACATACACACATGAAGGCACTCTCCAACCCACTCAGACACTCTCACTCCCACTCATAGACCAACTCAGACACTCATGCACCCACTCATATACCCACCCAGGCACTCACGTCCCCACTCACAGACCCACTCAGAGACTCACGCACCCACTCATGCATCCAGTGAGAAACATATGCAGCCACTCCCAGGCCTACTCAGACACTCCCACACCCATTGAGACACTCACACATTCACTCATACACCCACTGAGACACTCATGCATTCACTCACGCACTCACTCTCAAAGTGTACAGGTTACAGTTTGGAAATAAAATAGAAAAAACCTTAGAAATTTGCTGAAAAAAACAAAGGTTACAGGGACATTATAGTTAGGAAATAAAACATTTAAACACATTTGAAATTCACTGAAAAAACAAAGGCGATAAGGATTTTATAGTTAGGCTCAGACTTCACTCGCACAAAACCAGTGAAAATCAGCAGTTATTGTTACCTGAGCTAACTATAACTTATGTTCCCACAATGCACTGCTTATGACCTCTTTTATTACATTATCATCACATGGTCAGTGGCATCACTCATGACATCAAATGACGTCACTGATGACATCATCCACAGAACCACTCACACTCCCATAGAACCTCTCATACACCCACTCCCACTCTCACACAACCCCTCACATACCAGTACCAGTACTCACACAACTATACCATACCAATACTCACACAACAAATCATTCAACTGCAGAGCCACTCACACAACTACTCTCTTCCACTGCCACTCACACAACCACTAACCCACCCATACAGCCACTTATGATTCCACCCATTCACCAATACAGCCACTCACAGATCCAGTCATACAGACATACAGGAGCTTACACACCCACTCATATACCCTTACAGCCACTCACACACCCACTCAATCACCCATACAGAAACTCACACAGCCATTCACTCACCCATACATGTACTCTCTCACACACACACCCATACAGCCACTCACACTGCCACTCACTAATCAATACAGCTACTCACTCACTCGCCTATACAACCATTCACACATCCACAGAACCACTTAAATACCCATTCTCACATCCATACAATCAATCAATCAATGAATCAGGGGGTTATAAAGCACGCTACTCACCCATGAGGGCATAAAGGCAACCACTCACACACCCAACCACTCGCACCAACAGCCACACTCACAGACATTCACTCTCCAAATCAGCTATATACCCACTCACTTACCTATATACAAACTCAAACAGCTGCTCTCTCACCTATACAGCTACGTACACACCTACTCCCTCACCCATTCAGCCACTGACACAGCCACTCAGTCACCCATACAGCCACTCACAAGCCCACTCACATACCTATGCAGCCACTCACACAGCCACTAAGTCACCCATATAGCCATTGCCACACTCGCTCTCCAAAACAACCACTCACACAGCCACTCATTCACCCACACAGCTACCCACATACTTATAAATACATCCATATAGCCACGAACACACCCATAAAACCAGACATCTACTCACTCACTATTACAGACAGTCAGATAGCCATTCAGATGAGAAATGTTAGAAGCAGTATGACTAATTACTAGTACAGAAAGAATAGTAATTTAACTTATGCTGTAGGTTAGTACATATCTTTAAGTCTCAGAAACATTCACGAAACACGTATAGTCATGAGATGATGTCAACAGTGATGTCACTGATCATATCATGAGTGATGTAATATGTGAGGTCATGAGCCGTGCATTGGAGGGGCATAAGTTATAGTTTGCTCAGCTAATTATAACTGCTGCATTTTACTGGTTAAGTACGGGTGAACACTGAGCCTAACTATAACGTCACTAAAACCTTTGGTTTTCAGTGAATAGTTATATATATAAATGTATATATTTATATATATATATATATATATATATATATATATATATATATATATATATATATATATATATATATATACATATATATATATATATATATATATATACACACACACACATATATATATATATGTATATATACATATACATATGTACATTCAGTGATGTCATTTGAGTTTTCATGAGTGATGTCATCAATGATGTCACTGACCATGTCATGAATGATGTTATATGTGACATCATCACTAGTGGATTGCGGGCGCGAGAGTTACAGTTAGTACAACTAACTATAACAGAGAAATTTCAATGGTTTTGTATGAGTGAAATGTCCAGCTAACACCCCTAAAGCCTATGTTTTTTTCAGTGAATTTCTAAGGTTTTTTAAATGCTAATTCCTAATTATAACCTGCTTGAAACCTATGTTTTTTTCAGTGAATTTCAAAGGTGTTTTAAGTGATAATTCCAAACTATAACTTACCTGAAACCTATGTTTTTTTCAGTGAATTTCTAAGGTTTTTTAAAAGATAATTCCAAAGTATACCCTGCCTGAAACCCAAGGTTTTTTCAGTGATTTTAAAAGATGTATTCAATAAAAAAAATTAAATCTATTAATTGTTATATTTATTTCTTTGGTACTGATTTACAAATTTATTTTAGATATATTTATTTTTAGATGTCTTATATTTTTAGATTACATTACACATTATTAAAAAATTTATATATATATATTTTTTGTATATTTTCTAAAATATTTTTATACTATTTTCTGTTTTCTTTTTTTTACAATTTTTTGAGCAGTCCCGCATCCAACTCGCACCTCTCGATTGTTGTGCAGAACTTGGCTGCCATTTTACAATTGTTCTGTAAGATGCATGTAGGGTGTAGGGGTGTGTGGAATTTGCGCAATAGCGTAACGCAAATCTCTGTGAAACGGTAAAAAATCTCTGCGAACACGCAGAAATTCCACGAACACGTGGAATTGCTTGTTCGCAATGCTTTTTTACTGTTCGCAGTCGCTGTTTGCGTGCTTGGGGGAAATATCTCACGAACACACATTTGAGAACGTGAACAAGCAAAAAATTTCGTGAAGTTGCGGAAAGCAGAAGTTTGGGCAATTTCACGTTCTCCGGGGAACGCAAAATTACTCAAATCCTGCAAATTCCACGAGCGGAACAGAATTTACCGCCCAGGCCTAGTAGGGTGTGCGATGTGTGCGTATTTTCATGTACGATTGCTATGCGACCCGTACGTGACTTCAAGTGCACATGCATAATATAAGTATCATGCCACACCGCACGCGTGTGTTTCTGCATGACGTCATCAACGAGTTGGACGCACGACTCCCGCGAAATTTTACGATATAAAAAAGATATATATATGTATTTAAAATAAATATTAAGGGAAAAAAATAATATTCTTTTAGTTTTAATAAGCTTATATTACTATTATTTTACTTATTTTACGGCAGAGTCTGCGCACCCTACGCGCACCTGCTGGTTTTAAAAAAAAAATTGTGGGCCCTAAGTAGGTCTAGAGGGTAAAATTATTTCTACCCTGCCCCCTTTCTACGTTTTGCGCACATATTCCACTGACTTCTTTATCCTCGCTTCTATCGAGGCACAAAATGGCTGGCAACAGTTCCTGGTTTCAAATGTTGACAACCACTTGAAAGCCAATTAGCATACAGCGCATGATCTGAAGGGTGCGCTTAAGTACGATGACGATCCTCGCACACTCCGCAGATCCATCGCGCCCATAAATATACAAATTACTTTAGTTGTAATTTTAACAGGAACTACTGAACAGATTGACACCATTTAAGCAAAAGGCACAAGTCTGAACTGAGGACTACCTCTTTGCCAATTTTGGTTTAATTCTGTTCAGCCGTTCGGGCTGTAGCTGTGGCTAAAGGTAGGTAATGCATATATATGTGTGTGTGTATATATATATATATGTGTTTATATTTATATATATATATATTTATATATATATATATATAAATTATATATTATTACCTACTGGTGGTCGCCAGTAGGTAGTTATAGTTAGGATCATTTTCCATAGGAAATCCGCAACATTCTATTGGGAATGACTTTGGCGCGGATTGAGGGATCTGCCTGTAATTTTCCTTAAATTTGCCTCGCTGCGCTCCGCTTCTTCCCTGAAAGGTTGGGGGGGATTCGTCAAGCGGGGGCCGAGATAAAAGGGGGGCCCCAAAATGGGTTTTCCCCATGTTAATTTCCATGTGGCGGTTGGACTCACTTTTAGCCCGAACGGCTGAATGGATTTCCACCAAACTTGGCAAAATTGTAGGGACTGGTAGCCCGATGTGGGTTTGCTATGTCTCAAGATATGTGCTCCAGTGGATTTTCAGTAATTTAGGTTAAAAAAAGATATATATCTATAAGCGCGCCCCGGCACGCGCACCTGGGCGTGCTCCAGCGCGCTACGCGAGTATGCGAGCGGAAAGCTGATTGGCTCTTGGGTGTCTGTCAACGTTCCAAACAGTCCGGAGCGGCCGCCATCTTGTGTCTCGGTAGGATAGAGACACAAGAGGTGGCAAAAACAAAGGGGGAAATGACCATAAAGGGGCAGAGTAGACCCCCCCTGACCCCTTAGGTTTGATGTGGGGGCTATAAAAGGGCCCCGCGGGACAAAAAAAAATTTTGATTTGCGCAGGGGGAGCACCCGGTACGCGCACCGGGGAGCGCATCGGGAAGCGTACCATGGGGAAAAAAGAATGACAGAGTTTTTAAAAAATGTAGCCTTTTTAAAAAAATTGGAGGTAGTTCTGAAAAGAACTGTTTTTTTCTTCTTTTTGTTGTTTTATATTTTTTTTAATGTTTTTTGAACATTTTGTACTTTTTTGGCTTTTATGAACTATTTTATATCTTTTTTGTTATTTTTATGGGGAAAAACAACAAACAGGGAATTGAAAATGGCTCAACTGGAGCAAAGAAAAATCTGGAAAAAATTATGGATTTTTGGGGCATTTGTGGTTGTCACCAGCACGGTTGATGAGCGTTATGCTTTGCTCACCATAGGTGATGGTCTTACCACAAAAAATACAAGTGATCTTGTATTGCCCAAACTTTGGTTGAATGTTTGGGACCATCTTCCTTGTCTCTGGTCCCGATGGAGTGGTTTGCTTTCGTTTGGAGGTGCTGGGTGAAGATTGGGGAGGGAGCTGATTGGCTCTTGGGTGTCTGTCAACGTTCCAAACAGTCCGGAGCGGCCGCCATCTTGTGTCTCGGTAGGATAGAGACACAAGAGGTGGCAAAAACAAAGGGGGAAATGACCATAAAGGGGCAGAGTAGACCCCCCCTGACCCCTTAGGTTTGATGTGGGGGCTATAAAAGGGCCCCGCGGGACAAAAAAAATTTTGATTTGCGCAGGGGGAGCACCCGGTATGCGCACCGGGGAGCGCATCGGGGAGCGTACCATGGGGAAAAAAGAATGACAGAGTTTTTAAAAAATGTAGCCTTTTTTAAAAAATTGGAGGTAGTTCTGAAAAGAACTGTTTTTTTTCTTCTTTTTGTTGTTTTATATTTTTTTTAATGTTTTTTGAACATTTTGTACTTTTTTGGCTTTTATGAACTATTTTATATCTTTTTTGTTATTTTTATGGGGAGAAACAACAAACAGGGAATTGAAAATGGCTCAACTGGAGCAAAGAAAAATCTGGAAAAAATTATGGATTTTTGGGGCATTTGTGGTTGTCACCAGCACGGTTGATGAGCGTTATGCTTTGCTCACCATAGGTGATGGTCTTACCACAAAAAATACAAGTGATCTTGTATTGCCCAAACTTTGGTTGAATGTTTGGGACCATCTTCCTTGTCTCTGGTCCCAATGGAGTGGTTTGCTTTCGTTTGGAGGTGCTGGGTGAAGATTGGGGAGGGAGCTGATTGGCTCTTGGGTGTCTGTCAACGTTCCAAACAGTCCGGAGCGGCCGCCATCTTGTGTCTCGGTAGGATAGAGACACAAGAGGTGGCAAAAACAAAGGGGGAAATGACCCCAAAGGGGCAGAGTAGACCCCCCCTGACCCCTTAGGTTTGATGTGGGGGCTATAAAAGGGCCCCGCGGGACAAAAAAAATGTTGATTTGCGCAGGGGGAGCACCCGGTACGCGCACCGGGGAGCGCATCGGGGAGCGTACCATGGGGAAAAAAGAATGACAGAGTTTTTAAAAAATGTAGCCTTTTTTAAAAAATTGGAGGTAGTTCTGAAAAGAACTGTTTTTTTTCTTCTTTTTGTTGTTTTATATTTTTTTTAATGTTTTTTGAACATTTTGTACTTTTTTGGCTTTTATGAACTATTTTATATCTTTTTTGTTATTTTTATGGGGAGAAACAACAAACAGGGAATTGAAAATGGCTCAACTGGAGCAAAGAAAAATCTGGAAACAATTATGGATTTTTGGGGCATTTGTGGTTGTCACCAGCACGGTTGATGAGCGTTATGCTTTGCTCACCATAGGTGATGGTCTTACCACAAAAAATACAAGTGATCTTGTATTGCCCAAACTTTGGTTGAATGTTTGGGACCATCTTCCTTGTCTCTGGTCCAGATGGAGTGGGTTGCTTTCGTTTGGAGGTGCTGGGTGAAGATTGGGGAGGGTTGCTGGCCAGTTCTCTCACCTCTGCCGCAGCATAGTTGTTGGGATGCCTGCGCTGCATGTGCCGAATCATGGTGTTTTTACCAAATGAGTATTTTTTATTAGGGTTACCCCTTGAAAGTTCCATCTTACAGATTAGGCAAGTCACCTTTGGCGCATTGACTTTCTTCTTGCCCTCTGGGATGGAAAAAAACTCCCATACAATGTGCTGCTTTGGCCTATATGGGGTATTGTCTTCTGGTAGGAATCTCCAACTCCCCTCCTCCTCCTCCTCTTCTTCATCTCCACCACTGTGGTGTTGTGGTGGTCCTCTTGGTGGTGGTGGTGGTGGTGCAGATGCTCCAGCTGCTGCTGCTACTGTAGCCATTTTAAAGTACAAAATATTATTCACAGATCTCCAAACAGGTCTTCCTCAGTCAAAGGACAAAGTCAGAATAAGGAAAAAAGGTGGGGTCTTTCATCATTTGGAAAAAAAACTGTCCTGAACCAATGAAAAGTGTTATTTTCAGGTCACATGACCCGGGCTTTTATCATTTGGAAACCAAAACTGTTCTGCACCAATAAAAAGTGTTATTTTCAGGTCACATGACCGGACGCGCTTACACTACGCTCAACCGGGCGCGCCCGGGGGCGCGCCCCGGGGCACGTCGTGTAAGCGCGTCCGATACTTACGTTGCGCGATCGTATTCGCTCGAGTGCTTCCGGGTGCTCTTACGCCGTACGTTTCACGCGGACGCGGCTACGCGATACGTCACGATGATGTTTTCGTTCGCGGCAATAGCACTAACGGGACGCTCACCGGTGCACGTCTTGGGGCGCGCCGCAAGACTGCGCTTACCAGTGCGCTCACCGGGACGCACACCGGGAGCGCTCCAGGGCAAAATAAAAACAACAAAAAAAAAATCATGAACAATATCCATAAAAAAAATAGTATTGCATAAATATAGAATATAGGATTCATTTTATAAAATATTACATTTCATAGCTATAGAAATTTGCTTTTAAAAAATCTTTGAAATTCACTGAAAAAAACATAGGTTTCACACCAGTTATAGTTAGGATTTAGCATTTTAAAAACCTATGAAATTCACTGAAAAAACCATAGGTTTCACACCAGTTATAGTTAGGAGTTAGCATTTAAAAAACCTATTAAATTCACTGAAAAAAACCATAGGTTTCACACCAGTTATAGTTAGCTGGAAATTTTACTGACATAAAACCATTGAAATTCCACGTTATAGTTAGTTGGACTCGCTATAACTTGCGCGCCTGCAATGCACTTCTGATGACGTCACATATTACATCACTCATGACATGGTCAGTGACATCACTCATGACATCACTGATGACACCATCCAGTGAATGTGTGTCTTTCTGAAAAATAAATATGTTTTATATATGTATTTGTAAAGGTCAATGGACGAATAAATGTTTAAATAAGTGTGTAAATGGATTTTTTTAAATAAAATATTAATTGGTTAACTGGCTTATAAAGTGTATCTCAGCAAATTAAATATATAGCTAATTATTGCTATTTTAAGGTAATTAATAGAAAAATTGCACACAGGATAGTATAATATGTGCAAATATGCAATTTGTGCAAAAATAGCAAATGTGCAAAATACGTAAAATAGAAAGCAGGACGAAATAGGGATAACATTGTTGTTTAAAAAAATGTATGCTTGCTTACAGTACAAAATACATGCTATCCACATATTATGCAAACTTCATTTGTAAATGTGCAAACTATGCAATCCTCTGTTATAAATTTTTTACTAGGAGCAATCAATTAATATATATTCAACAATTCTATATGAATATACAGGCCAAATGTAATAAACCATAAAATGCAACCATGTTTACAAACTGTGATATAAAGTGAAAAAGTTCATATATACAAAAGATAATATTGTGCAATCTGGGAGGTCTTGGAGGACTGTATAAAGCAGGGGACATAATTACAGTGCAACTTCTTGTTCGACAATGCAGTTGACGGGCTTCAGAGAAAAAAAAACGAATCGCATGGATGGGCATCTCATCTAAAAGGGGTACAAAGTTGCTTGTGTCACATTGAGAATAAGTTACATAAATATTTGTGCAAATATATAGTGACATAAGAAAAACTTGCAAATCATGTAAACACCATACTTAAAAAACAATATCAGGATACACAGTAAGGGGTATATATTTTCGAGGCCCACCCATGAGTTTACAGATTAATGGAACCACAGTTCTATATTTGGACACCTTCTCGTATATACCTTCCCCATGTTACAACTAGGATCCTGATATGTACGTTAGTCCGACTGAATACATCTTACAAGAAATTATGTAGGTCTTCCGTGTTGTTAAGACTGTTTGTGGACTTACTGTCAAATTCTAGAATGTATTGTGATTCCAGCTGTCTCAAACGCTTTTCTCTATTCCCACCTCTCTGTAGAGGGGGAACTGAGTCTATTACAAAATATTTAAGACAGTCCAGGTTGTTGGCATGTACTTTTTTGAAGTGCCGAGCTACTGGGTAGCTGGAATCACTATTGACAATAGCCCTAAGATGTTGGAGAATACGTGCATATGCTGGTAGCTTTGTGCTCCCAATGTACAATAGACCACATGTACATGATAAAACATATACTGCAAAATCCGTTTGACACGTGAAGTGTCCTGTGATGGGTCTTTCATTGGGGCTGAAGGGAACTTTGTATTTATTTTTGTTTATTCCAAACTTACAAGCCCTGCAAGTCGAACATTTAAAAAATCAGTTTTTAGGTTTAAGCCAGGTGTTTTTGCTTGTTTCCAAATTATTGTCATTTTTAAGGTCCATTTTCATTGACTTTGCCTTTCTAAATGTAATAGTAGGCCTGCTCCCTAAGATAGGTGCCAGAACCCCATCAGTTTGTAGAATCAACCAATTTTTATTGATTATCCCCCTCACTTGTTTGTGGTGTTTACTGAGAGTCATGATTATTCTGGGGGCCGTTTGTTCAATGAGGGCACTTGGTGATATTACACCTACATCATCCAAGCTTGCTTTCCCCTCCAAAAGGGGACTCACTGGACCTGATTTTAGCTTTCCTACCAGCCACTTCAAGTATTTTTTGACTATATTCTCTCTTGGTGAATCTGTTTAACAGGTCAGCCGACCATTTATCATATTCTTATGTTGTGCTGCAAATCCTTTTGACCCTCAGGAGTTCCCCATAAGGGTTTTTATTGATGACGTGTTGGGGATGGCTACTAGTGGTATGAAGTGTTGTGTTGCCTGCTGTTATTTTCCTATGAAGTGTAGTCTGCATGATACTACCTTCAATGTATACTGTAGCATCCAAAAATTACACACTAGATGCACTGATGTTAGATGTAAATCTTAAATTAAGGACATTGTTGTGTAACAGTGAAATACATTCTTTTGCACTTGTAACATCGCCCTTCCAAATTAAAAACACGTCATCGATATATCTATACCATTGAGTCCCTTTAGTGTTAAAAATTACACCATGAGTCCCTTTCAGAACCTGCTCCTCCCACAAGCCCACATGTAAACATGCGTAGCTTGGGGAGAAGCAGGAACCCATGGCCACACCTCGTTTTTGTAAAAACAATTCCTTGCCAAAGAAAAAATAGTTGTTAAACAAACACCATTTGATGAGTACTAACAACATCAGATTATGAGGGTAAAAATTCAGTGGTCTTGTGTCCAAGAAATGTTTTACAGCTGCTATACCAGTTTGATGATCTATACTGGTATAGAGTGCTTCGATGTCAAGCGTGATAAGTAAATGCCCTTCATTCCAATTTATGATTTTCAGTTTGTTGAGGAAGTCACCGGTATCTTTCAAACATGATGGGAGACCTTGTACTAATGGCTGGAGATAGAAGTCCTCGTATTTGCTGATGTTTTCGCTTACTCCCCCTATCACTGAAATTATAGGTGGACCCGGAGTGGAATTCACCTGTTTATGTATCTTAGGTATAACACAGTGCTCAATCACTGTTTGTTATCAGTGAGCAATGGCACGGACGTGCCCGAAACGCGTCTGAAGACAGATACCACTTTATGCACTAATAAAAGCATTCATAAAGAAGAAGTCTGACTCTGGCCTATTTCTGCTGTCTGCGTACCTGTCTGTGCTCGAGGCACCTGGGAGGCAAGTTGGAATGCATATACATCAGGATTTGGTCGGTTCCTGAACACGCAGTCCCCTCCACCGGAAAGTAGGCTGACGATAATACGGACCTTTTTGGGGTTCCTTTTCTCTGTGAACAACGGATGTCAGCCCCCTGCACGTCACGGAGTAACGAGTAAAGTCAGCACCGTAGAGGCGCAGCCGAGGCAGTAGTCGGAGGGCGAACCACGGCAGCCACAACAACGGTGAGAGACATCGTGGTGACTCACATGCCGGTTGAGGAGGTGCCAGAATAGTCAGCATTGGGGTGTTTGAGTCATATGACACTTCGCATGCCAGCATATTGCAACAAATAACTACAGTGGTATCATGTCGGAAGAACGGGAAAGAGAGGAAGCCTTTGATGCTCTGTTTCTTAATTTGCCTAAGGTCGGGCAGGGAAGTAACACTAATAAAAAACCAGAGACTAATGAGAATCCTGATGTCAAAATACTTTTGAAAGGACTTGAAAAAAACAGTAGAGGAGAGCTCACCAAATGGTGGGAAATAAGATCACTAGAGAAGTACCATGAGGTGGGGAGAGTTCCGCGCGGCCTGCGCATTATGCTTGTCCCGAACTTTGAGAATCCCAACCCGCTGTTACTGAAAGCCTGGGCCGAAAGTAACCTTGACGCTTCTATGCGCTTAGTTTGCCTGTTAGTCAAATTTGCTAAAATAGACCGACAGACAAATTTGGATGAGGTCGCTCGCATAAGCGAAGAATTGAAGAAAGAGCAATTTAACAAAGATCGGGCACACATTGATAAACCAATCAAAGAAATGAAAGAACGTCTAAAAAAGCAGGAAGACGTCATCAAAACAAGGAAGGCCTATAGGTTTGCTCGCGATCAGCAGGATTACGAGTTGGGCCAAATCTTTACATTTGCCCGGAAATTCGACCAAATGCGCAAACAAAGAGCCACAGCATCTTATACAAGGACAACAGTGCCCAGTGCAGCAGCAGGCGTGAGCGAATCAACCGCTTCCGGGTCAGACACCAGTCTAGTGCCGAGTGAAAATGAATCAGAAGACAGTGTCCCAGGTTCAAAACGAGGGGATATGGGGCACTTGACCCTTGCCGAAGAAATAGAGTACATCCGTATGCAACAGAAGTCCACTCTGCGACCGAGGACTCAAAAGCAAACACAAGACGAAGGAGGAATGCAAGGCAGAGACAGTGGCGCAGGTGCGCCACAACAAAAAGGGAGACAACAGAAGAAACGTTTTTGGAAAAACAAAAAATAATGGATGAGAACACCATCATCAACCTGACAGAAATCGACCTAACCTCAGCAGAAAAAGTTACTATCCCTAGGTCTTTCCTACTGCCCGGAGAGTAATTTCAGTTACTGCAACACAAGAATAGACATATTCAAGTTCATCCGCAAAATTAAACTTAAAAAATACTATACCATCAAAACCAGCTTGGAAACTAAAAAGAATTTAGATCGAAGGAAAAAAGTGACCTCAGTGGATTACAAGCAAAGGATGTGGGGCTAATGCGTGCCTTACATGGATTGCGTGATGAAGAAACCAATCTGAGCAGTACTCAAGATATAGCTGAGCAAGAGGGCTTATCATTGGATCATCCATCTTCAAGCCCTTTCAAACCCAGGTCAACATTTATCCCCAACATGCCAAGGGACGCTATTGACGTGTATGCAGATAGGGTGATAGATAAACTAAAGACACTACAACATAAAATGTCAAGATCTCACAATTTGCCCTCTAACACAATGAAAAAGTATACAGCATTGATGAAGACACTGAAAGACAATAAAAACATCATAATAAATCAGTCCAACAAGGGTGGGAACAATGTGATTTGGGGCAAAAAAATATATATTGAGGAAGTGAATAGACATTTGAGCGACCAAGCATGTTATTTAAAAACAGACATGGTGGAAGTGAAACACATCCAAGAAATGTATCGCAATGATTTGCATCAATGGAAGCGGGACGGACCTATTTCCAAGGACGAACTCAAATTCCTTTACAAAGAATTTCCCGTACTCCCCAAAATGTACTTTATTCCTAAGTTGCACAAACAACAAACCCCTGTACCAGGCAGACCCATTGTGTCTGCAATCAACAGCACCTTTGAGAACACATCTAAATATATTGGCCACTACCTGCAAGAGTTTGTGATATAAATACCAGCGTATATCAAAGACACAATAGAGTTCCTATTCCACATCAGTCAATGTTCATGGTCGGATGACCTCTTATTCGTAACCATGGATATATCAACATTGTATACCAGTATAGCTCATACTGATGGTATAAGAGCCATGCAATCTTTCCTAGACAAACGCCCTCTAGAGATGTACCGGCACAACAAGATGCTCATCAAGATGGTTGACAAATGTCTAAATAACAATGTTTTATTATTTAACAACATGGTATATAAACAACTGCGTGGCGTAGCGATGGGTGCATGTTTCTCCCCCAGCTATGCGGGGCTTCACGTAGGCTGGTGGGAGGAACATGTACTCAAAGCACAACATGTGGACTATTGGATCAATAATGTTGTGAGGTATTGGAGGTATATTGATGACGTCTTCGTCATTTGGCAGGGAACTGTGGCACAGGCTAACGATTTTGTTAGAGATATCAATACAAATACACTGAACCTCAACTTCACTGCTAACATCAGTCCTAAAGAAGCTAATTTTTTGGATGTGCTTTTGGAAATACAAGAGAACAGGATAGTCACGAGCCTGTATCGTAAAATCACGTCTATATGTGCCTGAGTGTAAGAAAAGTTAGTTGTCGGGCAAAATGAAAGGCCTAACGACATTAGTTGCTCTTCTGCTTTGGACAAAACGAGGTCTGTCAAATTAATTACCGTGTTCTGTTGCCTCATTGGGGTTTGTTCCAGTTCCTCCGGGAGTTGCCCCTTGCTGCGCCTCGCTTTGGAATTGCGCCTCCTGTTGCGGCGTTTTTGGCTGCTTCTCTGCTTTGTTGTTGTTGTTGAGGGTTGCGGAGGCGGAGGGAGTACCTCCGGTCCTCGCTGACAAAATTCAGCTCATCCACACGGAAAAATCTGGCAGGTCGCAGGCATCAGTAGAGACCACTGATCTATTGTCCTCAGAACCACTGGTGGAAGTCAGAGAAGCATTGTCAAATTCTGTGGCCTCGTTGATTGCATTGGCGGGTTGGCCCTTCGCCTGCCCGGTTTTCTGTTGTCCAGACATTGCTTTTCGTTTGTAGGAATCATATTTGCGGGCAAAAGTGAATATGCGACCCGTCGCATGGTCGCGTTGGTCTCTCGCAAATTTTTGTATTTTCCGTTCCTGGATAGATTCTTCATATTTTTTCAAACGAGCTTCAATCTCCTTCCTGGTTTTAGTGATCAGGTCAGTTTCCCCCGTGGCTTCTAATAAACCATTGATCCGTTCTATTTCTACCAACAGGGTCTCTCTGTCAGATTGAGCGTATTTAATTAAGATATGCGGCATGTTCCTTGAGGCTTATAAATTGTTGTCAGCCCATTCTTGTAGCATCTTGGGGTCTGGATTATCGTAGGTGGGAACGATTAGTACTCTCAGACCCCATTTTTAAATGTGCTTTAAAAGCTGTCTTTGCTGATGCACTTGGCTTTTATCTATTATTGTATCCGAAACGTGTTCTTTTTTTATCATGTAAAGGTTTTAATTAACTGTATTATGATTAATAAATACAATACAACTTTAAATTGTGAATACATACAAAATGTAATTTTTTCATTTTTTTGTTTCTCTTTTGGTATGTCTTTTTTTGTTTTTTCTAATGGTGTTTATTTAACTGGAAAATCACGTTACTAGGTTATAATATATAATGTTTCACTACTATGTTCTTTAAATATGTTTTACTTGCTTAAGTTGCCATATGGGAAATTGCTTGGTATGTTTCTTTAATTTGAAGCAATCTCAGCTTTATTTACCTTTGTGTGTGTGATTGAGTCAATGTTTGCTATTTTCCACTTTGTGTGCTTTCATATTGTAAGCAGTATAAAAAATGTCATCAGGGATGTCACTAGTGACAGCATATAAAATGTCTTCTGTGAATTTTGAGGGATTTTATTGGGATTTCAACACCTTTTTAGATGTCTCCTTTATAATCTTCTTTTGTGTATCTTTCCTTTAGAAATGTATATTTCTTTGCTGCATGGTGTTCATGCTTTTACTTTGCAGATCGAGTCTACTTTTATTTTTGTGAAGTAACTATTCAATAACCGATTATATTCTTTGTTTTATTAGTATGTTTTTGATTGTTTTTGTGCTTGTCTCGTTTCTTGTTGCTACTCTTGCATCTGTTTCAATCAATCAATCAGGTGGCTAGTAGAGCGCGACTACTCACCTGCTAGGTTCTCAAGGTGCTGGTGGGGGGAGAGAACTGATGGTCTGTCCAAGGCGCTGGTGTTCAGTCAAAGAGCCAGGTCTTGAGGTACTTCCTGAGGCGAGGCAGTGACGTAGATTGCCTGAGGAAGAGTGTTCCAGGTCTTTGCTGCAAGGTAGGAGAGGGATTTTCCTCCAGACATGGTCTTGTGGATACGAGGGAGGATAGCCAGGGCCAGTTGACTGAGTAGCTGTCTCTGACAGGTGCATGGAATGCAAGGCAGTGGTTAAGGTAGCAGGTCCTGCATCGTATAGTGCTTTGTAGGCATGTGTGGGGAGCTTGAAGGTCATTCTTTTGTTGACTGGGAGCCAGTGGAGGTGTCTCAGGTAGCCGGTGATGTGGCTGTGGCAGGGAATGTTGAGGATGAGTCTGGCGGAGGTGTTCTGAATGTTATGTAGTTTCTTGAGGAGTTTCTGGGTGATGCCGACGTAGAGTACGTTGCCATATCCGAATCTGTTGCTAATGAGTGCATGAGTGACTTTGTTTCTGGACTCGATGGGGATCCACTTGAAGATCTTTCGGAACAGGCCTATCATGTGGAAGCAGGATTCTGTTTATAATTAAATATTTGGCTTTCTTGATTATTTGAGAAGCAAAATATTTTGTAAATCATACCGTACTATTCTGAATATAACTGTCAATAAAGCTGCTGTTCTATTTCCTTAGCTATCAGTTAGACCCAGGATCCCTGGGTGGCTAATGTAGGTACCTTAGGCAAAATAGGGAACTGCTGTTCCACGTCAGGGTAAGGAAGGTGCCCTTCTGAGATAGTCCCCAGTCACCCCCTCGGTAGCTTGGCACGAGCAGCCAGGCTTATCTTCAAGGCAAATGTGTAAAGTATTTTCAACCACGCTCACAACAACCCAATGATGACACCAAAAATAGACTCCACACGAGTTTTATAAACACAAGTATAAATTTGATATAAAAGATATATGATAAGACCACACAATATAAATCCAACATATGAATATGTGTACTATATCTCCTGGCCGGTTGTTAGGCCAGCCAGCCCTTGTATGCTCTAGGGGTTTTAAACAGCACTTCTAAACATTCTCCTGTAATCCTAATATCATGTTATACAGTTTGTAATACAAGAATCAGACACTTATGCAATGTGAAAATAATGTAAGGCGTAACACAGCAATCAGATACTAGGCAATGTAAAAAGAATGCAATGCGTAATGCAACAACTAGGCACTTTGCAAGGTAAAACTAATGCAATGTGTAATACAACCACCAGGTACATTGTCATGCAGAAATAAGGCAATGCGTAATACACTAATCAGGTATTTCATTATGCAGGAATAAAGCAATGAGTAATACGCTAATCAGGTAGTTCGTTATGCAGAAACAATGCAATGTGGCACACGACAATCAGGTAGTTTGTTAAGCAGGAATAATTCCATGCGTCATACACTAATCAGGTAGTTTGTTATGCAGGAATAATTCAATGCATAATACTCTAATCAGGTACTCCGTTATGCAGAAATGATGCAATTTGAAATATGACAGTCAGGTACTCTGTTATGCAGAAATGGAATAATGCGTAATACACTCAGGCACCGATCACTGTGCCTTAGGCGGTCTCTCCACCTCTCCTTCTGACTTGCAGTCGGCCTCTCAACAGTTGGCCCCAACACGGGTATATGTAATCAACAAGCATTGGAAATGCAATAGGTCTTGCATTAGGAAAGTTTGAGCTATTGGTCTTATAAATGACTTTTTTTTATTTATGTGTTGTTTTTTAAAATATCTAAATTAATAGCTTTGTCATTTACAATGCCAATAGTTATAACTTTCGCAAATGTGACACCTATAGCATTTGTAATGCAACATGTTTTGTATTTACGTGACTTAGATGTATTGATATTACAAATAACAATGGCTTTTAACTTTTTTAAATAATTATTACTTAAATAAAAGTGATTGTAATTTATAATGGCAATAGCTTAAACTTTTGTAAATAACTTTAGTGAAGATTATGTTCAGTGTATTTTATTGTGACGAAAATCCAAGAACAGAAGTGAAATATTAACATCTTTTTTGACATTTGTAATAAACATTGAGAGAACATATTTGAACCAGTGATGTTGTGGTGATGCTGAGTGATGCTGTGGTTGTGCTGAGTGATGCTGTGGTGGTGCTGTGGTGGTGCAGAGTGGTGCTGTGGTGGTGCAGAGTGGTGCTGTGGTGGTGCAGAGTGGTGCTGGGTGGTGCAGAGTGGTGCTGTGGTGGTGCAGAGTGGTGCTGTTGTGGTGCAGAGTGGTGCTGTGGTGGTGCTGAGTGGGAGATGGGGAGAGGGAAAAAAGGAGAGCAGGGAGAGAGAGAGGGGGAGAGAGGAGAGAGAGAGGGGGATTGAGGAGAGAGAGGGGGAGAGAGACAGAGACGGGGAGAGAGGAAAGGAAAGAGGGAAAGAGAGAGGGAAGTGAGGGAAAGGGAGAGAGGGAAAAGGAGAGAAGGTAGAGGGAGAGAGGAGGGGAAGAAGAGAGGAGGAGGAAGAGAGCGAAGGACGAAGGGGAGAGAGAGGGAAGGGAGAGAGGGAGAGAGAGAGGAGAGCAGGCAGAGGGGGAGATGGAGAAAAGGTAGAGCAGGGAGAGGGAGAGGGTAAAGAGATGGAGAGAGGAGCAAGAGGGGGAGAGAGGAGAGAGATGGGGAGAGAGGAGAGAGAGGGGGAGAAAGAGACAGAGACGGGGAGAGAGGAGAGGGAAGAGAGGGAAAGGGAGAGAGGGAAGTGAGGGAAATGGAGAGAGGGAAAAGGAGAGAGGGTAGAGGGAGAGAGGGAGGGGAAGAAGAGAGGGGGAGGACGAGAGCGAAGGACGGAGGGGAGAGAGAGGGGAGGGAGAGAGGGAGGGAGAGAGAGAGGAGAGCAGGCAGAGGGGGAGATGGGGAGAGGGAGACCAAGATGCGAGTTCCTCCTGCAAACTAGCTTGAAAAGCCCGAGCTCGGGGTGTGGTGGGTTGAGTCTGCACGGGCACACCATGCGAGCAGCTGCAGCCCTGGCAGGGCAATGTAGTAAAAGTCTGTGGGAATCCTGTAAATATAGTACCTTTCCAATTCCCCTGGGACTGTACTTCATTACATGGTGCTCACAGCAACAAACAATATGAGAGTGGGGGCCAGTGATGGACGGCACGCTGTTCCTTTAAATCCTTTGAAAAAGATTTTATCAGTACTAGCCTTCAGAATGTCAATCCAAGCAAACCAATTTTGTGCAGCAATAAAATCAGGGTTTAGGAGGATGAGGATGAAGAGGGGTGAAACTCCCTCAGTGTGAAGTCTCTGTGCATGCACTGTCCAGACACAGCAATGTATTTAAAAAGTAGATCTCTTCATTACAGCCGCATGCTGCAGAACTCTTGTAGGCACAAACACAACTAATGAAAAAAATAAATAAGCAAGTGCAGCCGAAGCGGACAGCGCTTGTGCAACTAATTAAATAAATAAATATACAAGCACGGCCAAAGCAGACCATGCTTGTGCAACTGAATAAATAAATAAATAACCAAGCGCATCCGAAGCGGACAGCGCTTGTACAATTTAGTAAATAAATAAATGAATACCTCAAAAGGTCGGAACGCTCCAATGGCTAGGGCAGTGCAGCAATAAAATCAGGGTTTAGGAGGTGAAGAGGAGTGAAACTCCTACAGTGTGAAATCTGTGCATGCACTGTCCAGACACAGTAATGTATTTAAAGAGTAGCTCTGTTCATTACAACCGCATGCTGCAGAACTCTTGTAGGCACAAACACAACTAATGAAATAAAAAAAAAACGAGACATGGAAACAAGCGCATCCGAAGCGGACCGCGCTTGTACAGGATATCAAATAAAACTGGGCTGCAATTTATCTTTCAACATGGTTATTCCACCTGAAAGACAGAACAGTGTTCACAAGTGCTTACTTTAAAAACAGTTTGTCCTTCCTTGACTATAAACAAAATAAACCTGCATCCGTTTCCAAGAATGAATTCCTATAGGAAGAGTGAAACAATTCTTTCAGGCTTAGCAAAATGGTTATTTTTGGCCTTTGCCGAGATTATAGTTCAGGTATGTTGGACTGCGAAGGCTGAAGCTGTAAATTCGAGGTCTCAACCTTAATTTCTCAGGATTTACTATGACACAGCAGAACATGTGGCGAAGCAATGCACCAGCTTTGCCATGAACAGCAAAAAACTAGGCAGCTTCACATTGGACAATTCCTGTTGTCACAATCAGACAATCTGTAAATGAGTCAGCTTGTACTACTTAGGAAATGGTCTTAGTGGGGGGTCAGATTTCTTGAACATTTACAACTTCCCGAGCCCCAGTCGATGCGGATGGGTCCCTGACATACCTGGCCTTGCACAAGACATTCAGGCGGGTTATTTCAAGGACGAACACTGACGAAGCTCAGATGTGGCCAGACAATGTGCTTTCCGCTCCGAGAAAGAGCCGCAGGTTGTGGATTTGGCAGCTCGGCTACAAGTCGAGACAACACCTGCACACTGTACTGGCTGGGAAGGTCTAGCTAGCGTCCGACAGCCTCTCAATTCGTGTATGGTGGTTTGGGGGTGGGAGGGGCGAACTCAATGTGAAGGAGACAGATCTCCAGCAGTTTAAGCAGCGAATGAATGCATGAATCCTCGATCAATGGACAAGAAGGATTCTTAGCCAGGTGCAAGTGCACACGCAGCCAGAAAACCCTATACAGAGGCTGGGGCATTTCACAGATGTCCACCATGCCACCACATGCCAGCATACATAAATATACAGTTCACCCACTAGTACGAAGCAAAACGCAAACAAGACGGAGGGCATTGCTGTGGGGAGGCGGGGAGAAATGCGACACGGCGAGCAGGGGTGGGGGCGGAGCGGGGAGAGCGGAGATGAGGGTGTGAAGCAGAAGGGCCTTTGAACTGAAGCTAAGCTTCACTTCAAAGGCGTGGGAGGAGCGCGGCTGAGGGAACAGATGGCGATTTGATGATGTGCACGCGCATTTTAGGTCAATGCGCTTGCGCATTGACCTAAAAGCGCACGGGCACAGCACCAAATCGCCCAGTTGGGTAAAGTCTGTTTAAGTCGCTATAGTCTCGCTCCGCTCAATGCGCATGCGCATTGAGAGGCGAGACCTAAAAAGTGCAGCTAGGCACAACGGACCCTGTACTGCCGCTCCCTTGGCAATAGGGGCAGCAATACAAGCCAAAGCAGAGGCTCCCGCTGCCGGAATGAGAGAGAGGCCAAGAGCATCTCCCTCCGAGCCCACACCCCACTTCAGGAGTCGACACACATTACCTGGGGGGCAAAAACGCGCTCACCTCTCCTCATCCAGTAGCTGGGCCTCCAATGCAATCCTTGTGAATTGGCAACTCCGGGCTCGGGCCGGCTGCTCAGCTCCTCCAGGGCTGCCGGTTCTGGCCGCTACGATTACGAAGATCTCAGGCTGCCACACAGAGTCACTGAGACTTTCTTGAGCTTCAGCAGCACGATCACCGGGCACTCCACATGAAGTTCTCAGGCTGCACGAAGATCACACGCACAGCATCGCTGAGACTCACTTAAACTCCGGGATCATGTTAACAAGGCAAATCATCACGAAGGTCTCATGTGCACAAAGCACACGCACATCAGCATCAATGAGACTCACTTGGATTCTGGTGCACACAATAAATGGACAATCCTCACAAAGGGGTTCAGGATGGAAAAAGCACACGCACACCACGTCACTGATCCTTGCTTGGTCCACGATCACAGGGCACACCTTACGAGAGTGTCAGGTTACAACAAGCTCGCACACACAGCACGCCTGAGACTCTCCTAGAAACTTTTGTGTTTCAGCAACAGGGAGCCAGTTCACCTTGGGCCCTTGGGGATAAGTTACTTAAGGACACAGCACAGCAAAGTCCTTACAAGCAGGGGACACAGCACACAGCAAAGTCCCTTTACCCTTTCCTTGGGCAAAACAGCAAACTGCAACCCAGCCCCAGAACACACAGCAAGGGTCAGTCCTTTCCTTCAGTCTCTTCAGTTGTTTCTTCCTTGCCAAAAGTTCCTCTTGGCCACAAAGCAGCTCCAGTCTTGTTCAATCTTGATCAAGCCATTCTCCAAAGTTCAGGGGCTTCAGCTCTCATACCTATACCCCTCAATGGATTTGAAGTCTTTGTGTTTCAGGGGGCACTGCCCCTGTTCAAACCAGTTCTGCGTGCCTCCCTGCCAGTGACACCTTCTTCCTTTGATTACTGGAGGTCTGGATTCTCAATCACTCAGCAGGAGATGGGACAATTGTTTTTTAGCAGCAACCCAGGCCTCTTCACCTCTAGGGGCTACTCCTCCCCCTACACTCCAGATGCAGGTCAGCCTGTTGCTGTCTCACCTCCTCCCCGGGGTCAAGACAGTCCCCAGATCCTATTGCTTTAAATCCAGTCAATCCACAATTCGGCAGAGACACACAGAAATGTTTAGAGCACAAAAGCCCAGCCACTTTTAAAAGAGTGGCTTATAAACACACATTGCAAAAACCACCTTCATAGAAAGGTGTGTTATTACATTGTGAGTTCAGGCATACTAAACGTCAACTTTCCATCTTAAGCCTTTGGGAAGATAGGCTGGAAAACATATTACACAGCCTTCCCATTCTATCCTATGGAAAAGATAACCTTTCAACAGTGACAACAAAATTGAAATAATTTCACTGTCAGGGCATGGTACACACCTTGGTACATGTCATACCTTTCACATGCACTGCACCCTGCTCAGGGGGGTACCCTGGACCTACCATAAGGGGGTCTGATGTGCATAGAAAGGGAAGGGCAAGGTCTGGCAAGTGGGCACACTTGTCAGAACAACATGGCAGTTTAACAAACTGCGCTCAGGCACTGCAATGGCAGGGCTGAGTTCCCTTTTTGAGGCTACTTGTGTGGGTGGTACAATTAGAGCTGCAGGCCTACTAGTAGAATTAACATTACCAGCCCTGGCACACATAGTGCACTTTACTTGGGACTTTACTAGTAAGGCAGACATACCATTCATGGACAACCAATTACCATGACACTTTATACAGGGAGCACTTGCACTTTTACACTGATCAGCAGTGGCAAAGTACCCAAAGCATCTATTACAGCATAAAACATAGAGGAGGTAGAGGCAAAAAAGTCAGGGATAATCACGCCAAGAAATGCCAGGTCTACCTCTATATTTTTCTCTTTATAACATTTCTACTTGTTTTTAACTGTATTTCTCTCTTTTTTATATTTTAAATTGCGTTACTTAACCAGTTTTTAGTTGTTACCGCTCATGTACATATGACCATTTTTATTCAACTCTTTAGGGGCATAAATCACATTCAATTTTTTATACTTTTTTTTCAGGTGGGAAACTGTGGTTCCATAACTATCAGGGGGGCATGTGCCAATTATTTTGGAAATAAGACTTGCCATGTTATTGTTGTTAGCATTCCATTCAGTCCATCCAGATTCTTTTTTCAAATCCACTTATAGTATCTTGAATATATGCAAATTAATTTGAGGTAATTCATGACAAAGCTTTGTTTGTATATGCTTTGCCATTTAAAGACACAAGGCCACCCCTGAAATTATGGGTTTCAGCATGGATCTTTGTTCCTTTCTTATTTTCTGCAGTTACATCAAAGGACATACTATGCTCTTTTGCTTAAGCACAAAGAAACCGAATTGGAAACAATAGTAATCTGTGTTGTACACCAAAGCAACAATCACTAACATATGACTCATGCAGAAAGCCCCTTTCGAATAAAAAAGAAAAGCACACAAGAAATCATTAAGACTGGAGAGAGCAGCTAGAAAATGTGACCATTTTAAAGAACTATCACAGTTTCCATGGGACCATGTGCGCCACAGCTTCTTTCACACAATCAGTTGAGCATGATGCATTGCATTTTCTATAGGTTCCATCTAGGGATATATTTATTTCATGCAAACAAGCAAAACAGGTGATTTGACGGCGTTAGAGGCAGTGTGCCCTAACGAAGAGCGAAATAATAAACGTATAGGGGTTCCAAATACTTCTAACTAGATTATATAGACATCTTTTTGAAATTATAGCCCATTTGATTGACAGAATAATCCAATCGACGTATACAGAATGGGCACAGTCGCTGCTAACAGCGGGCCTCCTCTTGCCTTGTACAATTCTGGCTTTAAGCGCTTCCGTCCATTTTGAATAATAGCAGGTGATTGATATCACAGCCTCTCCATCAGGATGGGTCACTCAGTTGCTGCTGCTGCAATAATGTGCAGCCGCAGGGGCCGGCAGGATTTTCTGAAACAGACAGCGCAGGTTTCTCTGAAAAGCACTGCTCAGGTGAAAGCTCCATCA
Source organism: Lissotriton vulgaris (assembly GCF_964263255.1). NCBI lineage: Eukaryota > Metazoa > Chordata > Amphibia > Caudata > Salamandridae > Lissotriton > Lissotriton vulgaris. The sequence continues at coordinate 205,168,880 of NC_141699.1, read as the reverse complement.
GGAAATAGCATCTGCTGGTTAATTAATTATGACAGAGCAACATTAATATGATCCAGGCATAAAATATGGCTGCATGTTTGCATAAATTCATGGCTTAGGCCTATTTCGCGGGAGCATATTACATTTTAAAAATTATTTGTTTTCTTTTAAGTTAGAAATTTCAAGATAATTTATGAGTCCAGAAATAGCTGAGGAGGGAATCTTTGTGGTTGTTAACTCTAGCAACCTAAAATATGACTTAGCTGAAAAAACTGTACTTGTGGCCTCGGTAAACACAGTGTTCCACAGTTTCATTATAGCATTATTGTTTTTATTTTAGGTAATCTAAAGTGAGAAGATGCAGGGATTCCATGAGTTGTCAGTTCAGTTCAAGAAGTCTTTATTCGATTAGTTCATCATAAAAGACATAAAATACAGATTATACATATAAAAGCAGTTAAAACAAGTATTAAATCATTGACAAGCTAATCAGCTTCTTATACATATTTACAAAGATTTACAGTAACGCTCAAATACAAACATGTTTCAGCAGAATACAGGCCTAGATGTAAAGCAATCACATCTTTTAGGTCCCCGTTAAATTACTTTTAATGAACCTGCTTCTAAGCAACCAGGCCCACCCCAAAAATTTGGCAACCCCCACAACAATTAGAGGGTCCAAATTGGTCTTTAACATTCTACTTGCTTCCCCAGCCGAGCTGGTACCTAGATTTCTACATACCGGCCTAAGCCATTTGGCTCTTGGGGCAGAGTATAGTGGACATACATACAAAAAGTGATTCAAGCTTTCCCCAATACCTTGGCACTTGGGACAGTGCCCCGTCCATTCAGCTCCCCACTTATTAGTAAAATCCCCAAGAGGAAGTGAGCCGCATCTGAATTGAAAAAATAATTTGCGGTCCATGGGTTTTGTTATAATATCCCAATACCTTTCCAACTTGGGCGTATCCTTGTAAACAATGAATAGACCAGTAAGGCTACTCGTGCTCAGTTTTGAATACCTGTTATGTGTCACCCATTCCCAATAACACTGTTTGAAATCCTTTTTAGAAGGGAAATTGGCTGACTCGGGGGAGGACCACAGGTCTCCATACCCCAGAGCTATTAGGGTGGCCTTAAGGTCTCTGAACCAGCCAATGTTTGTGGCACCAAAGCTGTTTCTAACCTCCAAACAGGCTTTTGCAAGGTGATGAAGTTCCGGCGTTGTCCATAGACGACGCCAGAATGTTAGAGGGCGAAGTCTTGCTTGGTCCTCCACCGGTTGGCACCCTAAATCATAAAGAAGGGGAATTAGTGGTGTTGACTGAGGCAAACCTGTTGCCATTCTTAAGAATTTATTTTGGGCATGTCTTAGTGGGTCCAAATTGCTACCACCCCAGAGTTCTGCTCCATATAGGACTGCAGATAAAACCTTACCGCAATATATCTTAATAAGCGGGGACATTGGCCTTGTAAATGAACCTTTATGTTCCTTAATCAGTGCCCCACCCAGCTGCTTAGTCTCACTAAAGGTAACTCCCAAGTAGGTGAAATGCTTTGTCTGCTCCAGGGGGATATCCCCCATGGAAACCCTGGTATTTATTTGTTTATGCCCTCTTAAAACCATAAATTTGGTTTTGGACACGTTCACCTCTAGCTCATGTTCGCTGCAGAAACTCTCGAACCTCGACAGGGCTTTCTGCAAACCCTGTCTGGTTCGTGAGATCAAGAGTGTATCGTCAGCGAACATGAGCAAGGGGATTTTCATTCCAGCCAGACTTGGGGCATCCGTGGAAAAATTGTCATAATACTTGGTAACTCTATTTATATATAGAGAGAACAGGGTGGGTGCCAGCACACAACCTTGCCTGACACCTTTGGCCACTGGAAAATTCTCCGTCACCTCACCCGGTTTACCCCAGCGCACAAAAGCAAAGGTATATGCATGTAGGTTCACTATAAGTCGTACCAAGATGGGGGGCATGCCCATATCTAATAGGCATTTCCATAACCCGGCCCTCGGGACAAGGTCAAATGCTGATCTCAAATCCACGAAGGCCGCGTATAGGTTGCCTTTGCCCAAGGTGACCGTCTTCCAATGCAAAAGCATGAAACGGAATGCCTGATCCAGGGTACTCACATGGGGTCTAAACCCAGCTTGAAGAGGAGTAAGGATGTCATGCTCCTCTATCCATGCCTGAATCCTGGAAAGAACAAGACGGGTTATGATCTTCTGTACCGCGTCAATTAGACTGATCGGCCGGAAGTTGGATGGAACCGACCGGTCACCCTTCTTAAAAATAGGCAATATTTCTGCACCAGCCCAGGAATCAGGTACCCTAGCACCCATGGCCAGTGCATTTACCAATCGCACTAAGTATGGTACCCATAGATCAAGGTCCTGTTGGAATATGTCCGCTGGTATGCAGTCGGGACCAGGCGCTTTTCCCCTAGGGATAGCTTTCAGGACTGTTTCGACTTCTCTGGCCGAGAACACAAGTGTATCTAGTGATAGTGGCCAACTATTGGAGTCTTGTGTATTACTGCGGCATCTAAATTGTTCCTCAAAATGGGACACCCATTTCTGTTGTTCAACGGATGCGGGGCTTGGACGATCATCCTGTGACTGACCCCATCTGAGAAGGTGCCAAAACTGCTGTAGGTTCCTAGAGCCACATGCCTCAGCTAGTGGTGTCCAACGCTCGTCATCCCAAGCGGCTTTGGCAGAGCGTTTAGCTTCGTTGAAAGCCTTCCTACTTGCTTTGATTAGGGCTGGGTTCTTTGATTTTAAAGCTTTAAACAGATCCGCATGGGTCTGTCGGCAAGCGTCGTTGTACCAATTAGCGGGTTTCCTAACCTTCCCTCTGCCCTTATTGGCAACATACTTAATAAACAGTGATTTAAGAGACAAAAACAAGCTAGCATGAATGTCTGTAATATTTGTGTTGATCATTTCCTGATTTTCACACTTATCAATTTCTATCAGTGAGTTGGAAACCAGGTCTCTGATCTTTTTACGTGCTTCCACATCCACAGAAACCTTTGGCCAGCGAACCCTCCTCATGTCATTTGTAAGTACGACAGCCTCCTGTACAGGGTTAAGCTGTCGTTCAACCGGCCCTGCAAAACTAAAATCCTTCAGTTCCGCTATCAGAGGTTCGTGGTCACTTTCTGGATGTGGCTTAACTACCATATCCGATACCACAGGCCACATTTTGATATCTACTAGGATGTAGTCAATACGACTGCTATGTCTACCATTGAAGAATGTGTGATTACCCATCCTGTCCGAGCTTACTCGTCCGTTAAGGGCACGTAACCCCCAGTTCAGACAGAGACCTTTAATATATGTGGCTGCTTGAGACCACTTATTAATCGGGGGTATATCAAGTTGAGGGACCCCCCGAATCAGATCCTCTGCTTCAGTTAATAAACCATCATCTTTGCTTAGAGGTTCAAAACAAGTATTTAGGTCACCCATAACAACCACATGACCAACTTTTGAGGTAGAACTTAGGAAGTCATCCAAACAAAGAAGGGTGGTTGAAACTCTGCCACCCGTGATTCCTCTAGCATATACATTGATCAGCAGTATATCCATCCCACTTTTTGTTTTAATACTAACTATCAATATATCTGGACAGTCAATAAAAATTTCCTTAACAGACACACCTTCAAATTGGCGAACCCAAATTGTGAGGCCACCAATGGCCCGACCTCTATGACCTCTAATGGCTGGTTTGTTAAAGTTCAAGAAACCTGAAAGAAACACTGGTGAGGTTGCCCAGGTCTCCTGAAAAGACCAAACATCGCCTTGACAAATGAAATCAACCCAATCAGGAATGCATATACGAGATTCAATTCCCGCTATATTCCAACATCCCAAAGTAGTACCCTTTATACATACTCGGTCACACGATTTAGTTACATCAGGAGGGTAGGATTCGTTAGGCTGGGTAAGGGGTTCTTCATGCTCGGGGGCAACTGTATTCGTACCTTCCATTAGCATACACATTGACCCAACCTGGGTGATTGGCTCTGGATTAGCGCCCACAGAGGTGACGTCCATGGAAGACAATGAGGTGGGTACCATAGCCAATATATCATGCTCTCTTGAGAAAACCATACACCCTTTCACACAATAATGAGGTTGGTCTTCAAAACTTTTAACAGTGCTTAATGGGTTACCCAGGACAGCTCCAACACCCATACAATCAGAATTAGACTCATCATCCCTTGCTGAAAAAGCTGGTCAGTCGTTAGTCGACAGCCCTGATAGTGGGTCATAGAGGTTTCTCAGCGGGATGTTCCAATACTCATTGGGCTGAGTGAACCTATTTGGATATTGATATGCTGGGTAAAAACTTGGGGGCTGCTGAATCTGTGGAAAAACAGGGGTGGGGGGAACCAAAGGGTGCAGAGTCTTGTTATGGAGTGGGAAGTCCGATAAGGCTGGGGGACCAAGAGGCTGCGGCTTAACCTTAGCCCAACCCGGTGTTTGTAGGGAACAATTGTAGCTAGATTGTGTGTAGGAGCGGTACCGTGCCTCAGGGTTAAATTGGGGTCCATGAAAACTAGGTGTAAAGTTGGACCATTTGAGGGAACTTTTAGTATTTTTAGCAGGAGGTTGATCTGTTGGATTAATCATGGTCTCAGGATAGAAATAACTGAGGTTCCTCGTGGAGATCCCTCCCTCATTTCTTCCCACATACCAATCTGAGAGATGGGATACTACTCTGTGGTCCCTAAAGTTGATGATCACTATATCCCCCTCTATATCCTTGGGGCGTACCCCCACCCACTGACATCTTCCGACCGAAACAATATCCCCGTTAAGATGAACAGGAAGGGGTCTATTTGTTTTCAGCCAGAAGATGACTTTGTTTTTTAGGCTTTCATTATTTTCCCGATCCCCCTCCGAAACTGGTGGCACACCCGTCATTACAATAACATAGTTCATAGAATCCGGGGGCAAGTCTACATTGTTCCTCCGTGGTAGGGATTTGTGGTATTTAATGTTAGTGTTTGCGGATTTGCCCACCCCATTCTTTACCTGAGGCACTACTCCCTTGGTAGGTGGTTTGTTAGCGACCACCCCGGGATTCGCTTTGGCAGAGCTAGCAGCTCTGGGGGATTTAACAGCCAAAGCCGATGTTTTATTTGAAGTAGTGCCTACATTGGTTGTACTTTTAGGTTGTTGGCTAGAGAAAGTATTTATATTACCAGCAACGTAGGTTGTACCATGTGGTTTAATGGGTAGTCCTGAGTCCTTATCAGAGCTAGAGGGATGTGTTAGCTCAACGGACGCCAGTAGGTGATCCATTTTGTCGCCCATTGTCCTAACACGCTCCAGCAAGGGTAACATGTATGATTTGATAAGCTTCTCTATGATGGCATAGGACACCTCATTAAGCCCTTCAATAACAGTCTCAGGGGTAACCAAATCATGTAGGTCAGGCAGCGGTAACTCAGCATTGGGTGGGATCGGTAGCTCAGAGTTTGGTTCGGGTAGAGACTGGGGGGGGTGATTGTCGACTTTGGCCTTTCCTTTTTACCCCGCCCTTTCTCCTTTTTTTTCTAGGTGGGGAACGCACAACCCTCTTAGCCTTGTCAGGCTTGGTTCCAGCGTCACACACACTCATTGGAAACAGATTCTCGCCAGGATCTATGCAGACCAATGACTGGTTGGACAACGTAGGACGAGATTCGGATTCCGTGATCTGGATATCAGGGTTGTTTAAATCAATGAGGCTAGAATGATCAATAGGGGGACAATCTAAATGGCCTCCACTGGTAGCACTAGCACACGGTGGGGAAATAATTGGAAACCTAAATATACTGGGGATTTGATTTATATCAGTGACATCATCTTCAATGGAGCTCAACCCTTGGGCAGCCGTTTCTTGGGTGAAGTTTGGGTCTGATAGGGTGGGCAGCGGAATTTTCTTTAGATGCTCAATTGAGCGTCGGCACTCAGCTCTTCTCTCGGCAAGGAGAAGATCCATATCTACTTCCTTGGTAGATTTCTTAAAAAATTTATCGAGTGGGCCGAGTACAGAAACACCCACGCCTGGGGGTGCGGAATGGCTCATATCCAGACAGTGCTAACTATACTATCTGGCCCAGATTACACTCTTAGTACACTACTGACAAACTGTAAAACAGTGGACATGAAAAATAAAAAACAAATAACAGTAACCTGGCCCTGCCCGGCCTCCTACGGCCCCGGACGGCCACAGACGGTCCCGCCCTTGTCCCGGGCTTCTCCCGGGACGCTCCCGCACGCTCCCGCTTAGCGGGTGGTGGCCTTGCCTTAAATAGGTAGGCTGTTGGATTGTAGGCGGGCGTGGTGGACAGGGAGAGCGGGCAGGTGTCGAGAGGCACGGTGTGCAGAGGCTTCTGGTCTTGGAAGTCCTGCCCCGCACGCTCGCAGCCCTGGTCCAGCCCACGCAGCACAGTCAGGCTTCCCAGTGACACAGGAGCGCAGCGGGACCCGCGAAGCGGGTTCCGCAAGTTGTAAAACAAATTAGGGGTCCAGGAGAGCCCTCGATCCTCAGCAGCAGACGGTCAGAATACAATGGTGTCCCACGTCGGTTTCTCCACTCAAACCTTTTGCAGGATTGCAGGCGGGGCGTGGTGGACAGGGAGAGCGGCCAGGTGTCGAGAGGCGCGGTGTGCAGAGGCTTCTGGTCTTGGAAGTCCTGCCCCGCATGCTCGCAGCCCTGGTCCAACCCACGCAGCACAGTCAGGCTTCCCAGTGACACAGGAGCGCAGCGGGACCCGCGAAGCGGGTTCCGCAAGTTGTAAAACAAATTAGGGGTCCAGGAGAGCCCTCGATCCTCAGCAGCAGACGGTCAGAATACAATGGTGTCCCACGTCGGTTTCTCCACTCAAACCTTTTGCAGGATTGCAGGCGGGGCGTGGTGGACAGGGAGAGCGGCCAGGTGTCGAGAGGCGCGGTGTGCAGAGGCTTCTGGTCTTGGAAGTCCTGCCCCGCACACTCGCAGCCCTGGTCCAACCCACGCAGCACAGTCAGGCTTCCCAGTGACACAGGAGAGCAGCGGGACCCGCGAAGCGGGTTCCGCAAGTTGTAAAACAAATTAGGGGTCCAGGAGAGCCCTCGATCCTCAGCAGCAGACGGTCAGAATACAATGGTGTCCCACGTCGGTTTCTCCACTCAAACCTTTTGCAGGATTGCAGGCGGGGCGTGGTGGACAGGGAGAGCGGCCAGGTGTCGAGAGGCGCGGTGTGCAGAGGCTTCTGGTCTTGGAAGTCCTGCCCCGCACGCTCGCAGCCCTGGTCCAACCCACGCAGCACAGTCAGGCTTCCCAGTGACACAGGAGCGCAGTGGGACCCGCGAAGCGGGTTCCGCAAGTTGTAAAAAGAATTAGGGGTCCAGGAGAGCCCTCGATCCTCAGCAGCAGACGGTCAGAATACAATGGTGTCCCACGTCGGTTTCTCCACTCAAACCTTTTGCAGGATTGCAGGCGGGGCCTGGTGGACAGGGAGAGCGGCCAGGTGTCGAGAGGCGCGGTGTGCAGAGGCTTCTGGTCTTGGAAGTCCTGCCCCGCACGCTCGCAGCCCTGGTCCAACCCACGCAGCACAGTCAGGCTTTCCAGTGACACAGGAGCGCAGCGGGACCCGCGAAGCGGGTTCCGCAAGTTGTAAAACAAATTAGGGGTCCAGGAGAGCCCTCGATCCTCAGCAGCAGACGGTCAGAATACAATGGTGTCCCACGTCGGTTTCTCCACTCAAACCTTTTGCAGGATTGCAGGCGGGGCGTGGTGGACAGGGAGAGCGGCCAGGTATCGAGAGGCGCAGTGTGCAGAGGCTTCTGGTCTTGGAAGTCCTGCCCCGCACGCTCGCAGCCCTGGTCCAACCCACGCAGCACAGTCAGGCTTCACAGTGACACAGGAGCGCAGCGGGACCCGCGAAGCGGGTTCCGCAAGTTGTAAAACAAATTAGGGGTCCAGGAGAGCCCTCGATCCTCAGCAGCAGACGGTCAGAATACAATGGTGTCCCACGTCGGTTTCTCCACTCAAACCTTTTGCAGGATTGCAGGCGGGCGTGGTGGACAGGGAGAGCGGCCAGGTGTCGAGAGGCGCGGTGTGCAGAGGCTTCTGGTCTTGGAAGTCCTGCCCCGCACGCTCGCAGCCCTGGTCCAACCCACGCAGCACAGTCAGGCTTCCCAGTGACACAGGAGCGCAGCGGGACCCGCGCAGCGGGTTCCGCAAGTTGTAAAACAAATTAGGGGTCCAGGAGAGCCCTCGATCCTCAGCAGCAGATGGTCAGAATACAATGGTGTCCCACGTCGGTTTCTCCACTCAAACCTTTTGCAGGATTGCAGGCGGGGCGTGGTGGACAGGGAGAGCGGCCAGGTGTCGAGAGGCGCGGTGTGCAGAGGCTTCTGGTCTTGGAAGTCCTGCCCCGCACGCTCGCAGCCCTGGTCCAACCCACGCAGCACAGTCAGGCTTCCCAGTGACACAGGAGCACAGTGGGACCCCCGAAGCGGGTTCCGCAAGTTGTAAAACAAATTAGGGGTCCAGGAGAGCCCTCGATCCTCAGCAGCAGACGGTCAGAATACAATGGTGTCCCACGTCGGTTTCTCCACTCAAACCTTTTGCAGGATTGCAGGCGGGGCCTGGTGGACAGGGAGAGCGGCCAGGTGTCGAGAGGCGCGGTGTGCAGAGGCTTCTGGTCTTGGAAGTCCTGCCCCGCACGCTCGCAGCCCTGGTCCAACCCACGCAGCACAGTCAGGCTTTCCAGTGACACAGGAGCGCAGCGGGACCCGCGAAGCGGGTTCCGCAAGTTGTAAAAGAAATTAGGGGTCCAGGAGAGCCCTCGATCCTCAGCAGCAGACGGTCAGAATACAATGGTGTCCCACGTCGGTTTCTCCACTCAAACCTTTTGCAGGATTGCAGGCGGGCGTGGTGGACAGAGAGAGCGGCCAGGTGTCGAGAGGCGCGGTGTGCAGAGGCTTCTGGTCTTGGAAGTCCTGCCCCGCACGCTCGCAGCCCTGGTCCAACCCCCGCAGCACAGTCAGGCTTCCCAGTGACACAGGAGCGCAGCGGGACCCGCGAAGCGGGTTCCGCAAGTTGTAAAACAAATTAGGGGTCCAGGAGAGCCCTCGATCCTCAGCAGCAGGCGGTCAGAATACAATGGTGTCCCACGTCGGTTTCTCCACTCAAACCTTTTGCAGGATTGCAGGCGGGGCGTGGTGGACAGGGAGAGCGGCCAGGTGTCGAGAGGCGCGGTGTGCAGAGGCTTCTGGTCTTGGAAGTCCTGCCCCGCACGCTCGCAGCCCTGGTCCAACCCACGCAGCACAGTCAGGCTTCCCAGTGACACAGGAGCGCAGCGGGACCCGCGAAGCGGGTTCCGCAAGTTGTAAAACAAATTAGGGGTCCAGGAGAGCCCTCGATCCTCAGCAGCAGACGGTCAGAATACAATGGTGTCCCCAGTCATGATAGGGGTGGGGGATTACTTTGGGAAGCCTATGCTATGCAGTTCCTCAGCATAGTTTATATTACGGAGTCCGCCGAGGATCAAGGGCGCTATAATGTAATGCGTGCCCTGCTCCTAGTAACCATTGAGAAATTAGGAATTGATATAAAGATGATCTACTTAAATATCGTTGGCAGTGCAGCCCTGTTTTTCCTGCACCACAAACATCTGTGACAAAGGGGCTCATGTACAGTTGAGCAGCTGGGAGGCATCTGCCAAAAAGTGTCCTATTTAGGGCGAATGTTCCGACCTACATTTGTCCTGGTTGGGACCTCCAGGGAAGGCCTTGCAGTCCACAGTACACAAACTTAATGTTGGCGAAAAAATTTTTTGTGTACCTTTAGAAGGTGAGGTAAATTAAGTAACTGCAATTCCATTTCTACCTTTAGGACCACTAATTTTCCCGCAAAGAAATGAATACAAAAATACCACGTTTGTGGGAGATATCTTTTTACATTTTCTTGTAAACCCCATACAGGAATAAGTATGATCGATTTATGAGATGCGTTATGGGTTAGTTTAGTTTGTTGAAGTCCACACCAACCAGAAGATCTAATTAATTAATAAATATTTCAGTGTTCAACTTTGATCTCGGAAATCTGGTAAAGAAATAGGGGCAGATTTATGTTAACTGGCGCATCCCCAGGGATGGTCCAGTTAACGTGCGCCACAGTGCGCCACAGCGCCGCCACCCATGGTGCGCCGCATTTATAATGCGGCGCACCATTGTTCAAAAACGGCACAGATGCGTGACGCATCTGTGCCGGAAATGTGGCGCATTGCTGGAGTTGCGTCGCAAGCGTGACGCAGCTCCAGCAAGGCTCGGGGGTACACCATGTGCACAATGCTGCATCAAGACCTACGCCTGCTTCAAGCAGTCGCAGGGTTTTGACGCAGCATTGCCCTGAAAGTGACTGAGTGAAATCTCATAGATTTCACTCAGCCACTTTCAGGAGGCGTTCCTGCGCAGAAACGCCCCCACCTGCGCAGGAACGCCTCCTTATGGCGCAGTGCTTTACAACGTGACGCATCTCCTAGATGCGTCACGTTGTAAATAGGGCGTATTGTTTGCGCCGCAGTTGCGTCAAATAAAGTGACCCAATTGCGGCGCAAAGAGGCGCAACGGCCTCATAAATCTGCCCCATAGTGCCTGGTTCATGGATAGCAGCCTAGTCCCTCTTTTTATAAGGGTGTGCATTTCTTGCCACCCCAAGTCTTACGAAAGCTCCTTGAAACCTTGTTATTTGTAGCTCCTGGCAATACCCAGTAAACGAAGAAGGGCACACGTGACAGTCACTGGTGCCTCTCAATTCCAATGCTGGACTTTTTTGGGAATGGGGTGCCTGTAAAGGCAGCTGGAGGGTGCTGATTCTGAGCGTCATCCTTACCTTTCCCAAAGTGAGTGTATGCAATATTTGTGTCTCACTGTTTTACAAGACTATACAATAAGACGCATTCCTCATGTAAATGTGCTACCTGTCAGCTACTCCATACTCATCATTGACAATTGAAAACATTGTAAATTGAAAATTTACAATGAGTGCTTCTGGTGATCACCAAAAGCTGCTTTACATAGCTGCATCATTCCGACCTTGCACCACACAGAAGCTTTCTTAAGAAGCCACCCACTTAAAGGACATTGAGGACCCGATTCTCAAGAGCATTTGTGGTTCATAAACAGTCATTCACAGCTAAAAGTGCCGCCATTTAAATGTGTCAGCAATTCACAATTTGATTGCTGACAGGCGCAAATGCTTTTAGTACTGCGGATTTCTATGCAAAGAGGCTAGAATAATTTGCAAACGTATATCACACACAAGGGGTGGAAAGTGGGAGGGACAAGATGTGGTTTACCTTGTAAATTTGTGAGTTCCGAAAACAATGTGCATATCATGGTATCCACAAACTGAAAGTTGACATCTTCACTTTAGCCGATGGTTGTAGTAACACCCTTCCAGGATGAAAAGAAGATCACTCTCAGATGTGGTGGAGTTGTAGGGGACTGGCTTTCTCCACTTGGAAAAATGTTTATCCTATGGAGTAACAGAATGAAAAGAAAAGAAATTGTGTTTTTGGCTGCCTTTTCTGGTGTGTGTAAGTGTACACTGCGTACAGCTGGATGCAAGGGAACTTATGCAGACTAAAAAAAATCACAACAGGCGAAATAGTATATTTGTTTTTATACTTATGAATAATATGCCAAAGGCTGGTCAGGCAAAGTCATGGAAAACAGCCCATACTGATACACGTTCCTTCTTGATTCTGGCCAGTTGACAATGAATGTAAGAAGGAAGGGATTGGCCCAACTATCCAAGGGACAGGGTACCAACAATTAGCAAGAAAATAAATCCCTTGGATTCACCTAATGATCGCACCACTCTCATACTCATTCACTCACAGACGCCTCTATAGTCTTCAGAACCAAGAAATATATACATACATATATATATACATATAATATATATATATATATATATAATGGTTATCAATACAAGCACTCCCTAAGTACAAACAAACCTGAAATTGCAATTAATCAAGATGTGTAAATTTATTTCTAATTCGATATCAATAAAAACATTACAGACAATGAGTGAAATAATACATGACATATACAGATGCATACAGTAATAAAACAGAAAAAGAGACTGAAAAAACCGTGTTGTTCAACGTAACACATCCGGTGTGTCAATTGATTAGAATCTTTTCATTTGACTTGGCAAAAGTTGCGTCAAGGCGTTTCGGTGTTTTGCTCTATGTGCACCACCTTTGTCAAGACTAATCTTTATGTAATGTCTCTTTCTCACTCAATAAATCAATTAAAATAGATCTAAAAATACAAAAATTAAAAACAATATTACACATTGATTAAATTACTATTTTCAGGCTGTCACTTCTAATACCGTATTATTAGTGATATTCCCACCTCGCAAAATTGCCAGAAACAGATCGAAAAAATCTGATTAATTGGCCCACACAGGAGGGGAATTAACCAAGCGTGGGTGTAGGGGTGCCGTTATGACGAGACCAGCTCGTCATGAGCACAGCTCCACCGTGACTCATGACGAGCTGGTCTCATCACGAGCACCAAAGGGGTTAATAACAACTACACATGGTTGGTGTAGCTTTGTGGATTGCAAGACAACAAGCATTTCTAATTTTTCTTGTGGGAACACATAATGCTAACACATTGAAAAAGCTTTGTGAAAATGACCATTAGACTTTTTCCTAAAAATTTCGCTACCACTATAAACTTTAATAGCCCCCCCAACAATAAACCTTTATTATATGGCTCATCACCTGATGTCTTGTGTGTGATAATTAAAGCGACATACCAACAATTTTGGCTATGTTTCAGGTCTGCCCTATAGACATTAATGTCCATCTTCCTGGTGTTGTGTAGTCAACAAAAAATATAGAACTAATAAAATACATACAAGTATACTAATATAGCGTGGTTTGGGTCCGCCTTATACTTCCATTGGTCTGTTCATCTTGCATTCATATTTTGTTGCCACCCTCTGCACTCTACAGCATAATGCAATGGGCCAGTCCACTTCAGCCATTGGCTGTCTTGCACTGTGAGTGATAGCATTTACCCAAACCACATATGTCCATCTGCATAAAAAAGTGCACATTAGCACCACAAATTATGGGCCAATAATGTACTTTGATAGTGCTTTTTGTTCCTTTATTTCTTCCCTTTTAAATGTATTTTTTACATTTTTGCAGGTTATGTTAATTCAAAGCCAATATTATCTTTGTTCGTCTCCAGTAAGAACCTAACTTTCCTAAGAAGTTTATTAAAACTAAAAGGATTTTTTTAACCTGCTCTGGGCACACCTGGGGGCTAGTAATTACCCGTACCGTTCTATCAAAATTATCATCATTAATATTTAAATGTAAAATGTTTACTGCAAGCGTGTTTAGGTTGAGGCATGTTTTCTTTTTCTTTTTGTATCTTATACTTGAATGAACATATAAAAGCCACCACATCAGACTTCCAACGCCAGACCCACTGGCTTTGCCAGTACTGTTTTTTTCTATTACATTGTTGCTTGTGTGATGTTACCCTGCCATCCTCCATACATGCCTCTGATGACGTATTACTGAGAATCTTATTTGCTAGCTATGCTTAGCTGACTCGTTAATGGGCTGGCATCACCCTGTATTCTAATAAAGCCCGTGTTTCCAGTTTGACTCTCTTCAAATGTGGTTTTGGTTTTCAATAAACTGAAGCACCGCGCTCCCTCCACTCCCAAAAGCAGGTTGTCGACAACACATGCAAACTCCCTCACTGGTACCTAATTTGAACTGTGAGCGACGGAGATGAAAATATATGGCTTTGGACTACATCAATAAGGAGCTCTAGACACTAAATTGCTTTTCATATCTTGCAAGATACCTTACAGCCTGTCCCATATCTGTCACTCCAGCTTGATGAAACCTTTCATGCTACTGTGCTCTCCACACCTGATCTCCCAAAAGTATTGCAAATATCACACGGACCATCTCAAAGAGGCTTGGTTCATGAACTTTTATACTTATGCTCTAGCTCTGTGGAGTTAGTTTTATATTCTGCTGGAAACATCACTCAAGAAGATGTGTCTGCTGTTTTCCTAACCTTCCAGGCCTCTTTAAAGATAAGCAACCGTGTTTTCAGGCAAGTGCATTACAGACCCAGAAAATGCAGTGAGCTGTGCTTTAAAGAACAATAATTAGGTATGTTATTAAACCCAGAGGACAGTAAAAAGTAATAAAAGCAAGATATCTACACTTTATCGAGATGATTGAGAGTAAGCAAGACTCGCTTTGGCTCTAGTGGTCAATGTATCTGCTGTGTTTATTGTACTATTATTGAATGCTCTAGAGGGCACTATGGTGAAATAATCGCCTGCCACAGATTAATTGACCGTGAACCGAAAGCCTGGGCGCTTAATCAGGGTGAAGTGTAATTATGTCAACGATAAAGACATCTAGGGCATTCGATATTGCTAATAACCATAACTACTAGTGTGCATTTCCCCAATGTCCTTGTCGATCACGCCAGTTATTACGGAATGACGTCATAAGTAGACCCTTGAAAAAAAGCTAAGAAGTACCAGTAGAAAAAAAGCTAAAACAGATTGGCTATTTATCAATGGGGCAGCAGGTGCAGTGGCACCAAGGCCGTGTTTCTGAGGTTACGCTGCACCCAACTATTACTGTTATCTACTATCAAAACAAGAAACGGCCGCACATTTTGCCCGCTTGCATCAGGGCCCATGTCAGACTTTCAACACCACTGTAAAAAAAAATCACATTTTAATTGGCTGGACTGGTGAAGCATCATTACATATGCTTACAGTTCTGGGAAAAAGAGCTTTCATTGATTCCACTTTCTAATCATGCACAGCTTTTACATGTCCTAATATTATTAAGAATATTGTTAATGCTTATTTTTTAGTAAAAAACTACGCATAGACAAAATTAACTTTCGAAAATATTATATTTATTAAAGCACTGACGATTGATCCCCAATAGCTTAAGGCAAAACATAACTGTCTCGTTTAAACTGTATATTTCTTTCGGATTTCAAAAAGGGAAATAATTGATAGAAGGAAAATTATATTAAGAAATCTTGATTTATAACAAGACTGAAGAGCATTTTTGACAAAATTAAAAGACAGACTCAGAACGTGCCCAGCACCTACATATGCCCTTGAAGACTGTTAAGTCCTCTTTTATTGTTCACTCTGCTTCTTTGCTGCTTTTTAGCAAACATAATTTTCACATACCTTGCACACAATCTCGTTGGGCATCAGAGAAACAATTATACTCTGCATCTTGTGCAAACATTTTAACTAATAGACCATTTCTGGTAATTCTGAATTGAAGGTAAGAACTTAAGGCCTGATTTGAATTTCGGCATCACCACGGTGACAGACATCCCATTTACCGAAATATAAATCAAATTATGTGCTATGGGATTTATATTTTAGCGACAAGATGTCGGTCACCTTTGTGACGGAGTAATCCCTCCGCCAAAATCTAAATCAGGCCTTTAATCAGGGGTTTCTATCCTTTGATTTGGTATGGGAACCTTAAGCTACATATACGCTATAAAAATCTTTTTATTTTCTGCACTTGTTCTATTTGGCATTTCAAGGAATGTGTCATAAAATGGGAAAGAGTTAGATAACCTATTTAGTTATCACCTGAAGAGGGATGTACGACCTATCTGCTTTCCCTGGGCTGGACTACCATTTTCCTCCATGACTTTTGATTAACCTGTTATCTAGGGATGTATGACAATACAACGCGTTCTGTTACAACACAGTATGTTACATCACGGTCCTGACAACGCAAGTCGTTACATCGACTTGCGCTGGAGTGTGCTAGACTTAGGGGCAGTGAGAATTACTGTTCCAACTCAAGGCTATGTACAGTAGGGAAGGTGTTGGAATAGTAATTTACACTATTCCTTAGTCTAGAGAGCCCACTAGTGCAAGTCGATATAGCGACTTGCGTAGTCAAAACTGCGATGTAACATACCGCATTGTAATTGATGTGTGGTAAAGGATGTTTCCCGTTATCTAGCAGTCCTGCGGAAATTTCATAAGAGTGAGGGACCCTCAGCACCACACTGGGTCATTTTCTATGTGACCTTGCACAAAGGTGATTTGGAATGGCCACATGACATTCAAGCTTAACTTCTGGAGTGTCATATGGCAATAAATATGCGTCAGTCGTGAATGGATGAGGCACACCAACACTAATATATAAGGAGGTAACAGGTTTCAACAGTAACAAGAAATGAAATAACATAGACAGAGAAACTAGAGGTGGACTAAGGATGCCACAGACACCTCACAAAGGACTGAAAAATTGTTGTCAACCAAATACAAAAGTTCAGTAAGAAAAAACACTGAGCAAGTATAATAGAGAAGTGGAAAGAAAATATATGAAAGGGCATGTGATACAAAGTGCAGCCCGGTATCAGGGTTCACACAGGAGCTAACCTAAAAAATGTCCACCACAACCACAGTGCAAGGATGCACTATTACAAGCCGACAGGCAGCTACACAATGCGAGACAGTGGTCACAGAACATGGGCTTGGAGGGAGTAGCAATAGTGTAGAAATCCAACCACAGCTGTGCACATGAACATATTTGAGCAAGGCTTTAGGGTTTGCCCCACATCAGTGAAATAAAACATCATACCACTAAAAGGACCGAAGGCTGCTGAAAAATACCCAGACACACCTGCAAAGTTGTGCAGCACGAAGCAAACTAACACTTTTAACTTTTACATCAAGTCAGTTTTGAAACACCAGGCCCATTTCATCCCTTTCACAATACCTTAAACCATGGTCCTCCAATGGATCTTTTTGTTGAGCTAACAGGATCTAGGTTACTTAGAGAACATGACACAATTATTCTATCAAGACCTGGAACACAATAATTGATAATCTAAAATCCTATTTCATAGCCTTTCTCAGGCTCTGATACTAACACCTTAAGGCAAGAAATATGACTAAAAGAATGAGACAGAATCGATAAAGATAACTCAAGGAAAACATTTATCTAAACCTCCGTTTGGATGGACAGATCAAGAAATTGCATTTCAAACAAATTTAATGACAAAATCATTAATATAAGTAGCCTCACAATGCAGTACAGTGCATTAAAAGACAGCTGGAAGTTTGTCTGTAGAGAGAAACCAAATGAGTTTTAAGATTCAGTTATCAATCATTCAAACCAAATCAAGACTTATCGATTCAGTTCGTCTTCAAATGGATCTGGCCAAGTCTGGCAGCACCTCATGCCACAGAAGGAGTCAACTGAAAGGTTATTTCCTGCCTGTTATTTCCTGCCCAACTTTACCTGCCGACAAAGTGAAGGTTCCAGAGTTGCAGTTAGGAATATTTCAGTTCATTTAAGGACTTCGCCACCCAGTATAGATGTGAATAGCATAAGGAAGTCAAAAGGAGTCAAAAATCAGTCCAACAGCATGCCTGGCAGGGAAAATGTGAATGACAGCCAGCCCCAACTCCTCCCTTGATGGGGCAATTATACCTCACAAAATTCCTGGTTTACACCCCTTAATGTGTGAATTTCATCAGTCCATGGGGTTCTCATTGGTCACTCACAGTGGGTCGTTACTGAGGTGATCGGTGAATCACAAAAATCTGGAAGAATTAACTAATCATTTTGCTAATTTCATTAGGTTCATTAAGTTCAATATCATTACTCTTCCGTCACTTCCACGGAAGTAGGTGGAACTTTACTTTGCTTACAGTCCATCCATTCCCAAGCGCCTTTCCCTGGGTTTGCAATAATATTGTTACATTTCTATCGAGTATGTTTCTAAGCATGAAGTGAGTCCCTTGTTAACCAATACAGAAAATAAACCACAGAAAGTTCTCACAGTGGCTAACGTGACGGCTTCGTCTGATTATTAATTTGCTCAGGAAAGGCAGAGCATTTGAGGCCTACATGAAAATAAATTAGCTGAATCACTGTCGTTCAATATTATTAAAATGTGTAAATTCCAACAAATGATTGACGGACTGCTAAATGATTTAAACATTCTCCAACCGTCAAGAGATCTGGGTTAAATTCATTGTTCTTTTGCCCACTACGCCACCCCAGTTTGGACCCAGCCATATGCAAATCAATTTTGACCCTATTCCTCATAGCCACATTCCAGCACGAACTGCCAAGCCAGGTCCTCCCTGGAATGGAAACAAGCATCCTGGGACCGGTTTCATGGTATGTCACCCCTCATCAGCCAGGCTAGCTTGAATCCAGTGGCATAGTGAGCAAGGGACCAACATCTGGGCATACCCATCCCACTTTGGGTGAAAAGTGTAACTGCAACAAATGATGGATGGAAAGTTGAATGATTCAAATATTCTCCCCCAGTCAAGAGATCTGGGTTAAATCCATTGTTAACCTGAAACTGGGCCCAGGATGCTTGTTTCCGGTCCAGCGAAGACCTGGCTTGGCAGTTCGGGCTGGACTGCTCCCATGAGGGACAGGGTCAAGACTGATTTTTATATGGCTAGGTCTGAACTGGGGTGGCTAAGTGAGCTAAAGAATGATGACGGACTCAACTCAGATCTTTCACTGGGGGTGAGTGTCTGAAAAGTTTCAGCGCTCCGTCCATTATCTCCTTGTGTTTGCAATATTATTAAAAAGCCCACATTTCACAAAGACATTTCAATTTTGTGTATTATTCGTCTTTTAAGAACTATGCATCAGTGTTAGGTACAGTTAAAATATTCATTGTAAGCATTATTTGCACGCTGCCATTTTCAAAACAAATCATTAACGTGTCACTCTGAGGTGCATGTAATTTTGCAATAACGTTACAGAAACTCACATTTGCACTTATGTTGAATTCTTCTAAATAAGCAACTCTCCTTACAATATTCTCTTGATGCAGGTATATTTTTTCACATTTTGATGCACATATAAATGTTATTATCACAAAATTCTTCTGTGTTAACATATATTTATTTTCTCTCAACATGCATATGTGGTTATATGTAGTTCTCATTGTTTCTCTCATTGTTTACATTTTCACATCATAGTGTTAAAACACTCTGCATGCATTTACGATGCATTACCTATTTCAACTTAACAAGTTAACATGTTTTCATCCACAAATATTTGTTGTAATGATCCTTTACTGGTGAGAATTGATAAAGTTAAACGTCAGTTGATAGCTACGCTCCATCAATAAGTATATAGCGACACTGATGACTCAATACTATTCAAAGTCAGAAAGTACACTGTGGGTGGTATGGGACCCAGATTTCTTTTTCTATACGCAGGAAGATACAGCCTGAAGATTGCAATCACTACAGGAATGTATGACTCTGTGAAAGACCAGAAATGAACGAGGATACATGCCTGTAATGTCAAATCTCACTTTCCTACCTTAGAAACCATAAACAAACATAGCACGCAGAACTGAAATATTCCCAAAAAGTATGCACAATGGTCACTCACTGTCTCCTTCTAATGCTATTAGAGGAAAAGTCACATTTTCTAGAATGCAAGAAAAACATGACTACATTTACTAGAAAGATTAAAAACTCCTCAGTTCTACTCATAACGTTTCCCTCACAGGCATACAAAGGAAAGTGTTGCTGGGACTGAAATCAGTATTGATTAAAGGGTAATCTGACCCAGCCTCTTAGTACACTCCGCTGTGACAGTATATTGGATTTCAAAATCATGAAATGTTATTGTCCTGATGGTCTTAACAGCCTTCATAAAGGGTAGATGCCAGAGGAGTGAGGAGTGAGTTGCTGGGGGACGAACTGTCCCAACCTTCTGTCTGCCTTCTGCCCCAGGGAGAGTAGAGGCCACCTCCAGTGGCGCGAGGAGTGAGTTGCTGGGGACTCACTGTCCCAGCATGCTGTCGGCCTTGCCTGCATTTCACCCCAGGGAGAGGAGGGGCCATTGCAGTTTGGGAAGCCCTACCGTTCACTCTTCAGCGCTTTCCACCTTCCACAGCATGGAAAGTGAGCGGGTCGGGCCCGGGCGTGTGGCTGGGTGAAGACCGGTCCATGAGCAGGCCCATCAGCACTTGCCTATGGACAGACGAGACTGGGCTGGGCTGCCATGCTAAGTTTTGTGCTAGAAGTAAGTACTTATTTAGTTCACCAAGGATATTGTGCTGGTGGCAGTATTATAGTTTAAGCTGAGAATGGTGTGGCTTACATTCAGTCGTGCTAAAGCAGTGTAGTAGGATGGTAAAGAAGATGGGTGAGGAGCCCATTACAATGGACAAGCGGCCAAGGAAAAATAATTCAATCCTGACATTCCTTAACATCGCAGTATGAGCCTTGACAGAGGGAATTACTCAGGTGGAATACCTGTTGGTCACTTTTGCTTTGAATGCCTTGGTGTTGGGTGAAAGCGAGAATGCCCCTTTACTGATTCAATCTACAGAGTTGTAGCCCACAGGGGAGGGTGGCACCTTGATTCGAGCTGTACCTTTTGTAGAGGGACTAAATGCCACTGATTTTCTCCATTCTGATCCGGAGGTGATGGTCAATTCAAAGGGCTTAACAAAAACTAAGACTGAAAAACAAGGGCCTTCCAACCAAACTGCTGAGATAAAGCCCTTAGGGAGAAAGACGAAGAGGTTAGTGGCCCGGGGAGTTGTTACAGCAGTTGAGGATGCCCAGTGTGGAGATTTCATGGACATTCCACATATAAACATTGAGGCACCAGCCTCTCTTAATTGTTCAATTAGATTGGAACATAGGTTGGGGAAAGTGGAAAGTGGTCTTGCTTATGTTAAGCTATTTAAGAGTAGATTTGATCACTTGATAGAAGATTTGGCTAAGATAATGAATGTATTGGAATGGCTTGATGACAGGCTGGGAAACAAGGTAACCTTGCCAGTGAATGTGCCGGGTAGGGGGACACACAACGATAATGTCAGGACAACAGAGCCCCCCCCCCCACCTTAACTACAAAAATATAAAATCCACTCTCCCCTGCTGATGTTTAGATCTCCGAAGTGTCTGCAGTGGTTTTTTAAAAGACGGCAGGCTTTCTTCAAAAAATATTCTATTCCAGCAATCAACTCAGCTACTTTATTAGAAGGAATCCTGCCCCTGGTAGGGGTCAGACAGCCTATCCATCTGGCGTCAAAATGGGCGATAGCTGGGTATGTTAAAGTGTTGGATTTTTTGAGGAATGGTAGCTGGGTGACAGTAGCAGAAATGTCTCAATCTATCTCTAATGATTTTATCTTAACTAACTCTTATGGTATTTTATATAAATATTTTGTAGAAATAGATGCTGCCTCCTTAACGGATCAGAACCAGTTAATTGACGAATTATTAGTTAGAGTATCGGATAGGAAACCAGGTGCCTGGAAGAAATATTTACCATCTGTAAAGGGGGTTGATCTCGAGTTAAAAGCTATTAAAAAATGGGCAGAACACGAGAATTGTGAAATTTCATCCCATATTTGGTCCACCATCAACAGGCTGAATTTTAGCTCTTTGAGAGGGGCAAATTGGCATTGGATGTTGTTTTTCAGCAAATGGTTATTGTATCGAACTCCCTGCTCCCTGTCAAAGATATATGCTAACCAGTCTTCTCAATGTTTTCGGTGTATGAATCACCCATCTGCCAATTGGTCACATATTATGTTGAGCTGTCCTAAAGTTAATGATTATTGGGTAGATTTATTTGCCTAGCTGGAACAGGAATGCAACATCCAGCTGGAAGTGAACGATAGGCCAGTTTTATTTGGATTTGATTCCGATCTCCCCCTCACAGACCCAATGATTAATTTTTTGTATATAGCTATGGCAATAGCAAGATCGCTGCTATTGCAAAAATGGCGTACGGATCTATTTCCTTCGGCCCTGGAGTGGGGTCAGAAGATGAGAAGGGTTAAGAAAAGTGAATACATTTTTGCATTACAAATGGGAAGCACTAAGAAATGTAATAAAATATGGGGTACCAACTTTGACTAAAGCTAGGGGAGGCGGGAGACTCTGTTTTTATGCTGTTGTGGGATGGGGTGCGGTGTTAGATTTGATCAATGGTCTTTTTTTATTGTGTAAATATTTGTAGTGGTTCTTATTATAGAGTGTTAAACATATTATGAATTTGTGATGCTTATATTGACTCAGATGAGATCGCTAATTTTCATGATATAATGATGCAATATGTATATGTTTTCTTTTTTTAAACTCCGACTTCAATAAAAAAAAAAAAAAAGACTTTAAAGGGGAGAGGGTGAAGCTCTATCAGTGATTTTCATTTTGGTTTCAGCTGGGTTTTTACCCTGGCTTGGCATCTCTAATGTAAAATGGAATAATAGTAGTGATCATAATCTTCTAGTGGCACAGTTATGATTGTTTGATTTGAAGGGCATGGCTGTTACTCCATATAAGTAGCCTTTAACACTACAGGAGCAAGTTGCAGGCTTATATGGGGTGACATTGTCCCAGACAATTAAGTGACCTGATTCAGATATTGCGAGCTGATTTTGAAATGTGTTTATTGATAGACGCCCAAAATCAGATCATATTAGATTCTTTTTCTAACATTTGTGAATCAGTGAAAAAGGTCCTCACAATAAAATCTAAAAGGGTGAGACTCGTAGTCCCCAAACGGTTTGTTAAGAGTTGCTCATTAGCTCAGAAGTATCTGATGAAGGTCTTATATAAAAAACTGAGGGATAAGGAGAATGTGAAGAAGGTCAGAAAGCATTATAACCTGATTTGTAAGGCCTGAACGGAGGTCCTTAAAAGGGATGCCTGGGCGAGCTAATGGTTGCATGTGGGTTGGGAGAAAGTTCTGATTTATGGAATACAGTGAGCCAACCCCTTTTTAATGAGATATCTATACCAGAACAGGGTCAAACCATTCCTGCACAGGCTTGAATTAGTCATTTTGAATCCATTTATGCTAGTCTAGCCAATATCCACTAGTTCAAAAGCAGAGATCCCCTTGGTCAGAGGGAGCCCTTTAAAGTTCAACGTCAGTGAAATTGCCAATGCCATTGCTGCCTTTCCTCCAAATAAAGTACCTTTTAAGTCTTGGGTGGATTTATGGGTTCCTTTAGTCACACAGCATCTTAATGAGGCAGCACAAGGTCACTTTACCCTCTCTTGGCAGAGGTCTATCATCGTACCTGTCTTTTAAAAAGGAAATCCTGCATGTCCAGCCTACTATCAGCCCATTTCTTTAGTGGATGCTGAAGTGAAGGTAATAGGTAGAGCATTGTTAAACTGATTGAGGGATTGGGATGAGATTTATAATAATATTTTATATATTCAATATGGTTTTATGTCGGGCAGAGGTATGATCGAGAACATCTTTCATCTTTATTAATAATCACTAAGTTCATCAAGGTGAGGAAGGAGGTGATACATTTGGCCCTCATGGACCTCAGCACAGCCTTTGATACAGTTGAAAGAGCAGAATTACGGGCTGTGCTGGGACCATGGGAGTAGAAAAGGCTCTCATTAATTTCCTGATAAACTTTAATGAGGGGTTGGAAGCCTAAGTAAGATATTGGGCCAACGGGTAATGCACATAGCACTTTCGGTTAGAGAGAGGTGTCAGTCATGCCTGTATTTTAGCTCCTATGTCATTTATTTGAAATATTAACCAACCGGACTAGTTTTTAGTGGCACAGTGTAAATATGTTCCTTTGGTGGGTAAAAGGCAGGTGCCAGCCTTGTTGTATGCAGAGGATTGGGGGCTTATTTTTATATTGCTTTGTTTGCAAGGGACACACCTATTAACATGCATTTCACTTGTATGTGCATGAAATGTGCAAATACACAATGGGTATTACATGAGGGAAGACGCAAGCATCTGTAGACCCTTCTGTAGTACAGAAATGCCCATGGGGAGGAAATCGCCAGAGCAAAAGTCTGCTGCATCCCCAGTGCACTTCAGTGATTTGGCCACTGCATGGATGATGAAGGGGATCTGGCATCCATCAGGTGTACTGTACAATGCTGATGATTCATAGTACTAAAATAAACTATGTTCTCAATGAAAGGCTTACAGAATTTTCATTATACAGCCCTGGCTGAATTTGGAAAGGACATCAAGGAGCTTCCGAAGGGATTGATGCCCCAGAACATGCCTGTCCTGTGAGGCGGGTCGGAGGAGGCGGACTCCTCCAACTCTCAACGAGCATCAAAGCGCCATCTCTTCTGCTGCTATGCTGGACCTGCACAGGCTGCGCCCAGACATATTCTAGACTAAGGATTGGCCCATCTTCACCCGTCATTGCCAGGAACGGCTTGGCTATTTGGATGGAGGATGGACTACAATCCTGTGTATTACTGCAGCGATATAAGCACTAAAATTCTGAAGGAAATTGGTAACAATTGAGCGACCACAAATAGCATCCCTATGTGTGATAGAACTTATTACAATTGACGTCAAATGGGAATATAAAATAAGGAACCAGCCACAAGTGATGGCAGATATAGCGAGGATAAAAATTTACAAAATGGCTCTTCCTTTAACTTACTGTTAAAAAGAACTATCTAAATTGGGTGGGATTGAGTCGAGAGAAAGGTATCTCCGGTCCAAACCCTTAGCTGTAGAATTTTGTGAAGGTTGGAAAACTTTGTGTTTCTCTTCATAGCCCCCGAACTCTCTAATGCATTGCACTAGTTTTTAATTTAGAATAGGATTACACCCTCCCCATGCATACCCTTCAGGGCTGTATTCTTTTGAGAATGAGGAAAGGTTGTGTGGATGTGGGTTGCAGATGCATTGCACAAATGTACATATACTTTTAGAATGTCAGTACTTTTGAGACTTCAAGGTGAATTTCTAAAACCTATTATATTTTTAAATATAATGTTAAATCGTGGTTACTAACACTGCAGTTATAATTCCAAATAGAATTTATAAATGTAACGTGTCTTTTTTTTATTTTGTATTATGATTAGACTGTGCAATTGTCTTGATTACTTATTTGCCATTTTTACTGTATGTGATTGCTTATGGATTTTTGCTATTTATTTTATTGTTAAAAAGACAAAGAGTCTGATTTACGTTTTGACAGACAGATTATTCTCTGCCAGCCTGGTGATGGACTTAACGTCCGCTTCCTCAGTCGTGACCAATGCAGGTAGGAGTGGGTGATCGGTGGGTCAGGGAAGGGGCGGGGGGGATTCGACAGACGACAGAATAGGGAAAATAAATTAAATAAAACCACTTACCTTGCGCTAGCCGCATCACCGACTCAGTGGGATTTGAACCCTGGGTAACATTCTCATACATAGCCGGGTGTCTCAGCCAAACAGGACACAGTATACACAGGAAAGCACGGAAAATACTCCTGTTTTTCCTATTTACTCGGATACCATCGACTATTAACCGGTGAAGCAGGATCACAATCCTGCATTTATATTTTACTCAAGAATGCTGAGAATTAATCAGTCATCCCTTTACCTCTGGGCTTGATGAGGCCTAAAATACTTCAAAGTCGGAAGAGCATCGACCATTTCCCTTCTAGGAGAGTAAATTCAGAGATGGACTTTATGGAATAACTATACTTTGATGGGGAATTGCTTTAGGAGATATAAAGAAAAGACTGTGGGCCTCATTTATGAGAAATGACGCATCGCTGCATGAAAGCAGCGCTGCGTCACTTCTCAGTGCGCACTCCTTGCGACATACCTGATGCGTCATATTTATAATATGACGCATCATGTCGCAAGGAGTTACAGATACGTCAGTATTTCTGACGTATCTGTAAGCGCAAAAGTGATGCATTGCTGAAGTGTGTCACAAAAGTGACGCAACTCCAGCAATGCGTCCTTTCACATGGGGCAAGCCCCATGTGAAAGGGCCTGCATCAGTCTTACACCTGCTGTGAGACAGGCGCAAGATTTTGACGCAACGGCGTCCTAGAAGTGACTCAGTGAAATCTCATAGATTTCACTGCATCACTTCTACAAGGCTTTTTGCGGGGGAACGCCCCCCCCTGCATACATTATAGCTGACGCAGGTATAATGTAGTGCAGGGGTTTACAAAGTGACGCATCTGCTTAGATGCGTCACTTTGTAAATAGTGCGTGACAGGAGGCATGTTTTACGCCGCCGATGCGTCACAAAAAGTGACGCGTCGGAAGCGCCAAACTGACGCATGGCCTCATAAATGAGGCCCCGTGTGTCCCCATATATTTTCTTTTGGTTGGCTCTTTGTAAAGGAGGAATAGAACCACCAATGTATTTGTTAACTCTGTTGTGAAAGATAGTGTCGGGAGAGGTCAAAATTGGCCTGAATTCAGTTTTTTGTTCAATATAAATGTTTATGTATATTTATGACGTTGACAATTGTTTGTAGCATTATTTCATTATTTTAAAAAACAAAAAAACTGCGAAGGAAGTTAAAGCAGCGCGAACAATTGGGTCTGAAAATATATGGTTTTATTATTCTTGTTGAATAGATGTTGCCATAATTAGTTGAATTAGCACCTCGAGTAATTTTGTTTTGTTTGGGATAGCAAACCATGCTAAGAAGTTTTTCCCGCACTCACCCTCTTTTTTGCGGACAGATTCTGAGAAGCAGCATAGCTTCAGGCGCCTAGGCCGCGCTTCCTCCTCAACCATGGTGATCTCCTGACCGTTGGTCTTCCTTGGAGCAATCCAAGCTTGTCCAAAGCAGGCCAGTCTCTTACCCTGCACAGCCCAGTTACGCATTTGCTCCACTTTCAGGGGGCAGTCAAACTACAAGAGCCTGTAGGTCCTTAGACAACAAGGCACGACAATATTACCACCACAACAGAAGTCCATGGGACCACCTCGTTCAGGTTCTCCAACACATCTGCCTCCCCCTGGGCCTGGGAGAAAGTCAGTGAGCAGGCATCATAAGATCTGGACATAGCACACAAGACATAGGCACAAAACACGAATTGGTGCATCCCCAGGCTCCAGGAAGGGATTCTCCAGCTACACCAGCCCTTTCTCTGTTCTTCCAGGGTCCTTCTCTACCTCGAGTGTCTGTGCAGCAGCGCCCCCTGCAGGTAAGAGCGGTGAAGCTGGCAGGAGGGCGGATTTCAACAGACGAGGATGATGGAAAATGAATTATTTATTTCATTTTCCCTCTAGGTCGTATGTTACACCCCCCTCCCTCAACCCGGCCCCTCCCCCACTGCTCTTACCTGCACGAGCCGCACCTGCCTTACTGTCACCGAAAGGAACCTGCCCGTGTCCTGTCCCATCGCTGTTTTGCATTTTGAGTAGGATTGCAAATGGCAGCCAAACTAAAATTATGGCAAGCCTCTCCCTGAGCCAGGGTCCACTCACCTAGCCCGCCCCATTCACTCCAAAACTCTTCCAAGGAACCGTGGCTAGAGGAGGCTCCTGCTGGAAAGAAGAGAAAGAAATCTGTTCCTTTCCTTCATCAGGGTGAGGACTAAGTAGATGGAAAACGTAATGCGCCAAATAAATTACTTGAAAAAACGAAAGTCTCTACACATGGGTGCATGGGGTAAAATCTGATCATTTAAACCTACAGATGTCCTTAATTCTTTATTGGCCAGTTGCACTTATACGCATATATTTTAATTACACATAGAATCATTCCAGTACATCCCCAAAGCTTGCCAAATGTCGGCATATAAGACCAGGACACATCGCCATGATTTGCGAGTGAACGCGTCCACTCTTCTTTACCACCTGAAAGATTCTAGAATTCCCCAAAATGGGTGTGTTCTCGCAGGCTGACAATTTGTTTTTCACACTGCTCCTGAAGTGGTGAATGAAAATCATTTTGGAAAACTGTGTAGTATTAAAAAAAGAATACAGCAAGTGCTAATTACAGAATTACAACATTTTCTCTCACATTGTACACAATGTGTCATTCGTGTGAACCTACGTTTGCACTTGGAAATTGGTGTTAAATCCAGTAATTGCTAAAATGCTCGAGGTGGGTGGACTGACACCAATATTTAAGACCTTGTGTAATTTGTGTTAAAAACATGCCCTGGTTTCATTTTATCCTCTCTCGCTCTCATCTGTCTTAAGAAGTCAATGTTAATTCGAGGCGGCTCCACTCTCGAGTTCAGCACATATTACGGACTCGTGGTAGCTGTGCGGACTGCAGTACAAAGCAAACTGTCACTAAAATAAATAAAATCATGTCGTTTGATTTCAAAAGAATTATTATTATCTTTTCAGAGGGAGTAATCAAAATTGAAACAACCCACGCCCTATTCTCCTCCTGTATATGTTAATTGCATCTTGCGTGTTCTCCTTCTTTAATCAGAATTTGCTTATTCTATATGATTCTTCTTCCCCTTTGATAAAGTGACATTTTTATTGATGACAACCTTTTATGAGTCCATAATGCCATGGAGTAAATTCATTTACGTATGTCTTTATTTATTTATGTAATCGTGTATTCATGTATTTATGTATGTATATATCTTAAATTATTTCAGTAAAAAATTATGAAACAAAAAAAAAACACGCTACACTATCAGAGTGTTCTTCTGCAAATATATATAGTTCTTTAAGGAATTATTCTCCCAGTTTGAACTGTGAGCTGGGATTACATTGCTTTTACAACATGAATCAAGGGCACACACCTTCTCTAAAGAGTTCTCCCGAACTTCCACTGCCTTAAAATGTAAATAACAAACTATTTGTGAGATAAACCGTGTGATTTATGAGGTATCCTCTTTTCAGAATGAATGGGGCTTACAAAAGTGCAAGAAATATAAAGCACGATTGATCTTACTCATACATTTCTACGTGAATATTTTCGTAAGTGCACTTAGGTATGCGTAATCGTGATATTATAAATTGGTGATCAGTGACTCGATATGTTGTTGGAAGGTGGTATTTTCACCATTTTTCACATTGGTTTATTGATTTGGTATTCATCATATATATGAGGAAGGAATGTATTGGAAATGGCATCCAAAACTAACCTTGTGGTGGGCGGCACGCAAGAAGACACTGGATGATTGAAAGGTCACATTTATCAGAGGAACAAACCATGTACACAGCAGAAAATCTCCATACCATTAAAACAACTCATGCTCCCTCCCCCCCCCACTGGTCTTATGATCCTCTCCCATTATCTACCTTGTTTCCAGAACCCTCTGGAGCTCTCTAAACTACTGCAATCACGTTCAAGAAAAAGCCGTAAAACATCATGTGCAGCCTTTTTTGTGCATCATCATTAAGGTACACCTTAGGTCCTGTGAGCATGGGACCCCTGCCTGAGCTTACTAGTCAGACTTAGGGCATCACACTAAGAAAAACAAAAAGGGCAATGATTGGAATGCTGGCAAAAGTCTCAGCCAATGGTAATCACCCAGGACTGCATTCCAGTCAATGGCATTTTTGCCCTCTAAGCCACTGTAGACAGGGACCGAACTTATGCAAATCAAACTTGTTCCTGGTCCAGCAGGACCAGTGCAGTCCGAACCTCAAGTTCTGGTGCCTTCTGAATAGGAACTCAATCAAATGTAGAGTGAGTTCTACCTTGTTTGGCCTCATCAACGTGAGGCCTGTGGTACAGTGAGCATCTGGACAGACCAATCAGATTTAAAATGTTATCTTCAGTAAATCCAAAAGGTTGATGGTTGAAATGCTTGCAAAAGTCTCAGCCACTCACAATTGTGCTGGCTTCATTCCAGTCATTGTGTTTTGTCCACTATGCCATTACAAATAGGGACCAGGCTTATGCAAATCAAACTTAGACATACTCTAGCAGGATCAACTCAAGCCCAATCCAAGTTACAAGCGCAGGTCACTCCCAACAAGAACACAATGAATCCCATGCAAGTTCTAACAATGTTGAGTCTCATTAGTTAGTTGCTGAATGAGTCCTGGGGAACAGATTGCAAGGGGCAGATGCTTGTCAAACAAGGTGGACTTATTGCATCACACTGAGGAAAAACACAACGTGTAAGTGGTTGCATGCTGTTACATATGCACAGGGGACTTACCAGAGAGAGCAACGTGTTTGTAGAGGTCAGTGTCCATGGGAATGATAGCTCATCCCTGGCCGGTGCACTGCATGGCTCTGTCAGCGTTGGCATTCTCTGCAGCTGATCAGATGGCGTTCTGCGGGCTGTTAGGACCGCCAGTCTAGGAGGGCAATGGGCTGAGTAAGGAAGAGTGGAAAGGAGGAACGATATGCCTGAAACATGAAATTTATGTGAAGAAAATGTAACTTACTTTAAATCAACTCTTTATTCAAGATGGCTGCTTTTCCTGTGCTGGCTGAAGTTACCAATCCAATATGAGCCTAAACCTTTTTCATGTGCTGTCATTTTCGCTACCCCAACCATGTATGAGGGATCTTCTCTTGAGATGGATATACAAATGTGCTCTCTACTCTTATTAGGAAGAGTTGCAGTGATCCGCTTGCATTACCTGAAATTGGATCTTCAACAATCATACTCCTAACTCTCACTCCCTGGTAGAAACAATAACATTTGCACAGGCACCATAGCAGCGTACTACACTTATGCAAACAAAGTGCCTATTTCGGGAAAAGAGTAAACTAGTGGTAAAGTACATCAAGTGCATGCTTTTGTGACTCTGCCCCTCAATTTATCATATCTACAAAGTGGTATACAGGTCTCTATAATGCTAGGTCGCCCTCCCCGAGCCCAGTATGACCATTGACCCCCCAATCTGACTGATAGTATGATACTGCTATTTGTAACTATTTATGGAGATCAGCAGTCATGGGGTACTGTCTGGACCCTGCCCAATCAGTGCTTCAATGTCCTCAGAGGTACCTTTGTCTGGGTTCCCCATTGACTCATGATAAATCAACAGAATTCTGTCATTGGAGCTGTTGAGCAGTGACAACTCTGCTACCAGTAGTTATCTAAGTCTGTTGGGAAATATAAATGCATACAGAAAATCCATTTGACTCAATTGTGTTTTAACTTCGAGAATGGATCCCCTCTTCATCTGAACATTAGCTGCTGTAGTCAGGGAATATGTTTACTTTATTATTCTCCACTATCCTGGGCCCCTTACTTCTTAAAACCTAAAGGATATGATCTCTGTCATGATAGTTAAATAGTCTCCCCTCTGCTGGCCTATGGGGTGCCCTAGGAATGGCGTGTTGGCTATAACCCTACGTTGATATTTTATCTTCCAGTCTGTGTGGGTCAACCACTCGGTAAGGAATAACTTTATGCTTTGTCCTATTGCTCTTTTAGCAGGGCTACAATCTGTGTATTTTTGTGATGTGACCAACATTTTGAGTCAATGGCCTTCATCTTGAGGAATCTCACTTCATCCCAGAAGTCTTTGATTTCACTCTGCTTATCTTATAAGGACAGTCTCATTGCTGCCAGACTAGTATGATTACTTTTTGCCCTTTCTTATGATCTGCTGTCATCAGTCCCAATCTGATTGCCAATGTATCAAGTTTAGATTTAATGGTAACTTTAATGTATATGATTGTCTGCGGGATTTTGTCAAATTTGTCTGTGTGGTCCTACAGGGTTCTCTCCCTCTGGCTGAGAGACACAACTGCCTCATGCCCACCCACACATGGTGACATCAACTGTCCTTGGTGGCTACCCACCTTGAGGTTCTTTACCATATTAAGTTTCTCAGGTACCTCATATCGATGAAACCTTACACAATGCACCAACATGCACAGGTGGGTGCATGGGAACACCCACACTTCACCCATGTAATGCCATTCTGGTGTAGATCAATACAGCGGCTTGCGCTGCCTTTCATTAATCCAGATTTACCAAGCCGCGGGTGGCCAGGCAAGGTGGCCTTGCGTGACTTGGTAAATCTGCCTTAAGGAATTGGCTGCCCTTGCGTTATCTAGGGTGACACAAGGGCAACGCAATCCTATGATGAATATTGTCCATTGTTCATAGCAGTGTTGTTTCCACAGCCTAGACTAGGCATACACCTATGTGTACTATTTAATGTGGCTGTGAGTGTATAGTCCCACACCAAGGGGCACATTTGCTGCTATTTCACGCAATGAGGAACAGCAAGGTAACTTGCTGAGCTCCAATGCGTGAAAAGGAGAGGGCAGAAATGCTCCATATTTACAAAGATATGGAGGAATTCCGTTCTCTCATTGCACTGGTGCACTGTGTGCTGACTAGTGCCAATAGAGGCACTCTTGCACCATAGTGCAATGGTGCCTGCATTAGGGGCTGGATTATGTCTGTGCAGAAAGGGCCATCTTACTGTACAAAATGATCCTGTGAAGCGTATTCCTATTTCTATATGTCCTGCAGAATGCAGCACACACGGAGAGAGGAAGTAACAAGGAGAAATAAGAATATATTTCTCCTCGTTAAGCCTCTCTCGGGCAGGCACACCTTTGTGTACTAGTCTTTGTAAATCTTGGTTTGCATTAAAATACATGGTTGAATCCATGGGAACACCCTTGCAACACCGATGTAAAGTCTGCCCAGCACACAGTAATGCAAGACAGCTCTATGTGCTTTTTTGTGTTACTTTGTATTTACTAAATCACACAAACCCAAGTAAAGTGAATTTGCCTGGCTTAGTAAATGCAAAAAATTATTTAAGAAACAATAAAGCAGTATGAGTGAAAAACTATCATTCATCAAAATATATGCACTGGGGTCAGGGGCGCTAGTATGGTTGATAAGGGACACATACACTTACTTATACATCTGAACAATAGAGGGGTGTATTTAGAAAGTTATTGTTGGAAAAGTGCCCTTCCTACAGGGTTGAATGGGATTTTTTGACTTGTATACTAAACCCTATTTTTATTGGCTGTAGAACTCTGTATATTTTACACGCTTTACAACTGCTAACTAGTGGTAAGGTGTGTGTGCTCTCCTTTTTAAACACGGTAATGTTGGTAAACACCGGATTGGCACATTTACTTTGCTTGTAAGGCCATGGTAGTTGATTCCATACATACCCAGGTCCCCCAAACTAAATGCTGGTAGTGGGCTGAAGCACTCATTGAGTCACCCACTAAAGTAGCACTGAAGAACATGTCTCCAGGGGTGTACAGACAAAATATCGACTCCAAAATATCGACTGGACATAATATCGAGTTTCAAATATAGACTGGACAAAATATCGACTGGACATAATATCGACTACAAAAATATCGTTTTTCAGGTAAGTGAAGTAATATCGACTGTATAAAATATAGATAGCAAAAATATCGAATTTTTAATAATATATAATATTTTATAGTGTATTTTTATGTAATAATATGTGTGAATAGTGTGTATTAATGTTATAAAATATTTTATTAAATGAATTTTGTTTTTATAATAATTGCGTAATGTAATTCTGTAGCGGGTTGTGGGTTTATAGGGGAATAGGGTGGGAAGTAATTTAATAATAATTAATTAATTAATATATGTTTGTTAATATTTTTAATTAATAATTAATTGATAATTAATTAATATTAATTAGTTAATTAATTAATATAATTTTGAACATATTTTGTATTAGTAATTAATTGTTAATTAATTAATTGTAATTAGTTAATTACATTAATTAGAGTAAATTTTTAATATATATAATTTTGGGTTATTTTTAAGTAATTAATTTGGAAAAAATAATATTAATTATTAAAATAATTACAGCTAATGTTCTAATATATTTACTTTATTGTTATTGTTAATTAATAATTAATTGGTAATTAAATAATATTGATAAATTTTGGGTAAAGGAGCATTTTTAGGGTTCAGGGTCAGTTTTCAGTTTTAGGGTAAAGGGGTATTTTTGGGGTTCAGGGTCAGTTTTCAGTTTTTGGGTAAAGGGGCATTTTTAGGGTTCAGGGTCAGTTTTCAGTTTTAGGGTAAAGGGGTATTTTTAGGGTTCAGGGTCAGTTTTCAGTTCATGGGTAAAGGGGTATTTTTAGGGTTCAGGGTCAGTTTTCAGTTCATGGGTAAAGGGGTATTTTTAGGGTTCAGGGTCAGTTTTCAGTTCTTGGGTAAAGGGGTATTTTTAGGGTTCAGGGTCAGTTTTCAGTTTTTGGGTAAAGGGGCATTTTTAGGGTTCAGGGTCAGTTTTCAGTTTTTGGGTAAAGGGGTATTTTTAGGGTTCAGGGTCAGTTTTGGGTTTTTGGGTAAAGGGGTATTTTTAGGGTTCAGGGTCAGTTTTGGGTTTTTGGGTAAAGGGGTATTTTTAGGGTTCAGGGTCATCAAATAAGATTGTAAAACATTATTTTTATTATTTTCATTTATTATTTAATTATTATAATTTAATTTAAGTAGTTTTAAGTATATTTTAGTAATTAAAATTTAATATTAATTTAATTTAACACTGTTTTTAATAAAGTCGATATTTTTTACATCTATATTATTGTTAACGATATTTTGTACTCGATATTTTTGTACTTACCTGTTTGTAGATACAAACTCGATATTTTGACTGTCGATATTTTGTCCACGATA
Organism: Lissotriton vulgaris; assembly: GCF_964263255.1. NCBI lineage: Eukaryota > Metazoa > Chordata > Amphibia > Caudata > Salamandridae > Lissotriton > Lissotriton vulgaris. Next base: position 205,134,495 of record NC_141699.1, on the reverse strand, counting down.
TTTTGGCAAGTCGATATTTTGTCCCTCGATATTATTTCAGTGATCCGTCTCCAGGCTGGCCACATTTGCCTAGGTGTGCAGTTTTGAACTGCCATTTCGACTTGTCAAAATAAACTTTTTCCAGACCTAAACCTTCCCTTTTAATGCATGTATGTGACCCCTAATGTAGTCCCTAAAAGCCCAAAGGGCAGGGTGTATGGTAGTTAAAAGTAGGACACAGATATTGAATGGTTTACATGTTCTTGCAGTGAAACAGCTCCAAAGCTGTTTTTCACTGTGGCATGGCTGGCTCTCCCAAAAATTAAAACTGGTTACACTATTATAGTTAATACGTGCTAAATTAAGGTTGAGAATATATTGACAAATATTTCAAGGACTCATTTTAATAGTATTTTAATATCCAACGTAATGGTCAAGTCAGATTTTATATTATTATTTTGGAAATACCACTTTTAGAAATCTGTCATTTTCCTGCCTTAAGCTAAAAGGCTTTCCTGCCAAATTCCAGCTGTCCCCTGACACCTAATGGTTCCCCTTTGGTGCGATGTGTATTCCTCCCAGACAGTGGGCAATGGGCTCTGGGTGTGGGGAGAGGGTTTCCACTCTTGAAAGGATGGCCAGGTGTTGTGCCCAGCCCTTTCCTGAGCTTAATATTATGCCTACCCTTTCATTGATATATTAAACACTTAGGCCTGCTTCTCTTTTGTCTCCTTAGTCAGGTTTGATCCAAAACCAGTGGCTCAGGAAGAACTGACCAGACCTGGTTTAGGCAGTGGCCAAAGCATTGCCCTCCACCCACAGGGTGGTGCAGGGCATAAAAGTGGACCCCTTTGACCTCTCCTCAGAACACTCCTCAACCTGTAATGATCGGAAGAAGGACCTCCCTGCTGTCTGAAACCTAAGCGAAAGCTAGGCCTGCTTGCCTTCAACTAACGACCACAGAGGTGACTAAAATGGTCAGTTGGCTGACCTTCTTTTTAAGATATAGGGACACAACAAGCTTCCAGAGGCATCTTCCCCCGCAAATGGCCTGTTGACCAGTTCCTGCCCTGGACCCTGCTGCTGACCTCTGTTTGATGATCCCTAACCCTCAAGAGGTGCCCAAAGGTCTCGGAAACTAGGTTGATGTTGGAGCGTACTCCGCCTGGCACAAAACTGCAAAACATGGCACTTAGAACCTTTGTGCCAACATTCTGCCTGGAGAGCCAACGAACACAGGAATCACCATCAAAGTCACAGCCACCAAAGTCAAATCACCAGATGGCCTTTGCTTGCTACTTTGCCCTGCTGAAGCAAGCTGACTTTCAGAAAGATTTCCAAGTTCAAACAAAGAGGGCTTAATCGGGACTGTTGCTGAGCTGCAACCCATTTGTGTTGAAGCCTTCCTAGACACAGAGTTCAGACTTCGCCCATTCAGAGCTTTCCTGCCTTTATCGATGACTGCACCTGAACCCCGCTCTTCAGCAACCAACTGATGTCGCACCCTGCTTCAATCCATCTTGCATCGCGCATTATTGATGACTTGTCAATGACAACCTATTCCATATAAAAGTTTCTAAGTTAGAAGGTTAACTTTCCACTGCGATACTAGTATCATATGATGCCAGGCTACAATACTTGAAACCAGAATGCTCCAAGTCTCGCCTGAACCCACTCTCTGTTATACTGCCACAGGGGCTGCCCAGACACCCAGCAAAATTCAGACTCTGCTTACCACACGCTTGGCGTAGTCCAAATTGCAAAGATATCTACACTCAGAATCCCTGTACTCTCCGCACATACCGCTGGCTGATAACCTGTGGCTGTCCCCTACGACCAAAGCGCTTACTAAACGCATGTTGACCCGGTATGGTCTGCAGACTGTGGGTGATCTCTTTAAGGACATACAGATGCGCTCCGTAGACGAACTTGCATTAAACAGAGATGCTTCATATATGGAGAAATTCCTACTGCATACGTTGCGCAGCTCCCTGAATGGGGGACTCCCGACCACTGCACAGGAGCCAGCAGATTTCCTATCACCTTTGGGGGACTCCTGAGGCGGAAGCCGGGACCCCGCTATAGCGCGTTCTTAAAATTGTTTTAAAGTCAGAATTACTTGATTTTTTTTAAATTACGCTCTGCAATAGTGATAATTTGTGCCCGCTTTTGCTTTTCACAGTAAATTGCCTACCTGCACAGTAAATCCCTACCTGCACCTGCTATTCCCCGATCCTCCCGTTTCTCCGTCTCAGCCGAGTTCGGGGCTGTGGGGAGACTGGGAAGGACCGGGCAAGACGGAGATGCCATCCTGGGAGGGTGCAGGGTCGGCGGACTAGCTGCCGGGACTCTATCTGGCCGAGAGCCATAAATAACAGGTTACAGCACTCACCAGCACCTTTGGGGGACTCCTGAGGCAGAAGCCGGGACCCCGCTATAGCGCGCTCTTAAAATTGTTTTAAAGTCAGAATTACTTGATTTTTTAAAAATTACGCTCTGCAATAGTGATAATTTGTGCCCGGTATTGCTTTCCACAATAAATTGCCTACCTGCACAGTAAATCCCTACCTCCGCCTGATATTCCCCGATCCTCCCTTTTCTCCGTCTCAACCGAGTTCGGGGCTGTGGGGAGATTGGGAAGGACCGGGCAAGAGGGAGACTCCATTTTGGGAGGGTGCAGGGTCGGTGGACTAGCTGCCGGGACTCCACCTGACCTAATCACCCCCTATAAAAGAATGACACCTGCCCGGACACGAAGTGGACGCGCGCAGCGGGCGCGCCAAAGGCAAGCCCGTCTGCGCCCGTCCGCGCCAGTTCGCGCCGGGAGGCAGGAGATGCTGCCCTACCCATCATGCTCACCTTGACTGACCCAACATCTAGGCTCCACTCGTATTCAGGAACAGCCCTTCGGACAATAGGATTCAGCATGCCTAAAGAACCTTGTGGGGATGGGGAAAGTTGCCGCACCTTTCCATCCATGCTAGAAGGTCCTTTATCATGCAGTACATGCCGATTTCAAAGCCTACAAGGGGAAGCGCCTATTAGGGACCCACCACAGACAGCTCCACTTAATCGCCAAGTGAACCTTACCCATATCCTATGCAACGTCCGCTCCCTTGTAAAGCACTCGATAGAGATCTGGGACATGATTTCCACCCTCTCCCCGGATCTATGCTTTTTCACAGAGACATGGCTAAACTCCACCAACATACCGGCCATAAACATAGCCATACCAAAGGACTATAAATGTATCCAACTCGACAGAAAGGGAAAGACAGGAGGTGGCATAGGAATTGCTTTTCAAAATCACCTTGGGGGAGGAGCTTAGCGCGCATCTAAGATGGTCGCGTGAGCTGTGAGCACCCGAAACCCTCGCCGCCTCCATCTATCCTGGCGCAAATCCTGTTTCTGACGACGGGTTCTAGTAGCTGAGACTCTCCTGATCTAAAAGGCCTTTTTCAGACTTTGAATTGGATGCCGGATGCCCGAATTACTCCTTCCTGAAGCCTGGAGACCTACACCGTGGCTCGTCCCGGGACTTGGACATCCGGAGCACCCCGAAAGTAGTTGAACAACAACGGCTTGTGGAAGGGGACGACTACCGGGGTCTACTTTCGGTTTCGTTTTCTCTGGCTTAGAAGGTTGGAGGTGGCTGCCTGGTGATCAAGCTGGCCTGTGAGTGCACTCGCTTGACTGATCTTCACCAACGCCCTGCACTTTAGTCTCTCGTGGTTTTTCCTTGTGGGGAGCCATTTACACCAGGTCCCAAAAGCCCCTAAGGGGCGCGCAGCCCACCATGGTGGGCAAGTCTGATAGTGACAAGCGGTCCCTCAAGAACGTGACTCGCGGCAGCGTAACTCAAACCACCATTATGGACAGATTTGCGCACAACAAGGGCTCGCCCAGAGTGACTGGCAAAACCCCGGAGGACCTTGGTGGTGGCCCCCCTGAGTCGGAGGAGCCAACTCTTCGAGACGTGATGGGCGCCATTGCCAGTATACAATCATCGATGGGCCAACAATACGAAACCTTGTCGGCCAAGAACGACACGGTGGCGGTGGATGTAGGCCTGATTAGGGCGGACTTGGCCAAGACTAACGAGAGAGTCAAGCCGTTGGATGTTAAAAAAGCCAGTCTCACAACTGATGTCTCCGATCTCCAGACTGAGATCCGGACTCTTCGGACCTCGAGTGACCAGTTTGCCCGCCGGCTTGAGGATTTCGAAAGTCGCGCTAGGCGCAATAATGTCCGCATAGTTGGAGTTCCCGAGTCCTCAGCCAATCAATCCACGGACTTACTCGTTAAAGATCTGATCCTCAACCACCTTGCCCCTAAGGGCCTGAGTAACTTTTTTGCGGTGGAGCAGGCCCACAGTGTCCCGGCGGCAGGCGCAAGCAGGGGGCTGCCCCGCGACCCATCATTGCGCGGATCTTTAACTATAGGGACAGAGACGCCATTTTGCAGGCCTCGAGGACTAGCGGCCCCACCAAGTTAGAGAATGCGTCCATCAACTTCTACCCTGATTTTACCCCTTCACTGCAGAAGCAGAGACTGGGATTTTCTGGGGTGAAACGGAGACTAAGAGACGTGGGCATGAAGTATGCTATGCTTTTCCCCGCCCGATTGCGCATCAAACATAATGAGCGGGTGCTGTTCTTTGATATGCCGTAGGTGGTCAGTGACTGGTTGGACACACTATCTATGCCACGGGACAATGCGGAACAATCCAGAGGTGCTGAAGGCAGCCAACGGGACCAGGAGGAGTAGGGGCACCGGCGTGTGCTACCATCGTATCGTGCTATGGTGGATTGTTATCCTTTTTTGGGTCAATGGAATTCTTAAAGACAATCCCTGGGGCGGCGGGGAGTTCGGGACTTTTCCTCCTCCGGGGGTGTTTCCTTTTCTACTTGTAGTTTAGTTTTTTGGGGTAGGGCGACAGGCACACTGCAGAATGGGGTGGTTTTTTGGCTTTATCGCAGGGGTGCAGGGTGGGGGGTTGTTGTTCTGGTATCTTGGTGGAGGGGGGGTTTCTTTTTACTGTTTGTATTGTTCTCGAGGCTACGTATTGTTGTATGGCTTATTCTATGTTTCCTTCGTGGGGTTTGGGGGACCCTGCTACTCATTTTCGGGATGGGGGGTAGGGGGCTGAGAGTCTTGAGTTGGAATGTCAACGGCTTGGGGGACAAAATAAAATGGGGAATTGTACTCCAATATGTGAAGCGCCATTCCCCTGACATTGTATTACTGCAAGAAACCCACCAGGTGGGAAACACGCTCCATGCAATGAACCGGAAGGGCTACCAGTTGGTGGCACACTCGGGATTCACTTCGGGCTCTAGAGGGGCTGGTGTTATGATCCGTAGTTCACTTCCCTTGGAGATTGATGACACAATATTTAACAACAGGGGAAGATATGCGGCGATTGTTGGTAGGTGGGAGGGGAGAACGGTCGCCAACCTCTCGATATATGTCCCCCCGGCTTTACAGGCCACCACATTTGTCGACCTGGGGAAATTGGTATTGAGGCTTCCTGAGGGGATTCTGGTGGTTGGAGGGGACTTCAACTCGGGGGTTAACGGCCTGGAGGATCGACATCCTCCCAGGGCTCTTACACCATCGCAGTCCTGCCTGAGTGGTTTCTTGGAAACGTTTGGTATGGTGGATTGTTGGGGGATGCTTCACCCAGGGCAGGCTCAATATACTTTCCACTCCGGGGCCCATGGGAGCTTAGCCAGACTTGATTATATTCTTGTGCCCGCAGCCCAGGCTACAACGGTGCGAGAAGCCCGACATTTGCCTAGAGGCATCTCGGATCACTCCCCGCTATATTCAGTTAGATGCAGGGGGGCGGGTCACCCCAATTAATCCCTGGCATCTCCGTGTTCCAGAGACCAGGGCTGGGGTGATTAAAGCCATAGATTACTACTTTGTTGAAAATGTGGGATCGGTGTCTTTGTCTGTGTCCCTATGGGAGGCCTTTAAAACTGTGATACGGGGTCAGACACTGTCGCTAGTCGCCAGCTCTAAGAAGCGCCACAATGGAGAGGTTGAGCAGCTGGAGTCTGATATTGTGGCTTTGGAGAGGGATCTTGAGTGTGGGGGCACGCGTGAAAAGGTGCATGTTTTGCAACTGAAGCAGTCTGATTATGAAGCCTTGGTCACGAATGCCGTGAAAGCCATGAGTCGAGAGCAACAGGGCCGTTTGTATGATGTGGGCGACAAGGCGGGGAAGTTGATAGCTTGGATGGACAAGGGGAGAGATTGAATCAAGTGGTACCGGTGGTTGAGCGAGTGGATGGTGTACGTGTGACGATCCGTTGGAGATTGTGGAGGAGTTCGCTTGCCACTTCCGAACGGTGTATGCGCCGGTCTCGGACCGGCCTGAGGAAGACTCCCATCTTTTGCTTAGGGATATTGCTTTGCCTTGCCTGTCCGACTCTGACAGAGAGCTAATGGAGGCGGATTTCTCCACTGATGAAGTAGCGCTCGCTATTCGCTCCATCCGCTCTGGAAAAGCCATGGGCCCAAACAGCATACCCATCGAGCTGTACAAGTTGTGTCCGAACAAAATGGTGTCGTATCTCCGCGCGATGTTCTTGGAGTCCAGGGAGAGGGGTTCTCTTCCCCGTGACCAGCGTTTAGCGTCTATCGTGGTGATCCCTAAAGAGGGTAAACCCTGTGAATTCTGTACCTCCTATAGACCTATCTCACTTCTGAATGTGGAGCCTAAAGTTTTGGCAAAAATGTTAGCTAACGGGCTGATTAAAGTGATTAGAGATTTGGTGCACCCGGACCAGTCTGGCTTTATTCCGGCCCGTAATACCGCATTGAATTTACACCATCTTCATGGCGTGCTGGCGAGGGCGGAGACGCTACGTGAGCCGGCCATTATGGTTTCTTTGGATGCCATTATGGCATTTGACACAGTGGAATGGCCATATCTATGGGCGGCTCTGGCGAAGTTCGGCTTCGGACCGGTGTTCATCGGATGGGTTCGATTACTCTATGAGGAGCCCCTGGCCCAGGTAGTCGTTAACGGTCGAGTGTCGGCTCCCTTTGCTCTGGGGAGGGGTACGCGGCAGGGGTGCCCTCTGTCTCCGCTGCTTTTTGCCTTGGCTCTAGAGCCCTTGGCCGCTTGGTTGCGATGAGAGCCATCCCTCAGGGGTATCAGGTGGACTCCCGGTTTTGAAGATCACATTTCACTTTATGCGGACGACATTCTCCTTTACCTCACTTCCCCTCGGAAATCTCTGGGGGTATTGTTCAACGTCCTTAATTCCTTTGGGAGGAACTGTGGACTGGTCATCAATTGGGGTAGGTCTTGTGTTTATTCGCTCACAGGCGATACTCCTCTCGTACAGCGCAATTGTCCAATACAAATTTCATCCACTGGGTTCAAATATTTAGGTATCTATGTTTTGCGTGATTCGGCTGTCAGGTATCAGCGCATCTTACTCCCCCCGCTTATTCACTTAAAAGCAGACGTGAAAGCCTGGAGCAGACTGCCGCTGTCCCTGGTGGGCAGAGCAGCCTTATTCAAAATGATGTCCCTTCCCAGATTTTTGTATGCGCTTCAGAACACACTGGATCTAGTGCCTTCCAGCTACTTCCACGAGATTGAGTGCCTACAAAGGAAACTTCTGTGGGTCGGACGTCCCCGGATTGCCTTGGCTAACCTTACGCTGCCTTGGTATGATGGCGGTATAGCGTTACAGGATGTAAGACAATATTACTGGGCCTCACAACTGAGCTCAGTTAATCATGCGATGTATGGTCCAGCTTCTAACCCGGCTTTTGCTATGGACAAATGGTTGCTGCCGGGCGGGGATTATAACAGGGCGCTTTACTCCAAACGGTCTGATGTAGCATTGACGGGGCCTGCCAGAGTTGCGGTGCGGGTCTGGTACAATGCTAATGCTGCTATGGGCTGGTCGGACACTCTCACTCGAGCGACTCCACTCTACTCAGCCGAGAGGTTGGGCAATTTGTGGACTACCAAGGGTTTTGAAAAGTGGGACCTCATTGGGATTAGTAGGGTGGGGGACCTTTGGCGGAAAGACAAGATAAAGTCTTTTGAAGAGTTGCAACTTGAATTCAAACTCAGTAATCGAGAATACTTTCGGTACCTACAGGTCGGACACGCCCTTTCCTCTGTTTTTCCGGCCGGCACGCTCGTTCCAGAATCCTCACCGCTGGAGGACAGAGTACTCGACGGCCATGTCCCGGACAGTACGATCTTGCTTATATATAAAAAGCTGATAAATGACCGAGCGGACCTTCTTCTACAGCTCCATATGGCCTGGACCGGCGATGGACTGGAACTTGATGATGAGGACTGGCAGGCGGCGATATCCTCCCCGAAGGAGGTTGCAATCTCGGCCCATCTGAGATTGGTGCAGTTAGAAATCCTACACCGAGTGTACATGACGGGTCCTCGCTTGTTACGTATGGGGTATGCCTCGGATGATTTGTGCAAGCGCAGGTGTGGAATGGTGGGTACATTCCTTCATATTCTGTGGGAGTGTCCGGCGGTAGTGTCTTTTTGGAATCGTGTGCATGGTGTTATGACTGAGGTGATGGGTGTTTCGCTTTTGCCTGAGGCCCGAAGGTGTCTATTGAATGTGTGGGAGCCCAATGATTATAATGTAGCACAGACGCAGTGGGCCACCTTGGGTAGTATGATCGCCAAGCGTGACATTGCGCAATTGTGGGGATCGTCGAGGGCACCCAGTCTGTCGGCCTGGTCTAGAAACATGGACTGGTGCATGTTTCATGAAAAAACAGTCTACATTGCTCCGGGCAGGCCCAAGAAATGGGGGAGGGTGTGGAATCAGTGGAATCAGTATTGTGGTGAAATTTGTACTCCCCCTTTTGTGCCTCCACCGGAGGTGTTACATTCCCCTTAGCGTGATGTTCCTTCTAGTCTGGATTTTTGTCTATGTATTGCTGGCCTGCTCTCTTTCCCCTTTTCCCCCTCCCGTCTGTTTTTCTATAGCCTTTCAATTTCACTTGTTACTATGTAACAGTTGTAGATGTGGTACTCCCTCCCCAGAAGGATTTCTTATGTATCTGCCTTGCGTTTAGTTATTTTGCTTATTTTTTGGTTGGTTGTTTTTTAAAAAACACAAAACAAAGACCTTATTCCTCCTGTGATATAATGTACGGCATATGCAAAAACAACAGGTGATGGACCAAATGTAGATCAATGTCACACACTCAACCCAGTCCAAGGATCTGGGCCTGAATCCATCGTTTTTTTGCACTCCACACCACCCTGGGTTAGACAATGGCGATATGCAAATCAGCTCTGACCCTGTGCCACATGGGAACAGTCCAGTCCGAACTACAAAAGCCATGTCCTTCACAGAACGGAATCAAGCATCCGAGGACCGGACCGGTTTCGAGGTAACACCTCTCATCAGCCCGGCTAGCTTGACTCCAGTGGTGTGGAGTGCCTGGGACCCACGTCTGGGCATCCCCAGCGCACTTAGGGCGGAATATGCAAAAACAACAGGTGATGGACCGAATGTGGATCAATGTCACACACTCAACCCAGTCCAAGGATCTGGGCCCAAATCCATCGTTTTTTTGCACTCCACACCACCCTGGGTTAGACAATGGCGATATGCAAATCAGCTCTGACCCTGTGCCCCATGGGAACAGTCCAGTCCGAACTACAAAAGCCATGTCCTTCACAGAACGGAATCAAACATCCGAGGACCGGACCGGTTTCGAGGTAACACCTCTCATCAGCCCGGCTAGCTTGACTCCAGTGGTGTGGAGTGCATGGGACCCACGTCTGGGCATCCCCAGCGCACTTAGGGCGGAATATGCAAAAACAACAGGTGATGGACCGAATGTGGATCAATGTCACACACTCAACCCAGTCCAAGGATCTGGGCCCAAATCCATCGTTTTTTTGCACTCCACACCACCCTGGGTTAGACAATGGCGATATGCAAATCAGCTCTGATCCTGTGCCCCATGGGAACAGTCCAGTCCGAACTACAAAAGCCATGTCCTTCACAGAACGGAATCAAGCATCCGAGGACCGGACCGGTTTCGAGGTAACACCTCTCATCAGCCCGGCTAGCTTGACTCCAGTGGTGTGGAGTGCCTGGGACCCACGTCTGGGCATCCCCAGCGCACTTAGGGCGGAATATGCAAAAACAACAGGTGATGGACCGAATGTGGATCAATGTCACACACTCAACCCAGTCCAAGGATCTGGGCCCAAATCCACCGTTTTTTTGCACTCCACACCACCCTGGGTTAGACAATGTACGGCATGACATGTTTGTTTACTTGCCGCCGGGCCTTAGGGTTGTCGGCTGAAGGGCTGTGTATTCATTCATCCTGATATGATCATTGGAAAGTTTGCCAGCCGACCCGATGTGGCTGTATGATTGCTATTGTATATCCATGTTTATCAATAAAGGTTTAAAAAAAAAATCACCTTAAAGTTATATGGATATCATCCAGTAGCAACGATACAATGGAATTAGGCATATTCAAAGTACTGGTGTCCCCAACAATGTCCTGGGATGGGGCTTTGCTCTATCAACCACCAGGTCCCAAGTCTAAAAATAATTTTTCTACGGCCCTGACAGAACTCATTGCCATGCAAGCGTGACCTCCAGCAATTTTACCCTACTAGGGGATTTCAATTTCAACGGAGAGGAAGAGGATAATCTAGAGGTAATGACGCTCCTCTCCAATCTGAGCGACATTGGACTCAATCAGATGATGTCAGGGCCCACACACTCGGCAGGCCACACCCTAGACCTTATTTTTACCAACTCAGAACAGCTGAGGTTATCGCAGCCACTCCCTTTGGTCTGGTCAGATCACTACCTGATTCAATTCTCCCTGCAGCTTTAATCAGGACCAAAAGACAAAGCCAATCCTACATATAAAAATGGGAAATATAAAAGACCATGGCATAACCTGAAGGTGGAAGACTTTAATAAAACCTTCATCGAACTATCCTCCAAAATAGAGTTCACTGATCAAGACCCCTCATCGATGTTATCTAGTTTTAATCTAGCCTTAACGGAAACGTTGGACATAGGGATCCCACAAAAAAAAGGTAAACATGTCAGTAAGGGGACTTTTGGCTCCCTGGTACTCGGACGAATTAACATTTTTAAAAGCCACATGCACAGTACTCGAGAGGAAATGGAGGAAGCAAAAATCACCTGAAGACAGGAAAATATATAAAGCAGCACTATCCCACTATCATCATGAAATAAAAAATGCTTGTTCCTCCTATCTACAAACTCAAATTGAAAAGGCGAAAAACTCCACGAAAGCTTTGTTTGACATCGTTACAGACTTTTCCTCCCCCTCAGTATGCAAACAAACACCACCAGAATCCCAGGAATTATGCGACTCAATAGGGCAATTCTTCCACGACAAAATTGCTAAAATGTATGCGAATTTTCCGGTCACGGACATTAACAAGACCCATACAAATACTAAGTTGTCTCACCTACTAAGGAAGCACTTAATCAGTTCAAGCACATTTCACTTGCAGACACAAGCAAACTACTAAAAACAACTAAATCCGGGTCTCCACAGGACATATGTCCACCCAGTATGATGGCACTTGTGTCGCCAATATGTGCCCACATGATCCAACGCATTTTTAATGCTTCGCTTGAGACTGGTCTCATTCCGAGTGCTTGGAAAGAGGCCTCTGTGCAGCTTATCCTAAAAAAAGCCATCTGCAGGCCCCCAGGAACTAAGTAATTATGGGTCTATATCCCTATTACCCCTACTGGGGAAAATGCTAGAATCCAAAGTAAATACCCACCTTAGTCAGTATCTTGAAGCTAATGACTTGCTTGACCCCTCCCAGTCAGGTTTCCGACCTGGGTTTAGCACAGAAACAGCTACACTAGCGGTCACTGACTCGCTAAGATGTACCCTCGATGCTGGATGTTCCTCGATCTTGATCCTCTTAGATCTCTCCGCAGCTTTTGACACAATATCCCATCAGCAGCTAGCAGAGAGACTAAGTGAGTGCGGCATCGGAGGTACAGCTCTACAGTGGCTAGGATATTTCTTAAGGGACAGATGGCAAATTACTACACTTGGACCATTTGTCTCAAAAAACACATTTCTACTGGACAAGGGGGTGCCACAGGGCTCTTGTCTCAGCCCCACCCTCTTTAATATTTACCTGGCCCCCCAGGCTAAGTTAATCCAATTTTTCGGCTTCGAGATCATTTCGTATGCCGACGATACGCAGCTACTGTTCCCAATAGGTAACAACATCTCGGATGAGAAACAGCGTTTTACAATCGGTATGCTGGCGATCGCAAATTGAATGAGGGTGCAGTGTTTACAGCTCAACCCAGAAAAAACGGAGCTACTGCTCTTGGGGAAGTCTGCTCACCTCTGGACTTTGGACTGGTGACCTCCCCAATTGGGTGAGGCACCAAAGCCATCAGCCTCAGTAAAAAGCCTGGGAATCCAGCTGGATGTCAAGCTTAACATGAAGGACAATGTTAAAATCATCGCAGGATCATGCTACTTTAATCTGCGTCTATTGCTTAGGATTATTCCTTACTTACCGATGGAGCACCGCAGAACTGTAGTACAGGCAATGGTAGGGAGTAGGCTTGACTATGGCAATGCCTTGCTGGCAGAGGTAGGGGTCACCACTCTGGCAAAGTTGCAGGTGATACAGAACACCGTGGCCAGAATGGTCTTGAATGGTCCCCCTGGAACTCCATCCCTTCCTCCTTGCTTGCTCCTTGCTTGGCTCTATTGCTGTGAGCAAACACACTTTGTGTCGAATAATCATTGTCATAAAAGGCTGCATTTTAAATACCAACACAGGGCATACATTACACTGTAACTACTGGCCAAGATGGATCCAACCATGATTCATGCATGCGCTAGGTGTGCTATGGATCAGGCGAGTTTTTCACACCTGGCCTGGAACTGCGGGTCCATATTGGCATACTGGGGGGAGGTTTTCCGATTACTGTCTTTGATGGTAGGACACAACATACATCCTGAGCCACTAACTGCCTTACTTGGGAAAATCAAGCCATTGCTGAAGGGAGTGAGGAGGTTCATTGCCATTGCCTTGCTTATGGCAAAAAGACAAGTTTTATTACACTGAGGAGGATCCCAGACCCCAAAAGTGAAGGCCTGGATCCAGGACTTGATATATTATGATACTACCAGTGACATATATGGCACATTGCAACAGCCTGCCATGCGACTGAAAAATATATGGCAGCCACTGAGGGACTATCTGTTGACACATCCACTGGAGATTGACTAAAGTATATGTTCACCAGAGAGTGCCCCTCTAAACCCTGGTTTTCGCCAGAGCTCAAAGTATTGAAACATGAGTGTAAGATATTGGAGAGAACGTGGCGGTCCAGGGGCTAATGCTCTGCTGCAAAACATACACTCAGAATGAAACAAAAAAGCTATTCTGCCGCTATAGCTTTAGCAAAAGGGCGCTATTTCTCATCGCGTATTGATCAGGCCAATAACAATGCTAAAGAAATTTTTTCCATTGTGCAGAACTTTATGTCTCTGAGTGCTCAGGCTCGCTCCGTTCCAGTGTCTGAGCCTTGGTGTAATACTCTTGCCAAGGTCTTTTTGGAAAGGTTTGTGGCATTCAGAGGGTCTCTCTTCTTAACTCACTCCATCCACGGCCTCTTCTTCTTTTTTGCCTTCAGCTGGCTCCCTCCATTCGCTGCCAACTTTCTTGCCAGTGGATCTGTCCAGCACTCTCAGAATCAGGCTCTCCCACTGACCCCTGTGCGGCTAGACTCTTGGCTTCAGCTGCCAATATCATCAATCATGAAGTCAATAAGTCATTATTACCCCCTTGCTGGATGCTTTGGTTCTGGCAATTTGGAAGCAAGCAAAATGCCTTCCCCTCTTGAAGAAGCCTACATTGGACCCCTTGCTTCCTGGAAAATACCACCCTATCTCTTTCCTACCTAGTTTGGCTAAAGTATGTGAGAAGGTGGTTACTAATCAACTTACGGAGTATGACAAGGCCATGGGTCTGTTCCATCCAGCTCAGTCTGGATTTCAAGTCTCGTATAGCATAGAGTCAGCTCTTTTGGAGGTGTCGGCGGTTATCCGGGATTGCTTGGATGCCGGCGGAAGGGTGGCTTTAGTCATGTTTGACCTCTCTGCGGCATTCAATACGGTGCCCCACTCCCTGCTTCTTGACCGTCTCTCTGAGATTGGCATATCGCGGTCAGCCTTGGGCTAGATCAGGTCTTTTCTGGATTGCCGTTCGCAGCAGGTTTGGCTTCCACTTTGTGCCTCTGCTTCCCAGTCTATGGCCCCTGATGTCCCACAGGGGTCATCTCTTAGCCCCCTTCTGTTTAACGTCTATGTTACCCCACTGGTTTATTAAGCGGAGACATTAGGGGCTAAGGTGATGGCCTACGTGGTTGACACCCAGCTTCTTTTCACCTGGGATAAGGATGATGATTCGGTTTCCTCTGCCCAACATTGCCTTTGTTCCGATTTTCATTGGCTTGCTCATGCACAGCTTAAATGTAACGAGGAGAAATCTGAGATACTCTTGTATGGAAAATACCTGGCAAACTTTCGAGAGAAACTTTGGCCCCCAGGCTCCCCCCTGCCTAGTACTAAAGTAGGCTGTGCTAAGAATCAGGGGGTATGGTTTGAGGAGAACCTTTTCAGTCCAGGTCAAGAAGTTGACTGGGACCTGTTTTGGCATCTTGAAAACATTAAGGAAGTTTCTTCCTCTTCACCCTAAGTCGGCTAGGGAAACTGTTGTTCGCGCTCTGATCCTCTCCCGCCTGGATTATGCCAATGCAATGTACACTGGCATCCCGAGCTATCTCTTGAACAAACTTCAGATAGTACAAAACTCGGCTGCCAGAGTCCTGCTGGGTCTTACCAGCAGGAGCAGTGTGAGCTCTCTGCATTGGCTTACGGTGGAGGCTTCAGTAAAATTTCAAAATTTGACTATCGACCACAGTGTTCTTTACGGCCGGGGGCCCACCTATCTCCAGAGGAGATTTGCCTTTTATGTCCCAGGGAGATAGTTGCGCTCTTCTTTACAACTGTTTGTGCAGACAGTTCGCTTCAACTGACAATGTTTTGGCGGGATCTCCGCTGTTCGGAAAGCTGCTCTCGCATGGAACACCCTCCCGTTGGCCCTACATACCATTCAAGATCTTGTGATCTTTAGGAAAAAGCTCAAAAGCTTTCTTTTTTAGTTTGTCATTTGACGTTCAACCGTTTTTCTGGCTCGCGCCTGGACACTCCTTGGAGTAGCTGTGCGCGTTACAAATCTACATAATAAATAAATAAATAATAAAAGACAAGTTTCATTACACTGAGGAGGATCCCAGACCCCAACAGTGAAGGCCTGGATCCTGGACTTGACATATTATGATACTACCAGCGACATATTTGCCGCATTGCAACAGACTGCCATGCAATTGAAAAATATATGGCAGCCTCTGAGGGACTATCTGTTGACACATCCACCGGAGACTGACTAAAGTATATGCGGGGAGATTCCTCATTCAAGATACGTCTTGTTGGTTGTTCGATGAGAGGTGTATTTCAAATTGATTTAACTCTTTGATACAGTGGTTGTTGTATATCCACTGAGGAACGGAGACATATCTTCATACAGGCTGAATTGAGTCTTCTGAACCAGCAAAACGGCCCTGGAGCGAGCCTATTACTCTTCCAGAGAAGGGCTCTGCATCTTTTTTTGCTGTTTCCTTTTTTCTTTCTTATTTGGTTTCAATATCTCTGAGATTTTAGAGCATTGATATCTCGCTGATTGATAACATTGTAACTCCGCATTGCAATTAAAAATCTCTGGGACACACCTCGTCACTGAATTCCACAGAGCTCTTTTTTTTTTTTTTTTACTTTTGACTTTTGCCCAGTCTAGTGTGACACGATAACCACAGTTGGCACTTTATGTCTTTTGGCTTTGTTTTTAATTCATACTTTAAAAAATCATATCTACCTATTGGATTTTTGATGTTTTGGTGTAATTTTATTTACCAAGTAAACAAAGAGTTTTCCCTATGGGCGATCCAATTTTCTCAGATCCAAACAGGATTCAGAGTTCTATCATGCTCAATCCGTAACATTCACTCCACTCTCAGTCTGTTGGCTTGGGAGACACTTACCAGAAGGAAAAAACAATGTGTATGTAAAAATATACAATTTATTTCAATAAAAAACATAAGAATTCTTATGCATTTGTAATTAAAAACATATAGATAGACAAGTTAAAACCACCTAATGTGGAAATGGAGAAAAGATAGGGAAAGACACTAGTATCTGTCTTAATCTTGTCACTTTGGGCCCTCGTTTGACAACAATGGGAGGAATAATTTTTCCTTATAACCAAAATGTTTGTTGGCAACTCCGAATGTGACTCTTTTTGAATGCGTTGACGCGGTTCGGAAGCCTTAGATGATTATGGCCCCCTTCTTCAGGACAGTCTCTATTTGTTTTC
The DNA here is from genome assembly GCF_964263255.1 of Lissotriton vulgaris. Taxonomy (NCBI): domain Eukaryota; kingdom Metazoa; phylum Chordata; class Amphibia; order Caudata; family Salamandridae; genus Lissotriton; species Lissotriton vulgaris. The sequence continues at coordinate 205,118,012 of NC_141699.1, read as the reverse complement.
TCCAATACACTGTGTATCACCTAATACATGAATAAAACATAGCTTTTAGTTCCTAGTGTATGCCTGCTAACAATAAAATAAAACACTAGTTTTGACTCATCGTTAGCACGTACTGCCATTAAATTTTTTAGCTTGTCATTGCGTTGGAACCTCGCCTTTAAATGTTTTAACTACATCTTATACTTGCGACGGAGTTTCCTCTCTCCCTTAATACCTGAACAACCCATAAACACAGTTCTATGGTTCCTCATTATAACTTTCCATTGTTTAAAAAAAAACATCAAACTCTTTCATATATAATCATCTCCCAAAACTTTACAGTTTGATTCACATAGTTTATAGAAATCTATATATCATTTTTTTACAAACCTATTGCAAACTATAGAGCATTTCTAGAAATACATATATCTTTTCACTTGGTTACCTCCTGTAGTTCATACATTGTCTGGTCAATGTTTTTATATACATCACTTTATTTTTTTACCCTTTGTTCAATTTGTTTTCTGTCTAGTTAGTGATAACCCAGCCTTTCTAACATTCTGTCATACCATTCATCCAACATTTATACACATCCCTTCATTACTCACCGATGCAGTGGCATCTCGGTGAGTGCTGTATATTATTTGTTCTATGTTGTATCTAGGGTCGTTTTCACTTTTACGATTTCCCACATTCCTATTTTTTATAAAGGAGAACACTGCATTAATGAAATATAGTTGTGTTATGGAGGGATGCAACTTATATAAAGTCCTTACATTGTTACCTCAGTGTAAAAGGGAAGAAACCAATTAGAGTTTTCACTGTTATTGTTTCATATTCGGTTATCCCTTCAGGTTCCTATTGCCATAAAGCAACCTGTTGACAAAAAGTGCTCTTATTAATCTCTTTTATTGCGTTAGCACTCTTGCTAATATTCGAGATAACAAATATTTACCTCCGAGGTTTCTTGTGTTCTTTATTCCAAGTTCAGACGGATATCCGTTCTGTCGTTGGTTCTATAAAGTATACATATCTCTTTTAGTAAAACGTTGTCTTTTCAAGTAAGTAAGTTAGGTTTCTATATTATTCATGGTGCTTACCTATTTGTAGATCAATGATCTCTATTTGTTGGTTCCTTTGGCGCACCCGGGTAGTAAAAGCTTGTCGCTGTATGTAAAAACATGTGTTTGATTTTAAATCTGAATGGAAGGTTCTTAAGAGTTCATAATTACGGACCTTATTACATTTGAAACACTTATTAAAGCTATCCGTAAGTCCACTCTATCCCCCTTGGTATTAACGCTTAGGGTAAGACTATTTAGCCGTGGATATTTAACCGCGCATTTAATCTCGCGTCTTTTACACTTAGCGTCTCATATTCACATCTTACCTGTTTATATTCACAGGTACATATTCCCGGGTTGCTGCTACAGCATCTAGAAGATCACCACTCCCTAATAGGTAAAGAACTCGTGTAGCGCATCTCGTCGCTTTTTAATCACGTAGCTCCGACAAGTGATCCTGACCCCGCTGAGAGGTTCGCGTGTTCACGTGATCTGAGTACGTGGTCCCAAATAAAAGCAAAATAATTTTTTTTAAATAAAAGGTGAAAATCTTTTTTTCTTTTTTTCTCTATTACTTGCCCGTGGGTAACTTTATTGTTCACTGTTTACTTGTTATTCTAACACCCTAACGGGAGCCTCTGTCTATCGTGGTTCTTAGGACACAAATGGAACTACTACTACTTTATTTTAAACGGCGATCTTATTTTTTATAAAAAAAGAATATAGATTCACGGGTGATGGTATACACATAGGTGTATTTGATCGTACATTATTTAGACTCTTATGATAGCAGCCTTCTTGATGTTTTAAGTCTAAAAAAGATGATATCTAACAGGTATCTCTCGGTTTCACGTAGTTCGGGGGGAGACATGAGTTGTCCACATTGTCATCTACAATTATACCGATAATTTAGAGTAATTACAGGGGATTTAAGGCCAAACCTTCTCTATTATAAAAGAGGGGGGATTTGTGGTATATTTTCTGTTCCATACGTCCATATTCGGTTTACCCTCCTATTTATTACAGCTCTATACTACGATTTTCATCCAATCTTCCTTAGTATTTAAACCTCGGTTCACGGTGTCAATTCAGTCTACTTTTCTTGTGTAGGGTTTTTCACCTTATTACTGTTTTAGTACTGCATAAATACTTTACTCATTGCCTCTACATTAAGCTTGATGGCTTTGTGCCAAGCTACTAGAGGGCTAAGCACAGTTTTATTTAGTGACTTTGGTGGTTCACCTTGACAAGGATTGTGATTATTATTTGAGGAGGGGTTCTCATGGCACCTATTTTTACCATTATGGAAATAGAAAAATGTCTATACGTATTGTCTATGCCATTCGTCTGTTGTCCATGGCTGTCCAGATGTTTCTCCAATGGTTCAAGTAGAAGAGAAGGAGTTGGCATTTGGTGGGTGGGCAAATGAGGCAGGACCTTCTAACATAGTATGATATTATATGGATGGTTACAATCAATAGCTATGAAATTACTATTTAAGTATATTCCGAGTGTGTTTTATAAAAAAGATAAATAACACACATACATTAATATCAGGTTTGAGATATGACAAACCAAGACATACAAAAGTCTATAGTGTGTTAATATTATAGATAACATTGTGGCATATCTGTGTGTGAGTTGTTCTGATGCAATTAGAAGCTTGTACTAAACCTGGGCAGAATTTAAATGACACTGAATTAATTGGACTAATTTTGGTAATTCCGCTATTGACGCAGAATTACTGATAATTATGTGATTACTCCTACATGCTTAATTAAGAGTAATTTAGGGGACAAATCCCACTGTGAGAGCATGTTTAGCAAGCGCTAGTGGCTGTTCATGTTCTGCTGCATTTAGAGCTATTTCTTAACACAAAATCCATCCTCACCTCTATTTTGGAAGCAGGATTACAAGAGCGTTTTGTGATAAGAAAATAGTGCCACATGCCAGGGGTAAGTTGGGGGAAATCCTACCCCAAGAGAACTTCGGCCACTTATTGGAGAAGAAAGGAAGACTAAAGATTGGTTATATTTTTATAACCAGTGGTATCTAAGACTCCTTTTTAGATTGTACTCGATTGCCCACATCAACTCAGTATCATGAACATTTGGAATTTTGTTTACTTTAATATGCATATAAATAGAAAATTGAACCAATCTTTGGAGTGCTTCCCCTCTGTGAGATTTTTTTTTATATGTGAAAGAGGTGGTCGTAAGGCAATTTGAGCTTGGGTTTCAAGCTCCAAATTAATTGAACGTTCTAACTATATGCTTGTGCAGTAGAGTTTTAGCTATTTCTAACAAGCGTGATGAGGGTTTGAGATTCCCAAGTACAGGCAAGACATTTAGCAAGTCAGGGTGTTTGAAGGAGAGGATACTTTTGTTACAGGTACATGAGACGAAGATGGGATATTTGTCTGCCTCCAGGAAGAACCTTTGTTACCTGTATCCTGGAATACATCTCCTTCACCCACCTCTTCTCATGAAGACATTTTTTCTTTAAAACTCCCCAAAGACTCTCATCTCCAACCACTTGGTCGCCTTTGGACCCCTGAGACTCTATCCAATCGTATAAGAGGGTTGAAACTACTAATTACTATTACTGTGAGAATATTTTTGTCTGGATTTGATGAATACAATCTAGACAGATATTTGTTCCCCTTTCTTATTGTTTTGGTATCTTTCATTTTCATTCTTCTTTCAGAAATTAGAGGTTTTTATCCTCTCTTGGACTCAATTTCATGTTTAATTATAAAATATAAGTCCTGATCACCAACATTTTGTGCCTGTGTCCACTATTAGTAATCACCACCAAAAACTAAGGTTTGAGTGTACATGGTTTGATGAGATATTGCTGATAAAAATGACAAAAAGATAAATATTGACAAACAACATTGGGGACACAAACATCAACTTTATACGCTTTGCATGCAAAGTACAAAATATCAAAAACAACCATGTGTAAGACCACACTACGGTGAAAAGTCACATTTTAACCATTACTTATTTCATTAACTTACAAATATATATTAACTTTAAAAATAATATAACATTTAAAAAATATATACTAATAAAATAAAAATATATATAAATTGTATAACTTAAATGTACATAAAATAAAATATATGCTTTAAAATAATTGTAAAATATAAATGTAATAATATTTTTAAAAGGGTGTGATTTATAGTTTGTGAGATATGTTAATCCATCACAAACATGGTGGTTATCCCATCCGCTACAAGCATTTGTAATTAGGCAGATGGGATTGTGACAGCGTTTTATTTAAACATAAATAAAAACATTCTAAAACAAATTAGTTATAATAGTGATAATAGCGAGCACTAGATATTTGAAAAATAAACAGTATACCTATTATCAACCTGAAAAAGAAATTATTAAAAACGTTACCCAAAAATTATTTACAGCAATCTAACTTTTAAAATGAAAACTAATATTTAATTATTTATTATAAATATATACATGTGTGTACATATATATATATGCAAAAAAGAAGGAGAGAACTCTGGGTAGTTCTCAAGTTTAGATGGAAGGCAGCTCCTGTTAGAGCACTCTCAACACCAGCGACACTCTAAATCTGCTCACCTCAAATGTCTGGTTTTCCGTCAAAGCGTTTAAGCATAGGATTAGCACAATGTTATCCACGCCGAGATAGAAAACGACAAAGTCTTTTGCCATTTCTACAGCAAAGTCTTTAAGCATAGGACTAGCACAGTGCTGTCCTTGCCAAGCTGTAAAAAGACAAACGTTTTTATCACTCCAGGCACAGTATTACAGCTTTCAATTGGTAAAATACCAACTCAAGCCAACTTTAGTAAAAGCCAGAATTTTACCAATTCAAAGCTGTAATACTGTGCCTGGAGTGATAAATGGCTGAATTGTAGAAATGGCAAAATACTTTGTCCTTTTCTTTCCATTGTAGTTTTGCATGAGTGTCAGTCAGTCAGTCAAAACTCTTTATTTCGATTAATTTAAAATATTGCAATAAATATATATACAAGAATTGCGACCAATGTACAAATTGTTTACAATACATGGTTTCATTGTTGTTTAAATCAGAATCAGATCACATCAGTAAAAACAGTTTATTCGAGAATGGGACAGCAAAGTGTTTAAACACGAACAGTCTTTCTATTATTAGTCCGGGCCGCAGCCACCAAGGAACTTGCAACGCTATAAATGACAGGAATACTACTGAGCATTTGCAAATAAAGTAGGGCGGGACTTACTTGTACAAAACTGGCCTCTCATAGTAAGGGGCTTAAAAATGTTTTCCTAATCTCAGAGTAAAAATCACAAAACATAATAAAATGCATAGTGTCTTGTGTAGAGAATTTGTCACATGTACAAGGAGCATATTTTTCTGGTTGTCCCCAATTTGGAAAGGCACCTAAGGTTAGGTGAATTAAATTGAACCAAAATCTAACCAGCAAATAGCGATGTATAGGCTTGGTTACAATTTTTAAGTACGGTTCAATGGAAGGGGAAGTTAATAAGAGAAAATTCGCTCTAATACAGGGTTTCGTTACCTCCCGCTCCCTTCCGCTCCATTTCTAACATAGTCGTAAAATTATGCCTAATCCAACCTATATCCGTTTTGCATGAGTGAAATCCAAGCCTAACTATAACGTCCCTGTAACCTTTGAGCTTTTTCAGTGAAAACACTATGCACTTGTTGCTTTTAAGTCACTCTCTACATCAAAGGCACCTTTGGGTATAAGTATTGGGGCTCTGACCCTACCAAATCTGCACAATAATGGGCCCGAGTAAAACTCTGCTGGAGTAAAGACTGCTGTGCTACAGGGATTACCACTTTGCCTTGACGGACTATTCTGAGGAACTGCTTCTCTGCTTTGCTGAGCTGCCCTGCTGCCTGCTCTTCTCTGTCCTACTGAGGACAAGGGCTGAACCCATCTCACTTGAAACCAGAGTGATTCCAAGGGCTTGCTTGCTTGCCATCTGTTTTTTGAAGTTTCAGGGACACCAAAATACGTCCTGCAATCCTGATGGTGCTGCTGGACACTGCCATATGTGAGTCCTTCCCTTGCCTGAGGTGCACCCTCCAGTCCTGGACCTCAGAAATGTGTTCTGCAGCTGCTTTGCTAGAAAACCAATGCTTTTCCACTGCACCAGTCAGAACTGATGCATCACCCTTCGATGCCGATGCAGAGGCTGTTTGGCAACAGCAGTTTCAAAGCCTGAGCGGCCTGACGACAATACTATTCGTGGCTTCATGGCAATGCAGTGCTTTCATCTCTATTGAGCTCAATGATGACGTGGGAAGACATTGTGGAACCGACACATCGTGCTCTCGACATTGACGCTTGCTGCATCCAAGGTACTTTTTTTTCGGCAGAATCTGCATGAGTCTCATAGCCGGCCTGTCCTCTATCAATGTCGGACTGAACTTTGGATTTGTACTGGTCCCTCTTGACCTCAAGTAACTTTTGACTGCTAGTGACTTCTAACCACTATTTTTTCATTTATTCTTTAAACAGTCAGATCTTGAATACTACTGATTGGATCTTTGTTGTTTAGTTATTGTTTACTCAGATAAATAAATATTCACTATTTTCCTAAACCTGTGTGGAGTCTTTTTGTGGTATTTTCATTGTGTTACTGTGTGTATGTGTTGCACAAATACATTATACAATGCCTCCTAAGTTAAGCCTGTCTGCTCAGTGCCAGGAGGCTACCAGAGGGTGAGCACAGGTTAATATAAAGTGTGTATCTAGCTTACCCTGACTTGGATTGTAGTTGTCACTAGGACTCTGTGCAAACCTCTGCCAACTAGAGACCCAATTTGTAACAGTGATATTTACAGTTCTAAAATTGAATAGAGTTAGGCACATTTCTAAATTAAATCAAACACCCTCAACCATGATTTGTGGGTGCACTCCAGTAATTACAATGCTGTCACTGTAGATGTTCTAATTCTTCTTCATTCATTGAGTTTATGTTCCTCTCTAGTAATACGTGTTTCATCATCCCTGACTTCATCAGGGCTAGAAACCATATAAGAATGACACCAAAGTTACTCAAATTATGCACAGTTTCTCCTGATGCTTTAAACCAAGTGAATTCACCATACACATGAATGTAGAAGACATCAAATAGGGACTGCTATTATTTGGCCACAAAATAGCCAAGATTTAAAGCAAATTCCAGAACCATTTCACAATTGACTATAAAATGTGACGCAATAACCAGTTTATACCTTATAACCCATGGTAGTTAAACACAAATAGAGCATTGTGTACCAAGTTTCATGCATAACCAGTCCATCTGTAAGTGTGAAAGAAACCACAGTACACAAACCAACAATTGAGCTGTAAAATAACTTTATAATCATGGTGCCATGCAAAGCCACTATGCTTGTAAGTACCAAAAAGAGACAACACCTCACCTATTATAATATTCTTTTGAAATTATTTCCTTAAAATGTATTTATTATATCTTTTTATTTATTTATAATTACTATTTCCTTAAAATTATAGTCAGGTTCATTGTAAGTTGTCCAAAGGTATAATTATCTCATTTCATTGTAAACAAATACAAAACTATTTAACTTCAGGAAATAACTGCAAAATTTAGTGCAAGGTACAACAGTAATAAGGGCCCTAGATGTCTACATATTGAAGGGTGATCCTATGTGCATCTAATGCTAATGGCCCCTACAATAAAACACAAATTAAATTGCACAAATCTCTTTGAGTAAAAGATCATATCATGCTACACTAGTGTAATCTAGCATCCAGAAATACTTACTGCTGATGTGTTGCTTGATAATATATTGTCCTCTGTAATGCCATGTGTACACGGCGTTCTATGTGAACATCATCTTGACTAGAGTTTAAATACATAATTTAGTTTGAATTACAGGTGTTACTCAAATTTCGCTGAGGCAGGTATAAAAACTGCAAAAGAGATATTCCTTCATATACAAAAAGTAAGCAATAGATCCCACAGCGCAAGACAGCAGTTCTCGCCGCCACCAACCGCGCCGCCGCTCCGGGACTACACATCCCGGCAGCCTCTGCGGCGGCGCGCTGCCCTGACGCGGTAAACGCGCCAGGAGCGGCTGTAAAAGCACTGAGCCCTCGGTGGAGCGGGGGGAGTTAAACTTTTACTTTGAGCGCCATTGGATTGAGGCAGAGGCAGAGCGGGCAGCCTGAAGATCCCACAGCGCTAGACAGCAGTTCTCGCCGCCACCAACCACGCTGCCGCTCCGGGACTACACATCCCGGCAGCCTCTGCGGCGGCGCGCTGCCCTGACGCGGAAGACGCGCCAGGAGGGGCTGTAAAAGCACTGAGCCCTCGGTGGAGCTGGGGGAGTTAAACTTTTACTTTGAGCGCCATTGGATTGAGGCAGAGGCAGAGCAGGCAGCCTGAAGATCCCACAGCGCCAGACAGCAGTTCTCGCCGCCACCAACCGCGCCGCCGCTCCGGGACTACACATCCCGGCAGCCTCTGCGGCGGCGCGCTGCCCTGACGCGGTAGACGCGCCAGGAGGGGCTGTAAAAGCACTGAGCCCTCACGCGTCGCGGGACGCCCGGGGCTAAGCCCGGGCAAAGGGCGGGCCCTCTACGGCCCTCCAAGGCCAGACAAGGCTCGGCTTGGCCCACCCACCAACGTGCTCCACCTTGCATCTGGATGATCACACTCACTACGTTTAACGCCAAATAGCCCCAGAAATGTCTACACCCGTTGCGGACGACCATCCACTTAGGGTAGGTGTTTCCATCTTGGGTCCCTTGGATAAATTCTTTTCAAGAGCTATTGCTGAAGTCGACAGAGACATGGCTCTGGCAGAGCGCCGAGCTGCTCGTCGGCTTTCCATCGAGCAACTTAAAAATACTGCACTTGACTCTTCTTCCAAAGTTACCCTTGGTTCACATTTGGATAACGCTCCCATGGAAAAAACAGACGCTGATCTGTTTAATACGGAGAATATTCCCTTAATATTTCAAGTCAGTTCGTCCCCTAAAAATGATACATCTGCTGTTACTTAACTTGACCTACCCCTCCCTAGCAGTAATCCAATTATTGACCTTGTTACCCCCAAAACTCTTAAGGCTTCTGAGCATACAAGTTCAAGCCTCATAGGGGCACAAATATCCTTGGATGTCGAACAGCAAACGCAATCCCAAATAGCAACTTCTCAACGTGCGGGCCCAAAGACATTGACTGTTATTAACCTTCCAAAAAAGAAACAGGAAATTATTCGCTCACCCCCGAAAAAACGCAGGAAAATAGGTTTGGGTAACATAAATACTCCCGCCCGCAAATTAATGCCTTCTAAGGACTCACAGGAAAGAACTACTTCAAATAGTCGAAGGGGCACCCAATGCACCTGAAAAAATACTTTCCTCTCATGTTCCACCTTCTATAAAAGACTTTGTCGATGCGATGGAACATTTATTGAAACCCCTACTACTCCCAATAGTAGAGAGAGTCAAGAGATTAGGTGCCCAACTGGATACCCTTATGGAATGTCCTACTTTAAAAATCACAACTAGTAAGGACTTAGCCAAATTACCTAACATAAAGGAGGCAGATAAAACTTCAAATAAGGTCAAAAACATACCTGTAGTAAAAACTCCCATTACACAAGCCTCTTCAGCTAAATTAAAGTTAGCTAATAAAGTTCCCGCCGCCCCAACAAAACTGCCTTTAAACCCACAGGCACAGTCCGCTCAAATAAATTCCCTTATGGAATCAGCCAGAATGGGAAACACAAAGTCCACACTGGACACGAATAAGGTTGGTTTTAAACCCAAAAGAGCTCCACGTGAAAGAAATGTGGACCTACCTCCAGCTGCCTCGCATAATGTTATTGTTCTAATGGGGGTTTTGCCCTTATCACCAGGATCTTATGAAGACCACACTAGCCTAAAGAATAAAGTCATTTATTTGCTAAAAAACAACAGGCCATTGCCATCCCACATAAATGGCGAAATCATCACGGTGCGACAAACTAATTGGGTTGGAGTATGTCCCAAAGACATAGAGGGCGACGTAGTAATTATCACTTTCAAAGACCCTAGAGTCACCGCGCACATTAGGGACTGGTTTTCAGACTTTAATATAGGCTTGATTACACCCAAAGTGTTATCATACTTCTATCCTGAAGCACTAATGCCCCGAAAAACGTTTCGTCCTAAACCGCATTATGTCAACCTTTCCTTCCACCGGCAACAAAGATTACCTTACAACTCTTATCCCCCTAGGCATGGAATGATGGAAAACATACTTCCTCCACCCCCTGTACATGACTTTGCTGGATACGGCCAATAGTTACCACCTTTAACTCCCTCATGGAATCTTCCTTGCTATAACCAGTACGCCCCGCTTTGCGGTCTGGACGACATTGAATGACTCTCCTTACCTGATGCTGATAATCTGGTGATGGGGAATGTACTTGGTATATCCTCCAACGCATCATCTATAAATGGAGATCTGGGGCGCAGAAAGCCAGGATAAAAGGGGCTAGTAAGCGGGGCAATCACTATGGATTCTACAACTATATTGCCTCATGCTCACCAGCCAAATACTATAAATACTTCCTGTATCCACTTGGTGAATCGAAAATTATCTTCCAAATTACAGATTCTCAGTTGGAATGTGGCTGGCATTTCCTCGAAAATTGTTCAACCGGCATGGTTGGATGTGGTCAATTCTTTCTCAGTTCTGTGTTTCCAGGAGACCTGGGTGCATACCCCGACACATCTATTGGGTTTTCAGACCTTTCATTCACCAGCGATAGAGAGCAAACAAGGCAGACACAGGGGGGGTTTGTGTATATATGTTAGTGTTGGTATAGGACTGAGAATTCGGAAACAACTTCTTAGGGATTCCTACCAAATAATCATCATCGAAATAGGCCTATCCTTGAGTCTATTAATAATCAATTTTTATAATAATATGCCCTTACAGAGTTTGGAGAAAGTCCTACATGATTTGTTCCATGCCGTCATTTCGATTAAAGAGTGGTGCGGGGGTGAGTGTGCGACTGCGTATATGGGCGATTTTAATTGTCATACTTTCCAATATGCTTCAAGGGGTTTGTGTGAGTTTCTTCCCACACAAGAAAATGATTTTGATGATGATAACCTAAATCACTTCCTACACTCAAAAACAGGGGAGGTATTAAATAATTTTATGGCTTCTTTTAATTTAGCCTTTGCAAATGACATATGCTCTCCACCGAGACCATTTAAACCTTCCTTTCACGGAAGAGCAGCAAACTCTACCATTGACTTTGTTCTCTTTTCAAAGATGCATGCTTCCCTTATATCCTCTTGGGATACCCTTGACCACCCATACGATGACCATTACCCCCTGACCCTATCCATTGTGCTATCGCTTTCCACAAACCGCCATAACAATCCCCCTATAAGCTATGAGCAACCTATCAAAATAGGGGCAATAAATGGTTATACCCTTAAATGGGAAAAAATCAATCCAGCTAGTCTCCTTAAAAATCTCTTGAAGTTGAGGTGGGAGGAGGTACACACGTGTGTGTCCCTGACTGAACATCCCCAAACAATTCTCGAAGCTTTTTTAAAAATACAGGAAAGTTTAAAAAAGCTACTTACCCGCCAGTTCAAGCCAGGCCCTATTATTCCTAAAGGGTGGTTCGACAAAGACTGCACTAGAGCCCTACAATCATTGAAGAAAGCTTTACACTCGAACCCAAAGTTACCTATGGAGATACGTCAGGCTAGACTTCGATACCGCCTTGCCATAAAGAATAGGAAAAGACATCTGAAGGCGGAAGCTTGGCGGACTCTGTTGTCAACCTGTGAAAGCCGCGACTCCTCAGCATTCTGGAAATTTGTAAATACCCCACTTCCATGGGTCAAAATGCCTGAGAGGAGTTTGGACCTTGCAATCGATGGAGATACATGGGCCGCCTACTTTCAACAACTATATAGTAAACCTATTTCATCTAATATTTCTCCATCGGATCCAACTCCTTCCTCAAATACCACCACTATGGATCTGAGAAAGGGTCCTTCTAACATCGTCTTTTCATGTGAGGAGGTCATGCTCGCTATACGAGATGCCATCCCAGCGGATGTCTTCAAAGCGGAAATAGATTTTTGGGCTCCAATATTAACCTCTGCCTTGAACTCTGCTAATGCTTATGGCCAAATTCCAACTTGGGCAGAGGCCATTGTGGTACCCATATATAAAAAAGGAGATAGGCATTTACCATCTTGTTATTGGCCTATCTCCTTGCTTGACTCTTTAATGAAGGTTGCGGGACGTATTATTTTAAAACGTATACACAACTGGACTGAGGAGGCAGATGTCCTTTCCAGACTTCAATATGGCTTTCGAACTGGAAGGGGCACAGTTGAACAGAGCTTGAATTTACACCTCCTCATGTCTAAATACGTGGAGGCTAAAAAGGGTAACCTCTTTGTAACATTTATAGATTTAACCTCAGCTTTCAATTGCATGGATCATGAACAGCTATGGAAAGTTCTTGAGCATTTGGGGATGAATCCATCCATCCTCAATTTTATCATTAAATTGTATAGAGATGCAGGGGCCAGGGTGCGGTTTGGTCTGAGGGGGGAGTGTTCCCCAAGATTCACTATCACTAGAGGGGTGAGGCAGGGGTGCATTTTAGCCCCCCTGCTTTTTTCTCTCTATATAAATGCCATTGGTGACCATCTGGAAAACATTGAATGTGACTATCCGAAAGTGGGGAGTCATGCCGTCCCAATCCTGTTGTATGCCGACGATGCGGCTATATTGTCTCAAACAAGATTGGGGCTGCAAAGAGCAGTCACCGCTTTTACACACTTTATGCATGAAAGGGGCTTGAAAGTGAATATTGGCAAGACATTTTCCATGGTATGCAACAAGGGAATAAAGAAAATCCCATTTCCCATATTCATTGAAGGTCAAAAAATAGATACAGTCGAACATTTTCCATATCTGGGCATCTGCGTCCACAGAAAGGTGACCTGGCAGTCTGCTGTTAAAGCCAGGAAACTTGCTTTTACTAGAGCAATTAGGGCGCTCCGAGATTTTGCCAGTAAAATAGGGGGGAGACCAGTAAAACAGCTTATCACCATCTATAAAGGCAAATGTGTTTCAACTGCAACTTATGGGGCCGGACTCTGGGGGATCGATAACATATTATCCATCCAGATAGTGGAAAATCAGTTTTTAAGGTATCTATTAGGGATACCAAAATCAACATCTACCTATATGATTCATATAGAGTCAGGGCTACCTTTCATTTCAGATGTAATCAAAACTGAGCCGCTTCTTTTGTGGCACAAGATCTGGACTACCTCTGAGGCTGCATTAAATCGAGAAATAATTTTGGACAATCTAAAGCTGGAGGGGGTTAAACATACGAAATGGCTGGCATATGCTAAAAGTGTGCTCGGCGATATTGGTCGACCAGAGTTTTACACCGACCCTTTGTCTTTGGAGCACATTTCAAGGAAAGCCTTGAGAAAGATTCTAATGGACCACTTGGAAGCCAAGAGGTGGGCTACCCAAAAACTCAATAAAACAATCCTGGACTTTCAAAGGATTACCTTGAATAAGGGGCTCCAACTGTATCTCTCCACTGACTTTTCTTGTTTTACTAGAATGCTTCTCTCCAGATTTAGACTGGGCTCCTTTTTTCGCCTAATAACATTTCCTTCCTGCAATGACTGGACCGGAAATCTGTGCCCCTGCCCATGTGATGACATTTCTTCTCAATCGAACATCCATCCCATACTGTTTTGTAAATACTATGTAGCCCCTAGGAAATCTTTATTGAGACCATTATTGAAGAAATGGGGCATGAGGTCTTGTAAAGATGCCTTTGACCGATTACAACAGTTGGAGGATAGGGATGTCATACGCATTATGGAACAGTTCTTGAAATTGCTGCTTAAATTTAGGAAGTCGATACAATAGCTTATGTATATTTGCATTTTTTAATCTTGGTTCTCTTAACCTTTTAAACACAGTTTATATGAAAGAGGTTTTATCCCTTGTTTTTATGATTATGTTTCTATTCTGATTGCAGATTTATTTCTATGTAATGAATGCTTTTATGATATCCTGTGAATATCGAAAAAAGCTTATTTTGATTTGATTTGATTTGATTTGACTTGAATCGCACAGGGTTAGTGGCCCCGGATGCACAGCGGCTAACATGGGCCCACCGCCATGGGACGCTGACCTGCGGGAGACTGGGGTAGGGTCACGAGTATAGAGCAGGTTCTCATCAAAGTTGAAGGAGCGTGCCACGGAGTGACTTGGTGGACAGTGGAAGGTGTACTCCCAGGGCATAATGCAGAGGGCACATGCCAGCTGTGTCCTGCAACATGTAGGATATGAATGCCAGAGACTCATGCCAAACACCAAGTCCGTACCTGCCCTTTGCTGATGACAACCCACAGGCTCAGACACCAACGATGTTGACGGGCACTCACGGTGCACAGGGTTAGTGGCACCACATGTCGCCGGCTTGCGTTGAACAGGATTAGTGGCACCACATGTTGCTGGCTTGCTTTAAAGTAGGTTAGTGGCACCACGTGTCACCGGCTTGCGTTGAACAGGATTAGTGGTACCATGTGTCACTGGCTTGCATTGAACAGGGTTCATGGCACCACATGCTGCTGGCTTGCATTGAACAGGGTTAATGGCACCATATGTCGACGGCCTGCCATATGGAATCATGCCTCACTGATCGAAGGGAGCCTGGCACTGTCGCTGCTGCTACGGAATTGGGGTCACTGCCTTCGGAGAAGCGTGGCTCAATGGTTAGAGCGGCAGACCCTGATGCAGAGGTCTGGCCCAGGACCAGGGTTCAATTCCAGCCTCGGCGGCTCTTGGACTCAATCTTCCCGGACCTGATAATTCTCGCCTCGTGCCTAGTCTAATCATGGGTCCTGATCTGTGACTCTGGGCAATAGCTGGCTTAATCTCCACAACGGCCCCAGCAGTGCTTGGATGCCTGGCTTCACCTTGGGGGTGCCCAGGAGTGGACATCTCACAGGAAAGCCAGGAAGGGTTTCACAGCGGTATGAATACAGCGCTGCAAGACCTCTGGGTAGAAGGCGCTATATAAATACAAACACATTTACATTCTTCTCTAAGGACATAGTTCCACGTGCGGGCCCTCTTTGAAGAAGGGGACACCGGTGGAGTATGTCAATGAGAAAGGAGTAATGTGGGCCAGCTTCTAGGGGGCCAGCAATGGTCTGCTGAAACTGCAGAGCTTCCGAGACTGGGACGTGGAGCTTTCCCCAGCTCGTAGTGGCCCTCTTTGACACACAACGGTGTTGTCAGGTGAGCGGTGCAGCCTTGGGGCGCAGGTGCAGGCAGGCCTGATCTGGGTATCAGTGTCCTGGGGTGCAGCAGGTGAGCAGGGTCACAGGCCCCTCTGCTCACGGCGTTGGCCTCGTGGCGGACTGCGAGGCACTGCCCTGTCAGTGATGTTGGCCTTTCCCAGAGAGAACCAAGCTCTGCACCACAGGTTTTTGTCCACACCCCTGTGCAGCCCTGGTGTACTCAGGGCCCTCCCACAACGCTCACGCACACAGGTGGGGAAGCAAGCAACATTTCCGCTATCTAAGCCCCAGCCTGGTGTGACATGGTTGCGTCCACATATCCCTACTCTCCAGTAACCAGCAGTTGTGGTCTACATGGACATGGCTGTGGTTTGACTACCCATATCTGTCCTGCACATCCACATCTCACTTACCATTCACGGGTCACTTGCATCCTTCGCACATGACTGCATTCTGCATCTACACCCTTTCAGCTGTTGTGTGGCTGTGGTGCCATGATATGGCTGTATTGTGTGCAGGGGTAGGCCATGTTCACCATGGAGTGGTGTTGTCATGTCTGGTAGGTAGGCAAGTTGTTTGGCATGTTGTATGTGGTTTGGTCAAGTGTGCATTCCCACAATTGTGCGTTGTGTGATGGTGGATTTGAGGTGTGTGGTGTGTTGATTTGGCACATGCCAACGAGCAGTCCAGTTCCATATGTGCCATGCTGGAAGTGCTGGTTTATGATGGACTGTCGGAAGATGTAGGAATCGTGCACACTGCCTGGGTAGTTTGCAACGATATTGGTGAAGGATCCCCAGTGGTCCTCTATTGCCTGTACATTGATGGAATATGTGTGCTTTCTGTTACGGTAGTGGTGTGCTGTATCTACAGGGGGCACACATGGGACATGTGTGCAGTCTATTGCCCCTAACACAGCCGGGAATCTGGCTATGGCATAGAAACCTTGCTTGGTCTCCTGCTGTTCCTGTGCAGTGTGGGGGAAGTGAAGGTACTGGGGTATGAAGCTACATGACAGGTGTGAGGAACTTTGATAGGGCTGGCTGTGAGACCCCTCCGACTCTGGTAGTTGTTGGTTGGAAGGTACCAGAGGCCAACAGGTGCAGCACAGCCAGCAGCTTTGTCTTCTGAAGGATGTTGGATCTCCGCTGTGTTGGGACCGTCAACCTGTAGGCAATGTGGATTATGATGCGGATGATGGTATTCCTTTTGAGCCTATATTGGGCAATGACTTCCTCAGGCATGAGATCTGCGAGACTGAGGTGTTTTCTGTAGGTCGCTGTCTTACTCTGCGCTGCCTCCGTGGTGGTCCGAGGGGTCGGTCTGGGTCCTGGGGGTGGTGGCAGTCCTGGGGGTGGTGGCTGTGGGTATTGTGGTCCTGTTAGGGCTCTGAGTTGCATGATGAGTAGCTCCATGGCGTTGTTTGTTCTTTGGGTGTGGCTGTGTGCGAGGCTCGGTTGCCTACTGCAGGTAGTCGACCGGATTTACACCTGCAAGAGGCAGATATGAAATACCTGCTGCTACCACTGCTTATTGCCTGGTTGTGGCCCACATCGCAGATCTTGCATTTCGTTGTGAAAGTGGTGTTGTGTTTTTTTCGTGTGTTTTTGCATGGGTACGCCTACTCTGCATCTCATTAGGGTTAGCTGGTGGTGTCCACAGTGGAGATACATTTTTGGGCAGTTATCGCGGGATACAGGCGATGTCTGCAGTTTGCACCAGCTTGTGAATGGGGTGTTAAATCTATCTCCACATTTGTTGTGCTAGGGTGGGGATAAATCGGAGTTGATTCCTTGTGAATATCTCCCATAGTGAAGTGTAGAATGTTCAAGCGGGCTAGATTTGCAGGAACAGTGCCAGGTTTTCACCATATGTCTCCCTACAAATTTCAGTAACTGTAGCCAATGTTCCCGTTTTTAAAGAGGATTGACTGAACACAGAGGGTAGCAGGTTGCTAGTTCTGGCACTAATGTGCCGATCCACAGGTATCGCCGGCTAACGCCAGAATAACTATCGCACTCGCGATAGTGTTATCAGCTGTTTTCTCTGCCGTTCCCTTTTATTATTGTCATGTAGTTTGATAATACCCTGCTAACATAGCTATAATATTCAGGGTTAAGCGGCATTAACTTTTCAGCCGATTACTGACGTTGGCAATAGTTATCGCCCGCCACTGTGAATATCGCCCCAAGTTGCATCACTTTTAGCATTAATGCGAATACTAGACAGCCCAAAGGCCAGATTTACAAATCATATAATGTCTTTCATTATTTAAAGTGGTTTTAAGGCTTTTCGGCTTCATTTAGAATGTTTTTAACTTGACTTAAAAAATGCGTAAGGTTTCTTTTCAGACTTAAGAAAAACTAAAGACTTTATTTGCATTGGTTTTTTTATTCACTTTTTTTGTCAGTCCTTTAGTGAGGGCCCGCAGTTGCACTCTACTAATCGGTCACTCAGATCGCGACACGTCCTTGCTCCCTGTGTGTCCGTTGCTCTCCACCCCTCTCTACTCAGCCCCCTCTAAATATATATATATATATATATATATATATATATATATATATATATATATATATATATATATATATATATATATATATATATATATATATATATATATATATATATATATGTTTTAATTGCTTTTGTGAGGTAATGGAGCGCTTTAACATGATCGCCAGTTACATTACACACGGACAGATTCATTTTGGTAGGCACAGGGAGGTTAAGTGGTTTGCGTAGAATCACAGGATGTTGTTTGGGCCGACGTCGAGATTAGAACCTAGGGGCATATCATCAAGAAAGGCAATAAAATGATTGCCGCTTTAGCGGCACGAAACTGCTGCTAAAGCTGGATAATGGCCTTCATAATATGCCCTTTTAAATTCCCATAGTAGCCCAGGTTAACACCAGAACATGTGCTGCTATGGGAATTTACAAGGATATATTATCAAGGCCATTATCGCCACTTTAGCGGCAGTTTCCTGCCGCTAAAGCGGCGATAACTTTATCGCCTTTCTTGATAAAATGCCCCTTAGTCCCCCAGTTCGAAAGTCGGCATCACTGGCCGTTACGCCACATCCGAGTCTACTGCTTAGTCTGTAGGATAAAAATATTATAAAAGTGTGCATCGGTGTGCACATATCCATCTTGGAATTTTATTTGCATGATGCAAACGTAAATTGACAGTGCCCATAGCTCTAATCTTAATGTGAGGTCAGATATAGCGGTTTTGCCAATGCTTGCTTATTTTTAACACGAGTTTCAGTTTAGGATTCCGATTGTGCATCCTGCTGATTGCGAATGATGCAGATAAACTCTTGTGAAGAGCTACGCAGATGTATTTTTATGTGGTATTGGGAAGGGAGTTGATTTTTTTTCTCCTTGCGTTTCGTTTTAGCATTTTAGATGTTTTTTTATTGAGCCTCGCTGAAGATGATGCATGGAAATAAAAAAAACAACATCTCCTTGATTGATGAGGGAATGAGATCTCTCCCATAAACATTTAATCTGGTACGTGACCAAGAGATCAGTTATCCACCTTTTATGTTTAATCTTTGTCATTATGTTTTAAGGCCATTTTGTGTTCATTTCGGCTTTTAACAATTATTATTTCGTTTGATTCAGTTATACTTTGCTTAGGGGTTCCTGGCACGATTTAAGGGGGTGCAAGTCACAGAGTGGTGGGTGAACTCGCCACTGCATTACCTAGGGCTCCTTTGTACACCCTGCTAGATGGGGCCTGAAGTTCTCATTTCAATGGATGTAGTCCGACTCGGGGATCAGGGCCACTATGGGGGGCAGGGGTGTGTGTGTCTGTCTGTCCACCATTTGAAAGATAATCTAAAGGCAATTGAATAGGTTATGTCCTTAACCACGTGGAGTAGCCCCTGGAGGGGCACACGTAGCCGCCATGCCCCTTCCAAAGGGTTTAATTCAAGTTGTGCATACAATATGCACCAAATCTAGAGTAGGGACATGGAATATTAGGCACCTCATATCAGGCGCCTCAACGTCGAGCCTTTTTCCATGCTAGATTAGGATAATAATAATAAAATCATATGCACGTGGGACTGTCTCACTCACCAGTGAAGGCCACAGCAAGTCACAGAAAGCAAATATTGAGTGTGCGCTTGCAGTATTTCATAAACAGGACCTCGTGGCTATCTGCAGCCCATGTAGGTGAAATACGCCACAGATTGGAGAATCTGGTGCCAGCCAATGATTGTATGAAACTTTTTTGAACCATTATTTATATGAAACTTATTGCAAAAACACATTTAATCGAATATTTAAAAAACTATGTTTGTGATTAAAAAGTATTGGCTAACTGGGCATTCTTAAAACACAATTTATACCTTTTTTCTTTAGCTGTGTGGAGAACTGCAGAGAACACATTTTGAAGCCTAGTAGAAAACAAATATGTTAATTATCTATCTTACTTGTGCTCAGTTTAATCAACCTCAAAGGATAAAAGTCTCGGCCCATCCTCCGAGTTTTCAGATTTCTCACTGTAGGTTACATGCAGATCTATGAAGTTAGCTCTTACTCGCTGTGCTATATGCATCACCTAGCTGTCACATCTTACAAGTTGGGTAAGGATTCACGGCTTAGAAAATTTGAGTGCAAGATCTCAACCTAATGTTTTTGTGGGATGGTTAAAGAAGAGTCTTACCTTTGAAGTGATGTACATTGTATTTAAAAACGTTTCATTAGCTTAATAGGACCTATTTGCCATAGTCCATAATTGCATCACCAAAGAGTGAGAAGGGGAAACAGCTGCACCTCATAAACCAGACTTAGAGTGTAAATGTTGAAGAACGAAACCCCCAAAAAATTGAAATGGAAAGAAATAATGCAAAATGATCAAATTGTTACAGGTGATGCACACTTTGCATGTAGCAATGGACAATTTAAATGGATGATTTGGAAGACAATCTTTGATAATTGAAGAAAATTGGACAGAAACTCCATATGACATTTTTTTTGACTATGCATATTCATTAGACATTCATTAATAGGTCGCAGATTAATAGGCTCCGTTTCCAATAGTAGATGAGGAAAATTGAATACGATCATGTAAAGAACTGAACTGCACCTCGGCTCGTCATAAGAAGTAATCACGTAAGGGCCGAATCCTACACGCGTTTGCAATGATACCATTAATTATAAGGGTACATTCCCTTAAGACTCTCACAAAATCCAGCTACATAGAAGTTGAGTAGCAATTCTAAACGTACCTATAGACATTGAACTTACTAACGCAGTAAAGCAAAGTCAATATTCTGGATTTGATAACTATATAGGTCAGTTTGAAAAACTCTAAATTTGACAAACATCCTTCATAGAACGTGCAAGATGGGTGCATTGATTGAATACACAGTCCTAAACCATAGTGATAGATAACATCCACAAACCCTCAAGCCCCATTATACCTTACTCCCAAAACAGAGGTAATATAAACTCCTCGAGGTATGTGTTTATATGTTTAGAACATCGGTTGTATTTTATACATGTTGCTATGCAGCTCATTTTGTTGCCGGTTGAGTAATCTGGTACTTTCCCTTTGTTAAATTATACATGTTTATGTAGTGCACTTGGATGCATGTATGCATTTTATCTTGTTATCTGTACCCTACATGTACATAATGTTTGCACAACTTGAATTATGCAAACGGTTTGCAAAAACTTAATTTCTTGTATACTCCTTTCTTTCATATGCAGGTAATATTTTTGCATGTTGTCTAGTAAAATAAATAGATTGTTCTATTTCCCGCTCGTTTAGCACAATTGAACCGTATTTTTAAATAGTGCATTTTGTCAGATTATGCCATTTTAAAGCAGCAAGATACTAACATGTTTCCCCCCCATGTAATGTTACTTAATTTATTGTGATAAAAAGCTGAGTTAGTATTACCAGGCTTCAGACTTGACGCCCTCCATGTCAACAGTGAGCCTTTAACTCACTCAACCATTTTATTCGCAATTAATGCCGTAAAGAGCTGGGGTGTAGGCTGGGTGCTCAGATAAGTGCATTCCTTTATTTTACTATCTGGGACCAACTCTGATTTGCTTTGCCTTTGCCTGAACCATACTCTGGTTCCCTTTGCTATTTACATCTAAATTCATACATTTTTCTTCTTTTTCTTCCCTTTTTCCTCCCCTCTTCCTCGACCCATGTATATTCCATGCTCCATGTAAATATATATATTTTATACAATAAAAAATTGCATAATTAAAAAAAGAGAATCCATGTGCGTGATGTCTGCATTACACACGCGTCAACTCCACGCATGCACGAGTGGCAAATGTCTCTATTCAGCTAAATCTCGCGAAAGGGTGTCATAATGTACGGGATGATGTGGAAAAGGCTGAGAATCGACCCCGTTCTGTAATGCTCTCGCTGAGAGTGGCGTGCAGGAATTGCTCTTTCCGGAAGCTAACCAAGTTCCTTTTCTCAAACGGCATGTGTTTGCGCTGACTGAATGGCAGGACACCGATTGTTTGTTTGCTTTTGTTGTCTCTGCCCGCTCTGCTTTAGTGTTGTGCTCTCCACGAGCGGTGATTGATAAGGTTCTTTCTGATTCAGGGATCCCAGGACTCCTCTGGGCCTAATGTATGTCTTTGCATCCACAATGCTTGCTGACAGCTACCGCAGAGAAGCTGTGCTGGCAGGAATTTCTTCAGAAGAAATCGAGCAATCAGCAAGTAAGACGTTTAATACATAGTTCAATTTACTTGTTTTGAACTCACCCAGGGCCTTACATGAGATGCCATATTAAGCCACTCTGAATTTTACAGCGATTGAGTTAGGAAGTGAAGTAAGAAAGATATAAAGAACAAGGAATGTGTCAGATTTAAAAATAGCTCAGAGCAAGGGTTAACGCTAAATGAGAATTGCCCAACCCACGCAGAAAAAGGAGAGGGGTCCTAAGTCTTCCTTGTTTCACAGATATTCATTGACCTTGGGCAGAATGGGGACCCCTTGAAGAGTTGGAGGGTCCCTTAATAGCCTATGTACCTGACAGCAGATAAAAACAAGCTCACCAGACCTCAACTTGTTTGTGTGTGTGTGTGTATATATATATATATATATATATATATTTTTTTTTTAACATATTCACTGAAAAAACCATAGGTTTCAGGGGTGTTATAGTTAGCTGGACATTTCACTTGTACAAAACCATAGAAATTCCACCGTTAAAGTTAGTTCAGTTAACTATAACTAGCGCCCCGGCAATGCACTGCTCATGACGTCACATATTACATCATTCATGGCATGGTCAGAGACATCACTGATGACATCTCAAATGACATCACTGATGAAATCATCCAGTGACTGTGTGTTTCTGTAAAGTTTAAATATGTTTTATATATATGCCAAGGTGTATAGAAGAACGAGTGGGTGTATAAGTGTCTGAATGAATGGATTATGAGGTGTGTGACTGATTGTGTAAGTGACTAATTAAACGTGTCTTACTGAATGCATGAATTAGTGACCAAACTGTGTGAATGTCTGTATCAGTGTGTCTGTTGTTGTGTAAGCTGGTACAAGGGTTGGTCAGTAGATACATGACAGTTTATATGGGTTATTGGTAGTATTTCTATGGGTTCTCTAAGTGTGTGTGTGGATGAGTTGGAGGTGTGTGACTGCATAGATGTGTGACTAGTTGATTCACTCGGTGTATGGGTTCAAGAGTGCATGTGGAAACAGCTCTATGACTGGGTGAGTGTGTGTATGGGTGTGTTGGTGAGTGAATGGAGGTCTCAGTCTTACATGTAAATAGCTACATATGTAAAAAGCAGTTTATGTGAGTGATGGTGTATATACATAACTATATATGACAGTGAGTGATTACAAGAGTGGCTGTATGAATGAGTGTGCACTTGTATCAGTGAATATTTAAGAGAGTAAGTATGCACTACTGTCTGTATGAATTAGTGAGGTGGTGTATGTGTATAACTGTATAGGTGAGTAAATGGGAGTGTGATTGATTTTGTACATGACTATCTAGGTGTATGAGTAACTCCATGGATGAGTGGCGGTATGTGAGTTTCCGAATAGGTGTATGAGTGCATATGATAGTGTTGTATTGATGAGTGACTGCTGGTATAAGTGAATCGATGGGTGAATGAGTGGATGTGTGTGTAAACCTAAGAATCAGTGAGTGGGTATTTGGGGGCCCATCAGGATGTCGGGCGGATCGCCACCGCCATGCGGGTGGTTGCGATCCGCCCGACATCCTTGTCCGCCCGCCACCCATTTCCCCTTGCCATATTACTATGGTCGGGGGGACCGTGGCGAACGGAAATACCGTCCTCCACTTTTCCGCCCCGGTCGCCTTGCGACCAGGGCAGAAAAGGGTTCATATGGTGGCGGTGTCTATCAGACACCGCCAGCCATATTATGATGGGCTAATTCAGATTCAGGCATGCGGTCTTTACTTTGGTGGCCCCCTGCGGGCCCCCATGGTTAAGGCGAGGTGGGGGGTGCACATGGGGGGTACCTGTGGTACCCCCCTGCATTTGCATACACAATGCAGCAGGCACAGCGCGGTGCCTGCCGCTTTGTGTATGCAAATGCATGCCATACATTTATAACATTGTGGCGGGTGCTGGTGTGAACACCGCCCGCCGCAATGTTATAAATCCATGATGCGCCTGCCAGTGTGGAGGGCGCATCGTAATGGGCTTAGCAGGACTGCCGTTCAGATTGCGGGCGGTCCCGTTTTCCACGAGGATGGCGGGTGGGCAAAGTCTGCCCGCCATCCTAATGGATGCCTTAGTAACTGATATTGTTATGTCTATGGTTTCAAAAATGATAGTCTGTATTTTAAAATGGGTGTATTAAAGTTTATATAAGGGTGTGAGGAGGTGCATCGTATTATCACGTGGATGATGTAATCAGTGATGTCATCAGTGATGTCACTGACAATGCCATGAATGATGTAATATGTGACATAATGAGCAGTGCATTGCAGGGCCGCAAGTTATAGTTAGCTGAACTAACTATACCGGTGAAATTTCTATGGTTTTGTACGAGTGAAATGTCCAGCTAACGATAACGTCCCTGAAACCTATGTTTTTTCAGTGAATTTCTAAGGTTTTTTAAATGCAAATTTCTCACTATAACTTCTGTAAAACCTATGGTTTTTTCTAACTACAATGTCCCTAAAACCTACAATGTTTTTTAAGTAAATTTTAAAAAGACGTGTATTCTTTTTGTAGTGGAAAACTAACTGTAACAGTAGTCTTTTATAACTTATAATTATGGCTCCCGGTTTTATGGAGTTTAATTTTTGGGCATTTCCATCTGTATTTATCCATATTTTCTTTTAATAATTGTATCTGTATTCACCCATATATATCTTGGGTTTGTGGAAATAAATGTATCTGAAATGAGTATATTTCCACATTTATTTGTCTGATAAATATGCACTCATGCTTGAAGAATTGACCGTTCTCAGTCATATAAACACACTCAGGTGATAAAATATGCACAACCTTGATTTTAAAATGGGCATGTTTTCTTATAAGAGCATATATATTGCTGTTTAAGCCTCTTTACTAAAATTATTTTATTGTTTTAAATCTCTTACTTTTAGAACAACGGAGCTATTGGTCTGGTAGTCTTGATTTACAGCATTTAGAATCACATAAAAAAATAACCCAATTTCTGTTTTTATCCACATTTTAAAATAAATACAGACAGGAAATTAAATAGTTTTCTGTCTGTATTTATCTGTAAATATCAGTAAAAACGGAAAACAGGGAGCCCTACTAATTATTTAACAATGTTTATAACTTAATTAGCAGGAATTAACATATAAGTTTAGAAAAAGTGTGACGCAGCACCTATGATACCGGACTTCGACCAAAAGCGTTCACAGTTCGATTTCTGGCTCCGGCGGCTTGTTAGTCCACCACTATGTCACTGTGGGCAACAACTTGCTTATTCTTCCCGACGCCCCCGAGCGCTAGCACACCTTTCTGGGTAGCTGCACGCTTTACAAATGCTGGCATTTTTTTAATTTACCAGCATAGTGTTGACAAATATTAGTACATATTCTTTTTCTTCTATTGTTAACAATATTTTTTTATTATGTCTTCTATTTAGATGTTTTCAGTCATGAGAATGGAAATGACACTGTTTGCCGAGTAACAGTTTTTAAGCCCTCCAAAGTATGTGCATATTAAGGACCTTACACGTGTTACGAACAAAATCGAAACCTTTACAGCTTCACATTTTGTAACTTTTCACAACAAGTGCACAGGTTAAACAGTTAAAACGTGAGCACATGTAAACTGTAAAAGGTAACATCTAAATGGGCGGAGCCGCATCTTCCTTTTATAGACTACTCAATAACCAAAAAGTATATAAACCACACCCGTTGTTTGTCCATTCTGTGATGCAGGTTCCCTTTTCTAGCATCGGATTCTTGTTTTGCGGCAACAAAACATATTCTGGAGTTGTAAGTTGTTTGATTATGGCATGGTAGATATTTATAATATGTACCAATTTGTCAACATTTAAACATTAATATTTAGAAAAAAGTGTTATTGCTTCTGTAACGTCAGCAGCTTGTTTTCAGAAACAGACAGATTACAGCAAATATTGCTCCTTTTTTGGCTCCTTTGAGCTCATATATTGTGACTTTGTATATTATAATAATGTCACTGTACTTCACTTCAGAGGTGTTGATAACCCATCAGTGCAAACACTAAAGATTTATAATTAATGTCACCAGCTTCTAGTTGTTAGTCTGTTTTCCCCTGGAAATCATATGCTGTCAATATGTATATTATAATACTGTCAGTTATTGAATTCTCAAAGGAGTTCATGACCCTTCGGCGCAAAGAGTAAAGATATATAAGCAAAGTCACCAGCTACTGGTTTTTAGTCTGTTTCCTCCTTGGGATCATATACTGTGAATATGTATATTACAATTTTCACAATAATTATGATCTGATAGGAGTTTGTGACCTCTCGCCTCGAAAATGATTCTTTTCGAAGTCCCGGAGAACATAAGCTCTAAAATGTTCACCACTCGAAAGTATTTCTCTATTGATCTTCTGTTGTATTTATTCATAACTTTATTTTCCTTTTCTTTTTACTGTAACAACGGTGTCACTTTTTATATTGTAATAGAGTGTCATATTGTTACAGAAGAGGAATTGGAGATTTGTCTGCACCATCTGAAATACAGCTTACTAAACTTTATAAATTACTTGATCAGATATTTTTTCAGTGAGCATATTTTACGAAATTGTAGTCTAAAAAAATATAGCTTTCATATATACTTTCTTACTTTAAACATTTGATAAACCCTACATTTCTAAATGTTATTTTCTAATTTCTATTTTTCTCAGTTGGGGTTCCTATACACCTTCTCCCTATATAATCTATATTAACAGTACTGTATATTATAATAGTACTGTCCTATATATTCTTTAAAGAGTATGTGATTTGTTAGCGGAACTGTGTGCAACCTCTAAGCACAATGACAGAACGTTCCCGAATTCTACAGAATTAAAATTCAAAAAAATGATAATGCGTACATTTCTATGTAATGTGAAGTCATTTGTGTTTAACTATTTTTACTTCTGACCTCAGATGATGTAGTGCAGGAGTGTTTACTGTAGCACTGCTTTTCTACTTTGTCTAAGCATGCCCTCTTATATTATCAAGAAAATAGGGCAACAATTTTACAAACTATAGCAGAAAAAAGGAGGGTGTGGCCATGCTTAAGTTATATTTTATGAAATCCCATTTCTATTTGTCACCCCTTTGATATATACAGCATCAGTTTCCGAAGAAAGTTTATTTCTAATTGCCTAATAAAAACTGTTTGAAACCTAGACTGAAATTTTTGCTGCGCAACGACACCTCCTCGTCAGAAAAGTAAACACCACATTATAAGTAAATAGTGCTCCTGTGAAGTATCCCACCCACAAACTTGATAAAAAGAAGACCGCAAGACACTCTGTTATTTTTCTGCCGTGATTTGTACACTCCACAGCAATTATATAAATGGTCCTTAAAATATATAAAAAACTATTTTCACCTTCACAATCCCTGTCCACCACCTTGTGACCACTGTACAGAGTTAATAGTGTTCCTACCCTCCCCGCTACTACTTTGCTTCCCCGTACTCCTTTGAAGTGCGTTACAAAATGGCTGACAACAGTGAACCATTCCCACCCAATAAGGAGCCAACTAGATAACTTGGACTTGGAACACTTTAGCCAATAAAATGTCCATGTTGTTCCGCAGAGGAAGAGGGAATGGCTGCCAACACTTCAACTTTTAATGTTTCACAGCCAATGAACATTAACCTTGGGAAGGTCCAGCTTGGAACACGTTACCCAATGAGATGCCTCTAATACTCTGTGGAGGGGGAAGGAATCGCTGACAACATTTCTACTTTCAATGGTTTACAGCCAATCAACATTAAGCTGGGGAAAGTCCTCCTTGGAACACGTCAGCCAATCAGATGTCCCTCCTACTCTGTTGAGGGGAAGTGAATGGCTGGAAACACTTCTACTTTGAACGGTTTGCAGCCAATGAACATTAAACTTGTTGTTGCAACACCTCAGCCAATTAAATGTTAATTTTGTTCCGTGCACAGATAGAGAACACGCCCTCCTGCATATTATAAAATTTCCTGTAACAAATTGACACTATCCGTGATAAAAGTGAACACTGAATTATAAGAAAACATTATTCCGCATTATGTAAAAGGAAGGCTGCAATACGGCGCATTGTTGTTTTCCCGATTTAATTTCCACAGCCTACTGAACCACCCTCCCAACATGAGTGAAGCCCCAGGGCTGCGGGGGCCCCAGCAGGTCCCCACTATTATTTTTTAAGACATGCCCCCGGGACCTAGCCCACTCAGGGGCCTCATCAAAATATAACGTGAGAACCTGCAACCCCAGCGTGAATTGCACCATTTTTTTTCCAAAAAAATGCTTTTTTGGGCCCTGGGGGTCCTTGGGGGTCAGGGTGTTTCTACCCTTCCCCCTTCTCTTGTTTTATTTCTTTGTTTCTCTGTTGTCTGGTGATTCATTTCTACTGAGTACAAGATGGCTGCCAACACTTCCTGGTTTGGAGTGTTGGCAGCCAATAACAGTGATGCTCGTGCTCGGGACTTTCTGATCCAAGCACTATCTTTTTGCCAAATTTGGGGTAATTCCATTCAGTAGGTTCGCTGTAGCCTTGCCCAAAGTTTCGATTGGGAAATTGATTTGTTTACTCTTATTTTTTCATTTTCTCAAAAACTACTGAACAGATTTATACCATTTAAATAAAAGTCGCTTTCTGAACCAAGCTCTACCTTTTTGCGAAATTTGGGATAATTCCATTCAGCAGTTCGGGCTGTAGCCCATTGCAAAATTTCCAATGGAAATTAACATGGAAAAAACATGTTTTCGAATCCCCTTGTTTTCTCAGCCCCCGCTTGACGAATCACGACCAAACTTTCAGGATAGGAGCTGAACTGGATAGACTTTTTTTGGGAGAATTTCGCAAAGATTTGGTAAATGACACTAAAGTTATTAGCAAATCAAAAAATGCTTTTCCTATGGAAGCTAGGTTCTAACTATAACTACATACTGGCGACCGCCAGTTGGTTTATTATATATATGTGACCAAGGCCTCTGTGAAGGCCGAAACGTTATGATGGCAGGGCGAGCTTCCACGAATAAAAACTAATTTGCTCACTGCAAACCTTGGGTCAGCTCCTCTTTCCTTGCCTTGAAGCGCTCCGGTGTACTTTGGAGTTCGAGGGTTCCTGGATTGGGTGTGCTGCATATATATATATATATATATATATATGTATATATATATTTATATATATATATATATATATATATATATATATATATATATATATATATATATATATATATATATATATATGTACACAAATCCAGTCTGGTAAGGAAAGAATGGATGCAGCACGTCAAGTGGATGAACAATATTTATTGTGCACAAAGAACACGTTTCGGCAGAGTTATGTGATGGTCTCCATTCACCACAGAAATACCGTTGCAACATCATAAACATAGAAGAAAAACTTCATGATTACAGTGAAAAGATATTCTAAAATGATGGATGGAGCACTGAAACTTTTCAGACACTCACCCCCAGTCACAGATCTGGGTTGAATCCACCATCATTCTTTAGCTCACTTTGCCACCTCAGTTCAGACCCAGCTATATGCAAATCAGTCATGACCCAGTGCCTCATGCAAAAAGTCCAGCCTGAACTGCTAAGCCAGGTCTTCCCTGAACTGGAAACAAGCATCCTGGGACCGGTTTCTGGGTAACACCCTTCATCAGCCGAAGACACCGCCCGCACTATGAGCACCATCCACTCCGGCTCCCCCACCGACCCTTGCCCACACCACATCTCCAACAAAGCCGACTCCATCATCGCACCCCAACTCCACGACGTCATTAACAGCTCCTTTGCATCAGCCACCTTCCCAGAGAGCTGGAAGCATGCCGAACTCAGCGCCCTCCTGAAAAAACCCACAGCGGACCCCACGGACCTCAAGAACTTCCGACCCATCTCGCTCCTCCTGTTTCCTGCCAAAGTCATCAAGAAGACGGTCAACCAACAACTCTCCACCTTCCTCGAGACAAACGGATCCCTCGACCCGTCACAGTCCGGTTTTAGAGCCAACCACAGCACCGAGACCACCCACATCGCAGCCACTGACGACATCAGATCTATGCTCGACAACGGGGAAACCACCGCACTCATCCTCCTGGAACTCTCAGCAGCCTTCGAAACGGTATGTCACCGCACCCTGATACAACGCCTCAGCGACACCGGAATTCAAGGTGCAGCCTTAGAATGGATCATCTCGTTCCTCACCGGTAGAACCCAGAGAGCCCGCCTCCCCCCGTTCCGGTCAGCAGCTACCGAAGTCATCTGCGGCGTCCCACAAGGATCCTCGCTCAGTCCACCCTCTTCAACGTCTACATGAGCCCCCTCACAGACATCGCACGCAAACACAACCTCAACATCATCTCCTATGCCGATGACACACAGTTGATACTCTCCCTCACCAACGACCCCGCCAACGCCAGAGCCAGCCTCCAGGAAAGAATGAAGGACGTCGCGGAATGGATGAAGCTCAGCCGGCTGAAGCTGAACTCTGAAAAAACAGAAATCCTCATCCTTGGACCCTCGTCCTCCGCCTGGGACAACTCCTGGTGGCCACCGGCCCTGGGCACCGCACCCAAGCCAACGGACCATGCACGCAACCTGGGCTTCATCCTGGACTCCTCCTTCACGATGACCAAGCAAGTCAACGCCGCATCATCGTCCTGTTTCAACACCCTGCGCATGCTCCGAAAAATCTTCCGATGGATCCCCACCGAAACCAGGAAGACGGTCACCCAGGCCCTCGTCACCAGCCGCCTGGACTACGGAAACTCCCCACCGTAATGCACTCACCCGCATGTGCCCCACCCTGTGGTTCCTTTCTCACCCATGTGCTTCCACCTTGCTTCTCTCCCTCACACATTTTGTTTTCTTCCCCATTTGTCACATTGTTCCCTTTCTCACTCATATTCTTTTCTTCACCTCCACCCATGCCTTCATTGGTGCCTCCTCCACCCGCACCATTTGTGTTGCCTCCCTAGCCCATCGCCTGCATTGTTTCTGTACCAAGCTACCATCTTGCTTCTGTCCCCACTCATATAGCTTCCCCCTCCCACTTTAAAAAAAACCTTTCGCAGGTTTAATTTCTTTTTATTTACAAACCAACTCGGATTGGTAAATAAAAACAAAAAAAAGCACCAGCGTAATTTGTTAAGCATGTGCATGCACGGTGTGTAGTTACAAAATTACATGACCTTTAGGCTTTTTAAAATTCTTCTTTAGCCATGCTGCACAGCATTGGGGGTGATGTGTAGGATCACTAAAAGCCACCGGCAAAGCTAATAGATCCCAAAGGCAGACCAATCGGCTTTCTGAGGGGAGTCAAAGGATGTTTCCATGTGAGTGATCATATTCACACGTGTAGTTCTCTGTGTTGGGCTTGGATGTACTGTCAAGGATGCAGGGTTTGTCAGGTGCTATGTCCACCTTTTGTACCACTGAGGCACCAGAAATTCCCTTTAATTCACAAGTGAAAGTGGTTTTGACAGTTTGCAATGTTGGTTTGGCTGCCCTTTACATCTTCCTGATTATTACTGATTCTGAATCATCTGCATACCTTTGAAAATTTAGCTGTTTTTTATCCGAGTAAATGGATGTGTGGATATGTGATTGTAATTGGGAAAAGATGTCGTCGGAGATGGCTTCTCTGATGTAGGTTGGACATACTATAAATATACATACTAGGAATCCATAGTAAACTATTTACATAATGTATGGATATCCTTATAATCAACCTAGAATACAGCTTTTAGATCTACATTGATCATCCCTGAACTAGAGCGTCAGAAACACTTAACAATCATCAGTTTTCTGCATCATAAGAAGATGATTGGCCCCATGAAACATCACAGGATTATCTCTTCATCCTTAAAAAATTAAAATCCTGCTTACACTGACTTATAATGGAATCTAAGTTAGGGATTCAGCTTGCACATCATTGACTATGATAATATCACTCTAGTCAAGGGATGGAAACCCATCCTGTATGAGACAACGTGTTAATAGTAACCAATTTAATGCTACTCACTTTACTGACTCAAAAGATAGAAAGATGAGATGGCATTGCCTGGATTTCAGCTCGTGAGCTGCACATTATGTTATATATTAGTGACAAGCATTTTAATAACTGAATCGTCATTCTAGTGGTTCTTTCATGTCATAACCTTACAATTCTCTCAAATGTATTACATGTTTTCTTTATGCAGTTATCCACAACAAAGCCTCACAACCATGTCCACAGTGTTGAAATACAGCTTTGTAATACTTCGGAATCCAAAGCAGATTAGCAAAAGGCATCATTAGTTGTTTCACTAAGTTCCATGGGGTGAGAAAGAGAGACAAAGTTGTAGAAATTAAGAGGGGGAGAAATTTCAGTTTTTCAATCCAAGGTAAGTGGATGCAAAACTGAGGGCCATTTTACCGCTTCCACAAATGCTGAAAAAGGATTCAAAAAAGGGGCGAGTGCAAGCAAAATTCCTGGAAACAAGAACTCTTCATTCTCCACATTTGGGAATTTGCAGCATTAGGAATTTTTGTGCACCCAGCACTATCAGGGGCTGAACATTATATTTACCCTAATACTAACTTATTAAAACTCAATACATTGTGCGGTCCGCTAACAGCACTCAACTGACGACTCAAAAATATTGCTTCACCGTAATATCATGATCAAAATATTGCGAGTACAAAAACAAAACGTTACTGATCATTTTTAGAAAAGTTGTTTCTTTCTGCCCGAGCCATGGCCATGCATAAACTGGTAAATAGTGATCTTACCTCAACTGACTAACCACAATTGAATTTTTATAGGTGAAAAATGAAATAGAACTTTGCCATTCATGAATGAAATAATCTGAATTATAATACGTGTTCCAACATAGATCACTACTTTTAATGAATCGTAAATCAAGTCTATGTTCAGAATGATTCACAATGTACATAGTTATTCAGCTGTATCATAATGAATACACATTAGTGTTATGCTTTCACTCCTGACAAAGTACATTGTTCCCCCTTTGGTGGCAATACAATAATACCATACATGACTCAAATAATATAAACAGATTCTGCAAGTTGTGGATTCATGTAGATCCTCTTATGAACAAGTGCAATAGATTTTATATTATTTAGAAGAATGACT
This sequence comes from Lissotriton vulgaris, assembly GCF_964263255.1. NCBI lineage: Eukaryota > Metazoa > Chordata > Amphibia > Caudata > Salamandridae > Lissotriton > Lissotriton vulgaris. The sequence goes on along the minus strand of NC_141699.1, from coordinate 205,084,815 downwards.
CCACTACTAATGTGCAATTCAAAGTCTAAATCCTTGATCTTAAGTGTCAGTCAGAATATTTCCTTGAATCCAACAAGTCTTTGATCATTCAAGATGAAAGCATGGTCAGTTCCAGTCTCTTGGCAAAAAGCTCCAGCTGCAGCAACTAAGAGGTCTATTATAATGTCGGGCGGATCGCCACCGCCCGCATGGCGGTGGTGATCCCCTGAACATTATCTCCCGCCCGCCTCCCATTTCCCCTCGCCATATTATGATGGCGGGGGGTACCGTGGTGGACGGGAAGACCGTCAGCCGCTTTTACGCCCAGTCGATGACATATTCAAGGGTTGAATATGGTGGCGGTGTCTGCAAGACACTGCCATCCAAAATACTATGCAGGCGGGAAGCAGCCTTTCCGTGGCATTGCCGCCATAGAAAATTGCAAAAAACACAGTAGATGGACAGAATGCAGAACAATGTCTTACATTCACCCCAGTACAAAGATCTGGGCCTAAATCCATCGTTTTGTTTGCACTCCACACCACCCTATGTCAGACAATGGCTATATGCAAATCCGCCTTGACTCTGTGCCTCATGGGAACAGTCCAGCCCGAACTACCAAGCCATGTCTTTCCTAGACCGGAATCAAGCATCCAAGGACCGGTTTCTGGCCATCAGCCTTCTTCATCCTGGATAGCTTTACTCCAGTGATGTGGAGAGCCTGGGACTCACGTCTGAGCATACCCAGCCCACTCTGGTTGAAAATTTCAAAAAACACAGTAGATGGACAGAATGCAGAACAATGTCTTACATTCACCTCAGTACAAAGATATGGGCCTAAATCCATCGTTTTTTGCACTCCACACCACCCTAGGTCAGACTATGGCTATATGCAAATCAGCCTGCACCCTGTGCCTCATGGAAAGGCATGCAGTGTTTGCAGTTGGGGGCCAGTTCCTGGCCCCCAGGATGTTGGGGGTGTGGCGTGTAACATGGGGGGTACCTATGGTACACCCCTGCATTTGCATGCACAAAGTGCAGCCACAGCATTGTGGCGGGCGGTGCTGTATGCACTGTCCACCATAATGTTGTGGATGGGGGATGTCACCGCCACTGTGGTGGTCGCATCCTAATTGCCGGTGTGGGACCGCCAACCATTGGCGGGCGGTCCCAGCGCAGCTAGGGTGGTGTGGCTCACTGGTTAGAGGTGGCAGACCCGGAAGCAGAGAACGGCCCGGGACCAGGGTTCAATTCCCGACGCGGCAGGGTCGTGGACCAGGGTCAGCGGACTCGATAATTCTCGCCTTGGGGCCTACTCTAACCAGGTATCACACTCGGCAACTCTGGGCATTAGCTTGCCTCATCTCTACAACGGCCCCCCACATTCGCCGGGGATGCCTGGTTTCACCTTGAAGATACCCAGTAGGGACCATCTCACAGGGATAGCCAGGATGGGTTCCCCAGCGGTCTACAGCGTTACGATGCCCCAGGGCAGCAGTGCGCTTTACAAGACCACATACATACATACATACATACATACAGGGTGGCGTGCGGACAAAATTCTGCCCGCCATCCCAATAGACCCCATAAGTATCTTGATTACCAACAAGGAACACTCTAAACCACAATGACCTTGTACTCGAAGGGGCTTATTTGCAAGTAATTTGTTCCACCTGTATTTCACTTTTTCCCTTGTTAAAAGTGATGCACCAATGATGCAAGGGGCTTGTAAATAAGCCGCTAAGAATCTAAGATGATTGTCACAGGTGCAAGTCATTTGAGAGTCCCGTGACACCCTGGCACATGTAGTTTGTTTTAAATCCACTTGTGTTTTTTATAGTGTAAGCGTCACAGCCAAGAAACCTCTTACCAAGTAGCACCCACACTTTTCACATACCTTATATACTAGTGACCTCCACTACAGCAGAAGAATCGAGCACCTCAGAGGGCTAGAAATATATATCTCCTTGCCCACCCATCCCACACAGGTGAGCCTGGGCTATGGATCATACAATTTTCTATGAATGTTTAGCCATATATTGGAAAACATGCAGAAACAATGGTACCGAACCAGCATGGAAATGTAGTAGGGATAGTTGGAGGGCCCTCTTGTGGCTTACTTGTTTTTAAAGTAGAACACTAGTAAACAAAGCAAATAATAGGATTTTGTTTGTCTGTCTGTCTGGGAGACTATTAAGGGATCGGATGCTGTTGTCCATTGTTCCTAAACTCCAGAGGAGATCCTTAAAGGGACTTAGAAGCTGACCATCTGTAATACACAGGAAATGAAGGACACAGAACCACCTTAGAAGAAGGAATTAGCCATCCCTAGAGATCTGAACATGTGACTGGGCCCCTAAAGAACCAAAGGCAGAGAAGGTAATCTCCCACTTGGATTACTGGTTTGCATCTACCACAAGAGCTCCTGAAAATCTGTGGGTATTTGAAAGATCCCGAATGAACCTAATCAAGTTTTAGAAAAGGTAGTAATTGGAAATATTTCAACTTCCAAAGTCCCCTAGTAACCAGACTATCCAAAATGGTATGGCCCTAAAGTAAAACGTTTCTTGATGTGGCCTACTCAGAGCAAAGATCAAGGCACCAGTACACATGCAGAATGCAGGTATTTCATCTCCTGGAGTACTGCCTGGCTGCATCTCGCTGTCTGCCCTGCCAGGGGATTTTGAGCTCCAGAAAACAGGCTAAGGGTCTTAGAGTATGGAGGATGAGGGCCATCTCCCAAAAAGCAGTAGATGTCTTGTCTGCCTTATTTAAAGTGCAGAGACATCAATATACTCTAAATAGAGCAGCTGAACATTTACCAGTTTTTGGAGAATGCCACACATCTCTAAATTTTAACGCAGACCCTAATCCTGAACACACAGCACAAGGGCATAAAAAGACAAAAAAGTTAGGAGACTCCAGCAGTAACAGCTTTCAAGTGTGTTTACCCAGGGCTTTTGGTATTAAAACTCAGGGCATCATCAGTAATTTGAATTTGACATGGCCTGCTTTGTGGAGCATAAGCAGTCACCACCTCCTGCCTTGTCACACTAGACGATTTTGTCCTCAAGGAAAATGACTAAGTTAGAAAGTATAACTATTAATCACGACAAACTTGTACACTTAACCAAACCTGTGTTGGACTGCAGTCATCTTGGAAGTTAGTCTCAAACCATGCCCCTTAAATGTCATTGCCTTTAGCCTAACTCATTATTTTATATGGATGCTTTTTGTTAAAAAAATCAAAACTCCTAATCCCCTTTTTATTTTGGTGTTATGTTTATCAATATAATTGTTTTCATTTCTTCTAAACTATTTTATGGACGTTGGTCAATTTAACGCGGATATGGTGATTCCAAAAACATGTTTTCTGTAAGAAGTCAGTGTCTTTGAGTAAGTCCAGGCATGCTTTTTGAAGCCTGTTTTTATAACTGACAATGAGACAGCTTAAGCTGTTCGACCAGCCTTATGTAATAGCAAGTCATCAATTAATAAATCTACATATATTCATATATAGATAGTCTTTTGGCTCAGTCATTTTTATCCGAAGCCTAATAATTTGTCAATCAAATTATTTCTTCTGTCAACTACAGCATAAAGGTTGAGGCAAGAGGTCAGCCCAATACGGCTATTGGGTTTCATGTTTCAGCTAGCCTTGTGTATTTAAATTATGTATTCAGTTAACAGCCATTCAAACCCAACCTTTTCTTCGCTACAACAAGGATTATAATTTACTGTGATGTGCTTTAAAATTAGAAAGGATTTCTATACAGATTCTAATTACAGCAGCCTAGTAGTAAGCACCTACACAGTTTTATTTACATTTCATGCAGTAGTTTATTTTTAAATGTAAAAGTTGAATGGCCACCAGGTTTAGGGAGCATATTTTCTATTTTACTGTTTTGTACTTTATATATTTAGAAATACAAAAAGTAATCACACCATCTCTTCTAGCTTTTCCATTGCTTATTAATTCTTAGGTATGGGCTTTATTAACTTTGTTAGAGTAATCTACTGCGCATCCCTTAGTCAATAATTCAGTTTCTCATAGATGCACCCACATAAAGTCCACTCCCGAGTCCCAACGTTCCTATTAAAATTATGAATACATTTTAAGTTTTTAAAAGAAAGAACACACCCACCAAACATTTATTTTAATTTCAATGTACTATATTGAACCATCAAGGGACTGCCCCTCGAATTGAATAGTGTACTTTATAAGTACTCTCACTTACTTATTGGTATGTCCGATCTAATTACATTAATACACCAGCTAGTAGTTAACTCACTATGTCACAATCTGAAGTTTAATGTCTGCTCTCCCGTTTACTAAACCACTTTAAATAACGGAAGCTAGTATGATATTATTATATTTGAGCTCACTAGTCAGGAAATACCTGTATTTATTAAACTTTTATTCCCACCCAGGACAAAAAATATATTAATAAGAATGTTTTTATTTTAAAAAAAACAACTGTGAACTTTACAATCTCATCAATCAATGATCAATAGGTTTGAATAGGAAATAATTCAATTAAATGTGTCCTTAAGACAATTGTCAACAAGAAACGTGCATCAATGAATTTCACGAGCTATTGTTTTCCACTAAAAAAGTTACTAATTCATCCTTTTCCATGAGGTCAGAAGAATATTAATTACTGAGTAGAACAAGAAATTACAACAATTGACTGTGTCGTGGGGGATTCCGTTATTAACAAATAATACTGAACCATAATGCATGGCAAACATGCACTAAAAATGCCAATTAACATTTATTTTCTGCTTGTGATTCCTATATTTACGTTGAACACTTGGTGATTCTGCGTTGCTAATATTTTAATATCTTCTATGTCACATACCAAAGATTAAGTGTCATCAAAAGTGCCAAGCAATTGTGTTGCCATGACTGATGCGAATATTTCATTCTATGCCAGTAGAAATACCAATATTATTCTTATCCCTGGATGAATGCTATTATTTAATTTGTGTGCAATGGCACTGGCGATAATGCTTTGCCAGGGGGATAGCCAAATGGCCAATAATTGATTTTCTTTTATAGGATATGCAAATAATTAATTTATGGCAGTGCTTTAACACTGGGATAGCTAACACCTGAAACATACATAAATAATACATACAAGTTTATATTAATATTTATACATTATATAGGAATTATAACTATAAATTACTTCTACAGTATGATGCATGGAAATAATCTTGCCCCATGTATATTACCAACAATGATGTTCAGCCCTGGGAGGCTCTAATAACCCATTCTGTGCTAAATGCATTACCAAGAAATAATCCCATGCCATTATAATCCAGTGCAAAAGTATCTTAAAATAATCGAAGTGACCATTAAGCGTGTTTCAAACTTGAGTGGAAACGCGTTCTATTAAAACACATTAATTATTTCCCGGTACAGCTTTACTATTTGACCTTTCCCTACATTTTATTTTGTATAGGTTTGCTCATCAATCAAACGCAAAGATACAAAATTGGCAATGGCCACTCTTTTGTTATGTATAGGCAACAAAATCAAGAGACGCTGCAGACTTTTTAGAGCAATGAAGTTAGAGCTGCAAAGAGCAGAAACTGTCTGCAAAAGGTTTATATTTTTTGAGTTAGAATTAATAAAGCTACGGGGAGCAGAAAGGCGCCGAGGAATCCTAATGGGCTCTGCACATTAGCTGCAGCTGACTTTAGAGCAAACGAGTCCCAACATTTCAATCAGATTTAGTCGCATGAAAAAGGCACAACAAAGACGATTTCAAATTCAATAAAAGGTCCTGGAACAGTGGCCCCTTGAGCCCTGCAGCTTGAATTCTCTGTATTGATTTTACGTCAGCCTCTTCAATATTTCTGATGCCCTGACTTCAATAGATTATGACAAACATGCCTGCCGGAGAGGGAGGAACTGTGAATTAAAAGTGATGGAGAACAGCTGTGGTGCTAGCAATTCTTTGACATGGCAGTTTTTTAACCGTAGCTGATCAATTTGGAAGGAAATCACTTTTGTGAAAGCAGGGTGTCTGCGGGAGAGAAGAAAGCTTCAAAATGTACACCTTTACAACGTGTTTGTCTTTTTAGAAAGGATGCACACCATGCTGTGGCGTAAAGAATGGACACATTATGCCATTTAAGCAGCGTGAACAGTATTATTGGCAATATTATATAATCGTATATGAGCTTATTTTATCGAGTCTGCTTTTATATTTTTCCTATTATCTTTGTAAATGTGCATTATTTTATTTTCGAAGGGGGCTGCATTAAAGCTTAAATTATCTGTGCCCTAGTCAATTTCGATTTGTGGGGTAAATCCTGTTCCTTCCAATATAGAAAGAGAATTATATGCCAAACACCCCACACACAGAAGTTTCCTCTTGTAAAGTTTGCAGACCTAGTTGGCTGATAATTAACCGAGAAATGCGCTTGGTAAATCTCAAGACATGCTGTTTTAGTTTTCACCTTGAAACCTTTTTTTCAGGTAAAACTCCGAAAAAGAATGATCAAACCTAATACATTTCGTACAAGTCAGTGTCAGATTTTATCAGGTGTGAGAATTATATATCTGACAACAGAGCAATCGAGACATAAGGCTGTTTCATGCCTCTTCATATTGGTTCCTGATACAGACAAAGCAACAGGAGATTTCTAAGTAGTTAGGGCATTTCATGTGTCATTTTGAATGTTAATCAATGTTAATCAGTTGTTTGTGATGTGAGATTGCAGTGCAGGTTCTGCTTGTGTCTTAATGAACTATGCTTCACCTGTGTTTGAGATAATTTGTAGCTGTAATATATTCTCTCCTCTTAATATCAATCTCAACTTTTCCTCTGTGTCTGACATAGTTGATTTTTCTATTTTCCTCTCCAGTCTTTTCTCTTTTGGCTAGCACTGCCCTTTCCTGGTTTTCGATTTATCATTCTAACTAAACTTTACTCGGTCTCATAGGCAAGCTCATCTTCATCTAAGTATCTCTTCTTGGTACCCCTCTTTTCTCCTCACATTTTTCAGCTATAATTCGCTACTTTAATCAATTCAATTCAAATAATCTTTATTTCGATCATGAGAGATCATAAAAGATACCTCCCGTTCATCTTTCACACCAGCACTTCATAGCTATTTCTACTAGCCTCTTTTCTAAGTCCTTGCTGTCCTCCCATGCACAGCATGTAATCCCCTCTATGACTGAGATGCATTACTTTCTTGCTGCATCCCCTCATTCCTTCCCATCGTTTTCTAATTCGTCCCATCTCACTGCTGCTCTGAGCATTGATGACATCTTTGACCCTCATTTCTCTTCGTCTGAGTGCACATCCATGGTATCCCGCTACTATTAAGAGGGTATGAACCCTGAATAGCACACCCAAAATATTGGTTGAACAGAATATCCAGGACAAACTATCGAAAAAAAATGTCAACAGGTAAGGCTAAATGTTCGATACCTAATTCCACGTGCATGTACCCTCGCCATATATAATCTTCAAGGTTTGTATATGTAGAGGTAGGAGTAGTGAATCCATGCTTGCCTATATGCACTTGCCCCTCGATATTCTGTCCTCTATAATGTTGTGCCACAATATTGTTGGTGTCGGTATTCAGAAGTGCAACCTGTTGTAAGGTCTCTACAATTTACAAAGGATTTGACCACATCTGACTCTCTGTACCACCAACCTTATTACCCTTACTGTGATCTTCTCTTTCCCTGACTGTTGCTCGTCTCCACTTAGGATTCGTCCAGCAGTTCCACTGTCCCCTTTAAAAGTTCTAGTTAAGTCTGCCATTTTTGTTTCCGCTTCATGCTTACTCCAATTGCCCGCTTTTATTCTCCTCTAATGTGCCTCTACTGGCTTCATTTCACCTAACTTAACCTCTATTGTTGTCTTTGCTTAATGTTTAAATATATCCCTAGTGTGCTCTAGCTTAGCTTCTCTATTTTATCCTGCTCTTCGGTCTTGCTCTCAGATTAATTTATTCCCAAACTCCTTGTGTCTTTTTACACTTAAAATCATTCTTTTACTGACTGACAGCATTTATTAAGTGCACAAGTTCCATTTGGGCCTCCTGGTGATCTTTGCACTATCCTCCACAATCCCCAATAAATGATGTATAATATGATCTAGCAAACGTGAGCCTGAAAATGAAAACCCATTTGTGTGCTACAATTGCTTTCAACAAATACTAGCACACCACTGGCATTGTTCGCATGTGGGTATTGTGTATTAATAGCCTCATAAATAGCGATGTCAGGTCTATGAAAAACAAAGTGCAGACACCACAAGAATACGTTGTCGGTGATACACTATGATGTCAGTAGAAGTGACATCCAATTACCTTTGTGCCCGATTATATATTTGGAAGTGATGTCACATGTCTTATGACCTTAGAAACTTCAAAGGAAATTATTTACTGTTGTAAAACAAAAACAATGTAGTGTCAGCATGATTATTAGTTTAAAAAATGGTTAAAGGGGTGATCCAGTGAAATGTTAACTTAGCCCTCTTAAGCCAGGAGTTCTTGCATCATAAAAAGGAAGGGCCACAACGTGCCAAACACATCCAAAGATCAGGAGCAGCCTCGTGCACCCATCCACGGCCTCATATCATGTCCATGACTAGTTGTACATTAACAAATATGTCTAGGGCGAGCATACAATACATAGGGGCAGCTTAATATGCTGAGGGACAGAATTATTAAAGCAGATGAAGCTTTATATATAAATAGCTGTCATATGTGCTGATAGCAATCCTTTCTATGCCCACGCACAGCCTGTCATACATAGGAACAGCCATATTATACTTGGGCCACATTAGACAGGTGTCGCTGTGTCGCATAACCACACAGGAACAGCCCCTTATGACCAGGAGCAGCCTTATTTACTGAGCTATGCCATCAACTACAGCAATTTATTTAATCATTTGATTATTTATTTTTTGAGAAAGAAATAATAATTTCAATAGGAAATGTTATACCTAGCAACACAATTCTAGTCACAATATGATGCACAGTTTAGGTGATAAACAGATACAGTTTTACTGTTAGATGCGTGGTAAGTAGTGCTTGAGGAACAACGTGCAGAGTAAATTAAAAGTAACAATAGAGAGGCTGAATAAATTAATCTAGATACAAGTATACATACTTACACTAGATAATGATGGGAAGATGCAAGAATGCAGGATTTAGTTGGTAAGGATTGGTTGTGAACATTTTCAAATGTAAGTAGGTGAGCCTTTAACCCTTTCTATGCTCATGATGGGGCAGTTCCGTCATGAGGCGCGGTGGCCATGTGCTCATGACGGAACCGCTCCGTCATGGCACTCACCCATGGGGGAAGCGTGGGCGCTCCCCCCATGGGCAGCCCATCTAGCCCCCACAAAGGTGGGTGGAAGTGGAAGAGATTTCGCTGTCAACCCCGACCCCCCGGGCAATCCCATGACGTCAGCGCGCACGGCATGCGCCAACGTCATCAGGAAGCCCTGGACGCGCTGGAAGCCATTTGCTTCCAGGCATCCGACAGAGTAGGTAGGTGTTCCTGCTCTGGGGGTTCTTTGGCCATTGAGGCATCAGGGTTTGGAAGAGGAAAGAGTTTTTCCTCTCCCCTAATGCCTCTTTGAAGGACATTTGTGCTGTATGATTGCGCACAGCGTCGCAATTGTGCAGCAGAAATGCCCCACTAGGCACCAGGGATGTATTATTTTGGCATGGATGTGACCCCTTGTGCAAGGGTCGCTTCCAGAGGGGGATTGAAATTTTGAAGGGGGGGCACCAGGGATTATGTATGTACTGTATGGAAGCGACCCATTGGCAAGGGTCGCTTCCAAGGGGGCACACATTTGCTTAATATTTTTTCTGGGGACAGATCAGCCAGTTTTTTGGCCTTTCAGAAAATCCCACTAGGCACAATGAAGTTGTATGGAAGGGACCCTTTAGGCAAGGGTCGCTTCCATAGGCATATTAAATATTGTATTTTTTTTTTGCTCCCCTGGGGACATTTTGGCCTGTTTTGTGGGCCTTTCTGCCCCCGGGGAGGGGGGGGGCAGAAAACCCCACTAGTCACCAGGGATAATGTATTTATTGTATAGAAGAGACCCCTTGGGCAAAGGTTGCTTCCAAGGGGGAACAAATGAGTTCAATGTTTTTTCTGCCCCCCGGGGCAGATCTGCACATTTGTTTGGAGTTTCTGCCCCCTGGTGTGGGGGGGGGCAGAAAACCCCACTAGGCACCAGGGATATTTTTTAGTTGTTGCATGAAAGTGACCCCATTGAGGAAGAGTTGGTTCCAAGGGCGTGAGATTAACTTTTTCTGCCAGATCGACCCATTATTTTGGCCTTTCTGCCCCCAGGAGAGGCAGAAAACCCCATGAGGCACCAGGGATCTTTCTTTATTGCAGACAGAAGCGATCCCTTGGCCAAGGGTTGCTTCCAAGGGGCTTAAGTTATGTTTATGTATTTATGTAGGGGACAGATCTGCCCGCTTTTTCAGCCTTTCTGCCCCCTCGCGGAAGGGGGCAGAAAACCCTACTAGGCACCAGGGATCTATTTCTTTTGCAAGGGGATACATTTCTGCCTGCTGTTTTCTGCCCCACCTGGGGACAGATCGGCGATCAGATTGGAGAGAGGATAGACCCTTGAGGGACCCCGAGTGAGACAGGTTGCGGTTTGGATAGGCAGTGACTGAGCTTAATTTTTTGTGATCAATTTTGGAGGAACGAGGAGAACCATTTGAGTACAGTGCCTTCAAAACCAAAGCCATCTTTAAGAGTGTTAAGTAGGGTGGGATGTTGTACCGTATCAAAGGCAGCCGAGAGATCACGGAGGATTAGTAGTGAGGATTCACCTTTGTCAAGAGAGCGATGAATGCCATCAGTAATATTGGGCATGGCTGTTCCGGTGCTGCATCCTTTTCTGAAACCGGATTGGAAAGCGTCAAGGAGATTGAAGGAGAGGATATGGTTGTCTAACTGAGACAGGACACATTTTTCAAGGGCTTTAGAGAGGAAGGGAAAGTTAGAGATAGGGCGTAGATTGTTCATGTCATTAGGGTCAGCGGTGGGTTTTTTTAGAATGGGGGAAATTTGAACCAGCTGCAGGGAGGTAGGAGCACAGTCTGAGGAGAGTGAGGAGTTGATGATTTCGGTCCATAATGGGGCAATGCCGTATTTGAGTTCTTGAACTTAATGGGCGGGGAGAGGATCATTAGAGTGTGAGGTTGGTTTGAGTTTGGAGATGATGTTGATGATAGAGGTTTCAGAGATTGGACTAAATACGCTCCATGAAGCCTTGTTTTTAGGTAGGTGTTCAGTCTGGGATGAGCCAGGGTGCAAGGTGAAGGGAGGAGGAGGAAAAAGGTGAATTAGGAATATTAGGGAGGGTGTGTTGGATGGGGGAGGTTGGAGAGAGAGAGCGGGGGAGAGAAGGGTAATTCAATGATGCTGACTTCATTTGAAAAGAATCTGGCAATTTCTTTGCATCTTTCTACAGAGGCTGCTAATATAGGAGGGCCAGAGGAGGTTTGCTTTTTAACGATGTTAAACAGTTCCCTGGGGCAGTTTCTGGCCTGGTCAAGTTGTGACTGGAGAAAGGAGGCCTTTTCATTAAAGATATGTTTTTTGTAATGGGCTCTATTGGTTTTCAGGAGAGTCAGGTCATCAGAGGAGGGATGACTCCTCCAAGCACGCTCAGATTGTCGGAGGGATGGTCTTTCGTTGTTGAGTTTGGCATTGAACCCGGACTTGGGAGGGATTTTTTTTGTTTTTTGAGTTTAATTGGGGCAATTAGGCAATTAGATCGAGGGCGTCAAGAATAGAATTGTTGTAATGGTCGGTAAGGTCGTTGGTGCTAAGAGAGGGGGGGCGAAGTAGGTGAGTTTTAATTGTGGATTCCAATTCATCATGAGGAATGAGGTGAAGGTTTCGAGTGGGTTTCATAGGTAAAGTGTTAATAGGGGCGGGCGAGTAGTGGGGGTGTTTAGGGTGAAGAGGATGAGGTGGTGATCAGACCAGTCAACCGGAAGTATGTTCGAGAGAGAGGCCATGTCCTTGTTCGTCAGAATAGCATCTAGGGTGGTGCCCTTAATGTGAGTAGGGGCAAGGCAGAGTTGGGTCAGGTCAGTGATGTCTAAGGTTTCATTGAAAAGGGTGACCGCAGGGTCATCATTTTTGTTCCAGTGGATGTTGTAATCAACAAGGAAGAGATTCTTGGGGTGGGAGAGGGATGCTTGCAAAATAAGGTCAGTCATCTCTTCTGTAAAGGGGAGGCAATTGCCAGGTGGGTGGTAAATGGTGTGTAGCCGAGTGGTGGGAAAGCCAGGAAAAGAGAGGTCAGCGCAAAGGTATTCAAATGACGAGGGGTCTTGGGTCTGGCCGGTTGAGATATCGAGTTTCTCATTAAAGATAAGGGCAAGGCCTCCTCCTAATTGATCGATTCTATCTTTCCTGATAATAGTGTAGCCTGGCAGGACGAGCAAGTCGAGGATAGGTGTGGAATGGGCCGAGAGCCAGGTTTCAGTGAATCATGCGATGTCTCTATTTTTGCTGAGAATGGTTTCCGCAATCTCAGTTGCGTGGCATGAGGCGGATCTGCAGTTTATCAAAATGCAGCGGAGGGGGGAGGGGACGGGTAGTGGGTTGGGGGCAGGGGGTATTTGTCTAAGTAGTTGGGGGGGTCTAGGAGAAGGAGGGAGGGGGTTTGGTTCGTTCTTAAGAGAACAGGGATAGTGGATTGATATAAGGGGGGATAGTGTTCGGGTCTGGAGAGGGAGAGACAGAGGAGTTCATGAAAGATTTGACTCGGGAGGTAGTAGGGCAGGTATCGCGTTGAGGCGGGGAGGTCATGTTGGTATTGCAGGGTGGGATGCTTGAGGAGGGTTCAATGCGATTCGATTGGGTGACATGGTTATCGGGGAGGAGAGGGGTGTCGGTGTTGGTAAAGACAGTAGGTGGTCTGTTAGAGGGCGGGGTTGAGATGAGTGTCGACATGCGAGGGTGAGGTGCAGTGTGAGAAAATTGAGGTGTGGTCAGGATCTGAGGGATGAGCTTCAAGAAGGAGTGAGATATCACTTCTGAGTGAGGTGAGTTCTAACACGAGGGACGAAAGGAGAAGTTCAACTTTGAGGAGTGATTGGGTAGGAATTGCGAAGATAAGTGCATCAATTTTGTTAGAGAGATTGGTAGGGTTCGGGTTATCAAAGGGGGTGGTAGCCAGGGGCGGAAGCGGTGGAAAGCCTGGTGGGGGGAGAAGGGGGGGATTAGGATGAGGGGGTGGACATTTTTTAGTGGTAGGAGGTATAAAGGAGGTAGACGTAGGGCATTCATTCAATTGCAGAGGGCAGATAGGTGATTGAGGTGGAAAGCCAGTAAGGGTTGGTGTATCTGGTGTATTGTGGGATGTAAGGGGGGGGACAAGGGATTCTGAATGGGGGATGTCGGTGGAGGATGGTGTGGAGCTGTTGGGGAGGTGAGGGAGACGGTTGAGCGTGGGGATAGACGATGAAGTGCATCAGAGGGCGAGGAGGAGTGCGAGTCAGAAGGAGGGTAGCAGAGGGAGTGATATTGGAATGGGGTGGTAAAAGAGGGAAGGTAGGTGAAGCTGGAGGGGTAGCTGAGGTGTTGGTAGGGTGGGGGTTGGGGGGATTACTCAGGGTGAGATCATCAGGATGAGAACGAGTGGCCCGGTATTGGAAATTAGGTGTTAGGGAGGGGACCTGGGTGGGCGTAATGGTATCACGCAATTTGGGGAACTCAAGAGGGGAGGTCTGGGAGTCAAACGTTGAGAGGAATGTAAGGGGGACAAGTACATTGGGGGGCTGGGAGGTATTAAAGGACTAGGAGGAAATAGGGGACTGGGTGATATTCGGGGAATGAGAGAAATAGGGGGACAAGGTGACAAGGGTGTCGTAACAAGTTATAATGTTGAGGGAGAGGGTGGTAAGTAGTGATTGAGGATTTTCATCTTGATTGGAGGAGAGGGAGTGTACAATGGGGATAGGGGATGAAAATGGAATGGGAGGTGGGGGATCATTATTTGTAACAGAGATGGGGCAGGGGTGGGTGGATGTTGTTGGGAAAGGGTGATGATGTTGGGTGTAAAAGAGGAGGCGGGTGAGTCGGGGGGAAGAGAAAGTGGGGTTGGAGGGACGATGGGAGATGAAGGCGCTGAGAGTTGAGGAGAGTCCAGGAGGGGGGATAGTGGGGCCGGGACCGATTGTGCATGGTTATCATGATTGGGGGAGGAAGATGGAGAAACAGTTTGAAGAGATAATGGGGGAAGAGGGGGTCGTGAGGCAGTACTTGTAATAGTGGTGTAGGCCGTGGAGGTCAATTATGGTTGGGACACGGCATCAGTGTTGGGTGGCAGAGTGGATGATTCAGTGTGGGAGAAATGGGGAGGAAGGGGGGTAGGGTGTCGGTGATAATAACGGGATTGAGGGTAAGGGGGGGTAGGGTGTTGGTGATAGTAACGGAATTGAGGATTAGAGTAGTCAGTGGCGATTGGGTGTAGACATCAAGAATGGGAGAGTGGGAAGGTGAATCGGGGAATGGAGGTACGGGGATAGGAGATAAGAGGGGTGATGATGGAGCTAGGCATTGGGTTGAGTCTTAAGAAGAGAAAGGGGGTGCCCGGGATGAGAAGGGTGGTGAAGAGTCAAGGCGTAGAGGGGATGAGAGGAGAGGGATCAATGACTGTGCGAGGGATTGGGATAGAGCACTAAAGTGGTGTTCAAAGATGTGGAGGTGATTTTCAGACGCTTGGATTAGAACGTTTCCCAATTTGAAGAGGGAAATATCTATTTCACCCGGAAAGGAAGCGGAGGGAGTGGTGGAGAGTTTCAGATCATATGGGATGTTGCAGGAATTTGTGATGGGTAGGTTTCGAAGAAATAGGCTTTTCCATTTAGATGGGCGTTTGGAGAAGAAGATGAAGTTGGTGATAATGGAGGAGTGAAGGCTATTATGGTGATCAGCAAATAAGGTTTCAGGGTGGAGACAGAGACGTTTGTGTTTGAAGTTTTCCTACCATGTTTGGAGAGGAGGGGGTAGAGTTAGGGCCATATTTCGAGATGGGTGAAGCTGAGATCTGGGGGGACGAGTGAGCGGAGGCATGATTAGGAGAATAGTGAGAGAGAGAAGAAGCACAAAGAATAAATCACACTAATCCCCACGACAGGAAAATAGAAAGCAGAGTTAGGGGAGGGGGAGTCAGGATAGCGGAGCTAGGAAAAAAGGGGGGAGTGGAGTTACGTTTGGCCAAACCAGGTTAGACGATAAGGGATGGGGTGAACCAAACAGAGGAACATCAAAAGAGGGGAGCATACTCATACAAAAAGCAATGAAATACATAATACAAAAAAAATGAAAATGGAAGACATCAGAATGTACATTCAGAGAATTAAAATTAAATGAGGAGGATGTAGAACAAATTAATAATGAGAGAGAAGTGAATAAACTATAAAGAATCAACGCCAAAGAAGTTAGGTGTAAGCTGCATAGATGGTGTACTTTAGCAACTTAAAAATCCACAGAGAGCATCGAGAACAAGGGGGAGTAGAGTTATGTATAGTCAAGCACAAATTGCTATAAATAGGACTGTAGATGAGCCATGCTGAAGAATATCATAAAGGGTGATGATATTGTCAGGCAGAGTACACAACAATAAAATAAAATAACACATCAAAAACAAGACGAAAATGCAAAAAGATTAAAATCCAGAGTGAGAGGGAATGCATTAAAGGATTCTTAAAGAATAAAAGTGTAAGTATAGGAGGAAAGAAGGAGTGGGGTTGAGGAGTGGCGAAGACAGTGCACAAAATTACGTTAAGCAGTGTCGGTATAGGTCGATAGTAAGTCAAGAAGGGGGTAGGTTTGAAAAGTAGCATAGAAGATAGGATGGTAGTCAGAAAAGATAGTGATAGAGTTGCCAACTAGCATAGATTAGTAGGATGAGTAGCCTATTCAGGAGGAAGGCAAAAGAAGGATAGATGGGGAAAACATAGATAAGAGAGAGATAAAAGGGGATAAAGGATAGCAAGTAGATAGTTGGAAATGATTGAAAGTGCAGAGAAAGTAGTCTGGGATTACAAGGGAAATTATGATCGGATCTCCATTCAAAGATGGCCACTTTTTTTGAGGAGGTGGAATAAGTCCTTTTTCGATTTCTATTAGTCTATTAGGTAAGTGGGGCAACAGCAGTAGGTCCTTTTTCGATTTCTATTGCACTAGTTAGGCAAGTGAGACAACAAAACCACAATTGAGGAAGGAAGGCAAGATGGATGTCAAAGAGAAATTGTTAAAGATTATGGGAGACAAAATGGGTGCTATAGGTTTGACATCCGACAGGGATTAGTTAGTTTGTTGTAACCCATAAGAGTCTCTTCTTAAAAAAGCTCGAAGTCAAAATCCAATTAGAAAAGTTCCAGCTTATTAGTACTTGGTACTTATTTTATTAGTACTTCTTCTGAATTGCAATTGTTACGTTTTATTTTTCCTTTTTATGGTTTTCATGGTTTTTGCTCTTTAGACTGATTTTCCAGGTTGCAGTTTCAATACTGGTGGTTCTGCATTTTTTGTAGTTGCATTTGTTTGGTAAGAGACTCTTTTTTTTACTATTTACTCTAAATAAGTTTCATTTCTCTGCATGTGTTTTTTGAGAATGGTGTAATAATAGCAGTATGTTTGGCTTCTGTTTTTTGAATGTCAAAATCCTTTTGCATTTGTGCTTGATGTGTATTTTGTTGTTGTGTGAGTAATTGGTTTTGTTTCTTCTTTCTAGTGGGATATCGCTGCTATTTGCTGTGTCTCGGTGGAGTAGGTGCTGGTGAGTGTAACTATCTTTGGCAAGTGAGTCATATTGTTTTTGAGTGTACAGATCTTTGTGCTAAAGTTATTACTTATTTTGCACAGTGTTTGTTGTTGTTGACTTGTTTGTGGTCTCCTTTCTTTGTAAAGGCTATGGCTAGCCGCAGGATTTCTGCTCAGCAGGTTGTTGGTATGCTTTTTTGAGTCTTCATCTGACCATGGTTCAGAGACTGTCTCTGCATCTGACGTAGAGGAGGCAGTGGAAGATTCTGGTAGTGAGTTTTCTGTCCACGAGGAATCATCGATTGATGAAGCCACTCTTAGTGCAGATGAAATGCCTGTCTTAGAGGAGTACATTGATGAGCTGATAGAGCAGCAAGAGGCATCTGAGTTGCAGCCTGGGGCTGCAAGGCCTCCCATTGGAAGTGATGACCTCAGGGTTGCCTCACGCGTGGTGCAGCCGACATTGCCAGACTTAACGTGTGTTACAGGGTGTAAAGTGGATACTGAAAACGTTTTGCCTATAAACTTTTTTCAGTTGTTTATGGATGATGTATTTTTGGCAGAGATGTTTAGAGCAGACTAATTTGTATGCTGAACAGCTTTAACAGTGCCAGCCTTAGGCCCCACTCTAGAGCTACTGGGTGGACTCCCACAAATCTGGTAGAGATGAAGAAGTGCTTGGGTTTAACTTTTTTGATAGGCTTGCTGAGGAAACCATCAATGTCTTCATATTGGTCTATAAGTCCCTTGATGGCAACGGCTATATATCCAGCAGTCATGAGTTGTGATAGATATTTGCTTCTGCTTTGGATGCTGCATTTTGTCGATAATGGTTTAGCTTTGCCACAAGATCACCTGATTGTGACTGTCGATTTAAGATTTGGGTTGTCGCTGATCACTTTGTAGATCGATTTTATGAGATCTATGCTCCAGGGAAAGAAATATGTATTATTATGTACTGTTTTACAAATTACTGAACTTTTATTGCACTTTAGATTGTACTAAGATTTGCTACTATTTATCCTCACTTTGCACTACCTTTCCTTTCCTCTCACCACTTAGGGCACATTGTACTATGATGGTGACAAAATGCCTCCGCTGTCTTAAAAAAATGAGAGGAAAGCAATTTGTTGCTTTCCTCTCACACTGTGATTAAAACAAGTGTGATAAAGATTTCAGATCACTATTGTTTTCATTTTTGTTATAGATTTGTTTGATAGCTTGTGTATATACTGGGACCCCTATATGTATCGTCTCAATACCCAGGTCCCAGTGACTACAGTGGGTTAACCCTTTCTTCTGTGCCACTTCCTAAAAGTGACATTTTCAAAAACCCAATTTAAAAATACTCTTTCCTTAAAGATGTGTTATTACATTCTGAGTTCAAAGAGCCTAAACTCTATATTTTCTTCTTGTCCCAATCGAATGTTACACAAGTGAAATGTTACAGTGCAGCTCCAATGATAGCCTATGGGACAGACAGCTTTTCAATATTTAAAAAACGAAATTATCACTATTTCACTATCAGGAAATGTAAAATACACCAATACATGTCCTACCTTTGACATACACGGCGCCCTGCCCTTGGAGGTACCTAGGGCCTATCTTAGGGTTGACTTACATGTAAGTATGGGGAGTTTAGGGCCTGGCAAGTGTGTTGTCATTTACCTGATACCGTGATTCCAATGTAATACATAATTTTTATAAAATACAAGTTATGTTTATGCTATTTTATGTGTATTTGTGTAGCGCACTAGGGTATCTTGGTGCTGAGCAGGTCTGTGAGTCTATCCATGCATGTGGTACATTGGTTAATTGAAAAAAAATGGTTTTCAGCTTCTGTCAGTATTTAATAAGAGGAGGAGGCTCTGTTGTGGAGTGGGAGCTTGGCTCCCGCTTTAGGAGTGATGTAAAAGAACGCCTGTTCTCCTGATCTTGTTCTGTGTTTGCATGCGATGTGTGGGAGTAGAGTAAAACATTTTTCTGCGAAGCTATTTGAGGAATGATGCTAAAATACACAGGCTTTTTGGCATACATACTTCATTTTAAACATGCGATGTCATATTACCTCTGTGCACAAGCAAGTTCCATTTCTGAAAAGGGACACTTACATATCTCTTTCAACCAGTCTCAGTGCTAGCAATTATACTTGCTGGTCCCCATCCCTTAGTATTGTATTTCCAAAAGGGCTAGTCTTAATGAATTCTTTTTAGGGACATTCAAAAGTCAAACCTCAAAACAATTTAAGGTATTTGAAAATAAATTTGCAGCATGTGGAAAGGTAGACAAAGGTTATGAGTGGTTTAAAAATTTGACTTTCTTTAAATGAATGGAATTAGGTCGTAGACTTGGTTACTGTGTATAAGTATGATGATGATGTTTTAAAACGTGTCTATTTAAAATGTTCATTACCTATGGTTTTTGTCCCTGTTGTGTTTTTTAGTTTTTTAAAGAACATAGGTTGTGGTTTGCTGAATCACACTGTTGTAACTTAGTTTATATGTTGCCCAATGTTCAGAGGGGTTTATGCTTCACTTATGCTTCAAAAATTGATAAACATCTTTCAGAAATGTAATAGATAAGCCTTTAAACACATTCTGTAACATTCATCAACAAGTAGTGACCAACATCAAGAACATTTCAGAAGGAGTGGACTACAGGTTATTCTTTAACCCGACACATCCAGCGAATGATGTCACAGTGGGTCTCAAAACCCAAATAGACATCATCAAACAAAGCAACATTCTAGAATGGTCATTGTTGGGGATTGTTAGAAATCTAGGGTTGCGTAAAGAGAAATTGTTTTTGTAGACATTTGAGGGCCACTTTAAAATCAAAATACAATGGGTGTAATCCACACAGTGGTGGCTCTTCAAGGGAGTGCTGCGAGGCGGTGGGGCGGGGGAGGGACAGGGTGGGGATAGTAAACTCCGACATACAGCCGAACGGAGTTAAGTAAATAAATAAATAAAACAAATTACATTGCGCTCGCTGCATCGCCAAATGGCGGTGCAACAGGCACAAAGTAATTTGATTTATTTATTTATTTATTTAATTAATTAACTCTGTTTGGCCGTATGCCGAAATTTACTGTCCCCCACCCTGCCCCTCCCCCGCCCTCCGCCCGCAGCACTTACTCGAGGAGCCACCACTGAATCCACGTACATGAATAATGGAATAGGCTGGTGATTGGGCTCAAGTAAAAATTAAAGTGTATTTTTTAGATGTGGTTATATATGTATACAGGTGAATACTGCTTACGTGCATATTGTCCAAAAATACTGTTCCATAACCGTCCTGTGTTGGTTTCATGGCTAAACAGTTGGACTGAGAATTAAAATAAAACAGGAACCATACTGATGTGAAGTTCCTATATTCGTTTGTCAACTTCATGTTCCATTGTTCCAGAGAATATTAGCACATAATCAGATTATTACCTGTGCTTTGCTGCATTCCAGTAACTATAGAAAAATGCTTCGTAGTCAAAATGAAGAACGATTTATATATGTTTTCATAGTTAAATGCTTGCTAGCAACAAATTATTGTGCTTAATGTTATGTATGCCTGGCAAAAAATTACCTGCACCTTCTTCCATCACCACATTTAGCTTCTGGCACATGTGATTGACAAGGTAAAAGAGTTCACTATAAAAACAGTAGGTAACATCACATTAAGCAAATTTTACTCCCATACTGTCTTGTTATGCTGCTAGAAATCTCCATAAATATGCATGTTTTAGTTGTATTTATTCAGGCATTCATCTTCCTACTTTGTTTTATAGTGCAAGAGTGATAAACTTTTTAATGATGGGTTTTATACAGCTACAAAGGTTTTCCTGGAAGAAAATCAATGTGCATGACAAGCAATTCAAAATGAAATTCACATGAGATAATAAAAGTGCAACTCTCAAGTGTAAATAAATTATATTGCGGCCTGACTTAGAAATATATATTTTTATAACACACAGAGAATTCCAGCTGTGACTCTTACAACCGTCTACAAGTAATCACATGCTCAGACAGAAACACAAAAGTAAGTGTGACAGAGGTATGCGTAAATACCCCACAAACAATATTTTTTTTGAGTTCTCCATGTACTGAGTTTATTCCCATAAGAAATCACTAAATCTGCAGCCCCAATTTTATAAGCACTTTCTCTCCATTCTCAACATGAGCAGGTAATTATTCCTGTCCATAATGAGAGTACATCTTGGATCACATCCAAGAATAGAACATATCAGTTTATACTTACAAACTCAGTAGTATTTTGGTGTTTTTTAACCAGCTAGACAAGTATCCATGTCCAGGCACGTCTCTTTGATTCCATACTCTATGGAATTTACAAATGTCACCGCGCTGTAATTACAAAAATTCATTCATTTTGCACTTTATATACTTTTCTTCTAAAAAATAAATATAATTTTACATGCCATCTCCTTTACACACATCTGGGTGCAGTTTCCCACATTTTCTGAAAAATGCAAACACTGTTTGGGTGTCATTCCTGTGCTTGAAGGCAGAATTTGCTTGTATGTTTGTGAACCACTTTGTACAGAGATCCAGTTCTGGTGACTTCGTGGGTGAGTAAGCAACCCAGATAGATAGAAGGCATCTGTAAAACAAAAAAAGCCTGCAAACATCAACATTTGTATCCAGGTCAAACTTATAAATAACTTCTTGATGGACCAACAGCCCTGTAATGTGTGACCTAAGAGCTCACCTAATAAAACAAGCATTGGCAAAACCAATAGGCCTGGTGCTTGCTGCCAGCTTGTTGGTTTTGATCAGTGCTTGTTCTTTTTTGCCATTTTGTAACTTTATTATTGGAGAAGCTTCTGTACCTTCTCTAATATAAAACAAAATATTGCTACAAGACAAATATTTATTGGGTCACAAAAAGCATACGCTGCCATTCCGCAGTACTGAAGTTAACTCAGTTATATGCAGATGTGCTTTTGTGAAATAGCAGAATGCCGTTACTGAGAGTGAAAATAAACAATGTAAAACGGATGGCCCCCATACCATGGTTGTTCTCTCCCATGGTGAATGGGGTTCAACCATTTATTTTACTGTCCCTCACCACAAACTGCAAACATACACATCCACTCTGAATCGGGTTGACTGTTTTATATGCAAACCCGT
Organism: Lissotriton vulgaris; assembly: GCF_964263255.1. Lineage (NCBI taxonomy): Eukaryota > Metazoa > Chordata > Amphibia > Caudata > Salamandridae > Lissotriton > Lissotriton vulgaris. Next base: position 205,062,894 of record NC_141699.1, on the reverse strand, counting down.
GACAACCTGTAGTCCATTGGGTCATTGGAGGACTTTGTCAGCGATGGAGGCAGAGTAGGCTCTGTAATTAACATACTTAATGTCCACCACACTCTAAATCATTCCCTGGGTCATGATTGTATTAAACAGTATTTTACAGTGTGATTTAAAAATTGCTTTGGGGGAATATTATAATGTTCACTATTCAATGGGGGGAATGAATCACTTTAGTCCGTGTACCAGAGTCCCAAGAACTCAAGTGTCAACCACACTTTCATAGGTCACGGTGTATATTATCTCTACTCGTGAGGTTTGATGGATAGCATCATCATCTGGTCTATCACTTGAGTGTCCTGTTCTCCAAGTGATTCAACAACAACTAGGAGGGAGACTGTCTGGGTATTGACAGTGGTATATAGCTTAAAGTTATCTTATATCCAGCGAGGGGAGTTTTAATATGAAGAAACTGGATAAGGATAAGTGTAAAAATAGGTCGGTGTGTATGTGGGTAAGTTACTGGTCCACTACACCTTTGGATCTGGTGGACATGTTTTGGCCAGTTTGGCACTCTAACAGGTCAAATACCCTTCATCAAGAGCCTATTGTGGAAAACCTAGATTTATAGGATACTTCACTGGTAATGTGGATGAATATATTTGGTTTCCAGTTTTCGTCTCAGAGCTCACTTTTCTCAAGACGAGATGGGGTTATAAGTGCTGCTTTCTGCCCATAACCAGGAGGGAATCTAAAAGGAAAAGAAAACCTAATAACGTAATGCAATGCATCTTCTCACAGTAGTAAAGGATCCCCTACACTGCCGATGTGACGCTCTTGTATGTCCACTTAAACAATTTCTAGTGGTATTAATTCAGCAACGTGTTATAGTTTGAGTTATTATGATCTACAAATTAGGCAATACTCAATGCTGCTCAGATTAATAAATTCAAAATGAAAAGTAATTCTTCTTTGGCTTATGGCGTAAGCCATGGAGAAAAAGTTAATTTACAGTTATTAAAATTAAAAAGAATAATTGTGTCAGTGACTTATTTAAAAAAAAAATTCATTGAGGTACGAGTTATTATAAACATCAAGGTTGGTAAAATTCTATGGGGGATATTCACATGGAAGTGGCAGAGAGAGGCGTTAGCCATCTTGGCTTAATGCCTCTCTCCGCCACTTCCGAAACGCAAGGCTGCACCATATTCACAAGGATATGGTACAGTCTTGCGTTTCCCCCTGCGATGGCGCTAAGTTTCACAACTTAGCGCCAGCGAAAGGCACCCTTGCACCAGCGTGCAAGGGTGTCTGCAAGCAGGGAGGTTTGTTTATGTCTCTTCCTGCACATAAACAAACCTAAAATGCCAGTTTGTAACTTACTTGTGCGCCTCTTAATGAAGTACACATGCAAGTTACAAAACGGCATTTGAAAAAAAAAATTGTTTATGTACAGAAAGAGACACCTTCCTGTACATACACAAACCATGGCATTTTGCTTTTTCCATGTGTGCTGCACAAGGAAGCACACCTAGAAAAAGCAAAAAAACGAGGAGAAATAAAGCATTTCTCCTCGTTTCGCTAACTTAAGACCAGGGTTTTCCTGGCCCTCATTTTGGCGCTGCCTCCTATTTACGCTGCCCTTGTGAATAGGGGGCAGCGTCAAAATCAATGGGCGGTGTGGTGAAAATCCCACAGCATGAAAGGGGGCCTTATTGACAAGGCAGCATTAGGCCACATTAAGTGGCTTAACCGTGCCTTGTAAAAAAGGCGAGGCCCCTATTCCCACAGTGACATTGTGGTGGCGATAGGGGCTAGAGAATATCTTGTTAAGAAATATGTGGGAGCAGAAAAGAGAGACAATAATATTGCCTCCTAGTGTTTTTTTTGTTGCTCAAGGGGATAAAGTACAGCTACAGACATTGAAAAAAACATGTACCTTTTAAAGGGGTATAATCACCCCCTAGGGTTGGAGAACACAAGGAATGGCATGATTTGAACTCTAAAGTAAGGACAACAAAGAGCATTACAATTCCTAATGAACAGTAAGGGATCGTAGCACTATGGAAACGCTGCCATGGGAGGACGTCCTTTGCGATATTACGACGTCTCTCTCTCATCCCGATTGTCAAGGATCGCCATATCAGGTGGAGCTGAAATAGTTCTCCGGATGGTCAATTGAAAACAAAAACCTCTCAAATCGTCTTTATGTTGCGCAATACAGCACTATCTATGTCATCTATTTATATTCTTCTGAAAGTTGCAGTTCGTTTCTGTTCTCGTAAATGCCAAAAATTAAAACTTTTTTAGAACCGCAGTATAAAAACAGAAAAGGGACAATTTCTCCCTTGAAAACATCCTTCTTGGACCTTAGAGTTCACATTTAATTATTGTAAATTGTATGACTTAATTGTGAGTAATGATCACCTGTGTGACAACTTCCAGCTTCATGGGGGTTAGATTGTTCCTCTATTGACTTAGGAGGGACGCAGACTAAAAATTGTGCTATTTCGATTTCTATTGTACTGACATTTCTTAGTTGCGGTTTTGTTCTAAGACTTTATTAGATAATACTGTTCACTCTAGTCTTTTATTCTGGTGTGAATGCAGCGTTGTTACCTCGCATCTCTGTATATGGATTCCATTCAAAATTACCACATGGGTGACAGCTCGTATATATATAATGGGACATTGAAATTCTGTAATAGACTCCATATAGTATGCTTTGTCTGTGTAATATCCAAAAGTCAATAAAGTTTTTTTTTAAAACTTCCAGCTTCATGCATGTTAGACCTGTCTGCTTCTGGGGAGACTCTAACCATTATTATTTATTTTTGTCCCCCTTAGCCTCCCAGAGTTTCTATTTTTATTTTTACATATGTCCATCAGGATTTTTCAATGCTGTCAGGGGGCTAGGTGTTCCTTGGCGATGACGCCATTTTTCCCTCATAACCTGTGAGGGCTAGTCAGGCCCCTTGAAAATCTAGGGATCTCCAGAGACCTAAAATGGTGTCCACCAACTGCCATAACGGACACTACTGGAGGACAGGTCCATAGGATAACATTAGGGAACTTTCTAGAATTAACTGGAGACTTCTGCAGGTCTCAGGCCACCCTATATAAGGCCAGTGACCAGCAGCCATTTTGTGCTGACCCAAGAGTGGAGGAGTGAGGCAGTGGTGAGAGGAGGTGGACACACTGAGAGTAGCTAGTTTGTCTCTGAGGCTGACAGTTTCTTCAGAGGGTTGTTCCCCCTTCAGCCTCTGACCAATCCCTCCCCATACCTCAATTGCGGAGAAGAACAGCTAACTGAGTGTGAAGGGAGACCCTTCTTAACCTGCACCTCAGTGGAAGCTGACAAGACACTCTTACTGAAGATCATTCTCACATCCCCTGCCCAGCGCTGCACCTACCAGTGTGACGAAACAGCTGTGGACCCCTTGACGTGCCTGGTGAGGTCGGGGAACTGTGGAGCCTGGTTTGACCTGAGGAGCGAGGGCGCTGTGTGTGCTCATCCTTCCTGTGAAGCTGGTGAGGGAAGTGACTGAGGAGGAGCAGCGGCGCTGCTTCGATCGGCTGTGGGACCCCGGGGGCACCAGCCACGTCAATCAAGGAAGAAAGCGCTTCCGCGCATGTCCTGAGCGTGAACGCTTCTGTGGAGGCAGGAGGGGCCGAGGGTCGGGCCGGCCCAGAAGAACAGCGTCCTTCCTGTGAGCGGCCGTGCAGAGGTGGGAGAAGAGCGAGCGCTTCCGCGCATGCCCGGTGGAGTAGTGCCGCCTGAGGAAAGCCGGTCGCATCAACTGAGGAGCGCCGCGTCGGAGCTCTGGTGATCGATCCCCTCGGAGGAGGCAGAAGCGCCACAGCGGACGTCGCGGTAGGGAGCCTTGGGGCCGGGAAAGCCTTCCCTGTCTTCCCCCATCAGCCGTGTGCTGCCATGACCCATCGTACAAAGAGGACTCCCGCTGACACATCAACAAGCCCCCCAAGTAAGCCGGGTAGTGTGGGAGTGGGAGGCGGCAGCGCTGAGTGCCGAGAAAGCGGAACAGTGGGGCTTCGACCCAAACCAATAACTGAACAGACAAGGAGAGCCTGACGCGAGGAAGCAGGCTAGTGAACTGCTCAGCCCATGTTAAAATTATCTAATAAATTGGCTCAGAGGAGAAAGGTGTGCAGGGAACCACAGGGTTCCTGAGTAGAAACCCCTACAGTCTATTGCTAATTGAGGGAGTAAGTCCTCTACCAGAAAGGTGTAGCCTATAACTTCACTAGGGGGAAGTCTTGTTAATACTACTGTGTCTTCCTTTTAGCTACTTACCTGGTGGGTTATGCTGTGAAGATCTACATCCAGTAGAGGTCTGTTGAGTTGAGCAGTTACTTAAGAGCTGTGGGGTAATGTACTTGCTTATGAGTTGTTTAAAAACGTATTGAACTGTCAGACTGCATTTTCCTTTCTGTAATCATATGGTAGTGAAGTGTATTGAGACCTGAATAGCAACTGACCACAAATGTACCCTTGATTCTTAAAATCTGACCGGGAAAAATATTGAAGTGTGATCTGAATTTCATGAACAAGGGGTAACTTAATTGTGTATTATACCTGTCTAAAAGCATAACAAGAAAAGAACTTTATTTTTATAAAAGGTAACGGTATTTTTCCAAACAGTGGTGTTGTGTCTTTTATTTTAGTGGTTCATCACTGAGTTACTGTGGGTGAGACTTGTAAGCACTTAACCAACGCCTTGAGCTTAGCTGTAGCCACTACTGTGCCAAGCTACCTTATGTAGACTTGGATAACCTAGGTCCAACATAATTGGTGTTTCAGCGGTGGGATCACGGATTTGTGCTTACACTCACTTATTAGTAACGCAGTGCCAACCACGAGACCTCACCTGGAGTTTTCTCCCTGCGGCCCTCCTAATTTAAATTTTGATTTTTCTAAATTGACTTCTGGCGGTGGGTGGAGGCTGACCCCAGGTCACTTTGTGGATTTCTCCTGGGTAGAAGTTTATACTCCAAATAGAAATGGAGATAAATGTGGAAGAGCTGGAAAATTATACTGTGACCCAATTGAAGGAATGGTGTCAGCAGCAGGGGGTGTTTTTCAAGAAAGGCGCCAGGAAAGTTGAGCTGCTGATCAGTATCCGGGCATGGGTGGAGGCTCATTCCGGGGAGGAGGTAGATCCTGAGGGGAGTGACAAGGACACTGTCCTGGAGACCGCAACACTGTACCAGGCGGGAGGGGAGAACCTTTTAACAGGTCCTAGGACACCTTCCAGAGTGGGCAGTAGTGTCTCAGAGAGGGGCCTGACCGACGCCGAGTTAGAAGATAGGAGGGAGGAGAGGAGGATGAGAATAGAACTAGCCAGGATGGACATGGTGAGGGAGGAAAAGAGGTTGGCGCATGAGCGGACCATCAAAGAGATGGATTTGCAAGCCCTAAATCTACGAACCCCCAAACCAGAGAATGGTGGCAGCGATATCCAGACCAACATCGGGGAACCCAGACCGTACCTACCAAAAGATATTATGGCATGCTATGTACCCAGTGATGACATTGCCAAATGGCTAGCCGCCTACGAGGTCTCACTGAGGGCCCATGGGATTTTGGAAGTCCACTGGGGGGGTGGGTTATATAAATACATGCCCCCCACTGGCAGGGATACCTTGTTGGCCCTTGATCAGAGTGAACAGACCTACTACCCGGCTATGAAGTCAGCGCTGCTAAGGAAGTTTGGGTTGACCCCTGAGAAGTATAGGCAAAAGTTCCGGGGCAGCCACAAACTAAGCACGCAAAACTGGGTAGACTTCTTGGACTACTCCAGGAAGGCCCTGGAGGGTTGGGTGAGAGGCAGCGAGGTAGGGGACTATGAGGGACTATATGACCTCATACTCAAGGAACACCTACTCGAGAAATGTCTTCCCGAACTACGACAGCATCTGGTGGACAGCAAGCTGACCAGCCCCAGGAAGCTTGCTGAGGAGGCGGACATCTGGGTTAGTACCCGGGTGTCGACTAAGGGGACTGGAGGGGATTCCCAGAAGCATGGACAGGGCGCCCCCCAGAAGAAAGAGGGAGGGGAAACTAAGAGGGAGTTCTCAAAAGGGCCACAAAATACTTCGCAAGGAAGGGGCAGAGGATTCATCCCTAAGAGTAACCCCCCTCGCAACCCTACCCCTGGCCAAAGCCAGCAGCCAAGGGTTGTTCATTGTTTTGAGTGTGGTGGTGTGGGACACTATAAAGGAGATGTGAGATGCCCAAAAAGACCACCCCCTCCCACTGGAGGAAAAGCCCCGGGAATCACTAGTGTAGTGCTCGGGGAGGAGATGCCTTTGGTTAATGGAGGGGAGCGGGCGGGTGTCACTTTAGTGTCCCTGGGAGATAAGGAGATGGTTCCAAAGACCCAACTGCCCTCTAATACTACTAAGTATGAGCAGTGGGTCACCATCAATGGCCGTAGAGGGGAGGCTCTGAGAGACACAGGAGCCAGCATGACTATGGTAAGGAGTCAGCTGGTGTCTCCAGAGCAGGTCATCCCAGATGTACTCCATCCCGCCGTAATGGCTGACGGCAGATTGGGCCACTACCCTGTGGCTGAGGTTCCCTTTGAGTGGGGAGGGGTTGCAGGTCCACTTCGAGTTGCCGTAAGCCCTGCCGTGCCTGTTGACTGCCTGTTAGGGAATGATATGGAGCACAATGCTTGGAGGAGGGTGGAGTACCAGACTCACTCTGAGATGCTGGGACCCCCTGACTGGACTTGTGTCAGCACAAGTTCAGCGACTGCCCGAAGGGGGAGTTCACTTACGCTGGAGCCTGGAACAATGGCCCAGCCGGCTGCCAGAGATGAGAAGGACAAGAGGCCGGAGGACCCTGCCTTGACATCTCCACCTCGTGAGACAGATGGACCACCTGCGGAGGTGGATCTGGAGTCCACAGGGGAGAATGTTGCTTCCCTAGAAAACCTACCCATCCCTACTGAATGGCATGTGGAGGGAGGTCCTTCCAGGGAAGAGTTCTGTGAAGCTCAGAAAGAGTGTCCTACTCTCGAGGGGCTGCGGCAACAGGCCAACGCCCAGGCAGCAGGAAACATTGTAGGGAGCTACCGGATTTACTGGGAGGATGGACTCCTCTACAGTGAGCCCAAGGCACCTGGCCATGGTTCATCCAGAGCCTTGGTGGTCCCTCAATGCTTTAGAGCCTTTCTACTGGAACTGGCTCATGAGATACCATTGGCAGGACACCTAGGACAGGACAAGACCTTTGCCCGGCTTGTCCCCCACTTCTACTGGCCTCGAATGAAAGTGGCGTCTGATACATATTGTCGGACGTGTGTGTCTTGCCAAGCCAGTGGGAAAACAGGGGTGAAGCTAAAAGCTCCCCTGGAACCACTACCTGTCGTTAGCACCCCCTTTGAAAGGGTGGGCATCGACATTGTAGGGCCATTGGATCCACCAACTTCAGCTGGTCACCGGTTCATACTGGTTTTGGTGGATCATGCCACACGGTACCCAGAGGCAATACCTCTGAGGACCATCACTGCACCTGTAGTGGCAAGGGCTCTGATGGGGATCTTCACCCGAGTGGGTTTCCCCAAGGAGGTTGTGTCCGACAGGGGGACTAACTTCCTTTCAGCGTACATGCGGGCTATGTGGAAGGAGTGCGGTGTTACCTATCGGTTTACCACTCCTTATCACCCACAAACCAATGGTCTTGTGGAAAGGTTTAACAAAACCTTGAAAGGTATGATACGGAGTCTACCTGAGAGCCTGCGGAGGAAATGGGACGTCCTCCTACCCTGTCTCTTGTTTTCCTACAGGGAAGTGCCACAAAAGGGAGTGGGCTTCAGCCCCTTCGAACTTTTGTACGGGCACCCTGTACGGGGACCTCTCAGCCTGGTGAAAGACGGATGGGAACGGACTCCCAGGAAGCTTCCCCAGGACGTGGTGAGCTACATGCTGGCCTTCCGGAGCCAAATGGCTAAGTTGTGGAAGCAAGCTTCAGACAACTTGGAGGCCAGCCAAGCAGTTATGAAAGAGTGGTATGACCACAACGCTCACCCAGTGGAACTGGAGCCTGGACAGAAAGTGTGGGTAATGGAACCTGGAGAGCTCAACGCCCTCCAGGACCGTTGGACAGGCCCCTTTGAGGTTTTGGAGAAAAAGGGGAAGTCCACATACTTGGTGGATCTTAAGACCCCGAGGCAGCCCCACCGGGTGCTGCATGCCAATCGCCTCAAGCCACATCATGAGAGGCCCGAGGTTGTCTTAATGATGGTAACCGATGGAGCAGAGGAAGAAGAAAGTGAACCTCTCCCTGATCTTCTCTCGTTCCAAGAAAAGGATGGGTCGGTGGAGGGAGTAATTCTCTCGCCATCCCTGACTCCTGAACAGCAGAGTGATTGCCGCCAGATCCTTGAGCAATTTTCTTCTCTGTTCTCCCTTGTCCCAGGTAGGACCCACCTGTGTACCCATGACGTGGACACAGGAGACAGCCCACCTGTGAAGTCTAAAATCTACCGGCTGTCGGACAAGGTGAAGGCCAGCATCAAAAGTGAAGTCGCCAAGATGCTGGAGCTGGGAGTGATTGAACCTTCTGGAAGCCCTTGGTCTAGCCCGGTGGTTTTGGTACCAAAAGCTGCCCCACCCGGCACCACACCTGAATTGAGATTCTGTGTGGACTGCCGAGGCTTGAATTCAGTAACCAAAACTGATGCACATCCCATCCCACGGGCGGATGAGCTTATTGACCGGCTGGGAGCTGCTCAATACTTAAGTACCTTTGACCTAACTTCTGGGTACTGGCAGATTTCCCTTACTGAGGAGGCGAAGGAAAGGTCAGCCTTCTCTACACCTCAGGGACACTACCAATTTCGTGTGATGCCCTTTGGGCTCAAGAATGCCCCTGCCACTTTTCAGCGGCTGGTGAACAGGGTCCTTTCTGGAATGGAAGCTTTTTCTGCTGCATACCTGGACGACATTGCTGTCTTCAGTAGCAGCTGGGAGGACCATTTGCAGCACCTGCAAGCTGTTCTTCATGCCCTGCAACAGGCTGGCTTGACAATCAAGGCCAGCAAGTGTCAGATCGGACAGGGGTCGGTGGTGTACCTAGGTCACTTGGTGGGCAGAGGGACGGTGCAGCCCCTCCAGGCAAAGATTGAGGCTATCATCGCCTGGGAGCCCCCCAAGACTCAAACAGAGGTCCGAGCCTTCCTGGGCCTCACTGGATACTACCGTCGCTTCGTGAAGGGGTATGGCACTATCGTGGCACCCCTCACTGAACTTACTTCCAAGAAGCAACCCCGACGGGTAGTCTGGACGGAGGCTTGCCAGCGAGCCTTCATGACCTTGAAACAAGCATTGTGTTCCTCTCCCATTCTCAAGGCCCCTGATTTTGCTAGAGAATTCATTGTCCAAACAGATGCGTCAGAACATGGCATTGGGGCAGTGTTATCGCAGCTAAATGATGAGGGCTTGGATCAACCCGTGGTCTTCCTGTCCAGGAGGCTACTCCCTAGGGAAAGGAGGTGGAGTACAATTGAGAGAGAAGCCTTTGCGGTGGTTTGGGCTCTGAAGAAGCTGCGGCCATACTTGTTTGGCTCGCACTTCCTAGTTCAGACTGACCACCGCCCCCTTCGTTGGCTGATGCAAATGAAGGAGGAAAATCCCAAGTTGCTGAGGTGGTCCATCTCCCTACAGGGAATGGACTTTAGGGTGGAACACCGACCTGGGACGGACCATGCCAATGCAGACGGTCTATCCAGGTATTTACGCCTTAGTGATGAGGACTCCCAAGGGGTTGGGTAGTTCTCCCCACTTTCAGCTGGGGGGGACGCGTGTTAGACCTGTCTGCTTCTGGGGAGACTCTAACCATTATTATTTATTTTTGTCCCCCTTAGCCTCCCAGAGTTTCTATTTTTATTTTTACATATGTCCATCAGGATTTTTCAATGCTGTCAGGGGGCTAGGTGTTCCTTGGCGATGACGCCATTTTTCCCTCATAACCTGTGAGGCCTAGTCAGGCCCCTTGAAAATCTAGGGATCTCCAGAGACCTAAAATGGTGTCCACCAACTGCCATAACGGACACTACTGGAGGACAGGTCCATAGGATAACATTAGGGAACTTTCTAGAATTAACTGGAGACTTCTGCAGGTCTCAGGCCACCCTATATAAGGCCAGTGACCAGCAGCCATTTTGTGCTGACCCAAGAGTGGAGGAGTGAGGCAGTGGTGAGAGGAGGTGGACACACTGAGAGTAGCTAGTTTGTCTCTGAGGCTGACAGTTTCTTCAGAGGGTTGTTCCCCCTTCAGCCTCTGACCAATCCCTCCCCATACCTCAATTGCGGAGAAGAACAGCTAACTGAGTGTGAAGGGAGACCCTTCTTAACCTGCACCTCAGTGGAAGCTGACAAGACACTCTTACTGAAGATCATTCTCACATCCCCTGCCCAGCGCTGCACCTACCAGTGTGACAAAACAGCTGTGGACCCCTTGACGTGCCTGGTGAGGTCGGGGAAATGTGGAGCCTGGTTTGACCTGAGGAGCGAGGGCGCTGTATGTGCTCATCCTTCCTGTGAAGCCGGTGAGGGAAGTGACTGAGGAGGAGCAGCGGCGCTGCTTCGATCGGCTGTGGGACCCCGGGGGCACCAGCCGCGTCAATCGAGGAAGAAAGCGCTTCCGCGCATGTCCTGAGCGTGAACGCTTCTGTGGAGGCAGGAGGGGCCGAGGGTCGGGCCGGCCCAGAAGAACAGCGTCCTTCCTGTGAGCAGCCGTGCAGAGGTGGGAGAAGAGCGAGCGCTTCCGCGCATGCCCGGTGGAGTAGTGCCACCTGAGGAAAGCCGGTCGCGTCAACTGAGGAGCGCCGCGTCGGAGCTCTGGTGATCGATCCCCTCGGAGGAGGCAGAAGCTCCACAGCGGACGTCGCGGTAGGGAGCCTTGGGGCCGGGAAAGCCTTCCCTGTCTTCCCCCATCAGCCGCGTGCTGCCAGGACCCATCGTACAAAGAGGACTCCCGCTGACACATCAACAAGCCCCCCAAGTAAGCCGGGTAGTGTGGGAGCGGGAGGCGGCAGCGCTGAGTGCCGAGAAAGCGGAACAGTGGGGCTTCGCCCCAAACCAATAACTGAACAGACAAGGAGAGCCTGACGCGAGGAAGCAGGCTAGTGAACTGCTCAGCCCATGTTAAAATTATCTAATAAATTGGCTCAGAGGAGAAAGGTGTGCAGGGAACCACAGGGTTCCTGAGTAGAAACCCCTACAGTCTATTGCTAATTGAGGGAGTAAGTCCTCTACCAGAAAGGTGTAGCCTATAACTTCACTAGGGGGAAGTCTTGTTAATACTACTGTGTCTTCCTTTTAGCTACTTACCTGGTGGGTTATGCTGTGAAGATCTACATCCAGTAGAGGTCTGTTGAGTTGAGCAGTTACTTAAGAGCTGTGGGGTAATGTACTTGCTTATGAGTTGTTTAAAAACGTATTGAACTGTCAGACTGCATTTTCCTTTCTGTAATCATATGGTAGTGAAGTGTATTGAGACCTGAATAGCAACTGACCACAAATGTACCCTTGATTCTTAAAATCTGACCGGGAAAAATATTGAAGTGTGATCTGAATTTCATGAACAAGGGGTAACTTAATTGTGTATTATACCTGTCTAAAAGCATAACAAGAAAAGAACTTTATTTTTATAAAAGGTAACAGTATTTTTCCAAACAGTGGTGTTGTGTCTTTTATTTTAGTGGTTCATCACTGAGTTACTGTGGGTGAGACTTGTAAGCACTTAACCAACGCCTTGAGCTTAGCTGTAGCCACTACTGTGCCAAGCTACCTTATGTAGACTTGGATAACCTAGGTCCAACAATGCAGTTTTAAATTCCAAGCCTTTTGCCATCATGAAATATGATTTGATTCTGCTGAGATGCCCTTCCTGTAATGATCATCTTAGAAAAGGGCATTGGTTAAGTGACCTTTCAATTCAGGGGTTCTTGCAGCTGCTTTAAAATCTTTCTTTAGCTTGTCATTGCTTGAAACAATGTCATTTCAGTTATTTATCTGTTTCCATTGACTTAATTGCTTGGGTTTATTCAAGAGAAAGTGTCACTCTTAAGTGTCACAAGTTTGGTAGTTGAATGTCACTCAAAGTACACTGAAAAAATGACAAATGTCACACATAAGCAATCTGAAAACTTGGCAGCTATAAAATGCATGTGGATGCTTCCTAGAACTGTGGACTAGGGGATGAAGAAGCTTAAACGAAGTGAGTTTGGAAGAAGACTGCTTGGCTAAGAGGGAAGCCAGGACGCCGGACCCTGGTTCGAACTCTACGACATGACGGAGTGGGAAGCCGCACAGCTCAGATATCTCAAAACCAATTACCTGTGTAAACAATACAAGCACTGCTGCACAAGTCTTTCCTGACTCAGAAGAACAACAATCCAAGAAGTGTTGGAGGCATCGATGGTAAGAAATAAAGAGAGTCCTGTGAGCCCACACCCAGTGGCAGTGGGGAGGGGGGGCTGACAGTGCTCTACTCACTACCAACTGCTTTGCCTGGTGCAAGTGCACTGAGCTCTGGCCATTGACACTGTACTCACCATTCAGAACTGATGGTGAAAAAGGAAGCTCTGGCTCACATCACTAGAGACTGCTTCTATATGCCGGGGTTGCAGCATTGCCCAAACTGTGACTGAAACTATGATAACTTAGTAAGCACTGTACATTTAGTTTGTTATGGGCCTCTAACTTGATAAAAATGCTGCATGAAGGACCTTAAGCAAGTGCAGAGAAAGCATGCAGAGCAGATGATTAGACAATGCTGCCCATGAACCTGAGAGGCCAGTCATAAGCGGTTGCTGTCCTGTAACATGCAGGAGCCCAATTCAGAAATTCCACACTCGAATACTGCCTATATTTGAAGTATTATAAAGTTTTGAAGGGCTGAGTACATTGAGTTTACCACACTGAGGTCTTAGGTCAGTAACTTTTGGTGCATGAAACAAATGATGGAGGAAACAGTAGAAGAGCAATGGAGAGAACTAGGAACATTGTTTGACCTGGGACTTTTTGCGGGGTCTCCCCCAGATTTATGGATTCTGTGGCCGAATCCATTTTTGTTGGCATTAGTACTTTGTGCACTTTTTCCTCGCCAACCAGTGGTAAAGTGCATGGGCTCTTCTACCTAAACCATGGTACAATTGACATAAACCTAACTGGCACATTTAATTTACTTGTAATCTCTAGCAAAGAGGTACCACATGTAGGCAGGGCCTGTAAATTGGATGCTACTAGTGGGACTGCACATTAACTTATACAAAAAGTGCCTGCATTACTTATTGTGCCATCCACTTAAGTAGCTTTTTAAAACCTGTCTATAAAACCTGTCTACGGTCTGCTATTGCAGCTTGTAAAGCAATTCCAAACTGCCATTTCGACCTGAAAACATTAAACATTTGCCAGGCCTAAACATTCCTTTTTAATACAAAGAAGTCTCGCCTAAGATTGGTAGGCCCTAAAGGCTCATAGGCCAGGTTGCATTGTATTTTAAAAAGCAAGAAGTGTACTAAAGTTTTAATTATCGTGGCAGTGAAAAGCTCCTAAATTTGTTCTTCTCTGTTGCAAGGCCTATTTCTCCCATTGAATAACACTGGGTTATATTATTACATTTAATAAGTGCTAATATTTGATTAGGAGCTGGACGATGCAGGCTGTTTAAATTCAAATGTACTGTAATTTAAAATCCTCATTATTGGCAAAGTTGGAAATTAAGTGACAATTCTGAAAATTCCACTGTTAGAAAGCTGTCATTTTCATTTCCTAACCCTTTGTGCCTTTTACTCATGTCCAGGTTTTCGGGACTGTGAATAGATCAGCTATTGGGGTTTATGTATTCCTTCCAGACAGTGATACAGATGGGGACTAGATGAGGGCAGCATGGGCCATCCTGCCAGCGTGGCTGGAATGCAGAGCTGTGCCTTGCCCCACCTAAACTTCAAAGGGCTTGCCTCCAGCACACTCAAAGGAACCTTATACTAGTCTTTTGTAACCCCAGACTTCTTGGAGCCTTGAGAGGGGGGGGGACTTTCCGAAACCAGATATGGAGTTAGTATAGGGATCTATACCCCACTTCAAAGGCTGGTACCAGGTATAAATATTGGACCCTCAGAACACCTCTTCATTACACTGAGGACATTAAAGTAGAAGGACTGCCTTGCCCCCCCAGCTGACTGCCCTGCTGCTACCAGAGGTCCGCCCTGCTGTTTGAGGACTGCCTTGTTTTCTGACTAGGAAGACTGGACCTGCTTCCTTCATCCTTGTCATATGGTTATTACGTTTCCATAGGTTGTGTTAAGTTAGCATGTGCTTGTTAAAAGTTTAAACGCCATCTTTTCTTTCTGCTTCGGTTTGCACACGACACCTAATTGTTATTACAGCTTTTAACCTAGAAGAAAGATGTGATTTACTTCAGAATAATATATTATTGTACTGGTATCAGTCGTGCCTGGGACACTTGGTACAACTGTCTGCACACTGAGAGCTGCACACTCTAACACAAGGTTATTGTAGGCCTGATCCTCGCACTACGTTAGTCATAACACAAATAATGTTTGTGCCAACTTTGGGCTTTACGTGAGTTCAAGATACAGTTACAGGGAATTGAAAAACACACTTGATGCTGGACATGCTGAGAGCTGGTAGCTGTTGATGTGATCTCCTACTACTGAGAATTTGAGGTATGGGTTCGCCCAGCTAAAGCCCAAATGAGACCTTCTTAGATATAATATAATATGCTAATTAGGGTGCGCGAAATATAGGTGATACAGAATTCTATAGATTTTGCATCATAATATGTTATCACAGTTTGCTTATTATGGATTAGTGACTATGCTGCTGACTCTGATTTTTATAATATGTATGTTGGTATTATACAAGATACTGCGTTTGAGAATGTTGCATTGAAAAAATAAACATTTCAAACTTGCACGTGTTCTCATTGCCTCCCAGTTTCGGTTTGGAATGATAATATAACGAAAGAGTGTTCATGTGTTCCACGATACCTGAGGTATTCTAAGTTCATGTTCTGGATTGTCTAAGACATCGGGAAGTCTTCACTGCCAATGAGATACTGTAGCTAGCCTGGTAAGGGGATTTCTGAAACTTAGGCGAGTTGTGGGTCACCCTGACTCACCCAGGTTCTAGGCCTCTGAGCACAGTTCTGTGAGAGAACGGAAACCCTGCGACATCCTAGGCTAAATTGAGTGACCCTAAAGGTCAGGTGGCTGACCTCCTGTCTGGGCCACAGGGACACAAGTCACACAACAATCTCTAGAGACCTCCCTGCACCTGCTCAGTTGACCTGCTGCATTGACTCTGCAACTGGTCCTGCTTGCCTCTTCTGGAGCGAGTTCCTGCTCCCAAAGTACATCAGTTGAACTCCTGCCAAGAAGAAAGGTGTAATCCTGAAGTTTTTGGCTCTTTGCAACCGCGAAAGGGCTTCTTCATGCCGAGACTCTGTTGCCCATGGTGACCATCACAGCAGCGCTCCGGTGAACCCGATTCTTCTTGCCTCAGTGACAGCCAGTGTTGATCAGCAACTCAAGATCTATACTTCTTGCTACAACAGTGTTAGCCCACAATGACCACCAATGCGAGGCTACAACAATGACTGTCTGTGATGCCCGACTATCTCCTTGCACTGCAGCAATGACAGCTTGCTACGCCTGCTCTTTGTGCCACATCCACGACATTATGGCTCCACTTTGCCGCCTCCTCCTCCGAGAATGGGATGCTTTGTGCCAGACTTTGAGAAAGCAACTTTTGCAGCAGGACCAGCCTGGTCCCATACAGCCCATTCTCCATCAGCGTTGGCCTGAACTTGTGACTTCCCCTGTTCTAGTATGACCAGATGACTGTAAGTGGCACTTTGAGTTTTTAGGCACTATTGTCCTTTTTACTTTGTTACTGTTATCTGTGCTGCATAAATACTTTATTCATTGCCTCTAGGTTAAGCCTGACTGCATTGTACCAAGCTACCAGAGGATTATTCACAGGTTCATTTAGTGAATTTTATGGCTTACTGTGAAAGGATTGGTTGGGGCCTAAGTGGGGTTTCCTCCCCCCTGAACCAATAACGCAATTTCTTACAAACTCCAAAAACTTGATGAAAAGCTCAATGCTGAAACAACCAATGAGAAAGTCCCAGAACAATCTGAACCATCATACAATGAACTGATGATGGAAGGGATCTTGTCCTGGCCAATGAGTACACCTGCAACATTGACCAGGCAACATTTTTGAGACACTTTTGCTGAGAGTGGCAGTAGTGACACACTATCCTATGGTGGTTGGAAGAAACTTTTAAAGTGTATTAGTCTTAAAGTGGATAGATTGAACCTGTCCTCGCTCTAGAGGCCTTATGAAGTTTAGCCGAGATTTTATCCCATAGAAGGGTCGGCCAATTTTGAGATAAATCGGATTCCCAAGCGAGCTCAAGTTTAGTTTTCGGTCTGTCAGCAGTAAAACAAAAATAATTATAAAGGGAGGACGCAGAAAGAGAGGACTCTAATATTGAGGAAGTGGGTCTATGGATCGGCGGGACGTCATTGGAAGGTGGTAGCGATTGAAGATAAAGAGTAAGAACAGGGTAAATACATTATATTGTGAGCGAGCGCTGGAGGGTAAAAAGAATTGGGATTGAAGATCTGAGAAGGGAAGAAGATTGTCATGAGAAAGAAGTTGAGAGATCCAACGTAATCCATGAGAATGCCAGGTGTTCCAGTAAAAGGTACGATTGCAAATTTTAAGCTGTGTATTATACCAGATAGGTTGTTCACGTGTCAAAAGGCGGGAAGGATAAGATGAAGATAAGAAAGGAAAGAGGAGTTTATGAGAATGAGAAATAATAGGATTATGAAAACGAGTCAGACTGCACGTAAAAGATAAAATTTCATGAAAATTGAAAGGAGAGATAAAAGAGGATTCCGTGTTTAACCAGATGGGCGGATGGAAAGGAAGATCAGATGATAGCCAGCGAGTTGATTGTTTCAAAGAAAAAGCACGATGATAAGCTCTAAAATCAGGAAAACGAACACCAGCCTGAGGTTTTTCTTTCCGTAAGGAGGCAATAGCTATACGGGAACGTTTACCATTTCATAAAAATGTTAATAATAATGAGTCAATCCTTTTAAAATAAAAATCTGGAATGCGTATTGGAATTATAGAGATAGGAGAAAGCATCATTTTTATAGAACTCAGACGGCCCCACCAGGACAAAAAGAGCGGGTTCCAATGAGTGATGGACACATCCAATTTTAGGGAAATATAATCAAAATTTATTTTAAGAGTGTCGGATAAGAGGTGAGCAAACCAAACACTTGAGTATTTAATTTTAGTAGGTTGCCAAGAAAAACCAGATTGGGAGAAAAGATGTTTTTGACATAGAGGATTCAAAGGAAGGATTTCACATTTATCCGCATTGAGATGGTAACCATAACCACAGAAAAGGAGGACACTTGTTGAAGAAAAGAAGGAAGAGAAGAAAGAGGGTCAAAGCAGTAGAGACGGATGTCATCAGCATATACTGAGAGCTTAACCTGACGAGAACCAAAGTGAAAACCGGATATGTTATCGTCTTGACGGATTTTTGTAAGAAAGGGTTCCAGAGCTAAAACAAACAGTAAGGGGGATAGCGGACAGCCTTGTCGAACACCTCTTTCGAGGGTAAAGTAATCCGAGGTCATACCGTAAGCCAAAATGGATGCTTGGGGGTTCGAATAAAGTAAGGAGATGATAGAAATGAATTTGGACGGGAGACCTGCCCAAAGAAGAGCCTGGAACATAAAGTCCCAGTTAAACCTATTGAATGCTTTCTCTGCATCAAGGGAGATAGCAGCAAAGGGAAGATCCAGAGACGATGCCTTACTAAGAATATTAAAAAAGATTCAAGAGTTGTCCCAAGAAAGACGACCGTTGACAAAACCCGATTGTTCAGGGCCAATTAAGTCTGGTAGTAGAGGATCCATCCGTAAAGCTAAGATCTGGCATTGAGGGCTCTCAGCTGGGGACGCAAGTCAAGACATTTCTTCTGTCGGTCGGCAGTGGCTTTAGAAACATCTTGTGACAAATAAAGGCGATGACTTTCCCAAGAAATTAGTTTTTTTAGTTTGGCAGCTGAGAGAACGTGTGAGGGATCTGTGTATTGTAGGAACAACATAATGACTCCTCTGGGTTTATTGGACACCTTGGGACCAAGGTGATGAGCTTGTTGAATATTGATGGAGGCTAATGCTGGAGCATCCAGGATCTTCGAAAGAAATGATTGGAAAAAAGTGGTGGGATTGGAACCTTCTGTAAGTTCAGGAAGTCCGTACAAGTGTAGATTATTTCTACTATTCCTATTTTCTAAATCTTCGGTCCGCCTCTTGAGAAGTAAGATTTCAGCCTGCAGTGAAGGAATGTGAGAGCAAGAGGAGTGAAGAGATTCAGTAAAATGAGAACACGCGAGTCCAAGGATGACCATTTGTCGTGCATAGTTTGTAATGTCTTAGTAGTGGCTTCCATAAAGGGTTTGAGAGCTCGTAGTTCCTCTAAAACGAGATCCATGGATGAAGATGAGGAGGATTTCTCTGGGGAGGGGGGATCTTTTTTGAGGCGTTTAGAGGAGGTTAAAGTTGACGGTAATTTGCTACCATTGAATGATTTAGGAATAGCGCCAGGCATTGTATCCGATTTTGACATAGTACCGTCTTCCATATCCAGAGGAGGAAAGTACGAGTCCGAATGAGCAGGCACCTTAGAGGATGTAGATAATTTCAGATTGCGGAGCTTCCCCATGAAGCGTCTCAAGGATGTGGTTGTGAGTGAAACAATCTGCCATTGATGGGTAACCAAACTTCATGGAGACAAGACTTGAAAAAGATGTGGGAAAAATGGCAGCTGGATCAATGAAGATTGATATTATAAAGTGGAGAAATTGAAGTCCAGTCATCCATAAATCAGGAGAATGACGTAGGAAGAAGATGCTGTAAAGAGAAACATCGTGCAGCATACAAAATGATAGTCAGAAACAAAAAGTTGAAACACGATATGAGATAACAAGACTTGCAACCACCAAAGAGTGATGGGGGAGTTGAAAGTGCCCCATGAGTCAAGATGAGCCAAATAAACTTGAAAGGAGTAGTCCAGTGAAGTAGAAAGCTCTGGGGAAGCTCGGTGTGTAAAAGTGCGAAAGATGCGCAAATTGGCGGCAGAGTCCGTGAAATCCTAATCTTCATGGAGCTTCTGAGAGAAAGCGCAGCTTCCAATTTAAAGCATGTGTAGGGCTCACCTCAGCAGCAAAGGAAGGTCCATTAGTCAGCAAAGGCAGATGGCACAAGTAAAAGTCACAGCCACAATTCGGCAGGGAAACACGATAATAGCGGCGGTCGCGCAAAATGGCGTCTGAATCTGAGAGACCCCATCATCGATGTATTACGACCAAGAAACCCGCACGAATTGGAGAAGAAATGAAGGAGCTGGGCTCACCTCATGTTCCGACGAGCAGAAGTAGCTTCATAGGCGCAGAAGATGCCCGGAAACTGCAGAATTTCGAAGAAGATCGGAGGTAGGTGCCGGAGCTCCGTAGCTACGCTGCAATCTTGGTCGACACGCAAGCCACGCCCTGTGAGAAGCCTTTAAAGCGGCAGAATGAAGGCATATAAATCAGTATCAGCTCTACAAATCATACAACATAGTGACAGATAAGACACCGAATGAGTACACTGAGAGAGCATGAGTAGAGGTACTTCCACATGAAGTGGGGGAAGACCTGAGAGCTGAAATGAGAGTAGCAAAGATAAAAGTTGCAGTCACAGGGATGGCCATGGGTAAAACACCAGACTCTGACATCCTCCTCATCAAATGTGTAAATAGACCCACTGACTCCACTCCTGGCATACATATAAAACACAGTACTAAAGCAGCATTCACTATCCCCCGTGACTCAGGAGACAAAGCTGGTATCCTTAATTAAACCAAGGCAGGACCAGATTGATATGTGATTGTGAAGACCTCTGTCGATGCTCAACCCTGACTATAAAGTACTAAGCAAGATTCTAGGCAACAAAATTCAACATTATGTCTCTCAACTGGTATACCTTGATCAGTGTGGCTTCATATCGAAATCTATGTCAAAACATCGAGTAAACAATATGATGGGGCCAAAATATTAAGGCTAAAATATTAAGAAGGTAAGTGCATTTGGGTAAATAAACATTTGCTATTCTTTATTGCACCTCTACCTATATCTACCTACATACTTCAAGCTGCATATATATGGAGATGAGTATACTTATCCTGTTATTATTAAAATATACTTATCTTGTCAATATTTTGTTCATCAATATTTTGCCCACGATATTTTGTTCTCCCCCACCCCAAGAAAACATCCTCAATATTCTGATGGAAAGCCTCATAACAGGATGGTAATGTATTAATGAATGTAAGGCAACTGTTACGGGTCCGGGATGGGTCCCAACCCCTATGGCAATGGGTGGCATGTGGATGATCAATGTTGAAGAGGCATTAGAAATGCTGAGTTGGACATATTTATTTGCAGTTCATAAAATGATGAAATTAGGGGGGTCTAGCTGATACACACAGAGTCCACAGCAAGGGATAGAACACATCAGATCATATTAACTTCCAGTACTGTCAAGAGATAGCCAATCATTTTTGCCTTAGCAGTGGAACCCTTTGTTGTTATGTTCTTCAATAAGCAGGCGGGAATACAGGTATGCATGTCAGGAACCAGACTCATGTTGTTTCACCTTAAATGTGCATACTACTATTTTTAAATGAGGTGCATGCTGAAACTGACCAGGCTTTGAAGGCTCTAGAGGGATTTGGGGAGATAACAGGCCTCAGGATGAAGTAGAATAAATCTGCCATGTTCCTGATAGAGAAGGACATGGATATAGGCATCACCTTTTCGACATGCCAAAGATGGGAGAGGGAGCCAACCACATGTTGTTACCTTTGGGGAACTGATTTGTCATGCTGACTGATTTGATGGAAAAGTAAGGAAGGAGCATGGAGCCTCAAGCGTCAGCGTGGCCTTCTGGAAAACATTGTCATCCTGTTGCAATTGCCTTGATGACTTTTAAATTGCATTAATTTTTACTGCTGCAAATAATGAGATATGAATTGAATTGCATTTTTCGGTAAGTAATTAGTACTGCTGTAGGCTGCCTTATTTACTACCACAAGGAGTTTTTGAATCAGGTCTTCCCAATGTCTGTATGGCAACCCTGAGCCCTGTAACAAAACGTGTCACTGAGATCGCAGCCTCAAATTGCAGTTCACCAAGCAATTGAAGTAAATGCATGTATACAGAGCTTTTGCCTACTGACAATATTTTTTAAGTAAGTAAAGTAAAACTTTATTGTTTAATTAGTTAAGATCATAACAAGTTTACAATAAAACAGTTATTGAATGGATAAAGAGGGGGTCCACTGTTGGTTCCAATTCTAGCCATGGCAAAAGATAAGTTTGTACAGTGAATAAGGAGGCCATGCTTACGGTCTGTTTTCATGGGTCTAAAAGTCCAGGGACTTGCACGATCTTCTTTGGACAGTGAGTAAAGCAGACAAAGTGCAGAGTGCGATGTTGATACACCCATGGGGTGCAGGGGGATATGAAAAGTGCAGGATCACACAGTGAAGTAGTCAGTTATCAGTTTTTGAGCAAAGGTGAGGAGTGGGGAGGAGCAGAGCATGGTCGGAGTAGTTCTTCAAGGTTCTTTAGATAAATTGGTTGAAAGAGAGATCTCCTGAGGGCGTCAAGCGTGGGACAACAGCACAGAAGGTGGTGATGGTTCTTTCTTGTAATTGCACAATCTGCAGGCCCCAGGCCCCCTTCTTTCCCGATGGATCCCATTGGTTGAAATCAGCCACTGGTAGGCCTAGCAAGCACATAAGTAAGATGTCGCTGCGGACCCATCTGTTTATTCCTTCCGAGAGATATGGTTCTGACTTCCCAGATAGATAAGAATCATTCAGGAGGGATAAGATAGTTGAGGAATTAAAGGAGCAGGTATCCAGCAGATCTGAGGTCAGTTTCAGCTGCCTGTTGATGACCCTTTTCCAGGCAGTGTAAGGGACGACATTCGAGTGAGGCGTGCTTTAAGAGTGTTTTCCAGTGCTATTAGTACCCTTATGTAAAATTTCAGGGTATCTTCCTCGCGGGTGAGTGATTGTATTGGAAGCCCCAGTTCCAACCATAGTCTGGTCCTTCGTATACATCTGGGGTGTTGAAATACTCTCTTATAGGCAGTGCATTGAGAGTGCTCTAGGCTTGTGGCATAGGCCTCTGGGAAGGACAGAATTATGAAGGTCAATGAAAACCATTCGTCAACCTACATAATTGAGAGTTTTGTGTCTCTGTGTTGCTGTCAATGGGAGCTTCAAGGTCTGTACATGGGCTGTAAATTACATGAGTGGCAGTTCACGTAGGTCACTGAGCAAATAAATGTTTTAGAAATAATCACCTCCAAAAGTAACAACAGTGTCCTGTGTCTAATATACTATTCACAGAAATCGAAGTGAGGACACCACTTCCTCACTTGGATGGAAGCACACATGACTGGGGCCCAAAAACTGCAGCAAGTTGGATCTATTACTCCACCAGTGAGATTCGACGATAAAACCCTAGACAAGCTATCGTCCTAATTAGATGGTTCCAACTTTTGAAACTTACAGACCACTGATTGCAATTATTTCTTATCTACATTTTCTTATTTATTCATTGCCATTTTGTTAGCAAGATATGATATGATGGTCCTGAAGAATGCCCTTACACCTCAAATGAGGGTGCTACATGGCCAGAAACAAGGTGGCTTGTCCTTGTATCAAATGTATCGCCAACCTCGTGTATCTAAACCATTGGGGACGCATTGAAAGGTCTGTACCATCCACCAATTTAATAGTTTTAATTCAAACTCATTCCCCTCTCCACCAGAACCCTTCATCTGAGACCTGCCCTATATTCACACAACACCCAGTGTGACACAATCTCTAAAAAAATGAACACCTAACAATCTCACTTACATGGGTAGAAGCTAACACCAGGGTCATGAAGACCATGGGCAGCAGGGGACCAATGAAGAAGCATGCCACCTACTTGGTGGGTGAGGGATTTTGTTCTGTTGATAAAAGTACCTGAACATAGTGTGTTCTAGTTATGATGCTGTGCTTCCTAACCAGGGTATACTTTTTTCGATTACATCTGGGATCACATCATCTTTTGCTTCCAAAGGGTCCTGCGATGAGAAGGAGGTCAAAGGTCTCAGAAGCAAATGAAAACTCTCTTGACGATGAGGGGAAAACTCGGCATGCACAGTGAAATATTGCATACATTACATTACATATGTTCAACCTTCACAAATAATTCAAGATTCAAGTGCTCTACTCCAAGCGGCCCACCATTCAACCGCTGCCAATGAATACACAACCAAACTGGAGGAGCACATATGTACCCAAAATATAAATAATCCAATACCGAAGTCCAGATAAATGAAAAGAATTTTTTTAAAAAAATGTTCCAATACAGATACAGATACAATCCAGATACAAGTTTCTTAGTATATCGACTGTGTTCAGCCTCTTTATTAATATGTCTCTTTTTCTTTAAAGCGTTAATTCAATCGAATGCATCCAAAAAATGAATCATCACTTACATATGTACAAGCAAACTTCACAGCCACAGCCCATACGTTTCGTCCCCCATGGGACATCATCAGGGCTGTAAGACAAAAGAAACACACAATAAACAAAAATCATTATCCATGCTATCTTGATGCTTACAATTTCGTACAGTTCAAAAATCTAGAAGCCTGCCTAAATACCTTACTAAAACCAATTTACAAACCAACCAATTATTATCCTGCCTTTTCACAATCTAATAATATTCACCATCAGCCTGTGTACCTGGGGAAAACTCATCAATCACCTTCCCAAAACCAGGGGAGGGGCAAACAATCTGTAACATTTTGTTTAGTCCAATAACTTCAAAACCTCCACTTTTCCAAATTAATGATCTAATCGAATTTAGAACCAGAACTTTATTAGTGACATGGGTGATACTGCTCTGCGAACCTGCTAACCTGGACGGCGGAGCTGTGTGCTGAAGACTCCCTTCTTCGAACCCACGCCTTGC
Source organism: Lissotriton vulgaris (assembly GCF_964263255.1). Classification (NCBI taxonomy): domain Eukaryota; kingdom Metazoa; phylum Chordata; class Amphibia; order Caudata; family Salamandridae; genus Lissotriton; species Lissotriton vulgaris. Next base: position 205,038,741 of record NC_141699.1, on the reverse strand, counting down.
GGAACCCGCTCCGCGGGTCCCGCTTCGGATCTCTTTACACCCCTGGACTTTGCAGTGGGGTCTGTGCGAGGCAGCAGGGCTGCGAGCGTTACACCGGACTCACTTTCCCAGGAGTCCCGGTGGCAGTGGCCGAGTCACCTGGCCCCGCTCTCCCTGACCGTCCTGCCCCACCTCCATCACCTGAAAAGGGGCGAGGACTCACCGTTCTGTGGGATACTGCTCTGCGAACCTGCTAACCTGGACGGCGTAGCTGTGTGCTGAAGACTCCCTTCTTCGAACCCACGCCTTGCGGAACCCGCTCCGCGGGTCCCGCTTCGGATCTCTTTACACCCCTGGACTTTGCAGTGGGGTCTGTGCGAGGCAGCAGGGCTGCGAGCGTTACACCGGACTCACTTTCCCAGGAGTCCCGGTGGCAGTGGCCGAGTCACCTGGCCCCGCTCTCCCTGACCGCCCCGGCCCACCTCCATCACCTGAAAAGGGGCGAGGACTCACCGTTCTGTGGGATACTGCTCTGCGAACCTGCTAACCTGGACGGCGGAGCTGTGTGCTGAAGACTCCCTTCTTCGAACCCACGCCTTGCGGAACCCGCTCCGCGGGTCCCGCTTCGGATCTCTTTACACCCCTGGACTTTGCAGTGGGGTCTGTGCGAGGCAGCAGGGCTGCGAGCGTTACACCGGACTCACTTTCCCAGGAGTCCCGGTGGCAGTGGCCGAGTCACCTGGCCCCGCTCTCCCTGACCGCCCCGCCCCACCTCCATCACCTGAAAAGGGGCGAGGACTCACCGTTCTGTGGGATACTGCTCTGCGAACCTGCTAACCTGGACGGCGTAGCTGTGTGCTGAAGACTCCCTTCTTCAAACCCACGCCTTGCGGAACCCGCTTCGGATCTCTTTACACCCCTGGACTTTGCAGTGGGGTCTGTGCGAGGCAGCAGGGCTGCGAGCGTTACACCGGACTCACTTTCCCAGGAGTCCCGGTGGCAGTGGCCGAGTCACCTGGCCCCGCTCTCCCTGACCGCCCCGCCCCACCTACATCACCTCCATTCATTGGACCAAGACCTACAAATAGTGGTGCGCCACGCTGCGCGGGAGCGCGCGGGAGCGACCGGGGCGAAGACCGGGCAAAGAGCGGGCCGTTTGAGGCCGTTCGAGTACGGCAGAGTCCGGCCTAGGCCCACTCCCCCTGGACGTCTAGAAAACCACCTAAAATGCCATTAAGATCAGGGAAGGAACATACTGTTCAAATTAACACATCCAATGGCGTCATTTCTGGTCCCCTGGACGCTTTTATCACACGGGCCACTGGTATCTTAGAAAAGGAAATCGCCATGGTTGAGAAAAGGCTGTCAATAGACCTAATTAGTGGAAAACGATCCTCACTGGGGGCTTTAGCTACATCTATCTCCCCTGCACCCTCTGTACCCCATGCTGCCTTCAATTGTGTCCATACTACCTCTACGGACGCAATAGTCCATATAGAAAATTTTGGGGGTAGCCAGACAACAAGGGACAAAATAAAGGAAGAAAGGAATAGTATTAACGATTCCAAAGATACACAGGGGGTTGGGATGGAGGATAATGACTCCGTGATTAGTGAGGAGCAGGATCTTAGCCAGTAATCTGGAACTCCTCTCCTCAATCAGTCCAATATTTCTAATCCTGTTGAAAAGGTTAATCCGCCTATATCCAACTCTGGCCCCAATACTAAAAAGAGAAAACGGGATTCTAGAATGTCAGGGGAAAGAAATCTGAAACCCAACGAAGCAAATATAGTTCAAGGGGAATGGTGTCAGGGGTCTGAGCCTCATTCAAACTCGCTAAAATCCTCTGTGCCTAACAATATGTTATGCCCCTCACTCTTGGCTTTGGGTTCCTCAACCACAAGTCCCATGTGCCTCAATAGCGATGAGGTTTTGCTGGCAAAAATGGAGGCCATGTTTAAAACACTACTCTTACCAGTCCTGGAGCGGACTAGGCTCATGACCTCTAAAATCGATAGCATGGAGGATTTGATCCAATCAAACCATACGATGCTACAAGTATTATGTGGCTCTAATAATAAGGGTACTGTTAACATACCAGCACCAAGTAAGGCACCCAGTAAGGTTACTAGTAAGAATATGGAAAACGACAAAAATGTCCCTAATAAAATAACAGGAATGAATAACACCACATCTAAAGGGGGACAAAAAACTAATACTACCTCTACCACCTCTTCCAAATCAGGAGCTAGCTCTCAGACTCAGGTACTAAAGCCCCAAACGAAAACAGAGGTTAAACAAAATATGGTTGGGCGTAAAAACATGGGTCCCCAAATACAACCTAATTTAAATCGTCCTTCCCCAAGTACTTCAAGAACCCAAAATACTGCTTCCACCAATTACAGGGAGGGGGGGTGTAAAAGGCCAAATATTCCCAGTGTTGATCTTCCACCCGAAGCGGCCTTACACACCATCGTTTTGACAGGCGTAGCACCATTAAAACCAGGTTCAAGGGAATCCTATGGTGACCTTCGCAACAAAGTCACTTTTTGGCTTAACAAAAATCGCCCGCTACCCCCCTCCACCCCCACGGAGATATTGTATGTGAGGAGGGTAGATTGGGTTGGGCCGGAGGCAAAAGATCTAGAAGGAGACTGTATCCTTATATCATTCAAAGACTCATGGGTGGTAGATGCTATTAAACGAGAACCCAGATTTGCAAGGCAGGGGGATGTACAAACATTAGCTTTATCCTATTTTTACCCGCGCAGGCATATACCTTTTCAATCTTATCCTTTGTTTCGTAAAGGTCCTGCTGCGAGACATCCCCTGGCATTAACCCCGATTGACTGCCAGCGCCCCTTCCTCTTCAATCATTTTGGCCCCCTTTCTGGCTTGGAGGCTATAGATTGACTTAACGATCCCTCTAGCGAGTCTCTGGCTGGTAGTGTGATAGCCCAAGTGCCCATTGAGTATAATATGGTGTGCCCAATCCAATTAACCAATCTAGAAGACGGGGAAGGAGGCCAAACATATCTGCCAATCAGCCTTAGACCACACGTAGTTACCCAGGGGTCCCTGACCGAGGAGAAAATTATTGCCCCTGTAGATTGTGTTAAGCACTTAGTGGTCAATGATGATATAGGGGTGTCTCATGGATCTGTACGGCCCCTACACCCTCCGTTGCCAGACAACTTGAACGACCATCTAAAAATTTTGTCCTGGAACATAGCAGGTATTAAGGCGCGCCTTGCGTCTACAGATTGGTCAAATTTTATGGACAATTACGATATTATCCTGTTGCAGGAAACATGGGCAACGGAGCCTGTCCATAAGTTGGGCTATATCAACTTTTACAAACCCGCAACCAAAGGAGGTAAAGGGCGGGCCGCAGGTGGCTTGCTAATCTGGGTGAAACAATCCCTGGGCTTCTACCCAACGGAGTTCCCGGTGGAGAATCAGGATCTCCTATCCATTGTAATAAACAAAGGGAACAAGCACGTTATGAACATTATTAACATTTATGCTAGAGGCCTTCCTGGCGGTCGAAGCCCACCCCTGTTGAACCTTGTTGATCATATGATAACAAAAATGGACGGAGGCATCACTACCATTCTTGCTGGGGATCTAAATTGTACTATAGAACCCGTGCTAGATATGGGAGATACCTGGACTATGGCAGATGATTCTGTATGGGGTATCCCAGACTTACAAGTGGAGAAGAGGGCTAAAGCTACAGAGGCTGCAGTGTCCTGGATGGCCTTTTGCCTACAAAATGGGTTCCGTGCATGTAATGGCCGCTCCGCCTCTGATGTGAAGGGAAATTGTACTTTCGATAATGGCCAGAGGCAAAGCCGCATTGATTATATTTTACTGGACATGGAGCATTGGGCTCTGCTAATTGACATGGCAGTCTTAGAGCGCCCGGAAAGTGATCACAACCCACTGTCCCTATCATTGAAGACACCGGATTTAAATAGACACGAGGAACCATCTGCAACCATTACAGGGGACGTCCAACTTACCAACGACAGGAGGAGACTGAAGTGGTCACGGGTTATGGAAGATGAGTGCCTACTAATTAATATCAATGATGTGGTGGGAAATGCACTTAATGAAATGTTGCAAATAGATATGTCGGGGTGGATACTGGAGCAGCAAATAGTGTGATGGGTATCCATATCAAGTGTTTTGACAGCTTAAAAACAATGCTATCTAAACCATGTGGGAAGGTTGCTACTAAAACTAATCCTTTACCCCAAAAATGGTACAATAAGGACTGTAGAGAGGCACATACAGCTCTTATTTCTACCATTAAATCTCGGGACATGATTGGAGTGAGAGCTGCTAGACTCCATTACAAAAAAACCCTTAGTAAAGCTAAACGGGAGTGGGAGGATGAGTTTTGGACAGATCTTCTAGAGGCATCATCCTCTAATAACCAGAAAAGGTTTTGGGATCTGGTTAAATGGGGTAAAAACATAGACTCTTCTGCCCCGGGAAATAATGTGCCACTTGAGGATTGGGTTTCATTTTACTCGGCCCAATTTAGAGCTGGGGACGATGAGACCACAAATTCCTTAGGTAATGCACCCATGCAGACCCCAGAAAGTGAAAAACTCACCTTTACGGTTGCTGAGGTTGAGCTGGCATTGGCACTTACTCTCCGAGGTAAGGCCCCCGGTATGGACCTGATCCCGGCTGATCTTTTTAAATCTAATCCCACTTTGTGGCTCCCGTATATTACTAAAATAGCTAATACTTTGGCTCTTGGAGCAACAGTCCCGAAATCTTGGAAAGGGGCCGAAATTGTTCCAGTCTATAAAAAGGGTGATAAATCCATTCCAGCAAACTACCGCCCTATCAGCTTAATCGATTCGATTCAAAAGATAGTGGCGCGTATGGTTTTGGGACGGGTCCAGGGTTGGATAGAAATGGAGAATATTCTGTCACCTATGCAGGTGGGCTTCAGATCGGGAATGAGCACCATAGATCAGGTTTTCAGATTCTGCCTGATCTATTGGAAGGAGGTTTGGTTAGGTGGTGGTAACATCTATGCTGCATTCATCGATCTGAAGTTCGCCTTTGATCTAGTGCCCAGGGACAGGCTATGGGGTGTGCTGGAAAATTTGGGTGCCCACCAGAACTATTGGACCTTATTATAAGACTCCATGAGGACAACTTTGCGAGGGTGAGGTGGGGGGGTCAGGGACAAGTGACAGAAACATTCCCCGTAACCCGAGGTGTTCGCCAGGGGTGTGTCCTGGCCCCTACCCTCTTCCTCCTTTTCATCGATCAAGTTGTGAAATTCTTCTTGGATACCCCCACTGATGCACCAATGCTGGCAGGGATGAGGTTCCCGTTACTCATCTTCGCAGATGACACTCTAATCCTCTCAAAAACACGCAGCGGACTACAACGGGCTTTGGACCGCTTTGAGGAGTTCTGTGCCATCAACAACTTGGTAGTCAACGTGGGGAAAACAAAATTGATGGTCTTTACAAAAAACCACTCAGTCAGTAGTTCAGTGAAGATGAATGGAGTAAACCTTGAACAGGTTGATACCATGACCTATCTAGGGGTCACCCTTGATAGCCGCTTAAGATGGAAAGATCAGATCAATATGCAACATCTTAAACTTGCTAGGGTGACTGGTTGTCTCGTTAAAGAGCAGAAGGAATCAATCACTAAACGGGTCCTGCCGGCCCTTAAGATTTATGATGTAAACATCTCTACAGCCATCTTATATGGCGCGGATCTATGGGGCCACATGGACTTGTCTAATCTGTACAAAACTCAATGTAGATTCCTTCGAAACCTAGTGGGCCTTCCACAGTCTACACCCTTGCTCCCCCTCTGTTTGGATCTTGGTTCCCCCCCTATCAATGAGATGGCAAGATTTAGGTTAGTGGCATTGTGGAGACGAATATGGACATCCCCAGACCTATCCCTCTTTGCAAAAGAACTGTCGGAAGTTAGGTCTATCAGGGGTTCTGGGAAAATACCATGGCTCTCTACTGTCAAAACAATTCTGAAAGACATGGGTTTGGAACATCTCTGGTCATCCCCACAATCTAACTCTTTCCCACCCAAAGATGAATTCAAATCTCTATATTGGGCCACTATCCGCCTAAAAAGAGTGCTGTTGTCCAACAAAAACGGCCTTACAGGCAGGTTCTTAACATTCAAAATTGACCCATTGAGAGAGCCATACTGGGATGTTATATCTCGAACTCTGGATAAGAAACTGTACCATCAGTTTAGAGTGGGCGCTTTGCCATTAAACATCTTTCTGAACAAACGATCCACAGGGATATCACCTCACTGTACTTGCTGCTCAGGTCATATTGAATCAGAAGGCCACTTCCTTTTTGCCTGTCCTAGGTACGGAGCACCTCGAAAAAAATGGCTAAAACCCTTGTTTCAAAACTTACCATTTAAAACAGCAAAGGAAGCCATACAGGTACTCAGGACCAACACTTCAGAACTCTTTGTGGTAGCTTTGGCAAAGTATTTGGGATGGGCTTGGCTTCTTAGGCTAAAAAACCGTACGCCTTAGCGCCAAGTATAAAGGTTGTTCTGTAATCGGCCATAATTTGTTTAGCTTGAGTATGTAACTGCTAAACCATCCTACGACCATGTCTCATTATCTGCATTCATTGTTCGCAATATTGAACTGTAATCCTGACCTTTTTAATGCAATGTTTTTCTTTAATTTTATATAAAACATTCAGGTCTCTTTATTCATCAATTGAAATGTAATCCTGTTTTATCCATTTGTTACGAATGTTCCTTTGTTTGTACACTTATGTATTTTGTGAGTGCTTAAATATTTTCTATTGTATTGACTTTCTTTGGATATTTTAACTGAATCAGTTATATTCTTTTGTATTTTAATGTGTCTTTTATGATTTGCTAATAATCGAAATAAAGACTTTAAAACCTGAAAAACCTGACATGGGTGCTATTGCCACTACACCCATTTCTCCACAAGTCTCTAAAGACCGGGTGATTGTCTACATCCAATTTCAATTTTGTTATTTATTAATTAAATAACTGACATTTAAAAAGAATAGAAACTCTATCTCATCTTACTGTTAATAATCAAATGCCTTCTTATACCTTCTCCAATGTGTTCAGCATCAGTATATCATCTAGATTATTCACAATGTGAAAATAGAGGAAAATGTGTCCAATAATTAAACATCCAATCCCTATAGGAGAACAAGAGGAATGATCCTTGTTTCATCAATTCAACTAAATTCTAACAACCATCTATTTGTAATGCGTGCTCATTAATAGCACTCACATCCAATAGATATTGAAATCCTATTCTGTTAGGGAGATGCGTGTCCTTTTCCCAAATTTGATGAGAATTCCTTAAAGACACATTAAAATTATATTTACTAGTCCTTTGTTATACATAGGTCTAAGTGTATTCCAACATAGTCTCACTCTAGTAGAGGCTTAGTACATAAGCTCAACTCACCTCTAAATATTGGTGTATCTTTAGTTAAATTTCCCTGTGCTCGGCGATAGGAATATTCTTGTTCATTCCAAATTCACTCAATTATTGCTCTGAAATAGGAAGCAAGGTGTGTAGCGATTGTGACAAATGAGGGAAGTTGTTACTGAGTGACATTGGGCACATAGTTTATATTATGACCATGTTATCTGGCCCCTTAGCACCTGTTCCCGCCTCGGAGTGTAGTGATCCAAACAAGTGAGGGAAGTTCATGGGAGTGTGATGGTGCCCCGTCCTAGGTGAGATATTAGAAAGCATCCTGGTCAGGTGGTACTTCAAATATAGGTATACGTAGGGCTACTTGAGGCAGATGTAATTCCTTGACCGATTTGTATGACCCAGATACCTAATCAGACTTGTTTCTGTCCTGAGAACTATCACTACTGATGATTCACATTGTGGCCAGTAAGACAGTCTTTGTGTTTTGTTTATGTATCTTGGAGATTTAGATTGCTATAAATACCAAACCAAGGCACAAGTCTATGGATGGAGTTCACTATTTTACGCCTGAAGAGGGTTCTTGGTCTATAAAACAGTAGGTGGTGGGATGTACACACATGCCATGTTTTAAAATGTTGTGTTCTCAGTTGGTGATGGCAGAGAGTACATCTCACATCTAAATGATGTACAAGCACTCTGCACTCTGGCAACTTCATCTGAAAAGGAGGTGCCAATCCCCGATTTCTACAGATGCCATGTGCACTCAAGTGAGGACTGACAGAAACAAAACAACTGATAAACAAAAGCTTGAATTCATCTTAGCCACTGATAATTAGTCTGGGATGCATTTCAGACCACTTTTCCTCAATCTGCTGCTGCAAACAGTGTTCAACCTACTTAGCAAATCAGTTTTGGCCCTGCTGCAAGAGGAACAGTCTGAGGTGCAAGGCTATGTCTCCTCAGAAAGTAAATAAAAGTGACACCAAAGCAGTTTCTGCCTTGCTGGGCGTCATCAAGGAGATGCAACATAGTAACAAATAGTTGGCTGTTGTACATCATTTGCCGTGAGAATGTGCCTTAGATGCACCTTTAAACATTCGCCAAAATGACTACGAACCCTAATAAGCAGGTAACTGGCCTCTTGAGCCTTATTTTTCTTAAACCTGCATGTCTGTGAATGCCAATGCCTGTTTGCATATCTTCTTCACTGGAGACATGTTTACGTTATGAGGTCCTGTGATAGCCCCGTAGCACTCTGCCTGGCAGGGAGCCTGTCAGCTTTGATGCTACATTTAACTTGGCATTTCCTGCTCAGGGTTCATTTAAAAAAATTATGGGTTGTCATTTTTGCATGCAAGACAACTAGGCGTGAGCAGGAAATGGCAGTGCACTTGCCCAATAAACAGATTTCTTTACTCTTTCTCAATTTTCATACCACACCACCATGATTTCAAATCTATTCTGCACCAGTAATCTGCATTGCTGACAAAGAAAAGCTGCCAAGTTCCTATCACAGGCTGTCAAAAAATCCCACTCCAGCGGTGTAATTTAGAGAGCATCTATAATTTAAGTAAAAGACACAGCGCGTCTTAAACTCTGTTTACTGTTGCTTTTTATGTAACTTTAAATACTGAACTCTGATGGTCACTTCAGCATGGTCGAGGATGATGAGACGCATACAGATTTTTCTCTGTTTCATTGTCGGTCACTGATGTTTTAGGCCCTGTTCTTATGCACCTACGACAGACAGGGCCAGCTTTAGCCCGTGTGGTGCCGACGTAGCAGTCTTTTTTGGAGAGGCCCCATGAATCCCTTCGCCCCTAATTCCCACACTACCACTCTCCAACAGTACCCCTCATCTCGCCATAGTCCACTCAGACACACATTTTATTTTTTTATAGCGTTGTTCATAGTTCACTCACACTTAGGGGGTCATTAAGATGGCGGGCAGATCGCCACCACCCGGTCGGCGGTGGCGATCCGCCCGCCATCACAGCATGATTTACCCCCTGGCATATTACCATGGCTGAGAGTACTGTGGCGGATGGAAAGTCCATCCGCCTCTCTACCGTCAATTGCCGGCCGGGCGGAGCTGGGGAATGATATGGTGCATCCATATCATGATGCCGGGTGGTCACGGTCTTTCCATGGCGGTGAAAAGTAGTGGGAATTGCTTTGGGGGCCAGCTGTGTGCCCTCGGAAGGGTGGGGAGAGGCACTTGGGGGGTACCATGTTCAAGGTGGCAGGCACTGTGTGGTGCCTGCCACCTTGTGCATGGCAATGCACAACATGCCATTTTGGCATTATGGCGGGTGCTGCTAACAGCAGCACGTGTCACAATGTCAAGATAGCGGATAGCGACTGCCAGGGTGGCAGTCGCATCCTAATCAGTGGTGCAGGACCGCCGCACATCGGCCCGCTGGTTCCAGCACCGCTACGCCATCCTGATGGGGCCCTTAGTTCTTTGATCTGCATGGTACACATTCTTTGCAGCTGACACATTAACCGCCTGCACTACCTTTTGATGAATCAACATTGCCACTAGAAAAAATGTCGATCTCTCACCAGTAGGAACATAAGCATCAGAGGTATCTTTGCATGTTTATTGTTGTCTGAAAACTGCTTGACACAGAAGAAAGTTCAGTGTAGTGTCCTACTGGACATGTTCTAGTGTTCTGCCTGGTGTTGCACCCACACTGTACACCCACCAATCACAGGCGTCACCAGTCAGGTGACCCTGCTAATAAAAGGGGCCGGGCGCATGTGCCCTGGGCCAGTTCCATTACCCTACTACTGTGTGTTAGTGTGGTTATTTGTCCAGCATGTGGGCCTAGGGCCCAAGATACCACATTCATGTGCTTTAAAACCCATAAGTTATTTCTAAACACATTGCTAGGATGACCAACTGGCATGGGTGCGAATTCAGGATGGGAAGTGTAAAAATTCAGGACAAAGGGTCAAATTTCAGGGAAAAAATTCAGGACAGAAGGTCAAAATTCTGAACAAAACTTCGGGACAAAGGGTAATTTTTTATGCGTGATAGTGTAAAAGTAAGTAAATAGACAGGCACTTAAGTACAAGTCAAAATATTAGGTTGAGACAATCGGTTTTTCGGTATGCGCGCAGCTTTGAGCAACTGTGCAGGTCTTTTTGTGGGATGTTATATGATAATATTCTATTTATATGTTACTACACTGGGTTGGTCACTTGGATATTTAGAACACATGGTGCTGAACAGGCATGTTTGGTGAGAGAAGTGGTTAGGAAATCTGCTCGGATAGACTTTGTTAATAGCATCTCATAGCTGAGTACCATTGTGAGATGTAAAGTGGCACTCATAGGTAAACTAAAGAGAGGACTACTGTGTAACGCATTATGGGTGTTTCAGCAAGTGGAACTTAAAATATGGATCAGACTTTGCTTATGGGGGGTTCACAGAGAGTTGCACTAGCTGACAGAAGAAACAAAGGTGCTTTTCCCTGCAGCTTTCTTAAAGAAGGCACTGTTGAGACACTATTACATTGTTTATTTTTGATGCTTTGCCTATTGTTACAAACACAATATACATCTCAAGCACAGCTCTTGGCACTATGAGGCTCTCCCTAAAACCTTACACCTAAAACAAAACATGCAAACATTTACAATTACTAGTGTAACATTCAAGTAGCAATTGGGTATCACTCAAAAATGTTGATGTATAGATCACACACGTAAGCACACAGCAAATACAGAATAGTAACACATAGTCAAGGGAGTAACCATAAAATGCAAATACCTCTTTGAACTAAAGCTTTTATGGCACCAAGTAAGCAAAGCAAGTCATCGCAACCCTCCCTAGAAGAGCTCTCTTGCCCAAGATTCTAGCCATTCATCCTTCCTTCAACCACCTGATATCCACAGTTTCAAATTTACATTTTGTCATCTATTAATTATTTCAACTGTCATTCAGTTTTTCACCATTCATTCTGTCCTTCCATCCGTGTGCCCATCCATATCCAAACCTTTTCAACCATTTGCAAACCTATCCATCATCTATCCTTCTATCCATCATTTTACTCATCCATCCCTCCGCCCACCCTTTCACTCAACTATCAATTATCCATCCTCCTTTTCACCCAATCCATCCTTTCCCTCATCCATCCATTCACTCATCCATCCGACCCCTTACCCTTTCACCCAAGCCATTCTTTCACTGATCCATCCACTCTTCCACCCATCCATCCATTCAATCATCCATCCAACCATTTACCCTTTCATCCATTCACTAATCCTTTCACTAACTCATCCATCCCGTCACTCAGCTTTCCACCCATTCAACTTTTCACTCCTCCATCCATCCATTCACCCATCCTTCCTTCCAGCTCTCCACCCTCCCTTTCACTAATGTATGCATTATTTCACTCATCCATCTTTACATTCTGCTTTTCACTCATCCAGGTACCCATTCACCCATCCATTCTGCCAATCATTCATCCATGCTTTCACTCATACATCTAGCCATTCATCCCCTTTCTCTCTCCATTCCCCTATCACTTGAATCCACCCTTCACCCATCTATCCATTTATCCATCCACTCATGAATCCATCCATTGACGCTATCATTCATCCTTCCTTCCATCCTTTCACTTATCCATCCACCCTTTCACTTATCTACCCATCCTTTTGTCCATCTACCCTCCCTTTCAGTCACTCGTCCATCCTTACATCTACTCTTTCACTTATCCTTCCATTCATTAATTCATTCACAGTTTCACTTATCAATTCATCAATCCATCTATCATTTCTCCCATCCTTCCACCCATTCACTCGCCCATCATCTACCCTTTCACTCATTCATCGATCCTTTTACTGATCCATCCACCCTTTTACTCATCCATCTGCCCTTCCACCCATAGATCCATATATTTACCCTCATCCATCCTTCCACTCACGCATGCATCCTTTCTCTTCTTATCCATCCATTCACCCGTTCACTCATCCTTTCACTAATCCACCCAGCCATTTTCGCCCATTCCTTCATTGATTCACTCACCAACCTTTTCACATTAATTATGAGCTGAGCCTTTGTCTACTGAGTTGCAGACAGAAGAGACCCATAAAGAATGTAACCCTCACTGTAGTTCCTAAAGCAAGGGGTGAGGTGGGGAGGGTTCACTATGCTTCTGCAGATAGGCAATCTGAAAACTTGGAAGTCATCCATGATGCACAGTGGAGAAGTGTGGCTCAATGATTAGAGCGGCAGACCCTGATGCAGAGGTCTAGCCCGGGACCAGGGTTCAATTCCTCGCCTTGGGCTCAAAATTCCACGGGCCTGATAATTCTCGCCTCGGTGCCTATTCCAATCATGGAATCCCACTCTGCAACTCTGGGCAATAGCTTGCTTAATCTCCACAACGGCCCCCACAATGCTAAGGATGCCTGGCCCCCACCTTGGGGGTGCCCAGGAGTGGACGTCTCACAGGGAAAGCCAGGATGGGTTCCACAGTGGTATTCGTACAAGCGCCTTGAGACCCTTGCGGGGGAGCAGTGCGCTATACAAGTATCAATTTTTTACAATTTAGTGCCAGGACGTGAGGTGAATGTGACATGGTGTTGTTTCCAGGGCTTTAAGTGGGATGAAAAACACTGGGGGTCTCTCCAAGGGGGGTGTCTGATGTAATTAAGGGTGTGGCTTAAAACACCTAAGCTAAAAATATCTGCTCAGCATAATGTGCAGCCCGACTGGTATTTTGCTGTTTCTATCATTGCATCCAATAATATTAGACCTACAACAAGTCATGACTATTGGCTTTGTCAATGGATGTTGGTTGCATAAAATAAATAAAAAGCAGTAACTATGGCTTTGTTGTGTATATACTATTAAAAATGCTTCAGCACTGAAATGATGAGACTGTGTAAGAACTATGGGCCATATGTATCACAATGTTCTTTTGCGATTCTCAAGAAGCGATTTTTTGTGAATCGCTATTTGAGAATCGCAAAACGCTACGTATGTAGGATTTGCAAATAATTTTGCGAATCCTACATATTCCTTAATTGCGAATTGCAAATTGCGATTTGCAATTAAGGAATACCTCACCATACATTCCAATGGGCCCGGAGACCCATAGGAATGAATGGGGTGAAATTCTCAATTTGCATTTCTCAATTAGAGAATTGCAAATTGAGAATGCAATTTCAAGGGTGCCAGGGTGATAAAAGGACATCCTGTTGCACCCCTGAAATGTTCATGCCTAAGGGCATGTACAGCGCCGGGAAACCCTACAGCGCCGGGAAACCCTTTTTGTGTAACTGCGCGCTGATATAAAAATTCAAAACAATAAACATAAATAAATGTGCGCCACATGGCACTTTGACAAATGCAAAAACGTGAATTTTTTTAAAGAAATCGCACATTACCACCAACTTGAAGTTGGTGGTAATTTGCGATTCCTTAAGGCCAAATTGCACTTTTTCTGTGCCTCTTATATTGCATTTAAGGAATTGCAATTTGCGATTCCTTAAATGCAATCGCAAAATAGGGAATAGCAAATTTAGCGATTCCTTATTTTGCAGCAGATTTTCTTTAATACATACCATTAAGCCCAATTGCGATCGCAATTTGGAATGATACAAATGGACCCCTAACCTCTTGTTTATAACTTCTTTCACCACCTTCTTTTCATGAACAGGCACAGAGCAACTTGGCGTTTTTGTACATTAGTTTTGTACATTTCTTCCCTCTAATCCTAACAGAATGCCCTGCCCTAGACCAAGGCAGGAGCAGGCCCACCACATGCGTTAAGAGTCCAAACTGGCCCATTACCATTCTGTATATGATAATCAACCAACATACAGAATAACAATGTGTTGGTGGGGCTGCTCTTGTTCTCTGAGGATGAGTGCAAGGCAGCCCCATCAGGGACCTGAGGCCTCTCGCAGGGGAACAGCTATGCTCCCTGCAAGGCCCAAAATTACGGACAAAAGGCGTTCATAAAAGTGATCCTCACAGACAACTGATGTGAGGTCCAAATTACAGATGGTTTGTGAAATTTACAGATGGTTGGTCACCCTACACATCGCCCCCCCCCCCCCCCCCCCCCCCCCCCATCAGCGCCAAGTTGGACTGCACAGGTTGCAACCCCCTGAAGCCATCCCTGACTATAGAGCACCCTAAAACGCCGTTTTATATATGGAGCACCCCAGACAATGCGCACATGCACCATGTCTGGGGGTTTCTGCAAGGCACTATACCCTACACTCTCTGATAGAGTGACTGACACATTCACTGTTGTTTCATGCTGTCATCCCGGACCTTTAATGGAGCCTAAAGGCACCCACAAGGTTGTGTGCAGTGTCTCCATGGTTCAGGGCTGTCCATAATTCTTACTACGCAAGTGCAAGCTTACAAATATCCAGATTAGTAGGTTTTGCGTATATGCTTGATTTCAATTTTTGTTGTGCTTACCTGGTTCGTGGAATGTTTCGCTCGTGGAAGACATGATTTAAGCAGAAAATATCTCTTGTGAATTGAGAAAGTGGATGTTTGCCATAGCCACATGGACTGCACTAGCACCCTGTGACATTAGAAATTGTATTTATAATAAATTGAATTGGTATGGGCCGGGTTTTGAATGGGGAAGGTCCCTCCATGCCTCAGACTCCAGGAGTAATCAAAAACTGACATTGAAACGGTTCCCTTTGATACATATATTCCTGTCCTCAAATTCACAGGCAAAAATGTTGACCAATTTCTGAATAAGTAATGTATAAATTTTTTAAATAATCCTTGCAAACGATTTAGTTCCTGTTTATACTGCACATGTTTTACTTCAACTTGAATTCCTTAAGGTTGTTAGCTATTTCCAGGATGTTCTGTTTCTGTATTTTTTTGTGGCATAGCATGCTACCCTTGTATAGTGTATTCTTTTAACTGAGTTGCCTCTAGGTGTTAAATTTTTAACGAGACACAATTGAGAGCTTCAGAGATGAGTGCAAAATAGCTTGTCTATGGCAAGGCCGGACTGGGAACAGCAACCATCCCTGGCAGATTGCAGCTCGACTGGCCCCGGGAGCAGGTGTGGGGGCAATACTAGTGAGAAGCAATGCTCCCGCTTTTATTACTGCGGCAAAACCAGCACCCAGTATCAAAACGAGTCTCCAAGGGTACAAAACTGGCTCCCACCCCTCCAGCCCACTGGGGAAACCCCCAGTGCCCGCTACATCCAGTCCGACCCTGGTCTATGAGTGTGGGACGCTAGAAATCACCCAATATCTTCTGACTCTGTGGGGGGCCCCCTCCTGACTCTGTGGAGAGCCCTGAGGTTCTTACACTGGGAGCAAGGGAAAGGCCGGAGAAGGTGAACTAGATTCTGACAGGTGGAGACTGGGAGAAGCAGAGTTTGAAAAGGAGAGACTGACCATGAAAGTGGAGAAAAAGAGAAGCAATAGTGACTGGAAAAAGATGGCAATGTGAAGGCAAACCAAAAGGGCAGGTGGGAGGGTAAGAAGCAGAACATGAAAGAGGATGATATCAAATGGCAGTTGGAAAATAGGCAGTGAGCAGCATGTAAAGGGTAAGAATTAAAACTAAAGGGCCAATTAAAAGTTTGAAAGTGATAGGAGAATTGGTATTGACAGAGTTTGGTTGGAAAAAGAAAGCGGCAAGAGATTGAGACAGGGTTTGAAATGGCAACTGTATAAGGCAGGGGACTGGATGACCAGCAGAGGGTGAGAGGTGAAACAGGAATGGGGAGGGGCTGAGGCAGACTCAGAGGGCTTCATTTATAAAAAGTGGTGCATCGCTGCGATAAAACAGCGATAAAACACTTTTCAGTGCACCCTCCTTGCGACACCAAGGATACGCCAAATTTACTCTATGAAGCTCCATGTCGTAAAGATTGGAAGATACGCTAGGAATCCTGAAGTATCTGTAGGTGCAAAAATGGTGCATTGCTGGAGTGTGTCTGGAAACAGATGCAACTCCAATAATGTGTCATTTCACCTGGGGAATGCTCCATGTGAAAAGGCCTGCGTCACCACTAACACCTTCTTCAAGCAGGAATAAGGATTTGACGCAGTGAGGCTGTAGAAGTGCAGCAGTGAAATCTAGATTCACTGCACCACTTCTACAAGCCTTTTCTGGGCCGGAATGCCCACACTGCATACATTATACCTGTTGCAGTTCTTAGTTAGCGCAGGGGATTACAAAGTGACACATCTGCCTAGATGCATCACTTTGTAAGTATTGCGCAGTGTGGCTCATTTTTTACGCTGCCACAATGTCACAAAGCATGATGTAACAGCAGTATAAATACCTCATAAATAACGCCCAGAGTGAGCAGGAGACCAGGAGAGGCGGGTCATGTCAATGAAAAGTAGGGTGTAAAAAGCAAGATGAAAAAGTAAGGCATTGAGTGTGAAAGGCACGGTGGGGTAAGACACTGAAGGAAAGAACAGAAAAACAAGGAAACACCAAGCTCCTTGTGTCTATAAATGTGCTTATTGTCACTTGAATGTGTGGTTTCCTACATAACTTCTATCTTTGGTGGGCTTGCTGTATCCCTACATTTGTGTGTCCTTATAAGCCTGTATCTTCGATCAGTTCTCTTCTCTCACCATCTTTTAATCTATCTTTCACCCCTTGCATGTGAATCCCAGGGTCTCCTGTTTTTCTCTCTCCCCATGTCTCTTTGTACTCAGTGTCTTTCTTTGATTCTTTTCCATGTTTGTTACGCCCTATGCCCATCAATGTTTCCCCATAGCTGTGTCTCCACTTGAACATGTTTTACTTTATTTCTCTGTCCCTGTCCCCCATTCCCATATTTCTGTGTCTCACTATTTCTTCCCTATTCAGAAATCCTTCCTCAGTCCCCAGCGTCCTGGTCTCCTACATTCTCTGTCATATACTCCCCTTTTCTTTTTGTATCTGGGCCATCCAGTTTCTGTTTCTTTGTTTCATTTTTCCTCGTGTTCTTGTTTCTCTTTGTCTCCCCCTGCCTTTGTTCCCAGTGGTTCATTGTGTTCATGTTTCCTGTGTCCATCTCTCTAAATGTCTACACCATGTGTACCCAGTGTCTCCTTGGGCATCTCCATGTCCATCCTTGCCTCTCTCATACGGTCTCTGCATATTGTTTTTTTTACATGCAAACATCTTTATGTGTCTCCATTTGTGCTAGTTTCTCCATATCGTAGAGAGGGAATTAGAGCATAATATTTGAAAGTAGATTCAGTGTGTATCAGGGAAGAAATGTACAAAGAGCATGGGATAAAGTAGAATAATAAAGGACAGTGTGAGTCTGTTTTTGTGTGCATGTATGAGACAGGGAGAGCAAGGGTAAGAGGAGGGCTTAGGAAAGAAGATAAACATGAGCGTTTAGGGCAGTGGTTCTTAACTTGTGATCCAGAGACCCTTAGGGTCCGCAACTGCTTCGAAAAATTAAATAATATTAACAGATTAATAAAACATATATGAATAAATAAGCAAAATGTAAAACTGAACATTTTAAAACCTTCTCTAAATGTGAAGGAATTTGAAAATAAAGACTATTAATTTAGTATCCTCAGATTGATTCCTGGGAGCAGTGTAAGGGTGTCACATTGGAGTTAGTATAAATGATGAGTGTCCTCTTACTTTTGGAAAAAATATTTGTTTGTGAATTAAATAAAATATTTAATCATTTGTGTATCTGTTTGTGTATTGTTTTGTGGTTAAAATCCTCAAAAATACTTAGGGTGAGGTCCCCGCTTCCATTAGGGATTCACAGGGGTCCCCAGATTTCAGTAATGATTAGGTGGGGGTCCACACAAGTCAAAAGGTGAAAAAACACTATTGTAGGGTATTGGGCAAGAGTGAAGGACTGCAAGGTCTGCAAAATTCGATTAGAAGATTGGAAGCGGAGAGATTTTTAGGAGAAACAGCAGATGAGTAGGAGAAGTAGGGAAATGCTCATGTTCAGCTAGAGAAGGTGTGAGAGCATAATACTAAAGATAAAAGCATGAGATAGTGCATGATTTAGTAGACAATTAAGAAGAAAGTTAGTAGGTGAGATAGCTGAATGTTAATTGTGAGATAGAAGGTGTGAGACAGACATTATATGCAAAGTAGGGGAAGGATAGGGGGGCTATTTCCACTTGCCAGAAGTAGGAGGTCCAGCTCAAACAGGTGCCTCGAACAAGACATCAAGAAGGATTGTAGTGCTGTTCCTCTGGGCGGGGTCGTGAAAGTCACTCGAGAACTGGGACCCACTGTGTCTCACTGGGATCTACAGGGGGAATCCATTTGTTGGATTTTAATGCCCTCACACACCCTTTCAGGTTTCATGCTTCATCATCTGGGCTGCTGCTCATCGGGTCGGCGGTGCAATACCCAACGGGCTCACCTCAAAGAGGGACTCCTTTCTCTGTGATACTTTATCAAACAGCCGTTTAGTGAAGTGCGAGTGTGGGGCCAGAAAGGTGCAGACATGGTAGTGAGTTAAAAATGGTCTGGGAGTACCTGGAAAAAACTTTAGTCTGGGGGTCTCCTGCCTCCATGCACATTCACCACAGTACACAAAACAATCACACTGAACAACTCATTCACCTGGGAAATGAGAGGACACACAAACTGCAATACTAGGAACTGCATTTACCTCCTGCCTTGTCCATGCAATCTCCATTATGTGGGGATGACAACACACCCCATTAAAACACGGATCACAGAGCACCGCAGCAACTTCCGCTGTAAGAAAACCAACACAAAAATGTGTGTTCACTATTAGGAGCAGAGCCACTCACCGGACTCCATGACATGGCTAGTACTCGAGGCAAGTCCAAGAGCCTCAAAAATCAATCTCTTTACGAAAGAACAAAGGTGGATACACCGCCTTTCCACAGACACCGCTGGCCTTAACGAAGACATACCCAGGAGCACTATCAAATCTTTACCTAGATACTGATAAACCCGCATAGGGGGACTATCATCAACACCTTTCTCACACACGTGAAGCATTTAGTGCCTTTTATTGATACAGGATTAGGGGACACCAGCCTCTTACATGGTGAATACTGACCTGCGCTGACCAGCCTTTTGACTCAAGACTATGTGCCACAAAACACACTGGCCTAAGTTCGACATCTCCCGTGGGCCTGTTACTCATACTTATATCCATTATTTGACCTAACTTGAGATCAACAATGCACTAGTGGATTACCTCCTCAATAGTCATTTGACTCAACATTTCGTGCCATTATATACACTGGCAGTAGAACGACAATTTCTGTAAGCCTGTTATTTGTTTGCTGTGTGCCCTTGTTTTCCTGTGTGCCTGTATTTGGTGTCATTCGATATACCTCGAGATTCCAACCCCTAAGCTATAGGGAATATATGGGAGTAAACTCCACTCTGTAATGGCCGCCATAGACACCTCACACCACCATGTGACCGGCATACAATACACACCCACGGTCACATGACACCTAAGATTACATTTAACGATGGCCGCCCGAAACGCCGGCACCTCCCGGACCCGGCATTGTGGGTAGGTCATCTAAACCTGTGTAACCACAGTGAATGCATGTGTGTTTGAAACCTCTTATGCCGTTACCCCCTGATGGATCTAGCTGATATCAAGAGTAGGACTTAGATCACGCTTCCCAACCCAAGGCCATCTAACAGCCCACATTTTTCCCCTACAGAGCACACTTATGTAGGCGCCCCCTCTGTCGGTAGGACAAGTTACGAGATACACTTAGAAATCACGTTACGGGCAGAAGCATTTCGTAATTACTATCCACCGCTTAATTACAGGCCGCGCTACCTTCCAGGTTTTGACGAACTGTAGCGCAAGTACACTTAGAGTTGTTAAAGCTCTTTAATCATGATAAGAACCTCCTTAGGCTCCTATTGACCCGGGGACGTCATGTTGCATAGGAGCATCTCTCTAGGGCGTAACAGGGGCAAAACCCGGTCTTTGCAAAACAACAGCAGAACCGCGAATAAGACACATTTATGCCATTCAAAGCAAATGAAATTACTTTCGTCCCCTCAATATTGACACAGCCTACATACCCCAAGAACCGCCCCTTAAAACACTACATGTACAGGGGTTGGTAACAGCAATAAAAACTCAATGTGCTAAATAGAATATCTTCTTTAAACAGACACGCGGTTAACCACCGGCTTCACCATAACCAGTCACAATATTGTCCCCGGAAGCTTGTTTCCTTTCCAGTAAAAGAATTGGCTTGGTAGTTTGGTCTGCCCTGTTCCCATGATGCACTGGGCCAGGGACAGACTAATTTGCATGTAGCCAGGTTCTGAGCTGGGATGGTGCAGTGAGCTAAAAAATGGTGATGGATCAAGCCCTGATCTGTTGACTGGGTACAAGTGTTCTGCTTAATTCAGATACTCTGTCCATCACCACCCCCTTTTCTGAATCGTTTTGTCCACCATAAGCATGGAAGGGTATGCTCAGACATGAGTCCCTTGCTCACTGCACCATCAGGATTCAAGCAAGCCGGGCCGAAGACGGCTGTAATGCCACAAACCGGTCCCGGGAAGCTTGTTTCCTTTCCAGTAAAATAATTGGCTTGGTAGTTTGATCTGCCCTGTTCTCATGATGCACTGGGCCAGGGACAGACTAATTTGCATGTAGCCAGGTTCTGAGCTGGGATGGTGCAGTTAGCTAAAAAAGGGTGATGGATCAAGCCCTGATCTGCTGACTGGGTATGAGTGTTCTGCTTAATTCAGATACTCTGTCCATCACCACCCCCTTTTCTGAACAATATTTTATTTAGCAAAAGCTAAGGACATACTACTCTAATTTCCTGAGAGATCACACTAACAAGGAGTCTGTTACAGCTGAATGCCATGTGTGTTTTTATCTGTGTTTTTATCTGTTTTTTTATCCGATTGCAACCATCCCTCCATGATTAGCTCCACTTTCATGGGATTGCAAGCCTGATGTGTAGATTGCCGGGTACTGTCGATGCCTGGATTCTTAAAACCATTAGGTGAGTCCTAACGTATTGCCTGCTGTTTTTATGTATACTTCACAGTGGCTTGTAACACCACCATAGCTCACTGTAGACCCCCGGCCATCACGGTTCTTAATACTTTTTATTGTGCCTCAACAATAATTGCACACACCACTGAATGGTTTTCCAATGAAAGTCACCAACCATTTCTACAGGCACAGCCTGATATTGGTTCTCTTATGTACACACTTGTTATGTATGCAACGTTCTGTTTCCTTACAACAGGCAGATCCAGTCTATCTCAGGCACATTGACACTTTAAATGTTCTCATTAGGTCTTTGATGAACCAATAAGCTAACACAGATGTATATAAAAAAAAACTGAGTCTAGATAGTTTTTCTGTTTGGGTCCTGAAGAATCGCGAGTCTATTGACATACACGCGAGAAACATGTCGACCGTTATCATTAAGACTGTTTTCAACAAGTCTTAACAACTGACGCATTAAAAGGGGACATCATACCCCAAAAAAGTGCCGGTTACACTGCTTTTAATTGAGGCTGGAGACCCCCAGAATAAAGTTTTTTTCAGGTACTCCCAGCCCCATATTTAACTCACCACCACGTCTACACCTTTCTAGCCCCATACCCTACTTCACTAAACGGCTCTTTGATAAAAGATCTCTGAGAAAGTGCCCCTCTTTGAGGTGAGCCCGTTGCGTATTGCACCGCCGACCTGACGAGGAGCAGCCCAGATGATGAAGCATGACACCTGAAAGGGTGTGTGAGGGCTTTAAAATCCAACAAATGGATTCCCCCTGTAGATCCCAGTGAGACACAGTGGGTCCCAGTTCTCGAGTGAATTTCACGACCCCGCCCAGAGGAACAGCACTACAATCCTTCTTGACGTCGTGAGACAGACATTCACATGCACTGCTGTTGGCGTGGGGATCCACAAATATGCAGAGGATCTGCGGAGGATCTGCATCCCAAGATATACAAATGTGGTTTTCTTTTAATTCCACAATAGCTACTCGACGGATTTACACCAAAACACAAAAAGGGTGCTCTCTGGACCAAGAGCTACCTTTCCGCCAAATTTGATGTAATTCCGTCTTGCGATTCGGGTTTTAGTCATGCACTTTTTTTACCTCCCTGTTTCTCGGCCCCTGCATTATGACCAACTCTCTGAAACTTTCCATGCAAAACTAGAATCACCGGAGCACTTCCTGGGCTGGGGAAAGTTCTGTGTAGATTGGTCACACTGCGAGAAAGTTATAGGCAAGTCAAAAAGTTATTTTCTTATATATTACAGAGACAGATTAGCACAGTGCTAAATTAGCTAATGACATCATATGAGTGTGTGCGTGTTTATAGATAGATAGGTCAAAAGATAGGTAGATAGATAGATAGATAGATAGATAGATAGATAGATAGATAGATAGATAGATAGATAGATAGATAGATACTTCTGTTCAAAATTCATCATTCATCTCATCCCAACGCCCTCAATAAGTATCCACTCCATGCTGTGGAGCATTTCCTGTCAAACAGCCCCCTGGAACACTGACAAATCAATAATAAAATGAGCTTGAACTCTTGGTTCCTCTGAATATGTAGAAATGTTTCTTGCAAGTATGACCATGAATGAAAACAGTAATTTATTGATCCAAACCCCCATATACTTCAATGCTTTAGCATTGTATACAGGGAACTGGTGATGTTCAAAAGCTGTAAGAACATAATATATGTTTCTTTAGGGGACAACCTCAATGGCAGTGGAAGAGGTTTGATGTGCTTGAGCCAGTGGCATTGTTTCTTTGCTCTTACAGCAGGAGTTGGGCAGCAGTCTGGATTATTTATGTTCAGACCCCCAGCTTCTTACATTGATCACTGAGTATATGGACATACACATGGGAAAATGGCTTCAAAGATGAATCTGTGTGGCAGGAGGATGTTTGTGCTCAGCAGCATTTGTAATGTTATCAAATCTGCACGCGACATTGACTTTCTAGGTTTTTGGAATTGCTTTTAAAAGTCATTTGTTTGATACTTGTTTTCAAAAGAATGCAGTTTGACACTTTTTAAAAGTTTGGAAAATTAATATCTCCTTTTTTATAAGGTATACTCAATTTAGAGAGGTAAATTCTTGGTTCTTCTTGCCCCACATAAATCTCGAGGTCATGGATGAGGATTTTTCATAAAAAAACTAAAACGGGAGCCTCTGAAGGATTTATATACTATGGGTGTGATAATCGTTTTACAAGGCTCGATTTTACAGGAGCAGATATGAAATTTAAGGGACCATTTAGAAGTTTTTTGCAGTGTGCAAATTCATCCATCTCTTTTATAGAGATTCTTTATGAAAATAATGCCTACGTATTTTGTGTTATTGTTTGCCATAATAGACTATTTAAAAAAAATACTTTTATTGAATTGTATCCATATGTGAAAGTGACACAGCACAGGATTTCATACAGAGGTAATCACATCACTATAACAGTTAGTAGTGATCAAGAAGTAGTAGAAGTGAGTGTCAAGTAGGTTAGTCACTTTTAGCATGGCTTCATTAATTGCTCGGATCACCCAACTCATTACATCATTGGGCTTATTTCCTGTCTGGCAGTGCACGGACTCCCAGACTCAAAAGGCGCGGCAGTGGGACCACCACAACTGCCATAGATCCGGGATCCCTGACGGTGGAATGGCAGTCTTGAGGCCACAATATGCTTTTGTTTCCTCACTGCCATACTTTTCATGGCAGTGTGATCACCATGGAAAGCGTGGTGGTGAAACAAAGGGGCATATTAGCAAGACCCTCGTTAAAATTATCGCCGCTTTCCTGCCGCTAAAACATCGATAATGGGCTTGCTAATATGCATTATAGAATTCCAATAGAAGCCCAGGTTAGATGTGCAGGACATCTAACCTGGGCTTCTATTGGAATTCTATAACACATATTAGCAAGCCCATTATCGCAGTTTTAGCGGCAGTTTCCTGCCGCTAAAACAGCGATAATTTTAACGAGGTTTTTGCTAATACGCCCCAAAGTCCCCTGGTGGCTCTGCGCCTTGGTGTGCATACAGGATGTCCATGTTCCTGCATGGAATGAAAAGCACAGAATTCTGCATTTCGGTCCGTGCGAGAACATGCTTTGACGTTCCCATTGTGGTGCCTATTCTAAAGGCACCACTGTGGGAACACCAAAGAACTGCCCGCCACTGACTTAAAAAGTCAGAATCTGGCAGGCGATCTGTTTTCGCTTTGGTGGTATGGGAGCGGGCCGACAGCATGACGGCCACACTCCACACCACCAAAGTCATTATAAGGCCCAAAATGTTCAAGTTAAACAATAAACATGGTCAATATGGTGAACCCTATCTCCCTGCCACCACCACCTCCTACTGCGTGGAATCATACCCTCCCTTCAAATTCACCATCAAGTTTTTGGGTTATGCCATCTGCCACTGCTGAAGGATTTCAAGGTAATCTAGTCCATTTCTGAATTCCACAACTTTCTTGTGCTGTTATGGGTAACTAAACCTGGGAACCAAATCAGCGTGATCCAGAATATTCAAGCACCAATTGTCTCCATGTGATGCTGTGGTTTGAAGTTTTCCCCATGCCAGACTTCATCATTCTCTCTCCTCACACCCTCAGCCTATCCCTTTTGCTTCTATTTCCCACTTATTAGCCTACTCACAGGATCGGGAAAAAATAAAGCTTCAAATTAATAAAACAATCTCACATAGTAGCCGAGGGCGATTCCTTTTACAACGGTAAATTTCCACTGTGACTCGTATTAACACAAACTGTAATTAATAAGACGTCATCGTTTTCATAGAGAAGACTTATTATCGGGATCAAGTTTGCACTATATAAAACTTTATAAATAAATGCAAATAAAACAGTTGTGTTTTTTATTGCCGCCTTTCAATATATCTAACCTGCAATATTTTATTTATTTAGGAACAAATGCAATCAAGACGTTGAAATAAAAAATGTGTCATTGCCTTACATTTTTTTTGAAAGCTCTGATTTAATGTCGCTTTTTTTCTTTTGGACAGGCTTCATAAGTAACAATGTTAATGGGGACAACTGTGTAAAATGTTCACTTTTGCAAAAATGAAGCAATTTGGCAACCAGGATAAAAAGTCCTGGACCTCAGTTGAAATGGGCAAAAAGTTTGTAAAGCAATGCAAATATATACAAAACATCTTTTACAGTTTTAGAAAAAAATTAAGTACCTGATGTTGCATGGCTTATGTGCTTTCATAGCAGACACGCTTAAGTCTGATTTCATCTCAAACATATTTTTTGCCTTTTACAATTTACAAAAAGGGGGAAAATGTATTTGATTTCATCCCATATTAGCTTAACATAGCACTAATAAAGCAAATCCATTATGCTCCACTGTGTGCCCAAGAGAAAAGATATGGATGGGACCTAAACCCGTAGCGTGCTACTTGCCGTGAAAAGTGCTTCAATGCATCGTCAGGGTTCGTAGGAACTATATAAATACATTTGCTATTTTCTTATGTAAGAAAAATGTGCATAGAAGTATTACATCAGTGCAAAGCGTGCATAAGCTAGAGCAAGAGAAGACGCTTTTTTATGGAAAATAAGAAAAATACATGTACCAAAAGTTGAAATTCACTTAAATAATATGCATAGTTTCGCCTGCATATTCTCAGCGGGGATGTATGACGTTACAACGCATACTTTTACTCCGCATACCATTACAACGCGGTATTCACAACGCATACCGTTACAACGCATAGCGCTTTGGGGTGCTGGATAGTGGTAAGTATAATTTACTATTCTAACTCCAGTCCCCGTGGACCCTAGGGAAGGTGTTGGATAGTAAATTAAACTTACCTCTTATCCTAGAGCGCCCCCCAGCGCAATGCGTTGTAATGGTATGCGTTGTAATGCCTGCGTTGTAGTGGTAGTGCGTTGTAAAAATTGCGTTGTAACAGGTGCATACCTCTCAGTGGATATCCTTAAAGCTTGACTGGATTTTACTGTTTGGAGGAATCAAAAACTCACCTTCCGCTGCATGTTTCGCCTCGTCTTCTTTTCTTCTTCCCGGATGCTGCCTGCAGCCTGCACCAGAAGCTCGGAGGTGTCAGACTCTGTCAGCCAATCATGACGCTGCAGGGGCAGCATCGTGATTGGTCTGAGCAGCCTGTTTGGCCGCTCAGGCAGTGCCTGGGGAGGCTGGGCATGTTCTCCATGGGGCTGTGCAACACAGCCCCATGGAGAACATGTCAACCATGTAAGACTGTTTGGCCGGCACTAGAGGGCAGATGTAGGGAGGGAGTGCAAGACACTCATGCTCCCTCTGCGTCAGCCAGCACCACACCACCTAGAGTCGCAAAGGAAAATAACATTATAATAACTTCTTGTTATTATCATTTTATTTTATTTTCCGCTAGTCAATGAGCAGTGAGACGATGCTCCTCCACCTTACTGGAGGAGCCGCCACTAATTATAATAAACCTAACACTGTATTTAAATCACACTCATTTTGATCAGCCATTTTAAAAGTTTATCACTTCTGTGATTAAAATGATCATAAACTGTCTTACTTGTGTTTGTGTGCATTCATTTGTCGAGCACTTATAAAAATAACAAATATATGAATCAAGATTAAAATACAACAGACAAGCAATATTTCTTTTCCAGCCATTGATTTCGATTATGAACACAAGCCCTTATTTTTCCCTGAAGTGCTGTAACCTATGCCAACCCAAATGGTTTTTGTAAAACTTTTTGAAGATGGAGAGGTTTGTTTAGAGGTGCTTGAGGAGCAAACCTGTCAACTATAGGGCACAGAGAAATATTAATAGAACTCACATTTCACTTACTTTTATCTGTATGGGCTGAGATCACGTTTATGAAATTCTTGTCTTCCACTTTCCTCTAAAGCACTGCTGTCAGGGAGACTTTCATGCTGCAGTTGTCCTTTTTATTGGTTTCCATCACATTTGACATTGCCAACAATGAACTTTGAAGTAAAAGTTCAGTACTGTGAGTGTCATTGGAAAAGCGCCTCTTCCTCATTTTTCTAAATTAAGTGATGAATTTGTACTCTGTGAAAAGTGCACAGTGGAACGAGGCCAGATATTACTCTGACTATCCTGGCAGGCCTTGTGTGGTGAGTGAGACAGAGAAATCTGTATAGAAATGTCATTCGTTTAAGAGATTTTTAGTGCTAAACACTTAGAAAATGTGAATTGTGAGAGGACAATTACCTCGATTATTAATGTCAAAAGGAGAATGTGACAAGGCATTAAAAATAATTTAAAGGCTTTATATTTTACAATCAATACACCTTGATTATTCATTAAATAATGTTATTTAGTAAAGGTATTAAAAATGCATTGATTTAGTAGCAATGTAATGTGAGTTTATTGGATTTAGATGGGTGTGTCAACTAGTCACCTCAAAATGTCCCACCGTCGGAGGATGGTACGTTTATTGCATAAATGTGTGGTTCACACAACTTGCTTCTACTGAAATAGAACATGTATATTCATTTAGGTGTTTCCATTTTCTACAATTGCACAGTGTGAATGTGGTAAGACTTTGGAGGGTTTGTTTGGCGTCCATTTGAGGCTTTATTGAAATATGCTTCATTTATTTCAGGATACGTCATTAATTATATGATAATCTGCAGCTAGTCTTGGGGGTTCGAGTGGTTTGAGTATTTTTGGAAGAGATAAAGCAAGTCAGGATACAAGACAGTCTAACATTTAATTTTAGGCTTTAACTTCAAATGTTCACGGTATAGTGTCTGAAAGACTACAAAGAATAGCAGGTCTTAACCCACCATTGGGCACGTATACTTTGTTATGTTAAGAATCAAAAGAGTCTTCTAATGCTATTTGAGGCCCTTACACCATATAAGCTGTGCATCTCATGAACCTTAGGTCGGAGGCTTTCCAATTGAGATTGTTGGTTTCACTTCCAACTGCCTTATTACAATTTAGGCGGTTGGAAGTGAAACCGGCTAGTCATTCCTTCTGGAATCCAACAGACTCCAGAAACCAGCCCTTAATCCATATGGATAACATTTTCTGACATGGAAAGCCTGTTGGAAAGTGTGTTTGGGGGCCCTAGCAGGGCACCCTTCTGTTTACGGTCTATGGTTGGGGGCCAAAGGGGCACCCTGAGGTGCTTACCACGCGGTGCAGGGATGAACACTGCCTCCTGCTTTCCTATGTGAGCTTGTGCTACTGCCGGATTACGGCCGTAACTCATGCTCCCATAGGGAAATGTGAGTATGCAACCGTAAGTCCACCCAACATCGAAATAAGCCCCTTAGTGTGAGTCTTTGTAAGACATGCTGAACAAAAACATTAATTGTTGTTACAAAACACAAGGGAACCCAATATGCAATTGGTCAAGGATCTTTGGGTGCGTTACTATTTCTAAAGACAATGATCCCTAGTCAGTCAGATAGAGTGTAAATTAATATAGACCTAATAAGTGCTATATTCTCTGTCCAGCCAGACAGGTTTTTAATATACAATAAACTTATAATACAAAGTAAGTGAAACATTCAAGTGGGACACAACCTGCGTCCTACTGACATAGACATACAAACAACATTGAGGGAGGGGTTCAGGCAAGGAAAACGTTTCTGCTTTTACGTTAGATATAACTAAAACAGACAGAATACTGTGAGCACACCGTTACAAGTTCAACATTGCATTATAGTCAATGTATATGGTGTTCAAATTGTCGACGACGTTTCGATCCCTATTTTAATCTGTGGGATCATCTTCAGGACATTAAAGTGACATGCCTGTAGACAAAATGCTCTAATTACTTAAACCATGGAAAGAATGAAAGAAAAGGAGGAGAAAAAGTGAAAAAACACGAAATTACAAGGGGGCAGATGGAGATCCATACATTTATGTAGAAGGTTCTGTAACACAAGTGATAAAGGACGAATTGGCCGTGTCCATATAGTGTCCGCTGAGTACGTGATAGAGATTTTCAAAGAACAGAGGTGAACCAGAAAAAATGTGACATGCTCTGGTGAAGAGGGAACCAAGTGAATGCGGGGATGGCCGTGTCACAAAACCGGAAAGTAATTTCAAGGTTGGTGCGCACCGCTACGTAGAGTAAGGATCAGGTCAGCCCACAGTGGATGCACTACTGCGGGGAGAAAGTGATAGGTTTCTAATTAGGGCGGGTGGAAAGCATGGTGTACTCGGGTTCCCTTAGCTGTGCATAATGATCGACCGCATGCTTATCCAGAGCCGGTTTCCCGGTGGGTCCAAGGCGAAATAATGAAGGGACTGTCTGGCGTGCCTGATATGCGCCTATAAGTGGAGGAGGGAACTGGTTAAGCCTATAGTCCAGTCATGAGGGGCTGTTCATAACCGCTACGCAAAAGAAGGGTGCTTACCTTTCTTTGCAGGCGTCCTTTCCACAATCCATAATTCACGGTCCCCACAGCCATTGTGCTAAATACAGCCATCTTAAGTAAGCGCCCTTCTTTTGCATAGCCACAAGCAGTGGACAGGAAAATCATCCATGGTGAGTGCTGGAAATAATGTGCCTTTCCTTCCTATGACGTGATAAACATGCCAAACTCTTGAAAGGATTGAGAAATATACAGAGTTGTTGCAAAAAACACATGGAGATAAAAAGTGGTGCAAATACAATTCATGTTTTGAGCCACTCGACTTTACTGCTTTCCACACAGTTTGACTTTATTTACTTGAGAGCCACATCAAAGTAGGAGATTAACCATGCAAATAAATTTTTCATCCAATATGCTACTTTAGATAGAGATTCTCTATGTGCAAATCAGTCTTGGATCCGCCCCCTACTGGAACAATGTAGCCCAGACCACCATGTCATGTCTCTCTCAAGATGGGTGCACAAGCAATCCTAGAATTTGGTTCTCATCAACTAGTTGCAGTTTTGTTGTATTGGGTTCTCCAGGCCTACATACTCCGCAGAATACCCTCTACACCATAAGAACTGTTGGCACGGAAACTAGAAAATGTAAAAGACAAGTTTAGTAAGACCCCATGGGGTGGTGGTACATTCCTACAGCACCCTTCGGTAATGCAAGAAGTATCACCCCGAACATCGGTGCAAGACCTTCTTTTATACAGTTTTACAGTAATAAAAAGGTAGGCGGTACATAGTTACAGAGTTTTAGGTACATATATGGTCATTTTTGGAACACAGCCAACTCATGGGAGGAGCTATAACACCACTGGTCAGTTTGGCGGAACATTCCTAAGTGATGACTGGTCAATCTAAAACTGCGCATGTGTGAGCTTGACCATTACTAAAAATAGCCTGTTGCTGGGCAAACTCGAGTGGTCAGTGGTACAGAGGAAGGACAAAAGGGCATGCTGACCACGAGGCAACCCATTCTCTAAAATGGCCGCCGATACATACAAAATGGCGTCCAACAACTATAGTCAAGATAAGAGGAAAAGCACGTGTAGCAAAGCTTAACGCTAACCCGATCACCGTCACATTACGACAGTTTGAGTCCTGAGTCACACGGTGGACGTTCTTCGGGCTCAGAGAAATAGTTTAGAAAAGTACACATAACGAGACTCATCTATTTACAAAGGAACTTTATTCCAAGTCTCTTAAATTAGGGAGGCTCCTTAAACAGAGTAACTAACAATTTCAATTCAGTGCTCTGGGTTTTGGGGGTCATGCCGATATACGTATTTTGCCTGCAAAGCATGAGTAATAGACATATTTACACTCTGACCAGCTAATGTGCTTCAGCCCTAC
This sequence comes from Lissotriton vulgaris, assembly GCF_964263255.1. Taxonomy (NCBI): domain Eukaryota; kingdom Metazoa; phylum Chordata; class Amphibia; order Caudata; family Salamandridae; genus Lissotriton; species Lissotriton vulgaris. Next base: position 205,007,578 of record NC_141699.1, on the reverse strand, counting down.
ACTGAAGCTGATCGTTTTTTAAACATTGCATTTTTATTGATATAACTACTACATTTACTATTAGAGTTATGTACTGCTTGGAACAGAGGTTATTCTCTTTCTTAGCATAGCTAGTTGATATTTGACACAGGAATAAAAATAGATTTTTCCGGGATAAAAATGTTTAATCAAGTGGATACCAAAAAAGAACACTGGTGTCCTGGTTACAGACTATCTCACTTAGCCATTAAAACTCGTCACCCTCTTAACAATAAACATGTTGATTACTGTCATGTGTAAGGGTTTGTAGGATCGGTGAAAAGATCCTACAGCTTATTAGATCACTGGAATGCTGAGAGCTCCTTTAAGAATATGGAGTAGCATAGAGTCGTTGTTAATTGCCTCCTCCTGAAGTTATGGTCCCAAACCGCAGACAAGGGAGTATATCGAGGGGTGAGGGATGCAGGTAATGCCAGTAAGGCCATTAGCAAACGCTCAGACCCACACCTAAAATAGGGAGGGCTTCGGGAACACGCACAGCCTCTTGTGTGAATGGGCTTCATCCTCCCAAGGTGGTCCCTGTGCCTTTTCTAATTAGGTTGCTGGTTCACAGAGGGCTGTCTGGGCTCTTCCCCTTTTGGTGAAAAGAAGCCCCATCAGCCAAACAAAAGTAAAAGAGCATGTGTTTACATGTTGCTATTTTTCTTTGACTGATTGGGTGTCCCTTTTATAAGCCCAGACAGCCATCTGTGCACTGGCAGCTCACTTAGAAAAGGCAGAGGGGGTGCTGGCAGAGGATGGAGCCATGTTTATTAGGCAAACATTCAGGTGAGAGGCTGCTCTTGCTCCTGCACTGTTCCCTATTGGCCCACGTGACAGGCATTGGCAGCTGGCCAAGCACAGAGTGTTTCATTTGGTGATGGGGCTGCAATGGTAAATAGAGCTAGCAAAAAGAGCATTCTGATTCGCTCAGCACCTCCTAACGTTCTACTACGAGTGCTAATGGTCAGCATTGACCTCCTTCTTCAGCATTTCGGCATTTGCCTTTGAGTGTCTCCCTGTTTAATCTAGAACATTCTACCCTCACTGAGTGGAATGTTCCAGTATTATTATCACCCGTCTGCACCAGCAAGACCGGTTGGAACCCTTCCCCTCGCTCAAGCCTATAAATTAGGGGGAGGGCCTTTTATTGACTCTTATAAGCATTGGCAGCCGGCTATAATAATGCCTGAGTTAATGTGATTGAGTTCAAATAGTCATCTTTTTAAAAAAAAAACACATTGTGCCACTTAGTCGCCTTCTGCTCGAATGCAGAAAAAAATATTAATGCAACTTTGTCATTTAAACATTTTGTTGTTTTAAACATTAAAATAATGGTGCTTTTAATTTAGTGTATCCTTCACATACGTTCAAATTATTTTTAAAATAAATGGCGAATGCTGGAATTGTCAGAAAATGTGTCTCAATGGAAGAGGTTTTTGTCCAGTTAGATTTTTGTTTATTTGCTTGTCTAGAAAAGCTAAATGAGCAAGATATGCAATCTTTTAATAAAAGATATGGCTAGTGTGATAATGCAATCCAAAGTTCATCTTTTGGGAAATGTCTTCCCCGCAAAGATACGCATTTGCACTACAGTGGTGGTGAGTGGGCAGTGGCAGTGTCCACAATCCATTGTGCTTGGCGCTGAGCGTTTTAATAGCGTGTGCGCGCTTTTTATCTTGGACTGTTGTGTGAACAATACTTTTATTTTGTGCTCAAAACAGGCTTACCTGCCTTAGCGGACGCCGGGGCTGTTCTCTCCTCTCCTTCCCGCCCTGGTCCGACGCGGTGACTAGCACCGTTGCGCGGAGGGCGTGGAAGGTCGAGACTGCCACTTCCGGTTTGCGGGGGAGACCGGTTAGCGGTCTAGTTTTCTTGAGGTCACTCGCGCTGGGGCATAAAAGGCACCGGAGGAGCCGGCTCGCGTGGTGGTGAGTGGGCAGTGGCAGTGTCCACAATCCATTGTGCTTGGCGCTGAGCGTTTTAATAGCGTGTGCGCGCTTTTTATCTTGGACTGTTGTGTGAACAATACTTTTATTTTGTGCTCAAAACAGGCTTACCTGCCTTAGCGGACGCCGGGGCTGTTCTCTCCTCTCCTTCCCGCCCTGGTCCGACGCGGTGACTAGCACCGTTGCGCGGAGGGCGTGGAAGGTCGAGACTGCCACTTCCGGTTTGCGGGGGAGACCGGTTAGCGGTCTAGTTTTCTTGAGGTCACTCGCGCTGGGGCATAAAAGGCGGATGTTAACAAGGGAGCGCAGCGGACGAGCGCAGCGGGCGCGTCGAAGGCGCGCCGAAGTGTCGCCAAAGTCGAGCCCGTCTGCACCCGTCCGCGGCCGATTGCGGGCTAGGGCGACAACCCCTGGTCGAAAGATCTACTGGACTAGGGAACAACTCCTTAGTTTCCGCCCCCGCACTGCTTCCTCATGTATGCACGGTATGTTGAGCAGCGACAGGGCATGTCCTCATTGTGGCTTTCGTATGACTACTATGCCTCAGGATACCACGGAGCAGGCATTGGCCTGCGGCCTCCTGAACGTCAGGTCGCTACGTAAACACAGGCTCGATGTGTTCGAGCTGATTACTGATAAAAAACCTGACCTACTGTTTCTAACAGAAACGTGGCTAGATCAGTTTTCCGACTCTGACATCATTGAAGCCACACCGGAGAATTACTCCTGGGTCAGGCAGGATAGGCCTGAGGGGGTGGGAGGGGGGATTGCGATTATTTTTAGGGACACTTTGGGCTGCTGCTTAGAACGCACGCCGATCGTGGAGAGTGAGGCGGGTCTCTTCTCGATTAAAATTAATGGGGCCATGACGCTCAATGGATGTCTGGTATATCGGCCCCCAGGGGCCTGTACTAAGTTTAGGGAGAGCCTGTTAGAAAGCCTCATGCAGGGGTTGAGGATTTTGGTCGGGACATGCTTGCCCTGCAACTGGATCTGAAACTTGAGGCCCCTACGCATCGACTGGGACACCTCCTGGACCCGGTCTATGCTAATTGGGAAGGTGTGGAGGTGTCAGGTGTTGAACCCTTTCCCTGGACCGACCACTTCATGGTGGCATTCTCCATACAGAGTAGAAATACCAACAAAACTAGCCAGGTACCCTCTAACTTTCTTAGGAGGAAGTGGGCTAAATTCTCGGTGGAAGATTTTAACCAAGCCTTAACTAGGGATGGTTTGCCTGGGGGCGAGGACATAGAAACAGCTGTCCTCAACCTGAATCAGCGCATCACGGCAGCGCTTGATCAGACAGCCCCACTCTGCCGCACTACCACAGGTGCTCGGAAAGATCGCTCAGCTCCTTGGTTCAGTGCTGAGCTGAGACTGACAAAGGCAGACTGTAGGCGGGCAGAAAAAGTCTGGAGGGTGTCCTACGACAACAAGGCCAGGGACTTATTCCTGGAAAAAAGGCGCATTCACCATAGGCTGATAAAAAAGTCTAAGGCAGCCTACTTTGCTGAACAAATTCAGGGGGCGGAAAACTCCGCCAAGGAACTTTTTGGCATCTATAAATCCCTGACGTCGGTAAATGCACCTACAGAGCCGGAGAGCTGCTCTACGGAGTCTTGTGACCGGATTGCAGATTACTTCTCCGCCAAAGTAGAGAAGATTTACTCGACCTTCCCTATTCGGCCTACAGGGCTGGACCTAGAGGAAGCAATGGGGGACACAGAGACGGCAGGGCATATTACATATTACACACTATTGCACCCCTCCTCCTGAGGAACTATTAGTGGTGTGCCGCTCTGTTAAATCAGGGTCCCCGTGGGATCCGGTGTCGCCAAAACGCTTGGCAGACAGTCTGGAAGTCTTGGAGCCTTATATAAGGCACATCCTCGACGTATCTTTCGGATCAGGGAAGCTGCCGGACGGATGGAAACAGGCGGTGGTGCTCCCGCTCCGGAAGAAACCCCACTTAGGCTTCGAGGTATTAGAAAATCTGAGGCCCATCTCCCTCCTGCCTTTTCTGTCAAAAGTGGCGGAAAAGGTGGTTAATACCCAAATTATGAAGCACATGGAGGAAAGGGGACTGCTCCATGCGACGCAGTTTGGCTTCAGGCCACGACATTCCACCGAGTCCGCCCTCCTCATGGCGACGGAACATCTGAGAGAGGGCGTGGATGCAGGCCAAACTATGGCTTTGATCTTGTTGGACCTCAGCGCGGCGTTCGACACTGTAGCACATAACATCTTGCTACAGTGTCTGAACAGAGGTGGCATCTCTGGCACCGCGCTGAGATGGATCCAAGACTTCCTCAATGAGAGAAGTTTTCAAGTCAGGCAGGGAGACTGCTACTCAAGGGGGGTGCCTCTGGGCCAAGGCGTGCCGCAGGGCTCGTCATTGAGCCCAACCCTCTTTAATATGTATGTCGCGCCTGTTGCATCGATCGTGGAGAGCCATGGCCTCCAACTGGTCTCCTACGCCGACGACACGCAGCTGGTGATCTCCCTGTCGCAGGCGCCCTGTCTTGCTGCCGATGGCTTCCGTTCGTGCATGAAAGATCTAGCCGAATGGATGGCCAACAATTGTTTGAAGCTGAACGGCAGCAAGACAGAGGTGCTGGTGGTAGGGAGAGCCCAGTCTGCCTGGTCGCCGGCGTGGTGGCCCTCCTGCCTTGGAGCTACCCCAACCCCGTGCCTAGAGGCGCGCAACTTGGGGGTGTGGTTTGACGTTGGGCTCACATTTGGCCCCCAGATTAATCGGGTGGTGGGAGTCTGCTTCGGGATTCTGAAGAAGCTGAGAAAGGTCCTGGACTTACTCCCGCTTGAAGCACGTCAAACCCTGGTTCATGCCCTGGTGACAGCTAGGGCGGACTATGGGAACCTGCTGTACCTGGGGGCTCCAGAAAAAAGCATGGCCCGGCTGCAAGTGCTGCAGAATGCGGCAGCGCGTCTGATTCTCAGACTGCCTAAAAGGGCGCCTTCTAAGGCGGCCCTCCAGCAGCTACACTGGCTCCCGGTGAGGAGAAGAGTGGAGCATAAAGCCCTCTGCACCTGTCATCGCATTTTGAATGGCAGGGCACCCGCCCCTCTGACGAATTTGATCAAAGCGTACATACCAACACGCGCGCTTAGATCAACAGGGGGTGGCCTACTGAGGACTCCAAGAATTAAGAAAGCCCGCATGGGAGGCAGGTCTTTCAGATACTTGGCGGCAACCAACTGGAACAAACTGCCAACGGACCTGCGTTTGGAACCAGATGAGGCTAGATTCCGGGCAAAACTAAAAACTTATCTTTACAGTAAATAATGGCCCGCGTAGTTTTTGTGTTCCCTGTCATCTGCCTATTCCCACTTTCAGCGCGTGGACATGCCGGTGTGCGTAATCGCAGCCCTCAACAAATGTCCCAATAATAATAATAATAATAATAATAATAAGTGTCTTGCAAAAAACATTCGTTGTTATTGAGATCAATGTAATAACACTATTTTTTTATTCATCTACTGATAGTCAGATTAAGGTTCATAAAAAAAATCTTGGCACCGGCATAGTGTGATTTTGTACCAACATTCACACTGTGACAGTGCAAAATCTACATTAGCTGACCACCGGATTAATATCTGCGCCACCTGACTGATGCAGAATACAATTTTTGCACTGACCAGTCAGTGCAAACGTAATTTTTGCACTGTGCATCAGTGCAAACATTGGTGCAAAATTGTTTTGACCTGAAGGAAAGAGATTGTATTATTGAATATCAACGTCCAGAATATGATTGATATCGTGACAGAATAAAATCGGGGGCAGAATATAGAAAGGTAAATTCAAATAGGGAAAGATAGATTTACTATTGCCATTTCTACATCTTAAAGAGATATGTACCGCCTTGATACAGATAAAGTGCTTCAATGCCTCGTCAGGGGTAGTAAGCGCTATATAAATGCAAATACTATACAATACAATATATGTGGAGCTAGGTATAGCAAATCTAGACTTAATTATCTATTGATTTTTTCTTCTCGATAATCTGTCCTCTGTACACCAAGGAAGGGTATGTCAATTGACTTATTCAATGAGCAATTCCCAAAAAGAATCACACTCTGGACTATACGAATGGCCCATATTATCTATCCGCTTGAGAACAAAAAGTAGTCTCTAAAGAAATCAACAGCGAAGCTTACTAGTTTAACACAGTATGCGTTTAATTTGGGACTATGACACGTCATCAGATCAGAATGCGTTGCTGATTCTCATGAGGGCCAAAGAGGAGTTATTTCCTAACTCTGAAGCTGAAAGAGGGGGAATCAGCAGGGGGTGCTCCTGTGTCCATTCTCTTTGAAGCTTGTTCACAGACACCGCATAACTCAAGGCGCAGGGAAGGTGCAAGATCGCCACAGGGGTAAGAACCGAGTGAAGACAAATCTGGCCTTCAATGATTCAGATGCCTGTGATGTCAGGGCGGCGACTGTTCCTCCCTCCATCAGATCTCGCCGCGATAAATCAAACGTGAAGGTGGAATGCTGAAGCCTAAATATTAGATAGTGGATGATGAAAAGAGGCAACTGATCTTTCCCGACCAAGGTGAGGGAGCTGCAAAATTAATCAAACACTTTCTTGCTATGATTTTCTTTTTTATTCCAAGGAAAAAGGCTGGTACAGGCTGAGGGTCAAGCCACAGGCATTGTTTAAAGAAAAAATCAAAAGGAAATATTTAATAAATGAAAAGGAAATACATATTTGAGGGCCACGAAAGATTGCTCACAAAGCTTGGAGTTTTCATAAAAAAAATTACGAAATCTCTTTTCAAAAACTACCTTTGCTCTTGGAGAAAGGAAGGAATGAGAGTGCAGAATACAGGACGTGCACTGCTGCATTGAGAGGTTAAAAAAGCATTTAAGGATGCCTCTCACCCCGAGTGCGTGGAGGGGGCAAAATATGGAGCCCAGAGATCCATGAAGAGAGATCTGCAGTGTTGGTACCCCAAAGTTTTAACTTCGGCAATAAAGATTTTGACACACATATATTTCCTTGAACGCAACTGTTCAGTTTAGTTGCACACTTCCTCACCTGCAGCATGCTCATACAGTTTAAACGTGCTTAACTGCTTTCCGACAAATGTAGCAGTCTACGTGCAGAGGTGCGCATCAGGGGCGTAACAAAACCTAAGGGTGCCCTAGTGCGCACTACATGGAGGGACTCGCCCTCACACTCAGACTGCCGTTCAAGGTAAAGAAGAGATGTGGGTGAGGAAGCCCTCCATGACCAGGGGGCTCTGGAGGAGACCCTCCCCATGACTAGGAATCCTGGGGGAGACCCTCCCCACGGCCTGGACCCCGAGGGAGGCCCTCCCCACGACCAGAAGCCCTGGGGGAGGCCGGCCCCAAGACCAAGAGCCCTTGGGGGCAGTGCTTAATTTGTAAAAAAAGAAGTGCCAGGACTCTAGTCAGCAGGCCACTTTCACTTGCACTACCCTTTGCCTTTGTCAATTACAGTAACAGCATAACTAATAAGTCACTCTCCTACAGGTGTGACAATTCTGACAATTTCATGAACCCAAAGTAAAAATAATGGCTTTAACAGCAGGTATTAGTCATTCTTAATGTATATTGAATACAGTGCTCATCTTTGAATTAAAATAAAGTGCCACTATGTGGCAGACTGTCATAGGTACTGTTGCTGACAATGAAGTGCCGGTGCTGAGGACCAGAAACCACTGGCTCAAATTAAGCACAGTCTGGGGGGATGCCCTTGCCATGACCAGGAGCCCTGGCGGAGGCCCTCCCCTCAGCCAGGAGCCCTGGGGGCAGCCCTCCCCACAACCAGAAGCCCTGAACTCGCCGGCATGGCAAGCGATGCAGGACCTGTATTTTCCAGGCGCTACAAGGCTCACACTGAAAGATGTAACACAAATGTTGGACACCACAAAAAGTATGTCTCCAGCAGGATTATGCTGCCAGAGAACACGTGATAAAGATCGGTAAAAACAATGTATTAACAAAACGGCCCACCACTATCCAAATGTTACCTAAAGGTTTCTAATATTTTTAACCTCTTCGCTGCTGATGACGAGCTGAGCTCGTCATCAGATACGGCACTCTTATGCTGATGACGAGCTGAGCTCGTCATGTAACGCGGGTTTTTGAAAAACGCCGCACACAGCGGGAAAAGCCGCCGCAGCGATGCGGTTAACAGTCAAAGCAAATTCTGCAGTATTAATCAGATAATTTTAACACTGGAGGCTAAGAACTGGGGTCTTGTGTAAACCTGTGTTAATTTAAGGTTCATTAGTCATTCCTAATTTTACTTTGGAATATGTTTGAATCTGGCCATGTGAGGCCTCTGGTATTGTGAATGTTACTACATTTTTTATTTATGTATTTTAACATTTATATTGCGCACCTTATTGTACTACAGAATATTGAGCCCATGAAACCGTGGTACAAGAATATCGAGGACAAAATATCGAATACAACATATCAAAACGTAGGAACATATACAGAAGGTATAAATTCACTACTCCTTTATTTGCATCTTCAAGGTACGTAGATGTTGAGTTAGGTATCGAAAATCTATGCCTACTTATCTTTTGATATTTTATCCTCAATGTTTACCATCCCTGGTATTATGGTTTTAATATTTCTAAATATCAAAGCCAGAATATTGCACCTGTGCACCAAGGGCCGGATCTAAGAAGCATTTTACTGGTCGCAAACAGACCACTAGGCTGCTTTCGACCAGTAAAATGCTTTTTTTGCAGGCAACAACACCATTTTGCAAGTCAGTAACCTATTACCGACTCGCAAAATATGGTTTGCAAGATGCTATTTGGACAGTGGGTGTTAAGGGTGTCTCTTCCTAATAGCAAGTCTCACTGGTATGTAGGAATGTATTATGACCGGGAACGCGGTCACAAAACATTCAAAGTTACCACCAACTTCAAGTTGGTGGTAAGCAATTTGCAAATGGGAAGGTGTCCAAAAGAGGCCCTTCCCCTTTATGCATGGGGACGCCCACATTTTTTTAGAGCAGGCATGTCTGCCCTTCAAAAATGAAAAGAAAACTTTTCATTTTTTTTTCTTTTGAATGCATCCTCTTTTCCCTTAAGGAAAATGGGCTGTATTCAAATACAATTTGCTTAATTTACAAAGCAAACAGAGGCATAGTGGTCTGCTGTCCCCAGCAGGTGAACAATGCTGTTATTCCCTATACCCAATGGGTTGCAAATTGCTACCTGCCTCAGACCTCACACCAATCTAGTGCTAGCGATAGGTGAGGCAGCGCTACAATTCATGTCAAAACTCCCAGAATAAAGTTGATTCTTTAGTCGAGCATCTTGTTTCCTTGCTTAGTAACTGAATGCTATTGTTATGATTTTTGTGTTAATTATTCATGGTTGTTCTGCAGTGACTATGGTTCTCAGAACCATAATCACCTATTCTTGAATTCAGGGAAATACGATTAGTTAACTATTTTTCTTATTTGCTAAAACTCGTTTTTTCAAAGAAATGTAATGCATGCATCAAAGATGGCGGCTTCCACTGGTTCTTTTTGGATGGATGTGATCTACTTCAAGTGCTTGTGAATGCGCATCCGAAAATATTCCTTTGTATTTGAGGCTTCATGCCAAGGATGTTTTCCTGTTTCACAGCATCTTGGTGGGCGCACAAAATGGTTCCTTAAATTTCAATGTTGTAATTGCATGTTATTGTGTGTCAATGCTTCAGATAAAGAGCACAAAAATAAAAGCACAAAACGCGCGTTTTCTAATTTTAGGTGAAAATGAATGTCAGTTTATTTTCTCTTTATTCTTTTTCCAAGTCTCCCTGTGTAACTCATTATGTTGTATGCAAGTTGTCAAGTGGGAATCAGTTTTCTTGTTTCTGTAAAACCCAGGTGTTCATTTGTGATACCTGTAGTACATTTCGATACCATACAGATTGCCTCCTGGTGCTCTGTGCCTAAAGGGCATTTGCTTAAAGGGCATTTGCTCCGCACCTGCTCAAATGAGGCACACAGCCTATGTACTATAGAAATTAAGGTAAAACTCACGTCCATTTGTCATAACTCCAGTGTGGCACATCCATGTTGATATGAGATCTGCATGGTCCACTCATGTTTCCCCCCACGTTTTCTATTGGATAGGGTGAGCACTTGAACAAATATCATATATATGTATAATCAAGCAGGTTTCCTTTCTCATAGGGTACAATTAACAGCCGTTGGGTGTATTCTAAATAAGAGGGTAAGTGGAATATCTCACACATCCACTTTTTATCACTACGTTTGCTCCCAAATGGTAGATGTTCACACTTGGTAAATAAAATAACTTTACAGCTTGTCTAAAGGTACATTCCTCAAAACTCTATTACTAATACAAATGTGCACCTCTAAACAGAAATAAGATCATGGTGATAAAAGGACTTAAACCTTTAACTTTCACAGAATAAGTCACACACCTCAAACACTAGGTCAGAAGTGACTTGCAGAAGGACGGGCAATGATGCACTTACCACTGGTATTTTTTGGTGCTCTTTAAGCTGATCCCCAGGCAGTGACGTAACCGAGGTCCCTGAAGCCTCTGCTGTGAGGGTGGGCCCAGGTGTTTCTTGTTTTGGAGGGGGCCCCGTCATCCTCTGAGCCATGCCATTGCATGCCTTTCAGAATGCAGGCAATGGCAGGGAATAAGAAAGCCACTCTGCTTTCCCGAACAGGCCCCTGCTGCGTTGTTGGGTGGGCCCAACCGTTCAGGTGCCCCCATTGATGAAGGTATGAACACTGGTACTAAATTAACTGGGGTTTAGGTAATGATGTATTTATGATTGTATGTGTATATATGTGTGAAATGCTTTTTATCTGTGTTTATGTTTAAAAAATCCTTTTTCTACAAAAAACAATGAAGAATTATTCCAAACAGGAAGATATAGTGGTATGTGGTTTTTTAATGCATTAGAAATTGGAAATGGGAGAATGTACCATTGATAGGGCAACTTCATGTACCCCATGGTTAGCAGTTAAATATTTATTCCTCCACACTACCATTTTGCATAAAGTGCAATAAGTAGCAGCAAATTACTGTTTCGGCTTACAGTAGGGAGTTAATATTTGTACATGATATGGTTTATTAAGTACGTCATAAAATAAAAACCATTTTGCAAAGCAGATGTAAACAGTACACAACATTACAATATAGTGCATTTTCATAGGGTGGAAATCCTTCAATTATTAATCAAGGCCTAACACTAAAATAGGCGATTAGTTTGAACCAACAACTGCTGTACAACACCATCTTATAAAAAGGGTACCGCTGCATATCAATAACATAAACCATCAAGGCACGCTAACGTCAAGTTAAAATAAAGTGACTCGTGCCCTGGCAGACAGCATGCCCAAGAAGCTAACTGACATAAAGGCATGTTGCAATCTAAAACTACAACTACCACCCCGGAAAAGTTGCCCAAAAGTCTGCTATACAATTTTAGTTCTCTACAACAGAAAAATAATTCCATCAAAGGGGAAAAATCGTCCAAACCACAAAGGAAGCTCTTAAGAAGTTGCTGCGCATTGGCCCTTTTACAGGTCAGCCATGCTGAGGCCAGGAATTTGGAGATACAGATATAAATCTTCTCATCAGTGTCTGACCTAATTATTCTCAAAGCGTGATCAATTTTCCACACGCCAAACAAAAAGCACAAGGGTCTTATCCATTTCTTGCAGGCAAAAACATAGGCTTTGTAAAAGAAGAAAACATTATTTTGTTTTTACTCTTATTGATTGCATGATGGGTATAAAGTGCTGTTGCAATAGTGTGCTCCCCAGCGTATGCGAAAACTATTGATAGGTAGCGTACCATATCTAAAACGTAAACACAACTGCTTTGCTAAAGGGAATGATATCCTATCTAAAAAGGGTTCAAACAAAGAAACATATTTAAAATGCAAAAATCCATCAGAACAACTCCCCTGATACTTTTCCTAATCTCCTCTCCCAAAACAAAAGTTAACATTTTTCTTTTAGTGTAGACCTAGCAATTGTAGATGCAGACTCTGGAATATTTCAAAGAATGGCTAAGTTTAATTTAAGGAGCATTTCCTTGATGTGCCTTAACCAAGGGATCTTTCAAAAAAATTGTAGGGTACATTAAGTCATCTGCCAAAGGGATTCTTCAGGGTGGTGCCAGTTCCATCATGGCTGCTCGGAGCTTAAGCTCTGTGGAAGCCTCATGCTCAACAGCCTAGCGCAGTGTTTCAATCCCCACAAAACCAGCAGAAAGGGCTGGTAATGGCTTTATTCTCGCCAAGCGATCGCTCCACAAGATGGCGCCTGGGATTAAGCGGACTCGTGTTTGGTCGTAGCAAAGCCGACGCCGCGACATCATGAGCGGGCCCCCAGGAAACTACTCCAGACCGCGTGGAAATCGACCTTCTGCTGTCGCGATGAAAATCCAACATTTGGACTCCTGGAACCGGACCCTTACAGCGCTACTCCCGCTCCGACCGCACTCTGAACACCTAAATCCCTGACGCCGAGTCAGTACTCAGGCTCTCAGGGCGGATGATCCAGTTTAAATTGAACTCTTCGTGGTAAGGTAAAATGTATCTAAAATTTACCTCTGATAAGGTAAAATCACCTTTGCGGCAGTTTGAATGATGCTTGAGGTTGCAAGGGAAATTATCGATGCAGCCTGACCCTAAGATGGCGGACGGTCGATGGGATATGGCGAACGCCTTAACCTTCACCAAGGTGAGCGACGGGGCGCTTGGGGAGCAGCATCGCAGTCCCATATGAGAAGTGGCAAGGAGGGGTGACAAATATCAAAAAGAAAGGGGAGGGAGAGGTTTTTTTAGAGCTAGGTCCGCCCTCCTTTATTATGCTTAAACTGAACCCCGAGGTGTCGGGTTAGAGGACCTAGTCATAGTGTAAGGATAGGGCATCTGATCAATGCGATCAGAAATTGCCTCCAGGAAAGAAAAATTTCGGGCTGCGACTTGCGGAAAATACGTAGGAGCACATTAAGTGGAAAACTATGTGTAGTGCAGAAAATGTGGTGGAGTGGGCTACAGTGATTAAAAATACCTTGCCAGTAGGCTAAAATACTTTATTATCGCTCCTAGTTTGGTATGTCTAAAAAGGAGTTCAGTGTAAGATTAACATGTTTCGGGCCTACCCCAAGCTCTTCATCTGGACCACACAGAGACCAGCCCTGCGTATGCCACTTCTAATAAACCTAAATATGGAAATAAGAATTAAATAAAGAAATAAATGCTGCAACTAATAAAGCATGTGTTGGTTATGCACACGATCACAATGTATCACGTAGTAGGTCTGCGAAAATAGAAAAGACATGGTTAGGGGAAAGACCGCCCCCTCTCTCTTGCAGAGTAGGTGGGTACATATATAATGCACATCCATGCTCTAGAGATGCTCCTTAATGGTGCGTGCAGTCGTCCAGCTCAGAACGTGGTGTTAACCTATGTTGGTATAAACATGCTGGGTAAACGTGCGGCATAGTGAATGGTCATAAATTAAACACAAAACATACACATGGTGATTTACAAACAACACACACCAATAGGGCTAGATAGGTTACCCCTTAACAGTAACACACCTTTTTGAGAGCAAAACTGTGCTTCATGGACCACGGGGCGGGGTTTCCCTGAAAGTATTATCTGTAAAAAATGAGGAAAAACGGGGAGGGCTTTGTTAGTGTTGGCGGAGACCCTCGTATTTGAAAAACGGTCTTTCGTCCTGCCGTACCATTCCTGTGGAGGAAAATGTACTAACTTCAGTATGGGAAGCCTCGCATCTGGACAACTGCTTGTCTCCCCGTCGGACTGCATCTTAGCGTGTCGGAGAGGGGACTGAAGAAATGCTTCCTGCTTTGCCCGCATTGAGGTCTTAGGAGACAATACCGCACGCAAAGCAACACAAGATGGCCACCGCTAATTGCAAAGGTGATGGCCATATTGGAAGAATACGCAAGCGTGCTCCGTGTTATCCTTCTTAGAGTAACTAAGTTACTGGATGAAAGAGGTTAATTAAGTGATGTAAGATGCAAAAGAAATAAATAGGTGTATTGTATTTCATAAATACAGATCGGGGAGGAATTAAAAACTCAAAATGGAGAAGGTATACTTTTATATTCACAAGTTCCTTTTAATGGTGGTAAAAAGGAGAATAAACAAATGTGTCATTTCAGAAAGTTTTGTACTGTAAAAGTGAGCACACCTGCTAATGGAGTTACTTATTTATTTATTTATTTAATTTGTATAGCGCGTTATAACCATCGGGGTCTCTAAGCGCTGATTGTCCAGGTTACATAGTGGGGCTTGGCATTTTACTTGATCTTGACAGTGCACCTAGTGGCTCCTTCCATGCTTGCTTAAACAAAACAGTTTTTAACTTTTTTTCTGAAGGCTAACAAATTACATTCCTTCCTTAGTTCCGGGGCCAGTTTGTTCCACAGAGCTGGGAGTGTTTTAGAAAAAGCACGTCCCCCCACCGTGGCCAATTTAAACCGGGATTGGGATAGGAGAGTAGCATCTGATGAGCGCAGAGTCCTGCTCGGCGTATATAGAGATAGGCGGGATTTCAGATATTTTGGTGCATTCCCGTACAGCGCCTTGTGTACTATACACAGTCCTTTGAATACTACTCTCTGCCGAATCGGGAGCCAATGTAGCTCCTGCATCAGAGGGGACGAGTGGGTCGTCCTGGGTTTCTTGTAAATCAGCCTGGCTGCATCGGTCATAACCCCCTGTTGCTTATCCAGCAGCCGCTGGGGTAGCCCTATATACAGAGAGTTTCCATAATCCAGCCTAGCCAGGATTATAGCTGAAACCACATGTTTCAGGGTGGAAAAAGAAAGTAGTGCCGAAATTTTTCTCAGTTGTCGCATCAAGCCAATACAGGTACCCACTACCGTAGTGACTTGTTTTTCCATGGAGAGTTTTTCATCCACGTACAGACCCAGACTTTTAACTGCGGTCGCTGGTTTCGGTGGTGCACCCAGCTCTACAGGCCAGAATTTCTCGTTCCAGGGGTTGCCCTGATGGAAATGGGCAACACTTCCGTCTTGTCCGGGTTAATTTTTAAGGAGTTTTTAGACATCCAATTAACCGTGGCTTTAAGTATATCCTGCAGCCTGGTAGACGCTCCTGGACCTTCCTCCAGCCGAATGATTATCTGGGTATCGTCGGCGTAGTTGTATACTAGGCAGTCCATCCTATTCAGGAGTGCGATCAATGGCTGCAGATAGATGTTGAAGAGTAGGGGTGACAAGGCAGAGCCCTGTGGGACCCCGCAAGTGATGGGCGCGGAGGTGGAAAGCAGGTCCCCCAGCTGTACTCTTTGTGTCCTACCCTGCAGGAATGATGCGAGCCATGCCAGAGCTGTGCCCCTGATACCAAAAGACCTCAACCGCGACAAAAGTTGATCATGACACACGGTATCATATGCCGCGGAGAGATCTAGTAGTACCAGGGCGCTTGGTGTTTTTATATCAGCCCGACTCCTCAATTCATCCAGAATTGATAGCATGACTAGTTCCGTGCTATGGTTAGCACGGAACCCTGCCTGATTGGCCTCCAGGAGGTTGTTGCTCTCTAGATGTTTTGAGAGCGATACCAACACATGCTGCTTGATCACCTTAGCCAAAAAAGGCAACTGGGAGATGGGACGGAAGTTCTTTAAACACTTTGTATCCGAACCAGGTTTTTTTAATAGAGGGATCAGGCGAGCCTCTTTAAAAGCTAGAGGGACCTGTCCTGTGTGGAGAGAAGTGTTCAGTAGGTGCAAGACTTCTTCCTCGATGCCTGGTAGTGCCAGCTTGAATACTTCAGGCGGGCATGGATCCACCAATGAACCGGATTTGACTCGGTCCGTGATCATGAATAATTCCTGCTTTACAATTGAGGGGAACTCAGCTAACGGAATGAGAACCGGCGGAACTGTGTAATCAGGTGGGCAAGGACAATTGAGGGGTATAGTTGCAGCGATTTCTCCCAGAATATCGGAGATCTTACTCACAAAGAAGTCCTGGAACCTCTGGCAATCCTGCTGGGTGAACTCGGTACTTTGCTCTTTGTTTGTCCTGAGCTCTGTCAGAACCCGAAAGATTTCCTTCTGTGGATTCCTAGCTGCAGCTATTCTTTCCTCAAAGAAGACCGCCTTCCTGGTTTGGATGGCTAATTTGTAGGTCGCCAGGGAAGACATGTAGTCTTTCTTGGCAGTGGCGTCATACTCTTTCTGCCATGCACGTTCTTTCCTCCTTACCCCACGTTTCATGTCACGTAGGGAGTCATTATACCAAGGGGCCCCAGCTCCCCTATCCACCTTCTTCACCCTACGAAGTGGTGCTACCAGCTCAATGGCTCTCCCCAATTTATGGTGGAGATGTCCACAAAGGGCATCAACGTTGGCGTTCTGCTCCTTTATTGATGGAGACTGTTCTAGGAAGGACATCATTTTCTTCCCATCAAGGTTTCTCCATTTCCGAGCCATTTTCCAACCTTCCCCCAACCTGGGCGTATGGCCATTCAAAAGAATTTTACTTCTTATTAAAGAATGATCAGACCAGGGACATGGCAGAATCTCTGTAGTGCCCTGGACTGGCATAGTGGTCCAGATTAAGTCAAGCATATGTCCCTTCTCATGTGTCGGTCCATTCACCTGCTGAGTGAAATCCAAGGAGGAAATTGCCTCCTCAATTTGTTTGAAAGGGTGAACGTTATCAAGGGGTGGTATTGGATCACATTAGCAGATCCTATATATTTTTATATTCATAGGTTCCTTCTAGTGGTGGTAAAAAGGAATTGACCAAATGTGTTGTTTCCGAAATTTTGTACTATAAAAATGAGCACACCTGCTAATGGAGTTATGTGAACGTTATCAAGGGGTGGTATTGGATCATATTAGCAGATCCGGTGGTTTGCCGCAGCACAGATGGTTTGCCACGTGATTTTCTAAAAGGTGAACAAGGTACCCTCTAACTGTGAGCGTAACAGTGACCATTGTAGCCGCAGGCCAATAGGCATTATGTCAGCTATATGGTAACTCTGTAACAACGTTTTATTTTTGGGCACATATATTCATGTGGATCATACTCCTGAGTTCTGACGGCTCATGGCTATAGTGTGTGTCATTCAGTATTAGCAGAACTGGCCTCAGGGGATGTCGTCATTCAGGCCCTGGGTGTGTGTACGTAATTTGAACACCCAGCGTTGTTCTTTTTCATGTAACTGTTTCTCAAGGTTTTCCTTGCTTTTAATGTGTTCCAGTACCACCCACCTCATATCGTTAGGGGTGTGTTGTTTCTCGAGGAAATGGGTTGTCATTCTCGCAGTTGTACATTTACAGCGTATGTTACTTCGGTGTTCCACTATCCTGGTGCTGACTTTCCTAGTTGCATGAGCTCATGATTGGGTACACTATCCCTGTCGTGTTGCAGTTCGTGAAATTCCTCAATTCCCATGTGGTGTTGTTATTCAGATTTAATAATCTGGTGGCTGAGGTGAGGTGACAGACGCTACAGTTACTACATGGGTAGTGTCCTAGGGGTATTGGGTGTAGTCTCCGAACCATCCCCTCTTCTTCTGGGGCTGCATTGGGGCATGTGTGTACCAGGTAGTTTTTCAGGTTTTTGCACCTCCTGTGGCTGAACATGAGTGTGGGTATGTTCAGGCCGCCACTATTAAGGGTACGCCAGAGTTTTCTGACTATCTTTGTCACTTTGTCGGATGCAACATTAAAGGTGGTGATGAAGATCGGTCTCTTAGTCCCGGTGGTGTTCCTTGCGTTATGCTCTAACAGGGCTTCTCTATGGTTATTAGAGGCCCTCTTTTTGGCTTTTGACACCAGATGTTTGGGGTAATTTCGCCACATCAGTTTTTTACTCAAATCTTTGGCCTGTGAGTTATAGTCTTGTTTGTCGGTGCAGTTTCTCCTTAGGCGCAAGAATTGCCCGAATGGGAGGTTGTCTTTTAAATGCCTGGGATGGAAGCTGTCATAAATGCGAAGGCAGTTCCTGGCTGTTGGTTTAAAATGGGTTGTGGTAGCTAGTGATCCCTGCCGTGCAAGTATATTGAGATCAAGGAAGACAAGGTGTGGCCTGCTCATTGTGAAGGTGAATTTCAGGTAGGGATCTTGCTGGTTTAGCCAGTCTACAAAGTTAGTTGCTTCTGTCTCAGTGCCCTCTCAGATGAGTAGTACATTGTCTATGTACCCCAAACACAGTTGGACTTGTTGTATGTGGGGTTTGTCATTGTTTAGTATCTTGTGTTTCTCAAGGTGGTGCACATAGAGGCTGGCTACGCTAGGCGCAAAAGTGCTTCCCATACTAGTACCATGTTGTTGACGATACAGGTTTTCTTCGAACCTGAAGAAATTCTCAGTTAGTGCCAGTATACAGCATTCTAGGACTACATGTCTCGGGTGCGGTAGGTCTAATCATTCTCAAACAATACCTCCTCTAGGATTTCAAGGTTTTCTTTATGTGGGAGGCTAGTATTAAGCATTGGCGGAAAATTTGTTCCGTCTGCGGAATTTGTGGTATTTTGGCAATTTCGCGGTCCACGAATCGGGCAAATTTGCTAGTTGGCGAATTTTTTTTTGCTTGGTCGCGCTTCAAAAATAAACTCTTGCGTGCGCGGCATTGACTTACCGTGATTCTGAGTTCGCCAAGTTGTTTTCCTCCCTGTTTGCGTGCGCTACGCCATTTTGGATCTGGCTGCGTGATCTCACAAGACTTTTCGACCGCGAGTACATCATGGAGTCCTGCCATCTTGCACTGCGAGACTTTGAGAATGCGAATACGTCATAAGGGCCCGCGATAACGCATCGCGAGAGTAAACAATTGCGAATACGTAGATGCGACGCGCAGCTGACATCCGGCGGGATATTTGAACAGCTCGCTTTCCTGAAGTCGCAAAAATTGCAATTCTGTACAAGAAATCTATCGCTGGCAGCATAACCCTTCTGAAAATGATGATTTGGATCAGAATAACTCCTCAGATTGACATTTGGCTGCACTTTTTTGTGCAAGGAGTACATTTTTGGGGGGGTGGGAGGAAGGAAGTGTCCCAGAGTCTCCAACTTCCTGTTCCTGTCCAGCAGGCTCCTCTCAGTGCTTTGTCCATGTTCTGGTCACTTTTCATTTGGATCTGGAGCTGGAAGGATTACTCTTTGTGGCTGCTGCTGGATATTTGTATTTGAGGACTTTTTGTTTGGATCATTTTTGGATTTGGGATTTTACAAGTAAGTTGGTGTTGTTTGTTTGGGGGCATTGCAGTTGCTGCAACTACAATTGATAAACTTTTTCACAACTTTAAAAAATATATATATTGTGGGTAGCCACAGTATCCAGTAGGCCTAGGGTTAGTCATGGGTGCATGATACAACTGTTTCTGTGAGTTTTGTTGAACGTAAACATCATTTACTGCCTGGATGGGATGGAATTGAATAGCTCACTGGTATATGTGGAAGTTTTTTTTTATTTTGGGGTGCGTGTTAAAGCCACACTAGCCAGTAGGCCCAAGGGTAGTCAGTGGTGCATGGACCAAGTCTTTCTGTGGAGTCTCTTGAATTTAAACATCATTTAGGGCATGGATGGCATTGGATTGGGGTGATTTTTCTGTGTATTTCGATTTTTTGGGTGTTGTTGGGGCCTGGTCCAGGGCCTGGCCATGTGGGTGGGGTCCATTATGAGGCCTGGTCCAGGGCCTGGCCATGTGGATGGGGGCCATTTTGATGCCTGGTCCAGGGCCTGGCCATGTGGGTGGAGGTCTAGGGGCTATTTGAAGCCCGGCAGTGTGCTTTGTGCCATAGACCTGCACCCAGACTGCCTTGCTTTCATCCATTATGCCCAGGGGTACTCAATGGTGCATGGACACAGTCTTTCTGTGGGGTCTCTTGAATTTAAACATCATTTAGATCATGGATGGCATTGGATTGGGGTGATTTTTGTGTGTATTTCGATTTTTTGGGTGTTGTTGGGGCCTGGTCCAGGGCCTGACCATGTGGGTGGGGGCCATTTTAAGGCTTGGTCCAGGGCCTGGCCATGTGGGTGGGGGCCATTTTGATGCCTGGTTCAGGGCCTGGCCATGTGGGTGGGGGCCATTTTGATGCCTGGTCCAGGGCCTGGCCATGTGCGTGGGAGTCTAGGGGCCATTTTGAAGCCAGGCAGTGTGCTTTGATCCATAGGCCTGCACCCAGTCTGCCTTGCTTTCATCCATTACAGTAGTGCATGGACCAAGTCTTTCTGTGGGGTCTCTTGAAAGTAAACATAATTTAGGGCATGGATGGCATTGGATTGGGGTGATTTTTCAGTGTTTTTCGATTTTTTCGGTGTTGTTGGGGCCTGGTCCAGGGCCTGGCCATGTGGGTGGGAGCCATTATGAGGCCTGGTCCAGGGCCTGTCCATGTGGATGGGGGCCATTTTGATGCCTGGTCCAGGGCCTGGACATGTGGGTGGAGGTCTAGGGGCAATTTTGAAGCCAGGCAGTGTGCTTTGTGCCATAGACCTGCACCCAGACTGCCTTGCTTTCATCCATTATGCCCAGGGGTACTCAGTGGTGCATGGACACAGTCTTTCTGTTGGGTCTCTTGAATTTAAACATCATTTAGGGCATGGATGGCATTGGATTGGGGTGATTTTTGTGTGTATTCCGATTTTTTGGGTGTTGCTGGGGCCTGGTCCAGGGCCTGGCCATGTGGGTGGGGGCCATTTTGAGGCCTGGTCCAAGGCCTGGCTATGTGGGTGGGGGCCATGTTGATGCCTGGTTCAGGGCCTGGCCATGTGGGTGGGGGTCTAGGGGCCATTTTGATGGCAGGCAGTGTGCTTTGTGCAATAGGCCTGCACCCAGTCTGCCTTGCTTTCATCCATTACAGTGGTGCATGGACCAAGTCTTTCTGTGGGGTCTCTTGAAAGTAAACATCATTTGGGGGATGGATGGCATTGGATTGGGGTGATTTTTCTGTGTATTACGATTTTTTGGGTGTTGTTGGGGCCTGGTCCAGGGCCTGGCCATGTGGGGGGGGGGCATTTTGAGGCCTGGTCCAGGGCATGGCCATGTGGGTGGGGGTCTAGGGGCCATTTTGAAGCCAGGCAGTGTGCTTTGTGCCATAGTGAAGGACTGGGTTCTGTAGGACCCAGCGGTGCCAGGGCACAACACCTGAAACCTTCGTGGGTAACCTGCTCCGGCGTACGAATCACAGAGACATGGGACACTTCCTTCGACGTCAAAGATTCAAGGTTTATTTACTGCAGGGAACACAGTAGTCACGACAAGCAACACACGTGCAACTTGGGGAGACTGCTTCAAATTGGTTCTGTAGATCGCTCCTTTTATACAGTTTTTACCCATAAGACAACATGGTACACAAAAGTTTACAACCCGGTTCCCACCATCATCCCCCAGAGGGGTCGCTTTGGTCACTTTGAAACACATGAGGTCCGGATCATAAGTGCGGAAACATTTGGCGGTTCCCAACTGTAAAAACCCATCTTCCCAACATTAGTGCATTCCAATCGGTAATAAACAGATCGAAATAGGAACAAGGACAGGTGCAGAGGAAGACGGAGACAGTGGGGAGATCGGAAAGGGTGTAAAAGGGGAGGTATCGGGAAACACGAGATACGAGCATCAAAGGGACGTGCCTAATGAGATGCACGGCTGAGACAATAAGTCCGTGCGGCAAGATGAGCTTTGAGCGGCGCCATCTGCCTTACAGTAACATCCCCCTCGTCATAAAGACACTTACAAAGAACATGTGTCTTCCGCAAATATCTTGGGAGTCCCAGGGTCGCGAAGCGGACATCGTTCGTTCGCTGGCCACTTGAGGGCAAGAGACAAAATGGATGCCATATCTAAGATGGAACCCGTGGGTACAGATGAAAAACCCACGTAACAAACGAATGGTTTAAGCTAGCACAGCAGGACTGCGCACACTTACTAAACTCGTCATTTGCGGTTCATAGATACCAGACTCGACCATATTCGTGCGAGTCAAAAACACCAATTATAATTGTCACGGAACCTCAGACGCTCCTTTTGCCCTCATGTAGGCAAGCACTAGTCGGAATCATATTCGATATTCATCAGACCATTGAGATGTTGCTGTAGCATAGCTCTGTCCAATCGAGTCCCCTTGGTAACAGGTGGTTGTCTCATACACGTTGTAGCACAGAGGCCACATAAGGCAGGACCACACTGCACACAAAGGCAACACGTGAACAGGAACACCACAACAACCCCGATGATCATCAGAATCTACCAACCCCAAGTCGACATCAGGCCCCAAAACCATCCAAGTAGCGTCCAATCCCCTACATCCACGTGTATGGATTCGGAGATCTTATGTAACCTCGAGATGGCTTGATAGACAGTCGGAGCATTATCTGGAATAAAAATGCAGCAGCTCGAATGGATCACCTTACATACCCCACCTCGATCTGCTAGGATGACATCTAAAACCATACGGTTTTGCAACGTCATAAGCCTCTCCGCCTGAAGTTCAGTGGTGATATTACCAAGGGCACTGGCAGTAATATTAGCTGTCGATTCTACCACTCGAGTCAACTGTCTCAGGTTCCTGCTATTAGCCATAGGTCCCCAAAACGGGAGGAAACCCTTGAAAAAGTCTCCTGCCTCTTGACCGGCAGTATCCTCTTCGCTAATTACGCCTCTCACAATTCTAGTCTTGTGATAATCGGCATCTACAGTGAACGTCGGAGGCAACAGATTCGCAATGAAACATGAGCCCATGAAGTCAGCGGGCAACCATGCATATGCACGATCATAGCAGATAAAATATGTACCCTTGGCAGCCAGGAACACAGGGGACGAGAACATTGGCAGAATGTAATTTTCAGTGCAAGCACTTGCTCCAAGTCGGGCTTGCGATCTTCGGCCACGACCCATAAGACAAAAATTACCAGTGTGGGGTACGACCCATATTGGAGGCGAGCTTTTAAGCTGCTTTTCGCTAGTGAACGCACTATATTCACCTCTACTTAGGACCCTATAGGCTTGTACCTCTTCTTCGGGAATAAGCGAGGGATCATAGATATCGCTATCTAAATCCTCTATTGCTATCGACAAAGGTTTCTGATACGAGGTAGGACCAGAGTAGGGGGAACGTGGTTCTCGAATGGGGTGGAAACCCAGTGCGCTTCGAAACATTGTTTGAAATGCTCGAGCGGACCCTTGGGAACTATACGGTAACACCAGATATGGAATTCCCTTATCCGTAGTATGTGGCATCAACCCACACACCCAACAATTAGTAGTGTTAACCACTAACTGATGCTGATGAAGGAGCTGAATAAAGGAATTATTGCGGAATTCTACACGTCTAGCCTGCTCGTGTTCCGGTAACATATGAAAGGAATGAGGAGAAACGGTAGAGGTAAGATTAGGGTCAGAAGTAGGAGTAGGTGTAGCAGAAGGTATGAAGTAAGACATCATGTAATACACCCCACCCGCCAAAAGTGCAGAAGCAGTCAAAAACAATACAAACAGTTGGAATATGAAACATTTGGTACGACTGAGTTGTTGCAGCTTGAATCGATGAACCTGGGCTCCCTCCAAATCATTCAGCTTCGAGAATGCCATTCCCTACGACCGTCCGCAACGTTTCTTGACGCACTTCGTTCTGTGTAGCAATAGTCAATCCCTAGGAGTTCCCAGGAACCGACGGCCTTTAACCTAGTGTCAAGACCTACTATCCAGAAGGAAGTACGCGCGCGGCCCTACGGCCTTCAATGCACAATACGTATATATGCAAAAACAAAGTCTCTCAGCTGTAAAGGCAAAAAGTATATGGAATGAAGCTCAATATAAATACATACAAAAATATTTATAATAATACAAATGTTCAGAACTGATCACGAAAAACGGGATAATGCAGTCGTCAATACAACAAGGCAGGATCTTTTATTAGTTCTTAGTGCGAGATCGCAAAAAGTATCGGGTTTTCCCAGGACGTGTCTGCTCGTTGAACAAAGGATCCGTTGAAGAGACAGCGTCCTGCTGATCAGTTGAGTGTTCCGGTCTTGAGTCTTTCGATGATAATTGTTCAACAGAGCCTTTCTGCTGCGCTGAGGATTCTCCAACGGGCTGCGCGTCACTGAAGGGCACAAACGCCGGCAATGTTTCTGTTTCCGTTGACGCAATGCCTCTCCTTACCCACGGGTCAGCCGGCAAAGGGATGGGGACTCGTTTAGTGTGGGTGGCATGCACCCAATTCTTACGTCCCTCGAGACGAACGGCAGTCCTCGTGGCCAGGAGCACTTGATAGGGTCCGGTGAACCTCGGGTCTAGGTTATTTTTGCGTGAAAAATTTCTCGTCACCACCCAGTCTCCGGGCTGGAGCTGGTGGCCTGGACCCTCCGTCTGCGTCGGCAATGCGTCGTAAACCTGTTGGTGAATTAACCTCAGTTTAGCAGTCAAGTCATGTAGATAATCGATCAACATTGGGTACTCAAGATCAGAAAACATTCCTGGCCTAGGAACCCCCCACACATTCGCAGGACGGCCGAACACTATTTCATAGGGACTAAGCCCTACTCGGGAGTGTACAGTCGCCCTAGTTGACAGTAATGCTAAAGGTAAAGCGTCAGGCCACGAAAGACCAGTCGTAGCCTGAATCTTCGCTAGCTTTAGTTTAAGGGTGCCGTTGTACCCTTCAACCAAACCAGCTGACTGGGGATGATTGGCGCTATGGAATTTCTGATTAATTCCAAGGCCCTTACACACACTCTTCATCACACTACCCACAAACTCACTTCCGTTATCTGACCACACGACTCTAGGCATTCCATACCGAGGAAAATATTCCTTCAGTAGGATTTTCGCAGTAGACAAAGCAGTATTGTCTTTGAGGGGATAAGCCTCAATCCATCGGGAGAATGCACAAACCACAACTAAAACGTATTTCAGGTTGTTGCATCTCTCCATATGGATGAAGTCCAATTGGATCACCTCAAAGGGATATGAAGGGGGAGCAAAACTGCCAGGAGGAGTTGGGGTTCCTTTGCCAGGATTGTACATCATACACACCATACAATTCTTCACCAAACGTTCAGCACATTTCGTGATACCATCATTCTTCCACACAGGAGACAGCAACTTACAAATACCTTTCGCGCTAATATGTGCTAACCCATGTGCCATTGTCACAACGGCCAGCACATATGCATCGGGCAACAACCATCTTTTCTGATCCGACAAATCAATCCAACAACCATTCGCATCCAACTTTCCTGTACTTTCTTTCCACTTCGCCTTTTCAGTCTTGGTGGCCTCATTCTGTATTTCTTTCACACTTTCGATAGTGTCCTCACACATACTCGATTCTGTAGGCCACCTAACCGAACTCGTCACATACATTCGAGTGCTAAGGTTCCGGGCAGTCTCCTTAGCAATCTCGTCTGCAAACGCATTACCACGACCAACATCATCCGTCACTTTACGATGCGCACTACATTTAATAATCGCTACTTGCTTAGGCAACGTCAATGCATCCAAAAGATCATTCACCAACTGGCCATGCTGAATCTTCGTACCCTGCGACGTCAAGAAACCTCTCTCTCTCCACAATCATCCAAAACTGTGTGCGACGCCAAAGGCGTATTGGCTGTCGGTAAACACATTCACACGTTTCCCTTTCGCTAACACACATGCTCTAGTAAGAGCAATCAATTCTGCAGCTTGGGCAGAATTCTGATTCAACCTTGCAGTCTCAACAACAGTATTCAACGTTACAACAGCATAAGCAGTAGTCACATCACCATTCGGCAACTTAAAACATGACCCATCCACATACAAAGTACCATCCGGGTCTTCCAATGGGGTGTTTTTAAGGTCCACTCGACCTTTTGTTTCCTCTTCAGTCCTCAAGTAGCAATCATGTTCTGCTACTTCATCTGACTCTGCGCTAATTGGTAACAAAGTTGCCGGGTTCAGAACATTACAACGTTTTATCTGAATATGACTTGCCAGCAACGTCAACTCGTACCCAGACAACCTCGCACTCGTCAAGTGCTGAGTTTTCGTACGATTCAAAAGAGTATCGACTGCATGCGGAACCATCACCGTAAGCATATTATCCATGACCAATCCTGCTGATTGTCGGATGGAGACCGCAGCTGCCGCAGTTGCTCTCAAACAACTCGGCAATGCTCTAGCTACTGGGTCCAAGGTCGAGGAAAAATATGCACATGGACGTTGCTTACCACCAAAAGGTTGCGTTAAGACACTCAAAGCACAACCTTCTCTCTCGTGAACATATAATGTAAACGGCTTACTGTAGTCAGGGGTACCCAACACAGGAGCCGAACACAATGAATCACGTAATTCAGAAAAACTTCTCTGACATTCTTCCGTCCATGGTAAAGGAGTTGAAACATCCTTGCACGTAAGAGCCACCAATGGTTTCGCTAGCAATGAAAAATTAGGAATCCATTGCCTACAGTACGACGTGATACCTAGAAAGGCACGCACATCTCTTTGGGTTGTTGGCACAGCCATTCGTGCAATCGCTGCAATTCTCTCTGGGGTCAACCTCCTTCCCTCCTTTGACAATAAGTGACCTAGATAGGTTACTTCTTGACAACAATATTGGAGTTTAGTAGGTGACACCTTGTGATTCAACACACAGAGATGTTGCAGCAACGACACCGTAGCAATTTTGCAAATGTCCTGAGTATCGGCAGCTACCAATAAGTCGTCGACGTATTGGATTAAGGCCGCACCAACCGGCAACCGAAACGCATCCAGTTGACTCTTCAAGGCTTGACTGTAAATCGATGGACTTTCACAGTAGCCCTGAGGAGCGCGTTTGAACCGGAAGCTGCGTCCACCGAGAGAGAAACCGAAAAGGTCTCTGCTCTCTTCGGCAATCGGGATGCTGAAAAACGCATTTTTCAAGTCAATCACCGAAAACCACGATGCTGAAGCCGGAATCAGAGTCAGTAGCGCCGTGATGTCAGGCACAACAGGGAATTGAGGAACCACAATTTTATTCACTTCCCGTAAATCGATAACAAAACGATAAACAGGTGGTTTCGAAGGATCAGTACGTTTAAGAATAGGCAGCACAGGGCTGTTGCACACGTTTCCCCGTGTCTCTTCAATAACATCTTTCTCGATCAGATCATAAATGATCGCTAACAACGCTCGTTCACCATCAAGAGAGATACGATACTGGGGAATACGTGGCAAACGCACATTAGATTTCAACTGGACAACATAAGGGGAGATATCAAGTAGGCCCACGTCATTCGGACCCGTTGCCCACAAAGACGCAGGAAGAGAACTCAATTCCGGTGGGAGCTCGTCGAGGGACAAGTACATGGGAGAGACAACCCTTTCTCCTAACGTAAGCTTTACACCCGCAGGAGAACAATACAAAGTTGCGTACAAACGTTTAAGCAAATCCAGGCCCAAAAGATTTTCACCACAACCTGTGGTTAGAATCAATGGAGCTTCTAGCTCACGTGGCCCAATTTTAAGGGGCAAAGGGCGTGAAACTGGATTGGTAACGGGGGCGCCAGAGAATCCAACGGAAACATTTGTTAAGCCAGACAAAGGTGCGCCAGGGAGTTTCGAATGCTGAATAGAACTTTTCGCTGCACCAGTGTCCAACAGAAAAGGCTCAACGACGCCCGATGTAGCAACTGCGACGTAAGGCCCTCTCTGATCGACCGGAACTGATACCACTCCCTCTCCTTGTCTTCGGCTGTCCTAGTAATTACTGTCGTCAGTTCCCTGATCGACGTAATAGTCGTCTACATTATACTGCGCAGATCGTCCTTGCGATGATCCACGTTGATCGAAACAATTATTATTATTAGAGGAGTTATCAGAACGGTCGTTCTGAGTACCACGACCTTTACCACGTGATGCCTGCTGCGAACCACCACGACCTCCTCTAGATGAGTTACCACTATTACGTTCATTCAAAACAGGGCAATTGAATTTAATGTGTCCCTCCTGTCTACAATAAGCACATTGATTGTACCCTAACGATGATCTTTGGGAGGAGGAATCGTTACGCGGCTGCGATCGATTCGATTGCGGCTGCAATCTATTCTGCTGGGGTGCATTCTGATTCGAACGCGGAGGATACGCTTGTTGCAACAACACTTTAGTTTTTAGCTCTTTCGTCTTTTTATCAGCACGGTCGTTCTCTTCTTTCTCTCTATTCTCATAATATTGTGCTGTAGCCAATATCTGAGCCGAAGTAGAAACGGCCCACGCACTTTCTGAATTCTTTAATTTATTGCTCAAATCGGGCAATAAGTTTGAAACAAATTTATCCACAAACAATCGCTGACCACCCTCGGTACCCATATCCTGTCCACTATGGTCAATGAATGCTTCCTCGAACCTCGTAAAGAAGTCGGAAACACTCTCATCTTTCTTTTGCTTGCAAGCTGACAATTTGTCCCAATTTACCTTCATGGCTGGCATAAGAGTTTTCATTAATGTTATAATTCTCTGAGGAAGGGCAGTAATCATCTGCTCAGGTTTAGCCCACCAGTTTGTAAACCATCCGCCGCCACAATGGCAGCCCAATCACCACCTAACTCAGTCGGATGGTTTTCCTGCCTAATCTTAGCCCAAATAGGTTGTGGTACGACATTGCCGAACAACATATCGATATCGGCAAGATTCATAATTGTAGCGTCTACAAGCTGCGATAATTCTTTATAATAACCTGTAGGATTTTTGCGAGGGTCAGGCAAAGATTGCTTCACCTGCAACACTTCCGAGCGTTTCCATGGGAGGTGTATCCACACTCTCTGCAAATGTGGCGGTACAATAGGAATAGCAGTAGCATCGCCTGGCATCCACACTGGTGGAACTTCCCGCATAGGGTATTGGCCAGACTCGTCTGGTTGTTTTTCAATATCCTCAACAAACAATGCATGAGGTATCGGAGCGGGGCGAAGAGATAGCAACCGCTCAATAGCACGTCGAACATTAGTATCCACTATCAGTCCGTTCGAGAACTGAAGCTGAAGATCAGACAAAGCGGCCAGCACCTCGTCAGGTGCATCAGCCGATATCTGATCGCGAAGGAACTTACACATTTCATCAAACACGTATCTTTGGGTTGGTATATTGAACTGACAAAACGTTTCGAAAACAACACGGGGTGGATTTCTAAGAGGGTTTACCATCCAACCCATCGCCATATTATATAGCGCAACGCGTTCTCTGTTTCCAGGAAGCTGACTACGTCTCTGAGGACCATCGGAGCTAGTGGACCCATGAATAGGCCCAATCGAATGAAAGAAACTAGCAGCAAGAGGAGAATTGCGAGAACGAGTAGAGGGAGAAGTATAGGACACAGGACTAACAAGTGAAGGAGTAGAAACAGTAGCAACAGCAGGAGTCAACAAAACAGGAGCAGCAGCGGGAGCAGGAGTATGTGGAAGCGGAGGAGCAGTAGGGATAGAAACAGGCAAAGGGGCAGGAACAGTCGGAAGAGCAGGTACAGGTTGAGGAACAGGCTGAGGAACAGGCACAGGAAGAATAGGTGGAAGAATAGGTACGGCAGGAACCACAGGAGCTGCAGCTGCGGTACCCTGTACGTACGGAGGTGGCGACTTCATGAGATAAGACATTAAAGGATCCTCAACTGGCTCTTCCTTCTTTTCCGACTCCGTAGGCAGAGCGGGATAACATTTATCTACAGTCATACGCTGTAATCTATCAAATACTTCCTTATCCTTAACCTCCTTATCACGCTGAAATTGCTCTGCTTTCTTTACTATAGTAGCAACATTATCTCGCTGATTACGTTTATTCTGTCTGATTTCTTTCTGTCGGGCTTCCTTGCGCCACAACCGAAAGGCATCAAACATGGCCGGCCTTGACTTTCGTTCGAACAATTTAATCTCTAGATTATCTAAGATCGGGGCCTCGAAGCTACCATGAGGTGGCCAACGAAGGTCGCCGTCCTTCTTCGTATATTTAATCCAATAATCATTAAAGGTAATTGGACCTAGTCCATGTTTACTATATAGTTCATACGTGGGAGTTCCAACCGGAGGTATCGGACACGAGTCCTCCAGTCGGGAATCCGTACCACAAGGTCTGAAACAACTAAGCAAAGTACTACTGATGGAGCAAGGATTTGCACGTGAAGCGCCTTGCCCCGTGCAAGAACCTCGCCAAATGTATAACATTACTAAAAATCATTATTGTCGTGTATTTCACGTTTTTCCAAAACACACGGGTGTCCCCGGATGCTTGCCTGTATGTCCTTTCCATATTAACGAAGCTTGCGCTAAGGAAAATGGCTGCTTCGCTGAAATTCAGTCTGCGCATGCGTCGGTCATACCCATGTGATGTGACGCACTCGCATTCTGGAGGGAGTTCTGTGCACATGCGCATTGTTGCTAAAATGGCCGCTTGACTCTCACCACGCTCTCTGCTATTGCTGCTGCTTCAGCCTATCTGTCCTTTCGCACTAAAACAGTAACGCTATAGTCATTATAAAATAAGGGATGTTTAGAATTTCATCATGGTATACAGTGTGATCATTCTGGATGTGATATTAATTTGTTTTCGCTTACTTTTCATGTACCGCGTCTTTGTGGGCTGGGGCATACATGAGCAACGCCATGCTGAGGCTCCTCTGAACCCCGTCACGTGACTGGGGAAATTCCTAACTGCGCAGAAGCTGAAACCAGCCAGCTGGCTCCTGAAGCCCGATGCGCCTGGGAACCCGTCCTGAAGATGCAGTCTTGCACCTTGAACTATTATACACTGTTGCTATATGCTGTACACTTGTATTGTATTGTGTATTCCTATGCCTGGGAACGTGAACCCAAGGGGCGGGTGTCCAAAACTGAATATTGATGATGAGAAAGCCGAACTCTAGGAGGTGGTAATGACCGCACCACCTCTCTTGACCAATCATAATATGGGAAACTGTCACTTGCAACATTAGTGGGTGGTCTGAGGGTCCCCAGAACTGTATAATTACTCTAGTTTAGCTCATGGAAATTGTCCGACTTGTCCGAGTAGCAGACCTGTCACTGACCCTACGATCTCAATAGGTGTCCAAACTGAAAGTGCTGCGGAGCACTTTGTCCATATTTTCCACAAGCTCCTAAGGGGTGGAAATTCCTAAGTGCTGGCGAAGCACTTTGCTGGGAGATTCGAAAATCCAATCGGGGTTTCTGGCGGATTACTTGCAGAAAGGGGTAACGCAGGCGTTGCTGGCCGAAGCTGTGGGTGTTGGTCGTTCCCTGGGAGGCCCAGTCCTTTGACCCGAACCTGAGGGGTATCCTGTCCTGATCTGCCCGTGGGGTGTACCTGTTCGCACTCTGGTGTGCCTTTCTGTGGGTCCTTGTCCCCGTCTTCCCAACTGACCCGTGGCCAGGGTTGGTCTCAAATCTGAATTAGGTAAATATTGTATGTGGGTTTGTGTATTCTTTGTATCTTGTTTTCTCTCTCTCTTCTCTCTTTCGTATGATCTATTAAAGCACTATTACCTGTGATATTGTTCTATTGCCATTGCTGATTTAGTTTGTTCCTTCTTTCTCCCCCTTCCATTAAGAGCTCATTGTGTTTATCATAAATAATAGTATGTTCCCGTTTTTCCCTTTCCTTTAGTTGATTGCAGTGAACTTAGAAAGAATAAGTTAAGAATTAAGTACATGTTTAGGTCCCAATCATATACCTCGTGTCCTAGTATAACGTTGCAGTGATTAGTTCTGGTTTCAAACCCTACCTCTAGTCTTCCCATATATCTTAATGGTCGTGATTTTCTTTGTGCAAAGTTACCTTTTGATGTTGATATTAATGTTTGACATAGCGTTCTGCATATCACTTATTGTCTTGGCATCTTCCTTTTGAACTTTATATAAAGAGTCAAAACTTCATCAGGTGTCTGTGGTCATTTTACAGAAAGTGGATAAAATATATGGAAGTAAAGAAATGTTTTAAGGTCCTGTCTACTATTTTCCCTTTTAGCTCCAGGTCCATCGAAAGTTTGTGCCTGTGGTAAGTTAGGTGCATGGTAAGCAGAGGAAATTCTGAACCATTTAATTACTCATAGGAGCGTGCCAGGATTTCACCCGGTTCACGAGAATCACTGATTGAAAACTAAAAAGGCACGCCGGGGCCCAGTGCGTGTAAGAAATTGGTGACCCGGGTGAACTGCGCGCTCTATCAGTAATTTTCTGGCAGCCAGAGGATGGTTTGGACTAGTTAGATTAGGTAGACAGGGAACAAACCGTGAAAATTAATGCGCTGCTGACTTTTACTATATTGTTGGAAATTTTTTGAAATGTTTTACATTTTTATATATAAATGTATATGATTTTACATTGCTGCTATAAATGTTGAATTAACCCAGAAATTGTTTGTGAATGTTCAGTGTAGTCCGAATCCCCGGGGAAGTATTTTAGCTAACGGTGAGCAGAATCCGGTTAGCTGTTGAAGTCACTAGGGTCTGAAACATTAGTGCAGGGTTAAATGAATAACTGGAAGCACTAATTAGGATCTTTGTTATATCTGAATAATTGATAGCTACGAGTCCGGTATAAAACTTTCATTGCGATATCACCTAGTAAGGGTCGCATACGGAAGGAGTAGTAGGGTCTCCGAGGCTTGTCTGGTAAGTAAAATAGTTCACTGGTGAAATCCCGGCTCAGTACATATCCCTGACGACAGTGGATGAGTCGGAAGAATAACGGGTTCTATATTACTCGAGTGTGAGGATAGGCAAAGAAGTCTACCCGGAGTGAATGAGAAGTAGACAGAAGTGGTTTACTTGCAGTGAGAGGAAGTCTTTCTATCTTTTTAGAACACTCAGACATAGTGGCAGACGTTGTGTGTTGGTAACTAAGTTTTTCAATCGCACTTTAGGAAAAGTTAAAAGTTTCCGTTACCTTGTGAAGGAGGGAGTCAGCCGGAGAGCTGCTCTGACGTCACTCCGTGCCGCGCTGGTATTGGTCAAGACAGCGGGCGTGTAGTGAAGCTGAATTTGTGAAGGAGGGGTGAGTGCCGCAGAGTGAGACTCTGTCTCGCGAAAAGGCCGCGCACCCATTTGGCTAAGAGTTTGTATTCTCTGACCTGATTGGGTAGTGAGAAATAGAAGTCGCGCTAGCATTGGAAGCACAAAAGTAAACAAAATTAATCAAGCCGAGTTCGAAGAGAGTCCCGAAGATTATATGTGGTATCCAGATTTTATACCAAATCCAAAGTACCTAGGATTTTATAAGGATCAGCTTATGCGAGGTAGACCACACATGATGTACGGAATAAAGAGGAAAATGTCTTTTTCTGACAAAATAAAGAATTTTTTCAAAGCCGACAAACCCATTAGAACGAGGGAGGGTGTGCTCATTCCCCCACCAAATACCCCTGCTTCTTTCATGATGTTTGATAAAGGGTATCATACTTGTGTCTGGTTAGAAAATTGGGCAAAATATACAGTAGACGACGGAGTTCTAGCATTCCCTGTTGAAGGTACTTTTAATGGTCGGATCCTGTTTAACCTAAGGACCCGCATGAATGAATTGCACCCTAGACCTAGGTTGACCCAGTACGAAGCTCTGGAGGAATGGGAGATTGAGGCTGCAGAGCGAGATAAACCCAGGATGGATAAGGGAGTGAGTAAATGGTATCCTAAGCTTCCAACACCAACTAAAGAACAGAAAATGAAACAGTGGAGGCAGTCTATGATAACTGAAGGGCTGTTCCCGATGATGGGGGTGGTTGAGGAAAGGAAAGGAAAATGCAAGGAAAAGACCCATCACCTAGCTCCTATGGGGGACTTGGATGATGACCACTTGGAAGATTTACTAATGAAAAATCCACCTCCCTATGATGCAGACTCCGAGCCTATGCCCTCTCGAAATCCCTTTGCAAAGTATCCCAGAAGTAGGAGGGATAGTGATACGGATGGAACCGGGACAGACAGTAAAACCAGTGAAAAGGACGGGTTTTGCAGACCCAAACCTACAGTTCCGAATTATCAGCCGTTCGGAGAAGATCCTCCGCGGCTGGTCACTCCGACCGCTCCGAATATCTATCCGTCCCTAGTACCCCAGGTATTGCATGACAAATCTACTGGAAAGGTATTGGGAGAAAAAGAGAGAGAGGTCCTGACTAAACAGCGAGATGA
The DNA here is from genome assembly GCF_964263255.1 of Lissotriton vulgaris. NCBI lineage: Eukaryota > Metazoa > Chordata > Amphibia > Caudata > Salamandridae > Lissotriton > Lissotriton vulgaris. Next base: position 204,973,468 of record NC_141699.1, on the reverse strand, counting down.
ATTAATTCGAACCATTACCCAAATGCAGCCCCATCCTGATTCCTTGACTATTCCAGTAACAATTGGTCCAGCTATTCCTCTGTATAAAAATGACATGACCGGTCCCCAGCCTCCTGTTTTCCCCTCGATGCTGCCTACTTCTAGCATTTTGACGTCGAAAAAGGAGATATTCATAGATGAAGATCAAGAGAGTGAGTGTGAATCGGGGAGTTTGATGGATCTGCCCATAAGGGAATCAAGGGCCAGCATAATAGGGACTAGAAGTCAACCCAGGCCAAAGGAGGTGGGAATTGAAAGTGCAACGGGAATTAGGAGTGCTACTTTAGTTTCCCCTGAAGAACTAGATAGATGGACAAAAGAGCTAGAGAAGGAGGCCACTCCCCAACCTAAAACATTGGAAATATATAAATTGAGAATAGAAATAGAAGAAATGATGGCTGGGAACGTAGGAGTTGAGCGCCTAAGCTCGTATAACGAAGAAGAGTTGCTGTTTATCAGTAAATATCTGACCCGGAATGCTAGGTCGCTCCATGAAAGGATAATGGATACAGCGGAAGAAATGGGAATAGATGTTAGTCGCTCCAAAATCCTTCAGAAACCTTACCGAGTGGATTTTTCAGACAAAGACTTAGAAAGCCTGAATGTAATGGGAAAACAGATCCAAGTCAAAGAATTGTTGAAACTCCTGCAGAAGTGGGGCGAGGTGGGGAAGTGGAGAACCAGGTGGGCAAAGAAAAAGGAAAGCAGCAGGGCTGGGTCAGTGACTTCGGAACTCCTATTAAAGGAAGTAACACCAGCCGAAAAATTGTGCCCCATGAGGGAGGTCCCGGGAGGAAAATATGTCCATGTCCCTTGGTCCCGACAGGATATTGTGTCATTTACAAATGACTTCCCGAAATTACGGGAGAAGCCTGTTGATTGGTACAGGCAGGTAGAGCGCTTCATAAAAGTTCAGAAATGTCTGCTGAAAGACTTGGATGGGTTTTTCGACATTGTGGTCCCTGTAGATCTGTGGACCGACTGTAAAATTGAAATTGATTGGCCCAGTGAGGAATTTCCCAGAGATGAGAAAACAGGTGCGCCTGCACCTGAAGTAATGAGGAAGTATGAACAAGTCATACAATATCTCAAGAAAAAGGTTCCCGCAAAGGAAACAGACTGGACCCGAATAGATAGAACCACCCAAGAACGTGATGAAACTGTTCACTCCTACTATGAAAGGTTACTACAAGTGTTTAAAACATACAGCGGTATCGACAATGTGGACCTAAAAGACATGACACATTTCAGTTACAGGTTTGTGCTAGGATTAAGGCCTGAAATTTCCCAATGGATTAGGGACAATAAAATCAGTTGGCAGGGAGAACCAATAGATGCTGTCCTGAAATATGCAAAGTATTGTGAAGATGAAATCGAAAACAAAAGAAAGGCCCTCAAAGAGAAAGTTATGTGGGCACAGGTGAAATTAGCCGAGCAGCAAGAAAAGCAGTTAAGTAGATTAACTTCTGATAATAATGCTCAGAATACCACTGCTGGGGGAGGAGGGAAGCCCCGCACTAAAATGAGTAGAGAAGAAGCCATGAAGAAATTCCCGTGCCATGGGTGCGGCCAGATAGGGCATTGGAGAGACGAGTGTCCACACCTGCAGGCCGGTAATGCCCCTGTAAATGGTTTAAATCCACAGGTGCCGAAAGAGGGGACGAGAAGGAACCAGCAACAGGTAAAGCTACCCCCAGTGCCTCGCGCTCCTAGACAGAATTTTAAGAATCAGGGTCAGCAGAATGAAAGGGCGGAAGTATGGGAAGTTGAGAGTGAAAGAAACGCAGTCATTCCACAGTATTTGCTAAATGATACGTTCCTTTGTGAAAATCAAGATTGACGGGGCCTGAGAGGGGAGGATGAGGAGTGTGTGCTTGGCGCCTCCTTACCGGTAGACCAGACTGGACCATACATTGAAGGAAAGGTTGAAGGAAAAGATGTCACCTTTCTGTTGGACACTGGTGCTACCAGATCTACTGTGAGAACAGTGGATGTTCCTAACCTACCCCTCTCGGGAGAAGCAATCCAAGTAGTGGGAGTCTCAAATCAAATAATAAGTACCCCAGTAACTGAACCCATGGAAATTTCTATAGGGAATTTCAAGGAAATGCACAGATTCGTGGTCTGTGATTCCAGTCCTGTAAACCTGCTAGGACGTGATTTGTTGTGCAAGATGCGTTGTACCATCTATTGCACACCAAATGGTGTCGAAATTCAGACCCCCGATGAAGATGGCCTATACAAACTGATGTTAGTTAGACAAGATGCTGATATAAAGACTTTGACAATTGAAGATTTACCTGAAGAGCTCCAATTAAGAGTAGTACCAGAAGTGTGGGATTTCACAGGAAAAGATGTAGGCCTGATGGCAAATGTGGACCCAGTTAAAATAGCCATAAAAACGAATGCTATATACCCCAAAACCAGACAGTATAAGATGAGTGCAGAAGTGAAAGCAGGAGTGGCGACTGAAATTACCCGGCTGCTTGAAGCCGAAATCATAGAAGAAGTGATGAGCAGCCCCTGTAACTCGCCTATCATTGGGATCAAAAAGCCTAGTGGAAAGTACAGGGTAGTGCAAGATCTGCGCAAGGTAAACCGAATTGTCGTACCTTGCTGTCCTATTGTACCCAACCCTGCAGTCATTCTCTACCAGATTCCCTGGAATGCAGAATGGTTCACTGTCATTGATCTGTGCCACGCATTCTTCTCCATCCCATTGCATCCAGAAAGCAAATTCCTTTTCAGTTTTGAATTCGACAGCCATATCTATGTCTGGAATCGTGTCCCTCAGGGGTACACCGAGAGTCCCTCGATTTTCAATCAGATACTGAAAAAGTGCCTTGAATCCCTAGTGCTACCAAAAGAGTCTGTTCTGGTGCAGTACATAGATGACCTGTTAGTGGCATCTAAAACCCAAACTGACTGTGTCACTGACACCATTGCCTTGTTGAATCACCTAGGAAAGGGAGGACATAAAGTGTCGCCTGACAAATTACAGTTTTGTAAAAACTCAGTGAAGTATCTGGGGCACCAGATAGAAAAAGGAATCAGGAAAGTAACTACTGAAAGAATCAAAATAATTAGAGCAATGGAACTGCCCAAAACTCAGAAAGAAGTGAGAATGTTTCTAGGAGTTGTGGGTTACTGTAGACAATGGATTGTAGGGTTTGCTGCACTGGCCAGGCCCCTGATAAACATGACCAAGAAAGGAATAGAAGACCCCGTCAGCTGGGACAGTGAAAGCATGAATGCGTGGGTAACATTGAGAAATTGCCTATGTACCGCTCCTGCATTAGGTATGCCGGACTACTCTAAATCTTTTGAACTGTTCTGTGACACCAGAGAAAATTGTGCTCTTTCAGTTCTGACTCAGGAGCACGGTTTAGTTAGACGCCCAGTGGCCTACTTTTCGGCCACCCTAGATCCAGTGGCTGCTGGACTACCGGGGTGTCTGAAGGCAGTTGCTGCTACTTGTGTCAGCCTGGAACAGAGTGAGAACATTGTCATGGGACATCACGTCACTGTATATGTTCCTCATTCTGTTGTAATCCTGCTAACTAGAACCAAGACCCAGTACCTCACACCTAGTCGGCTGACTAAGTATGAAAGAATCCTGATTGGTGCTGAAAACGTCACCATCTCCCGGTGCAATGTCCTAAACCCAGCAACACTGTTACCTGTCCCCCTAGATGTAGAATCAGAAGAAGAAGGGGACCATAATTGCGTTGATCTGACTGAGTTCAGTACAAAGCCCCGTCCAGACATTCGTGAAATAGCATTGCTTGATGGGGATGTGACCATGTTCGTGGATGGCTCATGTTTAAGACATGAGAATGGGGGCCTGAGTGCTGCCTATGCTGTGGTTACATTGACAGAGACCATAGAGGCATCATACCTAAGCGCGGTGAAATCTGCACAGGTGGCAGAGCTCATCGCGTTAACTAGAGCCTGTAAGAGGGGGAAGAACAAAAGAATAACTGTATACACCGACAGCCAGTATTGTTACGGGGTTGTTCATGACTTCGGCCAGTTGTGGTTGCAAAGAGAATTCATGACTTCCTCCGGCACCCCTATCAGAAATGGAAAAGTGGTGCATAACCTACTGGAAGCTATCCAATTGCCCAAAGAATTGGCTGTGGTCAAGTGTGCGGCTCACAGGTCAGGAAATGATGATGTGACCGCCGGTAATAGATACGCTGACCAAATGGCACAGTTTTGTGCCCGACATCACATGTCTCTCCAAATTGCATTGTGGAGTGGAAACAGCTGCCAACTTATGTTGTTTGAGAATGTGTCAACGTGGGAAGAACTAAAGGAGTTGCAACAGGCTACAGACAGGCAAGAAAAAGGAAGGTGGGCAGCAAATGAATGCGAATTGAGAGAGGATGGTGTGGTGGTAAACTCGGCTGGGGTGCCTGTACTGCCTGATAGCTTGGTGGACCCCATGGTCAGAATGATACATGAACCAACACATATGGGAAGAGACGCTATGTGTCGGGTGTTTGAACAGGTGTTCTGTAACTCAAGGTTCAGGAACCAGGCGGAGAGGTTTTGCCAGAGGTGCCTAGTGTGTCAGCAATTTAATGCAGGCAAGAAGACTGTAGTAAAACAGAGTACCATTGGGAAGGCAGTAGGTCCCTTTGTAAGAATGCAGGCAGACTTTGTAACCATGCCAAATTGCAAGGGATATAGATACATCCTAGTCATAGTTTGTCTGTTCTCCAGGTGGGTGGAGGCTTACCCAGCAAAGAAAATTGATGCCTTAACTACAGCTAAGCTATTGCTTAGGGAATTGATACCTAGGTATGGAATCCCAGAGACTATCGAAACGGACCAAGGTGGGCATTTTGCCAACGATGTGCTAGAAGAACTCTGTAAAGCATTCAAAATGAAGAAAAGAATACATTGTGCCTACCATCCAGAAGCTTCTGGAGTAGTGGAGCAAATAAACGGCACCCTGAAGTCCAGGTTGGGAAAAATGTGTGATTCCACAAAAATGAACTGGATAGAGGCTTTACCCCTTGTGCTGATGAGTTTGAGAAGTATCCCGAACCGAAAGACTGGCCTGAGTCCCCATGAAGTGTTGATGGGAAGAGTGATGCGGCAGGCATGGGTACCCGGACACAAACTGCTAAGCATTTCTGATGATATGGTGCTAGAATACTGCAAGCAGCTGGGTGACCAAGTGCGTTCTCTCTCTCAGCAGATTGGAGAGACAGAAGACGAGTGGCCAAAGACTCCAGCTCACAACTTGCGACCAGGAGATTGGGTGGCATTAAAGAAACACACCCGGAGCAGTTGCCTGAAACCCAGGTGGGGAAAGCCACGACAAGTGATCCTCGTCACCACCACTGCTGTAAAGTGTGCTGGTGTACCGAAGTGGATCCACGCCAGCCACACGAAGCGGGTAGCTGGAGAAGACGCGACTGTAGCTGAAGGCAGCTCAGCTGAGGAAGCTTCCGAAGAGGAGAGTCCAGAACTAGCTGACATCGAACTGCCGAGCACCAGTCGAGACGTTGAATGGTATCCCGCCGACGACCCGGTTCATGATCCAATACGAACCAGGAAGTATTCCTATTTAGACAGTGAGTGGGATAGTCCAGGTGAGCTAGAAATAGACGAAGCAGATCAGGTCCGCGAGAATCACATCACACCTGATCAGGAAGTAGGCCAAGTAGGGTCAGATCAAGGCATCGAGACTCCTCCTGGAACCCCGGAGTCTGGAAAGGGACAAATAGTAATTAGAGCTGACGTTCATGCAGAAGAAAACGAAGAGATCGAAGCGCATGAACAGGAACAGATAGAAATAGATCAATGTGCTCAGACATCTGAAATAAAATCAACTAAACAGAAAAAGAAAGTGCGGTTTGAATCTGAGCAGGGTCAGACTAGGGACCAGGCAGAAGAGATAGATGAAAGACCTGGAACTAGCCAGTCAGGTAGGGAAACAGAAGTGCCAAAACAAAAAGTAAAAAGAGTGCACGAAGAAGGGCAAGTTTCCTCAACTACTGGGAGGAAAGGAGGCAGAAGTGCACCTCGATACGTAAAAAGGCTGAGGCTCAGACTAAAGACAGCCGCAGACAGCGACAAAGACCGAAAAAGGGCTCAAAGTGAAAGAAGGACAGCCCAAGGAAAATCGCTGAGAAAGAGCGACAGAATAAAGAAACAGAGCAAACAGTATCGAAGCCCTGAGTGGACTTACTATGTGTTGGAAGAAATAGACGAACCACACCACAGTGGCAACAGTGAAGACGAGTCCATTGCTGATCGGAGCTCTGACGAAGACCCTCCTTGAGAGAGCCCAGAAGTGAACCTTTGGTACAAGGAAACAAAGAGGGGTAGCGAAAGCCACCTGTAAGCTAAAATGTCTGATCCGAGTGTCTCTGGGAGATCCAGATGTGGGTGTCTAAAAACTTGCTGTAAAGTATGCTTATGTAGCGTAGCTGTGCTAATAGTTATATGGATAGGACTAACAATCTTCTTACCATTTATGATAAGTAAGAATCCTAACCTTTCCCCTACTGAACCTGAGGCAGTAGATGTAGGGGCTGCCCCGACTGCAGAAACACCACGAAGCTTAGAAAGACGCGACAAGCTAGTAGGCTTGACACACACACGACCTAAATTAGAAGCATCAGATGAGGATGGACTACATTTTCACAAAATGAAAAACAGGACACATCTAAATGTCTTTGCTAACTTGTTAGTGCATTACGTAGAAGCTATGGAAATAGAAGACTGCTATGTCTGCATGAAGCTACCTACCTCAGTAGCTGAAGGGGTGACATATCATCACCTACCGTTAACCTATGGAATTTCCTGTAGTATTTTAGCTAGCTTGTTCTATAGAAGCACCTTGCAATATTATTATTCAAATGATGACGTAGTTTTTTCTGAACTTCCTGTTAGAAAACACTTGAACCGTGTACATACTACAAGTGACGTGACCCGTTATATGGGAGAATATTTTCTGACTATAGGTAATATAGATTTAAATGAGGCAAGAGAATCTAATCTGACCTGTTCTCTGCAAGAGCAGGAAAAGATGTTCATAAAGATGGCAGACAGAAGAAGAGAAAAGTTTCAAAAGAAAGCAAATGACGAGAAAGATAGAGTCCCTAGGTGGGCTGAACACATGGATAACACCTCGCAAGGCGAAGCTAATCCTGCCTTGTTGCTGGATTTTGAACGAAAAGGGAAACTTTGTATCCATAGGGAAAAGACAGAGTACTATAACAATGAATTCATCGGTTCCAGCGAGTGTGAACATAATTACAAGGTAATTGGAGGTTGGGGTTTCAAAAATGGGTCAGAACCTGTGTTTCCCGGAATATATTATATATGTGGGAACAAGGCGTATTTCAAATTGCCGGATCACTGGTATGGAAGCTGCTACTTTGGCATTGTTTTCCCGAAAATATACCATGTGAACAATGCAGCTGGAAGCGATGAAGAAACTAATGGCTTAGTGCGTAGTAAGCGCGAAAGTGTAGGTGAAGTTATAGGTGATATTTTCAGTGCACTGATACCTGGAATGGGGGTAGTTCTGAACACCCATAGAATCTGCAAATTGTCTACAGTAGTGGACCGGTTATCAACGGACACTGCTGCTGGATTCCTGCTGGTCAATACTGAAATGGTTGCGATCAGATCAATGGTTTTACAAAACCGTCTTGCCCTTGACACCCTATTAGCAAAAGAGGGCGGAGTCTGTAGAATGCTGAAAGCGCAACATTGTTGCACTTACATTCCTGACAAAAGTATCGAATTAAAGCAATATGTGAAGAACATAACTAATTTGGAAAAGGAACTCAAACCATTGGAGGTTGACAGTGCCTGGACAAGACTGACTGGAGGTCTCTCCTCTATAGGTAGTTGGTTTGCTAACCTAGGTAGAAACCTGTTGTGGAAAATAGTGATGCCAATAATTGTGATAGGTGTAATTATATTGATTATTTTTATCTGCTGCAAATGTCAGAAGTGCAAAAGGAAATACACAGTAAATCAGAGAGGGGTGAAAAGAAATATTGATGAACTGGAATTAGAAGAGGTGAAGAATTCCATCTATAAAAAGGCGAAAAATCACCACTCTCATAGAGAAGCTGAAAGAAAACTGAACAATAAATTTATTGAAATTGACATGAGTGATGTGGATGAATGAGAAAAAGTTGGCATCTGTTTCCATTATGTAGTGATGATAGTAAATATCATCAAAGAGGGGATTGATGGAGCAAGGATTTGCACGTGAAGCGCCTTGCCCCGTGCAAGAACCTCGCCAAATGTATAACATTACTAAAAATCATTATTGTCGTGTATTTCACGTTTTTCCAAAACACACGGGTGTCCCCGGATGCTTGCCTGTATGTCCTTTCCATATTAACGAAGCTTGCGCTAAGGAAAATGGCTGCTTCGCTGAAATTCAGTCTGCGCATGCGTCGGTCATACCCATGTGATGTGACGCACTCGCATTCTGGAGGGAGTTCTGTGCACATGCGCATTGTTGCTAAAATGGCCGCTTGACTCTCACCACGCTCTCTGCTATTGCTGCTGCTTCAGCTTATCTGTCCTTTCGCACTAAAACAGTAACGCTATAGTCATTATAAAATAAGGGATGTTTAGAATTTCATCATGGTATACAGTGTGATCATTCTGGATGTGATATTAATTTGTTTTCGCTTACTTTTCATGTACCGCGTCTTTGTGGGCTGGGGCATACATGAGCAACGCCATGCTGAGGCTCCTCTGAACCCCGTCACGTGACTGGGGAAATTCCTAACTGCGCAGAAGCTGAAACCAGCCAGCTGGCTCCTGAAGCCCGATGCGCCTGGGAACCCGTCCTGAAGATGCAGTCTTGCACCTTGAACTATTATACACTGTTGCTATATGCTGTACACTTGTATTGTATTGTGTATTCCTATGCCTGGGAACGTGAACCCAAGGGGCGGGTGTCCAAAACTGAATATTGATGATGAGAAAGCCGAACTCTAGGAGGTGGTAATGACCGCACCACCTCTCTTGACCAATCATAATATGGGAAACTGTCACTTGCAACATTAGTGGGTGGTCTGAGGGTCCCCAGAACTGTATAATTACTCTAGTTTAGCTCATGGAAATTGTCCGACTTGTCCGAGTAGCAGACCTGTCACTGACCCTACGATCTCAATAGGTGTCCAAACTGAAAGTGCTGCGGAGCACTTTGTCCATATTTTCCACAAGCTCCTAAGGGGTGGAAATTCCTAAGTGCTGGCGAAGCACTTTGCTGGGAGATTCGAAAATCCAATCGGGGTTTCTGGCGGATTACTTGCAGAAAGGGGTAACGCAGGCGTTGCTGGCCGAAGCTGTGGGTGTTGGTCGTTCCCTGGGAGGCCCAGTCCTTTGACCCGAACCTGAGGGGTATCCTGTCCTGATCTGCCCGTGGGGTGTACCTGTTCGCACTCTGGTGTGCCTTTCTGTGGGTCCTTGTCCCCGTCTTCCCAACTGACCCGTGGCCAGGGTTGGTCTCAAATCTGAATTAGGTAAATATTGTATGTGGGTTTGTGTATTCTTTGTATCTTGTTTTCTCTCTCTCTTCTCTCTTTCGTATGATCTATTAAAGCACTATTACCTGTGATATTGTTCTATTGCCATTGCTGATTTAGTTTGTTCCTTCTTTCTCCCCCTTCCATTAAGAGCTCATTGTGTTTATCATAAATAATAGTATGTTCCCGTTTTTCCCTTTCCTTTAGTTGATTGCAGTGAACTTAGAAAGAATAAGTTAAGAATTAAGTACATGTTTAGGTCCCAATCATATACCTCGTGTCCTAGTATAACGTTGCAGTGATTAGTTCTGGTTTCAAACCCTACCTCTAGTCTTCCCATATATCTTAATGGTCGTGATTTTCTTTGTGCAAAGTTACCTTTTGATGTTGATATTAATGTTTGACATAGCGTTCTGCATATCACTTATTGTCTTGGCATCTTCCTTTTGAACTTTATATAAAGAGTCAAAACTTCATCAGGTGTCTGTGGTCATTTTACAGAAAGTGGATAAAATATATGGAAGTAAAGAAATGTTTTAAGGTCCTGTCTACTATTTTCCCTTTTAGCTCCAGGTCCATCGAAAGTTTGTGCCTGTGGTAAGTTAGGTGCATGGTAAGCAGAGGAAATTCTGAACCATTTAATTACTCATAGGAGCGTGCCAGGATTTCACCCGGTTCACGAGAATCACTGATTGAAAACTAAAAAGGCACGCCGGGGCCCAGTGCGTGTAAGAAATTGGTGACCCGGGTGAACTGCGCGCTCTATCACTACGACCAGGCATCTTGCACACTAGCCGAGTTTCACAAACTTCAAGGGTTACGGGATTTACCAAGTCCCAGCAACGAACAAAACCCTCGGTTTTTGGCGGCTGCAGTCGTCAAATAACACAACAACAAAACGCTAGCAAAGTGTCATCGACAAAAACACTCACACAGCGTTAACAACAAAAACACTCGCTAAAGTGTCAACAGCTAAGAACTCTGGGAGTGACCCACAAATACTTAACTCAAGGATCAATGGTGTCTCCAGGAAGGCCCGTCTATCGTCTCGCTATACCAAGGTCCACGCCAAGCGCCAAAACAGGTCTACAGTCAGGGCAGCAGTCCGTCGCAGCCGTCAGGAGGCGGGAATCTTCGCGGGAAAAGTCTTCGGGCCACTTATTTCGACAACAAGATCGATGAAGCGGAGTGCACCTTCCCTCGGAGATTTCACACGAAGTTCCTCACGATCGTCGGGCTTGGACCGGTACCACTGATGCAGCCCCACGTTGGGCGCCAACTGAAGGACTGGGTTCTGTAGGACCCAGCGGTGCCAGGGCACAACACCTGAAACCTTCGTGGGTAACCTGCTCCGGCGTACGAATCACAGAGACACGGGACACTTCCTTCAACGTCAAAGATTCAAGGTTTATTTACTGCAGGGAACACAGTAGTCACGACAAGCAACACACGTGCAACTTGGGGAGACTGCTTCAAATTGGTTCTGTAGATCGCTCCTTTTATACAGTTTTTACCCATAAGACAACATGGTACACAAACGTTTACAACCCGGTTCCCACCATCATCCCCCAGAGGGGTCGCTTTGGTCACTTTGAAACACATGAGGTCCGGATCATAAGTGCGGAAACATTTGGCGGTTCCCAACTGTAAAAACCCATCTTCCCAACATTAGTGCATTCCAATCGGTAATAAACAGATCGAAATAGGAACAAGGACAGGTGCAGAGGAAGACGGAGACAGTGGGGAGATCGGAAAGGGTGTAAAAGGGGAGGTATCGGGAAACACGAGATACGAGCATCAAAGGGACGTGCCTAATGAGATGCACGGCTGAGACAATAAGTCCGTGCGGCAAGATGAGCTTTGAGCGGCGCCATCTGCCTTACAGTAACATCCCCCTCGTCATAAAGACACTTACAAAGAACATGTGTCTTCCGCAAATATCTTGGGAGTCCCAGGGTCGCGAAGCGGACATCGTCCGTTCGCTGGCCACTTGAGGGCAAGAGACAAAATGGATGCCATATCTAAGATGGAACCCGTGGGTACAGATGAAAAACCCACGTAACAAACGAACGGTTTAAGCTAGCACAGCAGGACTGCGCACACTTACTAAACTCGTCATTTGCGGTTCATAGATACCAGACTCGACCATATTCGTGCGAGTCAAAAACACCAATTATAATTGTCACGGAACCTCAATAGGCCTGCACCCAGTCTGCCTTGCTTTCATCCATTATGCCCAGGGGTACGCAGTGGTGCATGGACAAAGTCTTACTGTGGGGTCTCTTGAATTTAAACATCATTTAGGGCATGGGTGGCATTAGATTGTGGTGATTTTTCTGTGTATTACGATTTTTTGGGTGTTGTTGGGGCCTGGTTCAGGTCCTGGCCATGTGGGTAGGGGCCATTTTGAGGCCTGGTCCAGGGCATGACCATGTGGGTGGGGGCCATTTTGATGACTGGTCCAGGACTTGGCCATGTGGGTGGGGCCATTTTGATGTCTGGTCCATGGCCTGGCCATGTTGGTGGGGGTCTAGGGGCCATTTGAAGCCAGGCAGTGTGCTTTGTGCCACAGGCCTGCACCCAGTCTGCCTTGCTTTTATCCATTACAGTGGTGCATGGACCAAGTCTTTCTGTGGGGTCTCTTGAAAGTAAACATAATTTGAGACATGGATGGCATTGGATTGGGGTGATTTTTCTGTGTACTACGATTTTTGGGGTGTTTTTGGGGCCTGGTCCAGGGCCTGGCCATGTGGGTGGGGCCATTTTGAGGTCTGGTCCAGGGCATGGCCATGTGGGTGGGGGTCTAGGGGCCATTTTGAAGCCAGGCACTGTGCTTTGTGCCATAGGCCTGCACCCAGTCTGCCTTGCTTTCATCCATTATGCCCAGGGGTACTCAGTGGTGCATGGACAAAGTCTTTCTGTGGGGTCTCTTGAATTTAAACATCATTTAGGGCATGGGTGGCATTGGATTGTGGTGATTTTGTGTGTATTTTGATTTTTTGGGTGTTGTTGGGGCCTGGTTCAGGTCCTGGCCATGTGGGTAGGGGCCATTTTGAGGCCTGGTCCAGGGCCTAGCCATGTGGGTGGGGGCCATTTTGATGACTGGTCCAGGACTTGGCCATGTGGGTGGGGCCATTTTGATGCCTGGTCCAGGGCCTAGCCATGTTGGTGGTGGTCTAGGGGCCATTTTGAAGCCAGGCAGTGTGTTTTGTGCCACAGGCCTGCACCCAGTCTGCCTTGCTTTCATCCATTACAGTGGTGCATGGACCAAGTCTTTCTGTGGGGTCTCTTGAATTTAAACATCATTTAGGGCATGGGTGGCATTGGATTGTGGTGATTTTTGTGTGTATTTTGATTTTTTGGGTGTTGTTGGGGCCTGGTCCAGGTCCTGGCCATGTGGGTAAGGGCCATTTTGAGGCCTGGTCCAGGGCCTAGCCATGTGGGTGGGGGCCATTTTGATGACTGGTCCAGGGCTTGGCCATGTGGGTGGGGCCATTTTGATGCCTGGTCCAGGGCCTGGCCATGTTGGTGGGGGTCTAGGGGCCATTTTGAAGCCAGGCAGTGTGCTTTGTGCCATAGGCCTGCACCCAGTCTACCTTGCGTTCATCCATTATGCCCAGGGGTACTCAGTGGTGCATGGGCCATGTCTTTCTGTGGGGTCTCTTGAATTTAAACATCATTTAGGGCATGGATGGCATTGGATTGGGGTGATTTTTGTGTTTATTTTGATTTTTTGGGTGTTGTTGGGGCCTGGACCAGGGCCTGGCCATGTCGATGGGGAGGGGGGGGGGGGCGCCTTATTGAGGCCAGGCAGTTTTTGCCATAGGCCGGCAAGCTTGCAGTAGCGGGCCAGTAGGTCTAGGGGTATATGATGAATGCGTGCATGAAACAACTCTCTCTGTGTTGTCTCTCTTCTATTAATTTAAACATCCATTTTTGATTAGAATTGCAATTTTTATTTTGGGTCTTTCCATGTGGTATGTTAATAATAATAAATGCCTAGTTGCAATAGTATTAATTGAAGCACGACATATGCAACATTTATTTAACTGATGTTCCTCTGGCTTCTTTGCTTTTAGGTGCACAAAGACTGAGAACCAGGAATCATCCTCATCATCATCACTTGTTGTAGTGCCAGGAAGAAGTCCAGCTGCGGTGTGTGCACAACGTCACGTGACGTCACGTGTGGCCACAGACAACTCTGCAACTCGTGCAACTGCGTCCTGCTGTTCTGACATCTGAAGAAGATGGGACCAAAGAAAGGTGGCCGTAGCTCCTCTACCAAGAAAGTTGCCAGTGCCACTGCCAGTAAGAAGGAGCAGAAGAAGCAAGTGGCGCCACTTACCAAGGAGACTGGTGTGCCGACAGACACTTTTTGGGGAAAAAAAATGATGCCCACAGCAGTGGTGTCTGCCGGGGACCAAGCTGGGAGCAGCAACTCTGCTTCATTGGTCTCAGTGCCATCACGCCAAGTTAGGCCCAAGCCCATGAGTGCCGCAGAGGCAGCCACTTTAATTGCTCTTTCACCATCGACCAGTGTTGTTGGCCTTGACTCATCGCAAAGTAGCATGCAATCAACGCAGGGTGTAACTCATCTGACGAGTGTTCAACCACAGCCGCAACGACAACCACAGGTGCAACAAGGAGAGGCGCAAGGAGAGGCGCAAGGAGAGGCGCAAGGAGAGGCGCAAGGAGAGATGCAATGAGAGGCGCAAGTAGAGGCACAAGGAGAGGCACAACTGCCCACAATGCTTGTTCTTCCAGAAGTAGCGGCACGTGAGGAAATCGAGATTCATGCGGAGGTATCAGTCGAGCAAGCCACTCCTGATGATCCATTGTCTTCTAGATCCCAGCAAGGAAAAGGAGGGCTACTGGTACAACTTCTTCAAGCCCCCTTATCATCCTCCACTTCATCTGGCATTGAAAGTGGCACGTCCACCACCACCACCACCAGAAATCTCAACTCCCCAGTTTGGGACTTCTTCAGTATTAGCAAAAAGGCGGAAAAGCACTTTATTGGTTCGATTTGTAAACAAGTATTAGTCGGGGTAAGCTTCGTACAAACTATGGTACTGGAGGCCAGAGAGATCATCTCCAAAAACACCACAGCATCCAGTGGGAGGCGAACCTAAGTAACATCTGGAAAACAAACGTACAAATCCAAATGTAGCCATTGATATTGCATCTGTTGATGACGAGGAGCTGATCATGCAGGGGGGAGGTAAAGAAGCGAGAGACATTTTTTCTGGTACACACAATACCCCTGGCAGCCGCACTGCAGTGGTAGCCCCCACACCCTCTACCCCAGCAACATCTAGGAGGCACAGTAAGAGTCTGGTAGAGACACCAATGCGAAAAAGTACATCAATGAGCCTAACTGGGTTGAAGAAGTCTGGATCATCATCACATATGAAAACAGTCCAGACCACCATTAAAAGCATGTTTTGGTCGGAGGCGCCATTTTAACGCAACCGCCCAACGGCACGTCTGTATAATGCAATGCTGGCTAAAATGTTAGCGCTGGACCTTCTCCCCTTTTCTTTTGTGGAAGGGGTGGTTTTTCTAGAATTTGTGGCAACAGTCTGCCCTAAATGGAAATTTCCTTGCTGGTCCTATTTTGCCAGAGTTGCTGTACCAGCACTACATCAAGATGTGCTGGACGTGATTTGGGCAGCTTTGCAGAAGAGTTCTGTTCACACTATCCACCTGACAACAGACATGTGGACCAGTTGCCAAGCCGTTGATTACATGTGCATCACTGCACACTGGGTCTCCTTTGTGGGAGTTAGGGAGAAGATAGCTACAGGTGTTGAGAGTGTCACAATTTTTCAAGCTACTCGGAAACGTGCAACAGTAGCCATGTTTGCCATGGGGAATTCTCATACTGCGGTAAACATTTTGGAGGAGTTTAACAGTAATGTCTTTGAATGGCTGCATCCAAGAAAGAGCATGATTGGTTATGTTTCCACGGAAAATGGCAGTAATATAGTTAAGACCATGGCTGATGGTGGCTTTTTCAGAGTGCCGTGTTTGGTGCACAGCATTAAAATTATTGTTCAAGATTTCTTGAGAAAAGAAAACACAGTCGGCAAGTTACTGACCAACTGCTGAAGAATCTGCACAGATTTCAGCCATTCTTTTAAGGCCTGGAAGCAGCTGAGGATCATTCAACGTGACCGTAGAGTGCCTGTCAGAGGCTCATCCAGGAGGTGGCAACACGTTGGAACTCAACCTTCTACATGTTTGAGCGTATGTTTGATCAGTACTTGGTAATCAATGAGTATGTCTTTCACGCACGGGCTGCTTCTATGAAAGACATCAGGCTAGAGATGGAGGAATGGGACCTAGTTAAAAGCCTGACAGACATGCTTCGTCGTTTTGAGGTCTTCACCCGTGAAGTCAGCAGGGAGGACTGTACTTTGGGCAAAGCTATCCCATTGTTGCGCATGCTAGAGTACCAACTGAAGGCGGTGTCTTCAACGTTCCGAGTTCATGCTGAAAAACAAGATGCATATCGGTTGGCGGAGAGCTTATTAAGCTGCCTAGTTGACAATGCAAGGCTTAAAGCAATACATTCAGAACAACATTACATTTGTGCCATTATTCTGGATCCACGGTACAAAAAGGCACTGGCCAGCAATACATTAATTCCTTTTTCTGAAGCAAATGTTTCCAAGTACAAACATTGGCTAGATCTGCCAGCCACTCGGTTTGAAAAAGAGCGGCAGGAAATTGAAGGAACCACCACTAGTACTACTTAAGCAGCAGGCCATCTGGCGTCAAGGTCCACTTCTGTGGCCGAAGAAAGTCACTTTCCCTCAGAGCCGTTACCGACACCAGCAACCGAATCATCATCACCTGCACCTGGCCCATCCATAATATTGTCGGAAGGGGATTGGATAACTCATCAAGGGCTTGCTTGTTCCAGTGTTGATGCAAAGGCAACAGATGGAACACAAAGTGGAGCACCCCTGGAGGACCTTGAGTGGATGGTGCAGGGCTATCTGAATGACCAGACAGAGGTCTTCTTTGATCATAACCCATTGGTGTATTGGTATGGGAAAAGGCCTCAATGGCCACTGATCACCAAGCTGGCTATAAATTATTTGTCTTGCCCACCCGCAAGTGTGTCTTCTGAAAGTGGTTTCAGTGCTGCTGGTGCCATTGTAACTTCAAAAAGGAGGAGAGGTTAACAATGATCAAGATGAATCAGCACTTATCACCATCAGATTACAAAATACGTGAATCCACGCAGGAAGAAGAGGACACTGACTTAGGTGACGGAAGTTCTTCTCTGTTAGCTGACCTACTCCTGTTTCAATTCACAGAGTTTGAGGACGAGCTCTACTTCCCTGACACCTAGGCTTGAAATACTTACTTTTTTCTTTTTCGTCCTTATTCACTTTTATTTCTGTGTGTCTTTCTTTGTTTTGCAACTTTTAGCACAACAAAACTCTAATCACAACAAATCCATCAGCAGCACTGTCTTCGTCTTATTTCCATATTGAAGCAAGGTGCCGCTGTCTGCATTCCTGAAGTTCACAAATTCACAACTCAGTCATGCTCCTCTATTCTCCTCCTCCAGACTCTCCCTATCCATTTCCCTCAAGGCAGATGGCTGGATTACGCAGAATCAAGAAACTGTCACTTCGTAGACGAGTCCCCTCAAAGGAAGTGGGACTGGAATGACTGACTATGCTGACTGTTACTTCTGAAATTGACACAAGAGGATGCCCTGTGGCCCTTCACTTAAGAATAAGATGCTGATAAAAAGTTGAACAGGTAATGAATGATGAGAGGGCATGCAGTGGACAACACTGGCTGTCTGGATCTGATGAAAGCAATTGCTGTTTGTTTGTTGTGCATGAAATGAATCCTACGTGTTCTGTTATTATTTAATCTTTTACACACTAAATGTAACTCAAGTCTACTCTGTTTACCTTGTTTAATGCAAATTGTACTCCTACTGCAGGGGCCACTACGTTGCATTTTTTAATATAGAAAATGTCCTTGGACTCACTGTGTGTAGAGTAGACTCTGACTGCATAAACAACATTGAGTTTGCCAACACTATCATGATGATGAGTCATGATGACCAAAGTTACCTAATATCTTCACAGTCACTCACTGGGATGGATGGATCATCGTCGATTTACGGAAGAACTATGGCCATTTCGTGAGTAGCAAACAGGTAAACAAGTCAACAACAACCACAGCAGAACTACATGTCTGTCTAGTCATGGTATGGAGTGGTCGATCCAGTGTAGTTTTATGCAGGAGTCCAGACAGTGGTTCTTGTAAAATTGAGGCGATGTGGCTTGCTGTATAAAATTAGATCTGCTTTGTCTATCTGTGTCAAAGAGGTATGCTACATGGAGGTTGGTTCACTCAGTGGTGCCTGCCTTGACCGTCCGCATGTCCCGGGCCTGCTGTGTGCTAATTATTATCCTGGAAACAGAGACTCAGAGTAGGCACTTTAGAAATGATGCATGTATGTAATACTGTCACCTCTGAAAGTAAAAGTGTTATTTTTGCACTACACACAGTACCTTATATTTTTCCTCCGGGGTGTTTTAATATCCCTTTCTGTTTTTCCATCGACAATTACAGGCCGTCACTTACCCAGTGCGATGGGAAAAACATTAACTCAGGCTTACCATAGCAATCAGCAATTCCACATCAGCCAGGTAGGCAGTGGACAGTGTGGTCACCAAGATTGATCGACAGAGCGCCCGATGGAATGGAGGAGTACCGCGAATAAGAGGAATGGCTGGATGCATGCAACTTCCGAATTTGACCAGCACAACTGCAACATACAGTTACAGTATCCACTTCACTTGTCCTTATCTTTTAAATAATGTTATTGTTGTGAACGTCTATGAGTGCGACTCTGTGCGTTTGCCCTCTGCTTCAACTTCATCCCTACAGCTATTTGATAAGTTTCTTTGCTATTTTTAAAACTAATGTAATGTACTACTAGGTGTTTATTCTCTCTGAGGGCAGATAGGCAAGTGAAATTGCGTAATTACTGCAGCCCTGTACTGTCTAATTGTTTAGAACTAGTTAGTAAGTTGTAGTATAAGTACTACTTTTCAGTAACCTAACCATCCATTTAGCAAACAACTTCGTGCATGCACTTCCTTTATGTCCCTTAAAAGATTTATGGATATGTTCGAATCCAAACATTTGTTTTTCTTCATTTGTTGTTTGCCCATGCTGTGTTTTTTTTTCTCTCTCCAAAAAACTTTCCCAAAACTCCCCATTCCCATCCATTTTTCAAACCCTAACCCTCTTCCCACGGGCTCTGTGGTATTCATTGAGATGTGACTAAATGACACCAATAATTCCACACGCTTGCTAGAGAGGACAAGGTCAAAAGCAACAGAAAATCAATTTCAAGGCAGGTCAAGGAATCCGAGGATATATTCTTATTCTGCTTGACACACACCCATGAATATTAGCAAATCAATTCAGAATTTCATGTCCGCCATTGAGTGGATTCATCAACAACAACATCCTCCTACACGTGATGAAAGCTTACGCGGCTGTATCCTTCAGTACTAGTTCTTGTAGTAGCCATAATCCACACAACTAGTAGTTAGCTTTTGATTGAATACTTTAGCATTGCTTAGGCTACAATTTATGGCACTGTTCTTGTGTACTGTACTATGTACTATCGTACTGTTCTAATGCTCCTCAGGCCACTTAATGTCTCATTTCCTTTTTTTCCATATACTGCTACTGCCAGTATGTACCACTACTACTACCACCACAACAATGCCATTTCATCGTATCAGATTCCATAGCCAACCTTAATCGCCATTTGCCATGCAGCCAGCCCTGTGCCTAGCCCTATTCTCAAACACGAATCACAGGTAAGATAAGCATTTTTGGGGAGGAAGAATAGTGGAGTAGGAGGAGAGGAGAGACTGATGGTAGTACTAGTAAAGTAGTAGGACAATTGAATTCGCTAACTCTGTCAGTGGCACTTTTGTACAAATGTGGGCGATTACTTAGACAATTTGAATCAGCCAGCCAGTTAAGTTTCAGGAAAACAAACGTACAGTTAACCCCCCCTGCCTCCCCCACAAAACAGTAAAAACGCGTATGCTATGTTTAAGTGGAAAATAAATGTTTATTTAGACCTAACAAAAATAAACTGTCCCACAAGACCGACTCACCCCCCTCCCTAACCTCAACCAATGTCCATGAAATGTCCAGAAGAAAAGTTCCAAAACCCCAACGCCCAATTCTCACCCCCTCAAAAGTCTTTAAAAAAGGGGGAAGGGACAGGCTCTCTCTACTTTGGCCGGCGGTGTCCTGTGGCCAGGTGGTCAAGCAGCTCTCTCCAGAGGGCCTTGAGCAGGGCTTTCTGCCTCTCCACCTCCTGCTCAAGGTAGGCCACTCGCACGGTTAGTCGGTGCACACAAGTCTTGCAGGTACTGTGGGGGGCAGCTGTTGATTTCGCTGCTCGGCGGCGGCGGGTGGCTGTCAAACCATGGCGCCGTACCGCTGGAGGATTGTGCTGGCTGTATGACCCAGGGGCAGCGGAGGAGGATGCAGCTGTTGTTGTCGATGTTGACTGAGAGTCATCTTCCTCCTCCTGAGCCACCAGCCGCTGATATTCGGCGACAATTGCCTCCAGCTTCCGTTGCCTGGCCCGGATACCCTACTCCTTCCTTGATAGTTTCGAAGGAGTATCTATATGAAGAAAGAAAAAAATACTGTAACCAATACTATTTAAGATTAACACAAAAGTAATTAAACAGAAAGTTGTGTCACAGTAGCACTAGCAACTTGCAAGCACAATACATAACATTTGTGGCATGTATCTATCTAACCTCCCACTTCGTCGGCCTCTGCTCTAACATTAGTGTGTTTCAGGAATTCTACTAGCACTATATGGACTCACTACATTAGACTCAGACAGTACACTAGTCTTATTCTTCTCTCTTGTTTAGCGAAATTAGTGCGTATACTTGTGGAAGCTGGCATAATGCCAGCGCAGTCAGCTTGCACCCAAGAAAAACAGATGCAAGCCATGACAACGCAGACTCGCGTTACTGTTACCAGTCCAATACATGCAGGTGGGGAAGCTCTTACTTTTCTATTACGGGTGGCACTGGCCACACTCTGTTACAAGGGCTACTGCTCAATTAATTTAACTTTCATCCTGCCCTGCCCCTCACTACTACAAAAGGAAAATGAAGAAGATAATATGATCATCTATCCCTTCACAGGATATTTGCTTATATAAGGGATGACTTTAGGTGCTTTGTTTTTATTGATTGAATGAACACCGATAGGCCACACATGAATGACACAGGTGAAAAAATGATTAACATAGGTAGTGAGTGGTCCCTGTAATCGCCGGAGGAAGGCACTTGTGATTTAACTTGATAATGCGAACTATACAATGTAGATACACAATATATGCTGTGCTTGCAAACTACTGTTAGTCAAGGGAGTATTCTGAAAAATTACAACTTCTACTTTCCTCGGCTTTGCTACTCTGGCACGGACGTGTGGTGTTATATGCTCTTCAAAGTAACACTCTTCATCCAGTGACCGTCTACTCTGTCTATTCTAAATACACCTATGCTATCTAGGAGGACGATATCATCCAGGCATCCATCCATTCAAAGTAAATGTCAATCATTCTTCTTAATGTCTCAACTGGACAAACCTCACTTTTTCTCACTGAAAAACACCCTTTTTATTTTATTTTGTAAACTGCCACCCATGCATCCGTGCTTGACTTGCATTTGAATTTGACCCGAAGGATATATTGCGCACACATACAGTTTCTGTTTCACCCACCCAGGCAGTCCTCTTTTCTTTCTCCTTCCACCCATCCTTGCTTCAGCCTTCAACCGGCCATGCATCAGATTCCCAGCCACCTGTGCCTGAATTCAAAAACACTTATCATTCTTTGCCAGTCATTAATTTAACTCGCTCGTCCTTCACAGCTGAGTTGAATTCAAATTTAGAGGAGGCCATTGGTTACTCGTCAACTCCTGCTGCTAATGCTATTGCTAATGCGAAGTCCTGGGTGACTTTCTTCTACCTGGTTGACAAAAACTTAGTTCTAAATTTGTAAGTCTTCTTAACATTAAAGTGTACTTGTACTGTACAACATATACACCCCTGCAGCGAGCCTACTCTACAATCTCAATAAGCAAGGAATATAATAGCTTACCACTGCCCGCCACTACCGAGGCATCCCCCACAGCAGTTCCTGCTGGCACCGCATCCGCCCCTGGAGTGACCACCTCTGCGCTGGCCCCAGCACTGGTGGTGGGCTGTGTCGATGGTGTTCCGCCTAGAAAATACATTTCATATTTTAGATGAAATATACACCACTCCCTATTTTGTCGAATGAAAAAAAATGTTACTACATAAACAAATTTAATTATTTGTGACTCTCTAGTCTAAACTAAAAATTCACCTTTCCGAAGGGGAGGGTGTTTTTATTTAAGCTTAGCCATAACATGCTACACTTTTCGGCACAACTGATGAATGCTTGCTTTTTAATGCGCACCTTTTTTCTCATAACAGACAGAAGATTCCCTTCTACGAACAAGAGAAATATGTTACTCATCATCATCGGTAAACAGCCTTTACAACGAAACTTTTACAACGCACTACCATTACAACGCGGTCATTACAACGCAAACCATTACAACGCATTGCGCTGGGGGGCGCTCTAGGATAGGGAATAAGTTTAATTTTCTATCCATCACCTTCCCTAGTGTCCACGGGGACTGGAGTTGGAATAGAAAATTAAACTTTTCACTATCCAGCACCTCTAAGCGCTATGCGTTGTAAAGGTATGCGATGTAAAAACCGCGTTGTAAAGGCAGGCGTTGTAATAGCCTGCGTTGTAACGTCATCCATCCATCATCATCACCACCAGTACTTTAAGTTCCAACCAGGTGATGGGTCTCACACAATTAATGTTTAAATCAGCCACTGTTCAGTTTTCATGAGTTCCCCGTTTCTCTTCTAGTATGAAGTTGATTTTGATAAATATTTTTATATAATGGCCAATTGAAAGTTAATATACAGAGTACACACAGAGCTAGTTGTTTTACTTTTAATAAAGCTTTAAAACCTACATAAACTCTGTGGTTTTTGGTCATGAGTGTGTGAGCGAAAGGGTTTGCAATTTGCATGCATGATTCCGTGACTCTGAGAGGTCGGGACTCTGACTCCGTAGTCTTATGTTCTGATTTGTATAATCATTGGGGATCATCACTGCATTCAGGAGCTAAATAATGACTTTGACACACTAGCTAGTCAGTAAGGAGATTGAGGGTTCAACTTCTGTTATGACTGAGGTATGTGGAAAGTCTAACTGCGCCTATTATCACTAATGCCCTATTTCTTGTCGATAGTTCTGTATGTGTAGAATAGTCCCTGCAAATGTAGTAGTATGTCCTCCTATCCAATCAAAAAATAAATTAGTATCTTATTCTTGGTGGCCATTGACATTTTATTGTTGGGAATTGTCAAAGCATAAATATTAAGAAGACTTCAATAAACATTATGGACAACCCAGAGGACTGTACTCAGTGCCCAGAGCTATTGCTGAATAGGAGTTTTGTTTAACACCTTTTGCCTACTGTGCAAGCTTAGCTAGCTACACAGACAGACTAATAATAATAAATTGTAGTAGCACAGAGAGTCATAGTAGAGGCAGGACAAGAATTTAGAAAACAGTCTACAAGAAGATCAAAGACGATTTAGGAAAAAATAGAATTATGATGAACGTTTGGAATAAATAGATGCTGTAAAAGTTAGGGAAGTCTAATTATTAATATTACCAGGAAAACCTACTGGGGCCAGCAGAAGAGCACTCGGTGGACCGATCCTGGCCTTCCTGCTCTGCCGGCGCCGCCACCGCCACCTCTGTCCTCTTGCCTTTGGGAGGAGCTGATGTACATGAAAGAAAGACACAAACATGGATGATTGTTGTGAACAAAATCAAACATTTAAAAAAAAACAATAACAAATTATTTTGGGGAAATAAACCACAATTGCACTAAATTTATTGGCCTATCTGAGGTGGTCTACTAGGATATTAGTATTGCTGGATTCGCGGACCGTCTACTTGGAAAGTTATGTAAATCACTATACCAACTACAAAAAGTTTCTTGTAGGAATGGCAGCACTCAGCAGCACGCAAAGTGACAGACACAGTCCGTCATGAATGCAGACCACTAAAAAATTTCCTACTACATAACAAGTCATAATATACTCAACCTATCAATCCACCACCACTATCTCTTCTTAGTGGCAGCAGTACAAAGGAAGGACTGGACTTGAGTCTCTAGTCTCTCTAGCATTACGCAGTTCTGTAAAGTACACTCATACATAATCACTCAGGCCAAATGAGCACAAAATTGAAAACAAGTAAGCATAGTAGCACCGCCACTGACTGAGCAGGCGAGCACCTGCAATCACAGAAGCTTTTGAAACATAATTTACCTGCAATGTAATCAGCAGCATTCTTGCTCTTCGGAAAAAACATATATCTGCAATATAACACAGAGCAGAGGAAAACAAAGTAGTTATTAAATAGCTACTAGTACTCACCAAGCCCAGGGATCTCGACGCCAAGCAGGTCGAGCAGGTCTTGTTCCCAGTCCAGGATGTCGGACCACCAGTGAGTCACCTGGTTGTAGGTGCGCCGGACCCCAGACTCCCGATACATGGTCCGACACACCTTACCCCATAGCTGGTGACACTCCCGGAGGCCATACCCGGTACCGGGCCTGCCGCCTGCCGCAATGGTCTTGGCGCTGCACAAAGAAGACCAGTGCGGCCACCTCCACCACGCTGAAGATCTCCCTAGGACTTATTGACTCCTCCCTTAATCACCCACAAGGGAGCCGGCTGCGGGACTCTTCCCCTTTGACTTGCCAGCTCCCTTTGCCATGGTCCTGGGTCAAAGAAGAAAGGAAAAATAGGAAAGAATAGGGAAAAAAAGTAAATAAAAGAAAAGAGAGAGTTAAAAAAAAGTAGTTATTAAAATAACAAAAAGTTGAAAAAAACACAAAATATAGATGTACAAAAATAGAGAGATAGATAATGAGTAAAAAAGATTTAAAAAAAAGTTCAAACAAAGGATTACAAAGATTGAAACAGGATAGAAAAGGCATGCCCAGAACCATAGCAATGAATGAAAAACAAGATGGCCGCGCCCATTGCAACCACGTGGGTAAGTTTGCGTGATATTTTCCCCGCGAGCAAGCAAAAACGGATGCGAACACGTAATTACACCCCATGAACAGGAAATGCACTACGGGAGCATGCAACTAGCGACCGGAAATGGAAATACGCAACGTGAACAGTGAAAACAAGATGGGCACGCCCATATACGACCGCATGGGTACGTTCGCGGAAACCGCAGTGAAAAAATTCAGCGAACACGCAAAAATAAAAAAATCTGCAATCTCGCGAAAGTTCGCAGATTTTTTAGACCGCGAGTACGCTTTCACACAAATTTGCGCACGCGAATTCGCAAAATTCTCCCACACTTAGCTAGTATAGAGACTCTCCACATCCAGGCCAATAAGGATGCTGGATGTGGAGTCATAGGGGAGATCTTTCAGTAAACATAGGACTGCTTTAGTGTCTTGTAAATAGGTGTGAGTCTTCTGTATTATGGGACGTAAGAATGCGTCCGCAAACTTGGAGAGTGGTTCCAGAATGGACCCTATTCCTGACACTATTGGTTTTTCCAGGGGTTTTTCCAGAGATTTGTGAATTTTGGGACTAGTGTAGAAATAGGGGGTGATGGGATTAGTGTTCTCCAAATAACAGGCTTCCTTTTTGCTTAACCAATCGTTTGTCAAGGATTCTTCAATGAGACTCACGATGTCAATGCGTAGTAGTTCCGTGGAATCCTCTCCTATGTTGGTGTAATTTCTTTTATCAGCTAGTAAACGGAGGCATTTGTTCCGGAGTGGTGTTCTGTAGTACGATGGCTCCCCCTTTGTCTGCCGGTTTTATGGTTATAGATTTGTCATTGGACAGTAATTGAATCGCCTCTTGTTCCTTGTTACTGGTGTTCTGAAACACCTTGATGGTCCTAGGGTTTATCTCTGTGACCTCCTTCATTACTGCCTTTTCAAAGGCTGTAAGTTCAACGGGATGTTAGTTGCTGGTGGTGTGAAGGTAGATTTCTTCTTCAGTCCAGTGTCACTCCTTGACTCTGTTGGTTGTTTGTCTTTCAAGAAAACCTCAAGTTTGATTTTCCTAATGAATTCTGGTAGCTCACAGCAAAGTTTGCATTTGTCCATTGTGGGCGTAGGCACAAACCCAGTCCTTTCTCCAGGACTGATAGTTGGATAGGTGTTAGTGTGGTATCAGATAAATTCAGAACTAGGCTGGTAGGTTTGCTCATTGATAGGTCGTCTGGTGGGCCCATGCTCCGTGTGTGGCTCCTCGATGTCTCATGGGGTTGCACTCACTGGACTTGTTGCCCTCTTTTGTTTCTTCCTCTCTGAGTTCCCTTGCCCCGTCCTGAAAAAGATTGGTTATGCTGTTCCTGTGGTTGCTCCCAGTGCTGGAATGCTTGACGGGGGTAGGGTTGATGGTGGAATTGAGGTGGTCCATAGAAAAAAGGTGGTGGGGCTCCGTATGCTTGGGGGCCCATCAAAATTCTGTCCCCTATGGTTCCTCACGTGACCTCCATGTGGTCTTCTGTTTCTCTGGCTATTGTTGTGGTTGTAGTTGGTCCTGGAATCTGAATTGTCTGAGCCTGAATCTGATCCATCACTATTAGTGTTGTAACTTGGGTTTCTTCCTGTTGGTATGTAATCATCCCTTGTGTAGGGGTACAGTTTCTCATGCGATGTGTGAAAGCCTTCTGATCCTTTTTCAGTTTCACATATTTGGTGTCCTTAAGCCCGATCTCGAATTCGGTCATTGTTTTGTTCAACTCATCTAGTCGCGTTTTTAACTCCGTTGTGCTCTGATATGTTTTGAGATGGATCTCTAGTGTGTGTATCTCCTCTTTTATTTCCTCTGAGAGACATGCCATAGTTTTAATTATTAGCACAAGCCAATCCCTGGTGCAGTGCCAGGAGATTAGTGACCAATCCTTTTTAAAGTTCTTATCTTCCTGGAATATAAAGGGTTCATTTCTCACAATCAAACCTCTTGGGGCGATGTTGGCTGGTAGGTATTCGGTCATCATTATACCATGAACTAATGTTTTGATTTGGTTACGTTTTAATTCTGCTATTTCATCCCAACACTGGCTAACCTCATTACTGTCTCTGTTCGGTGTCCCTGCTAAAGGTAGCATGGATGTAATGACTCTATCTACCTCTTTTTCCGAGAAGGTCAGACCTGTTATTTTTGCCATGGCTGGGGTGTTGTTATTTGTATGCTGCTACTCGTCTCTATATGCGCGGTGTGTTCTAAATCACGCTAAATTGCAGGGGGAAAAGGGATTCCTCCCACAGCAACGTTACTGTGTTAAAAAATGTCAAAAAGAAAGGAGGGGGTGTCATCAGCCAAGAAAACGGGGCACCTCTACACCAGCTTGTCCCACAGAAAGAAACCTCACTGGAGCGGGTAGGCTGACTCCAACATGGTGCCTGCTTTGGACAATAATAACTGACAACTCCAGCTAAAGCACAGGAAACCCAATATTCTGCTGCCTGAGGTTTTGTACGGACAGCACCCGGGGTTAAGGAGGCATTTTGAGCAGGTATGAGTAGGAGTGGACCACCGTGAGGACCTAGGCATTGTCGAAGGGAAGGGCCCATGCTTGACCCTGAAATGGAATTGGCCCGACTCGAGGGAGGGCATCTACAGTTATTTTACTTCCAAAGAGACCCAAGTAAGCCCTTTTCTTGCTGTCTTACTTTGCCTAATGCTATCAATCCCTTTCACCTCACCAACCTCCGTCCTGCCTCTGACGCCTGACCTTAATATGGCAGACCTACCTGCAATCGACCACCACTAAATTGGCCTCCACCCACCCCCTTCTTGCTCCACCGGTCTGCAGCAAAGTGAGAAGCCCCACCAACCACACTGGACTACTCGGACTGGCTCTCCGAGCTTACACCAGCGAGGCTAGGGATGCTCTCCCACCACCCTCCCCCACTCGAATCATCTATCATGACATCATGACACTGAATATGTGATTCAGTAACTGATGTACCTTTTTAACTGATGTTAATTTTGTAACTTTTTGAACCTCATGTACAGTGCTCTGATACCCTCTGGTCTAGCCAGTGCTATCTCATAACCCTAACATCCACCTACCTTTCAACCAACTGCTCCTCAAGACCAGCCATCATTTTTGTTGTGGCTAATTTATATTGAATTGGAGAATAAGAGGGCTATACTTTGGGCAGATTTTTCCCTTTGTCTTTCTGTTGTATCTCCCCTCTACTCTGTTACACAATCCCTTACCCCTCTACATTTCCTCTGAACTCGTCCTCAAAGATCTCTATATGTACTCCCTGCAACCGAGGTAACCTGTAACTGATGTAACGTTGGAACAAAAAAGATATCATGTAAAGCGCTTTGATACCTTCGGGTCTAAGTTATTTTAACCCTAATTTCTGAGACTTGAGCAACATGGCTGATGCCCGGTGGAGCTGCTAGACAGCTAATGAGGAAATTGGCCCTGGTTTCCCCCTCGACCTTCACCTACTCAGCCGGAAATTGGGCACAGTTCTTCCTCTTCTCCCTGCTATGGCTCCTTCCTCCCCTCCTTTCCTTTCAAATTATTTCAACTATACCTTACTACGTTACTACGCTATGGTAACTGATGTAGCCTGTAACGCAAAGTTCCTCTGGTAAAGCGCTCTGATACCTTCAGGTCTAGCAAGCGCTATATAAACTTATCAAATCAAATAAACTCAAAACTGCTTCCCCTGTTCGCTGAGACCTTAGCAACATGGCTGATATACGGTGGAGCGTCTAGGCAGCTATTGAGGAGATGGCCCCTGGTTTCCCCCTGACCGTCACCTACCCAGCCGGACATTGGGCACAGTTCCTCCTCATCTGCCTGCTCCTGACTCCTTCCTTTCCTCCCTCCTACGAATCCTTGCAACATTATTTTTGTTTACTGTACCGTTCTATGCTCTTTTAACTTATGTAACTTTTAACATAACAATCCTAAATGTAAAACACCCTGATACCCTCTTGGGTCAAGTTCTCGCTATATAAAACTTTATAAAACAAAAAAATAAAAATTTTGTAAGGTGCCATTTCTTCCTTAGAGCACAATCTATGCCAGTAGAGCAGAGGCTGCATTTTGCAAATTGGGAGTATACCTACATCTATTAGCTGTGGGAGGTGGGCAGTATTTTGGGGAAGATTCAGCAAGGCTCTTACAAATTTATTTTTAGCTAAAGAAAGGGTTTTCACTGCTTCTTGACCCCAGAGCTTCAGACCGTTTACTGCTGAACTCTTAGCCTTAGCAGTGTAGATCTCCACAGCTCGGAAAAGTGGTCTTGTGTTTGTCTTCTGATCTATCACCCACAACTCTTGCTGTAGCTTGAGGGATCTCTTGTCTATATGTGAATGCCATGAAGGCTTGCTGGAAAGCTTGACCCCCAAATATTAGGGGTGGGTGAAGAACTCCACTCCACTGGCGAAGTTCACAGAGTTTCACCCATACCGCGCCCAGCACAGAGTGCGGAGTTCTGGAAATCTCCACGTAGTGAAGCAGAGCGGGCCTTTTCTCTCGAGTGGCCCAACCAACATTAAATTGGCAAGCGGCCATGAAAATAAATCACACACTAGACCTACACCCAGCAATATTTCTTAATGCAAGCATCGCAGCAGGTCACGACAGCTCGCATTGAGAAATCTGCTGTTCACGTTTAGGAATTTGCTGCTCAAGTAAAACGTCTACTCAAGTGGCAGAGAGAAGAAGCACCTACTGGCACTCCACAAAGTGCTGTTCACTCTGATTTGGTTTTAAAAATCAGTGGGAGCAGGGGACCTAACTGACTCGGCACGGGGACGTTTTTCAAGCACTTCGCGGAGTTTTACAGAGGAAAACTCAACAAACTCCATCCAGGCCTACAAAATATCTAAATACCTGTACCTATTCTAATACATTGTTCTGGGCCCAAATGCTGCACCTCCTGGAACGGTAAGTGTTAAAGGACATGAACTTCATCTTTTGGATGTTTAGTTTAAGCCCCCTTTCTTTACAAAAGTGTGAAAACCTGTTCACTAGAATTTGGAGACTTGAAGGCGTCTTTGAAATGAGCAGTGTATCATCTGCAAACAGGAGAGTTGGGTCTTTTTTTCCATCAATTTTGGATGCATCATTGTCTGGGACATCCAAGTAATTTACTAGATCATTATTATACAATGAGAAGAGAGTGGGGGCAAAAAACACAGCCCTGTCGCAATCCCTTCTGGATCTGGATAGGACTTGTCTGTTCTCCTTTCTTAACACATCTGACATAGTTCTCCTCATGCAGTCTTACAGTGATTGATAGAATCTCTACCTGTACCCCTTTACATCCCAAAACCGACCACAATTTATATCTTGGACTTGAATCAAGGCCGATTTCAGGTCCACAAATAGTGCATATAATTTGTCCTTCTCTCTTACCACTGTCTTCCAATGGAGTGTGCACAATCCAAACATTTGATCCATAGTGCTTACGTTCTGATGGAACCCTGCTTGAAAACCAGAGAGTATATTATGTTCATGAATCCACTCAGATAGCTTTCCCAGAATTTGGTGGCAGAATCATTTTTGTAGCCCATCAATCAAACTGATAGGCCTATAATTATGAGGATCGTCCCTGTTGCCTTTTTTGCATGCAGGTACTATCTCTGCTGAATGCCACGACTTAGCTATCACCTCTCAAGATGGAAGTAGATAAAATATTTAAGTAAGGGCCCCAGACTTGGGGTTCTGTAGCAAATAGATCACCCAGTATGCCATTGGGGCCTGGGGTTTTACCTGTGACTATACCCGCTTTGATCACAAGCGACTCGCTATTCAATAGTATTTTGCTGTCCCATAAAAATGGGTGGCCCTGGTAGGAGGTATCAGTTAGATGCATTTCCTTTTTGGAATAAAGCTTTTCATTGATTAACCCACGCTTTAGGCTGCATAAAATAATCAATATGGTTGTTGCAGATTTACTACCTTAGCTATAATGTTCCAAAAGGATTTTGAGTCCCGGGCTCAAACTGCAGTGACAAGATCATCCCACACATCTGACTCCCAAGTTTGTTTTAGTTGTTGTTTAAACTCTCTTCTTGCTTTTAATATTAGGTCTCTTTTCTTTAGTTTGATAGAGTTAATTACTACTGATTAGCTAGCCTACATTGATTATTGAACCATGGATGATTTTTCTCAACCTTGAAAGACTTTTACACACTTTAAAGAAGGCATATAACTGGTCTAAAAGGGCATTTTGGAGTTTTAAACAATCCACTTGGTTTTCTAATTCAGAATTAGGACAGATCATATGCTCAATAAAATCAGCAACCTTCTCAATATTTGATCCATAATAGCAATGTCGCAAGAAACTGAGGGCCATTTTAAGGCCCACTTGCTGTTGGTAATAGCAAACTCCCCCTGATACCTAGACCGAGATCATTCTACGTTGGTAAAAAGAGCTCTTCTCATCACTAAATGTAAGGCGTTATGATCACTGTCAGACATGGGAATGATCCTCATATCCTCTAACAGTGACCATAAGATCTAATTGCAGCATACCCATTGCCTTATCCTCATCTTCAGTAATTGCAAAATCTTTCCAATCAATAGGTTCATAAGTAACATTAAATTCTCCTGAAACAATGGTCGATCCCCCTGGCCAGATACCCTTAAGACACTCCTCTA
Organism: Lissotriton vulgaris; assembly: GCF_964263255.1. Classification (NCBI taxonomy): domain Eukaryota; kingdom Metazoa; phylum Chordata; class Amphibia; order Caudata; family Salamandridae; genus Lissotriton; species Lissotriton vulgaris. The sequence continues at coordinate 204,942,058 of NC_141699.1, read as the reverse complement.
TAATGTCAGGAGAGGTCAAATGTAACCTTAATATTCTACAGTTAAGCATAGTTTTGACCCAGCTAATGTGCCCACCAGCTGGGCATTCCTTCCCCAAGGCTAGAGCATTACACAAAAAACTTGTAAACTCTGTTCTGTATACAGGGTCTAATCACCATGTCTCTAGGAATTTACAAATATTGAAGGAGTCTATGAAGTGTCCCCAATCTGAGTCAGAGAGTTTGGGTTTAAGCCTTGCTATATTCAAGGATAAAATGTTCCAATTGTCAGGAGGCATACTGTCAGGACTGCTGGCCAAGAAAGTGTAGGGTTGGCAATCTCTAGGAGTTTCCACAAGTCAGTCCCCTTTGCCTGGGTCTAGCACTGATCTCTGGTTAGGAAATGAGGAAGCACAGTGAACACTTTGGGGCACAAGTGGACCCTCTTCTAGAGGTGAGAACTTTACCATAATATTAGATGTGGATGTGATAGCTGATCACACCTCCCAAGCTATATGGCCCTTTGCCAGTGATTGAGAAGATTTCAACATAATTGGTAGCAGCTCCAGGAGCACAATAACGAGTAGCCCTAGTAATGTCCAAGCGCACGGTTGAAAAATAATCACGAACACCACATAGCCAATAAATCAAGTTGTTGCTTAAAAAGTCGTTAACTTCCATGGCCCCTTCTGGAAGTTTTGGGACTTCATGCATAAACACTGGATTTGCTGTGCTCCTTTCTCTTATTTCCTGGGCTAATTGTAGAGTGGGGCTATGTGTAAATGGAGCCGTGTCCAAGTTTAGATGAAAAAGGGTTCAGGGGTTCAGAAATGTTGGAAGGGATTGGGCCAGCCTGATACTTGCACTGGAGACCCTCCTATCTAACAAGGGGTGTTCTATGAGACAAGCTTGAATTTCCCGACTTAAGACCTGTGCACCAGGCCCTACTGCTCTACTGCAAAGGTGAATAGTTAAAGGCATTTGAATTTGACGTGCTATGGCCAGATTTCAATTTGAAGCTATTAAAATCTGGGGTAGCCAGCTTGAATGTTGAACATTGATTTTGGGCTCTTTCCCCTGCATGGAGGGGGGAGGGAAGAAGTAGTCGATGCAGAAGATGGATACGAGAAGAGACTTGTGTTATCAGCAGTTTCACCTGCTCTTTAAGATTGATTACCTTTTTTTGTTTAAAGCATCTATTGCTGTTGTTGTCCCCTCTCCTCTGTTTGGCAACTCTCGTGCTCCCCCGTGAGTTTCGGGGTAGGGTTCTGTGTTATTAATTTCCTGCATAGCCAAAAGTGCAAAGTGGTTCTCACAGTTAATTTGAATGCTACAAGGATTTAAAGGAACACTTTGCTTGTTGACTGAATCAATCTGAGAAGATGCCTTTTTGGTGAATGCAATGCGGGGACTTTGTGAGAGAGAGCGATCAGGATGCTGACATTTTTCTGCAGCGCTTCTTTTCTTCCCTTTCAGTTTGAAAATTGTTGCCAGAGGTTTCCCTTTATTCCCCAAATGTTATTCATCAAAATGGACGAAGGCACAAGTTTAAAGATGGAGTCTAGCTTTTCTATTAGCTCATCGATTTCTTTACTGCTGACAACTTCGGGAGCTTTCTTAGATGGTTTTTAGAGAGCACCATCCGCTGTGGAGGCTCAACTGATTTTCTCTTCCTCATTTGAACCCAGGGACAAGGAGTGTCCTGCTGTGCCATCAAAAGCTCCTAACATCAATTAGTATGTTACCTTATCTCAGTTGGCTTCTTGCTTTGGGGCCAAGAGGGGTAACACAACCACATGCGGCCTTCGACTGGGTGCACGCCGGTCACGACCCGTGCGCATCCTGTGCTGTGGACTCCGAAGAGCGATTTTAGTACGATAGCCAGCAGGTGCCCCTCCTCTTCAGTACACAGCGATACAGGGGGATGTAGTCCCATACCAGACAGGTCAGTTGCAGGTATGCAAGTGTCCCACCCTGTGGTTTATGAAGAGCACTTTTATCATGATGGCCAGCATTTGCCCTTCTCCTCAGGACACAGCAATTCTGGGGGGATGTAGTCCCACCCCATACAGGTCAGTTGCAGGTATGTTGGCACAATGGCATTGTGGGCAACAAAGATCTCTTTTAGTGCAACGGCTATCAGGTACTCCTTCTCCTCGGGAGACAGCGATTCTGGGGCATGTAGACCCATATATACCAAAAAGGGGATACTGTTCCTAAAGCAAGATGCAAAAGTCACCCATGCAAGAGGGTGCAAAAAGTCACCCATTTAAAAACAGGGAAAAGAAGAAAAAGAACAGAAATCCTAGGTAACAGCCCCCACCAGTGATAGGAAAACCATATTGTTGTCCTCTGTTGCCCTCACTCACCCCGTACTGTCTCCCCCCTTTTCTACTTTTCTTACAGACACATGGGACTATATACTTTTGTGAGTGGAGATTGCTTCAACTCCACTACAGCTTAAGTTCTGATATGACATCCACTTAACATTCTGTAAAGATACAGTATGCCCTAGCCCTTCTACATCCTACCACTGTAACAGCATGAACAACATGTAATGTCCAAAATCTTCATGTGTAGACTTTACTAAGTGTGACCCCTCTGTTTTAAGTAGATTGATAAACAGTATACCATACTCATATGAGTATTCCACACCTACCATAATTATGGTTCAACAGCACGAGGTCAGTTGAGTATGGTCTGTTTATTTGGAGGCACTGAGTATCACGAGGGACGTGCATAGTGTTTGTGTAATTTGACATTAACACACTTGGATTATAAGCGCCTCTAACGTGCATGTGTTGGGGAGCACCATCTCTAACATTGCGCATGAGCAGCAAGTTTGATCTCCTGAGCATGCGCGGTTAGATTCTTGTTCAGACGGGAACTCCGGAAAGGGGTAACGCCCAGCACACCTGACCCCAGTGATCCCTTTTTTAACTAGTTGCCGTGACTTTCCATCTTACTCTCTCAGCAGATGCATTGTAGGGGTGGGTGCAGAGGCATCAGCACGCGGGGAATACGTGAGTAGCTTTTGCTAAACGGAAACGGGCAACACGCCCGCACTGAAGCTTCACAATACTTATCCCGGTCCCCACAGCTAAACTCCCGCTGACTTTTGTTATTTTTACAGCCCGGCATATTGGTGGTGTACAATGTTTGTGCCAGTGTTGGTTTCCTCGACATGACGAGGTAAGCGCGCATTATGAGGTTATACCTGAAGGGCACCCACCTTTGCTGGAACTGTTTGTGAATTTATTAGCGCTTTTTAGTCCTGATTACAGATCAAGCAGAGGCGCAAGCATGTCCCTGGGTGACCCTGCATCTTGAAATAAAAAGAGTGACTCTCTTCATAATCTTAAGGGGCCTAAAAACACTTGCACTTAATTATGTTATGTTGGGGCAAGGATACTTTTTGGTATGCAGCTGTATGTGGTTGTGTCTCATGTGTCTGTTGTTCTTTATGTTTTAAGTATTGGATGTGCACACAATGGTGGCACACTATGTAGCGTCAAGGTGTTCCTGATGTTGATACATGTGGCCTACCCTGTATTGTTTTTCTTTTCTAGGTACTGATCAGGAGCGGTTCCACCATGCAGTTGTAGCCAGAAGCTGGGCATACAGGTTACTGCGCCGCCCTGATTTATGTGAGGGTATTTTTAGTTGTTTCTCACGTGCACCTTACACACTATAGCTCTGGTCCTGAAGAAGCGCCAACGATCCTTATGGCAATACAGGCGCGAAACATGTTGACCTATCTCGTTTTTCCCCCGGGCATAGTATGCCATTGGGGCTAGATTTTAATCAGCATTTGAGTCTGCTCTGGGTACACCGGTTTACCTTTGCTGCATGATAACCCTATTTTTATATCACACTTGCACATCACTTTTCTACCCTCAATTGAACACGATAAACCCATCCCCCACACCCCACACACCCACATACATCAACCGGCAGTCCTATAAAAAGATCTCTGATAAAGTGACCCTTCGGGGGACCCGTAGGGAATTGCAGCGCCGGCCCTACGAGGAGCAACTGCCCGATGATGAAGCATGACACCTTTCGGGGTGTGTGAGGGCAACAGAGGACAACAATATGGTTTTCCTATCACTGGTGGGGGCTGTTACCTGGGATATCTGTTCTTTTTCTTCTTTTCCCTGTTTTTAAATGGGTGAAGTTTTTGCACCCTCTTGCATGGGTGACTTTTGCATCTTGCATTAGCAACAGTGTCTCCTTTTTGGTATACATTTATAATTAAGGAGCATGGACACTGGACCTTTAAAAAGCTCATTTGTCCCCCTCTCTTTTGTTGAAGCATGTAGACCCATCCCAGCAGGCCATTTGCAAGTATGCGGGCATCCCCTGGAATTCAACAAATAAGGATACAATGAACAAAACTAAAAAGAAAGTTCACAGGCCCCTGCATCACCAACATCCACTCTTTAATACGGCTGAAAATACTCCCTCCACTTTTTCAGTGGGGGAGCATCAGCCAAGGAAAAGAATGCAAGCTGTTACACTGCTGCCTCCATTGGGAACAATGTTTTCCAAAATGCAAACAAACATAGATACAGTGAATTCTAGCCAAGTGTAAGATTGGAGAAATGAGAGCCCGGGCAAAGCTACAGAAATTATAAATAGAGCGTTTTTCTCCTGCACCTCAGGAGAACCTGAAGCAGAGAGGTGCCGGATCTCCCGAACTACCATTAAAAAAAAACCTTCAACAAAATGTGCTGCATCCAGATTAATATGCATGCCCCGCACCATCAAAATTAGTTAATATAGAAGCAGTAAAAATATAAATTAAAAAGGTACCCTGCACTTTCTAAACAAGCAACTCTTGTGAAAGTAGCAACCTAAAGAAGGCACAAGATAAAAAGAGTAAGTACTATCAATGGCAATGGAGTTTGAAGGTGGGAGACTGGGTTTATCCAAAGAAATAAAAAACAACTTTTGAAAGTGGAGACCATTTGGGGAGATAGATGCTAAATCCTCAATGAAGTACGGAATGGAATGAAGAAGGAGATGAGGAGGTAACCTCCCTTTTAAGGAGCGAAGTGCAGTTATTGCTTAACTTGTGTCCTTCTCAGGACTGAGGGCATGATGCCACATGGGCACTTGCCTTACTCCCAGACCCAGGGCAGTGTGCTATTTGGTCTTCCCTTTCTGCTGTTTGTTTGTTTCATAATTGCCTGATTGCTGGCTACATGGTCTAGGAAGACAGGAGTCACAAGCCTGTAGTAGTTGGGTGATTCCCAAATGTGTATACTTTGAGACTTGACCCCCAGCTAGTGAAAAAATAAGGTTGAACCTATTTTCACAGCTTGTGGTTGCTGCACTGAAACAGAATTTCATTAAGAAAAGTTTGTGGAACTAATTCCTGAACCAACTTGCAACAACAGTAATGCTTCTACCTGCCACCCATGTGCTGCAGAATATACACATTGTCACTGAACCAAAATTTGAGAATTTTCCAAAACCATCAGAGCACAGGTAAGTCAGGGCAACCTCAGTATTTGAAATATTTAACTTGTTTCTCCTGAAGAAGAGTTGTATTCTGTTTGGAAACAATTTACATTTGCAAAGAATCTCACATGCACTCTTCTGTGATTACTATCTGGGTCTATGGAGCTGTACTCGACCTCACTACCATCCCTACTGGACCAAGTGTAGCAGCGTCTCTTAAAGCCTGTTTGAGTTGTGTCTGTTCTTTGAGTAAGACGGTAAAATTCTTGACCCATTCGAACCCCTTGTACTTTGCTTCTTTAATATAAGGTGAATCAATAGACACATTGGAGATAGCTGAGGCTGTATTTGTGGATTCAGCTATTTAGGCTGCTGTGGGAGCTCAGTTTTAGCAAGTACTAGCATTAGACCTCACTCCAAAATCAAAGGGCTTGATTCACAAACTGCATTTCGTAGTACATAGAGTAGTACCACAGCAATACTACTTACTGTCGCGTCGCTCTTAGTAAAGTACACACCGAATCAGAGGTAATGCAGTTACGTGTTGCTTTATTCCCTGCCAGCTTCGCACTGGCTTACAGACTACTCCCTTTCCGGTTGTCCGCTTCCTGTTCCCGTTTCCTGTTCGCCTGCCCTGTCCTGAAGCAGGGTCAGGCGAGACAACGTGACATCTCCCCTGTTTTACAAAGTCTCATTTCCTCTACATTTCTTCGACAAGGCGTCGAGGTTTCCTTATTAGACGTTGTGGACGTTTCTCTCGCCTCGATGCTTGACTGTGGTGATTTGTGGCTCCCGCCATTCGTGGGGGGCTGTGGTGGTTCTGGTCACTGCTGTCACTTTGGTTGGAGGAGTCACTTGAGAGTTGACTTGACGAGGTCTCGTGCCGGTTGCGCCGATTACATCTTTTGAAATGTGATATGTTTCTCGTTATCTGCTTGTGGTCAGCCTTGGCTGTGACCATGGCTCCTTTCCTCTTGATGACTTGTAGGGGAATGTCGAGGTACTGACTGTCTACCTTAGCTCGCCGATCGCCTCGAACTATCACCCAATCTCCTTCTTGGATATTAGAGTCTTTGGCGTGTCTACGCTGATCAGCATACGTCTTCATCTTGCGTTTGTTTTCATGATCTATCTCAACCAGGGTATTGTGATCAACTGTGATGTTTCGTTGTTGAGCAGCCGCGTTTAACGTGGGTATCCTGGTTCGAGGTGTCCTTCCTAGCATCACAGTGGCTGGGCATTGGTTGGTGGTGCTGTGTGGCGTGTTTCGATATGCTCTTAGCACTTCGTTTAGTGTCTGTTGAACATCCCGGTGATTTAACTCGGCCTGCTGGATTGCCTTTTTGAGTGTTCCCATGAATCGCTCCACCATGCCATTCGCCTGCGGCCATAGCGGAGTGATTTTTTGATGTTTGAAATTAAGATGGGTCGCAAAGTTTGTGAATTCATGGCTGTTGAATGGGGGCCCATTGTCTGTTTTTACTCGCAGGGGGATGTCCCATGCTGCAAAGATTTCATCGAGCACTGGAATTACTGTTGTTGCTCGGGTAGATGATATCAGGTGTGCAAATGGGAACCGGGAGTACTCGTCCATGGCAACGATGATGTACTGTCCTGATTGCAGCGGTCCAAAGAAGTCGACTGCAACTTGTTGCCATACTCCTTCCGGTAACTCTGACATTTGTAGTGGTGCCGGTGGTTCTTCCCGGCTGACTACTTGACATGTCATGCAGTCTTTCAGAGTTGTTTCCACCATGTGGTCAAGTGTGGGGAACCAAACACGTTCTCTCAGGGCTTTCTTGGTTGTGTTGATGCCTCTGTGGCCTTCGTGTGCCAAATTGATGACTCCTTGACGTAGTTTGTGTGGAATCACGATTCTCCCCCCTCTTAAGAGGAGACCATTGTCACTGATGGAAAGTTCGTCACGCACGCGTTGGAAGGCGGCGAGATCTTGACGAAGTTGATCGGAATCTTGGGGTGAATGCTTCACGTCCCTCCAGGAGTTTGTGCGGATTCGAGCCATTACGGCCTGCACAAGGGGGTCGAGAGCGGACGCCTCTTGAATGGCTTCAACTGGAACCGTGGGTGGACATGCTGTGTCAACAACGAAGTGAAGATATTCATCAGCCACGGAGAGTGCAGCTCGAGCACCGGGTAGTGGGTGGCGCGACATGAAGTCAGCTGGATTCTCGGCCTTCCCTGGTTTGTGGACGATAGTGAAGATGCAGTCTTGCAGGCGCAGGCCCCACCGATCGATGCGTGGCGGCATTTTTGCATTGGGGTTCCCGAAGATTGTGATGAGTGCCTGATGATCCGTGATGATCGTGAAATGTTTGCCGTAGACAAAAAGGTGGAAGTGTTTGCACGCCCACACCACAGCCAGGCTTTCTTTCTCTGGTTGGGAGTACGCTTTTTCAGTGTCCGTGAGGCTACGGCTTGCATATGCGATGATGTGGCGCTGGTCAGAGTTTTCACGGTATTGGGCCAAGATGGCACCCAGGCCCACCGGGCTGGCGTCTACTGTGATTTTCGTTTTCTTCTTTGTGTCGAAATATGCCAGATTTATGGCGGACCCAACACCTTGTTTGATCACAGAGAATGCTTGTTGGCACGCCTCAGTCCATTCAAATGGCTGACCTTGGCGAGTGAGCTCTCGTAGTGGATAGCTGATCGTGGCGTAGTCGCGAATGTAGCCTGCGCAGTAGATTGCCATTCCGAGGAAAGAACGAAGGTCGCTCACATCTCGGGGTTTTGGGGTGTCAGCGAGTGCAGCTACTTTTTCAGGGTCTGGTCTCATTCCTTTTTTGGAAAATATGTGTCCATAAAACTTCAGGGTGTCCTTGTGGAACTCGCATTTGCTGGCGTTGAGTGTTAGGTTAGCGGTCAACAACGCGTGGCAGACCCTGTCCAAGGCGGTGTCATGTTCTGTTTGGTCTTTTCCAAATACCAGCAGATCATCACTGTAGTTAAAGGCATTAGGAATGCCTTGTATGACCCGTCTGATGGCTTCTTGGAAGATCTCGGCGGCCGAGGAAATGCCAAAGTTCAGGCGTTTATAACGGAATAGGCCTTGATGTGTGGTAAAAGTCGTGATGTATCTCGATTTGTCATGAAGCTCCAACTGGTGATAACCGTTGTTGAGGTCGAGTTTGGAGAATACAGTGGCGCCGTTGAGTTTCGTGATCATGTCACTGATGTGTGGTCCGGGGTGGCGTTCCCGCTCAATGGCGGTGTTGGGCGCACGCATGTCGACACACAGTCTGACTTTGTTGTCCTGTCCCTTTTTGGGGACTACGACGACTGGCGATACCCATGGAGTGGGTCCTGACGTGCGTTCAATGATGTCTGTTTGAAGGAGGTCTTGGAGCTCGTCATCGACGGCTTGTTGTAAGTGGAACGGCACCTTTCTGTGGTGCTGAGCGATGGGTGTCACGTTTTCGTTGATGTGGAGCTTTACCTTGAAATGGTTTAACTTCCCGAGGCCTTTGAACAGATTTGGGAACTTCGCCACGATGTCGGGGGCATCTTCGGTCATGTAAAGGAGTTCTACAAGTTTGAGTCTTTCTGCTGTGGGTAGACTGAGCAGACAGTCAGCCACATCTGGTCCCTCTACCACATGGATGTAGGCCTCAATTTTCCGGTCCTTGAACGTGAGAGTGGTGTGAAAGCGGCCCAGGCAAGGTAGGGGTTTGCGTGACATCCACGTGAATATGCGGACAGCTGCGGGTTCCAATTTGGGTCTTTGCTTCATGTTGTAGTATTCCAGGGCACAGATATAGTTTAATGAGGCTCCTGAGTCCAGAACAAACTTTGCTGGGTGGTCTCCTATCAGGATATCAAGTTTTGGATATCGTTTCAGGCGGTCCGGGTCTGATACCATGCAGATGTATTCATCGCTGTCTTGTGATGCTGGAGTGTGTGATGATGATTCGCTGGACGTATCTCTGCGTGGCCGGTAGGATTCTGTTGTTTGACACCTGGTGCGGTGACTACTTCCGGAGCAACCCCTTGATCGATAGGAGTATGCTGACTGGACGCTGGAGTTTGATGAGCTGGATGAGCGTACTTCTCTCCCTTTTATGGCTCGTGCGTGGTGGCGCGTGTCGTAACCCTTGGTCGACGATCTGTGAGTTGACTGCTTGGCTTGACATGCTATCTCGAAGTGGTTGTCTCTCCCACAGCGATGACACCGCTGGCCAATTGCCGGGCATTGTCCTGAGTGTGGGTAATCTTGTCCACATCTGTTGCAGGTGGGCGCTGACTTTGCGGACTTGGTGTGCCGTGAGCTCCTTTTGGAGGATGTCTTTCGGGTGTCGTGGGACTTGTGAGACTTTGACGTGGGCTTGGCAGTCTTGGAAGATCTGTGCGCCTGAACTCGCAGAGCATGGTCCTTCCGGTCTGATGATTTATGCATTCCCATCCGTTTGGCATAGTCTTCCGCTTGATCATTGATTCTCGTTAGTTCTTCAATTTCCTCTAGGGTATAAGGTTTCTTTAGGAGTCTCCGGCGGAGGGTTTCGGATTGGCATCCGTCAATGATACAGAGTCTCAAAGCGTCTTCTGTCTTGAAGTTGTCGAAGTAACAGTATCGTACTAGTCTTTTGATGCGCATGATGAAGTCGCTCATGCACTCGTCTTTTTCTTGTGTGGCTAGGTTGAACGTGTGACGTTCGTAGTCTAAGTTGGGTTTGTGAAGGAATCGTCTATCAAGGGCACCTTTTACTTCTTCATAAGTGGCGGTTGCTGCATTAGGTAGTTCTTTGATGATTTGTGCAATGTCCGGGCCTATCAGATTTCTTATTGCCACTAGTTTTTGCTTGGGATCCTGCACCGAGGATCCTACCATGTAGTCCTCGAAGTCTTCGCTCCAACTCTTCCATGTTGGACCCATACTATTGCCTGGCGTCAGTGGCAGTGGCTGTGGTTGTCGCATGAACGAGGCTCCAATGGGAGTGTTGGCCATTGTGGGCGTGTTGACCAGAGGAACTGGCCCTCCTGTATTTGCTTGTGAGCCTGAACCTGTTGCGTCGTTCCCTCCAGATGAGCTGTTGGGAGTTGTACTGGACATCTGCGACTGACTCTAGATAGCTGGTTATTTTCTGGGAAATTGTCCCGGTTTGTATGGTTTCTGGCTTCTTGGGGGGGGGGGGGCTTTCCTTTGTCTTGTATGTGTTGCTCGCCCTTTCTTTGTTAGTGAAATCCTTCGTGGTGAATGGCGCCTAACCTTAAAATGGCCGCCATCAAGGATTCGTGGGTTGATTAAACGCTGGCGCCTGACCCCAAAATGGCCACCGCGCGGGACGTCATGTCTCTTTATTTTCACCGCAGTTAGCGTCTTGCTGCTGATTATATTTGGATTTGCGGGGAAGGCTGCTGGGGTCAGACTCACCCTCACTCCTCGCCGCTTCTTCGTCTCTGGAGGTGGGCGGTTCTCTCCTTCACGCCACACGGAGCTGGCTGCTCGCACCTGGAGACACGTGGTCTGGGGACGCGTGGGGATGGCGCTCTGGCATATGCGCTCCTACTCCCGGCAGACGGCTTAGTGCTCCGTGACTCGGTAAGCCTCAGGCAGGTTCGTGGGATGGCATCTCCGAAGCCGGTCTTGGCTTTTCGCGCTCTCTCCGCGCGGTCGGTGTTTGGGCTGCAGGACTCGGTGATCGGCCACACTGGCTGGCTGAGCGATAGCGTTAGTTGTGGGTTTCATGAACATCCCATCCTCGTCGCCATTGTCGCGTCGCTCTTAGTAAAGAACACACCGAATCAGAGGTAATGCAGTTAAGTGTTGCTTTATTCCCTGCCAGCTTCGCACTGGCTTACAGACTACTCCCTTTCCGGTTGTCCGCTTCCTGTTCCCGTTTCCTGTTCACCTGCCCTGTCCTGAAGCAGGGTCAGGCGAGACGACATGACACTTACTATAAAATGTTAATCACAAACTTACAAGTGTAAATCTCCATCTCTACCTTTCCTTATTTTCTTTGAAGAGAGCTCACACGTAGGTTTACTATTTAACAGTAAATGTGGGAGGGACCAGGGAAAGTGGGTGGAAAAAGATAAATACTTACTACAAAATGGGAGAGGTTACAGGAGGACTAAGGAGGGGTTATGGAAGTATTAGGGAGGGAGTTTACGGATGGATAGTAACCTATACACAAGAGAGTAGACCTATTCTTATCCACAAACTGCACTTCTAAAATCACTACAGAAAAAAGGACCCTCATCTAGGGTAGTAAGAGCTATATAAAACAATATACATTTATAATTGCAAAAGAGTAATGAACGTACTAGGGATCAGAGCTGGGGTAAGTCCATCACTACACATGGCAACCACTGGTACTGCAACATCCCTCCCATAGAAAATAATGGAGGTAAGGACCCATTGGAAAAAACATTAAATAATTTAAAATAGTTTAAAATATAACTAAATGTAATTTAATGTTAAAAAAATTATCTAGAAATAATATATATTTTATTCGGAAATATTTTAAGTCTTTTTTCGGAATTTATATTTGATGTGATAGTAATTGTTATTATAATATCATTAAATTACTTAATTCTCTGTGTCAATTGCAATACATACATATGTATTTGTATGTCTGTATAAGCAATTATTTTATAATTTAAACTTAAAAAAATAATGTTAGTTTACTATATTCAAAATAATTGCATTTCAAATTTCAATTAAATTATTAATGCTGTAACTTTTTACTTTCTACTAAATTAAAACTAAATGTGTAAAATCTATGTACATCAACCTGGCTTTAACGTAAAAATAAGTTTACTAACTTTTTTCAAGTTTAGTAAACTTTTTTACTTTTTCGTGTACTTTACCATAGAGCGATCTCCACTACCACCTCTTTAGGCTGCTGCATTTTACAAATTAAACAAAGGATACTGCCCACCCTTGAGACAGTTTGGACTGGATTGTTCCAATGGGGAGCAGGATCAAGACTGATTTGTATATGACTTGGTCCAAACGGAAATGGAGTAAAAAATCCTTGGATTTAGGGCCAGATCTCTGTACCTGAGGTGATTGTTTGACATTGCTCAGCATTCTTTCCATCATTGTTTTTTTTTCCATTTGTTGCCCTAAGTGGAACTGGTATCCCCAGACGTGGGTACCATGCCACCGGAGTCAAACTATCCTAGCTGATAGGGGTGATACCCATAAACCGTTCCCAGGATGATCGATCCTAGGAGGCTTGATTCCGATCCAGGGAGGACTTAGCCTGGTAGTTTGGGCTGGACTGTTCCCATGGGGTGCAAGGTCAAAGCTGATTTGCATATGTCTGGGTCCAAACTGAATGGCGTGTTAAGCAAAAAACTATTGATTTAGGCCCAGATCTCTGAGTAGTGGTGGGTTTTTGAGATTGTTCAGCATTCCCTCCATCATTTGGTCTGTTTGCACCCTTGAGACTGGGCAGATATCCACGCCTTCCCACAAAAAATGGGGAGAACTGCAGCATGCAATCAAGAAGTGGCGGTAACGTTTGTAACACTAATACTTATCTTTGCTATTCTAGAAAATAGCAACATTTGCCCAAAAGTCATGTAAAGATACAAATTTTCTTCAGACAATTAGTTATGAATGAGATGTGAGGAAGGTAATGATATGGAGAAGTATGGACACATTAGACCCTAATAGCTGTGCGGAACACTTGCATTGAACTTTATGACATGCACAGATTAAGCAAAACACATAAAGGGCAGAGGGAGAAGACATTCCAAGTTAAAGAGACCATTTTGTATAGATTAAGAACAGTTCTATTTCACTAATTCTGCACCACAAACAACCACCAACTTCAGGCATTAAAGAATGTACCTTTATTTGATGCTGTCTGCTTGGGGTTTGCGACCTATGCATCATTCGCTGAATAGCCCTTTAAGGTGCAGTATTGTTCAGGAGGCAATTCCTGCTTGGGAGTGATTTTACTCATAATTTCAGTTTTTGTGTCTAAAACCTCTTAATCTCCGTCATTTAGGCTTTTGGTTCCTGACAGCTGTGCATTTGCGTTTCTGTTTCATTAACACGCATCCGCAGCATTTCCATACCTGTCACATTTCAAAAGCTGTTGAAAGGGGCTTTTGGATGTTGAAAAGACATGTTTGAAGCTCACACACACACATTTGCATTTAAGTTGACGAAGCACTGCATCTGGAGTGGCAGAGAGACAATTTACAGCATCACCACAGTCAACGGTAATGTACTTTTAACAGAGCCGCTTTCATCAAAGTAACATTTTTTTTCTTCTCGGATGTGTTCACCTATATATTGCTTTTTGTTACGCAGGGACATTCTAGTTACAATGAGGTCAGTTACAGGACTGTCTAGGCTCTCCGGTCCCATTTCGAGTTCTAAGGTGATACAGATAGATATTTCAATGTCATCCAGATTGTGTGGCTGTTACATGCAGGAAAAAATGAGTGTGATTTCAGCAACATTGCAGGGATTCATGTCCTCACACATCTATTGACTACCGATAATATTACACATGACCTTTCAAACTGATGACATCACAGAAAACAGGTAAAAATATTACATGAAGTGTAACATTGTGAAAGTCTCTTGAAAATCTCCGAATTTATAATTGGCAGAGTCTAACAAGCACATGCATCAAGGTAGGAGTTTGCGAGTCCTTAATTGCAAATATTAAGGAATCGCAATTAAGGACTCGCAAAATCCTTTGCATGTAGGAATCACTATGAAAATAGCGATTCCTACGTATTCCTTATTTGCGAGTCGCAAACTGCGAGTCACAAATAAGGAATGGCTCCCCATTCATTCCTATTGGCCTAAAAGCCCATGGGAATGAATAGTAAATTGCATGCGCAATTTGTGAGTACCAATAAGTACTTGCAAATTGCACATACAATTTCAAGGGTGCAAGAGTGTCAAAAGGACACCCTGTTACACCTCTGAAATTGATCTGTGCACATATGTTGCACACACATATGTCCCAAGGGCATGTGTGTGTGTAACCTACAACTTACAAGTTTTCGCTGTTTACCATCTAGTATGATTTTGTGGTAAATAGCGGGTCAAAATAGCAAAATCGCTATTTTAAAAGGCATCTTACATTCTTTGCGATTTCTTAAATGCAATTGCAATTTGAAAAATCACAAAATATTGCAATTTCTTAAATTGCGAGTGGCAAGTTGTTTCAAGCATCGCAAAAGCGAATTTTGCGATCGCAAACGGACGATTTTTGTTAATCGCACTGCGTTCGCAAAAAGCTTTGATGCATGTGCCTGTTAATGCAAAATTACTTTAGTAGATAACTAATAAGATTGGGTAAAGGAGGGATTGCAAATAAATCCACAGAGCTGGTAAATAGCAACAATGATTGCTCTCACTAAAGCTGCCCCACTTAAAAACTATGGATTAAACCTATAACTGGGAAGGTCACCTATTCATCAGCTCAATTCTTTGAGGGTGGACAGACCTATCAGTCCAGTCCAGGACAGCTTAAAGAGGCAGCTCTTATCACTGTTCATGAGGCTCGATAGATAGACTACATCCCCAAAATAGGTAATTAAATTTAGCATGTAAATGCACGTTTTTCCAAGGAGGAGGGTGCACGTGTCCTATAAGACAGATGTTCTGCATAGAGCAAAAGCATTTAATAATAATTTCTAGATTGCGGATACATATTTATTGTTCATGCAGTTCTGTCAGTAATGCTTGTAAACATTGTGTGGTGCTTTGTTGCCTCTTGAAGACTTGTTCATGCCAATATAATACATGAATTTATAAATAAAATAATATCTGCACCCACGCAGACATGGGCTAAATGACAAGTTTTTTCTGCAAACCGTCATTGAAAAGAGACACACATTTCTGCTTGGTTCAGAACTGATCACGTATAGTTGGGGGTCCCTGAGTGTTAATACAATAGTCGTTTAGGGGTCACCAGGTGCCACTGCTGTGTTGTTTCCTCCTGTGCCTCTTTTAAAGCCCTGATACGGAGGTTACACAGGTAGAACCTAAAAAAACACATTCCCAGGGGTCCAAGTGTCTGTCCTGTAAGTAGGAGACTAGCACCCTACTGGCCTCCCTTGAGGCTGCATGATATTCTCTTCCACTCCTAAAAGGAGGCGCAGCCAGGCAGAGAGCCAATGCTCCCCTGCACTTATCCTTAGGACTGTACTAATCCCCGTTATAATATCTGTTGAAAAGGCAAAGATAATAGCCACCTTGAAAGCAAATCCCAGCCTACGACTATATAATTAAAACCCCTCTTTAAATTGTGTGAAAAGACTAGCCAGCCAGTAACCTTATGGTGCAGAGGCATACTTGTACTACTCCATTAGAGAGGTCTGATCTAAAAATCAGTGAGTTATCC
Source organism: Lissotriton vulgaris (assembly GCF_964263255.1). NCBI lineage: Eukaryota > Metazoa > Chordata > Amphibia > Caudata > Salamandridae > Lissotriton > Lissotriton vulgaris. The sequence continues at coordinate 204,926,274 of NC_141699.1, read as the reverse complement.
ATTTATTGTCTTGTTGGATATTACCAGAATACCATTCAACAACTGTTTCTCTGACAATTGGGTATATGAAAATAGCATAGTTCCAGTAGAATATAGGGATTTTGTCCCTTCCAGTTCATAGTTGACACCTTCCTGGCTCTAAATGCTTGTGATAGGATCAATAGAGCTTCTGTTCGGCTGAAGTTGCACAAATGGGGAATAACCTCTCTTCTTCTTTCCTTATTAATTGAACTGCACAAAGATTTCCGGATTAAAGAACAAGCAGGTAATAACAATAGTTGATATCACTTAGTAAAAAACTCAAGCAGTGGTGCCTTTTGGCACAGCTGTTATTTTCGCTTTATATTGCAAATCTTCTGGATGAAGCCAGAAAAACACAGTTCTTTGTCACCTACTTTCTGTTCTAATAATATCTCTATTTTAATGTATGCGCATGTCGTGTATTTATTACATACCATACCTATTAGACCCTAAAGGGAACTTGAAGCACTAGGAATGTATGCTACGATAAATAAAAAAAATCACAACTATTATAAAAATCAATGTTAATCCATTATAAAAAGTATAGAGGAGAAATATTAAAAATTGGTAGTTGGGGAGACTGGCATTGGTACAAGTAAGAGGATTAGTCTCCCCACTGTGTAGAACCTTTTGGACTTAAAGTGGTCTTTGTCCCCTCTATCATGTACACTTTCGATGTCAATCACCAGGATTAAATAGCATGTTTAGTCTCAATCTTTTTGACTGTGCATATTTTGTGAACAATCATTCTTTTCATGTTGGGGAACTGAAACGTCTGAGTAGAATGCCCCAAGCAGCCTGATATCTAGTACCATCAACAAATATGCATTTCTGGGACTGATTCATTGTTTTGATTTCCCAACCCATGAAGGAAGCATACAAAAAAACACATTTTCTCTTCTGCTAATAGTGTTACCTGCAAGGAGTTCATGTTTTTGTCATGGTCAGGTCACAAGGTTACCTTTTTGGTTTGAGTCTTTGATAAGCCAAAATCTATGATTCCTCCTACGAGTCCCGCCTTGGGCCGTGCCTGGTATAGAATCACAGCAGTCAACATTTAGCAGGATCTTTACCCACGATAATTGTTCAACAAAATTACCAATATTCACAATGTATTTCCATATTTTGAGCGTTGAAACCCAGGGGAACTGGATCTACTTGTCCTCCTAATATACTTTACCACTGGCCACCAGAGACACTCAGCAACCTGGTTCTTAGAGGACCTTTTCAAAGCCAAATATCTTTACAAAAATTTAGCAAGTGGTTGGCGTAAAGAGTACAAAATTGAATATAAAAGGATCTATTCTTCAAGAATTTGCAATTATAAAACTCTTATTATGAGAGCTCTCTAACGCTTCGAAAGAACTGCTTCAAATTGTTGACTGCTTAAATAACTCAACCTGTATTAGGACATGACACCACCATTGCAAGAGCAGTGTGAGTTATTAGGTGACTTCTTTCTTAGTAAACGTATATCTATCTGACAGTCGTCTGTTAAGGCCTACAGTTTCTACATGGAGACTTGGACCTCCATGAAACAAGTCCTCTGACTGACTCATGTTTGTGCATGTTTAATCGGGTAGTTCTATATTGTAGTATTGAGAATCCCCAGTGACCACAGAAAAAGAGTAACTTATGTCAAAGGAATTCTACAGACCCAAAACACAAAGTTATTCAACAATGTTTGCACGCCTTTCATAGTAAAAAAGGACAGTAAATACGCCATTGATTACCAAAACACTATGAAAGGGTCACTATATTGAACAAATATCAAGAAGCAAATATTCTCATAAGCTAAACACTGAAAAAAGAGAAACAGATGGTAAGATAAGACTCGGCCTTCCAAATTGAAAAAAAATTACTGATTTCAAGAAGCGTTGGACTCTTTAAAACAAGAACAACTGTTTATTATTAAAAAAAACGAATGCATTGTTTTACATGAAATCAAATTTCAAACCATCAATACATAATCATAATTTTTATTGCAAAAAGTCCTTCTTAGACCATGAGTAGTTTTTTGATAATTGGAATGCTATAGGGGTGTCCAATTATACCAAATATTCAATTGTACTTCAGATAATTGATTTCCCAAAGCGAATGGTGGAAACCGGACTTCTCGGTATCCCGAGCTTGCAAAATCACTGCAGAGCAGCGATGTGTCACCAGCTGTGATCCGGGTCACTTGCTGCGGCAGGGCCTTCTAGACTGCACCGCTGGTGGATGCAGAAAATATGACGAAACTTACCACCACACGTAGAAGGAACAGAGGCCAGAGGGGGAATCCAGGGATAAACCACGTTTTAATTGGCAGCAAAAACAATACTGGCAAATGCATTTCGGCTCCTGGCCTTCTTCAGTGCCCCATATTGCACAGAGTCCCTCGCCAAAATAGTCCCATACCAGCATTTCACAATAAGTAGTCCCACAAAGCACCTCCCCCTTGCTGATTGTTCACACCTGTTGCTTGCCGCGGTAAATGCTGGGACTCCAACTCCCAGCATGCAATAGTCCGATGCATCTGGGTTGGTGGTATGGAGGATGTAGATGAATTCACAACGGGTTTGCTGTTATATATATATACACACAAACAATCCTCAGATTAATTTTCATCAAAGAAACCGAGCCCAGATTCGTCAACATTGTTATGGCTAAATCGGCCGATGCGTTTCGAGGCAGCCGCTCCTTTCTCATGGGTCATTTGTTGTTTGTTATTCAAAAGTATATATATGAAAAGTGTCCACATCACATAGCAAAACATCAACATAAGACTACTACAACACATCTAGGAGTACAGGAAATTTGGCAGTCATTTTGGAGTGGTGACTATGACTGCAACATGATTGGACTGATATACATTAACCTTTTAAATGAATGGACAAATGTACATAACAGTTTATAATGTCACATATATCTTCGGTACAAAATAATTGAACCATTTAATAGGACAATATGATTAAAACATGATTTTTGTTAAAATCAATATTTTACAATTCTGCCCAAGTGGGCTTGCATTCTATTAGTCGGTCCCTATTTATATTAGGCCTTTCACTATCAGTATACCCAATTTGTATAATCTTTACTCCATAAATATGATGCATAATTCACAATTCTGCCCCAGTGGGCTATTTATGATTCATCATAAATGTCTTAAGCTTATTAGCTATCATCCTCATATTATGATGACTGTGTCTCCGTCTCCTACAATATAAAAACACATATTTGTGATCAGTGATCACCTATCAGCAATTTAAAATACAAACTCCATCAGGGTTACATGGTTCATTTTGACAATACATTTCATTCTTATCAGTTCCACCCTTAACCTAAGTGGACAAACAGTTCCTCATCTTTGTTAAATCCTAGGGGACACATTGTTTCATACTTGATAATCATCTTTGATTCTAAACGCCTGAGTTCTTTTAATCCATTTCCGCTTCTTTCCAAGATGGAAATCTTGTCCAGTGCGCAGTATTTCAGCAGATTGATGTTTTTATCACGAGCATCCTTAAAATGCGGGGCTATTGGGTACTGCTAATCTTCGTTCACAATAGCCCTGCTGTGTTCCAGGATGCGTTTTTTTACTTGGTGGATGGTACTCCCAATGTAAATCAACGGGCAAGGACAGATTAGTGCATATACACAGTAATCTGATCTACATGTCAAATGTTTGTTAATGACAAAGTGACCCGTGAGAAAGGAGCGGCTGCTCCAAAACACATCGGGAGATTTTGCCATTTAACAAATAAATAACTTGCAACCAATCTGATGGATCTGGGCTCGGTTTCTTTGGTGAAAATTAATCAGAGGATTGTTTGCATATTTAGAGGCTCGCTACCTCACCAAAGCCCGCCGCCACCAAGAGGCAGAGAGATCGCGACCTAGTCAGTAAAGAGGAATTTACGTTTCTCAACAATGTTTTTCCTGTTCTTCCGACCATGTACTTTATACCAAATATGCACAAGGGCACTAATCCTGTCCCTGTCCCTGGCAGACCCATTATTTCAGCCAGGAAAAGCACTTTTGAGAGCACATCTCGCTATGTGGACTTTTATTTACAGGAGTTTGTTACTGGCCTGCCTACCTATATAGTAGGCAAGTTTGGTCTCAAGAATACAGGTTTTTAACATTGCTGCCTTCTATACCAGTATCAGGCACATAGATGGAATGCAAGCTGTTGGATATTATTTAAACAAAAAACCTGTCGAATTTTATTCACACAATAAGATGCTACTTTCCATGATTAGATGGTGCTTGTACAATAAATTGTTCTCATTTGATGGAATTCTGTTTCAACAACTACAGGGAGTAGCTACAGGGGCATGTTTTTCCCCCCCAGTTACGCGTATCTCCACGTAGGCTGGTGGGAGGAGCATGCCCTAAGGAATGAATATAAACACATTTGGTGCTATATCGTCGATATTTTTGTAATATGGCACGGCACAGAAGGGAAAGCAGAGGAGTTTGTGAGGAGAATAAATGTCAATACCATGAACTTACAATTCACTGCTAACATTCATGACACGAGTGCCAATTTCTTAGACATTAAGGTTTGCATCAACCAAAATAACATCAAGACTCTTCTGTATCGGAAGCCCACTGCTGGAAACAGCATTTTACACACCAATAATTTTCACCCTGCCCATACCATCACTAGCCTCCCATATGGCGAATATTTACGCATACGCAGAGCACGCAGCAATGAAACTGACCTTATATTCAGTCAGAACGCAGCAGCACAAAGGTTTTTCGAGAGGGTTACAATCCCAAAAAACTGAAGGCAGCTAAAAACAAAGCCAATAGGAAAGATAGACAAATCCTGTTGAGTGATGCAGATTATACACTCATTACCACTTCTGAAAAAGAGATTGAAGATAGGGCCTCATGTAGGCTCATTATCACATACAGTAAACAGGCACAAGAGATTAAATTGATCATAAATTAACAGTGGCCAATTATCTTGAGTGATGCAACTTTGAAACAAGTACTCCCTGCCAGGCCCACTTTTACTTTCTGTAGAGCTTACTCAATGTATACCGACTTAGTTAAAACTAGTCCTGAACTAGAGTGCAAAAGCAGTTGGTTATCCCCAAAAAGAGGATTTTACAGGTGCAGCTCTTGCCGTGCTTGTAAATTTGGTAAGAATACTGCTACCTACACCACTCCTTTTTCTACCGAGAACATAGAACTTAAGGGCCACTTTACCTGTAGAACGGAATACGCAGTCTACATGTTACAATGTACATGTGGACTACGGTATATTGGCAGCACTAAGTTGCAAGTGCACGCCCGTATATTACAACACCTACGAGCTATAGTCATATAAAAATTCCAATTTTGGAATTGAAATTTCATGTCCAAATTAGACTCAGTTTTTAGCCACCTAAATCTCAGTATAGCTCATTTCTTTGCATCCAAACATTTGTTAGTATTAGATCAGTAGAGTTTATATTCACTTTTTTAAATCTGCTTTTTTACATCCATTTTTACAAAAAAAGGATTTATGTAATTAAGTTTTTTAAGGGGGATCCCTAACATTAGTATCAGCACTTAGGTCTATATCACAACTACAATTGATAACTACAGATCCTATCTACCTGCTCATTCCAAAAAGTAAATCGATTTTTTTTTTACATTCTCTTACATATTTTTACACCATTTCACTTGAAAACTGTATGCACTTATTATCTTAGTAAGCGTGGCACTCCAGGAACCTGTCGACAGTTTTACCAACTGAGGTATTAGACCATTATTGGTCTGTTCTTTTGCACCAGCAGTAGTTGTTGCATTGGCAGTATTTGCACTTGTATCACAATGTAGAAACCATAGTTATTTATTTCTATTTCCACGGTTTCAAATGAGACTTGACTCTACGCTAGATTTATGGTATTTGTACAGTGCAATTTTAGCTTCTCATTATAGTTGTGTAACTTAAACATTAATCAAATATTGCCGACTCATTTCAGCAGTATTTGCAAATTTCCTATTTTACACCCCAAACTCAAATTTGACAAGAAAAATAGCATTTCATATGTAATGTCTCTCTATAAGGTTGAATAAGGTGTATGTTTCTGCATGTGTACTCAAATGAAATTAGAATAATAAAGAAACAACCTGAAATCAATATTGTACATGTTTTAAATGGGACGCATAATTAGCAATGAGCGTTTAAATGATAATATATGTATTTATTTATTATCTATTTATAACTCCAATGTACATAATGTCTGATTACATGTATCAATATGTTTTTGAGTAACATCAATTTTGAAGTCACACAAGAGCGAACTACAGAAATAAGGATTTTGTCTATTTCTATTGTAGTGCCACTGATTAAGTCAGGTGATGGGTGGTGTTTTACAATACAATAACGCAATCATGTGAGCAAGGGCCAGGAGACCCAAAACGCGTCATTAGCTGTGCACTTATCTGTTTAATTTAATAAACTACATACTTTGGCACCGGCAATAGAAGTTGTCCGTTCCTGTCTTTGTGAGCGACTGCACATTTAACATTTGGAGTGTAACCGGACACACACATATATATGTTTATATATGTATATATATATTCACTTAAAAAACCATAGGTTTCAGGCCTTATATAGTTAGGAATTAGCATTTTAAAAACCTTGCAAATTCACTTAAAAAAACCATAGGTTTCAGGCCTTATATAGTTAGGAATTTGCATTTAAAAAAACATTGAAATTGCTCCTATATAGTTAGTTGTACTAACTATATTTCGCGCACCCGCAATCCACTGCTGATGATGTCACATATTATATCATTCATGACATGGTCAGTGACATCACTGATGACATCCCTGATGACATCTCAAATGACATCACTGATGACATCACTGATGACATAAAACAAAAAGGTTTCTGTTTCCAGATACCTGAGAGCCTTGCTAGAGGAAAGAACAGCCACTACTCAATGGGGTTGACTGTTGGGATAGTGTATAATGTATAACAAAGGAAAAATTGTTCCTTTTTTAGGTGTCCCCTCACTCACCGGGGTTGCCCCACGGTGACATGCTTCATCATTGGGGCCATCCCAGTCCTCTACGGGCTGGGGCGTGCTACGACTTGGGAAGTTACGTAGGAGCACTTAAATGGACTATGTGTGGTGCATGTGTATTTGTGGGGAGTGGACTATGTGATGAGTTAAAATTACCTGCCCAGTAGGTTACTAATAAACTTTATTCTGGCCTCTAGGTGGTAGTATTAAAAACGGGGTGGGGAGATAGGCTGTCCTAAACTTAATGTGTCCAGATGTACCTATCAACTCCTAAGTCGACATGTTTCGTGCATACCCCAAGCACTTCTTCGGGACTACACAGGGACCAGCCCTGTGTTCGCCACTCCTTAACTCTGTCACTGAGATATTTACAAAAAAGGCTTTAAACTGCAGCAAACTCTACTAAGTGCATGCATTTATACCTACGTATTTTGTTCCAAAAACACGTGGTTCCTGCAAGATAGAAAACAACTTTAAAATTCAAGGGGTGGTTAGCCCCATTAGTTATCACACACAGTATTTACAGAAGTGATGTACTCTGTGAATTCAGAAGCGGACTCAATGGCCGTGCTTGTTTTCATGCACAAAAACGTGATTGATTTCGTGCATTTTTGAACGTGGTTTTTAAAAAACACCTTTCTCAGTGTCACACCCAAACATTCTTCACTCATACACACTCATACATACTTTTTTATGAGACCTAACTGGGCCCCATGGAGTCGGAGGGGTATCGGTATCCTAGCAACTCTGATGAGAAAGAAATAGAGTTGTTAAGTCCCCCAGTACTGCTCGTTTTCTTGGCATTTGCTCTGTTTCAAAATCAGCATTCCTTCGCGCCCTATATTCACTTACTTGTGCTCTGGTTACCTCCTGTATTCAGGCACCTACTCTTTCTCCCTCCGGTCCGGATGTTATCGGACTGGAGGCTCCGTGTTGTTTAAATGCTGATGCCATTCGCGGTTCCCAGCGCTGGCGTGGGAAACGCCCTTCGCGCACGCTAGAGCGTGTGCTACTATACCCGTGTACCGCCTACATGGCGGCCATCTTAAGAGTATCAATCTTCGCTCAAAGTCGTCATCAAGTGTCTAGTGTGAATATTATTGCATTACGACACCTCTAAATGAATTTAGGGTGTTATACAGGGTACTCGCAATATTATCAGAGTTTTTATCCGCCGAGTTAGACAAAGTGGTAATTAGTTCAAAAATTAAACCGATGGGACAAGCTCGCTAATACTACCCTCCGAATTGAGTGTGGAGTATCACAAAACATCCAGTGATAGTTTTTAACTAATAAAATTCAGTATTTCGACAAGGGATCATAGCCATCCAGTGATGGATTCAGCCACAAAGGATAATATTTCGTCAGGGATTGTACAGTTATTGCCACAAAATGTTAGGATCTTAAATTCGTGAGACTTCTTGAATTTAACATGTATTGGGTCTGGTTTTATGTTGTTTACATTTGTATTTTATGTAAACTGTCCCCAGGGAATGTCATCATTCAATCCCACGATATGGGAACGGAGTCTAAACACCCAGCGTTGCTCCTTTTCTAATAGTTTCTTTTCCATGTCAGCATGGGGTGGTTGGGTTTCCAGCACTACCCAGCGCATATCGTTGGGTGTGTGTGCCTTTTCCAAAAAGTGTGTTGTCATTTTGGTGTTCGAGTGTTTGCACCTAAAGTTACTGCGATGTTCAACCATTCTAGTGTTCACCTTTCTGGTTGTCATTCCAATATAATGCAAATTACACACACATGTGATCATGTGGACAACTCCTGATGTATTGCAGTTTGAAAAATGTCTTAAATCCCATTTGAGGCCTGTATTACAAATCACCTGTTTGGTGGTTTCAGTCAGGTGGCACACGCTGCAGTTGGAACATGGATGGTGTCCAGCTGGCAAGGGGTGCAGACGTCGGACTGGGCCTTCCATAGATCTAGGGCGTGTGTGTACCATCAAGTCCTTCAGGTTTTTCCCTTTCCGATGACTGAACATTGGTTGGGTGATGTTAAGACCTCCGCTGTTCAAAGTTCTCCAATGTTTTTTTACGATCTTTGTCACCTGTTGTGAAGCTACAGTGTACGTAGTGACGCAGATAGGCCTTTTTTCAGATGGATTTGATGATGGGTGGAAGCTCTCAAAGCTAAGTAGGCAATTCCTAGATGTTGGCTTAAAATGTGTCGTAGTTATTAGTGTCCCTCTCTCTGCCTTAATGTTTAGGTCTAGGAAGACTAGATGTTCACGACTCATTGTTGAGGTGAACTTCAGGAAAGGGTCCTGGAGATTCAGCCAGTTTAGGAACACATTTGCCTCCTGCTCATTTCCATTCCAGATGAGGATGACGTCATCGATGTAACGTCTCCACATCTGGATTTTGGCAAAATGGGGGTTGTCTGTATTTAGGATCTTTTTTGTCGCTTTGAGAGCTTCCACCCACGCCAACTGCGTGAAAACCTGCCATTTGGGCAGTTTCTAGGACTAAGAAGGAACTGTTCAGAAAAATGCGACTATGAAATGCAGGCCAAGGAACTATGCGACAAACTATATCAGAGACAGTACCCGAAAAAGATTGTTCAGAAAGCTAAGAAAAGGGCATCCAACAACAACAGGGATGCATTGTTGGAGTCCAAACCTAAGGAACCATCATCAAATCCATCTGAAAAAAGGCCTATCTGCGTCACTACGTACACTGTAGCTTCACAACAGGTGACAAAGATCGTAAAAAAACATTGGAGAACTTTGAACAGCGGAGGTCTTAACATCACCCAACCAATGTTCAGTCATCGGAAAGGGAAAAACCTGAAGGACTTGATGGTACACACACGCCCTGGATCTATGGAAGGCCCAGTCCGACGTCTGCACCCCTTGCCAGCTGGACACCATCCATGTTCCAACTGCAGCGTGTGCCACCTGACTGAAACCACCAAACAGGTGATTTGTAATACAGGCCTCAAATGGGATTTAAGACATTTTTCAAACTGCAATACATCAGGAGTTGTCTACATGATCACATGTGTGTGTAATTTGCATTATATTGGAATGACAACCAGAAAGGTGAACACTAGAATGGTTGAACATCGCAGTAACTTTAGGTGCAAACACTCGAACACCAAAATGACAACACACTTTTTGGAAAAGGCACACACACCCAACGATATGCGCTGGGTAGTGCTGGAAACCCAACCACCCCATGCTGACATGGAAAAGAAACTATTAGAAAAGGAGCAACGCTGGGTGTTTAGACTCCGTTCCCATATCGTGGGATTGAATGATGACATTCCCTGGGGACAGTTTACATAAAATACAAATGTAAACAACATAAAACCAGACCCAATACATGTTAAATTCAAGAAGTCTCACGAATTTAAGATCCTAACAGTTTGTGGCAATAACTGTACAATCCCTGACGAAATATTATCCTTTGTGGCTGAATCCATCACTGGATGGCTATGATCCCTTGTCGAAATACTGAATTTTATTAGTTAAAAACTATCACTGGATGTTTTGTGATACTCCACACTCAATTCGGAGGGTAGTATTAGCGAGCTTGTCCCATCGGTTTAATTTTTGAACTAATTACCACTTTGCCTAACTCGGCGGATAAAAACTCTGATAATATTGCGAGTACCCAGTATAACACCCTAAATTCATTTAGAGGTGTCGTAATGCAATAATATTCACACTAGACACTTGATGACGACTTTGAGCGAAGATTGATACTCTTAAGATGGCCGCCATGTAGGCGGTACACGGGTATAGTAGCACACGCTCTAGCGTGCGCGAAGGGCGTTTCCCACGCCAGCGCTGGGAACCGCGAATGGCATCAGCATTTAAACAACACGGAGCCTCCAGTCCGATAACATCCGGACCGGAGGGAGAAAGAGTAGGTGCCTGAATACAGGAGGTAACCAGAGCACAAGTAAGTGAATATAGGGCGCGAAGGAATGCTGATTTTGAAACGGAGCAAATGCCAAGAAAACGAGCAGTACTGGGGGACTTAACAACTCTATTTCTTTCTCATCAGAGTTGCTAGGATACCGATACCCCTCCAACTCCATGGGGCCCAGTTAGGTCTCATAAAAAAGTATGTATGAGTGTGTATGAGTGAAGAATGTTTGGGTGTGACACTGAGAAAGGTGTTTTTTAAAAACCACGTTCAAAAATGCACGAAATCAATCACGTTTTTGTGCATGAAAACAAGCACGGCCATTGAGTCCGCTTCTGAATTCACAGAGTACATCACTTCTGTAAATACTGTGTGTGATAACTAATGGGGCTAACCACCCCTTGAATTTTAAAGTTGTTTTCTATCTTGCAGGAACCACGTGTTTTTGGAACAAAATACGTAGGTATAAATGCACGCACTTAGTAGAGTTTGCTGCAGTTTAAAGCCTTTTTTGTAAATATCTCAGTGACAGAGTTAAGGAGTGGCGAACACAGGGCTGGTCCCTGTGTAGTCCCGAAGAAGTGCTTGGGGTATGCACGAAACATGTCGACTTAGGAGTTGATAGGTACATCTGGACACATTAAGTTTAGGACAGCCTATCTCCCCACCCCGTTTTTAATACTACCACCTAGAGGCCAGAATAAAGTTTATTAGTAACCTACTGGGCAGGTAATTTTAACTCATCACATAGTCCACTCCCCACAAATACACATGCACCACACATAGTCCATTTAAGTGCTCCTACGTAACCTCGCAAGTCGTAGCACGCCCCAGCCCGTAGAGGACTGGGATGGCCCCAATGATGAAGCATGTCACCGTGGGGCAACCCCGGTGAGTGAGGGGACACCTAAAAAAGGAACAATTTTTCCTTTGTTATACATTATACACTATCCCAACAGTCAACCCCATTGAGTAGTGGCTGTTCTTTCCTCTAGCAAGGCTCTCAGGTATCTGGAAACAGAAACCTTTTTGTTTTTTGACTTTAATGACTGGAGGGCGAGCCGAGCTAGTAACCCTCTAACTCCCTTAGTTTTTTCCTATCACTAATGACATCTCATTTGACATCACTGATCACATCACTGATGATATCATTCATGTGATAATACAATGCACCTCCTCACACCCTAATATAACCTTTGATACACCCAGTGTTAAATACAAATATAAGGCCTGAAACCTATGGTTTTTTTAAGTGAATTTGCAAGGTTTTTTAAATGCTAATTCCTAACTATATAAGGCTTAAAACCTATGGTTTTTTCAGTGAATTTGCAAGGTTTTTTAAATGCTAATTCCTAACTATATCAGGCGTGAAACCTATTTTTTTTCAATAAATTTCAAAGGTTTTGTAAATGCTAATTCTATTAGCGAATAACGTTTATATATGTTATTATCCTTCTGGGACCACCTGAGCAGCCATCTTGTTTCTCAGGAGAAATAAGGGACAAGAGAGCACATAACAAGAGTGGAAAACGCAAAAAGGGGGCAGGGTTGAGACCCCCTGACCCCCTAGCCCTTCTCAGGGGGTCCCTGAGAAGGGCTAGGGCTAATTGAAGGGCTAATTCAATTTTCTCAAGAACTACTGGAGGGATTTTCACTAAACATAGAAAAGGCACATCTGCATACCAGGCCCTACCATTTTGCCAAGTTTGGTGTAATTCCATTCAGCCGTTCGGGCTGTAGCCGTGTCTAAAGGTCCCTATGGAAATTAACATGGGGAAAACACGTTTTGGGACCCCCCTTTTTTCTCGGCCCCCGCTTGACGAATCCCCCCGAAACTTTCAGGGAAGGAGCGGAGTATATATCCACTCATTCTTCAATGCAAATTGCTATATTGCTATATATAATGCATATTTAAATAACGAAGCAAACCACATTCACTGAATGATGTCATCAGTGATGTCATCAGTGATGTCATTTGAGATGTCATCAGTGATGTCACTGACCATGTCATGAATGATGTAATATGTGACGTCATCAGCAGTGCATTGCAGGCGCGCAAGTTATAGTCAGTCCAACTAACTATAACGTGGGAATTTCAATGGTTTTATGTCAGTAAAATTTCCAGCTAACTATAACTGGTGTCAAACCTATGGTTTTTTCAGTGAATTTAATAGGTTTTTTAAATGCTAATTCCTAACTATAACTGGTGTGAAACCTATGGTTATTTCAGTGAATATATATATATATATATAAATATTTAACTCCAAAAGCAGGAATGGGCACTCACGGTGTCATCATCAAATTGATTTACTCAGCAAGCAAACGCGCTTTGGAGGTTTGCCTTTTTCAATGCTCGCAGTGAAAAGCACTTGTCTGAAAGTTGAAATCAAAATATTAAACCGCATTAGCCTTCAGGCTCCACTGCGGTCCCCAACTAGTTGCCCATGCCCACGGGGATGGGGTCCCGGGGGCTGAAAATGTCCCGGGAGTGAGCCGCTTGGCCATCTTCCCTTTTTTATTAAAGAAAAATGGCTGGACCCCAGAAATCGGCCTGGGCACGGGGGCCGCGCAACCCTCCTCCTTAAAATAAGATATGAAAAAAGAAATGGCCTGTCCCCGGGGGATGGGGTCCCTGGGGTGAAAATCAGCCTGGGAAGGGAGCCACGTCGCCCCCCTGCTTTTTTTCCAAATTTTATTTTAAATGGGTCAGACCCTGGGGATGGGGTCCCCAGGGCCCAAAAGGATCAAGGGAAGGGGGTCACACAGCCCCCCACCCTAAAATACAAAAAAAACAAAAGCCAGCGATTCGCCAGAGGCCCGCCCCCTTTCTCCACCACTCTGCAAACTCGCCTCCTTACCCACTCTTGGTTTGGGGATGAAGTCCCCTTCACTGCTCAGAGTACTTAGGGGCCAACTAGCGCACCTCTTACCTCCCGTAAGCCCCACACAGTAGGATTGCTGCGAGGTGGTCGGAGGGCACACCCCTTTTTTCACCACTCTGTAAATGCACCTCTTGGCACACTGCAGGTGGGGTGATGAGGAAGTGCCAGTGCCAGAAAGGGGACATGGTCTGCTATCAGAACTCAGCAATCCTGCTGTGTGGGACATACCGGAGGTAATAGGAGTGGTAATTGGCCCCGAAGGACTTCCTTGGGGGCTAACTACCCCTCCTGTTACCTCCAGTAGGTCCCACACAGCAGGATTGCTGAGACGTTGTCAGAGGCCATGCCCCCTTTCTCCACCACTCTGCAAATGTGCCTCCTGGTGCACGACTAGTTGGGGGATTTATTTATTTATTTAGGATTTGTAATGCGCATGGCTGCCTCAGCAACGAGGCGTCCCAGCGCAACCAGAGACCCGAGAGAGAGAGCGAGAGAGCGCAGCCTACAAACTAAACATCAGAGAGAGGAAACAACCACGTTTCTATAGTTTTACTGAACATCAAAAGATTTGAAATAGCTCTAATGTGTGCTGGGAGCGAGTTCCAAAGTCTTGCCGCTAAAAAGCGGAAAGAACGGCCCCCTGCCCTTGCTCTCTGAACACGCAGAGCACAGACAAGCGCAAGGTCGGCAGATCTCAATGCTCGCCCAGGCACATAAGGTGTCAGCAGGCAAGAAAGCCCACCCTTGGCTCCAGATGGACCTTGAAGGCAAAGAAGCCCTCCTGGTACCTCCTGTAAGTCCTACGCAGCGGAATTCTTGAGAGCTGGTTGGAGGCCCACCACTCTGCATACATGACTGATAATTAAAACACCTTAGTAATTCACTAAAAACATCAAAGGTTACAGGGACATTATAGTTAGGAAATGAAATTTAAAAAACCTTAGCAAAATTCACTGAAAAACTCACACACATACACACATATATATATATATTTGGCAGTGTGAACAAGGGCTCTTGTAGCCCGAAACGCATAGCTCTTTCTGTTGTGGAAATACATTTTCGTACCTGAGCCTGTGGTCCATCTCCTTCTTCGCCGGTGTTGCTGGGCTGCTTGCCGGAGGAAGTGTGGAGTTCCTCTGTGAATATATATATATATATATATATATATATATATATATATATATATATATATATATATATATATATATATATATTTCCAAAGTTTCCACGAGCATTAAAGACGCACTCCGTGAGTGAATGTTCACAGAACCTTTATTTAGAGGAAGCGGTTTTGTGGACCCAATTAATTCAGGTCCCTACGGGTTTCAGCGCCTTCATCATGGGGTAAGGCAATTTGGAACTCCTGGATTGGACTGACATATATTTTTCCAGTGCGAGCATGTGATCTCCAGTGAACAGCATGCTGGGTATGGCAGTCTCGATTGTTCTTGGCGGTGGGGTCCGATGTCCAAAATCCATTTTCTCTGCCAATATTGCTAAAAATAATAGCACCACCGCTGCCCTAATGGAATTCACTCACGCTGGAACAGGATGCGCAGATGTGCAGCTAATCAGACCTTCCTGCGCTCTTGATCGGCGGTGCAATCTTCCACGGCCGGAGCTGCCGTGTTCAAACATTTCCAAAGTTTCCCGAGCTTTAAAGATGCACTCCGTGAGTGAATGTTCACAGAACCTAAATTTAGAGGAAGCGGTTTTGTGGACCCAATTAATTCAAGTCCCTATGAGTTTCAGCGACATAAATCAAACCAAACCACATTAACTGGATGATGTCATCAGTGATGTCATTTGAGATGTCATCAGTGATGTCACTGACCATGTCATGAATGATGTAATATGTGGATTGTGGGCGTGCGAGTTCTAGTTAGTACAACTAACTATAACATAGAAATTTCAATGGTTTTGTACGAGTGAAATGTCCAGCTAACTATAACACCCCTAAAACCTTTGTTTTTTTCAGTGAATTTCTAAGGGTTTTTAAATGCTAATTCCTAACTATAACATGACTGAAACCTATGGTTTTTTCAGTGAATTTCAAAGGTTTTTAAATGCTAATTCCTAACTATAACATGTCTAAAACCTATGGTTTTTTCAGTGAATTTCAAAGGTTTTGTAAATGACAATTTTTAAATGTATTAATTGTTATATTTATTTTCTTGATACTGATTTACTATATATTCTTAAACTATTTATTTTTTGATCTTTTATTTTTTAAATTACATTATAATTACATTATACATTACATTACAAAATATACTTTCTCAGAATGAGTTACTTTAGTTTAAATACTTTGCAAATAGGCAATAGACTATTAAGTACAGTAGTTACAGTTGTTGCAATGGGCAACTCAATTTCAAACACAATGCAACATTGAGCTCAATGTGGATTTCTAGTTAAATGCAATTAGTTACTTTATGGATTACTTTTCTAACCACAGGACTTGATCCTAGATTCAGTCCTTGGACATCTCCTGTATACAGTTGAGTAAAAGCGTTTTGGTTGCAGTAGTGGTTTTTAAGGAATATTATTGTATTTAAAAAGTTGACACTGACATTTTTTCACATAGAATCACTAATATTATCCTTTGGGAGGAAATTCACTGAGCAGGTAAGTAGTGTTATCGTTACTTTTTCTTACTCAGTGGTGGATCCTGGATCCAGCACTGGTGCATCTCCTGTAAACAGTTGAAAGAATGCGTTTAAGTCATACAGGCGATTTTTAAGGAATATTTTTAGTTTTTGAAAATAGACAGAAACTTTTCTGGTGAAAACCAGACAATGGATTCCTATGGAAGGAAATACAAGTTACTGGTTAGTACGGTTAGAATTACTTTTCAGGGTCAGTGCTGGGGTAAAAGATGCAGCACTGGGTTCTCTCCTGATAACAGGTGAGTAAATCGGAATTCGTTGTTCTGATGATTTTAGGTGAATATTTTAAAGTTCCAAAACTCCACACTTAGAACAATTTCCAAGTGAAACCAGTCAATGTTAGGCTATGGAAGGAAATTCAAGTTACTGGTAAGTATGGTTAGAATTACTTTTCAGGATCAGTACTGGGCTCAAAGATGCAGCACTGAGGTCTCTACTGATAACAGGTAGGTAAATCGGAATTCGTAGTTCTGCTGATTTCATAGGAATATTTTAATGTTCCAAAACTCCACACTTAGAAGAATTTCCAAGTGAAACCAGTCAATGTTACACTACGGAAGGAAATTCACTTACCAGGTAAGTAGTGTTATCGTTACTTTGTCTTACTCAGTGGTGGATCCTGGATCCAGCACTAAAGCATCTCCTGTAAACAGTTGAAAGAATGTGTTTAAGTCGTACAGGCTATTTTTTAGGAATATTTTTAGTTTGCGGAAATAGACGCTTAGAAACTTTTCAGGTGAAAACCAGACAATGGATTCCTATGGAAGGAAATACAAGTTACTGGTAAGTACAGTTAGAATCACTTTTCAGGGTCAGTGCTGGGCTAAAAGATGCAGCACTGGGTTCTCTCATGATAACAGGCGAGTAAATTGGAATTCATTGTTCAGATGATTTTAGGTGAATATTTAAAAGTATCAAAACTCCACACTTAGAACAATTTCCAAGTGAAACCAGTCAATGTTAGCCTTTGGAAGGAAATTCAAGTTACTGGTAAGTATGGTTAGAATTACTTTTCAGGATCAGTACTGGGCTCAAAGATGCAGCACTGAGGTCTCTCCTGATAACCGGTAATTAAATCGGAATTCGTAGTACATCGAGTAATCGCCACAGAGCTGAGTAGCAGAGAGATATAAAAAGGGGCACGGCTTGCACCACCTCTCTGCAACGCAGCGCAGTGGCGCTTCCTGGAAGCACCTGGTGGGCTACTTGGCCCCCATGGTCTCTCAGGTTTGAAGTGGAATTTTTTCCCGAACTTGAAACGCACCACAGGGCGTAGTTGCACACATCACATCAGGCCCCGTACCCTCCCTTCACCACTGTTTAAATGCGCCCTGTCACCGTTCTAAGTTGAGAGATTAAGTCTCCTTCAATCCTAAGGGTACCTAGGGTCAAACTAGCCCACTAGGTACCTCCAGTAACCCCTTAAAAGCTGCCGTCGGCCAACGGTCGTCGCGAGCACTACCTTGCCAGTGCTGCGCACGACCGTTGGCCGACGGGCCAGCATTCGTTCTTCGAACGTTCAGCACTGGGCACTGAACGTTCGACGCTCCTATGAGGTTAGGCTCCACAGAGCTGCGTTGCAGAGAGGTGTATAAAGGGGCGTGGCCTCTGAACACCTGTCTGCAACGCAGCTCCCTGGTGCATACTGGAGATACCTATTGGGCTAATTAGCCCTCAGGGACCCTCAGTATTGAAAGAGAATTAATTCCCCAACTTAAAACGCGCCACGGATTGCGTTTGCACAGTGGTGAAGGAATGGGGTGTGGCCTGAGGTGATATGTCTGCAAACACGCCCTGTGGCGCGTTTCAAGTTAGAGAATTAGTTCCTCCTCAATCCTGTGGGTCCCTGGGGGCCAACTAGCCCACCAGGTAACTCCAGTATGCGCCAGGAGGCTACGTTGCAGAGAGGTGTTCAAAGGCCACACCCCTTTTTACAACACTCTGCAACGCAGCTCCGTGGCGCTTACTGGAGGTACCTGGTGGGCTAGTTGAGTCTTAACTGAGGTGGTGAAGGGATCTAAAGAACGATGATAGATTCAACCCAGATCTTTGACTGGGGGTGAGTGTCTGAAAAGTTTTGATGCTCCATCCATCATCTTCTTGTGTTTGCTTTGTTTGCCCTAAGTTAGCAGGGTATGCCCAGACGTGGGTCCCTTGCTCACTTTGCCACTGGATTCAAGCTAGCCTAGCTGATGAGGGATGTTACCCCAAAACGGGTTCCGGGATGCTTGTTTTCGGTTTAGGGAAGACCTGGCTTGCCACTTTCAGGTTGGACTGTCCCCATGAGGCACAGGGTCAAGACGGATTTGGATAAAGCTGGGTCTAAACTGAGGTGGCAAAGTGAGCTAAAAAACGATGATAGATTCAACCCAGATCTGTGACTGAGGGTTAGTGTCTGAAAAGTTTTGCCGCTCTGTCCATCGTGTCCTTGTGTTTGCTTTGTTCAGCCTAAGTTGGCAGGGTATGCCCTAACGTGGGTCCCTTGCTCACTTTGCCACTGGATTCAACCAAGCCTGGCTGATGAGGGGTGTTTCCCTGAAACATGTCCCATGATGCTTGTTTCTGGTTAAGGAAAGACCTGGCTTGGCAGTTTGGGCTGGTCTGTTCCCATGAGGCATAGGGTCAAGACTGATTTGCATATAGCTGAGTCTGAACTGAGGTGATGAAGTGAGCTAAAGAACAATGATGGATTCAACCCGGGTCTGTGACTGGGGGTGAGTGTTTGAAAGGTGTCAGCACTCCATCCATCATCTCCTTGTGTTTGCTTTGTTTGCCCTAATTTGGCATGGTATGCCCAGACGTGGGTCCCTTGCTCACTTTGCCACTGGATTCAAGCTAGCCTGGCTGATGATGGGTGTTACCCTGAAACTGGTCCCACAGTACTTGTTTCTGGTTCAAGGAAGTCCTGGCTTGGCAGTACGAGCTGGACTTTTCCCACTAGGCACAGGGTCAAGACTGATTTGCATGTAGCTGGGTCTGACCTGAGGTGGCGCAGTGAGCTAAAGAACAATGATAAATTCAACCCAGATCTGTGACTGGGGGTGAGTGTTTGAAAAGTTTTGGTGCTCCGTCCATCATCTCCTTGTGTTTGCTTTGTCTTCCCTAAGTTAGCAGGGTATGCCCGGACATGGGTCCCTTGCTCACTTTGCCACTGGATTCAATCTAGCCTGGCTGATGAGGGGTGTGACCCTGAAACAGGTCCCAGGATGCTTGTTTACGGTTTAGGGAAGACCTGGCTTGGCAGTTCAGGCTGGACTGTTCCCATGATGCACAGGGTCAAGACTGATTTGCATATAGCTGGGTCTGAACTGAGGTGATGAAGTGAGCTAAATAACGATGATAGATTCAACATAGATCTGTGACTGGGGGTGCTGACCTGAGGTGGCGCAGTGAGCTAAAGAACAATGATAAATTCAACCCAGATCTGTGACTGGGGGTGAGTGTCTGAAAAGTTTTGGTGCTCCGTCCATCATCTCCTTGTGTTTGCTTTGTTTGCCCTTAGTTGGCAGGGTATGCTCAGACGTGGGTCCCTTGCTCACTTTGCCACTGGATTCAAGCTAGCCTGGCTGATGAGGGGTGTTACACCGAAACTGATCCCAGAATACTTGTTTCCTGTTCAGGGAAGTCCTGGCTTTGCAGTTCGGGCTGGACTGTTCCCATGAGGCACAGGGTAAGCATGGGCGAATTTTGCGAATCTCGCGTTCGCGAATTTTGCGGATTTGCGAACTCGCAATCCGCAAAATCCGCGAATTCTCGTGAATTTGCGGATTTTTTTTTTTTTGTGTTTGCGCGGGTTTCTGCCAGTTCGCGAGGGTTTTTTACAATGTCGCAAATTGCGAACTTACCTGTCGGGTCGCAAGTTTCGCGAACTTGTTGTTTCTACGTGTCCAGCCTGTTTGGGACACTCTTCTTCATCACTGCCACTCTCTGTCACCACTGCCACTCTCTGACTACTCATGCCACCCTCTGGCCCACCCATGCCACCCTCTGTTTCATCACAGCACCCTCTAGTTGTCCAGTCAGTGTACATTATTGTGGCAACGCAAGCACACCTTCCCTGCCTCAAGTGACCTGAATTAATTTGGGGCTGATTAATGTGTCACAGAATATTTTTTTAGCTGGCACCTGCTTCCTTAGTGCTTCCTGATTAGTGATCTTTTGCACTTGCTAAGTGCTTTCATTGTTGCAAAATTAGTTAAAACACCTGCCCTGCCCCAACTGACAATAATGCATTAGGGGCTGATTAATGGATTTGAACTTCCAGCCTGGCTCCTGCTTGTCTCCCTTAGCTGTAATTCAGGACCTTTGTGGCATATGTGTAACTATTCTGAGGTTCAGAGCAGGGTCACATAATAGTTTCAACTGGCAACTGAACTCTGGAGGGGCCCCTCAGGAAGCACTACAGGAAATGGCTACTAATGATGAGCCTGAACTTTTGAACCTGGTAAGTAGTTACTTTCAGTTTTGCTAAGATCGTATTTCTGCAATTTTGCACTTATTCGCGGGGCGCGAACTCACGCGAACAGTGCGAACAGTGCGAGCAAAATCCGCTGCTCGCGGATTTGCGGATTTTGCGGGAGATTCGCGAATCTCGCGGATTGCGAATTTACCGAAAATCCGCAAAATCCGCGAGCGAAACGGATTTTCCGCCCATGCTTAGCACAGGGTCAAGACTGATCTGCATATAGCTGGGTCTGACCTGAGGTGGCGAAGTGAGCTAAAGAACGATGATAGATTCAACCCAGATCTGTGACTGGGGGTGAGTGTCTGAAAGGTTTTGGCGCTCCGTCCATCATCTCTTTGTGTTTGCTATATATATTTATGTATAAACATATACTTACATATATTTGCATGTATGGGTGTTTATATAAGTAGATATTTATTTTTAGTAATAAATATTAGTGAGATGTATTTAATTTATATTATATTATTGGTATATATTGAAATATTTAAGATGTAAAACTTTGAGCTCTCTCTATATATACATATTATTAAACACTACTTTTGTATAATATTTAAGACATTAATGTGAAACAATATTCTTTTATATATTTTTGTATTTACGATTGTAAAGAAAGGAAATCGCTATTTTAGCAAATGACATTTTTGACACAATGGTTCTGTTACACAATATTGTTAATTCCACTATTATGTCAGTGATCCTCACCATACATACAATGTGAGTCAAGAGGTCCAAATAGGGGACTTGCAACCAGCTTGTAAATCTTGTGCCGATTTCAAAAAATTTTTTTACTTAACAATTATTTATTTGATCTTTCTGCTTAAAACAGTACAAAGTGAAAAGGTGCAGTAGTTCAATGCGTTTCAGTCCATGGATGGTCTGTTAAGTAGAATACATTTTAACAGACATGTCTATTTTGCTCAAGGGGGGCAGATGATAGGTGGAGATGGAGAAAGAGAGAAAGAGAAGCGGCTGGTGGAGGGAATATTGGGGGTGGTGGATGGGCCCAGGCTAATAGTTGGGCCAGAGCAAAGGGTGCATATGATTTAGGGGGATTGACTTTCTGTAGATATGTGTCCAGCTTAGACCACAATCGGCGGGAGAAGTCGCTATTAAAGTTTGTATTGTGTAAAGTGTTGTCAGAGCTTCTTATAAAGCAGACATACGCCCACCAAGTGTGGTGTGATTTTTAATGTAACCTAAAGGAATTGCTGGAGACCCTATCAAATGCCTTCTCAACATTCAGCAGGATTATTCTGCCTCCTGCCTCTGTTTGTGAAGCAACATCAAATATTGAACTTGCCATCTTGATGTGTGCAATGGTATACCTACTGGGTATTAAACCATGTTACATTGTGGCTATCAATTGCATGATCCTAAAGGCTAGTCTGTTAGCCAGAATTTTGGAATATATGTTGCAATTGTAATTAATAAGAGATATGGGCCTATAAGAACCGCCTAACTCCAGATTTATTTACTTAAAAGAAATCACTGTATAGGTCTCTTTCAAGGAGAAGGGGAAGCCAGCACCCTTGTAAAATGTGTTAATATATTTACGAAAGATTCGAATATTGATATTAACAAAACTCTTGTAGAATTCTAAGGGGATGAAATCTGGTAAACTGGATATAACCTATCTCATTGTCAAATGCTGGATCAAAGGGCTTGAGGTATCCTTTTTGTAATAATTGAGCCCAGAACACACTGCATGCCCTGCTTGTCTGCCACTCCTTGAAGACTCAACAGAATTGCTATATGAAACCTGTATTTGCATAAAGTCATATTCACACAGCAAAGGACATAATATAATAGGTGTACGATGCATGTGTTATTGCTTTCCTACAGTTTTTAGAACTTTCATTGATATTTACTTGTTAAGCTTTACAATGCTTAAATGTATATTTTACCTTTTATTTATTTCTGTGTGTGTAAAAATCAATAAATAAAAGAACAGAGTTCACTCTGTTCACACTTCCTGTGCGCTTCCCTAACATTGGTGGATACTGGTAAGGGATGTTTCCTTTGGGCACACCCACAGAGCAGTGGAGACCGAGTTGATGTTATGAGATTACATGGTTCCCTCCAGCACCATTGAATATTAAGCTTTTCATTTCCTGCCATCTTGCCTTGTTTCTTGTGTGGCATATCTACACTTTTCTAATTTATCATTGTTAGTGTCCCTCAATTGTGCAATTATCAATCATAATAATGTATATGCTTTTTACCACATCCTTTTCCTTTTAATAGATATGTGTTTAGGGCTGGTATAGAGAAAGTCTAGTTGACTCCCAGCTTCATGAACAAATATACAAATATGTAGAGACATATTATTGGGGTTTGGGGTCAGTCCCCCATATCCTTTGGTTTGATCAACTCAACTGTTATTAATAGTGTGCTTTTGCCCATCAACTCATACAGGTCACCCACTTCAGGCATTGGTTCTCATGCATTCTGAGTGACAGCCTTTTTCCCTAATCACATGTGGCTAAAAAATAAGGCCTCTATTCTTCCCATTCAATATCCTTTTCAAATTATTTGTCTTCCTAGCGTGTTTAAATGACGGATTCAGATTACAGAATTTCAAAAACAAAATTACATTTTCTTTGAACTAATTAGAATCGCAAGTGCATTAAAAAGTCGCATTTCCTCATCTGTTCTAGGTACCCCTGACTACTGGGAAACACCTGTAGGGTCATATTTATGACATGGTCACGCAGTGCAGTGGAGCAAGCTATCTTGCTGTGCTGCACTGCGTGATAGGGAAAGGGTAGGAATTCCCCACATTTAAAAGAATACGGTGCATTCCAGCCTTTTTCCGTGCGCTGGTGCCACCTTGTCTACCTTGTGCTTACACACCAGTGCAACCATAGGTGCTTCTTCACAAAGTGGTTCACGAACAATGAAATAGAATTGTGATAAAACCGGGCCCGCTTAATCAATCAGAACCACACTGTGATAACTACTCACTGTATATATCTCTACAATAGTCACCTTGCGCTGTTCACGCTGCTCACACTGTCACTAGAGCTGCTACCTTGGTTTTCACTCACAAACCATGAGCACCTTGTGCCACTTGGGTTAATCCAATTATTTTCATTTATGTACTACAGTGCTGTTATAACTGTATTATCCACCTTGTTTCCTTACCACTTTACCTTAAATTGTTTCTATAAATGATGCGAAGAGCACATACTATAACCAAATAGAGTCTCCTTGTTTTTTCTTGTGGTTAATGTTGCATGCATATCCTTAATATTTGCCTATGAATTATACCAGTTGGGATATCCTTTGTTTATATTGTGCTAACACAGGCACCCTGTCACCATGGCACAAGGGTGCCTGTTTTGTAAGGTGGATTGTTTTGCGCACAAAAACAATCCCCTGAAGCATTTTCTTCTTCTCATATGTGCTGCAGAAAGAAACATGGGGCGGCCTAGGATTTTGGTGCTTTCCCAGTTCTACCACTTCTGGTAAAACTGGGAATGCGTCAAAATCCATGTATGCCTCCATGTTGCAGATTAAGGCAATGCAGAAATCTGTGCAGCGTTGCTTTACTTGAGCTGTATAAAGCCACTGAGGGCCACACAAGGTGGTGGAGTGGCTTAATAAATCTCATTTTTAAGTTGCATCTCTCTTGCACCATTTGCACTGTGCAAGAGCAACACAACAGGGCTTATTAATATGCCCCATACCCATAGTATTTAGGTAAAATGTTATGAAATAGGTATTTATTTATTTAAATAATTTTTTTATTGTAAAAATATGCCCACCACAATTATTTAGAGGGCAATATGTTTTCTTTTTTATTTCTTCTTAATTTTTATGTGCATGGTTCCAATACAAATATTTTAAAATGTAACCACCTTACTACCTTGCCAAAATGATACATATTAGCTTTGTTCACTGACATAATATTGATATGTACAACATCAAAACATAAATATCCGAAAAACATTATTGTTGACAAAAATATCACCTTCCTTTATTTAACTAATAAAACCACGAATATCGAGAACATGAATATCGTTGTTGAAAATATTGACTTTTATTTATATCAAAAACACAAATATCTGAAGCAAAAATATTGCCACCTTTTAATTAACACATATTATATAAAAAATATTGATTCACGCAATATCAATTAAAATATCACCAAAATAATTACGTAATTATTAAAAAATATAAAAAATACCAATGTTGTTAAACAATTATTTAAAATAAACATTAACAGTATAAACATGTCTAAATAAAGCAAAACATATAACACCCCCCAACATGTTTTTAATTTATCCCAATTCAATATATAACCAAACGGATAACAATATAAAATACTGATAGATGAGGTATATATATATATATATATATATATATATACACACACACACGCACACACATGTATATATACACATATATATATATATATATATATATCCAACGAGAAGTTTTGCTTGCAAATGAGGGAGCCCACACAGGTGAGTGGTTCTTGCCTTCGTTTTATTGAAGAAATGCAATTCGAACAGCTTGGTGCTTCAGCACAAATTAAAGTCTTGCCTGCCTGACGCGTTTCGTGTCATGGACACTTTCTCAAAGGCTCCTGGCTCCACCAGCATACTGTCACGGGCTGAATTCCGGCATTACATTTAAGTGTCAATAGTCCCCGCCCATGTGGGCGTAGCCACCCCTGTGGCCTGATGGATACTGTAGTGCCCGTCTTCTCCAATGAGTAATTCGCCCCGCAGTTGTCTTTGCCAATGACTCCCAAGTGGGTTGCTGTAAACACAGTCGCTGTTTAAATTGCCGTTTATCTTCCCTCAATGGCATCACGCTGTTCCAAACTCCTCCGCCCGGTGGCAAAGCAGTCGGACTGCACCGACGTGCAGCAGGGCTCCTCTCGCGACCCAAGCACGGCCGCCAAACATCCAACGAGAAGTTTTGCTTGCAAATGAGGGAGCCCACACAGGTGAGTGGTTCTTGCCTTCGTTTTATTGAAGAAATGCAATTCGAACAGCTTGGTGCTTCAGCACAAATTAAAGTCTTGCCTGCCTGACGCGTTTCGTGTCATGGACACTTTCTCAAAGGCTCCTGGCTCCACCAGCATACTGTCACGGGCTGAATTCCGGCATTACATTTAAGTGTCAATAGTCCCCGCCCATGTGGGCGTAGCCACCCCTGTGGCCTGATGGATACTGTAGTGCCCGTCTTCTCCAATGAGTAATTCGCCCCGCAGTTGTCTTTGCCAATGACTCCCAAGTGGGTTGCTGTAAACACAGTCGCTGTTTAAATTGCCGTTTATCTTCCCTCAATGGCATCACGCTGTTCCAAACTCCTCCGCCCGGTGGCAAAGCAGTCGGACTGCACCGACGTGCAGCAGGGCTCCTCTCGCGACCCAAGCACGGCCGCCAAACATCCAACGAGAAGTTTTGCTTGCAAATGAGGGAGCCCACACAGGTGAGTGGTTCTTGCCTTCGTTTTATTGAAGAAATGCAATTCGAACAGCTTGGTGCTTCAGCACAAATTAAAGTCTTGCCTGCCTGACGCGTTTCGTGTCATGGACACTTTCTCAAAGGCTCCTGGCTCCACCAGCATACTGTCACGGGCTGAATTCCGGCATTACATTTAAGTGTCAATAGTCCCCGCCCATGTGGGCGTAGCCACCCCTGTGGCCTGATGGATACTGTAGTGCCCGTCTTCTCCAATGAGTAATTCGCCCCGCAGTTGTCTTTGCCAATGACTCCCAAGTGGGTTGCTGTAAACACAGTCGCTGTTTAAATTGCCGTTTATCTTCCCTCAATGGCATCACGCTGTTCCAAACTCCTCCGCCCGGTGGCAAAGCAGTCGGACTGCACCGACGTGCAGCAGGGCTCCTCTCGCGACCCAAGCACGGCCGCCAAACATCCAACGAGAAGTTTTGCTTGCAAATGAGGGAGCCCACACAGGTGAGTGGTTCTTGCCTTCGTTTTATTGAAGAAATGCAATTCGAACAGCTTGGTGCTTCAGCACAAATTAAAGTCTTGCCTGCCTGACGCGTTTCGTGTCATGGACACTTTCTCAAAGGCTCCTGGCTCCACCAGCATACTGTCACGGGCTGAATTCCGGCATTACATTTAAGTGTCAATAGTCCCCGCCCATGTGGGCGTAGCCACCCCTGTGGCCTGATGGATACTGTAGTGCCCGTCTTCTCCAATGAGTAATTCGCCCCGCAGTTGTCTTTGCCAATGACTCCCAAGTGGGTTGCTGTAAACACAGTCGCTGTTTAAATTGCCGTTTATCTTCCCTCAATGGCATCACGCTGTTCCAAACTCCTCCGCCCGGTGGCAAAGCAGTCGGACTGCACCGACGTGCAGCAGGGCTCCTCTCGCGACCCAAGCACGGCCGCCAAACATCCAACGAGAAGTTTTGCTTGCAAATGAGGGAGCCCACACAGGTGAGTGGTTCTTGCCTTCGTTTTATTGAAGAAATGCAATTCGAACAGCTTGGTGCTTCAGCACAAATTAAAGTCTTGCCTGCCTGACGCGTTTCGTGTCATGGACACTTTCTCAAAGGCTCCTGGCTCCACCAGCATACTGTCACGGGCTGAATTCCGGCATTACATTTAAGTGTCAATAGTCCCCGCCCATGTGGGCGTAGCCACCCCTGTGGCCTGATGGATACTGTAGTGCCCGTCTTCTCCAATGAGTAATTCGCCCCGCAGTTGTCTTTGCCAATGACTCCCAAGTGGGTTGCTGTAAACACAGTCGCTGTTTAAATTGCCGTTTATCTTCCCTCAATGGCATCACGCTGTTCCAAACTCCTCCGCCCGGTGGCAAAGCAGTCGGACTGCACCGACGTGCAGCAGGGCTCCTCTCGCGACCCAAGCACGGCCGCCAAACATCCAACGAGAAGTTTTGCTTGCAAATGAGGGAGCCCACACAGGTGAGTGGTTCTTGCCTTTGTTTTATTGAAGAAATGCAATTCGAACAGCTTGGTGCTTCAGCACAAATTAAAGTCTTGCCTGCCTGACGCGTTTCGTGTCATGGACACTTTCTCAAAGGCTCCTGGCTCCACCAGCATACTGTCACGGGCTGAATTCCGGCATTACATTTAAGTGTCAATAGTCCCCGCCCATGTGGGCGTAGCCACCCCTGTGGCCTGATGGATACTGTAGTGCCCGTCTTCTCCAATGAGTAATTCGCCCCGCAGTTGTCTTTGCCAATGACTCCCAAGTGGGTTGCTGTAAACACAGTCGCTGTTTAAATTGCCGTTTATCTTCCCTCAATGGCATCACGCTGTTCCAAACTCCTCCGCCCGGTGGCAAAGCAGTCGGACTGCACCGACGTGCAGCAGGGCTCCTCTCGCGACCCAAGCACGGCCGCCAAACATCCAACGAGAAGTTTTGCTTGCAAATGAGGGAGCCCACACAGGTGAGTGGTTCTTGCCTTCGTTTTATTGAAGAAATGCAATTCGAACAGCTTGGTGCTTCAGCACAAATTAAAGTCTTGCCTGCCTGACGCGTTTCGTGTCATGGACACTTTCTCAAAGGCTCCTGGCTCCACCAGCATACTGTCACGGGCTGAATTCCGGCATTACATTTAAGTGTCAATAGTCCCCGCCCATGTGGGCGTAGCCACCCCTGTGGCCTGATGGATACTGTAGTGCCCGTCTTCTCCAATGAGTAATTCGCCCCGCAGTTGTCTTTGCCAATGACTCCCAAGTGGGTTGCTGTAAACACAGTCGCTGTTTAAATTGCCGTTTATCTTCCCTCAATGGCATCACGCTGTTCCAAACTCCTCCGCCCGGTGGCAAAGCAGTCGGACTGCACCGACGTGCAGCAGGGCTCCTCTCGCGACCCAAGCACGGCCGCCAAACATCCAACGAGAAGTTTTGCTTGCAAATGAGGGAGCCCACACAGGTGAGTGGTTCTTGCCTTCGTTTTATTGAAGAAATGCAATTCGAACAGCTTGGTGCTTCAGCACAAATTAAAGTCTTGCCTGCCTGACGCGTTTCGTGTCATGGACACTTTCTCAAAGGCTCCTGGCTCCACCAGCATACTGTCACGGGCTGAATTCCGGCATTACATTTAAGTGTCAATAGTCCCCGCCCATGTGGGCGTAGCCACCCCTGTGGCCTGATGGATACTGTAGTGCCCGTCTTCTCCAATGAGTAATTCGCCCCGCAGTTGTCTTTGCCAATGACTCCCAAGTGGGTTGCTGTAAACACAGTCGCTGTTTAAATTGCCGTTTATCTTCCCTCAATGGCATCACGCTGTTCCAAACTCCTCCGCCCGGTGGCAAAGCAGTCGGACTGCACCGACGTGCAGCAGGGCTCCTCTCGCGACCCAAGCACGGCCGCCAAACATCCAACGAGAAGTTTTGCTTGCAAATGAGGGAGCCCACACAGGTGAGTGGTTCTTGCCTTCGTTTTATTGAAGAAATGCAATTCGAACAGCTTGGTGCTTCAGCACAAATTAAAGTCTTGCCTGCCTGACGCGTTTCGTGTCATGGACACTTTCTCAAAGGCTCCTGGCTCCACCAGCATACTGTCACGGGCTGAATTCCGGCATTACATTTAAGTGTCAATAGTCCCCGCCCATGTGGGCGTAGCCACCCCTGTGGCCTGATGGATACTGTAGTGCCCGTCTTCTCCAATGAGTAATTCGCCCCGCAGTTGTCTTTGCCAATGACTCCCAAGTGGGTTGCTGTAAACACAGTCGCTGTTTAAATTGCCGTTTATCTTCCCTCAATGGCATCACGCTGTTCCAAACTCCTCCGCCCGGTGGCAAAGCAGTCGGACTGCACCGACGTGCAGCAGGGCTCCTCTCGCGACCCAAGCACGGCCGCCAAACATCCAACGAGAAGTTTTGCTTGCAAATGAGGGAGCCCACACAGGTGAGTGGTTCTTGCCTTCGTTTTATTGAAGAAATGCAATTCGAACAGCTTGGTGCTTCAGCACAAATTAAAGTCTTGCCTGCCTGACGCGTTTCGTGTCATGGACACTTTCTCAAAGGCTCCTGGCTCCACCAGCATACTGTCACGGGCTGAATTCCGGCATTACATTTAAGTGTCAATAGTCCCCGCCCATGTGGGCGTAGCCACCCCTGTGGCCTGATGGATACTGTAGTGCCCGTCTTCTCCAATGAGTAATTCGCCCCGCAGTTGTCTTTGCCAATGACTCCCAAGTGGGTTGCTGTAAACACAGTCGCTGTTTAAATTGCCGTTTATCTTCCCTCAATGGCATCACGCTGTTCCAAACTCCTCCGCCCGGTGGCAAAGCAGTCGGACTGCACCGACGTGCAGCAGGGCTCCTCTCGCGACCCAAGCACGGCCGCCAAACATCCAACGAGAAGTTTTGCTTGCAAATGAGGGAGCCCACACAGGTGAGTGGTTCTTGCCTTCGTTTTATTGAAGAAATGCAATTCGAACAGCTTGGTGCTTCAGCACAAATTAAAGTCTTGCCTGCCTGACGCGTTTCGTGTCATGGACACTTTCTCAAAGGCTCCTGGCTCCACCAGCATACTGTCACGGGCTGAATTCCGGCATTACATTTAAGTGTCAATAGTCCCCGCCCATGTGGGCATAGCCACCCCTGTGGCCTGATGGATACTGTAGTGCCCGTCTTCTCCAATGAGTAATTCGCCCCGCAGTTGTCTTTGCCAATGACTCCCAAGTGGGTTGCTGTAAACACAGTCGCTGTTTAAATTGCCGTTTATCTTCCCTCAATGGCATCACGCTGTTCCAAACTCCTCCGCCCGGTGGCAAAGCAGTCGGACTGCACCGACGTGCAGCAGGGCTCCTCTCGCGACCCAAGCACGGCGTGCTTGGGTCGCGAGAGGAGCCCTGCTGCACGTCGGTGCAGTCCGACTGCTTTGCCACCGGGCGGAGGAGTTTGGAACAGCGTGATGCCATTGAGGGAAGATAAACGGCAATTTAAACAGCGACTGTGTTTACAGCAACCCACTTGGGAGTCATTGGCAAAGACAACTGCGGGGCGAATTACTCATTGGAGAAGACGGGCACTACAGTATCCATCAGGCCACAGGGGTGGCTACGCCCACATGGGCGGGGACTATTGACACTTAAATGTAATGCCGGAATTCAGCCCGTGACAGTATGCTGGTGGAGCCAGGAGCCTTTGAGAAAGTGTCCATGACACGAAACGCGTCAGGCAGGCAAGACTTTAATTTGTGCTGAAGCACCAAGCTGTTCGAATTGCATTTCTTCAATAAAACGAAGGCAAGAACCACTCACCTGTGTGGGCTCCCTCATTTGCAAGCAAAACTTCTCGTTGGATGTTTGGCGGCCGTGCTTGGGTCGCGAGAGGAGCCCTGCTGCACGTCGGTGCAGTCCGACTGCTTTGCCACCGGGCGGAGGAGTTTGGAACAGCGTGATGCCATTGAGGGAAGATAAACGGCAATTTAAACAGCGACTGTGTTTACAGCAACCCACTTGGGAGTCATTGGCAAAGACAACTGCGGGGCGAATTACTCATTGGAGAAGACGGGCACTACAGTATCCATCAGGCCACAGGGGTGGCTACGCCCACATGGGCGGGGACTATTGACACTTAAATGTAATGCCGGAATTCAGCCCGTGACAGTATGCTGGTGGAGCCAGGAGCCTTTGAGAAAGTGTCCATGACACGAAACGCGTCAGGCAGGCAAGACTTTAATTTGTGCTGAAGCACCAAGCTGTTCGAATTGCATTTCTTCAATAAAACGAAGGCAAGAACCACTCACCTGTGTGGGCTCCCTCATTTGCAAGCAAAACTTCTCGTTGGATGTTTGGCGGCCGTGCTTGGGTCGCGAGAGGAGCCCTGCTGCACGTCGGTGCAGTCCGACTGCTTTGCCACCGGGCGGAGGAGTTTGGAACAGCGTGATGCCATTGAGGGAAGATAAACGGCAATTTAAACAGCGACTGTGTTTACAGCAACCCACTTGGGAGTCATTGGCAAAGACAACTGCGGGGCGAATTACTCATTGGAGAAGACGGGCACTACAGTATCCATCAGGCCACAGGGGTGGCTACGCCCACATGGGCGGGGACTATTGACACTTAAATGTAATGCCGGAATTCAGCCCGTGACAGTATGCTGGTGGAGCCAGGAGCCTTTGAGAAAGTGTCCATGACACGAAACGCGTCAGGCAGGCAAGACTTTAATTTGTGCTGAAGCACCAAGCTGTTCGAATTGCATTTCTTCAATAAAACGAAGGCAAGAACCACTCACCTGTGTGGGCTCCCTCATTTGCAAGCAAAACTTCTCGTTGGATGTTTGGCGGCCGTGCTTGGGTCGCGAGAGGAGCCCTGCTGCACGTCGGTGCAGTCCGACTGCTTTGCCACCGGGCGGAGGAGTTTGGAACAGCGTGATGCCATTGAGGGAAGATAAACGGCAATTTAAACAGCGACTGTGTTTACAGCAACCCACTTGGGAGTCATTGGCAAAGACAACTGCGGGGCGAATTACTCATTGGAGAAGACGGGCACTACAGTATCCATCAGGCCACAGGGGTGGCTACGCCCACATGGGCGGGGACTATTGACACTTAAATGTAATGCCGGAATTCAGCCCGTGACAGTATGCTGGTGGAGCCAGGAGCCTTTGAGAAAGTGTCCATGACACGAAACGCGTCAGGCAGGCAAGACTTTAATTTGTGCTGAAGCACCAAGCTGTTCGAATTGCATTTCTTCAATAAAACGAAGGCAAGAACCACTCACCTGTGTGGGCTCCCTCATTTGCAAGCAAAACTTCTCGTTGGATGTTTGGCGGCCGTGCTTGGGTCGCGAGAGGAGCCCTGCTGCACGTCGGTGCAGTCCGACTGCTTTGCCACCGGGCGGAGGAGTTTGGAACAGCGTGATGCCATTGAGGGAAGATAAACGGCAATTTAAACAGCGACTGTGTTTACAGCAACCCACTTGGGAGTCATTGGCAAAGACAACTGCGGGGCGAATTACTCATTGGAGAAGACGGGCACTACAGTATCCATCAGGCCACAGGGGTGGCTACGCCCACATGGGCGGGGACTATTGACACTTAAATGTAATGCCGGAATTCAGCCCGTGA
This sequence comes from Lissotriton vulgaris, assembly GCF_964263255.1. Taxonomy (NCBI): domain Eukaryota; kingdom Metazoa; phylum Chordata; class Amphibia; order Caudata; family Salamandridae; genus Lissotriton; species Lissotriton vulgaris. The sequence goes on along the minus strand of NC_141699.1, from coordinate 204,893,307 downwards.
CAGTATGCTGGTGGAGCCAGGAGCCTTTGAGAAAGTGTCCATGACACGAAACGCGTCAGGCAGGCAAGACTTTAATTTGTGCTGAAGCACCAAGCTGTTCGAATTGCATTTCTTCAATAAAACGAAGGCAAGAACCACTCACCTGTGTGGGCTCCCTCATTTGCAAGCAAAACTTCTCGTTGGATGTTTGGCGGCCGTGCTTGGGTCGCGAGAGGAGCCCTGCTGCACGTCGGTGCAGTCCGACTGCTTTGCCACCGGGCGGAGGAGTTTGGAACAGCGTGATGCCATTGAGGGAAGATAAACGGCAATTTAAACAGCGACTGTGTTTACAGCAACCCACTTGGGAGTCATTGGCAAAGACAACTGCGGGGCGAATTACTCATTGGAGAAGACGGGCACTACAGTATCCATCAGGCCACAGGGGTGGCTACGCCCACATGGGCGGGGACTATTGACACTTAAATGTAATGCCGGAATTCAGCCCGTGACAGTATGCTGGTGGAGCCAGGAGCCTTTGAGAAAGTGTCCATGACACGAAACGCGTCAGGCAGGCAAGACTTTAATTTGTGCTGAAGCACCAAGCTGTTCGAATTGCATTTCTTCAATAAAACGAAGGCAAGAACCACTCACCTGTGTGGGCTCCCTCATTTGCAAGCAAAACTTCTCGTTGGATATATATATATATATATATATAGAAAGCTCCAAAACACCAACCAGTTGCACACGCGAGTGGGTGCACGCCAAAACGGGGGTGTGCCCGAGTTACAAATAAGCTCCAAGATCCCAGGAAAATCAATCCTAAAGGAAGGTAGCACACCCAGGGGAGGTTTCACAAAGATTTAATAAGGAAACCAACAGCAACGACGCGTTTCGCCTTAGGGCTTCGTCAAGTTGTGCAGAGAGCCGAGGCGTGCGTCGGTTTAAAAGGACAACATGCAAATTCAATTAAATCAAGGTAGGACTGTACAAACTGTTACATGGTCGCCATGTTGGAACGGTGTATAATACAAGTCCAATACAGGCAGTTAAATCGCATTATAACTCAAATAAATGCCAAAACCAAATAACCTGCATGAATCACGGAATATCCAATATTATGAATAATCGAGCTGGCACAGTTACAACAATCGATGTCATTACAACAATGTGGCCCTGGATGGGCGTGTGGTTAAAACTGAGATAATGTACCTCACAGTACAAATTGCAGTGAATCAGGGAGCGGGCAATAACGGCTGAATTACGCCGAATATACCAGCGTCGCACCGATCATAATGGTGCAAATGACATAAATAGTTTATGCTAGGTCAAGTTACACCACACAACTATCACGCCCTGGGTGGGCAATACATCGAATTTAAGCATGAGTCACAAAATTCATTTAAATACCATAAGTATAAAACATTAAAAGAATATGTAACGTGATCATAGTTCATATAAACATATCCTAATAGGTAAGACACAGTCACAGAAATGCGAGGAGAATACAATGTATTCGATATCATAGAAAATTGATGCCCAACCAGTCAGCCTAAATGAACTGATAGTTCCTCATGCATGTTAAGGCCAAAAGGGTGCTTACTCTGTAAGTCTATTATGTATCTTGATTCCAGTCGTCTGAGTCTGAGCAGACGATCACCCCCCCTGATGCTCAAAGGCACACTATCAATGCATGTGTAAGCTAACAGGTCCCTGTTACTTTTATGCATTTTGGCAAAATGCCTAGCCACTGGGTATGCGTCATCCTTTTTAGCAATCGCACGCATGTGTTCTAATACCCTAAGTTTTACTGCATTGGTGGTGCTGCCGATATAATTCAGGCCGCACGGGCATGTTAGACAGTAAATGGCATATGGCGTGGAGCATGTTAAAAATTTGCTGATTCTTTTGGGGATGGTGACACCAGGTATCTTGTAAGTAAGCGTCCGCTTACTAAATTTACAAGCCTTGCAGCGGCCGCAAGGATAGAAACCATTAAGGGCAGAAAACTTGGGGGTCTTTTCAGGTGCATAGTAATGACTGGAAACCAAATGATCTCTTAAAGATATCGCTTTTCTGAATGTTTTGAGGGGATTCGATGGTAGGTCTGCTTTGATGATGTTATCAGATAATAAGATGTTCCAATTTTTTCTTAAAATTTGCTTAATTTGGCCTGAATTATGGAAAAGGTGGCAATTAAACGAAAACTGCCATTTTTAGATTTATCTTGTTTTTTGGACTTCAGTAGCTCTTTGCGTCTTGTTTTCTTGACTCTCTCATAGGCCCTACTTAGCACATTATCACCATAGCCCCTTGTTTTGAACCTTTGCATGCTGGCATGGGCTGCTTTCTCGAAATCACTATCATTAGAGTTATTTCTGCGTATTCTAAGTAGCTCCCCATAAGGGATACTATCCATTAATTGGCGGGGATGACTACTAGTGGCAAAAAGCGTGGAATTGCCCGCCGTTTCTTTCCTAAACAGTTTAGTCTGTATACAACCACAACTGTCTATATAAACAGTGAGATCGAGATAGTTAACAGAAGTGTGGCTGATTTGTCCGGAAAACTTTAAATTGATGTCATTATCATTGAGGGCGTCTACAAAACTGTTGGCTGTATCCACAGGACATTCTAGTATGATGAAGAGATCGTCTATATAACGATACCACCTTATTATTCGGCTGTCCCACTCTGGATATTTTTCGCTCCAGGATGCCTGCTCCTCCCACCACCCCACGAAGAGATTCGCGAAGCTGGGGGCAGAGCCGGCTCCCATCGCGACACCGGACATTTGCTTGTATAATTGCTTGCCAAATAAGAATATGTTATTATTAAGGCTAAACATCATGAACTCCATCAGCATCTTGTTATGCTCATAAAATCTTATGGGCCGTTTATCCAAGAAGCTGGCCATGGCTTTGAGACCATCACCATGTGCTATACACGTGTATAGACTGGTGATGTCAAGCACCAACATACAATATGTGTTTTTCCAGACAATCTCCTCAATACAGTTTAGAAAATGTTTAGTATCTCTGAGATAGGATTTAAGGGACATCACCAAAGGAGATAAAAACGAGTCTACATAGATAGAAAGATTCTCAGTCAAACTACCATTGGAAGCAACAATGGGCCTGCCAGGAGGATTTAACAAGTCTTTATGAACGTTGGGTAGGTAATAGAAGGTGGGGATCACAGGACTCAAACACCTTAAGAACAAATATTCATCTGTATTTAGCATGTTAGCATTATGCCATTTGGATATCATCTCATGATAGTTAACCACACTTAAATTGTATGTTCTTTCATTCACGGTAGCATAGGTGTCGGTGTCTCCCAAAAGGCGGCAAGCCTCTGTTTCATATTGGGTGGCTGTGAGTAAAACAATGTTCCCCCCTTTATCAGAAGGCTTAATTACCAATCCCGAGTCCTCACAAAGAGTAGTAAGAGCAAGCTGTTGAGTTTTGGTAAAGTTATCATTTTTGGGTACAAATTTACTGGTGATGCGCAGTCTAGTTAGATCCCTCAACACCGCATCAGAAAAGGTATCAATCGCGTCAGCACCAATTATTGGCATAAATGTAGAGGCCGGTTTAAATTCACTGGCCCCACCTTTTTGCTGTACATCCCAATTATCAAGCATTTGGGTATTGGTTACCTCACCATCACCATCAATATTGCTTTCCAAACGGAGGCCTTCTACTGCTCTGAGGCCTCCCAGCTCGCTACAAATAAGTTCAGTGTCGTCCACAGGTTTGCTGGCCACATTGCGCTCACCGGGTGGTTTGAGTTTAAAGAATTTGTGCAGTTTCAATTTCCTCACAAATTTGAAAATATCAATGCGCGTTTGTGCGAATTCAAAGTTCCTGCGTGGACAAAAAGATAAACCTAATTGAAGTGTCGAATTTTATTCATTCGTTAACACTTTCTCTGTAAGGTTAATGATGGTTAAGTTGTCATGGGGATCAGTGGACTCTTGAATACTTTTCAGTTCTTTTTCTTGAAGAACTTTTTCATGCTGCGTGTCACTGGAGGAGAGCTTAAAGGATTTCTTCCAACGGCCCCCCCGCCGCGTCTTCCTCTTGGTCCTTGGTTGTCCAGGGGCTTTCCTCTCCCGCCCTCCAGTTGGTTGTTGCACATTACTTGGTATTCCACTTGAAAAGGAGAAGCGTCATCGCTGCCATCTTCACTAGCTACATCTTCCGGGTTAGCATCAGACTCTGAAGTTGCAGGTTCAGCGGTTGTAGGTACGCCCATCTTTTTCTTTATCTTTAGTTGCCTTCTAGTGTTGTCATACTTCTTCGCGAAGGTCAACACTCTCCCCATATATATATATATATATATATATATATATATATATATATATATATATGTATATATATATATATATATATTTTATTTTTTTTCGCTCCACAAATGCCGGTAAAGAGACCAAGGCTGTCTTGGGCGGTCCGAGTTCCTAAAGCCGGCGCTTTACACAAATCCACTCTCAGGCTCCCTTCCACTCAGGAACCACTCGGACACTTCAGGTGCTGTTAAAGTATTTATTCAGCAAGGGAATAACAATGCGTTTCGGGGATTAGCCCTTGATCACGCTCGTGTGTACTACTGTCCACCATGTTTAAATACATTCCGTGAAAAAAACACAATATACACCTCATGTGACAAATAGAGGCAACAGTGGCGGCCATCTTGTAGGATGCAAGTTTGCATATAATATATACAATTGATTGATACACATGCAGTTTCTTAATAAATATATATATATATATATGAGATGAGAAACAATTTCTCAAAAACGACACCCCCACCACCCCCACATTGTACCTTCTTCCCAAGGTCCATAAAATGGCAATGACCCACCAGGAAGACCCATTGTGTTCTAATAGCCTTCTCGAAAACACCAGCACATGTGTTGACCACTTAATTTTCCGCTTTGTGAGAGACCTCTCATCCTGTCTTAAAGACACCACAGATTTCTTATTAGAAATAAGAGATGAAACTTTAGAGGACAATCACTGGCTGGTGTGTCTTGATGTAGAAGTGTTGTACTCAAGTATTAGGCACAATGATGGCATTAAGGTTTGTACATTTTTTCTCAAAAAACGCAGAGCAGAATTTCTGGAACATTCTCTCATGCTCTTGGATATGATAGAAATATGTCTAAAAGAGAATGTTTTTATCTTTGCGAGGGAACTTTACAAGCAGCTACAAGGGACATCTATGAGCACCTGCTTCCCCCCCAGCTATGCCAACCTCATGGTAGGCTGGTGAAAGAACCAGGTGCTCTGGAATTACCAAACTGAACAGTGCATTTTTTGTGTGTCTAAATGGCTGCGGTATATAGACGTATACCTAAGGGCACATATTTGCACCCCATCCGTCGCACTGCAAAATTGGGAAAAACATCCCACTCATGTTTATTCAGTTAATCTTATTTTATCCAATTCATCAGTAGAATCAATAACCATACGGTCCATTATTTCATCACTCTTCAAAGCCTATTAAATCATTGCGGAGACAGCGTAATTCCACCTTTTTTTTAATGCAACTTCTTCAAATGATCACTGAGTGCCCATCGAGGCTTTTCACAGAGCCATGTGCAATCAAAAGGTGAGCCATACAACAGAGTAGGCTCATCGGGATGGGACGCAAAAATTAAAGTGTGCCCTTAGGTATACTTATGTATGAGCTGTGCGCTGGGGCGGCGCACAGCATCCGATCCCACACACTCACATGATTTTAGAAAATTAACTTAAAAAATGGGAAGGAGGGCATTTGCATTACATGTTTTTCTGCGGTATATATACGAAATTTTCTTTGTGTGGAAAGGGTCTGAGAATGAACTGAATCTCTTTGTTGACTGTCTAAACTTGAATAATGTCAATTTAAAATTCACAAAGACATTACAGCCAATAATTCATTGACTTTCTAGACCTCAAACTCAGTGGAGAAATGGAAGAATCAGTACAAACCTGTTCAGGAAGAAAACTGCAGGAAACTCAATTCTGCATGCAGCCAGCTCTCATCCGCCCAGCTTCATGTGGGGAATCCCTTACATCGAATTCTCGAGGGCCAAACACAATTGTAGTACCACCTCAGCGTATGAACACACCAAGCGGGAAATGAAGATAAGATTTAGAGAAAGGGGGTACTCCAGGAAAGCATCAGCCCAGGCAGAGAAGTGAGTTGAAAGTCAGTCAAGGGATGAGATCCTAGATAAAGTCAAGTCCACTAAGACCACTGAGAATGCCGCCAGTCAGATTCATCACCAGCTACTGTAGCCAATCCAAACAGATACGCAGTATCCTCAGGAACAGATGGGCCATCCTCAGGCAGGATCCAATCCTGAGGAATGAGATAGGCACCACACCAACGATACATACATGAGAAACACATCCTTGAGAGATATGCTTGTACACAGCCTTCTTAAGTCCAAGGAAGGCAGTTGGCTCAGGCAAACAAAGGGCTTTTGCAAGTGAGGGAACTGCAAAGTATGTAAAAATAGTAGCAATGTACTGAAGGTTACACTAGAGAGAACTAAGATCCTCTGGAATTTCCCCAAACTTATCACTTGCTGTGCAGACTTTGTGGTGTACGCCATAGTATGCCCCTGCCATCTCTGGCACATTGGGTCCACGACCTTCCCGATTAAAAAATGCATCTTAGAGCACTGGCGGGCGATCCCCAATTGTGACCAGAGCTACAGTACACCAAGACACTTCTCAAGGGAACAGAGGGCTGACTGAACCAAAGCCAAATTCTTTAGGCTGGATACAGTCACGCCCAACCAAAAGGGAGGCAACCACACAGCTGCTCTACGCAAACTGGAGTCACATCTCATCCTCCTAGCAGGCACTAAATTCCCAGATGGCCTTAACCAGGAGGAAAAATGTTATTCTCACCAGTAATGTCACACACCCCACAGAAGCACAAAGGCCTTGGTGGATTACTCAACCCCCAACTTCTTCCTCCTTTTTGTTAGTTTTAATTGCACTTTTTCTTTATGTCAAATACAGGCGCAATGTCAACTTTAACTCTTGTGAGAGTCTCATGTAAACAACCTACTTTAAAAGTAAATTAATGCTGTGAACAACTGTAATCTGACAATGGTATGCTATGTCGCTAATGTTATTGTATTTTTGATTTTGCACAGGACTGCTGCTGAGAATCACCTTGAACTACACGTTCGTGATAGGATTATGTGCACCAGAGTCTATTGGCAGACCTTCCACCCTTACTCCTAGTCACTATTATGTGCATGCCGGGGGCACTACCACTGAATATGGACCACAATCATTGGCTTATGTCCTGCACTTATCCCATTCACGAGGGACACCCCTCTAGTTACACTCCTGCACATAGCTCCCCTTTAGAAATAGAGCACTAGACCCTCATTTTTCACAAACGGCCAAACATGCACCAGACATCAGTGGCTTATCAGCCTGATACCGACACAATGGAGACATTCCTTGAGACTTATGATGCCAATTCATTCAAATCACTGAGAATGCTCAGTATTGTATTAATATTTCTTTACAAAACAGCTGCGCCTATTTTTAATATTTTTGTTGTCACAATTCAAACAACATGCCTTAAACATTTCTTTTATGTTTATGATGTTAAATGGGGGACACAAAACGGTAGGAGGAGGGCCTGAGGGATTTTAAAGACCAAGACACATTCCCTAGCTACATGTAGAAAAACAAAAGAGTGTCAGAGGGTCTTACTAGTCTATGTGAGGGTCATTAAACTAACAGAACAAATGTCGACTCATCTACCCATAGTGAAAAAAAGGAAGAATTGTTGGATAACAGTGATCACTTTCAGGTTGTCCATCAGTCACCACACGGAACCGCCCTTCATCATTTGGCATTCCTGTTGTTCACAATTATTGGTACGTCACTGGCTCAGACAAGGAGAGGTCAGATGGTATAACCTCCCAAGAGCCAAGTGGCGGCCAAGTAGTGGTCGAGTGTCACAAACTACCCATCAATTCATTTGGTGGGTGACTGATTTGCAGTGCTGTGAAAAAAGGGGTGTGTTGAAAGGGTGAGTGAAAATATATAAAATTGGGTGAGAGAGCAATAATAAGAAAACTTTATTAGGTTATATGCTCGCTCCGCCAATATTAAAAAGCAGCATAGGTAGTTTTAACAAATATCTACCCTGGTATTAAATTGGTCGACATGTTTCAGCAAACTTCTGCGGACTATCGAGTCCATTGCTTTCATCAGGACCTATAAATTTATGAATGCTACTGCAAAAAAAGGGGGGGTAAAGTGACGTGAAAAAAATATAAATAAATAGTGACTCAATACTTATATTTCTTACAGCATGGAAAAAGATCACCTGCTTTGTAAGGTGTATCCTTTTGTTTGTAGAAAATATGTTCGTCACTGTGGGGGGAAAAAAAAAGAGAAAGACACAGACTGATACATGAATAATGACCATTTACATTTAGTTAAAGCATCATGTGCTGTTACACATTGGGCTAATGAACAAGTGTAAAATTCACACATTGATCTCTTTGGTATTACAAGTTGGAACATGAAAATATGTCGTTCAATGACTCCCACTTACCATGTTAGTAGAAGTAGATCGCTCCACCCCGCCTGGCAACGGCTCAGGACTCGAGGGAAGCACCGCACTATTATAGGAAGCAAGAAACAAACAAACACTGTCGTATGTTAATGCTTCTAGGTCCTATTGAAGAGTATAACACATGGCAGGTGTCGCAAAAGTTATATATTAAAGGTTTCTTTGAAGCACAGTGACGATTGCCCATTAGGAATGGCAATCTGCCTCACTAGAAAAAAACTGACTAACATGTCCATGTTATACCAGTCGAGAACGAAGTTTGTCTAGAAAAAGGGGGGTAGGCGTCTCAGCGTCTTCGATGTTAAATGGCGCTTTACACTCTTAGGTAACACGTATAAGCCTCACGAGTCTTATCATTCGCGATAGCATCAAACATGCGAGAAGAAGTTAGAAACAGGAGGCGCCAGCGTTTTTAGACTACGTGGCCAAAGTTCTTATGAAAAGAGAAAGAGTCTAGACCATAGCGTTCAGCTTACCTCTCCGTCGGTACTCCAATGCCTCCGTCTGAGCCAGTTGGGGAGGTACTGGAGCCGGCGCGAGAGAGACTTTTGAAGTGTAAGATAATTGGTCGCTCGCGGTCTCCTAATTATTACGTCCAATCAGAACGCAGTTAGTGTAAAGTGGCAGAGTGTGCAATGAACCCGCTATGCCAAAAGGCGGATTAGGCATTACGTGTATAGTGATGCTATTATCTTATTAGACCCGCAAACTTGTTGATATCGCTGCTAAGCAACGAGGCAGTATGAACGCCTCTTGTTCTACACGTAAGCGTTCCATGTTGATGAAAGCTAGTCAAAAGGAATCCCATTGCACAAAATCAATAAATGACCAGCGAGAAGCTATTGAAGTATTAATCTATTGGACGATCGCAGTCATTTAATTGTTTGAACCACTCAGAACCTGGTTAGGATGAGGTGGCAAAATGTCCGGTGAAATCGCTATGCCGATAGGTGGGCTGATTATCACGTGTTTAGTGGTGCCAGTCTCTCATTGGACCCATGGTTTGTTGATAACGCTGTTGAGCTGCTTAGCAATATGAATGCCTATCGTGTAAGCTTTCCGTGTTATTTGTGAACTAGTCAAGACATTTCTCATTGCGTGGACATACAGTGTGCGCTTGCTGGGGAATATCTACAGAGACACTGTATAAGAAAATATTTCTTTGACTAGTAGATCCTCTTACTTATATTTTTCTAGAGATTTTTCTAGATTGTTATCTGATTCGTGTCAGTTCTCTAGACTTAGTCTGTTATTGATGCCTCTTGGTGTCTTCAGGGCATAGTTAAATGCTAATGTCTCTAGATGTATTTAGGGCAGACCTTCAGGGTGAGTGGTATGAATAGCCCAAACAGTCCTCTATATATTCACATTGAGAGGTAAAGACTGAAGCTCTTGTACATTTCCCAATTATAGGTAGACGGATTTACAGAATGGACCAAGGAATGTCATCATTCAAACCATTCCTGTTCGTCTTCAATTTAAACACCCACTTTTGTTCTTTACGGAGCAGAAAATTAGTGAAGTCAGTAACATGGGGAGGAATGTAAGGTTGTTCGAGCACTGTCCAGGTAAAAGCGGTGGGATCATGTTTTTATCCAGAAAATGTGTAGTTAGTTTTGTTTCCTGTCGCTTACACCGGATTGTGCTCTTGTGCTCTTTTCATTTAGAAAACTCATTAAAACCTGGTTGTTCCCTTCTATCTAGTGCTCCTAGTGGCGTTACACGTCTCCCCCTTGGTTCAAAGTCTGTCTTACTTTCAAGTTGTCTGCAAGCGCTGGGACGCCCCGTCACTGGGGTAGCCATGCGCTTTATAAGCATAAAAAAAAAAAAAAAAAAAAAAAGATATGTAGTTTGATTTTGTGGGTTGTCATACCTACGTACTGTAGGCCGCATGGACAGGTAATAAGATAAACCAATTTCTCGCTATTGCAATTGGTGAATCTGACCTGTCTCCACGGTCTGTTTGTTCCTATGTCAATCTCAGTTGACCTGGTGGTTTGTGGGCAGGCCTGACAAGATCCACATGGGTGATGTCCCACTACTGGTGGAAGGTCCCAGATGGTCCCTAGGGCCCTAGGTATCTTCATCTGGGGTCTGGTGTGGACGATGCGATCTCTCAGGTTTGTACCGCATTTGAAAGAGAACAGTGGTAGTTCCAATTCTCTTCGTCCAGTATTCAATATGGACCAGTGTTTTTTCACTATTCTTTGTATCTTATTAGATAGTGTTCCAAAAGTTGTTACGCAGGTCAGTCTATCGGATGCAGGTTTGGGTTCTGATGGTTCTAACAAGGCTTGTCTGTTATTATTGCTTGCCCGTTTCATCGATTGTTTAACCAATCTAGGAGGATATTTCCTGTCGTGTAGTTGATGTTGTAAAGTTTTTGCATGTTTTGCATAGCATTCTTTGGTGGAACAATTTCTCTGCACCCTCAAGAATTGTCCATACGGTAGATTCTGTCTGAGGGACTTAGGATGGTGGCTATCGTAACATAGTAAGGAATTCTTCGCCATTGGCTTTCTGTATAATTCTGATTGCAGGCCATAAGGTGTAGATAAAATCCTTAGGTCTAGAAAGGCAATTTCAGTTTTGCTTGCCTCTATTGTGAAGCGGAGAAAGTTGTTCCTGTTGTTCAGCCAATCTAGAAAAGACATAAGGGTTTCGTAAGTACCTCGCCACACAACTATTATATCATCGATATACCGTTTCCATAACCTTATACAGGTAACAAATGGATTAGTATCAATAAGGACATGCTCTTGCTCGAAGTTATGTACATACAAATTTGCCAAGCTGGGAGCAAAAATGCTCCCCATGCTTGTTCCGGAAGTCTGTAAGTAAATAGTCTCTTCGAATTTGAAGAAATTTTTCTTCATAGCCAGGGTGGCAAAGGCCATAATAAAGCTCACAGGAGTGATGCTGTCTAAATCACGAGCCGACAAGAGAGCGAAGATGACGTCCAGAGTCTCATCTTGTGTTATGGATGTATAAAGTGATTCTACATCGAGAGAAACTAGATGGTCCTGGATTGAATCAAACTGAATGTCCGGAAGGATGCGTAACACATCTGTTGAGTCCTTAAGATATGTTGGCATTTCCTGCACCATGGGGCGCAGGAAATGATCGACAAAGGTGGAAAGAGGTTCTAGTATGGAACCAATGCCCGAGATGATTGGGCGACCTGGTGGTGGCCTTTGTGTCTTGTTACCTGTATAAGGTTATGGAAACGGTATATCGATGATATACTAGTTGTGTGGCGAGGTACTTACGAAACCCTTATGTCTTTTCTAGATTGGCTGAACAACAGGAACAACTTTCTCCGCTTCACAATAGAGGCAAGCAAAACTGAAATTGCCTTTTTAGACCTAAGGATTTTCTCTACACCTTATGGCCTGCAATCAGAATTATACAGAAAGCCAATGGCGAAGAATTCCTTACTATGTTACGATAGCCACCATCCTAAGTCCCTCAGACAGAATCTACCGTATGGACAATTCTTGAGGGTGCAGAGAAATTGTTCCACCAAAGAATGCTATGCAAAACATGCAAAAACTTTACAACATCAACTACACGACAGGAAATATCCTCCTAGATTGGTTAAACAATCGATGAAACGGGCAAGCAATAATAACAGACAAGCCTTGTTAGAACCATCAGACCCCAAACCTGCATCCGATAGACTGACCTGCGTAACAACTTTTGGAACACTATCTAATAAGATACAAAGAATAGTGAAAAAACACTGGTCCATATTGAATACTGGACGAAGAGAATTGGAACCACCACTGTTCTCTTTCAAACGCGGTACAAACCTGAGAGATCGCATCGTCCACACCAGACCCCAGATGAAGATACCTAGGGCCCTAGGGACCATCTGGGACCTTCCACCAGTAGTGGGACATCACCCATGTGGATCTTGTCAGGCCTGCCCACAAACCACCAGGTCAACTGAGATTGACATAGGCACAAACAGACCGTGGAGACAGGTCAGATTCACCAATTGCAATAGCGAGAAATTGGTTTATCTTATTACCTGTCCATGCGGCCTACAGTACGTAGGTATGACAACCCGCAAAATCAAACTACGTATCTCAGAGCACAAGAGCACAATCCGGTGTAAGCGACAGGCAACAAAACTAACTACACATTTTCTGGATAAAAAACATGATCCCACCGCTTTTACCTGGACAGTGCTTGAACAACCTTACATTCCTCCCCATGTTACTGACTTCACTAATTTTCTGCTCCGTAAAGAACAAAAGTGGGTGTTTAAATTGAAGACGAACAGGAATGGTTTGAATTATGACATTCCTTGGTCCATTCTGTAAATCCGTCTACCTATAATTGGGAAATGTACAAGAGCTTCAGTCTTTACCTCTCAATGTGAATATATAGAGGACTGTTTGGGCTATTCATACCACTCACCCTGAAGGTCTGCCCTAAATACATCTAGAGACATTAGCATTTAACTATGCCCTGAAGACACCAAGAGGCATCAATAACAGACTAAGTCTAGAGAACTGACACGAATCAGATAACAATCTAGAAAAATCTCTAGAAAAATATAAGTAAGAGGATCTACTAGTCAAAGAAATATTTTCTTATACAGTGTCTCTGTAGATATTCCCCAGCAAGCGCACACTGTATGTCCACGCAATGAGAAATCTCTTGACTAGTTCACAAATAACACGGAAAGCTTACACGATAGGCATTCATATTGCTAAGCAGCTCAACAGCGTTATCAACAAACCATGGGTCCAATGAGAGACTGGCACCACTAAACACGTGATAATCAGCCCGCCTATCGGCATAGCGATTTCACCGGACATTTTGCCACCTCATCCTAACCAGGTTCTGAGTGGTTCAAACAATTAAATGACCGCGATCGTCCAATAGAATAATACTTCAATAGCTTCTCGCTGGTCATTCATTGATTTTGTGCAATGGGATTCCTTTTGACTAGCTTTCATCAACATGGAACGCTTACGTGTAGAACAAGAGGAGTTCATACTGCCTCGTTGCTTAGCAGCGATATCAACAAGTTTGCGGGTCCAATAAGATAATAGCATCACTATACACGTAATGCCTAATCCGCCTATTGGCATAGCGGGTTCATTGCACACTCTGCCACTTTACACTAACTGCGTTCTGATTGGACGTAATAATTAGGAGACCGCGAGCGACCAATTATCTGACACTTCAAAAGTCTCTCTCGTGCCGGCTCCAGTACCTCCCCAACTGGCTCAGACGGAGGCATAGGAGTACCGACGGAGAGGTAAGCTGAACGCTATGGTCTAGACTCTTTCTCTTTTCATAAGAACTTTGGCCACGTAGTCTAAAAACGCTGGCGCCTCCTGTTTCTAACTTCTTCTCGCATGTTTGATGCTATCGCGAATGATAAGACTCGTGAGGCTTATACGTGTTACCTAAGAGTGTAAAGCGCCATTTAACATCGAAGACGCTGAGACGCCTACCCCCCTTTTTCTAGACAAACTCCGTTCTCGACTGGTATAACATGGACATGTTAGTCAGTTTTTTTCTAGTGAGGCAGATTGCCATTCCTAATGGGCACTCGTCACTGTGCTTCAAAGAAACCTTTAATATATAACTTTTGCGACACCTGCCATGTGTTATACTCTTCAATAGGACCTAGAAGCATTAACATACAACAGTGTTTGTTTGTTTCTTGCTTCCTATAATAGTGCGGTGCTTCCCTCGAGTCCTGAGCCGTTGCCAGGCGGGGTGGAGCGATCTACTCCTACTAACATGGTAAGTGGGAGTCATTGAACGACATATTTTCATGTTCCAACTTGTAATACCAAAGAGATCAATGTGTGAATTTTACACTTGTTCATTAGCCCAATGTGTAACAGCACATGATGCTTTAACTAAATGTAAATGGTCATTATTCATGTATCAGTCTGTGTCTTTCTCTTTTTTTTTCCCCCACAGTGACGAACATATTTTCTACAAACAAAAGGATACACCTTACAAAGCAGGTGATCTTTTTCCATGCTGTAAGAAATATAAGTATTGAGTCACTATTTATTTATATTTTTTTCACGTCACTTTACCCCCCCCTTTTTTTGCAGTAGCATTCATAAATTTATAGGTCCTGATGAAAGCAATGGACTCGATAGTCCGCAGAAGTTTGCTGAAACATGTCGACCAATTTAATACCAGGGTAGATATTTGTTAAAACTACCTATGCTGCTTTTTAATATTGGCGGAGCGAGCATATAACCTAATAAAGTTTTCTTATTATTGCTCTCTCACCCAATTTTATATATTTTCACTCACCCTTTCAACACACCCCTTTTTTCACAGCACTGCAAATCAGTCACCCACCAAATGAATTGATGGGTAGTTTGTGACACTCGACCACTACTTGGCCGCCACTTGGCTCTTGGGAGGTTATACCATCTGACCTCTCCTTGTCTGAGCCAGTGACGTACCAATGATTGTGAACAACAGGAATGCCAAATGATGAAGGGCGGTTCCGTGTGGTGACTGATGGACAACCTGAAAGTGATCACTGTTATCCAACAATTCTTCCTTTTTTTCACTATGGGTAGATGAGTCGACATATGATGTTAAATGTGCACTTACCCTTTAAAAGTCACGTAATGGAGGCGTGGTCATGTGACCAAGACCACGGACGTGCTCGAAACGTGTTGTCCTTTTCTGCTGTACCAAAAATAAACCTGCTGAACTGACCGAGTGGCCTCATGTGAATCTTGTTTTCCAGATTTGCATTTCCTTGGATATATATATATATATATATATATATATATATATATATATATATATATATATATATATATATATATATATATATATATATATATATATATATATGAAACAGACGACCTCTCCGTGAAGAAAGCCAGAGGACACAGCAGGGAGTTTTCGGGAACGCTTTAATGACAGCTTGTTTGAATGGCATGATGCATTTCGGCGCTTTGCCTTCCTCGGATGCCGCAAGCTTTGGCTGGGAACACTCCTCCTTACACCTTGATATTCACAGGCCCTCCCAATCAGAGGAGGTCAGCTGGCTCCACCTACTTGAAGGATGCGACTGCAGTTTGTAGGACTGCAGTTCCCATGATGCAGTATGCCGGTAAGTACCGTGTGTGGAGCCATAGAGTAAGTTCTTGTGATGAATGCTGTAAGTCCTGGCAAGGAGTAGGGGTAGAGTCGAAGCGGAGTGCTTCCGTGAATAAGAGTCCAAGCAGTTCCTCGGGTCCCCACGCGTTCATACCTCATATCCAAACTCCGACCGAGCCTTGAAACATAGGATACAGTGATCCTGCTTCCCTCGTGAAGTCACGGGCTGAATAGTACAGAAAGCCACATGCCTGAATTTGAACGTGAGGCGGTCCTGCAAAGTCCGAACCTCGGGTAATTAGCAGCAAATCGCCAGCATTCGCAGGACACTTTGAAGAACGGGTCCTCTTTCCGTGCTGCCGGCAGGCACGCAAACAATGAAACAGACGACCTCTCCGTGAAGAAAGCCAGAGGACACAGCAGGGAGTTTTCGGGAACGCTTTAATGACAGCTTGTTTGAATGGCATGATGCATTTCGGCGCTTTGCCTTCCTCGGATGCCGCAAGCTTTGGCTGGGAACACTCCTCCTTACACCTTGATATTCACAGGCCCTCCCAATCAGAGGAGGTCAGCTGGCTCCACCTACTTGAAGGATGCGACTGCAGTTTGTAGGACTGCAGTTCCCATGATGCAGTATGCCGGTAAGTACCGTGTGTGGAGCCATAGAGTAAGTTCTTGTGATGAATGCTGTAAGTCCTGGCAAGGAGTAGGGGTAGAGTCGAAGCGGAGTGCTTCCGTGAATAAGAGTCCAAGCAGTTCCTCGGGTCCCCACGCGTTCATACCTCATATCCAAACTCCGACCGAGCCTTGAAACATAGGATACAGTGATCCTGCTTCCCTCGTGAAGTCACGGGCTGAATAGTACAGAAAGCCACATGCCTGAATTTGAACGTGAGGCGGTCCTGCAAAGTCCGAACCTCGGGTAATTAGCAGCAAATCGCCAGCATTCGCAGGACACTTTGAAGAACGGGTCCTCTTTCCGTGCTGCCGGCAGGCACGCAAACAATGAAACAGATGACCTCTCCGTGAAGAAAGCCAGAGGACACAGCAGGGAGTTTTCGGGAACGCTTTAATGACAGCTTGTTTGAATGGCATGATGCATTTCGGCGCTTTGCCTTCCTCGGATGCCGCAAGCTTTGGCTGGGAACACTCCTCCTTACACCTTGATATTCACAGGCCCTCCCAATCAGAGGAGGTCAGCTGGCTCCACCTACTTGAAGGATGCGACTGCAGTTTGTAGGACTGCAGTTCCCATGATGCAGTATGCCGGTAAGTACCGTGTGTGGAGCCATAGAGTAAGTTCTTGTGATGAATGCTGTAAGTCCTGGCAAGGAGTAGGGGTAGAGTCGAAGCGGAGTGCTTCCGTGAATAAGAGTCCAAGCAGTTCCTCGGGTCCCCACGCGTTCATACCTCATATCCAAACTCCGACCGAGCCTTGAAACATAGGATACAGTGATCCTGCTTCCCTCGTGAAGTCACGGGCTGAATAGTACAGAAAGCCACATGCCTGAATTTGAACGTGAGGCGGTCCTGCAAAGTCCGAACCTCGGGTAATTAGCAGCAAATCGCCAGCATTCGCAGGACACTTTGAAGAACGGGTCCTCTTTCCGTGCTGCCGGCAGGCACGCAAACAATGAAACAGACGACCTCTCCGTGAAGAAAGCCAGAGGACACAGCAGGGAGTTTTCGGGAACGCTTTAATGACAGCTTGTTTGAATGGCATGATGCATTTCGGCGCTTTGCCTTCCTCGGATGCCGCAAGCTTTGGCTGGGAACACTCCTCCTTACACCTTGATATTCACAGGCCCTCCCAATCAGAGGAGGTCAGCTGGCTCCACCTACTTGAAGGATGCGACTGCAGTTTGTAGGACTGCAGTTCCCATGATGCAGTATGCCGGTAAGTACCGTGTGTGGAGCCATAGAGTAAGTTCTTGTGATGAATGCTGTAAGTCCTGGCAAGGAGTAGGGGTAGAGTCGAAGCGGAGTGCTTCCGTGAATAAGAGTCCAAGCAGTTCCTCGGGTCCCCACGCGTTCATACCTCATATCCAAACTCCGACCGAGCCTTGAAACATAGGATACAGTGATCCTGCTTCCCTCGTGAAGTCACGGGCTGAATAGTACAGAAAGCCACATGCCTGAATTTGAACGTGAGGCGGTCCTGCAAAGTCCGAACCTCGGGTAATTAGCAGCAAATCGCCAGCATTCGCAGGACACTTTGAAGAACGGGTCCTCTTTCCGTGCTGCCGGCAGGCACGCAAACAATGAAACAGACGACCTCTCCGTGAAGAAAGCCAGAGGACACAGCAGGGAGTTTTCGGGAACGCTTTAATGACAGCTTGTTTGAATGGCATGATGCATTTCGGCGCTTTGCCTTCCTCGGATGCCGCAAGCTTTGGCTGGGAACACTCCTCCTTACACCTTGATATTCACAGGCCCTCCCAATCAGAGGAGGTCAGCTGGCTCCACCTACTTGAAGGATGCGACTGCAGTTTGTAGGACTGCAGTTCCCATGATGCAGTATGCCGGTAAGTACCGTGTGTGGAGCCATAGAGTAAGTTCTTGTGATGAATGCTGTAAGTCCTGGCAAGGAGTAGGGGTAGAGTCGAAGCGGAGTGCTTCCGTGAATAAGAGTCCAAGCAGTTCCTCGGGTCCCCACGCGTTCATACCTCATATCCAAACTCCGACCGAGCCTTGAAACATAGGATACAGTGATCCTGCTTCCCTCGTGAAGTCACGGGCTGAATAGTACAGAAAGCCACATGCCTGAATTTGAACGTGAGGCGGTCCTGCAAAGTCCGAACCTCGGGTAATTAGCAGCAAATCGCCAGCATTCGCAGGACACTTTGAAGAACGGGTCCTCTTTCCGTGCTGCCGGCAGGCACGCAAACAATGAAACAGACGACCTCTCCGTGAAGAAAGCCAGAGGACACAGCAGGGAGTTTTCGGGAACGCTTTAATGACAGCTTGTTTGAATGGCATGATGCATTTCGGCGCTTTGCCTTCCTCGGATGCCGCAAGCTTTGGCTGGGAACACTCCTCCTTACACCTTGATATTCACAGGCCCTCCCAATCAGAGGAGGTCAGCTGGCTCCACCTACTTGAAGGATGCGACTGCAGTTTGTAGGACTGCAGTTCCCATGATGCAGTATGCCGGTAAGTACCGTGTGTGGAGCCATAGAGTAAGTTCTTGTGATGAATGCTGTAAGTCCTGGCAAGGAGTAGGGGTAGAGTCGAAGCGGAGTGCTTCCGTGAATAAGAGTCCAAGCAGTTCCTCGGGTCCCCACGCGTTCATACCTCATATCCAAACTCCGACCGAGCCTTGAAACATAGGATACAGTGATCCTGCTTCCCTCGTGAAGTCACGGGCTGAATAGTACAGAAAGCCACATGCCTGAATTTGAACGTGAGGCGGTCCTGCAAAGTCCGAACCTCGGGTAATTAGCAGCAAATCGCCAGCATTCGCAGGACACTTTGAAGAACGGGTCCTCTTTCCGTGCTGCCGGCAGGCACGCAAACAATGAAACAGACGACCTCTCCGTGAAGAAAGCCAGAGGACACAGCAGGGAGTTTTCGGGAACGCTTTAATGACAGCTTGTTTGAATGGCATGATGCATTTCGGCGCTTTGCCTTCCTCGGATGCCGCAAGCTTTGGCTGGGAACACTCCTCCTTACACCTTGATATTCACAGGCCCTCCCAATCAGAGGAGGTCAGCTGGCTCCACCTACTTGAAGGATGCGACTGCAGTTTGTAGGACTGCAGTTCCCATGATGCAGTATGCCGGTAAGTACCGTGTGTGGAGCCATAGAGTAAGTTCTTGTGATGAATGCTGTAAGTCCTGGCAAGGAGTAGGGGTAGAGTCGAAGCGGAGTGCTTCCGTGAATAAGAGTCCAAGCAGTTCCTCGGGTCCCCACGCGTTCATACCTCATATCCAAACTCCGACCGAGCCTTGAAACATAGGATACAGTGATCCTGCTTCCCTCGTGAAGTCACGGGCTGAATAGTACAGAAAGCCACGTGCCTGAATTTGAACGTGAGGCGGTCCTGCAAAGTCCGAACCTCGGGTAATTAGCAGCAAATCGCCAGCATTCGCAGGACACTTTGAAGAACGGGTCCTCGTTCCGTGCTGCCGGCAGGCACGCAAACAATGAAACAGACGACCTCTCCGTGAAGAAAGCCAGAGGACACAGCAGGGAGTTTTCGGGAACGCTTTAATGACAGCTTGTTTGAATGGCATGATGCATTTCGGCGCTTTGCCTTCCTCGGATGCCGCAAGCTTTGGCTGGGAACACTCCTCCTTACACCTTGATATTCACAGGCCCTCCCAATCAGAGGAGGTCAGCTGGCTCCACCTACTTGAAGGATGCGACTGCAGTTTGTAGGACTGCAGTTCCCATGATGCAGTATGCCGGTAAGTACCGTGTGTGGAGCCATAGAGTAAGTTCTTGTGATGAATGCTGTAAGTCCTGGCAAGGAGTAGGGGTAGAGTCGAAGCGGAGTGCTTCCGTGAATAAGAGTCCAAGCAGTTCCTCGGGTCCCCACACGTTCATACCTCATATCCAAACTCCGACCGAGCCTTGAAACATAGGATACAGTGACCCTGCTTCCCTCGTGAAGTCACGGGCTGAATAGTACAGAAAGCCACATGCCTGAATTTGAACGTGAGGCGGTCCTGCAAAGTCCGAACCTCGGGTAATTAGCAGCAAATCGCCAGCATTCGCAGGACACTTTGAAGAACGGGTCCTCTTTCCGTGCTGCCGGCAGGCACGCAAACAATGAAACAGACGACCTCTCCGTGAAGAAAGCCAGAGGACACAGCAGGGAGTTTTCGGGAACGCTTTAATGACAGCTTGTTTGAATGGCATGATGCATTTCGGCGCTTTGCCTTCCTCGGATGCCGCAAGCTTTGGCTGGGAACACTCCTCCTTACACCTTGATATTCACAGGCCCTCCCAATCAGAGGAGGTCAGCTGGCTCCACCTACTTGAAGGATGCGACTGCAGTTTGTAGGACTGCAGTTCCCATGATGCAGTATGCCGGTAAGTACCGTGTGTGGAGCCATAGAGTAAGTTCTTGTGATGAATGCTGTAAGTCCTGGCAAGGAGTAGGGGTAGAGTCGAAGCGGAGTGCTTCCGTGAATAAGAGTCCAAGCAGTTCCTCGGGTCCCCACGCGTTCATACCTCATATCCAAACTCCGACCGAGCCTTGAAACATAGGATACAGTGATCCTGCTTCCCTCGTGAAGTCACGGGCTGAATAGTACAGAAAGCCACATGCCTGAATTTGAACGTGAGGCGGTCCTGCAAAGTCCGAACCTCGGGTAATTAGCAGCAAATCGCCAGCATTCGCAGGACACTTTGAAGAACGGGTCCTCTTTCCGTGCTGCCGGCAGGCACGCAAACAATGAAACAGACGACCTCTCCGTGAAGAAAGCCAGAGGACACAGCAGGGAGTTTTCGGGAACGCTTTAATGACAGCTTGTTTGAATGGCATGATGCATTTCGGCGCTTTGCCTTCCTCGGATGCCGCAAGCTTTGGCTGGGAACACTCCTCCTTACACCTTGATATTCACAGGCCCTCCCAATCAGAGGAGGTCAGCTGGCTCCACCTACTATATATATATAAAATTCCTTGGGGGTAATGCACACAAAGGTAATGACAAATGGAAATTGCACAAAAGGGATTTATTGCTTCATAAACCATGCATTACCCGTTTCGGCCGTGCAATGGCCTTGATCACACACAGAGTGAAACAAATACTGTTTGGTATAACACAGAAATAGACATAGGACTCATGGTACAGTGACCTGGCAAAACAATAACAGTGGTCAACTTGGAACATGTAAACGTAAAATAAAATACTGTCTGCCATTGCAGAGTGGTCAATGGTTACATGTTAATAGACATAAATGAAGTGCTCTGGCTGGAGTGTCCTAATACATTGAATGGCCATCATGAGACGTAAAATAGAAATAAACACACAGTGTAGATAAGGTGAACTGTACAAGTGTGATCATTGTGCTGTCTAGGCAAGTGCCACTAGCATCTGCGATTTCTGCATGGTTGTCGAGCCCTACTCCTTTCAACTGGCTTAGTGCCAAAAGGTCACGTGCTGAGGGGATCCTGTGGAGCACAGTGTCCCCTATAAGGGAATAGGAACTGGACATACCTACGCAAGTGTGACATAATGCTGGTGGAAAAAATACACCTAACAACTTTAACCTTCACAAACTACCAACAAAGAAACAATTAAAATAAAACTGCACTCTTTATTATCTTGCAACAGAAAAGAAAGCGCCTGCTCAATATTACTTACAAAAAGGGGTGGTGAGGGACAGAGTCTCTGAATTAAACAGAAAGCTCTCACCCAGTCAAAAGATCAGGGCTAGATCCAACACCGTTTTTTAGCTCACTGCACCATCCCAGTTTCAGAACCTGACTGTATGCAAATTAGTCTGTTCCTGTCCCAGTGCATGATGGGAACAGGACAAACCAAACTACAGAAGCCAATTCTTACACTGGGAAGGAAACAAGCTCCCGGGGACGGATCAAGCCCTGATCTTTGGACTGGGTAAGAGTGGTCTGCTCAATTCAGACACTCTGTTCATCACCACCCCCTTTTGTAAATCGATTTTGGCCACTATAGGTGTGGCAGGGTATACTCAGACATGAGTCCCTTTCTCACTGCTCCAAATTCTGGTAAAGAATTGGCTTGGTAGTTTAGCCTGCCCTGTTCCCATGATGCACTGGGCCAGGGACAGACTGATTTGCATATAGCCAGGTTCTGAGCTGGGATGGGGCAGTGAGATAAATAACGGTGATGGATCAAGCCCTGATCTTTGGACTGGGTAAGAGTGGTCTGCTCAATTCAGACACTCTGTTCATCACCACCCCCTTTTGTGCTCAATATTACAACACTCTTAACAGCAGAGCTGGAAAAAAATGTGAAACATCTTCGAAGAACATAGATGCTATAATAAAGAAAAAAAAATGGTTGCAGATTTTTGTATGTAAATTACAAACTTAAAAACTTATAAAAAAGGTATTATTTTATAGTTTTACACTATTTTCAGACACAATAACAGAGAGAGAGAGAAAAATATATAACACCCCAGAAAGGAGAGCAATTACTAAGTCAAATGGGCTACATCTACAACCAAGAAAGTACATTGATAGAAAATGTGAATTGGAAACATACCAAATATTATTCTAATGCATACTTTGGGAGGGACACTACAAAAGATGATGTTGCAAATAATATAAGGGAACACAACCACTCCCCCAAATGTGACAGAAATAGAAGTAAGGGAGTAAATGCAGGATATTTTTATTTATTTATTTTAGGAGTTTTATATAGCGCTCACATGGCTCAAGTGTTATCAGGGTGCTTTACAGCAACATATACTACAGAGTAATAAACAGTCACAGTAAATTATTAAACAGTTATTCTAGATAGATTTCAAACATTCCGTTCAGGCAGCGCAGAGGAATTCGACTGGGGAGTTGAGGAGACATAGAGTGGCTATTGTCCGGAGAGATAGCGATGAATGTTAAGAAATAATTATTTTTCTATTGCCTGTTGAAGCTTGTGAAGGAAGGGTTGGTTCTGATATGCATTGGGAGAAAGTTCCAGATTTTTGGGGCGTTGCCTGTGAAAGAGCGTTAGAGCGTTTTTTTGTGTCTTTTAGGGGGATGGAAAGGAGCATATTGGAGCTTCTTAGGTTTCTTGAATGTCCTGCTTTTTGTGACTTTGACTGTGAGGTAATCTGGTTTGTCAGTGTGTAGGGCTTTGTGAGTGAGCCAAGCCATTTTGAAACAATACGGCACTTCGATTGGAATGCCACTTTACATTTTGCAGCATGGGGTGATGTGGTTGCGTTTCTTAGCTCCTGCATTTAGGGTGGCTCTCATGGGGGCTAGGTGTGCATTGGGGGCTCCACTGAGTATGGCCTTACCATAGTCTAGTCTGGACAGAACTTGAACTTGTGTTGCAGTTTTTAGGTCATTAGGTGGTAGGAAAGGCTTGATTTTGTTGAGGAGTATTAGGCTGTAAAGGGAGCCCCCTGCAGTGGAGCTTATGTGAGAGCTCATGTTTAATTTAGAGTCCAGAAGGATCCCCAGAGATTTAGCTGTGTCAGCTTGAGCAAGCTTGCAGTTTAAGGAGTCCAGGTTATTTACCCATTCTTGGATCTGTATGGGGTGGTTGTAATTGGAGAAGAAAATAATTTAGCTTTTTCTTGGTTGAGTTTGAGGTGGTTGTGTGATAGCCAGTATTGAACTTTTAAGAGTGTGATTTAAGTTGTTGAATGTCGTTAAGAGAGAATATTTCTAGGTAGAGCTGAGTGTCATCAGCATATAGGTGGTAGGAGATATTTGCTTGTTTTAGAATGGTGGTGAGGGGTTTGATGTGAATGTTGAAGAATGTAAGAGACAGGACTGAGCCTTGTGGGACCTCTTGGGTTATGGGATAGATGTGAGACATCGAGTTTTTAATTTTTATGAGTTGGGATAGGTTGAGTAGAAATGAAGAGAACAATTTCAGAACAGTGCCATCAGCTCTGATATGCTTTTGCAGGGCATGTAAAAGTAACTTGTGATCAACTGTATCGAAAGCCACAGAGAGGTCAAGGAGAACAAGCAGGCACCATCCGTTTGAGTCAAAGAAGTTGTGAATGCCATCTGTTATACTCAGTATAGCTGTTTCAGTGCTGCATCCCTTGCTGAAACCTGACTGGTGTGAGTCAAGTAGGTTGTTAGAGTCCAGATGTTGGTTGAGTTGGGAGAGAACACATTTCTCGAGCATTTTTGCTAGTAATAGAAGGTTGGTGATGGTTCTAAGTTCTTGGAATCGTTCTCATCTGCGTCAGGTTTTTTTTAGCAGGAGGGTGATTTGGTCTTGTTTAAGGCAGTCAGGCATCAGCCCACTTTTCAGGGAGCTGTTCATGATCCTGGTCCATAGAGGGGTTAAGGTGAGGTGGAGGTTTCTAGCCAGGGAAGCAGGTCGTGGATCTGTTTAGTGAGGGAGTGGTTTGGATTTGGAAATCCCCATGGAGATGTCCTCTTCTGTGAGGGGTTTGTAGTCCTTTCAACTCTTAGGTGTGGAGGAGGGTTCCTGGATCTGGGTCTAGATATAAGATACGCAAGCACTAACTCCCAGGAAACAACAACCAAAATCCTAAAAGATACACTCCCTAAAATCCCTGAACACATCACAAGCCAACTACCACCTATAAGCACTTTAAAATCAAAGCTAAAAATATTGGTTTATCATAAACCAAAAGAGAATTGACAGGAGAGACCACGGTTTCTAAGGAGCAGTACCCGCAAAGCCCACCTTGCAGCAACACTGACTCTGTTTAGGACCAACCAGTGGGTCGGAGTGTCTAGATGAGGGGAATGGTGTTAGGGAGGGTACTGCGGGGAGGGAGACCTGGAACAGACAGCTTCCAATGATTTTTGAAGATGTAAAACAGGTTTCACACTAGCATGTCTCTAAACAATTTAACAAGTACTACCCACAACACCTTCTTACCTGCAATAAAAGCTTGATAAGTTTGACTCTAGTAATAACAAGGTCTTTCAATTGTTTGTGCCTTTTTACTGTATTCAACAGTTCAGGGACTAGGATGTTTTTTCTGTATCATGGCCAAGAGTGCCTTAGGAATTTTTCAACAAATGTATTCTTAGATGCCTTAGCTTCACTAGAATGAGCTCAATAGAACCAGAGTTAGGCACTCTGGAGTAATAATAAAAGTTGACTATGAATTTA
This sequence comes from Lissotriton vulgaris, assembly GCF_964263255.1. Lineage (NCBI taxonomy): Eukaryota > Metazoa > Chordata > Amphibia > Caudata > Salamandridae > Lissotriton > Lissotriton vulgaris. Next base: position 204,867,853 of record NC_141699.1, on the reverse strand, counting down.
GTTTGGATTGCACCTTCATTCTTTTTCATACAGTCTCTACATTCACCAGTACATATCCTATAATCAAGACAGTTCACTGTAAATGCACAACTCAGTTCACCAACTCAGATTAACACATCTTAACATATGCTCAAAAGAGACTATTTGACTCCATGAGTCCTGTTCAATATATGTGAGAGCTGAAAACCTATGCTCCTGTTTCCTCACGAGTTCAACATTCTCCATAGCGAAGCACAGGTGGTAAGAACTGCAATAACTCACATCTGTTTTAGTACAACAATGAAAATGAATCTATAAGTGTGCTGAATAGACCCACCTTACTGGGATGTGTCACCAAAAATTGCTTGCGATGCTGGCTGGTGCTTGAAAACGTAACTGCAAGCATCCGTTGCAGGGTATGGCCGTTATTTATGGGGAAAGAGTGATGCCTGGCAACCGTGAATAAAGTGCACACTTGCATGACGCAAAGGACACATGGAGTGAGCTATGTAAACAAAAAAAGGACAATGTTATGCTGGCATGAAACAAAGAAGGACTACAGCCATGTCACTGTGTGAGCTGGGCTACATTAGTTTAGTTTATGTTAGCATAACATAAAAGCACTTGCACTGAAGAAAAATGATGTTCAGACTTCCATATAGGTTTTCAACATTGTACCTGACAACACATAAAAGCACTTGCATGAAATAGCCATGATGCTCAGTCTTCCATATGGTTTTGCAGCAATGTTCCTGCAGCAATATTCCTGACAATACACACATGGTGCGAAGAGCAATGTACAAGTAGCCAGTGTCATCAGAACCCAGCCAGTGTCCTTAGGATGGGTTGAGCTACGTCTAATAGGAGCAGCATGACATGTTCTCCTTAAAATAAAAAATTATAAATCCCACTGCCCATAGGACACTTTGTAGACACAAACCTGCAAAGTAAAACAGAAAAGCCACCTGCAAAAAATTATATTCCTAAAAAATATATAAACATTTTACTTATTCATCATAAAATACGTAACATAACACAATATGACATATTGTAAAGATACATTAATAAAACAGTGTATAAAAACCCAAAACTACACCCTAGTGAGAAACAATAAAATTAATACAACTAAACATACAAAAACCAACAAACATCACTATATATAAACCTTAGACCTCCCCCTCCATCCCCTGCCCCCAAAACCCTACAACACAATCTATAAAAAGGAATGTTTATTTGTAAGTAGAAATATGGAAGTTTAAAATGTATAATATATATTAATATATATAAATTGAAAATGTTTACATCTTTTCTCTAAGTAAAGATAATGTAATTAATAATAGTATTTATAACAAACATTCAACAAACTACAATTTTTATTATATTTGTGAATAGCAATACTAATTTATTCACATAAACTATTATTACAACATACAAATACAATTTGAACAAAGGATTTAATACTAAATTAATACATTAAATAATCACTTTGAAGAGTGTGTTTTACACTAAGAGCCTTATTCTGCCTGAAAGGCTTTGAACGCAGTCGGATTCTCCCAAACCGCCTCAGAATCTATGTTTCTGACCAACTCAGAAACATTTCCGACCCACGATTACGATGGAAAGGTAACCATTGGTCAGTCTGAATTGGTTACGACCGGCATTCGGAAACTCCGAGTTGGTCGAAGCCGAATCGCACAGCTCTAATGCCGCATTTCCAACCGACATATTCGGATGTCAGATTCGGGCAGCCTTTTTCGAATCGGTCTGTATGACATTGAAGAGCTGTCAGAAACTGACTTTGGAGGCCAGTAGAAGGCCCCCTTTCACCCTCAGGCCTCCAGTTTGGGCCTGTGGGGGTCCCCAAGGGACCCCCCCTTTAAAACCATGCACAGTATGGCAGGCACCATGGGGTGACTGTGTCAGGGTGCAAGGTTTTCCGCAACCACCCCTTTTTTCAATGGGAGCCTGTGTTGTCAGTTGGAACACAAGCTCCCATTGAAGTCAATGGGAGACTTTCCGTACTGTGTTCGCAACCATCGTAATCGGTCGGGAGGGCCTGCCGAGTACGAGTCGATTGGAACTGAATCCTTGACGGTGTCGGTCGGAAGAGGTTCCGACCAACATCATTTTCTATTCCCACATCAATATGAGCCAATTTGGAGAAGGTGTTAGACACTAAAGGGGTGACAGTTACTTTTTCCACTCCAATGTAAACCAATTTGGGAAAGAGGTTGGATACTAAAAGGGTAACATTTAATATTCCCACTTCAATCTGTACTAATTTGAGGACGATGTTGGACAACAAAAGGGTGACATTTACTATTCCTACTCCAATGTAAACCAATTTGGTTAAGGTGTTGGACACTAAACAGGAAACATTTACTATTTCCACTCCAATCTATTCCGTGTGGGGAAGTTGTTGGGCACTAAAATGGTGACAAACAAATTCTGGGTAGGTGTTGGATACTAAAGAAGTGACATTTACTATTGCCACTCCAATCTAAACTAATTTAGAGAAGTTGTTGAACATTAAAGGATGGGACATTTACCATTCCCACTTCAATCTAAACCAATTTGAGGAAGGTGTTGAAAACTAAGGGGAGACACTTATTATCACCACTTCAATGTGAAACAATTTGAGTAAGTTATTGTACACTATTGGGAGGTTACATTTATTATTCACAATCCAATCTATACCAATTTGCGAAAGATGCTGGACATTAAAGAGATGACATTAACTATTCTCACTCCAATCTAAGTCAAATTGAGGAAAGTGTTGGGCTCTGAAGAGGTGAAATTTACTATTTCCACTAAGTCTAAAATATTTTATGCAAGGTGCTACACAGTAAAAATTGTATATATATAATCATCCATAGTCACACTTGATCTTTAAAATAACCTTAAAATTTACTTTAAAACACACTAACCAAAACTACAAATCTATAGATTCATAATTTGACATTAACATATAAAAGAATATTTTTTTTACTAATAATAATACATTTAAAAAAAAAATTTACTGCAGTAAAATACAATACAAAATGAAATGATAGTCCACAAGTAACAATCATAAAATATAAAAAAAAACATATTAAACACATTTAAACAAAAAATATAAACAAATAAAAATGAATACTTTTTAGAAAATATATTCCCAAAAATAAATCATATTCAAATATTAAACATATTAAAATTGGATTATATATTTTGTGTTCCCATATTGTCTCATTAATAAACCAGTAACATATAAATATACAACAAAATATGCATTTCTACATCATAAATAATCCATATATATTATATATTGGGATAATTTACTTACACAACATTTCAAACAGGTTTCAAATAAATGTAAATTCAAAAAATAAACATTTCTCAAAAAATATTTCCACGATGGCAATATTATAATTTTTAACATAAAAAACGTAAACAATATTTACAGTTTGATGAAAAACATTTTGGTGAACATTATTTTGAAAAAATTAAGCAATTCTACAGTTCTTTTACTTTTAATTTTCACAAATTTTCAATTTTTATAATTTTGTTTGTAGCTGAATATTTTTTTTAATATTTGCAATAAGATAATATTTTTTTTAATGTAATTTAATTAAGCATGACATTCACTATTCACCCTCTGATCTAGTTTGTTAAAATTTTTATTTATAAAAATTGTTAATGTAGCAATTTTTTACAACATTTTTACAATATTAATTTGCGTATCATTAAAATGTTTAACATTACATTTTCATTAAAATATCCACTTTTTGAAAAGCTCCACACACTTAGCCCGTAAAAACCCAATATCCCTCTGCTGATTTTTTTTTAAACACCATTATTATTAGACATTAGACATTAATGCAACTAAAAAGACAAATTTCAGCAATTTCATAATTAATAAATTATTTTACTAAAAAACCCAGATTAAAACCAATTAATAAACATATATAATCAAATACAGTTAATTACATACAAGATAACATTTACAAATGATATTACAGATAATTATATTTTCTAAACCGATATTTTTCACAACATATCAAAAGCAACACTTGAAAATATGGGTATGATTATCATTTGTTGGTGGGTCGGCCACTGACAGGTCGTCAGTGGTTGTCCCATCAACAGACAGGCCATCAGTCCAATGCTTGCCTTTGGAATGTAAAGGTTGGGGGAATCTAAGGGGCCGATTACAATGGCCGGAAGTCCGCCACCGCCGGCCCAGTGGTGGCAGACAGCCCGCCATCGACCTGAATATTCCCACCTCCAAGTTAGGATGGCGGTGGGAATGGGAATGGTACTGTGGCGGATGGAAAGACCGTCCTTTTCCGCCCACCTTGCGGTACACGGTGCAGTGGGGCTATGGTGGCTGTGCCGTGCAGGCACTGCCATGGGCATTACGATGCCTGTCTTTTTCGGCAGAAATCCATCCGCAAAAAGGCAGGCGGAGAATGCCTTTGGGGGGGCTTTGCAGGCCCCCTGGGGGTTGGGGGCTGGGGGGTGCACGTGGGGGTACCTATGGTACCCCCCTGCATTTGCATGTACAAGGTGGCAGGCACCGCACGATGCCTGTCACGTTGTACATACAAACGCACAGCATGTATTTTAACATTGTGGCGGTTGCTGCCACCCGCCGCAATGTTAAAAAATAGGATGCCCCCAGCCAGTGTGGCGGGTGCATCCTAATTCGTATGGTGGGACCGCCGCACCTATGGTGGGCGGTCCCTTTTGCAGCTGCCCCGCCATCGTAATTGGCCCCTAAGATCCCGTCAGGACTGCAGTCGGAATAGTAATCCTGACATGAGGCGGTGCCAAGTCAGACACCTCCATCGGGATTATGATTCTCCTTTCCGACAGTAAAAGCTGCAGTGTTAAGGAGCACTTTGCGACTGCCAACCCGGTGGTCGCATTGTAATAGGGTGGTCAAACTGCCCATATGCTTGTTGGCAGTCTCCAGACCGTTGCAACTGTCGTCGGTGGTCCGACTGTACACCATTGTAAAGAGGCCCTTTATTCTTATTTTCGATATTCCATTTGATTATATTTTTGACATCTCAATATTCTGACACAATATTTTTGTATCACCATATTCAGCATTTCGTCCGAACACTGGTTTTGTCAATGGTTATTTTAACAGGCTTGCATATCATTAAATTGTCTCAAATACATTTGTTATAACAAAAACTAGAATTTAAGATTTTCCTGGTCTTTCCAGTAATAGCTAGTAAATACACAACCAGGTTGTGGTATAGGAACTAGTATCAGTAACTACTATCATTAATCAGGAAAGATCTTTTGGCAATAACTATCTTCATGGGTGTATATCACGTCTGGCATTACATGGTGTGCATTTGGGGTGTAGCTACCCTTGGCTTATTCAAAGAGACCATTTTCCTTGAATGCACTACTGTCCATTGCAACATTGATACACTACTACTGTGCATCTGTACAGATTAATACAAACATATTGTTATTGTTATCTGAGGCTTGTATAGCGCCAAATCACCGTCAGGTCTCTAGGCACTTCTGACAGAAGCGCTGACAACAATTGAATCAGTGAACAGAAAGTACAGATATAGCAAACCTTAATCAAATGGAACAGAAGGCTTCCCTAAATAAAAGCGTTTTCAATGACCTCCTGAAGTGGAGAAGATTAATTTCTTTACGGAGGGACTCAGGTAATTTGTTTCATAACTGTGGGACTTGGGCAGAAAAGGATCTCCCACTTGGCTAACCATTGTCAGCTCATGGTCGATCTTAATACGAAGGCTTTTGACGTTAGGACATGGTTTCGGGGTGGGGCCAAGCACTTGGGGCCAGAACAAATCACCCCAAGGCGAGGCAGCAGATGAGACTACTAGGACCTCCATTTTTTCGGGATTTATTTTCAACAGATTTGCCGTCATCCAGCTCACAGTAAACCTGAGTATGTTCTGGGCCTGAGTCTGGGCAGATGAAGTGTTGTCGATACTCAGCAACAGCTGAGTATCGTCTGCATAGTTAAAAATTCTGCAGCCCATGCTTGCCAGGGATTCTATCAGTGGTTGTAGATAAAGATTAAACAAGAGTGGTGACAATGCAGAGCCCTGCGGGACTCCACACTCTAGAACACCCACCTCAGATATACAGTCCGCTAATTGAATCCTCTGGGTCCTCCCTGATAGAAAGGATTTTAGCAATTGGAATGCCAAGTCCTTTATCCCAAACGCGGCTAGTCTGTCCAGGAGCAGGGCGTGGCTGACAGTATCAAATGCTGCTGAAAGATCTAAAAGTATCAGGGCACTTGGTTTTTTACTGTCAGCCATGCCTCTAAGCTCATCTAGCACCGAGAGCATTACTAACTCGGTGCTATGATGTGCACGGAATCCCGCTTGACGCTCCTGGAGTAGATGGTATGACTCCATGAAGGAAGACAGGGATTTTAGCACATGCTGCTTTTCATGTTTGCTTTTCATTGCAAAATAAATCCAAATAAGCAATCATGAAAATCTTTAAGAGAAAACCTGCCAGGGTTTTGTCTCATAATAGGATCTCAATACAAAACATTTTCTTAGCAGATAGCTCATCGGGAACAAATGATTATTTTAAGAATTAAGATCTTCTCATAGTTTATTCCTCTCAAAGAAACATATTTTTCCTGTGGGATGTCTGTATACAATGTTCATATGTTTTTGCAATACTGTTACTTTCCTTCTTGCAGACTTTAAGAGCAACGTTGTTATAAATTCTCCAATGTGCTCTACCTGCGGAACCTATGCAGCCAAAGGCATTAGAATAAGGTATGGCACATCTGTTCTGATATATAAAGTGAATTCACATACTGAAATATTTACTGTGGGAGGGATTAGCATAATAGTCACTTTGTCAAGATGATCCATAGTCAATCTGAACACGCCCTTCTGATAAATGAGTGATTGTGCTCATTAGACCATCCAGCAGAGTTCTAAGTGATGGTGCAAAGCTGGACCTGCACCCTCTGTGCCATTTTGAACGTGCTTTCGAGATTAAAGAATAATTGTAATATCTTATAGAGCAGATTAAATTATATACAAATGGATTACCGAATAATGGGGCAATGCTAAACATGAACATATGATCAATGTGTAATGGTGCCAAAAGGAACATGTACTAAGGATAACTGAGTGATGGGGCAAATCTGAGCATGCATTATGGTGGCTGCTCATGATGTGTCATTAGTGCTCCTGGCACAAGGTATACATCTGTATACTGCTTGTACTGACATAGGTTTTTGTCATACTACGATCACTCTTGCTACATTGCTACCCACCCATGTCGTAATGCCGCATTGGCATAATTGTAGCATTTCTTTATATGTAGTTGGTATTCTTAGAGCATGCACTGCAACCCGAAATGCGATGCAGTGTGTGCAACGAAATTCGTTTTTATTTATTTATATGTTTACTTAACTGTAAACCTCCGTAATCCATAGTTTACTTCCCCCACCCTGTCCCTCCCCCTCCCCACGTCACCGCCCGGCAGGGACTCCCACTCCCGACCGCGGCTGGTGTTTACGCATTCAATCATTTATACATACACTCATTCGCCTAGTAATTATACATCCAGTCATTCATCCACCCATAGACTCATCCACCCTTCCTTTCATTGTCTCATTCTCATATACACCCAGTCAGCCCTCTACATAACCAATCACAGAAACACAATTCATGAAGAAGCATTTTATAAAATAGTCAGACCTATTGACTTTGGTAACACTTGTTATGTTGCTGGTGGACTAGCGGTCAGTTCATAAACACTTAATGAGGCTCCCTACAAATGTATATTTTGTTATTAGCTTTTCTTTGAAAGCGGGGAGTGGAAGAAGAGGGAGGAGAGTCATATATACACTCTGGAACCACATAGCACCCCTTAGACTGCACCAAGGAGCCCAAAATAATGGACATCGTCATTGGTTGCGTGTGCGCGTCCTTTCAGTCTAGAAATACACAATGTCGTTGATTCATATCTAACTATATTTCTTCCTTTCCTTTCTCCTCTGGGACTGCGCTTTAGCACCGCCATACCCCTGCGAGGGTGATTCGATGCGCTATATTAAGTTTCGATAACATAACGTAACACATGCAATTACGTTGATGTAATTGTGTATCTGCATTCAAATTCTAGATATTTTTGTGGTGTGCTGTGTTACACATCCCTTGGTTGACAACAAACATATAGTGGCTTTCCTAAAGCTCGGAAGGTTAAACATGAACCCGTTTCTGTAGTTGGGATTTCTGCCTGTGCCCAGCTCCCTGATGTCGCAGTCAAATCTGCATTCTTTCTGTAACTGAGATGTCAGGAATCATTCACCCTAATTAAATTGCTACTGACTTTCACTCGCATCTTTAGTCAATAGTCACTTTAATGCTATCACAGACAGAGCCGGCTCTCAGCTAAATATGTTTTCTCTTCTGCTTGATTCATTCTGACTACTGACTGATGTTTTTGATGCTGAGACGAGGGGAAGCCTGGGGGGATGTCACAACAATATGTAAATGTTGGAGATGACAGGAAAGTTCAAATATCTGTTTTTTTAGGTTACAAGTGAACAGATTTCAGGATTACCAACCGTATTCGTTTCCACTATATATTTTCTGGATGTTTCTCACGCGATGGAAATATTAAAAATGATACGGTCTTATATATAGTTTGGTGGCAATGAGAAATTCTGTGATTCTTCGAAGAAATATTAGATCCAAACAAAGAAACAGCTGGTGCAATTTACTCTACCGCAGAAAAGGTACAGTAGGGAAAATTCCGCAGGTGGATTATTTTCCAGATATAGTAATTTCTCTGAAAATGTACGGATTTTCAATGAACACTTACCTGTATTACAGGCCTTTAGTGCCGGTGATGATAGTTTGTTCGAGGGTATGTGCAAGCATTTTTAGAGCATTACATTTGGCAAAACATTTCCCTTCCAAATTAACTTTGTCAGGGTGTCTTCATCTCACTCAGTGTTTCTCTAATCGAACAAGCATTTGCAATGCAATCGGTCTGGCCTTTGGGACCTTATATGTATTTAGCTATGCAGCACAATAGCCTGGGTGCTGAAACATCTACTGTTCTTTGACATGGACGGAAAGTAGGCACCAAGCTGCTGGAAATGCCAAGTTTGGGAACACATGGAGAGAAATATTGCCATTTCAGTGGGAAATGGTATAGTCCAAAGCTCTGTTTTTAATATAAAATCAGGGCCTTCGGTGGTTATATCACTAAAAATACAAGATTTGAAAAACATAATATTGTCTACAGGTGCTTGAGGAAGACAATTTCTATCGACAGGAATCTAGGAAAATCCTAAAGTGATTCTGGTATGTCACCGACCTCTGATGTTCGTTTTCTATCAAGAAAGTTAAATAGAAGCAGTGGCCAGAAAAAGAAAAAAAAAAGTCTATCAGCAGAAAGCAATTCTGGTATTGGCCTTTACAGTCGATTATCACCATGGTTTCAGCAAATGGCACTTTTAGAGTTATCTATATCCCCGCATATCACACAGCATGGTTGAATCTTCCTCTTTGCTTCCTATTTATCCTTTCTGCCTCTTCAGGAACTCTATGTATCTCTTGCAGACAAGCAATATGGATGCCTTATCTATGTAAACTTATCTACCCTCTCTTGCTACACATATGTAGTCCCTCTACATTCCAAGTCAACACTTCAATTGCATCTTCAATCCATACTTAATTATTGCAATTGCCTTGATGATCATTCTATATATTGCATTCCCATATCATCATCATCTTATGGCCCGCTCTTCCAGTGTCACAGTGACCTTGGGAACATTAACAGTAAACTAAACTGCACCCTGGCATATTTTCCTAAGCCCATGCAGGCATAGGCAGAATGTTTCCAGAGAATGGTTCCAACCCACCCAATGCCTCCTGAGGTGCTGTGACTCAATGTGCCCAACAAATCTAACATACTGTGTGTTAATCTAACAACTCAGCTCTGCTCTTTGCTTCCACTGCTCCAGCGCCCATATAGGAGTCTCTTCTAGGACACCCTTCAGGTTGGATCCGCATTTACTTTGTGTGTGTGTGGGGGGGGGGGGGGAAGTTCTTCTTTAAGCATGCAAATTATTAAGTCACTGTTGATTGGCCTTCCCGTGGGCCTGTCCAATACTTCACCCCATTTCAATGTTGACAGTCCGTCGTGCCCAGTGTGGGCCTCACTGTTGTTCCAGTTTTCTTCATCCGCTTCTACTGCTGAAGTTCCCGCACTGTCTCTCATCTCTACTGTCAATCTCCTCCAGCCAGTGCCAGGCCTGTGACCGGACCCATCTTTAAACAATCAGGAAAAACTCCTTGAGCTAGTGAGAGATTAAACTGGATCACCCAATAAGGTGCAAGCAAGGAGCTCTTTGGTAAGCATAGATGGTAGCGGATAGATGGTAGTGGATCCATGATTGGATAGTTTAAGTTTAGCAATGATAAGAAGGAGTGCTACCTGTGACAGCTTCTTGAAGTGAGGCCAGCTATTCGGTGATTTACTACAGAAGGTAGGAGGGAAAGAGTTCAGAAAGGCTGAGGAAGCGCTGTCCTTGTTGACAAAAATTGACAAGTCTTCATATTTCTTTTGTTCAGCAACAGTAACGGGAGGTGGGCGATTTATTACAAATTACTTTTTTTACGGATTTTTATTTACTTTGATTTGAAGTTCGAAGAACACATATTTGGCCTGAAAATGTGTTTTCTAAATATTTTTTATGTACTTCAAGGGTCGAGCCGCAGGGGCGTTCTGCCATCCTGAGTTCATATTGTTTGGTGGATCAGCTGCAGAGTATACCATAGCATGAGCTGGAATAGAGGAGCAGAAAATAATAGTAAAGAATCCAGCACAAATGTGCCTGCTTTTGGTTTTAACATGAGTGAATCGCTGAAGAACAAAAGGGTACTTCAACAATACATTTAAAAGCATATACATCCCTTTGAGTACCTATGATTCCAAAATTTCATCAATAAAGTGGTGCTACTTTCAACCGTTCATAATGTTATTAGAATGAAGATGGGGAACAAACATTATAATTACTGAAGATTCACAAGTATCCCAATGTGTCGAGTGATTCTGTGATAATTGCCAGAATCCATACAGCACTATGTTGCTTAGACGCTGGTGCGCTGCTGATAAAAGATGTAATTACCATAATTATAATAGCAGTCTGTAGGTATTAGTGAGCAGTTTTTCAGAAGTAAACCAGGAAACATTACTGTTATTTCAATACAGGAACTACTTCCACTTTAAAAATAACAACTTGTTTTTAGATCGAACTTCAAACATCCCTTCTGTTTACCCAAATGTATGGTAATCAGTTTGAACTCTGAAAGGCGAACTATAGCTTGCCAGGGTTCAAACTCGTGACCATCAGGGGCCGTATTATACAAAGTGCCCCAGGGGTATGTGTGCCCACTTTGCTCATCCCCGGGGCATTTGGTATTACAGACAGGGCTGAAGACGCGTGTGCGGCTATTTCTGTAATGCAGATAGCACTGGGGCACATATAGCGCCAGCCCTATATCTAGAGGGTGTTTCCTCAGTTGCCTGAGGGTGCAGCCCCATGCAAATGAGGAAACCCCTTTGCCTCTGTGCCCATGCAGTATTATGGACGAGGGTGCAGAGGCAAAGAAACTGTCAGTGTGCCCCCTGATGTCAGCCCACTGGAGGGGGATAGAGGGGATCTTATGGACCCCCCAGACATCCCATTAAAGGTGGGTGCAGTCACTACCTGCCCCCTCCTGCATATGTATCTCTTATCCTCCTTAAAAGTGCAGGTGGGTTGCGGCCTGCACAAAGAAACACAGAGCGGCTGCTTCAAACTCACTACCTAGTCCCCCGCCTCTGCAGTACAAATGGTGCTTGCTGCCTCTCCTCTGGTTGCAATCAGCGCTCCTGCAGCTGCCCAATAACACCATTGCCACTTTCAGGCTCGCAGTCCGGCATTGGACGAGGGGGAAGAGGAAGAGGAAGGATCTGTGAACTTCCCTTGGGTGCGGGTAAGTAACGGCACCCTTCTCCCATCGATCGGTCTCCCCTCTCTGTGTACCCCATGCCTTCAGCACCCCCCACCGCCCTCAGGACCTCTTCTCCCCAGCTACCCCATTACCCATGCTCATTGCTCGGGTAGAAGACTCTACTCCCCAGGGGCAGTAGTTCCCCATTCCATCTTGAAGCACTTCTCGCATATGATGAGGGACACTGGAAGTCGCTCATGGAATCGATCGCTCCTTAAACCCCAGGGTGAGCACTCATGATTAGCTCTACCTCTTCATGTCTACAAGTGCCTTAGTACTCAAGGGCTTTTATTGGAGCCTTAAAAACCATTGCCCGGGCCTCATCCCACTGATGATATTGTGCTGTGTTTTAAAACATCAAGCGAGAATGGGCCCTTAATAACAATCCAGCCTCCTGATATTCAAATAGGGAACTCCGAAACACACTGGATTGTGGCTATCCCATACTATAGCAAATCCCACTAGCAATAGCAACAGTTCCTGAAACCTACAATATTTGGGCATTGAACCTTTGCTTTTGTCTTAACCCCTTGCATGCTTGTGACGGAACCGTTCTGTCACAAGCCTCGGGTGAGCTGTGCTTGTGACGGAACGGTTCCGTCACGGCCCGCTCGCCGCGCCTGCGCGGTGCGAATTCTGCACCTGCGCTGACGAATTAATGGGTGGGCGGGATCGTGACGGAATCGTTCCGTCACAAGCACAGCTCACCCGCGAGCCGTGACGGAGCGGTTCCGTCACAAGCATGGAACCGCCGCGCGGCCGCCCCACCCCCTTAGCGCTGTGGCGGAATAGCCGCCGCAGCGAAGGGGTTAAACTAGCCCACCCCTGTTGTTGAGTTACAATATCATGAGATGGGTCCACCCCCCTGGTGCTCATTTACCTCATCGCTAAGACTACTGTATAAAATCACAGAAATACCCCATCTTCTCATCTTCTGCCCATCCCTGACACCTCCGCCCTTAAACTCTGTGTACACCCTAAACCATTAGATCTATATTATCTTCCTCCACTTGCACCTTTAAGCACAAGTAGTTGTTCTTTGCTTCACAGTAACAAATTTACAACTACTTTACCGAATCGATGTACACTTAAAATCCTGGTTATGTACATTGTCTCACACCCTCCATTTAAGGAGTTAATGTCTCCTGCTAAAAATATACCTCCAGCTCCACAAGCAGGTCCTTGATAAGCTTGTGGCCTACTTAGCTTCCAATCATGCCTTCAGAGTAATTGTGACCAAGACTGTGCTCTACCTGCTCCCACTTTAACTATATTTTTCATTGATGAGTGCAGGTCATGCATGCATCAAATTTGTTTTAGAAACCCACTTCTTTCCATAGCGATGACAGGTTTAGGTAGATTAGCTTTGCCTTTTAATCCAAATAGTGAGCGCAAATTCCTTTGGACTAGGGGTGTAACTTGACAATCCTAGAGAAGCTTGCGCCAAACTAATTAAGCCTCACAGTGGGGCGCTAGGTGGAGGTGGTTGAAGTGTATATACATCGACTCGGACTTTCCCCAGCGTGTGTGCTCGTTTAGAAGTACCAGAGCCACGTTGTTCGCTAATAACAACCAGTTTGTCAGCAGCGGTCCGACAACATGAATATCCACGGACGCTGACTAGAAGCCGTCGCGTATTTCTGGTACTCTATCCAGACTTCATTCACCAATTCATCCACAAAATTCCTAACCCTCACAATTCTACTTTATATCTATTTTATACAACTCTCACCCCCATCAATTCACCATACCACGTAAATCCACTACACAAATACACTACACACCACACAATTAAATCCCACACAATTCCACAACTAACAATTCCAAATCAAACCACATAATTCCACTACAAACAATATACATCCACTCCAGTACAAAAAAAACATAAATGAAAAACAATATAATGTACCCCACCAACAGCTCTAACTTTCATAAATGTGAGACTGATTGCATTGCAAATACTTGTTTTGCTGATGATATTGGATATTGTAAGTGTGTGGAGGGGGAGAGATCCCAGATGTTTAATACGAGATCTAGGTTTGAGTACAGAAAACCTTGCTGTGCTGGAGTGGTTCATAATTTAGGAATAGAGAACTCATTCTTTGGGGTTTTGTCATAAGATATCAGCTGTTTTTTTATGTTGTATAGGTATGTGGATTTGGCATGATTGAGTCTGGTGTTTTACTCCAACCCCTCCTATTTTTTTTACAGACCAAAAAGCCCTGGACCGCAACGGAGCATTGTTTAAAATATTTACCATTGACCATGTCAATAAAAGGGAAAGCAATGTACTTAATCCTTTTCATAGTCCTCAAAACCTTACTGGTCACAGGACTAGAAGGGGATATAAATTAAGGGCTAATTATGATGGCGGAAGGACTGCCACCGCCGGGCTGGTGGTGGCGGTCCATCCGCCATCATACTGAAAATTCCAACTGCCAAATTAGGATGGCAGCGGGAATCACAATGGTTCCGCGATGGACGGAAAGTCCGCCTGCCATGGTTCCACAAGGCGGTCCTTCTCCACCTGTCTTTTGGAACCCGGAACCAGGGCAATATTGCGACAGTGCCGTGCAGGCACCGCCGTAGTGATTATGATATGCCCTTCCGCCTGCCTTTTTGTGGCAGATATTGGATATATGATGTTACAACGCATACTTTTACCATGCATACCATTACAACGCGGTTTTTACAACGCATTCCATTACAACGCATAGCGCTTTGGGGTGCTGGATAGTGAATAGTTTAATTTACTATTCCAACTACAGTCCCCGTGGACACTAGGGAAGGTGTTGGATAGTAAATTAAACTTATTCCCTATCCTAGAGCGCCCCCCAGCGCAATGCGTTGTAATGACTGCGTTGTAATGGTAGTGCGTGGTAAAAGATTTGTTGTAAAGGTTGTATACCGGTGCATTGGGGTACCAATGGTACCCCCCTGCAGTTCCATGCACCAAGTGGCAGCCACTGCATGGTGCCTGCCATATGGTGCAGGGAAATGCTGTGCATGTTCTTTTGATATTGCAGCCAGCAGCACCATCTGAAATGTTAAAAGGTAAGGATGTGCCCGCCGTACCGGCGAGCGCATCCTAATTGTACTGATGATCCCTTCATAATGAGCCCCTAAGTGAGCAAATAGTCATCTACTTGATATTCAAGATTATTCTGGTTTCCAGCAGTGACATTTTGGTAACAATCAATGTACAGGGTGACAATTTACATTGACCAAGCCATGCATAGTAGCAGCATATTCTGCAGTTTGCCATAACAAATCAAATACTACCTTATAACACAGCTATTTAATCTCTCTTGAGCCAAAAGAGTGCTCCTTGTGGTAACAAATCACTTCTGGCACTCACTGCAGCTCTTTAGACTTGAATACAAGCAGAGGTGAGGAGACCAAGGTTAACATATTTATATCACTCTTTGATGTCCTGGTTACAGGCAATTATGTTTATGCTGCTGACATTGTACCTTCCGGAGACTATTTTAACAGATAATCTTGGATCTTTTTCTGATCAGTTTCTGATAGGCTACCGCAATGAGCACTGCAGTGTCAAACCTTATAGCGGCCCTGGTTGCATCTCTTTCTAACAAGAATGATGCTTGTCTGCTGCAGTTCGGCCCACAGTATTCAGATATGAAGGCCTGAAGAGAGAAGGTTATTTCTATACATTGGCCAAAGGTCCTTATTTTGGCCTTTTCCTATTTCTATGCCGTGTGGGTACTATAGGAGTGTCACACAGAGACAATTATAATTCTGGTACACCCATACTCTCACAGGAGTATCAGACTCAGACCTTAATGTCTTTTCAGATAAAGGGGCTTATAACGATGTTGGTCAGAGTTGCCTCCGACCGACACCATCCCCGGATGGTTCCACCTGCCTGATTACTCATTTTTCTCTTTGGGAGCTTGTGTTACGGCTGTTAACCGGCCATGGTGCCTGCCACCCAGTTCTGGGTTTTAAAGGGGGTACCCTAGGTACCCCCCCGATGACCACCTGTAGACCGCAGAGACAAGGGGGCCCTTCTAGGGGACCACAAAGTAGTTTTCCGACAGCCTTTCCATGTCGGGAAAAAAAGCTGTGGAAAACTGACATTATAATACCAACTGCAGAAATGCCATCCATTGGGGATTACGGTGTGGTTCTGACCGGCTGGAAGACTCTGAGAGCCAGTCGGAACCACGTCGGAATGACAATGTGATGAAATGTGGAATGACAGGCCGGTTTATGTTCCGACCACCAACATCATAATTGAACGGTAGGACCGCGCACCAACTGTGTCGGTCGGAAAGCCTCCGACCACAGTCTGAAAGCTTCCGACTAGCGGTCGGAGGCTATCCGACCGACATCATATTCGGCCCTAAAGTGGGATTACAGTTAGGGCCAGACGGTAGACCAAAGATTCCCTCTCAGTTCCACACTTACAAAAACACTGCTCCTCCTTTCTTGTGCCCAGATCCAATGAGCAACACTGGTAGAGTTGTGTATATGTTTTGATATTTGCCAGTCCCTTCTTCTTTACTTAGAGGTTATGAATCATTTACATTAGTCAGAGGCTTTTTCTGTGACCTCCACTCCACAAAAACTAAATTCCTACGTGGCCTTAGCCATTTTGTTAAATCAGTCATGCAGAACGTATACAACAGAGTCAATTCACCATTACCTCTGGGTATTTAGAGTAGGTTGTCTGGATAACAGTTGCATAGGTAGTAGTCTGGGTGGTAGCCCGAGGAATTCCCGTGAATAGAATTTGTTCAGTAGTTATCAGGCATTTCATCAAATGTTCATACACTCTAACATCATATCCTTTTAGATCACTTGTGCAGCCTATCTCGAACAAATGTGTAGAAATTAGTTTCTGTTTTTGTATAATGATATGTTAACATAATATGTATTTGTAAAGCACATGTATCACCCAAGTGTATCAAGGTGCTGAATAACAGATGTTTATTGTCAATGGTTCTTATTTTATCGACCTCAGAATGATGAAAGGCTGAGTGGACCTGCCGAGATTTAAACCTGTGACCATGAGGTCAAACACAGGCCTCTACAGTGGATGCATTAGTCCACTAAGTCACCAGGATAATGCTCTACATTAATGCATATGATTTACACCACACTATGAGCCCAATTCTGAAAGGTAAAGTGAGATGAAAGTCAAACTTTGCGACTTTCGGTATTCACGAAAGGCATTTACGAGTCGCAATGTTAGACATCTGACTCAGTTAAATATAAGTTTTGGTTTTATGTTGAACTGAGACCAGGACTTTTAATATCAGTTAAAATTAAGAGCAAAGCTTAAGTTTAACTGAGACAAAAGTCTAAATTTACAACTCTTAATTGCCCTTCATGAATACCCGAGGTAGTAAAGTTAGATTTTCATCTCAGTTTATCTTTGTGAATCGGGCGCTATATTTTAGTCTACTTTTTATTTTTCATGGGGGATATTTGCTAGGTCTTGATACATTCTAAATGAGTAAGGATAGACACAACAGACACAGATCACGTGGCAATGATGATTAACTTGCCCACATTTTTGTAGTTACAGTCCTGTGTACCAACTCCCTCCTTCCAGGGTCATCCTCCCTCATGCTATTTCTGGCTTCATATAAAACAATGAGAACTAGAGAATTGCATGTCTCATGGATGAGACAGTGGAAAGCCACTAAGAAAAAGCTGAATTATTGAATGTATGGTTTGAAGCAAAATCATGTTTCTTCTTTTATCGAAGGGCTGTGGTTGTCTGTCTCCAGGGCAAATACTCTCCATGAGAAACTTAGAAATGGAATACAAATGAATTTCACTGACTTAAAAGGTCAGTTCCTTGCTGTTGATTTAGGACGTTAGTAAAAATACAGGAGATTAAATGCTTAGAAGGCTCCACTCTTGGGCAGCAAAACAAGTCTGTGATGCAACTACACAGGAGAATTATAAAGATGCATGTACAATCAATCAGCCACTCTTCCTGTAGATTGTAATTCGGAGAAGTCCAATCTCAGTCAAAAATGCTCCTAAAGTGTCATAGTTTCTACATAGACCAGTATTTCAACTTCCTTGGTAATATCTCCATTTCCTAACTGGCCACCAGTTGGCTGTCGCAAACCTGATGCCAATAAACTTGACCTGTTCATTTATATTGACATATATCAACTTCAAGTTTTTGGCAGAACACCACACCTTTCCATACTGCCACATATTTGTATGTATGTATATATGTATGTATGTATGTATGTACGTATGTATGTATGTATGTATGTATGTATGTATGTATGTATATATGTATGTATGTATACAGTATTTCTATCACAAGATCACAGCTAAAAGGCATTGGAGCGCTGTACAGGGTCAAAACAAGTCTAAAATCAACGAGAGATAGGATAAGCAGGTGGTATGTGACTGTTAATGCACAGTGATGTAGTGTTCTCTAAAGAGGTGCGTCTTCAATTTTGCCCTAAATTGAAGCACTGTTTAGGTATTCCTGATGGATATGGGAATGCTTTTCCAAATCCGAGTTGCAGAGATGGTAAAGGCCTAGGGTCAGATGTACAAAGCTCTTTTGCGGTCAAAAACAGTAAGATTCGCAGAATCAGGCCGTTTTTGCGAACGCAAAAAATAATTTTTAACGGACGAAGGCCCAATTTGCAATTAGGTAACCTATTACCTAATTACTAATTGGGTTTGTGATTCAGTATTAGGAAGGGGCATGTTTAGGGTGTCACTTTCTAATAGTGAATCGCAGGGGTATGTGTGAATCTTTTGTAAAACATTTGCATTTTGCCACCTACTTCAAGTAGGAGGTAACATTCCCAAATGGGAAAGGCTCCCTTTGTGGATGTTTATAAAAACATTTTTTAAGAGCAGGCAGTGTTCCCACGGACCAGTGCCTACTCTTAAAAAATGAAAAGAAAACCTTCTATATTTCCTTTTGAAATGCATCCTGTTTTCCTATTTTTAAAAAAGCAACCACAGATAAGGTGGTCTGCTGACCCCAGCAGGACACCATCACTGTAATTTTTGCGAATCCCAATGGGTCCCAAATGAGACCCACCTCATGAATATAAATGAGGTGGGTCTATTTGCAACCCACTGGGATCACATAAAGTATAAAGCACACTTTTGTACATTTATGTTTGCGATTACCAAATAGCAAATTGCTAAAATTAGCTATTTGGTAATCGCAAACCTTTCCCTACGTACATTTGGCCTTAGCTCCATAAGTTTTTAGCCTTTTTACACTTCCTAGTCCGCAGTTTGATGGTGTCCTGGCCGAGATGGTGAGTTTGTCTGCAAGATAAAGGGGCGCTGGCTGTGATGGATTTCTAAATTATGTAACTAGTTTTGAAGATGGGTTGGGCCTGCAAGGGGTGACAATGCAGTTCCATCGGGATAGGGGTGAAGTGAGTATATGTCTTTAAGCTTTGGAGGGGATGTGTTGTCGAATGTAGGATCCCAAAGAGGTCCCAGTGTGGAGTCTGGGCGACAATGGAATAGTAATTTGGCACCATCTAGATGTGAGAGTACCAGGTCTTGAACAGCAGTTCTGATGTGGGAGAAGGTATGATATGTTGACCTACATTTGCAAATGCCTGGTACCTGAGTCAATAAGAGTCTGGCTGAGCCTGGAGGGTTGGTGAAACTGCAAATGGCTGAATCTGTGTGTAGTGCTTTGTATGCCTGGGAAAGGAGCTTGGATTGTATGTGCTGATGTGTAGGGATCCAGTGTAGTTCTCTTAGATGAGGTGTAATGTGACATCATTCTGGAATGTTGAGAACCAGGTTGGCTGCTATATTTTGGACAGTCTGGAGTTTCTTTGTGAGTTGGTCACCAATGCCTATGTAGAGGGTATTGCCATAGTTTAGTCTGCTGGTGATGAGGGCATGGGTTACAGTTTCCCTGGTGTAGTTAGGTAGCCATATGAATATTTTTTCAAAATCTTCAGGGTGCAGAAGCAGGCCGAGGTGATGACATCGACTTGGGCAAACATGTCTAGCTTGCTGTCAATAATGATCCTGAGTCTCCTGCTTGTGTGCTGGATGTTGATCCTAGGTTCATAGGCCATCAGGTGGAGTCCCACAGTTAGGTATACTTCCTGAAAATGATCACTTCGTTCTCATCTGGTAGTTGGACTTCATCCAGGTGGATACTTCGGTCATGAACAAGTTGCAGTTGTTCCTGGTTTTTGATGTTTTGTCCAAGAGGGACACAATTAGGTGTGGGTCCTTGGCGTAGCTGAGTATGTTGATTTTCTGAGCTCTGATGACGTCTGCAAGTTGCATCATGTAGATGTTGAAAAGGATTGGGCTAAGTGATGTCACGTGGCTAGGTTAGGCCCTGGAAAAAACACTGCCATTTTATATGTAAACGTTTCTTAAGTTGCTTTCTTTACGACACACTGACTTTTGGCACACATTTTTGTGTGTGACAGTGCAGGATTAGTTTCTCTGATAGAACATCGCTTACAATTTCACTTTGTAAGTGCACCATCAAAACACCTTGAACATTTAGTACCATCCCTAGACACACATTGTGCAAATGTTGTTGTTTGCTATTCGTCCATTAGGCGACATGGCGTGTGTTAAGACTAAGGGGCCTATTAGGATATCAGGTGGAGAACCACCACCGGACCGGTGGTGGCCACCACCCACCCAGCTGTGGCGATCCGCCTGCCAAATGTCCCTGGTTCACCCTGCCATATTAGTATGGCGGAGGGCACCACGGCAGACGGTAAAGACAGTCTGGTACTTTTCCACCAGTTGGATTGCCAACCGGGCAGAACAGGGACACAATATTGTGGCGGTGCCTAACAGGCACCGCCATCATTAATACTATGGCTGCGGTTGGATGCCTTTCCATTGCGGAGAATCCGCCATGGAAAGGCATGTGAAAATTCACTGTTGGTGTTTGTTACGGACCCCCTGGGGGGTAGGGAGCTGGGATGCTGCACTTGGGGGGGTACCTATTGTACTCCCCTACATTGGCATGCAAAAGGTGGCAGGCACCGCGCAGTGCCTGTCACGTTGTGCAGGCCTAAGCACAACATGCATATTTGATAAGAATCAAAAGGAAAGGGAGGAAAGGTACTGGAGCCAGTTCACTTCCCCTGGTATATATCTTTTATCAAAGAGAACTAGCTCTGGAGTGGGTGGTCCTAGTGTATGTTTGATTTGGAAAAGAAACACATTATGTTTATAATAAGGCCCTCACTCACCAATCTGGTTGGTGACATGCTTCATCACCGGGCCCCACCCAAGGCACCGAGTGCACCTTGGGTGTACTACGATTCCTGAATATAGCGGAGCTGGTATTGTGCCATGAGAGTACAGTGAAAGGAAGTGAGTGAATGTTAAAAAGCTGGGATAAAAAATGACTATTTTAATGAGTGGGCCCTTGGCAGTTAATAAAACCGAGAGTCGCATATTTAAGGAGATCTTAAGGTAACTCCAATATCCCAGTCGGTCAACATGTTTCAGCCATGCTCTTTTAGTGGTATGGCTTTCTTCAGGACCTATGTATAGTGCAAAGTTAGTGGTCTAAAAATTGTGTTATTGAAAGACCATATATGTGACACGCACGCTAAGGTGTGATATGTAGTAAAGGAGAATTTCCTCTAGTGGCGCTTTCCTGAGACAAACAAGCATACGAAAAATATTTAAACATACTAATAAAGTTGTTTCAGGAGCGGAGAGTCCGCGCTCTTATGCGGTCAAAGGCACAGTGAGGATGGGGTGTGGCGTAATTAGTTATAATAGACACCTGATAATTTATGCAGTACCAAGTGGTAATCAAGATGCGCATGAACGAGGTGCAGATTGTAATTTAAGAACGGAATGTGGAAACAGCAAAATATCTTACTCAGACAATATGCGGAAAGTGCCTCATGAGTTCCATGTGGGGGCCCGACCTGGAGCCATACTCAAGCGGCTCCACATCTGGCAGCACATACAAACGAATAGGCTGGGGTAGAGCACCTAAATGGCAGCAACAACCCTGGGGTAATTACCAACACCCGGGCCTCAACTATGGCCCACCGGTGTTCAATCACCCCCGACAAACCCTTCTTTGGATGGCCACCTTTGTAACCCCCGGACAACAAGACTTTTTCCAACCCAACCAGAGGCCTTCTTTTTTGGGAAGAGGCCTTCCTGCATGAGGAAGGAGATGGAACAATCAACAAGTGCATTGGTTAGACGATTAGGGACTAGTAGGCACCCACACAAAGAGCAAAACCAAGGAACCTTTACCAGGAACGAGCGGAATGGGATAACCAGTAACAACCAAAATGCACAATCATTGATCTTCAATCTATCCAACATCACTTCGTCCCCCACAGAGGAAGATGTCCTCAACAAAGGCCTTTCCTTTCTACCAACCACACGCCTTGACAAATTCCAACTTCATGTGGAATTAGCTGAATGTATGTGTGGGCTGTGGGTTTTTTAAGGGTACAGGGTGGGAAGTAATTTAATTTTAGTTAAATATTAATGTATATTAATTATTTAATTGATTAATTAATTATGTTAATTTTGTAAATATTGTTTTACTTTAGATTAGGGTTGTGGGGTTTAAAGGGGTGCAGGGTGTTAAGTAAATTAATTCTAAGTAATTAATAATATTATTTCTATTTAATAATGATGATTTAATTTATAATTACTTGTGTTAATTGTTTAATAACATTGTTCAACTAGAATACATTTTTAATTAATAACAATTATTAAAAATAACATTTATTATGCTAATTATGTAATAATTTTTTTATTAAATTTCGGGTGTATTTTGTGGGGGCATAGTATGGAAAGTAAATAACATTTAATTCAATAATTATTATTTTTTATTTATTGATACTTCCTTTGTTAGATATTGATGTCAATATTGAAAATAATTAGCTTTTAAAATTACTTGTTAGGAATTGCTTGTAAGCTTTGTAGGGGTATATGGTGAGAGGTACCTAAAATAAAAATTATTTCATAAATAATTCTTTTGTCAAATAAATATTTTTTAAATGAAGATATTTTTATATGAAAATTATTTTTGGATTTAAATTTTAATAATGTTTGTAATTGTTTCAGTGGAGCGGGAATATTATATTCTACTCAACATGTTCCCTACTGTTGCACCTATTGGAGTGGTAATAGTAAATTTGGACGCTCTGCAATTCAACACTTTCCCTACTGTTGCACTGGCTGGAGTGGGAATATGATATTTTACCCTTCCGCAATCCAACACTTTCCCCACTTTTGCACTCATTGGAGTGGGAATAGTACATTTTATTCCTCTGCAATCTAACACTTTTCCTACTGTTGCACTGATTGGAGTGCGAATAGTAAATGTTACCCCTCCGAAATCCTATACTTTCCCTACTATTGCACTTATTGGAGTGGGAATAGTAAATGTATGAATTTTAATATTAAATCATTTATTTTATATTGTTTTATTTATATTATTATGTTTTTGTTTACTTTAAATAATATTTAAGATCAGTCATGTTTTTTATTTGTAAAATATTTTTATTAAACTGTGAAAAATGTATGTTGTTTACTTTTAATTTTAATTAAAGTGGCTTGCTTTTTGAATATTTTGGGCCTAATTCGGATGTCAGGTGGAGTTTCCTCCGACCAACATACCTTATTTGGAAAGACAGACCGATCTCCGGTCCGACGACCTCGAGTTCGCAATTATAATGCGACCGTCCATGGTACAGTCCTATGGGAGCTAGTGTGGCGGTTGGAAACCGGCCAAAGCACAAGCTCCCTGTGCCTGCCACACAATGAAGGAATTTACAGGGGGGTGCAATAGGTGCCCACTTGGCCCTCCACCGTAGGCCGCAGGGAGAAGTGGGCTTTGCCTAGGACCCCAAAGTTGCTCTCTGGCAGGCTTTTCATGTCCAAAAGCCCAACATGAAAAGCCTGTCAGAAACTGACATCATAATAATCCAGACAGCGGAAGCTCCGTCCTTAGAAGATTATTTGCAGCCTCTGACTGACGCAGGTTTTGAATTCTGACCGCCGTAATCCTAATACGCCGGTCAGAATTCATACCTAGGATTTTGCAGGTCGGAGGTTTTCAGACCGACATCCTAATGAGGGTTTATTATGTATATATTTGTTATAATATAATATTATTTAATATTTTTACAATTATTAGTTTTATAATACTTTTTTAATTATATATATATGTTAAATATACATACATATGTATATGTATGTGTGTTTAACTTTATTAATGTAAGTTTATTTGTTATATTTGTTACAATGTACATTAAATATATTTCATTTATATTAAATGAATGCTTGCATTTAATATATGTTATTTTTAGTATTTTAATTCATATATATTTAAAAATCGATATTTATTATTAAAAACAGTATTTTGGGGGATATTTTTGTACTTACCTTTTTTAAGTATAGGCTCTTGATATTTCTGAGGTCGATATTTATTTCTCGATAATTTTGTAGGTCGATATTTTTTATCTCAATATTTTGTCAGTGAACCCACGTGGCTATCACAAAGATAATAAACAATGTCAGCCTATGTTTTGGCTATCAGTTGTTCAATCTTGAACCTTTCAATCTTGAACCTTGAACGTTACGATTGCCGGCTGATCGGAGCTGGGGCCATATATGGTGGCGGTGCCTAGCAGGCACTCCCATCCATATTATGATGTTTGGAATTTAAGGCCTATCCATGGTGATGCCACCATGGATAGGCTGGCAGGGACTTGTTTTGGGGGGTGCACTTGGGGGGTAAAATGCCAGATGCGACCGCCGTGGTCGCATCATGATCAGTGGTGCCGGACCACCACATGGCAGACGGGTGGTCCTGTTCCCGCTAGGATGGCGGGAGCACTCAGGTCCGCCCGCCATCCTAATAGGCCCCTAAGTTGGCTACGCCAGGCATCCACCATCAATTTCTAAATGTACTCACGGGTAAAGCTCCCATTAGATGGGAGGAGATCCAGTTCTAGATTGCAAAAAAAAACAAGTCAGTTTGAAGTGGTGTTTCCCCATATGGGACCACAGGAAAAACATAAGATATTACCAATTTGCTAGCTGATGGGGATGGCTACCCCTATAGATGACTGCACCACTTGAGGTACAGATTTTGTTGCAGAATAAATGGTACCACTTCATTAGCTGTTTTGCCAGACATGCTCAAATAGATCCAGAATGAGTAGGGGGAAGGTCCACCATTGTGTTGCAAAGCATTAAAGAGGAAGCAACAGCATTGGCTATATGCCAGCATCTAAGGGATTTGGCTCAGTGACAACAGGAGCACAAATTACCTAAAGTTATTGAGAAAACCTATGCTATGCTGGGTAGAGATAATTTGGGAGCCTGACCTGGTAAACTGTAACTAAAGAGTAATTCTGAAAAGGATAACTATAAGCAAGTACCAGAGTCTTCTACAAAGATGAAGTGGGATAATAAGAAAAACAAGGACAGAACTAAATAATGAGGCTTGTATCCTCCACAGGAAGCCACTGAGAAACAAATGCAATAACCTGAGCAACCATGATAATATTCAACCACTTGACAGGTATAGACATACTGATACATGTTCATCTTGTTTCTTTCAGGAGTCATCCGATAAATGTTCAGTGACAGGTGGACAGTCAGGGAGCAGATTGGATGAGTACGTAAAACCGAAGAAGGACTCCCAATTCTCATCTGAATTGAATACATTATTAGCAAGATGATAAACATAAAGTGACAAACCTCAATTTAAGAAGAAGAAGGTAACTGGTCTTAAGGTCCGGCATGTGAAGGCTATTGAGGACACTGCTTCTGAGCGTGTAGTGGTCTCTGACCATGTTGGACAGTGTGGCAGAGGTCATGATCATTTTTGGTTAGTAGCAGAGTGTGACTATATCCTGTTGGAAACATCAGATACGAGGGTGAGTGTCCTGCATCACCTATGGGAGATGCATCTTTAGCTCGAGGGGGACATACAAATACCTGTTAATATTCCCTTTTGGGAGGACTTGCCATGTAACTATGATGTTCTCTTGATTGAAAAGGATAGGCCACCAGAATTGGACTACCCAAACAGAGAAACAGTAATTGATCATGCCTTCGCCAGAATATATGAAACTTTCATGTGCCAAGGAGCAGGCGTTAGCATAGCTCCTGCATTATAATGCAACCATGTGGGGTGGGATCCTGGTTCCCCATATCATGAAATACCATTGAGCTGGACCACACAACCTCAAAGACAATACCCCATTAAAAATTAGGCTAAAAACTAGTTAGAAGGGGGGCGCTAGAGGGCGCACTAGCAGCATGGCCGCACTAATGTGAGGCTCCTGCAGCCTGGAGCTCTAATCCGTTATTGATCCTGCTTTATCATCGCCTGCTCTTCCTTTGTCCATGAATCCTGATTGAGGCTGGCCTGATGCACCTCCGGTTCAACTTTCGGCCGGTTTTGACATTCCTGGCCGAAGCTACAGTCGGTTGAAGATCTCCCAGTGCGGTGCCCTGGAGCCGCCTGATGCTGCTGGCCGGACTGCCGATCTACTTTAGCCCGCGGTGCACCACGCGGTGAGAGTGCCTTCGCGCGCACCCCTCGGCGGGGCCTCCCGGTCCAGTGCTGCCCTGAAACGATCACCACCGGAGCGGAGGGACGGCTGTCTAGAGCCCTCGCTGGGCACTTGGTGACACGCTGTATCACACTGCAGTGATCGATGCCTGTGGAGCCGCGTTGCTGCCCTCGGAGCCGGCGGCTGTGAGAGGCGGCGGCCATTATGTAGACGGGTGAGGCGGGGTATCTTACCTGCTCTTGCCCCTGTTTGCAGTGTTTCTCACCGCTCCCCCTGATTGCTGTATGGCCTGTGACTGCCGGCCCTGCCTTCCTTGACGCTCTGTGCGGGTCTGCATTTCCGTGTGCTCCTGGTGCGGGACCGCTGTGACTTGGAGCACATATACTTGTGAACTGCGCGAGTCTGGGGATGCTCACCACGGAGGGTGCCATTCTCGGCCTCAGTTACCGGCGCTAGCGGAGGACACGGTTGGCCTAAGGAGGAAAGTGCATTTTGCTATATTTTCGCTTTCTCTCGCCTCGACTGGGGGTGCTGCAGTGATGCTGCGGGGCGCTATATCGCCTGATGGGCCTGCTGAATGAAGTGCTGGTGCTTAGGATGTACAGTGTATAACCCTGCGCTTTCTCTTTCTGCCATCTGTGGAGCGGGCTGTGAAGGAGGATTGGCGTGCTCGCTATTCGACTGCTGAACCACAGTGCTGGTGGTCTCCTTCTGATGTTGGAGGTGTGCGTGCGGGGGAGCCTCCTGCTGTTGATTGTGACCCCCATCCTTCTGTTGCCCCTGGACTGCGCTGTGGACTGGATGCTCCGTCTGTGAGGGTGGTGGTACCTGCGTGCTGTGGCGCTCCTTGAGCCTCATACGGACAGTGAGTACTGAGTAGAGGAAGGGGGGGCTCCTTTTGGCCTGTGCTGCCTTGTGATTGCTGGCCGATTTGTGCATCCTCAATACCCCAGTGCTTGCCGTGAACGGCCGCAGGCAATTGGAATATGGGTAAACCGGACAACAAACAGCCGAAGCTGTCCTTTGATTCGATGGCGGCCAAGAGGGGTTTGCGCCGCTCCCCCCCTGCTGTAACTGACGCTGTCCCCCAACATGTTGCCCCTGACTTTCAGCAAATGATGCAAGAAATGAGACAGGTGTTTGCAACTATAGTGGACAAGGTGGATAAACTGTCTTCACGGATGGATGCTGTGGTGCAAAAGATGGACGTTCATGAGGAGCGCATCACAGCGGCAGAGCAGCGTATTTCTGACCATGATGATACGGCGGCTACCCACACAACACAACTGGCGGGTATGGACAATGTGCTCCGGGTCATTGCTGCAAAGAATGAGGAGTTGGAAGCCAGAAATCGGCACAATAATATACGCGTGGTAGGTGTACCGGAGACGACCAATGTGGGTAGGATGGAGACCTGTGTGGAAAAGATTCTGATTGGCGCGATTGGCTCGGAGGCCTTCTCTAAGCAATTTATTGTGGAAAGGGCGCACCGGTCCCTTGGGCCACGGCCTGCCACTGGAACCCCGCCGCAACCGATCATCGCCCGTCTCCTGAACTACCGGGATCGAGACACGGCCTTTCGTGCGGCTCGCACCGCCCGTACACTCTCTTATGACGGGGTCAACTTTTCCATCTATCCGGACTTCACGCCTGTGGTGCAGGAACAAAGGCGTAAGTTCCTAGATGTCAAGAAGAAGCTTAGGGAACTGCAGGTGGACTATGCCCTATTGTATCCTGCGAAGTTGAGAGTGACGCATCAGGCGAAACAGCACCTCTTTACGAACCCGCAACAGGCGGAGGACTTTGTTAAGCGACTCAGGAGGGAACGTGCTGCGGACCGACGACATGGAGATGAGGGGCAGGAAGGATTGCACTCTGCCAATGAAGATGAGTGATGCTGACTGCTGACTGGTCTACGTTTGTAACTTGGACTTCTGGGACTACACCGCAATACCCGCATTTTTGCCTTCTCATTTTTGCTGTCTGATTCCACTGTCGAGACCTGTGAGGTGGCTTTCTTGCATGCTGACGAAGGACACTGGAAGAGCGTTGGACTACGGTGGTAATGTACTCCAGGCACCCCCCCCACTACCTGGGCAGTGCTTACTTGTGACGTGAGGGCCAAAGGAGAGGTGTTGGGGGTGGATAGATGCGCCTCTAGGTTACACCCTGAAGGGTATTCCCCACTGAACTTGGTGTTTCTGATGCAAATGTTGAGTTGGGTGGGTTTTGCGGTGGGTGGGGGGGGACATGGGGTCCTGGTAAGTTGGGGTTGCTCAGGTGGGTGGTGGGGGGATGCACTTGTACTGAAGTGCGATGGTCCCTTGGGACTGTTTTTTGCTGGTTTACTGTTTGCTGCACTGCTATGGATGTGACTGCCTCTTTGGACCGAGGGTTTGAACATACTTGTGCCATGACAGGCCTCTCTTGTTATGATATGCTGTGGGATGGTCTTGTACCTGCTGCTCAAACCCGACCCTGTTGCCAGAGGGTGGTGGGGCGCTATTGGGTGCCTAGTGTTTGGTTTGATGTGGGTACTTGCCCTAAGGACCCTGCAGTGATTGCATTGTTCTTGATTCCGGCCTTGTGTTCTACGGCAGTTTGTAGCTGGTGTGTGTTGGGAGGGGATTGTCGAGTTGAGGGGGGGGAGTAAGAGGGGTGTTTGTGGAGTAAATTGGGTGCGGATGCGAGTGCATAATGTTTTTCTACTACGCTGTTCTTCGCCTGGGAGGCGACTTTGGCACATGGGTGTGTCTGTGTTGATGGTCTTTTACGCGGATAATGGCTGATGGTGCGCTGGATAAAATATCGATTATGTCCTGGAATGTGCGGCTTCTTAATGATGCCAGAAAGTGTAGGAATGTGCTGGCATACTTAGATAGACATCAGGTGCAGATCGCTTTCCTACAGGAGACGCATCTGCGCCCAAAGCATGACCCTAAATTTGCTAGTCATTGGGCCACCGTTCGGAAATTTTCATCATACTCGTCCTATTCTCGGGGGACTGCTGTGTTGATTAAGAAAACGCTTAATTTCCAGGAGCTGGGAGTGAGAGTGGATCCTGATGGGCGGTATGTGGTATTGTGGGGAAAAATTGGTTTGGATACTGTTGTGCTTGTGAACTGTTATGCACCTAATGTGGACTTCTTTCTTAAGCTCTGGGGCCACGCCATTGCCGTGGACGCCACACATGTATATGGGGCGGTGATTTTAACATAGCGCTGAGATCTGTGGAGGATAGGTCTGACGGGAGCCATCAAAATAACACTCAAGCGAGGGATGTATTGCGGGGCATCCTAGAGGAAGCAGGGTTGGAGGATAGTTGGAGGTTTACCCATCCTGACGGCAGGGAGGGCACGCACTTCACGACACATGCACGCACTTGGGCGCGGTTGGATTATATTTTTCTTTCACGGGGCTTGCCGTGGGGATACACAGAGTGGAACATCTCCCCAGAACCTACTCAGATCACTGCCCGGTTAGGGTTGTTGTGTCGATGCCGGGTCTCAATAAGCCGCGACCCCCCCCTGGAGATTATTTCCCTCAGTACTGTTGGATCCCATCTTCAAGGCAGAACTTGGGGAGGAAATAGAGGCGTTCTTTCCCAGGAATAAGGGTTCAGTGGACAGTGTGGAAATGATTTGGGAGGCATTTAAGGTGACAATTTGGGGGGTTACAATCTCCAAAAGCTGTGGGGTACTCAGAGATATTGTCAAGACCATTACGAAATTGGAGGCCGACTTAAAAGATTTAGAAAATAGGATGATTGCTGATTCGGACCCGGAGCTCAGTCATAAGTTTAGGGGCAAACTGTCGGACTTTGAGGAGGAGGCTGCTAGGGAAGTGAAGTATAGAGAAGAGTATTGGACTGCGAGGAAATACTGTGAGGGTGAAAGACCGGGTAAGGTACTCGCTGCACTCACGAGACACCCACGTTTTTGCACTGGGGTCCTAGAACTGGTACTAAAAGACGGCACCCGGTGTCAGGATGCGACGGGGATTCAGAAAGCCTTCATGCACCACTATGAACAACTGTACACCACACAACAGATGGGGGAGGTCAGGTATGGGGGCTTTCTTGACGATCTTGCATTGTGTTGGCTATCTGATGACCATAGGGTATTTCTTGGTGGACCCCTGGAAGTGGAGGAAATCAGAGACGCCATAATGTCTCTGAATAATGGGAAGGCGACGGGGTTGGACGGACTCCCTGCCGAGTTCTACAAATGTTATGTTGATATTATGGCCCCGGTGCTCAAAGAGGTCTTTGAGGAGTCCCTGGAGGTAGGGATTCTGCCGGGATCCATGAGGGAGGTGGTGATTACGTCCCTACTAAAACCTGGCAAGGATCCCCTGGACACAGATTCCTACCGTCCCCTGTCGCTGCTTAATTGCGACACAAAAATGTTGGCAAAAGTCCTAGCGTCCCGGCTATCTTTACTTATGCCCACTATAGTGCTGCCGGATCAATCCGGCTTCGTGCCGGGACGCGCGACCTCCCATAATCTTCGTACTCTCTTCTTTTTACTTCCGACTATAGCTCCTGAACTCCCGGTTGCCGCAGTTTTTCTGGATGCTACGAAAGCATTCGACTCGGTGGAATGGAATTACCTCATCGATATACTGTGTAGAATGGGCTTTCCTAAAATATTTATTTCATGGGTGAAATTATTGTACACCCAACCCGTGGCCAGAGTGATAGTTAATGGAATTCTCTCCCCTGAATTGCCTATAACAAGAGGTACTAGGCAGGGCTGTCCTCTTTCCCCACTCTTATTTGCTATCGCCATAGAGCCGCTGGCTTGTCGAATCCGGCAATTGCATAAACACAGTGCGTTCAATTGCTTCCAACGCCAAATAGGGGTATCACTTTATGCGGACGACATCACCGTATATGTGAAGGACCCGCAGGCGAATCTCAACCCGATATTGCGGGAGCTTCTCGTTTTTGGTGGGATATCTGGCATACACATGAACTGGAAAAAATCTCAATTCTTCCCGCCTACTGCGGCTGTTGAGAGGCTTCTGCTGGATTACCCCCTAGAGTGGTGCGACACTGATCTTCGCTATTTAGGTATTGTGATCTCACTTGATAGGGAAGAGACGATTAGGCTCAATTACGGAGTTGCTATCACCAAGTTGGCTGACAATGTTACGCGATGGATGTCTTTGCCGCTTTCTATGGCGGGTAGAGCCTCAGTGGTGAAAATGGTGGTACTCCCACGCTTCTTGTATCTGTTCCAAAATATCCCATATTACCCCGGCGCATATTTTTTTAAACGCCTTAGGTCGGAACTCCTTAGATTGTTCTGGGGGGGCAAGCAACCGCGGTTAAAGTGATCCACTTTAATGTTACCTTATGACAAAGGGGGGTTTGATGTCCCGGATTTCGAGGTATACTATCAGAGTGCTCAGGCGCACTATGCCTATCATTGGATGCGGCCCACACCGTTTATGCCGCAGATAGCGGCTGAGGAATGGATTGTTCATCCCCTCCCACTTGATGGTATGGTACTGGGTAGAGTCAGTGATGTGGATACACAGCCCACCACAGTGACGTGCACGATAGATGCATGGAATCGTATTGCGAAGGCTTTGGGACTAACGTTGCTTTACTCACCGGCGCTGCCGCTTGTGTATCACCCTACATTATCACTGCTACGGGAAACGGGATTCTAAAACATGTGCAAACGTAACAAGATACTCACATGGGGGACCTGTTTCTTGAAGGTAATTTTCGTGTGAGAGATCAATTCTTCCGTGAGGAAAATCCCTCTCCCTTAGATGTTTTTTATTACGTGCGGCTTCGGCAGGGGCTCCGTGCTTTGCTGCCTCAGTTCCCGGGTGAACCTGTGGTAGCTTTGCCGCTACATGCTTTACTGGTGTCTGATGGTCGACATCTGGTCTCGAAGTTGTACAACACCATTAGGGCGCAACGAGAGGTGCCAGCTAGTCATGCGTGTGAACGGTGGACTCTTGAACTTGGCATCAATATTCCTGACGAGCAGTGGGCCTATTGTTGTGGAGTTACTGCCAATATATCGTCTAGCTGCCGGCTGAAGATAATACATTATAAATTTGTACAGATGTTTTACTACACTCCAGTTAGGAAACTCAGATTCCGCCTGGCGGAGGATGATAGATGTGCTCGTTGTCGGGCGGAGGGGGCTGGCTTTCTTCATTTGTCATGGGAGTGCAGTGCGATACGAGACTATTGGGTTCAGGTTCACGATGCACTACAAATCATGACTGAGGAGGCTGTGACGTTTGATCCCATGGTGATGCTGTTGGGATACATGAAGGAAGTGCTGGTACCTTACCGCAGGTTTGCAGATGTGGCTTTACTGCTAGCGAAAAGAAGGATAGCCTGTAGGTGGGGAAGAGGCAGGGCTCCGAAATTTAAGGACTGGCTGGACAATATGATGTATTGCCAAGATCAATATAATGTATATGCTGACATGATGCCTGTGCGGTGCAGACCTAAGGACTTCTGGAGCCTGCTGCAGGTTTACTGGCTGGCCAGAGCTGCGCAGCATGCAGACTCGGATAGTGAGGGTCATGGTGGCCTGATGTGAGGGCTGTCCTTTTTTGCTGAATCTGTATTGCCGTGATTGATTGGCATGCACTATTTATGTGCGCTTTGTATAATCTGTACTGCTGTGCTGGATGTGTGATGAGTACTGTTGGCTGAAATCTGAAGATGTAATAGACTACTGCTGCCTACTATGTCACAAATACCTTGTCCCTTCCAAAGATACTTGCTGACTGATGATGGTTATCGTTCTCTACTGATGATATGCATTGTGTGCTACGCTATACTGGGACCCTATCGGCTGTACTATTCCCCCCTGTTATGACCTGTAACGCTGTTGTGCAATGCTACCTGCCTTATATGTTGACCAGTACCCCCGATTGCAATGTGTTGTACCCAGAGTGAAGAACGTTATCCTTTAATATTTGTCTCTAGCATTGTGCCTTTTCATCTTGTACCCGATCTGTATGTACACCACTGAATGGTGTCTTGCTCAAATAAAGGTTTAAAAAAAAAAACTAGTTAGAAAAATTCTATAACAACTTGAACACCAGGGTGTAATAGAAAGTTGCACCTAATCAGTGAATAATCCCTTGTTTCCTGTAATGAAACGAGTCCACTCATATTGGCTAGCATTGGATTACAGACATCTAAACACAGCTGCTCGCACATTCGCAGTACAAAACATGCACAGGACTGATTGACAACTTTGGGCCTCATTACGATGTCGGTTTGAAAGGATCCTAACGGCATCTGTATTTTCTTAACCCGGGTCGGAACCCATGTTTTCGATCAGCTCAGAAACATTTCCGACTGACTAACCGATTACAATAGAAGGTAACTGTTCAGTCTTTCCGACTCAGTTACGACCGGCATTCTGAGACTCCGAGTCGGTAGGAGCTGAATCATACAGATCTATGGACCGCGTTTCTGACCGACGTATTACAATGTCAGATTCGAACTACTTCCGAATCGGTCTGTCCGACACAAAACGGCTGTGGCTGTCAGAAACTGAATTTGGGGGCTCGTGGCAGGCCCCCCTTCACCCGGAGGCTTTCGGTTGGGGCCAGTAGGGAGTACCCATGGGACCCCTCTTCACAACCATGCACAGGGTGGCAGCACCATAGGGTACCCACCAAAGGGTGCAAGGTTTTCCACAACCACCCCTTTTTTCAATGGGAGCCTGCGTTGTTTAGTTGGAACATAGGCTCCCATTGAAGTCAATGAGAGTCCAACCGAACTGTGTTGGGAAACATCGAACCCGAGTCAGTGAGAAACGATTCCAACAAGAAGTCGTCAGATTGCATTCCGACCAACATCGAAATGAAGCCCATAGTGCATAAAAAATACAAAGCAACACTGAATATCTTGAATGGATTTTTCTGCCTAAATATGAGTCCCGGAAGCTGGTATTCGATTGCATTCAGCGTGCTAGGTTCTCAAAAACAGTTCTGTCAATTGCCTCAGGGGTATTAGAATAGAGGCAGTCTCAGGAGCAAGTGTTCAAAATGCAAAAGATTTACATCCACTTTGGATACAATAGGCTAACTCACTCCCCCAACAGATGTTGACTACAGAGTTGACTCTACACTGTAAACACAAACCTTTCTGCAGTACAAACAAGATTATCCTCTTCCTAATGAAATAATGCCTCTAGATCAGTACGATTATATAATATATACTGATAGGCCTTCCTGCCGTAGGGACAAAGCACAAATATTCTTCAGCATGCCCTGCCGTGAAGTGGTGCATTTCAATCCTTAAAAAGCCTACACGCAGTCACTTGGTGATTGCACTGCGCCGTTGGCTGAACTTAGGGCTCTAATACTGTCACTGGAGAATATGCATCCTGGATTTCCCACACTCATAGTGTGTGATTCGTATTACTGTGTGCATTACTACAATGAATATTTACTCTACTGGAGCCAGAATGAATGCAGAGAGTCAAAGTTGTGCACAATCAAGCGCAAGATGTTTTGGGAACAGGTGGCAAAGCTGAAAGATTGCTTGCCATGGACTCATGTAACCCATACGTAGAGTCATCAGTGTGTTGGCGAAAAAGTTGAAGGGAATTCCATGGTGGATAAAGCCACAAAAGCAACAGCTGCAATAACTCGCTCAAGTATGAGAATAGGAATAGACAATAACACCATGAAGGCTGTCAATGCTGCATGCAATGGCGACCACTTGCCGAAAGGTTTTCCACTCAACTACTCCTACAAGTTAGATACGTAAAACATACCATTTTTTTCATGTTCTTGGAGTGGGGGATAGAGTAATACAAAATTCAGATCACAGGTTAGGATTGGTTCTAGCTGAACACAAAGGCCTTGCATCTTCACACACGGGGGTGGCTGCTACAATTTAATTATAGCAGGAGCGCTACTGGTGGCCATGTCTCTACAAACCGACCAAGGACTTTGTCCTCAAATGCAACATCAGTTAACAGATGAAGGGTTCCCCTGTGATAGGTCTACCACAGACATCTCTTCTCATTTCCAACAAGCCACTGGCTTGTGTTTAACTGGATCACTGCAGCCCCTTGTCATCAGATGGGCTTACAAGTCCATCTTGGTTGCAGTGGATTCCTGCTCTCGATTCCTGTGGGGATGCCCACAGCTGTCGGCTGGCGCCAAACTTTTATAAGGGATCAGCAAGTCTTTCAGGACATACACAGTTAGTGCACTATGTTCTGGGAAGTTTGGGTGTGACCTTGCAGTATTCCTCTCTGTACCATTTATTGTATTTGAAAGGTTTTATATAGCGCTGGTCACACCCAGAGGTATCAGGATGCTTTGCAAGAGCAAGAGCAGTAAATAAAACACTAATTCAGAGCAAAGAGAAGGACAGTCAGGAGAGAGCACATCTCTCCATTTCTAAGGACAGCCAGGGTTCTGGCTAATTCACGAGTTATAGCATATATGGAAATAAAATGGAGATGAAGAGTCAAGGCAGACAAAAGAGTAGCAACAGGGAGAATGCAAATAAAAGAGGAGGAGGGTAGGGGAACAAAGGAGGGGTGGGAAACAATGGTTAGGGACAGGGGAGAAAGTCCTCAGAGAGCTAGCAGAACATAAGCTAGAGCTGCTAGGATAAGAGCGGGGCAGGGGAGAGCAAGGTTGAGATGCACAGAAGAGAGAGTACAAAAGGGAGAGCGAAAGGTCAAACTGGTTAGCCAAAAGGTAACCAATACAGGGAAGACAGTTTTCCAGTTCGGAAGAAAAATTATAGATTCCAGTGCTTGTTTTTTAAAGCTGAGGTAGGAGCATTTGCAGCGCAGGTCCCTCGGGAGGGAATTCTAGATGCTCATAGCATTTCCAGAGAAGGAGCGAGTTTGGGTAGAATTGTGAGTGGAGAGCTTTGTATGTGACGCAGTCAGTCTTATAAAAGCATCTACCTTCATTGGGCAGCCAATTTAGGGATTTAAGGGCCGGCGTGATGTAGTCACATTTTTTACAATCCCTAATGAGCCTGGCTGCCAGGTTGAGCACAGCTCTAAGAGCGGCAAGGTGGATTTTTCGGGTTCCCATGAGGAAGGTATTGCCATATTCAAATTTGGAGAGTACTGATGATAAACACCATCCCAAGGGACATTCAGTTGGGAAGATAAAAAAGCTGGACTTAAAGCAGTCTTTAACATCTACGGTAGTAGGCTCAGGTCTCAGTTGGGTCCATCTATATGGAGTCCATAGGGCCCTTAACAATCTGCCTAGAAAATACTTGGGTGGTTGAACTCCCTCTGAAATTCTGTTTGGGGTAAATGTGTGGGTCCCATCACAGGGGTTACAGAAACACCATTTGATCTAAATGAACATCTTTTTTACAGGAACTGAACAGTTTTTGGGACGAACAAAGCAAATTCTAAGTGAAACACACCGACACCTGGTGAAGTGAACAAAATACTAGGAAGGCCCGGTGCATCCCTAGGATTGGGGATTTGGTCAGGGAGAAAATTGTGGACA
The DNA here is from genome assembly GCF_964263255.1 of Lissotriton vulgaris. Lineage (NCBI taxonomy): Eukaryota > Metazoa > Chordata > Amphibia > Caudata > Salamandridae > Lissotriton > Lissotriton vulgaris. The sequence continues at coordinate 204,830,814 of NC_141699.1, read as the reverse complement.
TGAAAGAATGTGGGCCATCCTACAGAGTGCATGTACCTGTCTCAGCTGTTGAAGGAATCAGAACCGTACTTCTTCCACCTTTTCCTGGCTGCAAAAAGAAGAGATTCTTCTATGTTGATCTGATCAAACCACATTATGTTGCCAATTCTCAACAAAAGGCCAGACCACATGGATTCCTGTATAGTTACCTGCCTCCTCTCGCTATGATACAAGAAGTTCAGATGGAAGCTTAAATTACTGATAGGACATCCTCTCCCCAAAGGGAGATAGCTATCACAAATAATAGAGTATCAACATATTACTATAACTACTATTCAATCAAGTAGTACAGAAATACAGATTTCCTGATACAAATACTGTTTACCTCAATGTATCTCAGATCTAGTCATCTGCTCATGAAGTTTGTGAAATTGGGACATTCTGCGCTCCGCTGAGGTGTGCGGAGTTCCTGAATTCCACTTTCCTGGCACAAAGCAGATTTTTTTTCATACGTTTGAGATTTGTTTTGGCACTCACTTGTAAGGGCCAGAAAATTCTTAGGCCACGAGCGAGAGAGCCTGAAACTTCTCACTCGCTCGCATGGCGCCTGGCTACGACTGAGCAATGTAGTGCCGATTGCAATCACAAATGCACAACTTTGTAGCTTTTGTGCTCGAGAAGCAGGTAAAGAGGTTTCCAAGTGTATGTTCTTCTTCAACAGGAAGGAAGTGCCCAATAGACTCCAACTACCTAACCTTATACAGCAGGCTTCTCCCCTTTCTTCATGTTTGGCACAATTGATTTGTCTCTGTTCTCCATCCCATACGGCTGGGGGCCATTTTCTGAAGCCTGTGTCCATAGGTCTGAATATGTTCTCTTTGTTCCCCATGTCTCCTTGCTTGCTGTTGATGTTTGGCCATGTGCTTGGCAGCCATTTTGTACATCCAGCTAGTTTGCCTTTGCCATATGGTTGCAATTGTTCTTCATTCCCCATGCCTCCTTGATTGCTGCTGTTGTTTGCCCAAGTGGTACTGGCTGGCAGCCATTTTGCACATCTAGCCAGTGTGCTTTTGCCATAGGCTTGCATGGACAAATGTGATAGCAGTTTATTAATATGCTTGAGGTTCATTGTAGTATGTATATTAAGAATATGATTTTGATGAACATTGCTTATATATTACGTGCATTTTTTGTATTTGTTTTATTTAGCACCACTTTGCCTCACAATAGGTTTTTTCTCATCCTCCCATATAAACATTGGTAATTATTGATTGTTTTTTAAATTTTATATTTTTTATTTTTCTATTTTTTATTTTTGTTTTTAACTTTTAGTTTTTAAAACTGTATTTTACTTTTTTTAAATATGTATATATATATTATTTTGTGGTTCCATTTTTTTTTTCATTTTGCTTCGGTCAATCCATCCATCCCATCCACCATAGTAGCACAGCAGTGCAACAGCATTCAGTTGTTTAGGTATAATTCCATTTCCCCCTGTCTGCCATAGGAGCACACTAACCTAATTTTTATAAAGATTATTATTCCATTTACCAATGGAGTTCCCTGATTGCCACAGCTGTGTCCTTTAGAATATATCGACATAAAGGAAAGAGCTTTATTTGTATATTTCATGTTATCCTGATGGTGGAATTACAATTTATGGTATGGTGGTGTGGTTTGACTTTAAAGTGGTTATATCACCTAAGTAACAAACCACACTAATATTGTCTTTGTCTGTACTAAAACTGCAACAATGCCACGTTTCACTAAATGTTTTTCTTGCTTTTTGCTTTTAGGTAGGTAAGAGAAGAAGACATCACTTGCAGTACTGTCAAACAGAAGGCCTGTACGGTGACGTCACATGTCAGTGCTCCAATCTCTTCCACTTGTGCAGCTTAGTACCACCGCCAACTGAGTGCTCTAAGATGGCCACAAAGAAAGTTGCTGCCAAGCAAGTGGTCAGTGAGAAGGAGCAGCTTTCCACCAGTGGCGTTTTGGCTGAAACCTTTTCCGCACAACACTGAGTGCTAACACACCGGCTTCCAGGGAGCAAGCTGGAAGCAGCACTCCCACATCAACAGCACCACCCCAACCTAAGCTGAAAACCATGTCTGTCAGTGAGGCAGCCACTGCAATCATGGCAATGCCAATGAGTAATGACGTTGAATTGGATTTGTTCCTTTGGCAAAGTAGAACCGAATCATTTCAGGAAACAGAGAAAAGTGGACAGCAGTCACAGCCAGTAACAGTACATCTTCCTGATGTTGAAGCAAGAACCTACTCTTTTAGAATTATTGGCTCCCAGATTTTAGCAAGGAAAAGGTAGGGTACTACTCCACCATCTTCCTAAAGCACCATTTCTTATGATGATAATGATAGGGACACATCATGGACTCACCAGAGCCCAGGAGAAGCCAGGAAAGGCAGGGGAAGAGAATATTTCTTTAAAGCCTTAAAATTATGGGAGGGGGTGAGGAGGATGACGAGAATGAGCTGGTCATTGTAGAAGGTAACAAAACAGAGTCAGACATTGCTATACAACCTGTTCTGATGGATGTAGCACCACCAGCTCTGATATTTGCAAAGCTCCAGTTGAGACCAGCACTAAACCGACAGGAAAACAACGACATGCCCACCTACCTCCAGTTCTTCTTCGGGTTTTGGCAATGACCCAGTAAAAAAGTCCTGCTCCCCAGTTTGGGACTTTTTTACAGTTAGCAAAAAGAAGGAGAACAGTGCAATATTCACCATTTGCCACATGAGAGTTTTTCATTGAGATAAGACTGTGTCACAATATGGTACTGGAGGCCAAATGACCCATGTGAAAAAAACATCATGCTGTCCGGTGGTAGAGTTGCAAAAAAACGATGGATTTAGGCCCAGATCTCTGTACTGGGGTGAATGTATGACATTGTTCTGAATTCTGTCCATCAACTGTGGCTTTTGCATTTGTCACACCGAGTGGGATGGGTATGCTCAGATGTGAGCCCCATGCTCTACACACCACTGGAGTCAAGCTATCCTGGCTGTAGACCGTTGATAGCCAGAATCCGCTCCTAGGATGCTTGATTCCGGTCCAGGAAAGACATGGCTTGGCAGTTCGGGCTGGACTGTTCTCAGGAGTCACAGGGTCAAGGCTGATTTGCATATGGCCATGTCTGAACTGGGGTGGTGTGGAGTGCAAAAAAAGGATGGATTTAGGCCCAGATCTCTGTACTGGGGTGAATGTATGACATTGTTCTGCATTCTGTCGATCAACCGTGGTTTTTGCATTTGCCACCCTTAGTGGGATGGGTATGCTCAATCGTGAGTCCCATGCTCTCCACACCACTGGAGTCAAGCTATCCTGGCTGAAGACGGCTGATAGCCATAAAACGGTCCTAGGATGCTTGATTCCGGTCCAGGAAAGACATGGCTTGGCAGTTCAGGCTGACTGTTCCCAGGAGGCACAGGGTCAAGGCTGATTTGCATATGGCCATGTCTGAACTGGGGTGGTGTGGAGTGCAAAAAAACGATGGATTTAGGCCCAGATCTCCGTACTGGGGTGAATGTATGACATTGTTCTGCATTCTGTCCATCACCTGTGGTTTTTGCGTCTGGTCAATCAATCAATCAATCAATCAATCAATCAATCAAAGCATTTATATAGCGCACTACTCACCAGGCAGGTCTCAAGGCGCTAGTGGAGGGGGGGGTCCGCTACTGCTCAAACAGCAAGGTCTTGAGCTGCTTCCTGAAGGCAAGGTGGTCCTGGGTCAGGCGGAGGTGGGTCGGGAGGGAGTTCCAAGTCTTGGCAGCCAGGTAGGAGAAGGACCTTCCTCCTGTGGTGGCTCTTCGGATGCGGGGGACGGCGGCGAGGGCGTGGCTGGTCGATCGAAGCTGGAGTGTGGGAGCGTAGAAGTTGAGGCGGCTGTTGAGGTATCCTGGGCCTTGGTTGTGTAGGGCTTTGTGTGCGTGGGTGAGGAGACGGAAGGTGATTCTCTTGTTGACCGGGAGCCAGTGCAGATCTCTCAGGTGTCCGGTGATGTGACTGCGGCGGGGGATGTCCAGGATGAGTCTTGCTGAGGCGTTCTGAATACGCTGGAGTCTCTTCTGGAGTTTGGCGGTGGTTCCGGCGTATAGGGAGTTGCCGTTGTCCAGACGGCTAGTGACGAGGGCCTGGGTGACCGTCTTCCTGGTCTCAGTGGGGATCCACCGGAAGATCTTACGTAGCATGCGCAGGATGTTGAAGCACGACGAGGAGACGGCGTTGACTTGTCTGGTCATGGAGAGGGAGGAGTCCAGGATGAAGTTCAGGTTGCGTACATGGTCTGTTGGTTTGGGTGCGCTGCCCAGGGTGGGGGGCCACCAGGAGTCGTCCCAGGCGGAGGGTGAAGATCCCAAGATGAGGACTTCCGTCTTGTCCGAGTTCAGTTTCAGGCGGCTGTTCATCATCCACTTGGCTACGTCAGTCATCCCTTCGTGAAGGTTGGCTCTGGCGGTGGCGGGGTCGTTGGTGAGGGAGAGGATCAGCTGGGTGTCGTCGGCGTAGGAGATGATGTTGAGGTTGTGTTGGCGTGCGATGGCTGCCAGGGGGCTCATGTAGGCGTTGAAGAGGGTTGGGATGAGTGAGGAGCCTTGAGGAACGCCGCAGATGACTTCGGTGGTTTCTGATCTGAGCGGGGGAGGCGGACTCTCTGTGTCCTTCCGGCGAGGAACGAGATGATCCATTCCAGTGCCTTCTCCTGGATTCCGACGTCGCTGAGGCGCTGTACTAGGGTACGGTGGCAGACAGTGTCGAAGGCCGCGGAGAGGTCTAGAAGGATGAGGGCCGCTGTTTCTCCATTGTCGTGCAGGGCTCGGATGTCATCGGTGGCTGCGATCATGGCGGTCTCGGTGCTGTGGTTGGCCCGGAAGCCAGACTGCGAGAGGTCGACGGATCCATTCGTCTCGAGGAAGGCGGACAGCTGCTTGTTGACGGTCTTCTCGATGACTTTTGTGGGAAACGGGAGCAGCGAGATAGGGCGGTAGTTCTTGAGGTCGGTGGGGTCGGCTGATGGCTTCTTTAGTAGAGCGCTGAGTTCGGCGTGCTTCCAGCTCTCCGGGAAGGTAGCGGTGTCAAAGGAGGTGTTGATGATGTCCCCCAGGTGGGGTGCGATGACAGCGTCGGCCTTGTTGAAGACGTGGTGAGGGCAGGGGTCGGTCGGAGATCCGGAGTGGATGGAGTTCATCGTACGGATGGTGTCTTCGGTGCTGATCGGGGTCCAGGCGCGGAGGGTGATGGTGGGGGGCGGTGGTTCAGTCGTGGCGTGCGTTGGTTGAGTGCTAAAGCTGTTGTGTATGTCCACGATCTTGTTGTGGAAGTAGGAGGCGAGGGAGTTGCAGAGGTCTTGTGAAGGGGTGATGTCGCTGTTTCCGGCGTTGGGGTTGGAGAGCTCTTTAACGATGTTGAAGAGTTCCTTGCTGTTGTGGGCGTTGTTGTCCAGTCGTTCCTTGAATGCAGTTTTCTTGGTGGCTTGTATCAGTTGGTGGTGTTTTCGGGTGGCGAGCTTGAGGGCAGTCATGTTGTTCGGTGTTGGGTCTCTGCGCCAGGCTTTCTCGAGGGCTCGGCAGTTCTTCTTGGAGCTCTTGAGTTCGTCGGTGAACCATGGGGCTTTCTTGCTGCCGGGTCTGCTAGGCGGGGACTTCAGAGGGGCGAGGTCGTCTGCGCAGTTGCTGATCCACTTCGCGAGGTTGGTGGACGCCTGGCTTGGGTGGGTTGCGCTGGTGGGAGGGTTCATGCTCAGGGAAGTCGCAAGTTGGTCGGCTGGGATCTTGTTCCAGCTTCTGCGTGAAACTTGTTGCTGGTGGTGGTGGGTCGTGGTCTTTCTGAAGCTGAAGTGGACACAGCTGTGGTCCGTCCAGTGGAGTCTGGTGGCGTGGCTGAAGGTGATGTCCTTGCTGGATGAGAACACGGGGTCGAGTGTGTGACCGGCGCAGTGGGTGGGGGTGGTCCCCAGCTGCTTGAGACCGAGGTTGGCGAGGTTGTCCAGCAAGGTGGTGGTGTTGCGGTTGTTGTTGTTCTCCAGGTGGAAGTTGAGGTCCCCGAGGAGAATGTAGTCAGTGGAGAGGAGGGCGTGCGGGGCGATGAAGTCGGCGATGTCTTCGCTGAATTGTGTACGTGGTACCGGGGGTCTGTACATGAGGGTGCCTCTGAGGGTGGTCTTGGGGTTGATGTGAATCTGGAAGTGCAGGTGTTCGGCGGGAGAGAGGGTGTCGTCAGTGTTGGTCGTGATGCGGTTGGTGCTCCTGTGGATGATGGCAATGCCTCCCCCTGTCTGGTTGACGCGGTCCCTCCGGGTGATCTTGTAGCCATCCGGGATGGCGATGGCGATGTCGGACGCTGAGGAGGCGTTCATCCAGGTTTCCGTGAGGAAGGCGACGTCTGGGGCTGTGGTGTCGAGCAGGTTCCAGAGCTCGACGGCGTGTCTGTGGATGGAGCGGATGTTGAGCAGGATGCACTTGAGGTGGTTGCTGCTGGTGCTCGGCTTGGTCGGTGCAGGTGTGGTGCAGGTCCGGATGCAGGTGAACTTGCAGGAGTGGCAGCTGAAGGGTCGGTGGGTGCGTCTCGGGGTTGCTCGATAGCAGCCTGGGATTCGGCCGGCATTGAGTGCGTAGAGGTCAGCGGCGTCGTAGGTCCGGCGGGAGCCAGGGGTCCTGGCACTGGGCGCGGTCCAGGCACAGACGGGCGCAGACGGGCTTACCTTTGGTGCGCCTTCGGCGCACAATCGGCGCGCCCGCTGCGCGAGCGCACGGTCGCCATTTTTGGCGAAGTGCAGGGAGGGAGGAGCAGCTGGGAGGCGGGAGCGGGGAGGGTACAGAAGGAAAGGGGGCGTGTCCACACTCCCGGCGGCGGGAAGCGGGGCGGGTGGGAGCACTGCAGGGGAAACAGCACAGGGGGGTAAAACAGTACAAAACACGAGTGAAAGCTAAATAAAAGCAATTAACTATACAATTTACAGTACAATACAGTTACAATCAAGCAGAGCAGCAGGGAAATGCGGGAGAGTGACGAGCGCCGGCGGGGGGCGTGGCCAGGCGGCAGGAAGGCTCAGCGAGGCTGAGAGCAGAGGCAGGCGGGGGCACACGTGACAGCTGGTGGCCGTGCGGCGGGGGGGTGTCCTAAGATTTGGTCACCCGGTGGTAGAAGCACCTTAAAAAATTGTTAAAAGTGGCTGTGATGGTGAAAGTGAGGCGAGCTAAGGAACATCAGCTACAAGTCCAATCATGGTGGGAGGTGATGATGAGGAAGAAAAAGGTGACATCCTAATGCAAAACAGCGCTGTCCCAAGTAGTGTGCCAGCAGAATCACTCCCCTCAGTGACTTCACAATAGCACAAGACTTAGGGTCAGATGGAGACACCATTGCATACAGTGACTGCACTATCACCACATGCACTGAATCTACCACCACCTACTTCTCCAAAGTCGGCTGCGTCAGTGGCCCCAGAAAAGAAGAAAAAAATACAGACTGCTATTACAGGCATGTTTAGGCAGGAGGGGCCCAATAGCTGCACTGACACGTGACTGACAGTATTACGTGACCGTGTACAGCAGTTTTTTTAAGAAATGGTGTTCAGCCAGACAGAATACACGCTTTTCTGTGTTAGTGTGCAATAACATGGTGAAATTGGCAAGGTGATAGAGAGCATCATTGTGCCTCTAGTTAAGTTATCCCCACAAAATATCTTATGTGGGGCAACTGGGTCCTCCGTTCATCATATTTACAGTACACCCGAAACACTTTGATGTGTCCTCGTAAAACACTGTTAACAATGACCGAGTTTCTTTTGTGTGGGGCTCCTGATTTTATGACCGGAGGGGTCCTGTTAGAAGTATCCTTGTAATATACCTGAAACACCTTGATTTTTCCTTGTAAAATTCTGTAAATAGTGATCGAGTTCCATTTGAACATCACAAAATCTGACCTGCGGTGGCCTAATTAAGGGGCAATTGTTTTCTGGTTTTGGATGCCAAATTCAGTCTGTTGACTATAGCTCATGTAGTAACATATGTGGTTTTATATCCTTTTATGGTAAAGGGAGGTGTTAGACAAGTGTAGTCCCCCTTATAGCACATAACTAGAAAGCTTATTAGCTTCTATATTGGCCTCAATAATTCTATTGAACCCAGACCTCACCTAGATTAGAGGTATGTGAGATATTTAACCAAATATAAAATGGTATTATACAGTATTTATATAAAACGAGTAATAGAAGTATACATTTCCCCTGCAAGCAGTAGTAGGAGGTCTAAATTGTGCAAGCCCTATACTAACAAGATAATCAGACAGCGTTTGCAAGCAGCGTGTTTGACTGAAATGTAAACAAACAAATGACTCCACCTCAGTGAGAGGTAGGTTGTGAGGTTACATTATTAAATGAGCTACTCAAATTGAGCCAATATGCTTATAACTTAGAGAATTGATTTATTGTGTCTCCTGATCTACTCACCTGCAGGTTCGGGCATACTTTCCAAACTGGGAAAAATACTTGTTGATGGTGGGTCATTAATTGTTCTGAACCAGTAACATCAGAAAGACGGTTGTCTTCATTGTTGAGTCTATATGTTAAGTGACCCCCAGATATGGGGTTCCAATTATGTTGGATCTCATATATAAAATTTAAGAAAGCTTGAGGCCTGAATGATGGGTGATCATTTTTCCTGGAGGTGATTGATCTTTACAAACTTACTTAATGAAAATGAACCTTTGCAGTCCACTCCTATTTCTTTTTTCATCACCTAGAAGGGCGGCCTCAGAAGATCATTTGATTTACAAGACTGACAGATTCCAATCTGTTGCTTGCATCAAAGAGGAGATACAATTGTGTCCCTACCACTGTGCTTGTATTGGAAAAGGTAACCATTCCACCAATGAGTGATATATTATTGAGTGATTGTGAGTGATGATTGATTATTCATGTGGTGGGAGACAGAGAGGGATGTTGTTAAACTGTAATTTGGGAATTTGATTAAGATGGAATGCAATTCTTTGGACCTAAATGATGGGTGATAATGTTTCCCTGAAGGTGACTAGCCCTTTCACACTTTTTCAGCCAGACTTACTTGCAGGTTCCACTCCTTTTTCTGGATCTTCAGAGACCAGACCATTCACTTTAGTTAGCAAACAAACACCTATACAAAATATTGCAATTGTGTTTCTCTACTTGTTCTTCAACAGCAGTGTACTACACGTCTATATTGCTCGGGTTGTAACCTGGACAGAGGTACTCGGAGTCATTAGGAAGATGGAAGAACTCAAGGTGAGACTACCTCATCAATAGTTAGAAGAAAGAAGCTATTGACTTCAAATGGAAACCATGACTCTGAGAATTAATACTTATGTATGTGGGATGGAGAGTCTTCTCATTTCTTGCTCTGCCTCTGAGTCTTCTTGGTACACTCCTCATGAACCTTACTTTCACTGTGTCCTTCTTCTTGAGTTTACAATACAGTTTCTGTTTTACAATCCACAGTCCTTCTCATCTCCTGCATGAACAAAAGGCAAAAGCTGAGATCAGACACTCCTGCTTACCACAGACATTACTGAAGCTCTACCCGCTGAAGAAATTGACATCGCTTTCCTCACAGAATCCTGGCTCAATGTCCACTCCTCCCCCATTCTTGACATTCTCACCCCTCCAGGGTACAACATCATCAGACAAGACATGCCGATCAAAACTGGGGGCGGCCTAGCCATCATTCACAAAGCTGGTATACAGATTACCAAACTTAAACCTGCAGAACACCTATTGTTTGAATACTTGGGTGTCAAACTCACTGCCAAGGGCACCTAACCCATCAAACTTCACACCATCTACCATCTTCCTGGGGAGCGTACCCTTTTCCCCGAAGTACTAACAGACCTAATAACACGTTTTTCATAACAGACACAAAAGACTTGTTCCTGGGTGACCTCGATATCCACTGGAACGACCCAGAAGACTCCACTGTCCAGAACCTATCCAACCTACTTGAAATATACAACCTCAAACAACTCTGCAATAAACCAACTCACATCAAAGGAGCAACACTGGATACGATCATTACCAACAATGAACAGGTCTCTCTGAGAGCCATTTCTCCCATTGACTGGTCCGACCACCACCTCATTCTGTTCAATATTGACGCACCTCATCCAGCACAGACATCGACTTCAGCCACGCCACAGAGCTTCAATGGACGGACCACAGCTGCGTCCACTTCTCCTTCAAGAGAACGACGACCCACCAACACCAGCAACAGACCGCCCGCAGAAGCTGGAACAAGATCACAGCAGACCAGCTCGCCACCTCCCTGAGCCAACACCCTCCTGCCAGCTCAGCGAACCCCAGCCAGGCCGCCGACAACCTCACGAAGTGGATCAGCAACTGCGCGGACGAACTCGCCCCGCTGAGGACCCCGCCCAGCAGACCCGGCAGCAAGAAGGCCCCATGGTTCACCGACGAACTCAAAAGCTCCAAGAAGAACTGCCGAGCCCTCGAGAAAGTCTGGAAAAGGGAACCGACACCGGACAACAGAACCTCCTACAAACTTGCCACCCGGAAACACCACCAGCTGATCCGCGCCGCCAAGAAAACTGCATTCAAGGACCGGTTGGACAACAACGCACACAACTGCAAGGAACTCTTCAACATCGTGAAAGAGCTTTCCAACCCCAGCGCAGGAAACAACGACATCACCCCATCGCAAGACCTCTGCAACTCCCTCGCCTCATACTTCCACAACAAGATCACGGACATACACAGCAGTTTCAACAACCAACCAACGCACACCACGACCGACCAGCCACCCCCCCCCACCACCACCCTCCACGCCTGGACCCCGATCAGCACCGAAGACACCATCCGCACGATGAACTCCATCCACTCCGGATCACCGACCGACCCCTGCCCTCACCACGTCTTCAACAAGGCCGACGCTGTCATCGCACCCCACCTGCGAGACACCATCAACACCTCCTTCGACACCGCCATCTTCCCTGAAAGCTGGAAACACGCCGAACTCAGCGCTCTACTCAAGAAACCAACAGCGGACCCCACCGACCTCAAGAATTACCGCCCCATCTCGCTTCTCCCGTTTCCAGCCAAAGTCATCGAGAAGACCGTCAACAAGCAGATGGCCGCCTTCCTCGAGACGAACGGATCCCTCGACCCCTCACAGTCCGGCTTCCGAGCCAAACACAGCACCGAGACCGCCCTCATCGCCGCCACCGATGACATCCGAGCCCTGATGGACAATGGAGAAACAGCGGCCCTCATCCTCCTAGACCTCTCCGCGGCATTCGACACGGTCTGCCACCGCACCCTAGTACGGCGCCTCAGCAACATCGGAATCCAGGACAAGGCGCTGGAATGGATCATCTCCTTCCTGGACGGAAGAACACAGAGAGTCCGCCTACCACCGTACAAGTCAGAAGCCTCCAAAGTCATCTGCGGCGTCCCCCAAGGATCATCCCTGAGCCCCACCCTCTTCAACGTCTACATGAGCCCCCTCGCGGCCATCGTACGCAAACACCACCTCAGCATAATCTCCTACGCCGACGACACCCAGCTGATCCTCTCCCTGACCAACGACCCCGCCGCCGCCAGAGCCAACCTGCACGAAGGGATGAAAGAGGTAGCCGAGTGGATGACGACCAGCCGCCTGAAACTGAACTCGGACAAGACGGAGGTCCTCATCCTGGGCTCCTCACCCTCCGCCTGGGACGACTCCTGGTGGCCTCCCGCCCTGGGCACCGCACCCAAACCGACAGACCATGCACGAAACCTGGGCTTCACCCTGGACTCCTCCCTCTCCATGACCAGGCAAGTCAACAGCGTCTCCTCGGCGTGCTTCAACATCCTACGCATGCTACGGAAGATCTTCTGGTGGATCCCCACAGAGACCAGGAAGACCGTCACCCAGGCCCTCGTCACCAGCCGACTGGACTACGGCAACGCCCTCTACGCCGGGACCACCGTCAAGCTCCAGAAGAGACTCCAGCGGATCCAAAACGCCTCAGCCAGACTCATCCTCGACATCCCACGTTCCAGCCACATCTCCGGACATCTGAGAGACCTTCACTGGCTCCCCGTCAACAAAAGAATCACCTTCCGCCTCCTCACCCACGCACACAAAGCCCTACACGACCAAGGCCCGAGCTACCTCAACAGCCGAGTCAACTTCTACGCTCCCAAACGCCACCTCCGATCAGCCAACCACGCCCTCGCCGCCGTCCCCCGCATCCGAAGAGCGACTACAGGAGGAAGGTCCTTCTCCTACCTGGCCGCCAAGACCTGGAACTCCCTCCCGTCCGACCTGCGCCTGACCCAAGACCACCTCTCCTTCAGGAAGAAGCTGAAGACCTGGCTGTTCGAGCAGTAGCGGCACCCCCCCCCCAGCGCCTTGAGACCCTACGGGTATGTAGCGCGCTTTATAAGTGTATTTGATTGATTGATTGATTGACCTGTCAGCCGTCAACCTATTTGGGATAACAAACCTAAACACTGGACCAGAAACATCAAAGAAGTCCCTTCACCCAAACTTGAATCCAGGATTCATGCCCATCTTCAACTCCAACCCTCATCATGGACGGCCGATGACCTCGCTACAAATCAAATCAAATCAAATCAGCGAAATTTGTATAGCGTGCTACTCACGTGCAAGTGTCTCAAGGTGCTGAGGGGGGGCCGCTACTGCTCGAACAGCCAGGTCTTAAGTTGTTTCTTGAAGAAGAGATGGTCCTGGGCCAGCCGTAGGTGAGTGGGGAGGGAGTTCCATGTCTTGGCTGCCAGGTAGGAGAAGGATCTTCCTCTGACGGTGGATTTCCGAAATCTTGGGACAGAGGCGAGGGCGGGGCTGGTGGATCGGAGCTGGCGGTTGGGTGTGTAGAATGTGAGAGGGCTGTTGAGGTACTTCAGGCCCTTGTCGTGGAGAGCCTTGTGTGAGTGGGTGAGGAGTCTGAACGTGATCCTCTTGTTGACGGGGAGCCAGTGCAGGTCTTTCAGGTGGGCAGAGATGTGGCTGTGGTGAGGGATGTCCAGGATGAGTCGTGCTGAGGCGTTCTGAATGCGCTGGAGTCTTTTCTGGAGTTTGGCTGTGGTTCCAGCGTAGAGGGTGTTCCCGTAGTCCAGACGGCTGGTGACGAGGGCCTGGGTGACCGTCTTCCTGGTTTCGGTGGGGATCCACCGGATGATCTTTCGGAGCATGCGCGGGTGTTGAAGCAGGATGACGAGACGGCGTTCACTTGCTTGGTCATCGTGAGGGAGGAGTCCAGGATGAAGCCCTGGTTGCGTGCTTGATCCGTTGGTTTGGGTGCGGTGCCCAGGGCAGGGGGCCACCAGGAGTCATCCCAGGTAGAGGGAGATGGTCCGAGAATGAGGACTTCAGTCTTGTCTGAGTTCAGTTTCAGACGGCTGATCTTCATCCATTCCGCGACGTCTTTCATTCCTTCCTGGAGGTTGGCTTTGGCGGTGGCGGGGACGTTGGTGAGGGAGAGGATCAGATGGGTGTCATTGCCGTAGGAGATGATGTTGAGGTTGTTTTGGCGAGCGATGGCTGTGAGGGGGCTCATGTAGACGCTGGATCCTTGAGGAATGCCACAAATGACTTCGGTGGCCGCGGATCGGAACGGGGGAGCCGGACTCTCTGGGTTCATCCGGCAAGGAACAAGATGATCCACTCCAGTGCCGCTCCATGGAATCCGGTTTTGCTGAGGCGCTGTGTTAGGGTGCGGTGGAAGATGGTGTCGAAGGCTGCTGAGAGATCTAGGAGGATGAGGGCCGCAGTTTCCCCGTTGTTGAGCAGGGACCTGATGTCGTCGGTAGCTGCGATGAGAGCGGTCTCGATGCTGTGGTTTGCTCGGAAGCCAGACTGTGAGGGGTCGAGGGAGCCGTTGGTCTCGAGGAAGGTGGAGAGTTGTCTGTTGACGGTCTTCTCGATGACTTTGGCTGGAAAGGGAAGGAGCGAGATGGGGCAGAAGTTCTTAAGGTCTGTGGGGTTTGAGGTGGGTTTCTTCAGGAGGGTGCTCAGCTCGGCATGTTTCCAGCTCTCCGGGAAGGTGGCAGATGCGAAGGAGCTGTTGATGATGTTCCGGAGTTGGGGTGCGATGATGGAGTTGGCTTTGTTGAAGATGTGGTGTGGGCAGGGGTCGGTAGGGGAGCCCGAGTGGGTGGTGTTCATCAGGCGGGTGGTGTCTTCGGTGCTGACAGGGGTCCAGGTGCAGAGGGTGGTGGTGGGGGTGCTGGTTCGGTGGTTGGGTGCGTGGACAGTGCGCCGAAGCTGTTGTGTATGTCGGCGATTTTGCAGGTGGAAGAACGAGGCGAGGGAGTCGCAGAGGTCTTGCGAGGGTGTGATGTTGTTGTTGCTGGCGCTGGTGCTGGGGTTGGAGAGCTCTTTAACGATGCTGAATAGTTCCTTGCTGTTGTGGGTGTTGTTGTCCAGTCGTTCTTTGAATACTGTCTTCTTGGTGGTGCGGATCAGCTGGTGCTGTTTGCGGGTGGCGTTCTTGAGAGCTGTCATGTGTTCTGCTGTCTGGTCGTGGTGCCAGGCTTTCTCGAGGGTACTTGGAGTTTTTAAGGTTGTTGGTAAACCACAAGGCTTTCCTGCTGTTGGGTCTGCTGGGAGGATTCTTCAGTGGTGAGAGTTTGTCGGCGCAGTCCGTGAGACAATTTGTGAGGTTGCGGGCTGCTTCGTTGGGGTCCGTCGTGTTGGTGGGTGGGTTCTGGCTGAGGGTGGTGGTGAGCTGGTCGGCAGTGATCTTGCTCCAGCTTCTGCGGGGAACTTGTTGCGGGTGGTGGTAGGTCGTGGTTCTCCTAAAGTTGAAGTGGACGCAGCTGTGGTCTGTCCAGTGTAGTCCGGTGGAGTGTCTGAAGGAGATGTGTTTGCTGGAGGAGAAGACGGGGTCAATCGTGTGCCCGGCGTAGTGGGTGGGGGTGTTCACCAGTTGCTTGAGTCCGAGGTTGGCGAGATTGTCCAACGGGGCGGTGGTGTTGCAGTCCTTGTTGTTCTCCAGATGGAAGTTGAGGTCCCCTAGAAGGATGTAGTCTGTGGAGGTGAGGGCGTGCGGACTGACGAAGTCTGCGATGGCTTCGCTGAATTGTGTGCGTGGTCCCGGGGGTCTGTAGATGAGAGTGCCTCTGAGGGTGGTCTTGGGGTTGGTGTGTATCTGAAAGTAAAGGTGCTCGGCGGCGGTGAGGGTGTCGTCGGAGTTGGTCGTGATGCGGACGGTGTTTCTGTGGATGATGGCGATGCCTCCTCCGGTTTGGTTTATGCGGTCCCTCCGGGTGATCTTGTAGCCCTATGGGATGGCTATGGCGATGTCGGGGGCTGAGGAGGCGTTCATCCAGGTTTCTGTGAGGAAGGCAACGTCTGGTGATGTTGTGTCGAGGAGGTTCCAGAGTTCGATGGGTTGCCTGTGGACGGAGCAGGTGTTGAGCAGGATGCACTTGAAATGGTTGTTGTTGGTGCTTGGCTTGGCGGGTGCGGTGCAGGTTCGGAGGCAGGTGAATTTGCAGGCTTGGCAGGTGAAGGGTCCGTGGGTGCTTTTCAGGGTGGCTCGGTAGCAGGCGGGGTTTCGGCCGGCGTTGAGTGCGTGGAGGGTGGCAGCGTCGTAAGTTCGGCGGGTGCGCTGGCATTGTCGAGGACCATGGGTCCTGGTGCTGGGTGCAGTCCTGGCGCAGACGGGCTTGCCTTTGGCGCGCCTTCGGCGCACAATGGGCGCACCCTCTGTGCGTGACAGCTGCGCGTGACCGCTGCGCATACGCGCGGGCTCCATATGAGGCGAAATGGGAGGGAGGAGCAGCTGGGAGGCGGGAGCGGGCGGTCAATGAGGTTACAGAAGAAAAGGGGGCGGGCCGCGAGGGAGCAGCGGCGGGAAGCGGGGAGCGGGGGGATCACACCAGGGTTACAGTACTAACGTAAGGGCACAGAATCTATTCACAGACACAACATAAGTACAATCACATTCACGAAATTCACAAAATGAGGGCAACAGCGGGGAGAGAAAGAAACGAGCAGCAGCGGGGGGTAACGAGGCCAGGGACGAACCTGTGGCGCCGCGGCAGAGACGGGCTACAGCTGGCGAGCCGTGCGGCGTGGGGGGTGACCTGGGTCAGGACACTTCAACTAAAAAATTAAGAGGTTTTAGACCAAGTAGCTCCACGCAAACTCAAACAGATGAGGCAAACCAAATCTAAACCCTGGTTCAACGTGGATCTGAATAACGAAAGGCGTCAATCAGACAAACAGAAAGGTCTTGGAGACTAAAACCCTCGACCTTGCACCTAGCGCAACTTAGATCTGTTCGGCATGCATACAAAAACGCAATTTCAGGGAAAAGGTGTCTTTCTTCCGCAGCCAACTAGATCTGGAGAAAAACAGACCGAAAGAGCTCTTCAACATTGTCAAAAGCCAAACAAACTGTACTCCCTCTCAAGAAATCAAAGCCACCAAAGAGCGATATGAAGAAATTTCCACCTTCTTCACTAATAAAGTCTCAAAAATTGATCAATCCTTCATCCAAACCGCTAACTCTCCTTCCCTCTTAACCTGCCCCCCTTTAACCACCCTTGGCCAATCAGAAAGAGTTCTTACCAAGAACAATCAGGTCTGCCTCCAGCTAAAAAACAATATGCATTGGTTGGTCTTTGAGCTAATGTCTGAAAACGAGGTCTTCAGTATAATTTCTAACCTTAAACCTTCCTCCCACACTATGGACCCCCTCCCATCCACAATTACAAAAGAACTCAAACACACTATGTCCCCTTTCTGGACAAAAATCATCAACGCCTCTCTCACCTCAGGCTGTGTCCCAGACTCCCTTCAAATCAAACACATTCTCAAGAAACCAGGGGCCGACCATAATGATTTTAACAACCTCAGACCTATATCCAACCTCCCATTCCTTGCAAAATATTGGACAAATGCATTCTCCACCAACTCAACTAACAAATTGAGGAGTTCAACCTCCTTGACACCTTTCAATCAGTATTCAGGAAAGGCTGTAGCACTGAAACAGATATGCTCAACATCTCTGACGATATTCACAAGGCTTTAGATGAAGGTGATGCCTGCCTACTCATCCTTATTGACCTATCTGCGGCATTCGACACAGTAAATCTTCCAGCTCTTCTGGAGACATTGTCAAAGCGCTCCGGCATTAATGGCACAGTACTAAAATGGTTCACCTACTTCCTTCAACAACGCTTGCAACAAATTAAAATCAACTACAGTCTCTCTAAGCCAATAAAAATCACACCTGGGGTCCCGCAAGGCTCAATCCTCTCCCCGTCCCTCTTCAATCTCTTTATGGAGCCCCTCACAATCATCTCGAAAAGAGCTGGAGTGAATTACCACCTTTACGCTGAGGACACCCAAATCTATTTCAAAATCATGTCTCCCAGCGACATCCGACACCTCAGTTCATTCTAACCGAGATTCAAACTTAGTTCAACACTAACCACTTAAAGCTCAACCCAGATAAAGCGGAACTAATCCTATTCTATCCAAAAAGAAACCATCAATGAATCCAAGAGTGGCTCAAGAATCTGGTTGCCCTAAACTGCCCCCTCGTCCTATCCAACTCAGTTAAGTCTCTAGGCATCACCCTTGACAAGAACTTATCAATGGAGGCCCACATTAAAAACTCTGCAGAAAGTGCTATTTTCTCTCCAAATCACCTCAAGAAATTGAAACCTTATCTTCCCCATGATGACCTCAAGACAGTAGTTAAATCCCTAGTTCTCTCTAAAATCGACCAAGAGAACGCCAAAAGCTCACCTAGCCCCTCTAGCCACTCTGAACGTGGCCACTTTACTCAAATCTGGAGTAAAAAGATTTGAACACATCACTCCAGCTCTCAACTCCCTCAACTGGCTTCCCATGGAAGGGAGGTGTATTTACAGGCTGGCTTGCATCACTCACAAAATCTTTCATTCTCCGGACCCCAACTACATGAACAACAATCTGGTAAGAGCAGGTCAATCCATGACGCTGAGAAGCTCCAACTCCTTCTTATCCCTCCGAAACTGAAAAAGAAAACCGCCCAATACTGATAATTTTCTGGCAATGCTCCCAGGATGTGGAACGCTCTCCCTAGAGTTCTCAGATGCAACCCCTCCTTCTCCTGTTCCAAAAAGGACCTGAAACTCCATCTCCTTAACAAATACTTTCCTGACCAACGTCAACTAACCTAGACTTCAATATCTGAGTTGACTCCGCTCTCTCTTGACATCTAGGGGCCCGCCATCCCGATGTAAAACGGGACCGCCTGCCATAAGGGCAGCGGTCCCGTGGGGGCCATTAGGATGCACCCACCACACTGGCGGGTGCATTCCACATTTTTAACATTGCGGTGGGCGGTGCTGAAAGCAATGCTAAAAATGCACATTGTGCACTTCAATGCACAACGTGACAGGCACCATGCGGTGCCTGTCACGTCGTACAGTGAAGCGCAGGGGGGTACCATAGGTACCCCCCATGTGCCAGGGCCCACCCCCCCGGACTCCCCCTCCCCCGCCCCACCCCACTGCCCCGCAGCACTCCCTCGGCGAGCCACCACTGGCAGCCAATAAAGACTATATACACAAAAGTCAAATTAAAAGATCATACAAAGTAGAAAATAGCATGGTCTACACATTGCAATATATGTTACACTTAAAATATTTCGTAGCACACCCTGCATCGCATTTTGCGATGCAGGGCGCACTACAAAATTTGTTTTATTATTTAAATTGTTTACTTACCTTCAATTATCCAGTTTTTGGCACCCCCACCCTGCTCCTCCCCGCCTCTCCGCCCCACCGAAACTCCCTCCACAGGCCGTAGCTGATCACAACCACAAACTCAGTTGTCTTATGGTGTACACTGAACGAGTTTGTAAATACAAAATAAGAATGTTTACTTAGCCCTATCCTACCGGTTTTAAAACTTGAACGAATTAAAGTCTCTCAGTTGACCATGCGTGGAATATGCAAGCATAGGTTACAAGCAGAACTCTTCCGCCAGCCTAAAAAAAATTGCCATTTTATCTACTTAAAATTAAAGGAAATATTGCACTAGTAATATAGTCTAATTCCTCGGAAAATATTATCATTATTACCTGAATGAAACAATAATCTAAACACAGATTGTAGAAGCTCTACGATTATTAAAATAAAATTAGATAATCTCATGGAACAATGATCAGTATTTAAGGATGCATGACGATTAAAAATGAATTTAAAGCACCATACTACTATGGGGCCTTACCGATAGCAGCATTACTGAAGGTAAACACCTGTGAAAGTTCAATGCTAATTTGTGTGCTATAAGCTGTCTTTAAGTAAATGCTGCAGTAATGGGTTGCCATTGCCGTTTTGCAAGAGAAGCTAAAATGTTTTGTTGTGGGAACATTATCCCCCTAATCATTACACATGGCTAGAACGCATACATTTTCATTTCCCCTCCCCACCTTACTGGGAAACAAAGCAGAACTTTAATTTTAATGTTCATTGAACATGGAAACAAAAAAAATCAATTTAATAACTTGCATTCAAAAACAGTGCCTCAAGGCTACATAGGAAATGCTGTCTGGGGAGACCCTAAGATAATACATTTCAAGGTTTGCTGCTTCAGACCTGTGCCACTCAGAAATACGAGGCTGCAGTTAAATGGCACTGTCTACAAACACATTTTGTCACACCACTGTATATGCTTCAAGAATATTCGTATGCGCCAAAGGCTTCATGCTGGCGCCTTTTTTTATTAGTTTTACAAGATTGGCCATGCATTTAAAAATAATCTATATTTCCTTTTGTTTCTTTGTTCAAGAAACACTAAATATATTTGCATGAATAGATTTTTCAAATCATGAGCCATTATGTACCAACTCATCTATTAATCCTGATAATTTATTATCATTATAATTTCTGGAGATTTTGACTGCTGAGTTTGTCTCCTTTTAACTTGTTTTAGTTGATAAATGTGCACTCACATTAAAATACACCAAACTATCAACTAAGAAGTTGGGACATAATAGCAGGTGTGAAAAATCGAATGTATGGGTATTTGAAGTTAAGGTAAACATTTTATCACACCCAGTATTACAGGCTGGAAAACACATGTTTTATTTGTTGTGATTTAAGGCTAAATTATCAATATATGTTGTTAATACACCCTGCACTACAAATGGAAAGTGGACAAGATGCATAGCCAGGATTATTACTAATTGTACTCCTTGTTGGGTGCATGTTGTTGAGATGCAACCAGTATTTTATGTGGATTGTGTGTGGTAGCCTCAGATGAAGTGTCATGCTTTGTATTCAGCATGAATACCCAACACTAGTCCACAAGGGCTGGAGATGTTCCATAGATTAACGATAACCTCTAACTTTATAAATTGTTGCGAGGTAGTTTCATTGTATGTAGATGTATTCCACGTGGGGATCCTGATAACCAGGTACTCAAGAGTAATTACAGATATCGGGTTTAACCAATGTTACAAAAGGCAGAATTTAAGTTTACAACACGTAGAATCATTCATTCTTTTTCAGGGCCCACAGACCATGTCAGAATATTTCCCAAAGCATTCTAACTTATTTCTACCAAATATTTATAGTTAAAATTACTGAAACCTTATTTTGCACCCTTTGTACAATTTTATAGCAATGTGCCTCCAGAGAACCTGTTTACCTTTGCACCATGGTCAGCAATGCGGCAAATACACAAGGTCAAATGATTCCCTCTTTTGTTGGGGCAGGCCCAATGCAAATGAGGGAGCAGTCTGTTTACAGAAGGGGCCTAGAAGCAATATAAAACCCCTTCTTTAATACAAAAATTACTTGTGGGCATGAAACATCAATGCAAACACAGAAGGGCCCGCTATACTTCAATAATCTGGACATTGGAGTACTGGAGGGTGCACTGAGGTAGGAAAGGGTTGTCAGTCAAAATATAAAGTTTTAAATATCGGAGGGACAGAATATCAACAGCAAGAATATCGGTGACCAGAACATCGACCTTAAGTAAGTAATATTGTTTTCATTATTATCGAAGTAGGTAATATCGTTTGCAATAATATAGATGTCAATAATATTGACATTTATATTAGTGTTATGTATTTTTGTACGTATTTTATATGTATGTGTTTAACATTTTGTATGTTTTTTATTTCTTTTTAAATATATGTATTAAATGTTTAGAAGTTATATATTTTTTTAAAGTTAATTTAGCATTTTAGTATTGTTGCAGGATGTGGGTTTATAGGGGAATAGGGTGGGAAGTAATTTAATTATAGTAAATTAATTCATATATTTTTTATTATTAATTATTTTAAATTAAATTTAGCGTTTTAGTTCTGTAGCGGGTTGTGGGTTTTCTAGGGGAATAGGGTGGGAAGTAATTTAATTATGATTTAAGTAATTCATATTTTTTATTAATTTATTGGTATTGATAAATAATTATTTTTAACTAATTGTTAATTGGTAATTAATTATTATTAATTGATTAATAGATAATTATATTAATAGTGTAAATATTTTTACAGAGCGGGTTGTGGGATTATAGGGGAATAGGGTGGAAAGTAATGTACTATAATTCATTTATTTATGTATTGTTATTTATAATTAATTCATTTTTAATTAATTATTAATTGGTAATTAAGTATTACGAATAGATTAATTGAAAATTATATTAATTGTGTAAATATTTTATGGAGCCAGTTGCGGGTTTATAGGGAGAATATCATATTTAATTCATGATTATTTTTTATTCATTGGTATTATTAATTAATTAATTTTTAATTAATCGATACATAATTATTAGTTTTCTAATTGAGAATTATGTTAATTGTGTAAAAAATGTATGGGGTGTGTGTTTATAGGGAAATTGGGTGGGATGAAATGTATTATTATTACATTTATTATTATTTTTTATTTATTGGTATTTATTTGTAATTCATTGTTAATTATTTATTAATTGGTAATTACTTTTTAATAAATTATTAAGTAATAATTATATCAATTGTGTTATTTTTATGTGGAGTGTGTTATGGGTTTAGAAGGGAATAGTGTTGGGAGTAATTTAATTATAATTAAGTAACACTTTTTTTATTGAATGGTTTTGATAATTAATTTATTTTAAAATATTTGTTAATTGGTAATTCATTTTTATTATTTGATTTTTTTATATTTTTTCTGTTGAAATCCATATAACAAAAACGTTTATATCCATACATACATCCATAAAAGTCATTACATCTGTCAAATGATGCAACATTATTAAATAACACCAATAGGCCGGAAAACAGTAAGTCCTAAAATAAAAAAGGACAATATATACATTTAAGCCAGTATTCAAAAAATGAAACTCCTATTATTTTGGAACAGCATCCGCTGCCAATAACTAACAGGAACTGAACAATTGATTGGACCTTAGATACCTTAAGCATATACAGAGAAATCTGCAAGTATGACCAGAATACTATTTAGTTCTATATTGATTTATGTAGCTATGTTACAATAAAATATAAAGTGTTGTATAGTAAATTGAAGTGCTGATATTACAATACATAGGAATCAAACATGCTGAAAAAACCTCCCTAGATATGGGCTAAATTTTGAGATCTTAATAAAAATAGGTTGCCTAAACCTTCTCAAACTTCTTAAGCCCGCCAATTTGCAGTGCATAGGCTTGTTTGCTTTGTTTAACCTGCTTAATTTTCAAGACCCAATCATTTTTAGGTGGTATAAAATCCGATCACCTTGTCTGAAAGAAGAAGGTCTGGACCAAACACTATCCTGCCAATGTTCAAATCTATTGTAATTAAGCATTCGGCTTCCAAGTAGTGAAAAATATCCTTCCAGAACCTCTGGATAATGCGGCATTTGGCTAAAGGATCGTTAAGACAATTGAAAAACTGTCCAGATTGTTTGGGATAAGCTTTAGATAGAAAAAGTGGATTTCTATAAAGAAGCCATTTACTAGAAAATAACATCCTTTGCCAATTGGCCCCCCTTAACGTGCTAAAGTTAAGATTATTAACTGCTGCCACATACTTGCTGAGATTTCCATCTCCTCATGTTTTACCCATTTAGTTATGGCCTTCACCTCAAGATCCAGGCCCTTAATAGAGGCTAAACACTTTTTCCATTCCCCGGGTTTCCTAAATGCAGTATCATCTAATAGATCATATATTAAACATTTCCGTTCAATGATCTGGATCAAATCAAGCTTACTCAGGAACTTACTAAAAATGTTGTGTGACCCAAAGAGAAGGAAATCATTTGGAATTAAAAGAGACATTTCAGCTATATTTAGCCATCTATCATTCCTTAAGAAATCTGAGATTTTCCCAAAGCCAACCTTGGACCATTTTTGTGTAATTACAGACCAATATCTGATCCCAGTTAGTGAGATGAGACCAGATTACAGAGTTTCAGAGGTAATTGGGGTGATAAAGTATCTTCTATCAAAAGCCTGACATTTATGGAAAAACCACAGCATACACTTACACCGTACTAGTTTAGGAGATTTAACAATCGTTAGTGGGTAGTGGATCTGGTTTTCTTTGCAGATTACGTTTATAAAGTAATTAAGAAAAAAGTCCAATTGTAGTTCCGGCTTAAACCGAGACATATATTGTGCAAAATAATAATCCCTACAGTTAGGGAGAGCTAATCCACCATTTTTCAGCTCCTCATATAAAGTGCTAAGTGCAATTCGAGGGATCTTCTTGCCCCAAAGAAAGGCTGTAAACGTATACTCTAATTTAACAAAGAAGAAGCCATTAAAACACAGGGAATTGCAGAAAAAAGAAAATTAAACAGCAGAAGAACTGACATTTTAATCAGTGCAACCCTGTTAGTGGATGAAAATTCCATTGCAAGTATATATCTTGGACTTTTTGTAGAAGTGTACCGGCCAGCCAGGAGCCTGCTCCGGACTCAGAGGATCTGGACATTGTGCAAATTGAGGATGACCAGAAGGACACTTGACCTGTTGGCACACAATTTTTTTTAACAATATTTACTTTGCCCCTTGTATGTAGACTGGTTCCCTTGATGCTCACTGACGTGTTATATTTATGTTGCCCCCACCCCACTCCAAGTTCCATTCTGCTGTATTAAGAACATCCTTTGTTTTTCTTTCTCCATTCCAAACGGACTGTTGTTGTATTTTTATTTCCACACTTTTTTTAGCATAAAATGTTATTTTGAATGATACTTTCTCTATCTTGTTTAACTTCATTTTGAATGTCTTGTACAAAATATCGACATATATTTTGGGAGTTATTTGCTCTTCACATTAGAGCTTGTTGCAATGAGGAGGTTACACTTGTACATGTGTCACGCACACACATTCATCCTCACATCTCTAGGCCTCCACAATAAGTAAACATTTGCCTATCAGGACATAATACACAACATAGTCTTGACTTGTGATGAGATTTTCTTTTTATTTGCACATATTCACACTAGACAAAATATTTTAGATGTGATCAATGAGGATCATGCTTACGACTTAGCAAATTGGGAGGCGAGGATCGCTGTGAGGGATTATGTCTGATTTGTCGCCGGGGTGCAGGTTGATGTGGAGCATGTGCCTGTACAGGGGGAAGTTCCTGTGCAGGGGCCTATGGTGTCTGTACAGTTGGTGTTTGTGCATGGACAGGGGTTGTTTGTGCAGGTGGTGGTAGTGCCTGTTCAGGGGGTGGTGGTGGATGTGTAGGTGGGGGGAGTGCCTGTTCAGGGTATGGTAGTGGATGTGTATGTGAGGGATTTCCTGTTCAGGGGTGGTGGACATGAAAGTGGGGGTAGTGCTTGGATAGGGGGCAGTGGTGGGTGTGTACCCTTGCTGTGGTCCTGTGCTCTTTGTGGTACAGGTGTGTAGGTGTGATATGCTGCAGGCAGATGTGCTGGCTCCCTTCTTGCATTGACCGTGAAGAGAGACTTTGTATCACTTTCAGCATGCCCTGCATTATCTTCATGGACAAGGCATGGTGTCTTGCACTCTCTTCCCATTGGATAGATATCATGTCTCTGATATTCTTGGATATGTCATGCCAAGATCTATTCATCCTGTCAAAAATATGGGTCAGTCTGTCCACAACCTGAGGGATTTGGTGCATGCCCTGAAGGGCCTCAGACATGTCTGACAGGGTAGCGGTAGTGGAAGAAGTCCTGCTCCAACTGGCCACCATGGCCAGCTGCAGACCCTCTCTGCAGGGGTCGGCCATGGATGAGACCGCCATGTCCAACAGCTGGGGGTAGGGTGGCAGGTGGAAGCCTGTGGACAGGAGAATTGTGCCCAGGGGATACCTGCACCACAACAGGGTTGACACTTTCCACATAAGGTGGAGAGAATGCCTTGGATACACTGTATAAGGAGGAGTTTGTAGGGGAACCACCACATCTGTACTGGATGTCAGGGCTGTGAGGGAGTGATATCTGTGTTAGGGGCGTGTGAGCTGTGGCTGATTAGCTCTATGCTGAGGACAGGCAATCTTTTTTTTTTGGAGGCTGTGGCACTTTGCTGGGAGGAGGGAGTGAGGCCATGCCGAAGTTGGCCGATGTGGGAAATTTTCTGGCCATGTCATCTGAATCATCATCCTCTGATAAGATGGACAGATAGTCTTTATCATCGTTACATTATTTAGCCTCCTCAACTTCTTCATTATCCTCTTCTAGCACAGTAAATGCAGCTGACAATACTGTCTGCACAAGCCATGGATCTTCACCTTTGATTGCACATTGTCTAGTTCACTTCATATGACACTCTATACTATTTTATGTCCATTCTGCACTCACTTGGCATACATTTTGTATCATCCTTTCACTAGCCACCATGGTGTTATCTGGTATGTGGTTGAATACCATATGTAGGCATATTGTGGTGCAGGACAACACTGATGTAGAACACAGACAACATGTAGTGGAGATTAAAGGCACATTTCATGAGCATGAGCATTCAGGTAAATTTTTCTTGGGTTTACTTACCATGGCCCGCACCTGTCCAGTGTGTGGTCCCTGACCAGATGTCACAGCCAACCTTGTAGCAGAAGTCAAAGGGGGTACTGGAATCTGGTCCAACATCATTCGACCTACAATGATAAGTGTGTTTGCAACTTTACATTTCAGCTGCCACATGTGATGCACTCGATTTTAGGCACAAAGGATAAGCACACGCAGTATGGGCACTACTGTTGCAGAAGTGTGTAGCACTAAATAAATATCATGAGTGATCCCACATTCAACTTTTAATGGCCCCACTGTCTAGAATCAATGTCCATCTATCAAATTGACACCACAACAATTCCTAACGTAAAGTCCACTAGTGTGTTTTGTTTATGGCCAAAAAACATGCTATCTGATCTTAACAAATATAACCAGCTGAATTGACTGGACAATTTCATGTATTGAAAAAACAATATAAGTTGGACATTGGACGCATTCTCAATACTCCTGACAATTAAATATAACTTATTGTTCATCATTGTTATATTTGTTAATATTGGATTTCTAGACTTTGTCTACAAAAACAATTACAATATTGTGGACACTCCACTTTGATTTGTTTTGGCACTTGATTCCAGGATTGAGTTCACAGTTCTGGAACTGTTGATGGAATACATGTAATGTTCCCAAATTACAAAGGTATGATGAGCCAAGATATCTTATTTTTTGTCTTTCGCTATTCACAAATGTCATTTGCTTAAGGTAAATGTCCTTTAAGAATTCCAATAGTTGTAAAGTTAGATTTTCATCTCTGGTTACCTTTGAGATTCTGGCCCTACATGTCCCTCTGTTGTCTGCTGACAATGTATGCATTTTGAACCTCTCCTGACCAGTTTGACCTACCACTTAGTGAGGGTGGTGTGCCTTGATCTGGATGATGTTGTTTCCTCTCAGATGATGCAGGGACTCCCTTCTACCGTGGTTGTCTCTACTCTGGCTGAATGTGTCAATAGGTGAGCAGAGGGAAAAGTAACCAAATCGAAAATGTACATGTGTAACTTGTCAGACATTTCCTCATATCTTCTGCTTGCTGACAGTATTGTGAAGTACTGCTGCTGCCGGTGCAGGTAGGAGTAGAGGGGCATTGGCGGTGTAATGGCAGGGCAGAGTGAGAAGTAGACAACGGAACAAGGATTCTCTCACCTTGTGCTTGGTGATGCGGCAAGCACAAGGTGTTATTTTTAGGATTTTTTTTTTATTTTCCCTGTTCTGTTGTCAGTTGATTTTCCTCTGTATTGCACCCCCCCCTGACATTCTTGACTGACCCGGCCCCGTCAGGGTAAGTCGAAGTGGCACTTTTTCAATTGCTAGTTAACAGTGTTAGGTATATACGGCAGCAGTACTCAGCCCATGTTTTCAATAGTGGGTATGGTATTTGCCATTTCTAATACAAAGGATTCTGGGATTTGTGCATGCAACATACGGAGAGAAACACATGAGCCTCTGACTGACTATAATTTATATAAACTTTGGACAACTTCCTTAATCACAATGAGGGTGCAACACAGACAGTCAATTTATATACTTATTTTTGTCATCACATTTACCTGGTACCATGTTGCGGACATCACTCACAAGCAGCCCATGGAGCATGTGGGGGTGGATTGTAGTGAGAACATCCTCCTCAAGTGTGGTGAGATGGATTTGGGTTCCGAAATGTGGGCCACGTAGAATTCTGGCCAACTCAATCCTGGTGTACTTCTCCTTTACCCACCTCTTTTCGTCCTGTCCGTTCTTCTTGATGTCACAGACTCTGCACACATCCTTCCCCAATGCTGTGACAGCAGTGGCTAAATGCTGCCATAGAGCTGCCTTCTGTGTGCTACCGGTGCAGTAAGGGGGGAGACTGTGTAGCCGTTTGTGGTTCCTTCCAATGAACTCCACAATCCTGGTGGTCTCCTCATCTGTGATGTCTTTCTTTCTCTTCAGTTGGTAAATTTTCCAGTAGTGATGCACAGAGAATAAAACAGGAACTCTCTGGGGCCAAACCTGTTCCTTGAATGTGTGCTGCTTTTATGAGGTTTGTGGTGCTGGTCATGCAATTGGTGTTAATTGACTTCATCTGACGGAGGTGGGGGAGTGGAAAGCACTTGGACAGTTGTTTAGCATTGAGGAGAATGATCATCCAGCCCGAATGCGGGCATTCTAGCCTGTAGTGTAGTTCCTATTTTCCCAAAAGGCATTGGAATAACATAAACAGCAGTGTAGACGTAGGACTGAGGTCATCTAGGTCTCTACTGACTATGCTAAACTTAATTTAGGTTTGCGCCAGCTAGCTCAGAGGTCACTGGAAACTTTCTTGAATGAATAGGGAGGGATGAACTTCCCTGGCTCAGACAAGAAGGGATTCAGTTTCCGACAACCGCATAAACATGACAACTTTGCTCCCTCAGAATAAGAGTGTATCTCTAGAGTTGTGTGAAAACAATATACAGCTATTTCGCTCAGTCAATCATGCATATCTGAGTGCAGAGAAATAGAGAGACAGGCGTTTTCAATAAAAGGTGTTATTTATTGAGCAGTCTTCTTTCTCATGCAAGAGAAATGAATTGCCACAATTGCAATACTTAAAGTAAAGTAAAGTGCGTACAGTAAAAGTAGTATTAGGAAATAATACTGTAAAAGCATTGATATGGTTTCTTAGCCATATGATACTTTAAAATATATAATATATATATATATATATATATATACATTAATACATTGACTAACATACTCAACTGGGGCTTCTAACTAAGCCTACCCCGGTGTACCTGACCTAAGCCTAATACTTGGGAAGGGATGAGTAGGTAGCAGTTTAAGTTAAGTTGTTTAAGATTGTTTTGCCAAGAATCTGCATCAAGAATTCTCTTAAGGGTTTAGTCAGCTCCGTACCTTGGTAATAGAATGTGGGAGGTCTGGTATCTCTTTCCTCAGGACTCGATCTCCCAGCAACCCGCAAAGGTAGGCTGGAAACACCGGAGCTGGATTTTCTCGGCTGGAGAAAAAGTCAGCGTCTCCCTCAGTGCGTCAAAAGGGAGGGGCGGCTTCCGTGGGCTCTCGCATCAGCTGGGCTCTCGGGCAAGTAGATGGCCGCTTTGCTCCAAACCACCGTGTGTTTGCTTAAGGTAACTGTTGGTATTTTATACCTGAAAGGTGCCGGGTTTGATGTAAGGTTGGACATAAGACGTCACTAAGAACTAACAGTTCTTTCTGGACTTCAGGAGTTCTTGTTCAAATCAAAACAAAAGCAGGGGAGATTTTCCCGGGCTGCTGGAGGCATGGTTTGTTTAAAGAAGGTGTTGTGCTTTCTAGGAGTCGATGGGAGTAGCCATGCTGTGCTTTGGACTGCATGGGCTATTACTGAATATGGATCTGATTCTATGCCTTTATCAGGATATTATTGATTATAACCTCAAAAGGGCATAATCGGGAATATCGAATTAGGGTCCTAGGTATAAAAACGACACCCACTCCACGGATTGATGTCCATCATTACTAAAAAACGAAGCAATAGTAAACATTTAACAATGCATGTGTGTTTGCCGACCCACCCCAAAATACATATTTCGCATTTGAAATGGTATAAGGTAAAAACACGAAAATTAGTGTTGGTACTGTACGCTTTTCAAGCAGTGTCATCATTCAGATAAATGCATGTATATCAGCTGAATGAATTGCGAAAATACACATGAAATGGCTCTGAATACAGAAAAGAAGGTCGAGACCATTCCATCACATATTTATACAAAAATGCAGTATATGTGCTAGAGGCTGAGGTAAATTATTGTCTCTAGTATCCTAAAAATAGAAGCTCCGTTCTCTAAGAATAGTTCCACTTTAAGCAGAGTACCATGTGCCAAAAGAAGTAAATATTTTGGAAAATGGACACAAATAATTTCGCTTTCAGGGGAAAAAATAGTTCCCAATATTTTCTGTAGCTTTGTTTATCAAAATTGAAGGCCGAATTCAGAGTTCAGGGAACGCTGTGTGCTCATTGTTTTTATTAAGAATTATTCTCGTTGACTGGAGAGAACAATATTTCAGACAGACCCACAAAAAATTGGTCTACAACATCAGGTGAAAGTTCGACCAAGTTTGAAAATACTGCAACTGTGCAGTTCTCTGTGTGATTCCTATCATCGATGTTTGGATCAGCAATGCTTACAGAAGGTTGTACCTGTTTGGTGCTGCTTTCCTCTCGTACCTCACCGCCACCTATTCGTAGTGGTGAAGTCTCAACGAATGCCGTCATCAGAATCGGTAGCTGCTGGGGACAACGCGATGCATGAGTCGTTACAGGACCTAGCAAAGTATCGATATCCATTGGTACTGCTGATTGTAGTGTAAGACAGACGTCCAACACGCATTCTTCTCCGCATAGCAGACATCGAAGCACAGGTATGATGCAATCTTGCCAGATCGGTCTGAATGAAAGAAACCAGGTTGTACTCAGATCTCTTAGTGATACGGTTTCGGTATCGTATTGCTAGGATCGTTTCTTCCATCATTGCTAGAGTCTTGTCTGTGGATTGGCTTGCCATATCGGTGCAGAAGGAGCAAAAATAAAATTCCTGCCATGAGTCCCAAGATTAAGGATAGGCCGCCAAAGACAGAATGGACAAAATTCAGGAAGATGCCGAGAACTGTTTCAAAGGGTGCTAACAGTCCCGAAAAAATTGTCTTAAATACATGTGCGATGCCACTGGTATCAGACATGTTTTACATTTGGCTTAGTATTTCTACAAAATGCATGGGGCAATTTGTCGATAAAAGGGAATGTATCTCTGCCGATGTCCTTGCCACTTGCAGATCATACATTTCTTTTGATGACGTTAAAGGCACAGTTGCCTGTAAAAGAATAGACTTCATTCTGCTTAAAGTATCAATTCGAATAGAAGAGATTTTCAACGAAGGCCATAACGCAGCTCCCATATCTGGATTGCTGTGTGGATACAATACTTGCATACAGCGAACGGCCCTGGAAGTTACAGTTGTCAGATAGGCTTTTCCTGGCAGCATGCCAAAACAGCTGTGGTCACTTATTAAAACGTAACTGCCGTTAGAAAGTGGTCTAAAAAATGGCTCTATCCGTTTTGCAGGCGTGCCATGCAGGTGACATGAAAGGTTATTTGAAGACCCTTCGCAGGCTCCATGCAAATTAATACCTTGACATAGAAGTGTACCGCTTAGCGATTTTTTACAATTTTTTCCACTAAGAAATACCTCCTTTTTCCCTTCACTATAACATCTGTGTGTATAAGGTAAATCCCAGGTTGATGTGATGTATTCTTTACCCTTTCTTTCATAGTGGCCTGCTGGTATATACTCTTGGCAGTATTTAAACTGGAAAGTTGTTATCGGAATTGTAATCGTTCCGTGTATTATCCAGGTCTCTCTGACATTGTCAATGGTAATCTCTCAAGTTTTTCAATGCTCCTTTTTGTGCCAAACTGATTTGTTATCAGTAAGGTTAAATATACCGAATAATGACGTTGTGTTGATTAAACGCCATGGTACGTAGCCTGAACGCAGATTTTGCACCGTCCAATCAAGCTGTACAATAAAACGTAATTGAGACTGACCATGTTGCAGCGACGGCTCGTGGAGGGAGTTACGGTGGGGCAGGAGGGTGGGGAGGGGGAGGGGCAGGGTGGAGGTTGCTAAAAACCGGCATATGGATAATTGCAGGTACGTAAACAATTTAATTAATAAAACGAATTTCGTAGCTCGCACTGCATTGCATTTTGCGATGCAAGGCGCACTACGAAATTCGTTTTATTAATTAAATTGTTTACTTACCTGCAATTATCCATATGCCGGTTTTTAGCAACCTCCACCCTGCCCCTCCCCGCCCTCCTGCCCCACCGTAACTCCCTCCACGAGCCGTCGCTGCCATGTTGTAACATTAGTAAGTCCTGCTCTATGATATCAAAAGCAGATGATACGATGCTGTCCAGTGAATATATTCTGGAGGACAGAGTCGTTAACCCATTGTCCACAACAGAAAGTGATTTTTTCAAATTTATACGATCAATTTCTCGTATTTTTTCTGCTGTCTCAATTTGTATTACTTTCCAAGCTTCGTTGTATGCAACGTATATACTGGCCGCTATGAAACGTTTTTGACGCTGTTTGCGTGGTCCCAATATGAAATCACGCAAGTCAGCACTGTCTTTAAGTAAAGTCAAGTGTTGCTTAATTTCAGCCAGTGTGGATTTCTCTAGCAACTCAAGGCATAGTTTCCCTACACTGTATGTTGTAACTGTCCCTGGATGTTGTCTCTGGGAGTATCTAGGGTCTGGTCTGGTCATTTTGAACCCCTGTGTTTTGTTCAGGAATCTATCTTGCCAGTTATTCATGTCTGTTGTCCAGATCAACCACTTTTTCCAATCAGGATGTGTTCTGTTTTGGTGTAAAATATGGGATACGTCTATCTCCACATCTGTAGTACTGTCACTATCAGTTATGGGTTTCGGAATAGACGGTGTATTTAAGTCTTTTGTCTTAGCTAGGCCAAGACAAGTAGTTTGTTGAATTGTGTCATTCAAGAATATCATTTGTTCTGGGATCATGCAGGCCCTAAATAATGCTTCTAGGCCTTGTACTCGCCAATCTTTGGAACACCAGATCGTTTTTGTTTCAATGGTGTTTTTCTAAAATTCGAAACCAAATGTAGATATTTTGTCATAACATTTTTCAGAATAAATCAGTTTAGTATTTGTCAACATTGTTTTCATTCCTGTCCTAATTAACATTTTAAAATAAAACGTTTCTGGATTACTGTTATTAAACCCTGAGAAGTACTGGAATTTCTCATAAAATGTTTTCGAACTGCCTTTTGGTGGAGTTGGACATTGTTCCCACTGGTTATAAGATAAAACATTTCTAGGCTGAGCAGTTTTTTGCAAATAGTGATCACCATAATGATTGTAACAGTATAACTCTTCATAATGCGATGAACCCTGTAAGTTATCATGTTCTGTGAATTTTGCTGACATAACTAAATCTGACATCATATTATTAATATTTTCAAAGTCCCAATCATCTGAGAATGTACTTGGTGTCACAAAGTCACTTAATGAAACCTTGAACTGATGTGGATATTTCAAGAGCTCAACCGGGCCAAAAATGTCATAATCAGTTCTGTCCCATGCTACCCCACCGGGTATATTAGATTGGCTGAGATGTGTACAGATGACAGTTCTCTGTTCTCGATGTGGGAGGATGTGTGAGGCTTTAGGACCAAGTTGATGTTCTGACTTGCTGTGTCCATTGTACTATATTTTCCATCAATGAATGTTTCCAAACAGAGAACCATGATGAGCCAAAGCAGAAGAGTAAGTACACCTAACACAATCCAAAATTCAATCCATGGTGAAATCAGATATATTTCTTTTAGTTGGTGAAAAAGTTCAATTACTTTGTCTTTGAAAGTTTTTGTTGGAGGCTTTTCTTCATGCTCGCTTGGATCTTCAGAGAAGTCGTCGAAATTGATGAAGTAGCCAGATGCAGTTCTGTCAATTGTTGGAATTTTTTCCGGATTTTCATTTGCTTTTCATTTTTCATTCTTTCATTAGCATATTCAGAGGCTATATCATTGTAGACTGGTGTTTCTTGATGAACTGTTGCAATTTGAGTTTCAAGAGGCACTAGTTCCATGGCATTATTGCATAGTCCTTTGTTATTCACTGCAGGTTTATCAAATGCAATTAGTCTCTCAGTATGAGCCTCTTGGATTGTAACAAATTTCTGTATTCTGCTATTTCTTGGGAGTCCACTTGGCCTACTACTCATTATTGGCCACATGAATGTGGTTTTTACCAGGTCGATGGATACAACTCTGATCTCCTTTTTACCAGCAAGGGGAGGTAGTACAACTGATCTTGTTCCGCTGATAGCTAAGACAGGTACTGCTTTTCTGTAAGAAGGCCCAAATTCCTTCTTTACCGCGATCTTTTCTCTGACAAGATCCCCAATCTTTGGAATCCAGACAGGTCTTGCTGGGACAGGTGGTTTTTCTACAGTGGTTGTCGGCTGTTGTTTCGACTTTATGTTACTCAGGTTTTTTCTTGTTTCATTTAACTCCTGTAAAACAGCGAAACGATCTTTGATATCAAAGGATTTCTCTTCTACCACTGAAGTGTGACAATCAAGGTCCTGAATGAGCATTCTAGTTACAAAGAATAGTTCGTATGGAGTGAGACCTTTTAGAGAGTTTCTTGGCAGATTATTAAGACTACGTTGGACACTTGTTAAATGTTTGACCCACCCATCACCCGAACCTAATACCCTCGCCGTTATAGATTGCTTTATGTCCCGTTTTTTTCTTTCTACAACCGCATTTCCCTCAGGATGGAAGGGAGAAGAGTACCGCAATGCGATGCCCATGCTGTTCATGGCCTCTTTGTAAGCTCGAGAGCTAAACGCAGGATCCTGATCAGAATGTAGCATGCCAATTGCGTATGTGCCGATAAAGACTCGCAAATCTTTTATAACAGTTCTGGCATTTAACCGAGTGCTGGGGGCCACATTTTTAAGTGAATTAAGTCTTTATTAATTATGGGACGCATTTCTCCGACTGGATTTCTGCGCTATAGATAGCCTGATGCTATCTAATAGTGGTATCTGGGCTACAGGCTGGTCCTGTTCACAACTGCGATATCTGTTGCAGTCCTCACAATTTTTTGCAAATTTGTAAATATCTATCAGACCCCCCAGGATATTGCAGCATAGATTTGCATATTTAGCGGCACAAAAATGGAAATTTAGCGGCACAAAAATGGAAATTTAGCGGCATTATTGCGCACTTTATTTTACTCGTAAGTATTCCTTTTCAGCCTTAAATCAATGTAAACTGATTTAACAGGGAATTCCACTGTGAAACTGGCATGTTTAAAGTGTCCGCGGTTCTACAGAAGCACAGCTCCAATCTGCACCTCGTGAGAGGGGGCCTATTTCTCCCTGGGGTGTTCTAGCACCCATGTATGCACCCCTGCTGGGGTACTGCTGCCTCCTGGACACGTACATTTTTAAAAACAGTCATTTCTATCACCCTTTTTTACATTGAAAATATATTGATAATACAAATATGACCCATACAGGAAGTCTTGCTTTGCTGCTAGAGCGCTTTACTAGAAAGTAATGCATTGAATTAAGTGTGACAATTTAAGTGACACTTTGTGAGTGGACAAAGGCAAGGAAATCCATAAAAAAAACTATCCTCCTATCTGAAACCCAATGGTCTAAAAGGGCCTTAAAATATCCCCAGCAGTTCTGAAGCACTGCTGGAGGGTACATAACTGCCAAGGCTTCAGGTTGCTATGTGTGACATTTTTACAAATTAAGTGTAAATATGAGTGACATTCAACGATTATGAGTGACAGTTTCTCCTGAACGAAATCAAGCAATGAAGTCTAGGGAAACAAATAAATATCAGAAATACCCCCATTTGAGCAATTAGACACTCTAAGAATATCTTGAAACTGCAGCAAAGTACCAGAAAAGGAAGGACATCAGCCTAGTGCCTTTGTAACCTGATTGAAAGACCTGTTAAGTACTCGGGGGCGGCTGCATTAGACATCGCCAGCCCGCGAAACTGTGTCATCCTGGGCTGACACAAACGACGGGTGGGGGGGCTGAAGCCCGGTGAGCCCAATGGGTGTTGCGCGCCTGTCTTAAATCCATCTCCTGCCTGGTACTCCACTGCCAGACACTCCCTGCTCTATTATCTCACTCTGGCAGGTCCCTGCTTTCTCCTTTTGTGACGGGGGTTGCCATCTTTCTAATTGTCTCTCTTCCCGATCTGTGTGTTTTCCCCTTGATTCGGGGTCCCCCCTCGCCCCCCCATTCAAATTAAGCGATGTCCTGCTCCGGGAATGATTGGCTTTCCATCCTAGCATTTTCTTGGGGGGTTGCGTCCTGAGTGAGGAAGAGAGTGGACTGCAACAATCCAACCAGGCCCCACGTCATCCATCTAGTCACTGCCATCTGCAGTGACGAGTCTATTTGAACTTTTTCACCAGTACTTATATTTGGTTTTCACTTTGGTCGTGGACAAGAGCAGCAGTAATACGGTAATGTTCCTGCTTTATTTTTGACTGCCCCGTACTCGAAAGATCACAGATTCAGTTTCTCTGAAGCCTTTCAAGCTGAAATGTAGGACAGGGCAGAGGCCATTGTTTCCACACATCAGAGGTGCAAGAAATGTCCTCGCATCTTTCTTCAGTGTCGCAATTCCTTACTGTGGCAGTGCCTCGGGCCGCTCCACTGTTTATTAGTTCTAATACTCAGTTACACAGGTAAAGTGAGCACTTGGGGGCAAAGAGTCGCATTCCTTGTACCCACCCTCCCAGAGCACTGGCCTTGAGCTTTCTAGGGGAAAGGTGGATGCAGCAGGTAAACAAACGCTGCACACGAGCCTCAAACACAGGGTTTGGTGACGGGGAGATAAACTTTAGCGCTTGGGAAATGATGTAAGCCGTGACCTTTGCCCTTGCAGTACTCGCCTGCCAGAAGGTAGGAAGGGGTGCGGCCTCGCTAGCAGGCTCAGAGTTTGTTATTGGCCTCAGGCGTCATGATGAGAGAAAGTCCTGTTCCCGGAGCGAGGTGCCAGTAGCTGCATTTACACATCAAAGCCACACAGGCTAAAGGAATGGATCTTGTCAAGTGGGGCACAGCAGGTATTCGGCGGCTGGACGGCGGCAGTAGTGACATGTGCGCAAACAGCCTATAAAAGGGTAATGTTTGATTTGGTTACAATTATCGCGGCAATAATTGTAAATATCACGGCCATCGCGAAATCGCGAAAGGCTGGAGGGTCTGATCTATGCTCATTTCCGGCCACCAGTACTCTGATTGTAGTTCCATCAGAGATTTCAGGATCTCTTGGTGCCTCAGAGCCAACCCCATATGTGCTTCTTGTAGCAAAGAAGATTCTCCGGTTCGTGTTTGGAATTACTCTATCCCCCACTCCAAGGGTTCGAGCAAACGGAACGGAGTTTGCATCAATTTGATGTAAATATATAATTTACCGTCGTAATTTCTATGCAGGTAAGTACTTAATCAATAATAACTCAATCAGAAAGAAAGAAAACAGAGTCCGTGGTGTTAGAGTTCTTAGGGGTTTTATTCCTTAAAAAGGAATGGTCTAGACCAGCATATCATATTCTTCCCACCACAGGGGTGGAAGAAGGGATAGAGAGAGCGCGCGCTACATTTTATTGACAGTACATAGCTTATATACTTAATTCATGTCATGGAAAACAGTACAGTAGGCGTAACAGCTGAGAGAAGACAAGATAACAGTAGCCACGTGTTACTAGTACGTAATCAGAAGGCGTAGACTAGGCGTGAGCTGGAGACGTCACAGATAGGTGTCACAAAAGGGGTGGCACTAAGCAGAAATGTTGCAATGTCAGCAGAAATCGGAAGCTTGGATGCGCGCGCAGCTGCATGACGTGTGATGGACGTGAAACTGGAGGGTGCAGGGGGCTTGACATTTGCTCTGACGGAAAGAGACAGAAGTCTGGCATGTCAGATCAACTTGTGCTTCTATCATATCTGATATCTGGTGTTTAGGAACTGAGCTATCTGGGCAGAAAGGTCTCTGGGGCAGAAGCTATTCTATACTGACTGTGAGTGCGTGTATAAGCGCCTGAGTGTCTGCATGAGAATATGTGGGGGCATGGGCCTTCCATGGGAGCATGACAACAGAAGCTATGAATTACTTGCACGGAGACAGGTCGGCCCTTTGGCCCTGTAGCTGAGGGGGATGTTTACTGAAGCTAGCAGGCAGGAATGTATTTTCGAGGGGCGGAACAGATAACTCGAAGGTTATAGTCAATCTTGGCAGGCAGCAGGCTGAGCTGAACGCGCTGGGCCGCGCTAGAAGTAAGGCAGAGTTCACGTGTACGGGGGCAGCCTGGGCAGCCTGGTCTGAGGCTCCCGGAGTCAGGAGGGAGAAAAAGGCTCGATGGCAGATATTCTGGGCCTACTTTGCCAGAGCTAAAAACATGTAGAATACACTACAAAAAGACGTTGGCATAGTATACTTAGGAACAAGTCAAGTCAAGTCATAAAATTTGTATAGCGCACTACATACCCAGAGGGTTTCAAGGCGCTTAGGAAGGGGAGGAGGATTACTTGTCAAATATCCACGTTTTAAGCTGCTTTCTGAACGCTAGGTGGTTCTGGGTGAGGCGAAGGTAAGCGGGGAGTGAGTTCCATGTTTTAGCAGCCAGGTATGAAAAGGATCTGCCTCCCATGGTGGTCTTGTTGATGCGAGGTACAGTGGCGAGGGCTTGGCTGGAAGAACGTAGTTGGCGGGAGGGGGTGTAGAAGGACAATCGTGAGTTGAGGCAATCTGGTCCGATGTCGTAGAGTGATTTGTGTGCGTGGGTAAGCAGTCGGAAGGTGATCCTCTTATTGACGGGTAGCCAGTGGAGGTCTTTAAGGTGACCAGAGATGTGTTCGTTGCGTGGGATGTCTAATATAAGCCTGGCTGAGGCGTTTTGGATTCGTTGGAGTTTCTTCTGGAGTTTTGCGGTAGTACCCGCGTAGAGGGTGTTTCCGTAGTCCAGTCGGCTCGTGACCAGAGCGTGGGTGACTGTTTTCCTTGTTTCGGAGGGGATCCAGCGAAATGTTTTTCTGAGCATGCGAAGAATGTTGAAGCAGGAAGAGGATACGGCGCTGACTTGTCTGTTCATTGAGAGTGAAGAATCCAGGATGACGCCAAGGTTCCGTGCGTGATCTGTCGGGATGGGTGCTTTTCCGAGGGCTTCCGGCCACCAGGAGTCGTCCCATGTAGAGGGGGATGTACCTAAGATGAGGACTTCTGTTTTGTCTGAGTTCAGTTTCAGACGGCTTTGTTTCATCCATTCGGCAACTTCTTTCATTCCTCTGTGTAGGTTAGTTTTGGCGGTGCTGGGGTCATTGGTGAGAGAAAGGATCAGTTGAGTGTCGTCCGCGTAAGAGATGATGTTGAGGTTGTGTTGGCGTGCGATGGTCGCGAGGGGGCTCATGTATACGTTGAAGAGGGTGGGACTGAGTGAGGATCCTTGAGGTACGCCGCAGATGACTTCAGAGGCCTCGGACTTGAATGGAGGAAGGCGGACACTCTGGGTTCTTCCGGTGAGGAACGAGGTGATCCATTCAAGTGCTTTTGCTTGGATTCCGATGTTATTGAGGCGTTGTAGAAGGGTGTTGTGGCAGACTGTATCGAATGCTGCAGAGAGGTCGAGGAGGATGAGGGCGACTGTGTCTCCATTGTCCAGTAGAGTTCGAATGTCGTCTGTTGCTGCGATGAGGGCGGTCTCAGTGCTGTGTTTTGCTCGGAAGCCAGATTGTGAGGGGTCGAGGGATTTGTTGGCTTCGAGGAAGGCGGCGAGCTGGTTGTTTACGGCTTTCTCGATGACTTTGGCCGGGAATGGAAGAAGCGAGATGGGGCGGTAATTTTTGAGTTCGGTGGGGTCCGCTGTTGGTTTTTTCAGAAGGGCGGTGAGTTCGGCGTGTTTCCAGTCTTCTGGGAAGGTGGCGTAGTTGAAGGAGCAGTTGATGACGTCTCGGAGGTGCGGTGCTATGACGGAGTCTGCTTTGTTGAAGATGTGGTGAGGGCATGGGTCTGTGGGGGATCCTGAGTGGATGGAATTCATCAGGCGGATGGTGTCCTCAGTGGAGATTGGGTTCCAGGCGTTAAGGGTGTTCACGGGGGGAAGATGGTCAGCAGATGGTAGGGTGGGTTGGTTTCCGGGTTGGTTGTCAAAGCTGTTGTGGATGTCTGCAATCTTGTTGTGGAAAAAAGAGGCTAGGGAGTCGCAGAGGGTTTGAGAGGGGGTGATGTCGTTGGAGTTGGCCGAGGGATTGGAAAATTCCTTGACGATGTTGAAAAGTTCCTTGCTGTTGTGGGCGTTGTTGTCAAGTCGATCCTTGAATGCTGTTTTCTTGGCTTTTCGGATCAGTTGGTGGTGAGTGCGGGTTGCGCTTTTGAAGGCGTCCTTGGTGCTGGTGGTTGGGTCTTTTTTCCAGGCCTTTTCAAGGGAGCGGCAGAGTTTCTTGGACTTCTTGAGATCATCGTTGAACCATGAGGCCTTCTTGCTGCCAGGTTTGTTTTGACGTTTTTTCAGTGGTGCTAAGGTGTCGGCGGTGTTGGATAACAATAGGGTGAAGTTGGCGGCGGCTTGGTCTGGGTTGGAAGAGTGGGCTGGGGTGTTTAGAAGGAGCGATGCGGAGATCTGGTCGGTGGTGATTTTGTTCCAGTTTCTTTGCAGAGTTGGTTGGAGGTGGTTGATGGGTATTGGCTTGTTGTAGGTGAAGTGAACGCAGCTGTGGTCGGTCCAGAGGAGATCCGTAGTGTGGCTGAAGGAGACATGATTGCTGGAGGTGAAGATGGGGTCGAGTGTGTGACCTGCGATGTGGGTGGGGGAAGTGACCAGTTGTTTAAGTCCGAGGTTGGCGAGGTTGTCCAAGAGGGTGGTGGTGTTGCGGTCGTTGATCTTTTCAAGGTGAAAGTTGAGGTCTCCCAGAAGGATGTAGTCTTTGGAGGGGAGCGCGTGTGGAGTGATGAAGTCCGTGATGTCTTCACTGAATTTTGCGCGGGGTCCTGGTGGTCTGTAGAGGAGGGTGCCTCTGAGTGTGGTCTTGGGGTCGATGTGGATCTGGAAGTGAAGGTGTTCGGAGTTAGCGAGGTTGGCGTCAGAGCTGGTTGAGATGCGGATGGATTTTTTATGGACGATAGCGATTCCTCCTCCTGTGTGGCCGGTACGGTCCTTGCGTGTGATCTTATAGTCTTCAGGGATGGCGATGGTGATGTCTGGGGCGGAAGAGGCGTTCATCCATGTTTCTGTTAGGAAGGCGACGTCTGGAGAGATGGTGTCTAGTAGGTTCCAAAGGTCAATGGCGTGCCTGTGGATCGAGCGGGTGTTGAGAAGGATGCATTGTAGGTGATTGGGGTCGGGAATCTGAGGTGTAATCGTGGCGGAGTTGGTGACGGTACCGGTGAATTTGCAAGAGTAGCAGGAGAAAGGTCCATGGGTGTGTCCAGGAGCGGCTTGGATGCAGTCGGGGTCGCGACCGGGGTTAAGGGCTAGGAGGGTGGAAGCATCGTAGGTAATGCGGGGGGGCTGGGCAGCGCGAGGGCCAGGGGGTGTGGCGCTGGGCGCGGTCCAGGCGCGGACGGGCGTAGACGGGCTTACCTTTGGCGCACCTTCGGCGAGGCCGTAGCGCGTGGACGCTGCGCGTGGGGGCATAGGTCATAAAAGGTGGATGGTGGAGGGGGTGGAGCGTGGGAGGGGCAGCTGGGAGGCGGGATCTGGGAGGAGCCACGAGGAGCTGCCGAGGGTAAACACTGCTTCAATGTCGGTAAATACTGCAAATGCACAATCGTCTCCACGCTGAAGCCAGCAGTAGTGCGCAGCAGGACCTCTACAAAGTACAAATAGGCAAAAACTACTGAGCGCCGAGCACAACACTGGAAAATACAATTAATTAAATAATTCTGCGCAAAGAAACGATACCGAGCGCTGAGTGCGCTTGATCAGCAGGCAGGCAGGTAGGCAGGAGCAAATGCAGCCAGCAGTGAGTTCAGCGT
This sequence comes from Lissotriton vulgaris, assembly GCF_964263255.1. NCBI lineage: Eukaryota > Metazoa > Chordata > Amphibia > Caudata > Salamandridae > Lissotriton > Lissotriton vulgaris. Next base: position 204,789,279 of record NC_141699.1, on the reverse strand, counting down.
CTGGGGGAGGCAGAGGGCGAGGGGAGCAACCGCACAGGACAGTTTCCACTCGGGCTATCCAACCCATTCAGGGTGGGTCTGAAAGAAGACATGTTGACGTTGGACGCAAATGTATTTGCGTCTTCATAGCTGGTACAGGAGGGAAGTTACATGCACTTTAACTCGTACATGGAGACGGTGGGGTACACGCTAGGGAACACAACTTGACCAATATTTATATTTCCTCAAATTATGTATATATTACTGAGTGGATAGTTGAGAGGTAATGCTGCATAATCGCCTTTTAATGAAGCTTTTACTGCAAGCATGGTTTCTCCACCTATTTGTTTTTCTGAACGCTTTTCAGTGGCTACGGAAGCCGGTTGAACCGCTTCCGCTGTTGCTGTGTTAGCCAATGAATTCCCTGCAACGTGACCACCATCACGTCGATGACTCTGTGCATGTATCACGTGAGTCTTTCGTAGTTCTTTCTTTAAAAGAACTACTTGTTCCCAAAGTGTTTTATGCTTGATTGTGGCACCTGTGTCATCTTTGTAACCGTTTGTACTCCATGTCTGCATATCACTGTTGTATGACTTGACGCAGAAATACGAATCACACACTATTAGTGTGGGGAATTCGCGATCAGCATTTTCAAACGCCATCTTTAATGATCTTATTTCAGCTCGCTGAGCTGAACAGTTCCTGAGTGATTCAGTTTTGGTAATCATTGGTTTGAATTTACCAGAGCGCCAGCGACCTTTAACAATCGTGCACGCTGCATTGTAGGATTTCTTCTCTACATCGTAGTGTTGTGCGAATCTGTCCATATAGATTACGCAGGTGTATTGTTCTAGAGGCAGAATTTCAGCTAGCAGAGGATATTCTCGTTCATATTCTAGATCATCTAGTTTTTTCAGTTTTGGGTCAAAATAGTATTTCACGTCTTCTGTAGCCAAAGAATTTTCCCATTCTATCCATTTTTAATCTAAGGCCACTTTAATCAGATTACGTGGACTTGTTAATGCCTCAAGGGGTTAATTCTGCTGAAAAAACAGCTATTCTTCTGCCTTGGGCTAGGGCTCTTTCTTTTTCCTACAGCAGTTTTAACCGCTGTCAGAATTTTTTCTTTAGAACTAAGGGCTATATGTAGGTAGAATAGATTTACCGATTTTTAATTACCGAATTTTACCGATTCGGAAATTAAAAATCGGTAAATCTCAGGGGTGGGTATGTAGGTATTCCAGATGTGCTGGAATACCGATTCGGAAGAATTCGGTATTTACCGATTCGGTAAATACCGAATCAGTAATGCCCATTCATTCCTATGGGCTTTGAAGCCCATAGAAATGAATGGTCATTACCGATTCGGTATTTACCGAATTGGTAAATACCGAATTTCACAAGGGTGCAGGGGGTGTCACTTTGACACCCTCTGGCACCCCAAAAATAGGCATGTGCGCCATGTGGCACACAGACATGCCCTAAGGGCATGTCTGTCTGTCACATGGCTAGGTGTGCATGCACACATGTGCATGCACACCTGAATTCGGTATTTTAACATCCAATTGGATTGGGTGGTAAAATACCGAATTTGTAGGGCCTTTGGGACTCAGAAGAGTCCCATCTACATCTGGGAATTACCAAATCGGTAAAAATACCGATTCGGTATTTTACAGATTCTGTAAATTTACCGATTCGGTAAATTTACAGAATCTGTAAAATCTGGCCCCCTACATTTCAAGATGCCAAATACCAGTCGGAAACGGCCGAATTCGGCCGTTTCCGACCGGTATTTGCCACCTACATCGGGCCCTAAATTTCATTTCAGCTTGAGTGTACAAATGAGATTTGTAAGCTATAGGTACCGTTTTTCCCTCATTAGAGGTCAGGTATGTGAATCCGCATCTTCCTGGTATGTTTTCGCGAGTTTGTAATTTTGTTTTAGCTAACATGTCTGTTTGCAATGATCTCAAAATATCTGTGTGTTTCTGAGTCCAATTGATTTGTTTGAAATCTGGTCTTATTAATTCATAGAGAGGTTTAACCCTCTCTGCATAATTTAGAATGTATGTTCTTACGAAATTCAGGAAACCTAGTATTGATTGTAAATTCTTCAGCGTTTTTGGTGCTTGGAGTACAGCACATTTCTCTAAGAAATTGTCTGCCAGGTTTTTGCCTTCACTTAATAACTCATATCCTAAAAATAGGACAGTTAGATTTGCAATTCATGACTTTTTAAAGTTGAATTTGTAACCCTCTGACGCGAACCCAAGTATTATGGTGTTCACCCTTTTTAAGTGAGTCTCCAGGTCATCATCTGTGAGATAGATGTCATCGACATATGATAATGCTTCATCATCATATATTTGTAGTAACTCTGTTACCCTTGCTGAGAATAATCCTGGGCTATTCTTGAATCCCCTTTGGAGTCGGCAAAATTGTTTTTGCGATCCCATTATTGAGAAAGCGGTCAAATACCTGCTTTCAGTTGCAATGTTTTGACAGAAGAATCCATTAGAGATATCTAATGTTGTTTTATATTTTTTGCGCACAATGTTATTCATTAGTGCTGCACTATGTGAGTTTTGTACTGCAAATGTTTTACAACAGGAGTTTAAATGTCTGTAGTCCAAAACTAGACAATATAAATCATCTGGCTTGGAGACAGGAAACAAAGGATTGTTCATTTGAGAGGTGCAATCCTCATCCCATCCTACATGATTTTTATATAAGGCAGGAGCTTGGGCCACTGCCCATTTTCTTGCCAATGTGTATTTTTTATGAATCAGAATTTGATTTGAGAAGGCAGGCATAATCATCTCTTCGCCATGAGGGCACTCCCTGACAAACTCTGGTGGCCAGTCTTTCCCAGCTAACAGGATGTCATAGCCTTTAGAAAGTTTTACCCAAAAAAGACCTTTTCTTTTCCTAGTTCTATCTCCCTCTATACGTAATGTTATTTCATATAATTTATGGTGCACCCTAACTCGTGTGTCTGCAGTTTCCTGAATGTGCTCATTCGCGTCCACTGTCTCCAGAAGATTCATCAGGATCTTGCGAGCTATGGTCACTTCTGCTGCGCTGTCTAGCATTGTCTGTGCCCACTCTCCGTTTTTCAGTTGTGTCCTCAGAATTCTCTGCATGTTTAATTTTAATACTTGCTACCTTCTTTCTAGGAAATTTAAATTTTTTACTTTGATGAGCAGGTTCCTTGTCTTTGGACTTGACGTGCTCTTCTCTGTGTTCTGACCGTCCTCTTCTTTCCGATTTCTATGAGGAAGATCGAGAAAGATTAAGTGAGAAGGATCGAGAGGGACGTGTATCAACATCTTGATATCTGTCTGGTTTTCTTATTTTATCCCTATCTCAAAGGTTGCATCTTTTTTCAGAGGTCTCCCTTTGGGGAGACTTGTCTTCTCGGCCTGGAGATCTCTCTACGCTGAGGAGACCTTCCTCTGGACTGGAAATGTTTTTCCCTGGGAGTGGATTGTTTATTACCATCCCAACTCTTTTTTGGAGTTCTTAAATTATTTTTAATAAATATTTTTTCAGGCTTTTCAGTTAGTTGGGGTTTTACCGGTTTCCCACCCAAACTATCTCTTCCTAGCTCTTCATAGGATTTTTCTATGACTCTGGCGAGTTCAAATGGTTGGTCTGCTATATCTGTTTCCTTCAATTTTTGGAGGTTCTTTATATCATCCCTTGCCAATTGAACTAATTCTCTATATGCCTTTGTTAATTCTTTTAGTTTAACTAGGAGTTCTTCGCTTGACCTTGTTTCGTAGTCTAGGTGTGTTGCATAGTTGCATAGGACCGGCCCCGTTGCTTCTGGTCTACCTAGTAGACCGAGCCTGGTGATGTGATTATTATGTTTTAGGGCGCCATTAAACCAGAGCAGGTGCTCTTGGTAATTTAGTGGGATTTCGATCTCCTTGAAAGGAGTGTATTCTCCCGGAGGTTCCTCTATTTTGTAATAGTGGAAGTATTTTGTCACAGCTTGTGCTGCTGGAAAATTTATCCATGAATAGAATACCTCTGTCTGCCGATATTCATGTGCCCCCACCACGAATGTGACCGTACCACCTCTTGGTGTCAGTCCATTTTCTATAAGTTTAAGAGTTATAGTTCTTCTTACATTTTCCGGGATGATAATTGCACCCGGTTCATTTTCATTAAACCCTGTAACATCGAAACCCGATTGACTCGCATATACTGCAGCTCCACCGGTTTCGTTGCTGTCGTCGTTAGTCGACATTGTTTTAATAAAAGTTTGCAGAGCAGGTTTCCAAGGAAACAAAGATTAGGTGCACAATATTTTGGAACACTGTATCCTTCAACGTTGATCAAACCAAAAACTAATGCATAGGAATCTCTTCCTACTAAGTTCCGGCGGATATTAACCTTTCACCCACTCCAGATGTCTATTGGAGTTTTTACGGGAAAAGGGTTCTGTGTGAAAAAGCACGACTGAGTTACTCTAGTGTCTTGTGTTAGATTATCACCTTATCAATCGTTGGGCGCCATGTAGTGTAGTTCCTATTTTCCCAATAGGCTCTGCGCATTGGAATAAGATAAACAGCAGTGTAGACGTAGGACTGAGGTCATCTAGGTCTTTACTGACTGTTAAACTTAAATTAGGTTTGCGCCAGCTAGCTCAGAGGTCACTGGAAACTTTCTTGAATGAATAGGGAGGGATGAACTTCCCTGGCTCAGACAAGAAGGGATTCAGTTCTGACAACCCCATACACATGACAACTTTGCTCCCTCAGAATAAGAGTGTATCTCTAGAGCCGTGTGAAAACAATAGACAGCTATTTCGCTCAGTCAATCGTGCATACTTAGTTTCACCAGAGTGCAGAGAAATAGAGAGACCGGCATTTTCAATAAAAGGTGTTATTTATTGAGCAGTCTTCTTTCTCATGCAAGAGAAATGAATTGCCACAAATGCAATACTTAAAGTAAAGTAAAGTGCGTACAGTAAAAGTAGTATTAGGAAATAATATTGTAAAAGCATTGATATGGTTTCTTACCCATATGATACTTTAAAAAGGATAAAATATATATATACATAAATACATTGACTAACGCACTCAACTGGTGCTTCTAACTAAGCCTACCCCAATGTCCCTGACCTAAGCCTAATACTTGGGAAGGGATGAGTAAGTAGCAGTTTAAGTTAAGTTGTTTAAGATTGTTTTGCCAAGAATCTGCATCAAGAATTCTCTTAAGGGTTTAGTCAGCTCCGTACCTTGGTAACAGAATGTGGGAGGTCTGCTATCTCTTTCCTCAGGACTCGATCTCCCAGCAACCCGCAAGGGTAGGCTGGAAACACCGGAGCTGGATTTTCTCGGCTGGAGAAAAAGACAGCGTCTCTCTCAGAGCGTCAAACGGGAGAGGCGGCTTCCGTGGGCTCTCGCATCAGCTGGGGTCTCGGGCAAGTAGATGGCCGCTCTGCTCCAAACCACCGTGTGTTTGCTTAAGGCAACTGTTCGTATTTTATACCTGGAAGGTGCCGGGTTTGACGTAAGGTTGGACATAAGACGTCACTAAGGGCATAAATCAGGAATATCGAATTAGGGTCCTAGATATAAACACGACAAGCCCGGAAGCAGAGATTCCAACCGGGGTGCGGGAATTCTAGCCCGAGTATGGCATTTCCGGACCGAGTGCGGAACTTCCGGCCCCGAGAACAAGGTGTGGAAATTCAACCCCGGGTCTTGAAATTGCGGCCCCAGTTCGGACATAAAGATAGAAGTCGTACGTGATATCTGTGAAATTGTAAGTGCCTTCGGTATATACCAAAATTCGCAAATTTAGACTTTTGTCTCAGATTACTTTTGGGAATCGGGTCCGCAGTTTTTTAACAGCCATATTGCCCTGACAAGTGCACCCACTTGTCAGGCCAGAACCTTCCCTTTTCTTACATGCAAGGCACCCCTCAAGTAGGCGTAAGGTAACCCCGTGGTCAGGGTGCAGTATATGTGAAAGGTAGGACGGGTGCTGGTGTGTTTTGCATGTCCTGATAGCGAAATACTGTCAATTTCATTTTTCCCCATTGAAAGCCTACCTGTCCCATAGGCTGATATGGGAGTTGCTGTGTAACATCTTACAAGTATAAGTTTCCATTGGGACAAGATAGAGGAATGGAGTTTAGGCTCTATGAACTCAGAATTTAATAACAAATATTTTTAGAGAGATGGTTTTTAAATATTGTGTTTGAAAATGCCACTTTTAGAAACTCAGCATTTTCTTGTTTAATCCTTCTGTGTGCCTCTGCTTTTTATTTGTTGGCTGTCTGGTTTTGAAGTGACTGGGGCTGATATGTACAGTAAGTGTAGGCAGTCACAAGGGGGGTTGAGGTGTGTCCTGCCTTTCCTGGGTGACTCAAAGCTGGACTGAATAGACCTTGGCTGCATTTAGAGTAGTGGGAGAAGTTTCACTTGCACCTGAATAGACTGTGTCTCCTTTGCACAATGCTGTCTCCGACACCTATGGTCTTGCTGCACCAGAGAGGGCAGAACTGGTTTGGACTGGGCTCAGAGACCCTTGCCACAAAGAGAACCAAGATAAAAAGTGGTATGCGTATTGGACCTTAAACCCCAGAGAACTAGATTACTTCTGGAATCAAGATGAACATCTGCCAAGGAGAAGAACTGGAGAGCTTTGAGGAGGAGTGCTACCCCATTGCTGTGTGTGTTTTGCTGGGTTGGCCTTCAGTTTCTGCTTCTGCCAAAAAGAGGACAAAATACTGGATGCTGCTGTGCATCCTGCTTGTGAAGTTTCTCATGGGGCTTGTGTGCGCTTGCCTCCTATTTAAAAGTCTCAGGGACACAAAAGACTTCCTACAACTTTGCTGGTGCTGTTGGGCTTAGCCATCTGTGAGTCCTACCCCTGCGTGAAGTGCCTCCTTCCAGTTACAGGGCCTCAGAGGTGGGTTTTGCAGCTAATATCTGCAAAAACTGGTGCAAAGCATTACATAACCATGCAAAGCCTCTCTGAACCAACACCGGACAACGCAAAGCCTTGTTGAGTCCCCCAAAACAGCTTAAAGCCTCTCAGAACAAACGCTGGATGACGCAAAGTCAGGCCGAGTTCCGCCAGACAGCTTCTAGCCTCTCAGAATCCAACGCCATGCGACACGGAGCCTTGTCGAGTCCCCCTGGTAACCCTAAGCCTATCCGCACAGTCCCCAGCATGGACTCCAGATGGTACAAAGCCCCGCAGAGCGATGCATCACCCCCGGTGTGTCATGCATCGTACGTGTGTGCCAAGTATTTCCGTGCATCACCCGCAGACCAGAATCATCTTGGATTACTATGCATCACTTCCACCTACAGGCTGGATTCAATGTATCACTTTTCCTCTGTGCAGCAGAAATGTCGCCTCCCCAAGGACTCAGGAACTGATGCATTGCTGTGTTTTCCAACACTTCCCTTCTCTGCAGCTGTTTGGCCTTGTGAACTTTGACCCATCTACAGGAACTTTGGTGTAAAATCACTCATTCATAGTTTTCTTTGGACCCAGTTGCTTGAAACCTTTTAAAGTCATATTTTTATTTTGTATGTTGGATTCTTGTCATTTTGGTCTTGCTTGGGGTAGATAAAGATACCTAATTTTTCTAAACTGGTGTGGTGTCCATTTGTGGTGTTTTCACTGTATTCCTGTGTGTCTTGAATACAAATACTTTACACATTGCCTTTGGGATAAGCCTGTCTGCTTGTGCCAAGCTATCAAGTGGGTGAGCAGGGGTTACCTAAAGTGTGTATCCCCCTTACCCTGACCAGAAGCAAGGGTCCCTACTCAGACAAAGGTGCATACCTCTGCCAATTAGAGACCCCCATTTCTAACAAATAGGCCCAACTGAATTCAAAAGACCCAAATGAAAGATAATATCAAACAATAATAATAATAATAATAATAATCTTTATTCGGTTCTTTAGCATTTGCAAAACCATAAAAGATAGTATTCACACATTCACAGTAAAAATTGCAATTGAATATACAATATAATATCAAACAAAGATTATGTCATTGCCCCACCTTAGACCTATTCTCCTTTTTTTGGGGTCCTTCAATGAGTCTCCTTAGTGTTTGAGGTATGGGGCATCTCTACTAGTGTCTTCTCTGCATGCATGGTAAGAGTTGATGCAGGAACTGACACCCTCTGAGGATTGGGACCCTTTGGGTGAGATGAAGAAGCAGTGATGGTTCACAAACGGCGGATGAAAATGACAGCGGGCATGGAGGAGTTGGCTAAAAGGGGGTCGTCCGGATGGTAGAACAGCAATGCTGTCATCTACATACTGAAGGTCTTGCAAGATGGCCTGCTGCCCAGTATATACCTTCTTCGTGGCCCTTGGAATTCTTCCCAAGGCACGCCATCTATGGCAGTGGGAGACACAGGATCACTCAGGTGTATCAGGGGAAAAGCAAAGCCTCATTTAACATTAATGGCGTTCAGGATGTGCACTCTTTGTGGGTGTAGGACTAATGGGAGAGGCAGCTTCAGCCTCAGTGTTGTTGGCACCTAGTCAGTTGTAATAGAGGTGACCAAATGCCGTAATGGTGGGGGAGCCTGTTCTTAACTATAGGTTCTTCATGGTTGTGAGACACTCATCATTGGAATCTTCCTGTTACGTGGTTTCAATGGTGTCCACACCCTCTTCAGATGCCTTCTCCCAGAGTATTTTTAAATGAGACGGTGTCTTTGCAAAAAGGTATACAGTCACATGCAGGAATGCAGTGTTCTAGTCAACCTTTCCATCTGTGGAGACCGGCCCTATGAGAATAGCGGCTTCTGTTAGAGTTTTCTATGTTAGATTCTGAATGAATTATAGGTTGTCAGAAGATTTGCATCACTGGAGGGCATTAGTCATGCTGGATTACAAAAAGGGAAAAAAAAGACAAAGAAATTGCCACAACAAAAAAAATATGGTAATTATTCAATCAACACACAAATAAACTGACATCGGTGTGGAGACATCAAAAAAGGTGGAACAAGACACCTTGGAAACATCGCAGGAAACCCAGGTGCGAGCATCGCTCCTTCACGAAGAATGAACAACAGACAACTTGCACTGTGGGGACACATAAGGATGAATTGAACCTGGGCCCAGCATTAAAAACAATGGATCATTTGTCTAGTGGTAAGGTACTGCAACAAATAAAAGAATAAATACAAGGTCACAATTCAGCAAAGTTTGGAAGCAAAAAAAGAAAAAGAAGAATGGAAACTATCAAGACACAAGGATAAACAACATTCCTTGTACAATCAACAAACAAAGACAACAGAGAGACAAATCTACAACAAGTAAAAGGCAGCCAGGGTGAAGAATGTAAGGCCAAGCAAGACCATAATTCACCATTGAATACAACAAGGAAACCACTATGGAATAGTCACCAGGAGAGGCAAAAAACAAAAAGTGAACCAAATGAAAAATAGCTGCTACTAATACCAAACTATGTGTCACGAGGTCCATTCGACAGTTTGAATACAGGCACAATTTTAAAACTAAAAAAGGAAAGAAAAGCTCTTGCTTACATCAAATCTTTAGATATGATATACATGGAATTTGTGCCTCAACCTCCCAAAAACAACAGAAACGCTACAATGACAAACTGGGTTTTAAAGGATATAACAGAGCAAATTCTCGATAACCACAGTATCTTCAGGGCATGGGGGATAGAGCTACAATCAATCAAACCCCCTCCGCTATCCAGGATCATAACTGCCAAAAAACGAAAGAGGATTTTCAATCCTTTGGGGAGCCGCAGGAGCAGGCCCAAATCGGGCCGCCTTTGGAAACTTAAGTATCACTAAGTACTCCGGTAATGAACAGGCAAAGCAGGAAGATCAGGAGAATTACAACACAATTAGGGTAACAAACCAGGAAGGATCTTGGTTGCACATCAGTCGAGCAATAACTCAGCCCTGACAAAAAGATTATTAGACCAGCAATGGAACAAGACTGACTAAATATCTGCTCTTTGAATGTTAATGGGCTTGAGAATCTTCTAAAACACCATGAAGCAATAGAATTTCTCCAAAGACGTGACACAATCGTAATGCAGGAAATGTGGTACCTAGAGCCAATACAAATTACTGGATATATAGGCTATTATATATTGGCAGAGAAAACATCAAAGTTTGGTCATCGCAAAGGAGGACTTGCACTCTTCTGTTCAAAAAGGCTCAAATGGGGATACATTGGGAGCTGCCAGCTCTCATATTAAGAAACGTCTACATCCATTCCAGAAAAGATCTAAAGGAGGAGCATATGAAAATCTTATACGAAATACTCAAACCCATCAGGAAGCAACATAAACAGACTGTCTATATCATTTTAGGTGATTTTAACATAAACTTAAGTAAAAACACAAAGATGAAGAATCAGTGCCAAAATGGGAATACTTACAGAACCAAGTGGGAAAAGCTTGGATTAAGGCTCCTGAATGGGAATTCAAAAGATGATACACCAGTCGTCATTACATTTTAAGTGGGAACAAATGCTCTACAATAGATCACATGATAATATGTGAATCTGAAATGCAACAGGTATGTCACTTCCGAATTAGACCCCGTATGGAGAGGGGTCACTTTCCACAGACCTTTGGAATAAGACACAAGATAGAGTTGAATCAATCATCTAACGACCTACTCTCTGCCCCCATAACATATAATCTAAAAAGCTTGAAATGGAGGGGAACAGAGATAAAAAACCTGCTGAGGGAGGTATACCTACAAGGTGGTTCATTGGATATAATAAGAAACAAACAAAATAAGGGGGGAACAGAAGAAATAAAAGAAGGGGGTCTACAAACAGCATGGGAACGATTACCGGACCTGAGAACATTTTTTGGCAGCGTACGCAGCGACATACATGCCTATTCCCTGCTGATGAGAGGTAACAACCTCGAAACACGTGTCCAGGGATGGCCAACGCAACAGTGATTTTTGCTCAAGACTCCGGCAGAGGCGCACCCGCTGATGCTTACTTCATGGACCACAATGCTTTGGGGTAACACGCTGGTAGGACGAGCAGTGTGCGACCAATTGGACTTTTGTTTATATTCAGGCTCCCTTGAGCCGGTGGGGCTGACGAGGTCATTGTTACGCACCTGCAAGCCACGAGCGATACCGGACCTGAGAACATTTTTTGGCAGCCTATGCAGCGATCCTACATACATGCCTATTCCCTGCTGATGAGAGGTAGCAACCTCGAAACACGTGTCCAGGGATGGCCAACGCAACAGTGATTTTTGCTCAAGACTCTGGCAGAGGCGCACCTGCTGATGCTTACTTCATGAACCACAATGCTTTGGGGTAACACGCTGGTAGGATGAGCAGTGTGCGACCAATTGGACTAACAATTAAAAACATGTTACTAGAAAAAATGTCACCAAAAAAACAAACATGTTGGATCAATTCTAACAGAAAACAAAACAGGGGAACTAGAAAGCAAACATGGTACAAGCTGCATAAAGAAAAAATGCAAAATCTGAGAGAAAGCAGAATAATAATGAAACAGACAAAGCAAGGAACAAGAAGTAATACTAACAGAGTCTGCGTGCGTATTAAGAACTTAGTACAAGAAAAACCGTTGGAAGCAAAAACAAGATATCAAGAGGATCTGTGGAACAGCCTGCTCTTGGCAAGTTGACAACAGAATAGTAAAAATAATTCTGGCAATTGATAAATGGCCTGTCTCTAGGGTGCACACATCAAATCGCAGGTATAAATGCATTCATGTGGGAAAAACAAGGTGGGAAATGTACGCTGAAACAGCGTCAAAAGAAACGCCGGACTACATGGAGGGAGACTGCAAAAGGACTACATGCCAAGCATCACCAAGTCAGGCAACATCTACTAACGACAAAAGGCACAAAATGAATACAACTGACTGCTATGAGAATCTCTCACCTGTCGTGGATATCGAACATCTTGAAAAAACATTAAAACATTACAATTAGAGGGCCGATTGGTATATCCAAAGCTCTTTTTAAAGGAAATCCTCCTTATTGGGCACAGTATTTTACACCTCTATTCATCAAGCTACATTTCATTAACCATATCCCGGATTCCAGGAAATGTTGCATTTTCCAGACCATATTTAAAAGTGGAAAACCTTCTATACCAACATATAGACTTATAGCATTAATCGACGTGGAGGCGAAGCTTTATACAGCATGTTTACTACAGCATCTCAAATCCTGGTTAGAAGACAACAACCTTTAACGATGGCTGCAAACAGGGTTTAGGGATGGTATGGGTTTTCTAACAACTCTAAGTGCTCTAATTATTTTAGCACAAAAGGCCAAAATAGGGAAAACACAGCTCTTGTTCCTTCTTTGTAGATTTTAAGTCTACCTTTGATGAAGTGCCGAGGGAGCACTTGTGGCAATAAATGGCTGCATGGGGTCCACCAAATAGTCTATTGGAGGCAATCAAAGTGTTATACACAGGAACTTGGGCCCGGTCAAAATTGGAGATGGCAAGAGGGTAACGAATAAAGTTTACACAAAAAAAGTATTTAAACAGGGGTGTGTATTAACTCCATGCATGTTTAACATATATCTAGCAGATCTTGCACAAGCTCTTATCCGCCTACACTGGCTCCAGAAGAAATTGAATATCTTAAGTACGCATATGATATTGTCTGATTTATTTACTTTTTGTTCTTTTTATTAACCATTTAACATATGCTTCAATAGACAACAGTACTATATACACAGTAAGTTGTTTGGCATATAAAATTTCATAACAATGTCCACATTTCAGAGCTCCCAATAGCCTGCCTTTACAACAGACATGGCCTGGGGGATCAGCTAGCCTATATGATCCCTTTATTATCCTGGGGCCATCCCTCATACTACTGACTATTCCTTCCTGTAGTTCGCCCAGGCCCCCCATATATTTTCCCATTTGCGTGGGCAGCCTCTTCTCTGGTAAATTGACTGCTCTGCCCGTTGACACCAATCCAAGTTGTTTTTCCTTGACTCCCCTGATGAAATTATCCTATCAAGCGAAAAACCAATAGGACTTCATAGCAGTATGGAGGCTTTAAAAACTTACATGGACATCCATGGGTTAGAGCTAAACTTGAAGAAAACAAAGTGGTTTGGCTGGTAGACTCGACTAATAAGAAGCATTCTTGGTTATTAGAAGGGAAAAAAGTTGGGGAAGTTAAGTCTTACAAATATTTAGGATTCAACATGGAGCATCAAATGAAAGGCAAACAACACTGAGAAGCAATGAAGGCGAGAGCTCAATCTTTGAATTACTGCTTCAAAACTATAAGAATAAAATTGAGCTGTCCTCCATTTGGCCATCTTCTAACAGTGATGAGTGCTCAGTTAATGCCAACAGTGACTTATGGCATGGAAATGCTAAGAGGTTGTGAAGAAGTCATCTTAAATAAAATCCAAACAAGTATATACATATTTGTGTTCAGAATTCCAAAAACAGCATCCCCAGCACATGTACGTTTTGAGTTTGGATTGGTGAACCATAAATACCAATGCAAAGGAGCCTTTATAAAACTATGTTGGAGACGACACACGTCGGAAAGAGGGTCCATCAACCATATGTGCTGGAAGGAAATAGAGGAGCAAATACAGAAAAACAAAAATGATTCCTGGGGGATACATCTAAAACAGGCTATAGAGAAATTGGGAATACAGGAAGCCTGGGTTGCAAGTATTGGGAAACAGACCTTTTATGGAGTAATAAAAGTCACAAATAAGCATCTCTCATACTTAACAGATAAGAACAGCTTTGCACGTAGAAGGCATGCCTGGACATTGATACATTTCTATTAAAAAACTGCTACCCCAGGAATATCTTACAGCACAGTTCTCACTAAAAATAAAACACCAGTTTATGCAGTTTCAATTTGGAAAATTGGAAATAAAAGTACTAAGGCCATCCTGGAAGGATCAGACATCGAATTAAGAATGTTGCCTATGCAAATATAAGGAATAAACTCTAGTACACATTTGCACGAGGTATCTGAATAAAACGAAACAAATGCTGAAAGGAATTTTGGAGAGCTAGAAATACGAAAATGCAGGCACGCAGTAACCTTTTGGATGGGGGCTACTCTATACCGCTTATATGTCGGGAGTAAAATTAGCAAAAGTTAACATGAAAGGAATGGAACAACCAACATTAGACACCAGCACTTTAAAAAAAGAAAAATAATTGATAAGCATAACTAGCAGTGCATCTCAAGAACTAAGTAAAATGATTAATTTGCACAAGGTATCAGCACTTTCAACCCAGGGTCTACATAGCGCACAAAGTAAGAATAGTTATTAATCTGGGCAATAGAACTGAAGATCAACTAATCGAAACCAAGTACTGAAAGGAGCATTGAAAAATAATAACAAAGCGATCTCACCTTAAACCCTGACAACAAAAAGGCAGATACATGAATTGAAATGCACTTCAGTATAATAGCACTTCAAACTTTAAAGCATGACTCCCACCCGTCTTTTACTAATTCTCATATTTCAAAATTGAATTGGGAGATTATATTTTTGGAAGTAAATAAACTTAAACTAAACTGGGACAATATTAGGAAACGGCCAATTCGCACAAAGCTCTTGCACTTTAATTGACAGGACAATATTACAAGCATTGGAAAATGTCCACTCCATTAGTGCTGAGTATATAGAACAATTAAGTGAGCTATTGTCTCACAAGAAACACATAATATGCAAACTTTTCAAATTTGAGTTTGCAAGACTTTTTAAAGACTTGATAGGTATTTTTGTTTAAATTAAATTATTATGAAATTTGATGAATATACGATTGTGTAAAGGTTTTTATTGACCAAATACATAAATAAATAAATTGAAGCTGCATTTAACAGATAGTGACTGCAGTCTTACTGGCCTTGTCGTGTTTTTCGGGGATGGTGATCCTCACTCCTGGCGCTCATTTTGTTTGTTTTTAATTGTTTAGCTCACCATTTTGTCCCCCTTCCTCAGGTCCAGAGACGAGGCCCTCTACCTTTGACCTGAGGCTTTGGAATTATGGGAAACAGAAAAGGGACTTTCTCCTCCGCACTTCTAGGGCGGCCATCTTGGAAGGGAAACCTCACTAATGGCTATGCCAATCTGCTATGATCCCCTTTTCAGGAGTTTGACCCACTGAGTCATTTAACCTACTATCCTACATCACTTTCAGTTGGGGAAATTTTTAAATCCTCCTGCCGACTATTATTTTTGACTCGAGGTAATATTTAGCCCCCTATTATGTCTTTTTAGGTCTGAGTGTCTCCCTTGTAATTTAGCCTGAACAGCAACATGTTATTATTAATCCCTTGCCATAGATACACCCTAAGAATCTGCCACATGTCGTTTCTTCAATTCACTAACTAATTTCCTGCAATCTAGCCTAAAGCTGCGGCAGAACCTTATCTATCTTATATCTGATTATGTCTTGTAATTGTAATTTTGCATGAGCCGCCTCATGTCATTTTTTTTTAATTCTTTTGCTATATTTGCACTCTGATTGATCTGCCTCATTTTTAACATTTATTGCACTGAGTTCTTCTTGTAATACTGACGGAACTTATTACTCATATGTTATAATACGGACAGAACATCTGCAGAATGATATTACTCATATGCTTGAAGGTTTGTGGTAACACAATGTTCCTCATTCTGATTCTTTAAAATAGTGAATGTATCTTTATATGCTACTCAACTGTCCCGTACACCTTCTCCTCTCCGTGCCCCACTGATCTGTCAATGCCTGCTGTCTTTTGCTAACCTCTCTCTAATTCACCTTTCTTGACCCTCCCCTATCTTCTGTCCTTTACAGCCCCTTAGAACCCCTCGCCCATCACTCAGCGTCATAAATCGGCTCATGTTCTTAACAATTTGTTTGCACTGTAGATGGGGTTTAATTGATTTGTTTTATTTTCCCTATTTTTATTCCTATTCACTATTCCTCTTTTCTTGCACTTTCCTTCTATTCTACCTCTAATTTTACTGTTAATTATCTGTGAATTTATTTATCTATTCAGTGCCTAGTTCTACTGCTTATATTTGTATGTTTACATGGTTTGACCCATGGTCTTTACACTTTGTTCTCACTGTTTATGTGGTTTAATCGATTTGTTTTTTACTCCCTTTCACTATTCCTCTTTTCTTGCTTCCCCTCACACCTTTTATTTGACTCTTATCTTTTTATGGTTACGCCTTTGAATGTTCCACCTCTAATATTAAAATGTTACTGCTTTAGCCTATCCTAACTTTACTCCCCACTTTCTTTAGCTCACACTTTATACCCCAGTTTCCTACTGTTTAGGTGGGCTATACCTTTCTGTTTTCTATCCCAATTCACTCTTCCTCTCATCATGCCCCCCTTCACACCTTCGCCCACGATTGTTGAATCTCCTATCTCTAAAATTGTCCCTCACACCTGGTCCATCCCTTACCCCCCATCTCTCCAACCATGGTAAAAAAACTTCAAACATAATCTTCTTGCTCTTCATCAAGAAACTTTATTTGCCGACAGTCACAATAGCCTCACCTCCTCCACTATTACCAACTACATCTTCTTCACTAAACGCCCATCCAAATGGAAAAGCATATTTCTACGACATCTTCCTATCAGTAACTCCCGTAATATTCCATATGGTATGAAACTCCCCACAACCCCCTCTTCCTCCTTTCCTGGGGAAATAGACATTTCAATTTTCAAATCGGGAAACATACTTATTCAAGCATCAGAAAAACCCCTCTATATTTTTAAACACCACTTCAGCACACTATCCCAGAACCTCACTCCTACCCTGAACCCTTTCCTCCAGCACCCCCAACACCTAGATGTCTTGCTACCCCGCACAACCTAGTCCCCCTCTTTCCTCTCACTGATACTTCCACCTCTTTCCCTAACCATCCTGTTTACACCCAACCTCAATCGATTATGCCTTCTCTCAATATGATAATTAATAGTGACACCCCCTACCATCAATCCATCCCAAACTTTGACTACCTCCCTTGCATCCACACCCTCCCCAGACTCTCTCACTACCCCCTTTGCCTCCCATACCCTGTCTTCCACTCCTGACCTGCAACCCCCCCACACCCCCTTCTCCCTTGCCCCCTCATCCCTGGACCCATGCGCTCCTTCCCCCTGACTCTACTAGCCCCCTTGAAATTCATCTCCCCACCCCCATACTCTGGCATCACCATTAACCCACAAGTTTATAGACTCTATTGTTTGTCCCTTGCCCTGTGATCCACCCCTGATCCCATCTCCTCCTTCTCCCAACTCTTATGACTCTTCCTTAACTCCGCAAGCCTCCCAAACTTACCCTCCCCCATTATCACCTGCTAACGATCAACGAGCCACCCTATCCCTCTCCTCTCCTTGTTTCTGCACTAAATTTCCCCCAGCTGCACATAATCCACTACTTTCTCTTGTAACTCCCACACTCACCCCCCTTACGGCTCACCCTACCTCCCGTTTGCCTCTCCAGCCAACTCCATCACACACTCCCCCTATCACTTCCCTGATCCCCATTATACCGGCCTACAAGATCCCTCTTCTACATGCCCTAACCAACACTACCAAAATCCAGAGGATCCAGAGAATGCCAACTTCTCTCCCCCTCTCAGACTACTCTCCCCCTTTGTAACTCCCCTCCCATTCCCCCAGGTTTCCCCCCTTCCCTTCTGTCAATCACCCTCTCCCAATAGAATTTGACACCTCCCACCTCCTGAACCCAATTGACCACCTACATTCCTCACTCCTTACTCAATCACTCCTGAATATTGAGCTACACCTCGTGACCCTTGTCTTAGAACTCGCCTCCCTTAGAAATGATGTCTCTCTACTCTCCAGGAACTACTCTCTGGATCTCACCCACCCCACTGTCCCCTCACATAATTTCAATACACCTGACCCCCCACATAATTTCAATACGCCTGATTTCACAGTGCCTCTCTTTTCCCCCTCAATCGCCTCTCCTTCTGTTGTTCCTAAAACTCATTTTCCGCCCAGCCCACCCCTCCATCTGAACAACCAGCCCTCACCAGACCCCCTTAAACTCACCAATGACTTCGCCCCATACACCGCTTCGTCAACCTCCCCTCTCATCATACTTCCTGCCCAGTGTCCTTGGGAATTAACCTGACCATGACCTCCCCTGTTTCTCCCTTGATTGACGATCTCATCCCACTCTGCCCTACACCCTCCACTCCCCTTCCTTCCCCATGTGACCACCATGACCACTCTGATCACCTTAATACCCCAACTCCCCATACCTCTTTTGTGATCCCCACCCCCCTCACTCTGCCATCCCAGTTCTTCTGGGAAATAGCAGATATCCCATATTCCCTTTGTCACCTAAGCCCCCTCAACAACTAACGTCTATCCCCTTATGTCCCTCTACTTTACACCCCGACATCTTACCCCTCAGCTGCATGCTGATTAACTGCAGATCTGCCTCATGTCACGCTACGGAAATAGAGTAAACCATTCTCAGTGATAGTATTGACATTGCTTTCTTAACGGAAACATGGCTCAACCCCCACTCCACCTCTATCCTTGATATGCAAACTATTAGCTATCGTCGAGAGATGTGAAGAGATTGCTAGCTTCTTCTCAAATAAAGTCAACCAGATTGACCTATCCTTCCCCATCCCCCCACCACTTACCCAACACCCTCCTCATACCCCACCTCCCCTCAACCAACACACCCCCCAGCACTCCAATGGTATTTCTGCCCACTTCCCTCCCCTCGCCTAATCCCCCTCAATCCTCCCTCTCTCTCCCCCAGCTTGACACCAATCCCATTGTCCTCCTACCAGAAAACAATGCTTCTTGGAGTGAATTTTGCCCTATTTCTGAATACGATGTTCTCAACATCATCTCCAAACTCAAACCCTTCTCTCATACCAAAGATCCTCTTCCCGCTCACTTGGTTCAGGAACCTAAGCATATCATTGCCCCTATTTGGACCAACATTATCAACTCCTCCCTAGTTACTGGCAGTGTTTCTGCTTCCCTCCAACTTGGTTAAATCACCCCTATCCTCAAAAACACAACAGCAGACCCTAATGACATAAACAATTTACGCCCGATTTCAAACCTTCCCTTCCTTTCTAAAGCCCTTGAAAAATGTGTCCTGTCACAATTGGATAATCACATTGACACTTTCAATCTCCTTGACTCTTTCCAATCTGGTTTTAGAAAGGGATGCAGCACAGAAACTGCGATGCTCAACATTACTGATGACATTCACCACTCCTTTGATAGAGGCGAATCCTCCCTCCTCATCCTCCTTGACCACTCCGCGCCCTTTGATACTGTTAATCATCTCAACCTTCTGAAAACTCTCAAAGACTGTTTTGGTTTAAATGGCACTGTCCTTACATGGTTCACCTCCTATCTCCACAATAGAACCCAACAAATTAAACTGAAAGGTTGCCTCTTCAAACCACAACCTGTCTCTCTGTGTGTCCCACAAGGCTCTATCCTCTCTCCTACTCTTTTTAACCTCTTCATAGAACCCCTCACTACTATTTTCAAACAAGCTAAAATCAGCTACCACCTCTATGCTGATGACACACAATTATACTACAAGATCAAATCACACAACGACATCTTACATCTTAATGATGCCTTGACCAAAATTCAATTTCAAAATTCAAACCTGGTTCCACCTTAACCACCTCAAACTTAATCCCCCAAAAACTGAAATCATCCTTTTTGCTCCCAAAATCAACCCTCTGCCTATCCAACACTGGATTGCGGATAGCAAAGCACTTAATTGTCCTCTCACTACTTCCAACTCTGTCAAATCCCATGGCATCAGCGTTGACCAGAATCTCAATCTTATCCCACATATTAAAAACGCTGCCAATGTGCCCTCTTCACTCTACACCACCTTAAAAAAATCAAACCCTTTATTCCAATGGACGACTTTAAAATCATTGTACAATCACTTGTCCTTTCCAGAATCGACTATGGCAACGCCACCCTTGCTGACACCCCAAAGTCCATCTTGCCCCGATTAAATCTGTCCTCAACCTGGCGGCCAGGTTTATCTCTGACAGTAAGCTTTCTGATCACATCTCCCCGGTCCTCGAAATCTCAAATGGCTCCCAATCGAAGGCAGATCCACCTACAAGATTGTGTGTATCACTCACAAAGCCCTTCACCAAAACACCCCCTCGTACCTTTTCGACAAACTCCTAAAAGCAGGATGTACTAAATCTTTGAGGAACACCAACGCCCTTGTCCTAATCCCCACTCAGACCAAAAAGAAAAAGACTCAATCATGTTCTTTCTCAGGAAATGCCCCATCTATTTGGATTTCTCTTCCCAAAGACCTTCACTGGGACCCTTCCTACCCCCTTTTCAAGAAAAACCTCAAGCTGCTGCTTCTCAACAAATATTGGGGTCCGTAATCCCTATTGAAACTATCGGTCCATTTACTCTTTGCTGTCCTTTACACTCTCCCTTACACCACCTTTCCAACTCTCGCTTTTCAAGAAAAACCTCTAGCTGCTACTTCACAACAAATATTGGGGTACCTGATTCCTATTGAACTATCTGTCCATTTACCCGTGGCATTCCTCTACAATCTCTCTTCCCACTACTCTTCCAACTCTCGCTCTCCTTCTTTCTCCCTCTAACTAAATACTTAACCTCCCTATTTTACTTTTTCAACAGCTCTCTTCTCCTTTACTTGTTCTCTAAAGTTACTCCGTCTTTTCCTTTTACACTTGGAGGACTTTATCACCTAGTCCATGTTAAAAAGATGCCGTTTATTGATTTTATTTTTCATGATGTGTTAACTACCCTGTAAAGCGCTCTGATACTCTTGGGTCCAATAGCACTATATAAAACCTTTTAAATAAATAAAATAAAATAAATAAATAAATACCTTTGGCTGGCACATTTAATTTGTGTGTAAGTCCCTAGAATTTGGTTCCACTTCTACCCAGGGTCTCCAAATTAAATGCTACTGGTGTACTATTTGTGCTACCCTTTTAGGTAGCACTGCAAAACATGTCTCCAGGAAGGCCATTGCAGGCGAGGTGAAAGAGCTCATACAGATGATAGGGCCTCTTCATACCCTTACCAATTTATTGTTTTCTCCTTTGATTAAAGTGATTTTTATAAAAAAGAACTTAAACCTGCTCTTGCTCCAGAAACAGATGTATAATCTGTTTCCAGTGTGCAATTTTAAACTGCCATCTCAACATGGTACAATAAACCTCTATTTGTAATATGTATAAGTCCCCCCAAGGTAGATAGTAATTTAAAATAGAACCAAATGATCAAACTGGATTGCTAGTTTTGAAAATTACACTTTCAGAAATATGTAAGTTTCCTTCTTAAAACCAAAAGGCTTTCCTGCAAGTGTCCAGCTGTTACCCAACCCCTGATGGGTCCCATGTGGTGAAATGTATATTTCACCACATGGGACCCATCAGGGTCCCAGTGGTGAAATATACCACTGGGACAGAGGGCTCTCGTTTTGGGTAGGGAGTTTCCTCCCTTGACAGGATGGCCTAGGGACTGTGTCCAGCCTTTCCTGTAGACAGAGGGGTAGAGGGCTCTGGTTTTGGGTAGGGAGTTTCCTTCCTTGACAGGATGGACTGGGACTGTGTCCAGCCCTTCCTGAGACTCAAGGGATGTGTACGCGGTTGCATGAAGATGAAGCTCACTTCTAGACTTTCTCTTCTTTTGTCTCTCTAGCCAGACTGACTTCAAACCCAATGGGAGGGGGGAGCTGACCAGGAATGGTTTAGAGGGTGGACAAAGGATTTCCCTCCACCTAAAGGCTTGCAACTGGCATTAATGTGTTCCCCATGGACCTATCCACAGAACAATCCTGGACATGTGAAGAATCAGAGGAAAGCCTGCTCTGCTATCTGAAGAACCTGACGGACGGCTGGGCCTGCTTGCTTTGACTCTAGGACCCCAGAAGTGACTTTGAGGATTAGTTGGCTGACCTCCTGTTTGGGCTACAGGAACACAACAAATATCCAAAGTTAACTCCCCTTGCAACTGTCCAGCTGACCAGTCCCAACTGGACCTGCCCTGTACCTGTTTCTGGCCTCTGTTAGAAGTGAGACTTAGAAACGTTTTGGCAAATGTCTGCTTAAATAACCCACGGAGACTGGGATGGCCCCTATCACACAGCCATTAATGGTGAATCCTCGGTCAGTCTCAACTTGTCAGAGATCCAACTTTCAGAGAAGGTTCTAAATCTGAATTTAGATGGTTTCACCTGGAGCAACGCAAAGCAACATCTGATTGATTTTGAGGCCTTCTTGGGCACAGACATTGGACTTTATCCACTTGGAGCTTTCCTGTCTTAGTCAACAGCTGTGCCTCCATGGTCAAGTCATTCATCCATCACGATTTTTCTTGTGTTGTGTTATCACTTGATCACTGTTTGAGTGCTGCATAAATACTGTACACATTTCCTCTAAGTTAAGCCTGACTGCTTGGTGCCAGGCTACCAGAGGGTAAAGCACAGGTTTATTTAGTGATTTCAGTGGTTCACCCTGGTAAGAAATTTGTATTATTTGATGTGGATTCTCACCCAATTCAACTAATACACCAGTTTCATTCAGAGTTTGTGGTTACACTACTTCTATTTTCCAGTGACCCTTGTAGGGTTCCTGCATATTGAAAAATATAAGGTTTCATTTTGTATTACTCCACTGGACTCACCTGCCACAACTATATTCATATAATTTTTGTTATTATATTCATTCCTTTTATATAATTATTTTAAAAAATGGTTTAATGTTTGGTGTTAATGTCGAAACCTATACACTGGAACACTGCACACTCAAAAAGGGTCATGCTGCAGCTAAATACGTTTTTCACATGGACATTTATGTTTATAGGAAAAGAAAAAAAATAGCAAATAAAAATACACTTTTCCTGGTCATTTACACATATATACATGTACAATATGTAAATATAAGCATGTTCAAATACTTAGGAATGTGAGTACTTTTGAGAATTCAAAACCAATTGTACATTTAATCCAAACATAAGGGTGAATGTAGGGGAGTAAATGTAGTAATTTTGTGTAAATAGACCCCCAACCCTTTGGCCCCCGAGAAAGTACATATTTGAGGAGGAAATAATACTTATGAGACCATAATTGGAAGTGGCATTTCATTGCAGCCTCTAGTCCTGTTTAACCTACTGGCTCCATTTTTTGCCTAAAAATATTTGGCCCAGATTTATCAAGCCTTTGTGTTGTCCTTGCATTGCCCAATGCAATGCAAGGTCAGCGCAAAGGCTTTATTAATATTTACATAGCCAGTCAAGGGGTGATTTGCACCTCTTTGCATGGCTTAGTAATGAAATATAATGCAACGCAGCTGCTTGCACTGCCTTACATTACATTTCAAGCCAGGAGGCATTCCATGGGTGCCGCATGCGTGTTCCCATGCATCAATCCGTGGATTTTGGTGCAAAAAAAAAAAATGTACTACAGCTAATAAATGTGGGGATATGACAACATGCGTCAAAATGCCACACCTTCACCAATGAGGCATAACGAGCAGAAATATCTTTATATCTCCTTGTTACTTTTATTCCACATGGACTACATTCTGCAGCTCACATAAAAAAATGTCTCTAAGGATTATTTTTTGTGCAGGAAAGTGTCCATTGCACTATGGTGTAAAGGTACCTGCGTTGGCGCTAGGCTGACACACTGCAAGCACTGTGCATTGCACAAGTAGAGAGCAGAAATGCCCCACATCTTTGCATATATGGGCATTTCGTCTATCTCTCTTTCATGCAACGCAGCACAGCAACTTTTCTTGCTTGCTTCCCTGCGTTGTGTGAAAGATTGGTAAATATGCCCCCTTTGTATGCTTCTCTTTCTCCATTTTAGCAGATAAAATGCAATGCGATTGCAGATTACATGCGACTTTCCTTACAGCAGCGTCAAAGAAAATACAAAAAGTTGCAATGACATGTAGGGGGGACTTTTAATTGTCCAAGACGCGCAGAATGAGAATTCCGTGAGGTTCTGTGTGAAGCTCTGCCTCCGGAAATCGAAACAATGGAAATCATGCACACCCCCACCTAACAGTACTTCAGTTTCCGAACTAAAAAGTTACATTATAGCACGAGACAAAATATGTCCTTCAATCATCTGCGAGAGACGCTGCTTTTCCTGTATCATTAAAATAAAGACAATTTAAGAACATCTGTTCTATTGTTTTTTCCTTGTGGAAAGCTCCCTGCAAATCGCTATCTGCAAAAACATAGCCATGGTTTCTATAGGCACGTCGCTGAATGCCAAGTCTCACAAAATGATAGCACTGTTTACGCTGGATTCCTTTTGGTAAATAGGATGTTAATTATGGCACGCGGTGAAGGTCACATTCTGTTTTGTACTCTGTACTGTACATTCCCTTTTCTCCCACAAAGACACAATTTTCAATGAGCAGAAAATAAAACAATCAGCAGCATTGTCCTCGCCCATTCTTCTAATAAATGTAGCTTCCAAGGTTGCTAATTTAGTAAAAAATAATTGTAAAAAACTTTTTTAACGAAGGTTAAAAGTCGATTACGTTCAACAGCCTTTGAATAACAGAGTAATTATTTCCGTGTCGTCCTGTCATGAGATTCTCTGCTTCTTAACTGAGACTATTTCTCTATTAGAAACGTGATTTCCATTGTTTTCCTATCCGTACTCCTTCAATCTAATTGCTACTTTCATAAACATCAATAGCTTCCTTATTTCTAAAGTTCATGTTTTGATCAACTATATCTCGGTCCCAGAATATGAAATTATAAGTTTATGAAAAGAACAAGGTACAATAGCTACAAATTACCAAAAGAAGGCATGAACAAAACATCCCAAAATCATTTATCATCCGCCTGCCATCCTCTAACCCACACGAGGTTCCAACCAAGCTTTCAATGGTTAAAAGCTTGGAGGCGACAATATTCATCTATTATAAAAATATCCAAAGTATGAAAAACATCAATATGGAGAAAATTAGTAAGTAAATATCTTTCTCCATTAAGGGTGCCCAAAAAATAAGCTCAGAGGACTGTTCTGCTTCCTTTTTGCCTGACCCGCACTCAGAGACTTAGATGGAAATGTCTCTGCAGGGAGGGACTATGTGGTGATCTCCCTGTGGTGATGACCTTTTGAGTCCTAACTCTACAGCAAGTGAGATTTCCTTGGCACTCACATACTGCTGATTTACACAGAAAGTGACATCACTGGATTTCCCCATCATCATTCATCTGCACAGAAAGAGACACCATCAGTTTCCCAACAAAGCCTTATTTACAAGAAAGAGACCAAGCTAGAAGTCTTTATTTCCCATCTTCCTGACTTTTGTCAGGAAGACACAAGTTTGCACATATCCCATGCTTTCAGTATCATACTTATTAACACTCACTCCGCAGTACTGCATGCAGCAAACCTAATCACCTATCAACAGCTTTTTGCCCTCTTTATCACAGAAACATAGTTCAAACTCCCATCTTCATGCATCCTAAATGTCCTTCTTACTACAGGTCACAGCACACATGTTTACCACATATATAAGAAGAGAGGTGGCATCGCAGTCATCCATAAGCCTTCCACGTGCTGCACTCTGGGCAGGCAAGTAACACTCATCTCCATGGCACTGCTGGCATACCATTTACAACTCTATGAAACTCAAACTGTCACCTTCCAACTCATCTACATGCCTCCTTTGCAGGGCAAGGACTTTATTGATGAATTCTTAGATTTTCTCACCCCCTCGTGCATCCAACATGCCCACACCTCCCTCTTGGGTGACTTCCACCTCTAAAACAGCACAAGCTCAACAAAAACAAGAGAGACCTTCTTTAACCTCATTGATACGCTCAACACTTGAGCATGTCCAATAATAACACCCTTCTTAGCAACTTAAAAACATTAATTGGAAAGCTATGTGAACAGCCACAACCCATAGACCTTGCTGACAATAAATGATCCATCCAGAGATAGGAAAGAAAATGGAAGAAAAACAGAACTTCCTAGGACCTCTTGATACAGAAATCTCTCCACCAAACACACAGACACAGATCATCACATCAGTCATAGCAAAGTACTATACCAACACAATCATTGAAGCTGCCAACAGAAACAGAACATAGTTCAAGACAATCAAGAACTGCATTAACCCTCTGTCAGACCCACCAATGCCTCACTCTACAGAAAAGTGCAATGCAATCAACCATTTCTTCAGTGAAAAAATACAGATGATCCCTCGGCACATCAACAACACTAAACCGACTTCTTACACCCACACATTCCTATGGAATCCCTTAATGGTCAGCCTTCAAAGCCCTGTCTCTCCCACGACCTGACTGACATACTCAACTCCTTCAACTTCTGCTACAAAGAACAACAGCACTGCCACCTGCCATATTGTGAAAGCATTGCCTCAAGATTTTCTCTGCCACACCCTTAATAGACCCTCAAGGAGGAGTGGAGGACTTGCAGTCATTTATCACAATAGTTTAGAGCCCTCTTTTACCACAGCCTCTAACTTAGCCTGTGAAGCACTATCAATTAGTGTAAGAATTTCTTCCCATGACACTTTTAAAACCATTCTCATTTATCGTCCACCTGGTTCCAGGGGCATGTTTATGGATTCCATCAACACTCTCCTGGAGGAGGGGCTGTGTGCCTCCTCCTTTACTATGAAGGGGGATTTTAATTTTAATTTGGAGGTTCCTTTGGACCGGATAATATGAGGTTGAAGGAGATTATGAATGGAGGGGGCCTGGAGCAGATGGTAGCCAGTCCCATGCATACAGCTGGACATACCTTAGATAGAATTTTTTTCCAATCATCTAGTCCTTCTATTGTTGAGGTTTTACCACTTCCCTGGACAGATCATGCCACAATTATCTCCATGTTATCAAAGACTCCTCACTCCCAAAATAAACCAAAACTGAAAGACAAGCTAGCCATACAGTCTTGGAAAAATGTAGATAGCCTTGAACCAGAGAAGATTTTAGTTGCAACCACCCCGATTCTTCCAGTTAAAGTGGAGGAGGCCACAGCCGCCTATTTGGGGTGAATGGAGGCTGCATGTAACACCTCAGTACTGGTTAAACTACACAATCCTAAGCGAGCCCGTCCCTCTGCCCCCTGGTTTTGGGACTATCTACAAAAACATAAAACTGACTGCAAAAGGCTCGAACGGGTATGGAGAAAGGGGTATGATTCCAACAACAAGGAAGTTTATAGAACAAGACTTGCAAACTATAAATCATTACTCATGGAAACAAAAAAAGATACATCGCGGAGCAGATTAATGAGGCTAAATCCTCATCAAGAGAACTGCTCAAAACTATTACCAAGTTGACGAACACGGACAGACCTCCAACACTTAGCAGTTCTGTCCTGTGTGAATCACTAGCTCTCTTTTTTGGAAATAAGGTGTAAGCCATCTTTTCCTCCTTTTCGCAACAGCAAAGAGGGGAGGTGGAGGTCTTAGTCAGGCCAGTACCAAGTGCCATAAAATTTGTACCTCTTTTAGAGGGCTTCACACCATTTGAGCAGCAAAATTTAGTTAATCTCTTAAAGGCATCTCGATCCGGATCGCCTATGGACCCGTTTCCAGTGTCAATGATTAAAAGTATCCCTGAGGCTGTTGCCCCCCTCCTTATCCCTCTGTTTAATACAACCCTTAATGCTGGCCAGTTTCCCAGGTCCTGGAAATCAGCCTCAATGCTTCCGCTTATAAAAACCCCAAAGTTGGATCCTTTGGATCCTAACAGCTATAGACCTATCTCGCACCTCCCATTACCGGCTAACATGATCGAGAGGGCTATGAACGTACAACTCAGCGCATTTATTCAAATCAATATTGTGCTAGACCCCAAACAATTCGGTTTCTGTGCTGAACACAGCACAGAGCTTGCCTTGATCAAAGCCACGGAGGAGGTGCGAGAGGCGATGGAGCTAGGTGGCGCAGCAATTATTATGCTAGACTTGTCAGCAGTCTTCGATACGGTCCACCATGAAGTTATGATGGACCGGTTATCGGCTGCAGGTCCAAGGCAAAGCATGGACCCTCCTGAAATCTTTTCTGGCTGACAGAATTCAGACTGTGGACTTGGGTAGACTAGGTCAAAGCTGTTTTCTCTTCCTTGCGGGGTTCCGCAGGGTTCTTCCCTCAGTTCCACGCTTTTTAATATCTGAGTGGGCCCGCTGGCAGTGCTAATAAGATCTCATAGTTTCCAGCTAACATCTTATGCGGACGACATTCTAATTGTGTTGTCCCTACAGCGAGGTAAGGAACTGGAAACTGGCCTTAAATGTTGTGAATAAATGAAAGCTGTTGTCCGTTGGATGTACTCAAATTGCCTAGAACTTAATGTAAGCAAGACAGAGGTCATCATTTTCACCAATAACCCTAACATCTGAACCCCTGATTGGTGGCCTGAAGACATGGGAATCCCCACGGCCTCTACTAAGAAAGCCAAGAATTTTGGGGTGATTATGGATAATAAATTAACGTTTGGAGAACAGGTGAGTGGAGTGGTTTCAACAAGCCTCTATCTCCTCAGAGTCTTGAGGAGAATAAAATAATTTCTGCCGGAGGAAAGCTTTAGGACGGCAGTCAAGGCGCTCATTTTGTCTCGGCTGGACTCTTGTAACAGTCTATATGCGAACATTCGCAAGAAACATCTTAATAGACTCCAGCTAGTGCAAAATGCGGCAGCCTGGTTGCTTACCAGTACGCCGAGGTTTGTCTCTGTTAGGAAGGAACTTAAGCACCTTCACTGGCTTCCAGTGAAACAACGTGCTCAATTTAAAGTACTTTGCACGGTGTTTAAATCGCTGACAGGCAGGGGCCCGGATTATTTGAAGAAATTCTTCAATCGTATGTCCCCGGGAGAACATTGCGATCTGCAGAGGCAAAGCAAGTGGTTGTCCCTCGAGTTAAAAAAGTCACCTGGGGAGGCAGAAGTTTCATCGCCGGTGCCGCTACAGCTTGGAACAATCTGCCATCACATCTCAGGAATGATACTGAGCTCCTCTCCTTTCGCAGGGGGCTCAAAACGTGGCTGTTTTCCCAATAGCCTTTTTTTCCAGTAACCAGTTAGGCATTGGCTAGCCCCAGAACACCTTTGTGTAGAAGTGCGCTTTAAAAGCTTACTAACATAACCTAACATATAACAGGTCTTACCATTGTCCTACATCAAAGTTTTCTCTGGGGATACTTTCTTATCCCTACTTATCATTGTCAATGCCTCCCTCATGCGTGGCTATTTCCCAGAAGCTCTCAAGACAGTCCAGGTTCTCCCACTCCTAAAGAAACCTACGCTAGACCCTGATGACCTCTGCAGCTATTGGACGATCACTCTCCCACCATTCATCAGCTAAATCATTGAAAGAGCAAGCTATGTACAAATCCAAGGCAACATCTATGCTAACCATTTCATGCACAACTACCTGTCTGGCTTCAGATGCCCTCTTGAATGCAGATGACAATGACCCCTACCTCCTGATATTGCTGGACCTCTCAACTACCTTTGACACTTTTACCCATTCAACCCTCACAAGTACTCTGGAGTCCTGAATGGGATTCACCGGCATTTTCCTACCTTTCTAATTGACACTAGTTTATTCACACAGTCGCATCCAGGTTACGAAAGATGCAGATCACTTGTGTAGTCCTCTAGGGCTTCATACTGTTTCCTGTCATCTTCATACAATATATGGAGCCGCCTGGTGCTCTACCCACAGATAAAGATTCAGCAATATGCCTTTGATACATAACTCCACTTGAAAGTATCCTCTGCTTCAGACATCAAATGCCTCAAACACTCCATGCACATTGTCCAGACCTTAATGTCCAGCACCTACCTGAAGTTTATCCCAACCAAGATAGAATTCCTGTTAATTGCCAAGAGCAAGAAACAAGATACAATGCTCAATGGCATGACCCTTGATGGATTCAAACCCCATATTTCACTGACTGCCAAGTCACTGGATTCACCCTACCCTAAAAAATTAATTGCCAAAATAAGAAGAACTACCTGGTTGCAACTCTCTCTTCTATAGAAGGTCAAACAATGTTTTTTCAAAAAGTGATTTCAGGACTGTTGTTCATTCTCACATCTGAATCGTGGTAATGCTCTACTTACTAGCTTACTTGACTCAAGATAGGCACCTCTTAGTGTCCTACATGCAGCAGCATGTCTCATTCAGGGCCTGAAGAAATAGGATCACATTACCCCGACTTGTGGAAACTCCCTTGGCTCCCCCTGCCACCAACATCAAAACTAGCTTCACCATGACAAAGTTATCATGATCAGCACCCCGCTTATTTTACATTTAAGCTCACCATCACGTGTGGCTCTCTTCTCCTTTGCGAGTGTTGTAGGTTTTTAGATACAAGTTACTCATAATCACGCAAATGGGTGTACAGGCTGAATTTTCTGTTATTTCGGGTCAAAAGAGTAACGCAAAAATTCCGAAAATACTTTGATTACTATGGTGTCATTAAAATTTCACCCAGGTCTATACAGCAAAATACAGTAATCATCCACAATTGAGCCAATGCAATGAGGTGGTTTACCTTGTAGTTGGACACCCAGATAACTAATGGCCAATTCAGCTGAAGCAATATGGAATAACTGGACCTCAATCATCTTGTGAAGGGTCGATTGTTATAGTACTGCTATGGATAGATTGGCAAATGAATAGGTGAGAAACTACAGCATTGCCTGGCAGTAGATTTAATATTTCCAGGCAACTCAAACCATAAAAATTAATCCCTGCTATGGCTCTTATCAAAAGATCTCTGCCACATGCCACAGGCGTCTGTCCAGTCACCATCAGGGGCTTAACGTAACTTGAGGGGCCCCCTCTGAAATGTGCATGGAGGGGGACCCCCCACACTCCAGACCCAGTCAGAAGCTTTCAGGCCAGAGGTCTGCCGCCCGTGCACAGTGCTAGAGGGAGCCCTCTGAAGCTAGGGGCTGCGGGGGTCATTTTAAGCCACTGGTCACCATTACTCTTCAACAAACACATGAGGCTACACACAGGTGTAATTCAACAGCATCAATTAATGATTTAGATGTATATTGATGACACCTAAATGCCCTTCCATCTGTAATACACAACTGAAAGGAAAACCACCATTGCAAGCATACAGAATCATTTCTGTCATGGAGAGAGAGCAGGCTTTCTGTGCATGAACAGACCATATGAGAATAATCCAAGAGAGAAAAAGTAAAACCATCATCGTCAGTCTCAGGCCTATGAACAGGGATTTTCTCTCTTAAAAAGATGCAGTGACGAATACCTCACCATGGATCGCTCTACATTAATACCCCTGCCAACTCAGCAACATGGATTTTGCATGGAATAGCATGGTGCATCCCAGGTTGCATGGTGCATTGTTAGTGCCACTCTTTCCCTACAGCAAAATGTATCCTCAATCTCCACCTGCATCATGTTGCCCCCATGATGTCACAAAGAAAACACCATGGTGTGCCCCCAACACGCTCCATAAACATGATCCTATGATGATTCCACACCCTAAAATGCCATTTTTCTTATTTCCCTTTTGCAGGCAATGCAGTCAGACCCTAGTAGCACAATCCACTACTCTACATCCAGAATATTGCGCTCCCCATATGCAAGGTGCAACTTGCTGCCCGTAAAAGAAACATGTTGCTTGCACACCCATTACCTCCCAGAGGAGTAGCATGGTTATCCAGTAAGTCCCTGTCTGAATCTCCCATTGCAAAATCTGCTATCTTTGTATCAATGCCTTTACATAACTCCATCTTTATTGGGCATTTTCAAAAGGGCAGTCCCTCAGCAGGATGTCTGTACTGCTTCTGGAGTTTGATGGCACTAGGGCCATAGCTGTCAATGGTACAGCAGGAGCACTGGCACTGTTACCCAGTGGTCTGAGGGGACTACTGAGCCCTGATTATTGCTGTATGTTACTACCTAAATTCCAGTCATGGGTCCCATTGTTTTTCTTGCTTGCTTTAGGGCCCATGGACCTCTTGTGACACCAATGGTGGGTAAATAACTGTGACTTACAAGAGAACCAATGTGAGCAGGAGAGGGCATGGGCCCTATCGTCCTTAGCTTTTGGACTTCCTTGGAGTATTGCATTCTCTGTGGTAAACACAATGCTCTTGAACTGATCTGTTATTTTTTATTTGTAATTAGTTTCATAGTTCGAAAATCTCACTCATCAATGCAAGCATACATGCATATAAAGGACCCATATCTCTCCCACTTTGGTGTAATACAAGCTTGGTACTCAGTGATTTTAACATCCACATGGATCAATTTAAAGACCTTAAGTCCTTGAAACTATATGAATCCTTTAACTTCCTTAATCAGACTCCTCATGTTTTTTCCCCCTACACATAAAAAGGGCCACATCCTTGACCAAATGTTCTCAACAGACAGGATTGAAATGGACCCTACTTCCCCCATTATCTGCTCTGACCACTT
The DNA here is from genome assembly GCF_964263255.1 of Lissotriton vulgaris. Classification (NCBI taxonomy): domain Eukaryota; kingdom Metazoa; phylum Chordata; class Amphibia; order Caudata; family Salamandridae; genus Lissotriton; species Lissotriton vulgaris. The sequence continues at coordinate 204,756,796 of NC_141699.1, read as the reverse complement.
CCTACTTCCTTTTAGATTATGCAAAGAATCAGCATAGTTTCAATCCCACTGCAAAACATGTGCCACAAGTTTCAGGCATTTCTATCAGCTGACTCCGGAGGTATTAACCAGAGCTCTTGAGAAACACCCTATCTCTTTTAGTGGACATGTAGAGAGCGGCGTTCGCTCTCTAGAACATTGGCTAGAGGGACATGCGAATGAACTCACCCTCTTAAGAAACGAGTGGCAAAAGGATGTAGAGCCTCTGCCCCTTGGTTCACGGAGGCTCTCAGGAAAAGCAGAAGCATCTGCAAACGCCTTGAGAGAATCTGGAGGAAGAATTTTAATCACTCTGATAAAATGGCGTATAAATTGGCTCTAAAAGCTCATTACGGCAAAGTTTGCCAGGAAAAAAAGATCTTTCTGTCCTCTAAAATCGACCAAGCTGGCAACAGTAGCAAGTAACTGTTCAAATTTGTCAAAGATTTCTCCTACCCGAGTGCCACTAACAGCTTTTTTACCCTCACAAACGAATACAATACTTTTATTAAAAAAATGACCACCATTCAAGCCTCACTTGGGGAACTCCCAGCTGTTATGAAGGGTAATTCAATTGGGTCCACCCCTGTTTTTTCCAACGCTGGAGGCACCCTCCTGCAATTTTCTCCATAATTTTGGCTGACTCACTGAACACACTGAAATCAGGTTCTCCCTCTGACACCTGCCCCGCAAAAACGCTAGCATCCATTGCAGAGGTGATCAATCCAACCGTCACCCGGGTTCTTATCCTCTCGTTATCTGAGGGTTTGGTGCCTGACAGCTGGAAACATGGAAAAATCTTACCGCTTTTAAAGAAACCCTCAGCTAACCCCTCTGTAGTTAGCAACTACAGGCCATTTCTTTGCTGCCTTTTTTCTCCAATGCTTTTGAGAAATATGTAAATAGGGTCTTCGCGGATTTTGTTGAGGCCAATGACGTACTACAGCCTAGCCAGTTAGGGTTCAGAGCCAACTACAGTATGGAGACGGCCCAACTGGAAGTTTCAGAGTCCATCAAGACTACCCTTCCTTGATAGTGGAGGTAAGGCCATACTAATTTTATTGGACATCTCCGTGGTCTTCGACACTCTGCCCCATGCTCTTATTTTGCACAGACTTCAGGGCTGGGGCATTTCTGGTCCCCCCCTTTTTCGGCCCCTATTTCCCCGTTGAATGTTGGTGTCCCACAGGGATCTATCCTGAGCTCTTCCATGTTCAATGTGTTTATGGCACCCATGGCGCTTTTGTCGGAACAATACAGTGCTAAAGTAATATCTTACACAGATGATACTCAGCTATTGTTCACCTGCGAAAAGAATATGCCCCTGAATGGGACCATGATAAACATCTGCCTGTCTAAGGTGTTCACCTGGTTTAAACAGAACCAATGGTTGTGCAATTCTGAAAAGTCAGATATCATTTTTTTGGGACACAAAACGGGTGAGGAATGGCGCAATTGGTGGCCACAGAATATGTCTCCAACCTGCTAATTTAGCTACCACCGTTAAAAACCTTGGGGGTGAAATTGGACGCGGACAAGTCCATGAAGTCCTGGATCCAAGCAGTGGCCCGCACATGCTTTGGCCTACTGAAAATGTTGCGGAATTTCCTTCCACTTCTCCCAGTTCCTCGTAGGAAAACAGTGGTGCAAGCATTGATTGTCTCCTGCCTCAATTATGTGAATGTCCTGTATCTGGGCCTCCCGGACTATCTCCTTGGTCGATTGCAGGTGGTGCAAAGTGCTGCGGCAAGAGCCATACTCATGGTCGGCTTCTGGACACGCATGACCCGCATCTGAAGTCCTTACACTGGCTTCCAGTGCATAAGAGGACACATTTCAAAGCCCTGATATTGTCCAATAAGTCTTTCCACAACACGGGGGCCTCATACTTGAGGTACAAAATACAGAATTATTCACCATCTAGAAATCTGAGGTCATCCACCCAGCAGCTCTCGACTGTTCTGAGGTTTTCTAGTTCCCATCAGGGTGGACGTTCCTTTCAGGTGGTAGCCTCTCGACTTTGGAACAGCCTACCTCCGTCTTTACGCCAGGCTCAGGATCTTCTCAGCTTCAGACTTGGTTTAAAAACCTGGCTTTTTTCACAATCAGCAGCAGATATATGTGTGCTGGTATTGTCCTGTGACTGGTTTCTTTCTCTCAGTGATGGGACACTCCTGGGAGTAGCTGGGCACTTTATAAGTGCCCAGTAACATTAACATTAAACACTTGAAGCAGCTGAGGATGTATGTGTGTTTATTTATTCTCTAACTGGTATCAAATATTCGATTGGAACTATCCAGATCTAAGAGGTGAGCTGTAACATAAATGAGATTCACCCTCTCTTGGCTACCTGTAATTTGTACATGGGACCATTTGGATTTCTTCTTGCCAATCATGGATTTAAAATACTTTGCTCCAGCTTGACATCAACTACAAGATATCAACAAATTGAAGACTTGTCTTTTCCTCATTTTCCTCAATCATTCATAGATGTATTACGTCTACATCAGATAAAATGGCACCCATAATAAATTTCTCATCAATAGCTCCAAAATAACTCAAATTCCTTTAGGGTTTTCTTTTTTCTTTTTTTCTTTTTATTTATTTATAACCAGGAAAAAACAGGAGCAATTTTACTGAAGAAACAAACAAAAAAACACCATGACAGAAGGGAATAGAGTGTTAACTATACAGCAGGTACTACACATTGGACCATTACTCAAACAAAAGAGGAAACAATATGTTAAGCAAAGTCAGCATAAGTACAGCAATAAATGTTTAAGACAAGTAGAATATAAACATTAACATTAATTGTTGACTCAACCAATGCCGCTAGTTATAATGTCTGCCTTCCATCTAGTTATTGGACGCCAAAGTGCCTCCCCACGTGCCCTTGATTTGACTCCTCTTGTTTCAAAAATAGCTATTTCAAACCTATAAACTGCTAGGAAGTGCGCTAGCCACATCTGAAAGCTAGGAGGATCTTTTTCTTTCCAGCGGGTTTTTCTTTTCTTTCCACCCGCGCTGACCACGCCCCTTTCACTGTATATGTACGCGCGCTGACCAAGAGCGAGCGTTCTTCGAACTCACTCCTGAGGCGAAAAGCCGGGAGTTAGCATTTCAATTTTTAAAACTTGCATATTCTGATTTTAGACAAAGCTAATTTCCCAGGCCATTACCTACCGCCACGCAGACCCGCCCAGCCGATTCAGGGCTGACACGGTCGACTGCTGCCAGGGCAACGGCGCCTTCCTGGAACAACGGACACGCCCACCCACGCTGACCACGCCCTTTTCCACGTCACTTTTCTGCACGATAAATCATGTGCAGTAACCGGAAGCGCAGCGGACGAGCGCAGCGGGCGCGAGGAATACGTGCCAAAGGCGCGCATAAGGCAAGCTCGTCTGCGCTCGTCCGCGCCGAGGACGGGCTAAGGGCTACCCCCCCTGCCGCTCCGGTCCTACGACCAGCTACTAGTACGGTGAGACTCACCTATACCTCTGCCGATTTACTTAACCTCAGGCATGTTGCAGATTTACCTCATGCTCTACCACATTTCGGGTATACCAATCGCATCCTAGGCCCACACCAATGTCCTACTTGCATAAAGGAAACTCCTAAACCCTCTAAAATTGTCCCACAACTGGTTCAAGCAGCGCTATTAAATGCCAGATCACTCCCCAAACACAAGCTAGAAATTGCCGACTTGATTGACACGTATAAACTGGATCTCCTATTCATCACAGAGACATGGGGGGATGAAGCCTCCGGCCCAGACTTCAGAGCTGCCACCCCAATCTACTACAATGTATTCAGACTAGACAGGCCTAAAAAAAAGGGTGGAGGCATAGCAATAATTTATAAAGACCAGTTTAAACTTACAACGACACAATCTAATTGTCCTGAGTATGAGGCTTTCCTCTTCACATTAGGCCTCTCGGCCAAAACATCGTTTAAGGGCATGCTAATTTATCGCCCTCCTGGGTCAAGATCTAAGTTTTTAGCCAACTTAGGCAACATGATTGAAGCAGCTGCAGGCTCCCCATACTTCACCATACTAGGTGATTTTAATTTTCACCTAGAAGCCTTCAACGACCATGATACAACGCAGTTAACTACAGACTTAGCAGCTGCCGGCTTGCTGCAATTGATAAAATCACTCACGCACCAAGCAGGCCACACACTAGATGGTCTATTTACCAACAATCCCCATATAGCCGTTACCCAAGTAATCCCCCTGATCTGGACAGACCACGCAGCGATCTGTTTCTCTGTTGAAATCAACCCCACTAAACCTCCTCTTACATCCTCCTCTCAATTTTCCTACAGAGACTGGAAACATATTAATCTAGCTCATTTAACAGAGATGATGCAAGAAAGTCATATCCCCAACGAACAGGACCCCACTCTAGCGTCTTCTAATTACTTGATGAATTTAAACACGGCTTGCAACAAACTAGCCCCGATCAAAACCTCCCACTGCAACAGGAAAATACCATCAGTTCAGTGGTTTACGGAGCCCCTTCGGATTCAGAGACAGTATTGCAGGAACCTTGAAAGGCAGTGGCGCCACCACTACAGCCCAGCAGACAAAACGACCTATAAAAACGCCCTTTCCATCTACAAAAGACTTATAATTTCTGAAAAAAGTCGCTATTATACTTCACAAATTAACCAGGCGAAAAACTCGGTAGGAGAACTATTTCAGGTGGTTACAAATTTGTCCAATCCCCCCACCCCGCGCCTAGAAGGCTCACAGTCTCTATCGGACGCTCTGGCCAGCTTTTTTGAGGATAAGGTTAGCTCCATTTTCCTTACCTTCTCTCATTTCTCCTCTCCCCCCTCCCCTGCGGCACTTCCCATCAGTAATTCTCCCATCTTTTCATCTTTCGACACCACCAACCGGGAACATATTCAACACCTGGTAGCCAGCACCAAATCTGGATCCCCCCTTGACCCATGTCCCCGAGCTATTTTGAATCTCATCCCAGAAGCTGTCTCTCCCGCGTTGTCCACTATCTGCAACGCCATGCTTTTAACAGGCATTTATCCATCGGTTTGGAAGGAGGCTATTATTAAGCCACTTCTAAAAAAGCCAACTTTGGACCCTCTCCTCCCCGCCAGTTATAGACCTATTGCCTGTCTCCCCTTCCCAGCCAAGAATTTCGAAAAAATTATGAACATCCAACTTTCGAAATTCATTAATGACAACGACCTACTCGATGACACCCAGTTTGGCTTCAGACAGGGGCACGGTACTGAGACAGCACTGCTTAAAGCCGCAGATGAAATTAGAGCATCGATGGACAAGGGAGGAGCGGCGGTCCTAATACTTCTGGACCTTTCCGCTGCATTTGACACGGTCGATCATGTCACTCTGATCGACCGTGTCTCGGCTTTAGGAATAAGAGGCAAGGCCAAAGATCTTATTGCTTCATTCCTGACAACCGCCCTCAGACAGTCAAGATGGGTAATTTTACCTCCCAGACCTTCTCCCTCCCCTGCGGAGTTCCACAGGGCTCCTCGCTAAGTCCGACGCTTTTTAATATCTATGTATCTGACTTAGCGAGGGTGATAAAATCACATGGAATTGCCCTCACAACGTACGCCGACGATACCCAATTAGTATTATCAGTGCACAACAATGGAACATCTGTCGCAGCCAATTTCCAAGAGGGAATGAAGGCGATAAGCTCCTGGATGTCATCAAACTGCCTCAAACTAAACTCCGATAAAACGGAGGTGATGACATTCGGGAACTTGCAGCCGGCATGGTCCCCAAAGTGGTGGCCATCTCAGTTGGGTCCCCCCCCAACCGGTAGTCAAGGTCTGCAATTTGGGAGTCACATTCGACAACAAGTTGACTTTCCTCCATCACGCCAACGCTGTGGTATCATCTGCCTTCTATACCCTAAAAAGAATAAAAAAACTACTTCCTTACTTACCGCAGTCTGCGGGCAAAACTTTGATCAGCACCTTAGTGTTCTCAAGAACCGATTATTGTAACTCCCTTCTTCTGAACGCTCAGGAAAAGGTACTCAATAAACTCCAGACGGTGCAAAACGCCGCGGCCAGAATCCTATTATCCATCCCCAAAATTCACCCCTACTTCCCCACACATCAAAGAGCTACATTGGCTCCCTATCAGGAGCCGAATTAAATTTAAGGCTCTTTGTATAGCCTATAAAACTTTGAACAATTCCGGACCACAGTTCCTAAAAAAAGCCCTCTGTCCAGTGGAACAACTTAGGACCTTACGATCGTCCTCAGCCTACTTGTTGAAAGTCCCACGGACAAGAAAGGCCAACTGGGGAGATAGATGCTTTACCATCGCAACTGCCAAACTGTGGAATACACTACCACTCCACATTAAAACTGCCCCTACGCTACTAAAATTCAGAAAGAGCCTCAAAACATGGTTGTTTTCTTCCTAATTCCCCCTCATCGCAAGAAGTGAGTTCTGTAACGATAGCGCCGAGACACCCGTACGGGTATTTGCCCGCTTTAAAAATTGCATAAAATAAATAAATAAATAAATAAATAAATAAAATAAGTCTTAGTACTGCCGTACCTATAAAAATTAATCTTTCTTCTGATTTATTTAAATTTAGAGAATAATCATGTCCTAGTAAGAATACAGTTTCTGATTCTGGTATTTTATGATTGAATACCTCTTCCCAAAAAGCTGATATCATATTTTTGATTACAATCAAGTCAGGACAATTATAAAACATATGGGTTAGCAAAGCCGGTCCTTGATTACATCTAGGACATAAATCATTCTCCCGCCTCCCCCATGAAAACAATTTGGCGGGAGTAAAATACAGATCGAATACAGTTTTATAGAGTTGTGCTTTGAGGTTGCTAGCCATAAGTAACTTCTGGCTCATCTCCAAGACTCTATCAATGTCGACATTAGGGTTGTTTAATTTTGTGTTCCATTTATTTTCAATGTTGTCAAGATCATCATGTTTTAGAGTCAGAAGAATGTTATAAAGGGTTCCAATCCTAGTGTTTATTCTGGGAATTGCATCCAAAATTTCTACTTTAGATAAGGAGATTAAGGACTCTTTAGCCTTTAATTAAGCGAATATCTGGGCGTAATTCAAGAAGTCTCCATTAGTTAACTTAAATTTAACTTTTAAATCAAAAAAGGTGGAGTCAAAATTATTTATTAAAAAGTCGCCGATTGTTCTTATTCCAACCTTTTCCCATTTCTTTAGAACAACATTGAGTTCCTTACCCCCAACGGCATTTGAACACCAAAGGGGCGTATATCAATTAATCTTGGAAATATGCAAATATTTAGTCACTTTCTTCCAAACCCTCCATGCGCTATTTATAACTTCTCCCTTAAAAGCCTTATAATTTCTTGCCTCCGTTTTCCGTAGGAGTAAACCCTTAGCCTCCTGACCTATGAGAAGTTCATAAATTGAAGGAATATTTTCAACTCCTTCTGAACTATAGCCGTTAATCATAGGTGTGAGTTGTTTTAAAAATGCTGCCCAATAATACAAAGCAATATCGGGAATTGCCAGGCCACCTCTATCCAAGGGCAATGATAGTAGCGCCAAAGATCTCCGAATCTTACCATTCTGCCACATAAATTTAGAAATAAGTGAATTAATAACCTCTAACGTTTCCTGTTCGATCGCTAAAGGAATAGCCCGAAAGAGATATAAGCATCTAGGCAGTGTATTCATTTTAACATAGTTAGCTCTTCCTATGATAGACAGATGTAGACTATTGACTCTTTCAAAATCATTCTTAATCTTAGCCAGTAAAGGATCAAAATTAGCTTTAGATAGTGATTTAGTATCCGTGCACATAACAACTCCTAGATACGTAGCCTTCCTTGCTCTTCGTTGATCCGTGCAGATGCTATTATCCGTACACAAGATAATTGTTTTTCCTTTGTTAAGTGAATAGCCCGAACAACGTCTAAATTCAGTAGTTAGCTTTTCTATTTCACGGATAGCCTCACTCGGGTCTGTTGTAATAACCGCGATGTCATCGGCGTAGGCCAGTACTTTAGTTTCGAATTGACAGCTAATGACTGGTTTATTAATATTGTTTTCTAAAAGATTCAAAATAAGGGGGTTAATATGTAAAGCAAAAAGTAGGGGTGAACAAGGACAACCCTGCCTAGTACCCCTTGCAATATTAATATTTTCAGATAGATGTCCTGCCACTAGTATATTTGCTTTGGGCTGAAGGTACATTGACTTAATAGATTTAATACATTTTTCACAATCAGCAGCAGATATATGTGTGCTGGTATTGTCCTGTGACTGGTTTCTTTCTCTCAGTGACGGGATACTCCTGGGAGTAGCTGGGCACTTTATAAGTGCCCAGTAACATTAACATTAAACACTTGAAGCAGCTGAGGATGTATGTGTGTTAGAGCAGTCAAGCAAGAGTGGAAGGTTTTGTGAAGATCCCATTTGAATTAATTTATTCTCTAACTGGTATCAAATATTCTACTTGGAACTATCCAGATCTAAGAGGTGAGCTGTAACATAAATGAGACTCACCCTCTCTTGGCTACCTGTAATTTGTACATGGGACCATTTGGATTTCTTCTTGCCAACCATGGATTTAAAATACTTTGCTCCAGCTTTACATCAACTACAAGATATCAACAAATTGAAGACTTGTCTTTTCCTCATTTTCCTCAATCATTCATAGATGTATTACGTCTACATCAGATAAAATGGCACCCATAATAAATTTCTCTTCAATAGCTCCAAAATAACTCAAATTCCTTTAGGGTTTTCAAAGATAAAGCTGCATGTCTTCAACCATCAACCTGTTAACCGGACCCTGAATCATTAGGCTGCATCATAGACTGAAATATTTCATTAAAACCCACAGTTCACTAAGAGTATTGTACAGCATCCAACAACAGATCAGTCTTGCCCTTAGTCTCCCACTTCAGCCACTTCAGAAAGGAGCTCAGGGGCGTAACACAAGCCCCCGCAGACCACGCATTGCGGGGGGCCCCCGCGCTCCTGGGGGCCCCCGCCGGGCCCCTCCTCACGCCACTCACTCAGCAGAGCAGTACAAATGACAATACAATACGCTCTTAAATGGTGCGCAGCGCTGCCGGCCGGGGCCCCTGCGAGTATTTGAGATGGTGCAGGCAGGACTGGGTGCGGGCAGCGGGTGGGGCCCCGGCCGGCTGCCGGGGCCCCCCCCCTGGGAGACTGGCTGGAGTGGGTGCCGTGGAGTCTTGTAAATGGTGCGGCCGCCCGCCGGCCGGGGCCACCCCCTCTACTAGTGACAGTCAGTCAGTCAGTCTAGTCAGTGTCAGTGACACTGTTCGAAATCATGGTGCGTGTGGTGCGAGGCCCCGGCCGGCCGGGCCCGAGTCTTCGATGGCCTGGGCTGCTGGGCAGGGGGCCGGGGCCCCGGCCGGCGGGGCCCCGGCCCGAGAGCAAGTCCGAAATGGTGGGGGGGCCCCCTGGCCCTGCCGTGGCCCCCCGTCACCTGACCCTGTGAGTGAGTGTCGGACTGGACGGAATCACGGAAAGTGAAAGAATGAAAGGCCTGTCCCGCGGCCCGCCGCCATTTCATAGAATCAGGCGGGCTTAGACTAAGATAACTGTTATCTTAGTCTAAGCCCGCCTGATTCTATGAAATGGCGGCGGGCCGCGGGACAGGCCTTTCATTCTTTCACTTTCTGTTCCGCAATTCCGCCGCCGCGTATGCGCGTGGGGGGTGTGGGCACTAGGGCTGGCTGCTGCTGAGTCGTGGTGAGCAATGGGGCAGCCCCCAGGGCACGCACAAACATCATGCGCCGCAGCGCCAGCCAGCCGGGCCAATAAGCAGCAGCACTCAGGTGCGTGTGGGGCGTGTGCGTGGCATCAGGGGCGCCCGGGAGCGGCGGCGCGTATAGCCATAGCTATAATTTAAAGTGAACAGCAGAAGACAACGTACCGAACCAATCTGCCTAATCCGACCTTCTAAGACAAAGAAAGCAGCCGCCAGGCAGCCCGCCCACGCTCAGCCTGTGACTGTCCGATTTCCAGTTCCATTCTGAACTTGAAGTAAGTAGTTTTGCTATGACCTGTCACCCGGGCGGTCCCGGCTTCAAGGAGGAGGTGCATGGCCATGGACCAGGCCGCCTTGGTTTAAATTAGAACATTGTTTTTGCTCAATCCTCAGTGTGTAGTTATTTATGGTTACCGGGCCACATGGTGTGAACGAGAAAGAAATGAAAGACAAAGACACACATGGCGTCATCAAGGAAAGTTAGACTACTTCGATCGCTTCCTTAGCACACATGCTGTTCCTCATTTGTTTTGCTCACTGTAACAGAGAGGCTTTTTTCACAAAAGCTAAATACATATTAAACCAGGGCAGTTTGCTTTTCATTTTCTTGCCTTCAAACTTCTCAGTTTCGATTACCGGAATGATGATTTTAAATGTGCGTTTGATTTAACAAAACACTCTTCGATGGTGTTACTGTAAATGGTGATATATAGAAGAAACACCCCTAGACATCAACTAGCACCCATGGTTATTAAGATTATATAGGCAATTTTTTTTTCAAATGTTGATGTTGCAAAAAGGGCAGATTTGTGTGGTTGCTTCTCATGAGTGTCTTTTGTATTGATATTTTAAAGCTATGCCAACCTTAAGCCTTGAGAAAGCATTGAGCCTCCATTCCATGATAGGGTAAATCACATGTTGGCTGGGAAAAAGGCACATCACGAACCTCTATGGAAAAACGTACGTTAACAAAGAAACTTGAAAAACAGAATGAAATGGGCAATAAATAAACACTTTTAACTGATTAACGCTATATGACATAGAAACATGAATAAAAATGAGCAGTTCTAATGAGTGAATAATGCTTCTTGCCTACAAACAGAGCTTTATGGCCCTCTTACAGGGAATGTTGAGTGTGGATTCCTTTCAGTTGCCCCTACACAGATTGTCATTCAAGACCGGCTTACAATCACATACTTCTTCCACTCCTTTGTTACTCTCATAACAAGCATTTGCAGTGCAATAGGTCGCACATTTTAAAAACTTTGACCTATTGGTATTGTAAATGACAATGCCTTTTATTATTGCAGGTTTTTTAAACACATAAATAAAAGGCATTGTCATTTACAATGCCAATAGCTCAAAATCTCCCAATTGCGATACCTATTGCATTGCAAATGCTTGTTTCCTATTCAACTAATATTTTTGCCTGTTCCATTTTTTAATTTGGGGGGGGGGGGGGGGGGGGGGGGGAGGGGTACTGTTATTTCTAAACTTCAGGGGAGTACCCCAATATGGGCTGCCTGGCATTTGCTCTTTCTTGTGGACTGTTCCATGCCCAGTTTTTTCATGTGGATTGTTCAAGATCTTAATTGCTTAAAGGCCTTGCATAGGAGGACCAGGATTCGCCTAGCATGACTGCAGATCGCTAAAGCTTATCAATTAAATGAGTGCTAGGCCCCACCTTCTGCCTAAAAATTGCTACATTCTTCTGTAAGTAAATTTCGATCTTGCAGTTGCATATGGCTAGAGAGTGACACAGTGTGGTCCTGTGGTGTTATAGTCGGAGATATCCTTTTTTTTCCACAACAGCTGTACAATGGACTATATAACAAGCCCTCTGACTATAACTTAGACTTGGTCTTCGACTGCGAAAGAGCGGTGGTGGGTACAATATGATGAGTTCTATTAACCCAGCTCCGGTGGCAGTTAGAAAACCCTAGATGCGCCAGCCAACAAAGAAGTTATGAGCTGGAAGCTGGGGCCGGCCAGCAGACCCTATAGAGGCGTTTCATTAAATGTTGGAGGTGTCAATTCAAAATGTACCAGATTTTTGGGTGGTCGGGCAAAGTGGTGGGCGGTGGGTCAGGGGGCCCCCTCCATGTACTTTGCAGGGGGGCCCCCTCAGGTTTCGTTACGCCACTGAAGGAGCTGAAATAGCATACCTTTTTAATCCGCACCCATACATCGCTATTAAGAAGTACACATCCTCTAAAACCAGTGCCCTAACTTATTATGTTATTTTAAGCAGATTTGGAGGGCACTCCTGGGAGGGTATCCTGGCACTGAGCAGGCGTGAGTCTAGCCAAACTCAGGGCCTTGTGAGACTATTTGAAAAGCCAGGTCTTCAGCTTCTTGCAGAATTCAAGAAGTGAGGAGGAGGCTCTGCTTGAGGGTCTGTTTGTTTTCCCCCGCTCGTTTCCTGCCATTTTATTCCCTCCTGCCTCCCGCCGGCCCCACACACTGCCTCCTCGAAATCCTCCCACCTCCCAGGAGATTGCAGCATGAGCCCATTGAGCAGGTTCACGTGTCCTGCTCCGCTTGCTTCCCCTACCGCCATACTTCGATTGCTCCTTGGTGTTTTTGATTCAGTCTCGCCCAAAGTGCGCTCCATTTGTCAGTTTTTGTTTTCTGTGCCTATTTTGCCTGTTTGTTGCCTTTACTGCTCTGGTTATTTCCCCCATTCATTTCCAGCCTTTTTTTACCTCCCTCCCACCGGCCTTACCCACAGCCTCCCAGCGACCCTCCCAGGACCTACCTAATGGTATGCAGCACAACTCCATAGAGGAGGTCCCCGTGTCGTGTTCTCACTGCTGCCTCTACTGCCTTACCTTGATTGTTCCTTAGGCCCGGGGTTTAGATCTTATTGCATTGCTGTGTTTGAAGGGGGCCAGGGAAACAAATAGCCACCACTTTTTTTTATCTTATCTCCTTTGTATCCCTGTACATCTTTCTGTTGCTTACCAGTTCGTTTTGCATTTTAAAATTCGCAATAGACACATATTCATACAAATGTAACAAATATGCTTTGCCGACAGAAACAAACTACAATTATTATGCTTCTTATTAAAAAAAGAAAATGCTAAATCTATGATTTTCAGATATTTGCATCACAGCTCCACTTAAAAGGGTTGGGCCCGATTCACAGAATTAACTCAAGACAAAATCCTAAACGTACTACTTTTGGTATTCACAGAGTGCACTTAATACTTTTGGTATTCACAGAATGGATTTACGACTACTAACTTTACGTCCGCATTCGGGCTGGAGATTCCGACCTGGAGGCGGAGCTTCAGGCCCCGAGGTGGAGCTTCCGGCTTGGAGGTGGAGCTTCTGGCCCAGAGGCGGAGCATCCGGCTTGGAGGCGGAGCTTCTGGCCCAGAGGTGGAGAGATCAGCTATGGCTAAATCTCCACCACCGGCCGCAATCCCCACTTCCGGGCCAGAAGCTCCTCCTCCAGGGCCAGAAGCTCCGCCTCTGGGCCAGAAGCTCTGCTTCCAAGCCAGAAGCTCCGCCTCTGGGCCAGAAGCTCCGCCTCTGGGCCAGAAGCTTTGCCTCCGGGCCGGAATCTCCGGCCCGAGTGCGGACGTACAGTTAGTAGTCGTAAATCCATTCTGTGAATACCAAAATTAGTAAGTGCATTCTGTGAAAACCAAAAGTAGTAAGTGCATTCTGTGCATACCAAAAGTAGTAAGTTTAGGATTTTGCCTTAAATTAATACTGTGAATCGGGCCCCTAGAGTCTAAGGAAATGTATTCTAGAGTATTATGTCATTGGGCCAGAATTTTGTCCTAGAATTTTCCCATCATTGTGTAAGTAATAGAGCAACCATATTCTATCACTGTAAGAAAGTATTCCCTCCTAGTACTAACCATATTCTATCACTGTAATAAAGTATTACCTCTTTGCACAAGAAGTATGCTGGCAAACGGTATCCTTGATATATAAATTATGGTGTGGCGAAAATATCACATCACTATGCCAGACTGGATCCAAACATGCACTATTGAGCCCGAGCTACGTCAGAATATATTGCAAAAGTGTCAATGTATCGCATTGTGGCTCATAAACAGAATATGCCACTTCTGTGCAACGTGGGCCAAAATATCCCATTATTCTGCCAGACCAAAGCCTAGCTAATCTCATCATTGTGCCCGTCACCTAGTTAATGCAGAGTCATAATGTCTCATCATTTTCTGGGAAATGCCACTAATACTGCGTCCGACTATACCGTTGCAGTTCTATTATTTTCAATTGGAATGGCAGAATATGGAATGCACGTGTCATTATATCGAATCAGATTATTGGAATATCCATCATTATTCAATAGCAACCATTGTGTGCTCCTACAACAGACTGCCCCTGCTCCTACAGGAACCTTCCTCATAGAAAGTGAAAAGTCATAAGCTAGTATTCTTTACCGTACACACAAAACGTTTTTAGAGTTTGATGTAGCTGCTACCTAGTTCCAAAAAGCAGCAACTCTCTTTACCAAGAACATTCACATTATTGTTGGAGCATCCTGAATACTGTACCTACAACTGTGTGCGGTGCCTAGCTAGAGACTTTGAGTCCTTGCATTTAGGGCAGTATTAGACCACATACAGTATGGCCATTGGCCCCAGAATTACATAACTAATTTTTATCAAGTGGATTAACTTGGCTCAAGAATCCGAAAACTCCTGGTGGGAAACATTCTTATTTTTTACTGCTTTCCTTTCAAATTAAAAGAGGTGCTTGGCGTGACTATGCTTGTAACTCTATCAAGAGATTGTGCCAAAATCACCAATGAGGAAATTGAGAGGACATGCTGGTAACTCTAAGGGGAATTAACTAGCGGTGTGCATAACTGTAATCCTGCAATCTAAATTGTGCTGTTTTCAAATGATACATTAAACATAAAATTCTTAAGACAAAGGCCTTACTTAAAAAGTCACTTTTCAATGTTTGTAGCGAAATAAATAATTAAAGTGTATTTCGTATATTATAATTTGCAGAAAAATATTTTTCCCTCTTAACGGTTACCCTTAAAATGTTTTTACCCACAATTGTTAGAACATTTTGTACATGAAACTGCCTGAAATATCCAACGTTTTTATTCCAGAATAGAATGAAATTAGCACAAGCAAAGTTGTAATCACCCCTATGAAAAGTTCCAATTAAGCAGCCAGTTTCAAGGTGGAGAGTATTCCGAATGCAGGAGTCCCCCAGAGTTACCTATCTAATTACAGTTACACTATTTGTGGGCACACTGCACTTCAGATTTTTTTCCATCAGGATAGCTCGCCAAGAAAATCCTCGGAAAATGTTCAAGAGCTAAAAGGTCCAGGATTGGCGAAAAACCTGCAGCAATTGGTGCAGAAGCACTGACTTCCGAGTCAATTTTCCATTCTACAGGTCACAAGTCATAATGCCAAGGTAATTCTGCATCTCATAATTAATTACCTATCCCTGTGATGTTGGTAATTCTGAGTACAAATTACCTGATTGGATTTACCAATGCACCTATTAAGTGGGTTCATGTTAGTTGTGAAGTCTATCAGTTTCTCCGAGACAAAATACATTTCCCCTGTTGGATATTTTACGGTTGACTTGGAGGTACTTAAAGAGGCATGTCACAGAAAGAGTTATTGCATTCTAAATTATATGGCTAATGAATTCACAATCATGAGTTCCCCGTGCCCCTGTCCTGTCCCATTTAGAGCTGGAGAAGCACTAGATTTCCAACAACATAACGTCACCTGGCTATGCCAATGCAAACCCTTTATTTTAGGTGCCCATATGCTAATGGGATGCCGGGTATTAGCAATATTTACCCAGCCGTTTTAGGGGGGCAAGGCCATTACTAGAGTTACCTGCCTGAGACATGGAAAGGCATGGTGGTCCCAGGTAGGGATAGCGCGCAATGCACCCCACGTGATGTGGAAAACACCCTAAACATCAAGGTTTTAAAGATTTGTATTTTTCAACAATAAAACCATGCTTTGGGAGTTAGTGAAAAAATGCCAAGACATTGTTTATTGTGGTTTGGGTGCATGGCCACCACAGCAGTCACAGGTAAGAGGGCTGGGTGCTAAGCCTGACCGGAGGCCATGCGTTGCTGAACAAGACCAAAGGACATTGTGTGTGGGTGCGGGGCACAAGTACTGTGTCAGTCTGTGGTTGGAGTCTATTATTTGGCGTCATTGCCAGTTGCACACAGCATAAGGTTCCCATGGATAAGCTTAGTGGCTTTGAGACCAATTAACACTGATTGCAGGGCGTGGCTGAAGTGACGTCATCAATCATATCAATATTGTGTCATATGTGATGACACCAGAGGTGCCCTTGATGATATCATTTATGATGTCACCCTTCATGTCATGGGTGATGCTATAAGTAGTATATGGTGGGGGTGGAACTGAAGAGGTTTTCGTGGAGTTTGATGGAGTTTGTGCCATAGACACTCCATCACATATGGCAGGGTTTGATTATGTCTTCCTTTAGTAGGGTGCTGATTTCAATGTCGGGTGGTCAGACCGCTGGCCGCTGGCCGCTATCGCGGTGGTCAGGAGACCGTCAACAAGAATGCAGGCGTATTTCAATATGACTGGCGGGTTGGCGGTCAGAAGTTACCGATACCTCAGCAGGGGCATACTGCGGCAGTAGAAGAGAGCTGCAGCAGATGCCGCCACCATGCAGTGCCTCCACCACATGTCTGTGCACTGTGTGCCATGCAACATGGCGGAGATGAAACACGGTGCACATACAACAGTACCAGGAGGTGGGGCAGTACATGTGCCCCATACACACTTTTATTTTGGGCCCGAAGCACGGGAGCCCTATTTGGAGCTCCTTTGTACCCTTTCCGGCACACTTTTTTATGTCCGGAAAGGTTGTCGGAAAGATCAATTCTAATCCTGATGGCGGTGCCTGCCTCGGCCAAATCCTGGACGCCTTTTCTAACTGCCACACCTTTGGGTTCTATGATCCCGGTGAAGCCGGCGGTCTTGTAGCCAACAGCTGTGGGTCTGATCGCCAGTATCATAATACAGTGGTCATACTGAAGGGGTGTTGGCAGTCGGACTATCACCGACAGCCTGTCAGTGGTAAGGTAAGGTAAGGTAAGTTTATTATGCATAGTTAATTAAAACCAGTGCAAAAACGTTTTACAAAAAAGTCTTAAAATGTCATAGAAAAATGTGTTCGTTATAATCATTTAAAAAAAAGCATATAGTAAAAGACCCAGTGTAATTGTCCAGGAGCGTTTTCTAGGGCCAGGGCAGTGTGTTCCCTTGCGTCCTGATGTCCGCCTACTTATTGCCTGTGTCAATGATCGCCGATTTTGAAAGTTTTAACAGCCTTTGCTCGATCATCGCAAAGAACTTGACAGCCTGTCAGTGGCCCATCCGCCACTATCGTAATCAGGCCGTAAGCCCTAAAGAAAATGTTCCTTTGTGATAATTTTGTACGTTGATTTCACACTTGTCTGAGGGAGGGAAGATTACCTAAGGTTACAAATGATGCTTAAAAATCTATTCGTAACAAATTATGAAAGGGGCCTGGGAGGTGGAAGGAGTATTCAATAACTGAACTTAATGATAATTGGCACAAAAACAATGCAACCACACAGTGAAGAAGTGCTAAAGAAATAAAATGTTAACACAAATATAATAATAAGTTCCCAGCTGCCTACAGGTGTCTTGATTCTAACACAATATTAACCCAACCTTATGTGAACCTTAACATTTGTTTATAACTGCTTCACATGAAACAAACACTGTGTCATGAGCCATACATTCAGAACCGCATAAGGTATGTGCCATGCAACACCTTTGTTGAGGGAGGGGTGGAGCAACATGACGCTCTGAAGGCTTTCACACTCTTAAATCATGGCTACTCCCCACACCCAATGTGAATCTGCATATGTATAATAGGTATAAACATTTGAGGCATCCGGCTCCTTTGGCTAATAGTTTATGAATATTTTAATTCATGCAATCCAGCACACCGCTTGGCAGCACTATTTGTTCAATAACATCACCCCATCCAAATCTCAGAAACTCATTTAAATCTGGACATTCATTCTGATATTTTCAATCTGCCATTGAACCTGAAAACATCAGCAGGTCCCTCGCTCTTCATGTAAAATGCATGACTGCGATGAAGCCATCCCATTGCAGAGCAGAAGAGCGGTATACTGCCTGCAGCTAATGGCCTTTAGTCTCTTTTGTAGGCCTGCCACTGTCTTGCTGTGCTCTTAAGCCATTCAGCTGCACAATGTGAACTTTGCAAAGTTAATATATCTCAACCGTCGAAAATTGACATTAGGGTCTAACAACACTGTGCTAACTACAGTGAAGGGTACTGTACATTAGTGGGCTTCATTTACCTGTTTACTTCAAGAAATTGTGTGTCTCGCACCAATTATCTATCTATCTACCTATCTGTCTGTCTGTCTGTCTGTCTGTCTACTTTTTAATGAAGAATCAAAATAAAAATAAAGGCTTGCATCTTTAATGTTTCCTTCTTTGTAAAAATATCCTGTTGTAATTCTCCTAATAAATCAATCAATCAATTGAAAGGGATATTTCGGATTAAAAAATCCTTATTAAAAACAACTTAACAATTTTAAAATGTCAGTGCAATAAGTAGCATTAATCAATTGTTTCGATTTACAATAAAATGTTGGAGTTTGACATGGTATAAACTTATAGTTACCAGGCTGAATAAAAGCTTGTTCACATAAATTGATGTAAACACTACATAACATTGCAGTAAACCTTCAATTAATGGTCACAACCCATCACTAAAATGGACAATGGGCATGTCAAATCATAAATCATCAAGGCACGTCAGCATCGACTTTGTGAAAGTGACCGGTGCCTTGACTAACTACATGTCTAAGGATACTGAGTGGTGTTGTTACATATTGCAATCTAAAACTTCTCTACACCATACTATGGTTGTCAAAAGGGAAGATATGCAATTTTAATTTTCTAGAACAGAAAAATTATTTCATTGAAAGTGTGTTAGACCTCAACTACCACCGAGTGTCACAGGGTCTACAATAAATGTGTGTATACAAGGAACTGGACAGGGCACCTATCACTCACCACTGGTGTGTCTGTATCTGATAACTACCTTCCAAATATACCTACTGAATGGTCAATTGGGGATACCCATCAGTCACCACACGTAACCGCCCTTCATCACTTGGGGTTCCTTCATGACCATTCAAAAAAGAGCCCCCAACTTTCACGGAGAAGGGCCACGATGGTTACAAGCCCTCTTCCGCTCAGACAGGTCTCTCAATGGTTTTGCTACTCTGTTGTGAGGATGTAGTGGAACAGAGTGACTGATGCTGCAGTGCCAATAAAGTGTAAAATTAAAAAAAAGGGTGTGAATATAAAATTGGATGAGAGAGTACTGAAAATTATTTTATTCTGTTACTACTCACTCTTCCAATGTTAAAAAGTAGGCAGTGACAGTTTTAAACAAATAACTGTTCAGATGAAGTACGAGGTCAACATGTTTCAGCAATTCTAAGACACATTATGTCCTTGCTTTATTCAGGACCTATGTAACTGGTGCTACTGAAGAAAGTGATAAATGTGATAAATCATAAATGTAGTGAAAGGGAAACAAGGAAAGAGGTCACCTGGATTTTCTAGGTGTCCAGATCGTCTCCTGTTACTGGTGTCATGTATCCCACGGACTCTTGACAGGTAAGGACCTCACCCCACCTGGCAGCGGCTCAGGAGAAGAGTGAAGCACCGCTCTGTCCGTCGGTACTTCTTAGCCGGCGTCTAAGCCGACTGTGTTAGACCTGACATCATTGGTGTGAGTCTCCCTTCCATTTTGACGGATTGCCTCCTCTGTTTTGATATGTTTGTGCTGGATTTATGCTTTGGGCCCTGTGCCACTGCTAATCAGTGCCACAGTGCACGTGTTCCCTATGTTAAAATGATGTACTAATTGGTCATTCCATGATTGGGTTATTTAATTTATCTGTCAGCCCCTAGTAAGTGAACCATGTGTGCCCAGGGCTTGTAAATCAGATGCTGCTGGTGGGCTTGCAGCACTGGTTGTGCCACCCACAGAAGCAGCTTGTAAAGTGTGTCTCAGGCCTGCCATTGGAAGGCCTGTGTGCAGTCTAGCACTGCCATGTTGACTTGGCCAAGTGCACCCACTTACCATTCCCTAAACCTTCCCTTTGCTTCATATTAGACACCCCTATGGGAGTGCCAAGGGCAGGGTGCATTGTAAGTATAAGGTAGGACATGCTCTGATGTGTGTAGCATGTTCTAATAGTGAATTACAGCCATTTTCGTCGTTCACTATTGAAGGCTACCTGTTCTCGTAGGCCAGAATAGGCAGTTAGATTATTACATTCTATCCCCCACATGCATCAAGCACTTTTTCATTCGCAAACGGTGCGATTCCTTAAAATCGGCCGTTTGCGAATGCAAAAGTGCTTTTTGGGATGCATGAAGCAATTTTAGAATTTGCAACATTGTTGCGAGTTCTAAAATTGCGGGTGCTTTTAAGAAGTCGCAGATGTGCGACTTCTTAAAAGCAATGCATCATCACTTTTGACAAGTGAAAATTCGCACTTAGGGTTCCAAATTTACCGAGTGGTTGAACCACTCGGTAAATTTGGAAAAAGTGTTTAAAATGCTTTAAATGTTTTTTTTTCAACATTCATGTTACGGACACACATGTCCTTAGGACATGTGTGTGTGCAACATGATGCGAAAAATACATTTCAGGGGTGCATGGGGGGGTCCTTTGGACCCCCCCCCTGCACCCATGAAATTTTCTAAGTGCCACTCGCAATTTGCATTGACTCCTATGGGCCTTTTGGCCCATAGGAATCAATGGAAATTGCGAAAATTAACTTAAGAATTCGGTATTTCTTTGGGATTCGGTAAAAAATGCGATTTTTACCGAATCACAAAGAAATACCGAAAAAAATGATGCATAGCATTTTGCATTTCCTAAATAGCGATTCCTTAATTTTCGCTATTTAAGAAATGCAAAATCCTAGATTGATGCATGTGGGGGTATAATCCTAACTGACTCAGGGAACATGGTAGAAATTCGCATTTAGTATGCCTGAACTCAGAATAATACAAATAAAATAAAAAGTACATATTTTAGTAAAGTTCATTTTAATATTCTGTGTTTGCAAATACCACTTTTAGAAAGTAGGTATTTGCTTGTCTAACCATCCAGGCCTGCCTCTGCTGGGTTATGTATTCCTTGTCTGGGTTTGTGAGTGACAGGGCTGGGGGATTGCAGGAGACAGGCTGGGGCAGCCCGGTGGTAATTAGAGAGATCTGCATCTAGATGGGAGGGAGGAGTTGCACCTGGGACCTGAATAGGGCTGGGCCTTCCCTCTACAATACTGGCTCCACCCCCTGTGGCTTGTCTTATGTCTCTGCCCTGCACTGTGAAAGGAGAGGAGGAATCATGTCAACAGAGTGCTCCAGAGCTGTATCTTCCCTCCCCTGTGCTGGCTCCACCTCCTGTGGGGCGGATGATGTCTCTGCCCTGCTCAGTGAAAGGAAGAAGAGAGTCATGTAAACAAAGTGCTCAGAAACTGGTTTGGACTAGGCAGAGACCTCTCTGCCTTCAGAGAACAAAGGATTTTGGGGTATAAATATTGGGACCCTGATCCTAAGAAATTAGATCACTTCTGGACAAGAAACCTTTCTGCCAAGGAGAAGAACCAAGGAAGCTGCAGGAGTTGTACTGCCCCTCTGCCAGTGTGCTGTTTGCTGGGTTGGCCTGCAGTGGTTGCTTCATTGCCAAGGGAAAGGAGAAGGAACTTTGTAAGGACTTTCATCTGCAGAATATTCTCCAAGGCTTGAACTGTGCTTACCTCCTGCTGAAGTCTCAGGAACAACAGACTTCATCTCCAGCTCCCTCCTGAATTTCCTTGCTGGGAATTCTGACTCCAGACACTTGTGTGCCGCTGGGAGCTGGAAGCACGACGAATCGAGAAGAAGTGTTTCGCCGCCGCAGCTGTAATCGTTGCATCGCCGGAGAAGCGAGCCTGTACCGCATCTCCCTGGAAGCGTGTGTTCTTCGAAGCTGTCTGCTGTCGCATCACCGAAAAGCTTGACGCCATCATGAGAGTTGCCATCGCATCACCGGTGAAGCGTGTCGCAGGGCCTGTCGAGGCTCCAAAGTACAAAGTCGTTGCAAGGCTGTCAGGGCATCATAGCATCGTCATCGCATCGCCGCATCAAGGGCGCCATCTTCTCGCATCACAACCGGATCATCGCATCGCATCAAGGCGCCATCTTACGCACCGCAACGGGAGCGCAGGCCGGGAGTCTACACATCACCTCCACACCGAAAAGGCTCACGACGAGTCCCCTACTCCCCTTTTGCGAGCCTTTTGATCACTCTGCGTTACGCATCCAGGTACTTTGTTGAAAACTTTGTCGCATTTACCAACAAATTGAACTAAGAGACTTCAATCATCTTTTAAGTAATCTTAAGTGTAGTATTGTGGATTTTTGTCGTTTGTGGTCTTGTGTTAAGTCTATATAAAGAATACCTATTTTTATAAAACCTGTGTTGTGTCCATCTGTAGTGTTTACACTGTATTACTGTGTATATTCACAAATGCTTAGCACACTGCCTCTGAGATAAGCCTGTCTGCTCGTGCCAAGCTACCAAGGGGGTGAGCAAGGGTTATTAAGGAGTGTAATCCCCTTATCCTGACTTAGAAGTAAGGGTCCCTATTTGGACAAAGGTGAAAACCCTTGCCAACTAGAGACCCCCTGATCTAACATTGGAGGTCAGCGGTGAGGATTTGGACTTTGCATTTGTGTTTCATATACAGTGGTTGGTTTACACTACTAGTGAGTGCAGACCAAAAGCGACCACATACTTTTTTTTAGATCCTTTTTCCTTGGACTGTTAGTTTTCCAGAAAACTCCCAATTTTTACTACCATGAGTAAACCAGTATTTGTTGCATCTATGTATCTTGATTTTGAGGAAGAGAGGTTGAAAACATACACTGTGAAACAGCTCAAGAATCTCTGCAGGAAATTGAAAGTTGCTACACCAGGCATTTCTAACAAGGAAGACTACCAAAAGGCGCTGAGGGCCTGGGTAGAAGCCAGAAATGTCTCTGATCTTGAGGTGGAGCCTGTTGGGGATGCAAATGGGCACATTTATGGGCCAGAGTTTCCAGCCAGGGCAGAGGTGCCGTCCCCGCCTGGCAGCAGCATCTCTTCCAAAGACCTGTCCCACAGAGAGTTGGAAGACAGGGAGAGGAATAGGACACACAAGCTGGAGATGGCAAAGCTTAAAATATAGAGTCAGAGGGGAACAGAAAATAACAGGTTGTCTTTGGAAAGAGAGAAAATGAAAATGGAGCATGAGAGGATATTGAGGGAGTTAGAGATCAAGGCCAAGGGATTAGAAATCCATCCCTTTGGTGGCAGCGCACCATCTGTGCCTTCAGAAGGCAGGGTACATATTCCCAAGGATGTCATCAAAGATTTCCACAAAGGTGAAGATATTGGTCAGTGCTTTGCAGCCTATGAGATAGCAATGTTGGCCCACCGAGTCCCTGAGAAGGATTGGGGAGCTGGGTTGTGCGGCCGCTTTCTGACTGAAGGGAGGTATACTTTGTTAGACCTACCCAGTGAGCATAGGATGTCTTATCACCACATGAAAGCAGCACTTATTACAAGGTATGGGTTAACTCCAGAGCTCTATAGACAGAGGTTCAGGAATTGTAAGAAACTGGAGAGAACTACTTGGGTAGAATATGTGCCTTTCTTTTGCAGAGCTATGGATGGTTGGGTGAGGGGTAGCAATGTAGATAATTTTCAAGCGCTCTATGATTTGATTGCTATGGAGCACTTGTCTGCTAATTTTTTTCCAGAGCTCCGCCAGCACCTTATTGATAGCAAGTTGACTAACCCTAAAAAGCTTGCTGAAGAGGCGGACCGCTGGGTCAGTACCAGGGTCCACAAGGGTCTTGTGGGAGACTTTGCCAAAGGTGGGCAGGGTCCCCAGCAGATGAGTGGGGGGACAAGGGTAAACAGAGGGAGTTCCAAAAAGGTCCCCAAAGTAATTCCCAGGGGAACAAAGGTAAGGGTTCCCAGCCTCCCCCTGAAAAGAAGTCAGGACCCCGACAGGTAAACCTGTTCATAGGGGGCCTGTTACCTGCTTTCAGTGTAAGCAGGTGGGGCACCATTGATCTGATCCCCAGGGTCCTCAGAAAGGACAGTATGTGCCACCCCATGCACAACCCCGTCAGATGGCCAGTGTAGCCCTGGGTGGGGAGGAGATGGGTACCCAAGGTGGGTGGGGTCCTGCATAAACATCCCTTGTCTCATTAGAAGACTTTGAGATGGTCCCTAAAACTCAGCTACCTGATAACACTAAAAAATACAGGCAGTGTGTGACCATCAATGGCCATAGAGTGGAGGCTCTCGGAGACACAGGAGCAAGTGTGACAGCTGTCAAGTGTCGCTTAGTCTCTGAAGAGCAGGTGGTCCCCAATGCATTCTTCCCAGTTGGTACCAATGACAACACAGAGAGCCATTGCAAAGTGGCTCAAGTTCCCTTTGAGTGGGGGGTACTCTTAAAGTAGCTGTGAGGCCATACATGCCTGTTGATTGTCTGTTAGGCAATGATTTAGAAAGCTCCCCTTGGGTTAAGGTGGAGAGAAAAGAGCATTTAGAGATGTTGGGTCTGCCTGAGTGGGCATGTGTGACCACTAGGTCTATGGCAGCTAAGGGTGTTCAAGAGACCCTGGAGCCTGAAAGTATGGCCCAAGGACCTGCCTTAAAGAGAAGAGGTAGGGGGAGAGGGAAACCAGCTCCCATTGTTCTCACGGCCCAGGAGGAGGCAGACCTTGAGGGGGATGCCCTGGAACCCACTGGTGAGCAAGTTTCTGAACTGGGGAACCTGCCTGAGCTGACACATTGGCAGCAAGAAGGGGGTCCCTCCAAGGAGGAATTTTGTGAAGAGCAGCAGACGTGCCCTTCTCTTGTGGGTTTGAGGCAACTGGGAACAAACCAGACCGCAGGTGATCAGTCTGGATCACATTGGATCTATTGGGAGAATGGTCTCCTGTATAGCGAGCCTAAGGTTGCTGAGCCTGGGTCAGCCCGTGTGCTGGTGGTACCCCAGCGCTTTAGAGCCTTCTTACTGGGTTTGGCTCAAGATGTTCCTTTAGCTGCTCATCTGGGGCAGAACAAGACCTTTGAAATGCTTGTCACCCACTTTTATTGGCCCCAGATGCGGAAGAGTTCAGATACTCATTGTAGGACCTGACAACTTGCTAGTAAGCATGGGCGAATTTTGGGAATCTCGCGTTCGCGAATTTTGCGGATTTGCGAACTCGCAATCCGCAAAATCCGCGAATTCTCGCGAATTTGCGGATTTTTTTTTTTGTGTTTGCGCGGGTTTCTGCCAGTTCGCGAGGGTTTTGTACAATGTCGCAAATTGCGAACTTACCTGTCGGGTCGCAAGTTTCGCGAACTTGTTGTTTCTACGTGTCCAGCCTGTTTGGGACACTCTTCTTCATCACTGCCACTCTCTGTCACCACCGCCACTCTCTGACTACTCATGCCACCCTCTGGCCCACCCATGCCACCCTCTGTTTCATCACAGCACCCTCTGGTTGTCCAGTCAGTGTACATTATTGTGGCAACGCAAGCACACCTTCCCTGCCTCAAGTGACCTGAATTAATTTGGGGCTGATTAATGTGTCACGGAATATTTTTTTAGCTGGCACCTGCTTCCTGATTAGTGATCTTTTGCACTTGCTAAGTGCTTTCATTGTTGCAAAATTAGTTACAACACCTGCCCTGCCCCAACTGACAATAATGAATTAGGGGCTGATTAATGGATTTGAACTTCCAGCCTGGCTCCTGCTTGTCTCCCTTAGCTGTAATTCAGGACCTTTGTGGCATATGTGTAACTATTCTGAGGTTCAGAGCAGGGTCACATAATAGTTGCAACTGGCAACTGAACTCTGGAGGGGCCCCTCAGGAAGCACTACAGGAAATGGCTACTAATGATGAGCCTGAACTTTTGAACCTGGTAAGTAGTTTCAGTTTTGCTAAGATCGTATTTCTGCAATTTTGCACTTATTCGCGGGGCGCGAAGTCGTACTGGGAAGCCGCGAACTCACGCAAACAGTGCGAACAGTGCGAGCAAAATCCGCTGCTCGCGGATTTGCGGATTTTGCGGGAGATTCGCGAATCTCGCGGATTGCGAATTTACCGAAAATCCGCAAAATCCGCGAGCGAAATGGATTTTCCGCCCATGCTTACTTGCTAGGCAAGTGGGAAAAGTGGAAGGAGGCACAAGGACCCTCTCCAACTTTTCCCTGTAGTCAGTACCCCCTTTGAACAGGTGGGCATTGACATTGTGGGTCCACTGGATCCCAAGACTGCCATGGGCAACAGGTTTATCCTGGTCTTGGTGGACCATGCTACCAGGGACCCGGAAGCCATTCCGCTCAGGACAGTGACGGCCCGTGGTGGGACGTGAACTGATGGGGATCTTCTCTGTGTGTGGTGTTCCCCAGAGAGGTTGTGTCTGACTGAGGTACAAACTTCATTTCTAATTATATGAAGTCTCTGTGGAAGGAGTGTGGTGTTACCTACAAGTTCACTACTCATTACCACTCACAAGGTAATGGGCTGGTTGAAAGATTCAACTGGACACTTAACAGCATGATCATGGGTCTTGAAGAACCAATGAGGTGTAAGTGGGACATCCTCTTGCCATGCATTCTGTTTGCCTACCGTGAGGTGCCACAAAAGTCTCTAGGGTTCAGCCCCTTTGAGTTTTTGTATGGTCATCCAGTAAGAGGACTTTTGAGGTTGGTCAAGGAAGGCTGGGAGCAATCTCCCAGGAAACCTCCCCAGGATGTATATAGCTACATGCTGGCCTTCAGGAACCAGACTCAGCGTTTCAGAGATCTAGCTTAGGCAAATCTGGAAGCCAGCCAGGAGGAAATGAAGCAGTGGTTCGATCAGAATGCCACTCTGATTGGGCTTCAACCTGGACAGAAAGTTTGGATCATGGCGCCTGTGGAGCCTTGTGCGCTCCAGGACAGGTGGACCTGTCCATATGAGGTGGTGGAGCACAAGAGTAATGTCACTTACCTGGTGAACTTGCGGACTCCCAGGAACCCCTTGCGGGTCCTGCATGTGAACTGCCTTAAGCCCCACTTAGAAAGGTCCGAAGTGGGCATGCTCCTAGCGACAGATGATGGAATGGAGGAGGAGACTGAGCCTATTCCTGATCTCCTGTCTGCAACAGAGCAAGATGGGTCAGTGGATGGTGTCAGCCTCTCTGCCACACTGACCCCAGATCAGCAGCAAGATTGTTGTCAGCAATTTTCTGATCTATTTTCCTTGGTTCCTGGTGTCACAGAGTGGTGCGTCCATGATGTGTACACTGGTGACAGTCCTCCTGTGAAGCACAAGGCTTACAGAGTGACTGACAAGGTTAGGGCTTACATTAAGGAGGAAATCACTAAGATGTTTGCTTTACCGGTCATTGAGTCCTCAAACAGTCCTTGGGCCAGCCCAGTGGTCTTGGTCCCAAAGGCTGCCTCGCAGGGTGCCAAAACTGAAATCCGGTTCTGTGTGGACTACAGAGGGCTCAATGCAGTCACCAGGACTGATGCACACCCCATTCCCAGAGCTGATGAGCTCATTGATCGGTTAGGGGTTGCACTGTACCTTAGTACATTTGCTTTGATGTCTGGGTACTGGCAGATCGTCTTGACTGATGGGGCCAAGGAGAGGTCAGCATTCTCCCCACCAGATGGGCACTACCAATTCCGGGTTATGCCCTTTGGGATGAAGAATGCACCTGCCACCTTTCAGAGGTTGGTTAACCAGGTGTTGGCTGGACTGGAGGATTTCAGTGCCGCCTAACTGGATCACATTGCAGTGTTAAGCGCCAGTTGGGAAGAACATTTGCAGCACCTCTGGGAAGTGTTGATGGCACTGCGCAAGGCAGGCCTCACGATCAAGGCGAGTAAGTGCCAGATCGGGCAGAGCCCCGTTGTGTACTTGGGTCACCAGGTAGGAAGCGGCCAGGTGGCGTCACTACAACCCAAGATTGATACCATCCTGGCATGGGAACGCCCAAAGACTCAGACACAGGTGAGAGCCTTTTTAGGACTCACGGGGTACTACAGGAGGTTTGTCAAGGGGTATTGCAACATTGTTGCACCCTTGCCTGAGCTGACTTCCAAGAAGCAGCCCAGGAAAGTGAACTGGACTGACACCTGTCAGAAGGCTTTTGACGCCCTGACGACTGCCATGTGCACAGCCCCCGTGCTTCAGGCGCCCAACTTCTCAAAATAATTCATTGTACAGACAGACACTTCAGAGCATGGTGTGGGGGCTGTTCTATCACGGATTAATGAAGAGGGCCTAGACCAACCCGTAGCCTTCATCAGTAGGAGGTTACTTCCACAGGAACAGAGGTGGAGTGCAATTGAGCGTGAGGCATTTGCTGTGGTCTGGGCACTGAAGAAGTTGAGACCATACTTGTTTGGGACTCACTTCCGGGTTCAGACAGACCACAGGCCCCTCAGATGGCTAATGCAGATGAGGGGTAAGAACCCAAAGTTGTTGAGGTGGTCTATTTCCCTACAGGGTATGGACTTCACAGTGGAACACCACCCTGGTACAGAACACACCAACGCTGATGGTCTGTCCAGATTTTTCCGCCTTAGTGAAGAGAACTGCGAAGGGGAAGGGTAGTTCTTCCCACATTTCAGCTGGAGGGGACATGTGTTAGACCTGACATCACTGGCGTGAGCCTCCCTTCTACTTTGACGACTGCCTCCTCTGTTTTAATAGGTTTGTGCTGGATTAATGCTTAAGGCACTGTGCCACTGCTAATCAGTGCCACAATGCAAGTGCTCCCTATGTTAAAATTATGTACTAATTTGTCATTCCATGATTGGGTTATTTGATTTATCTGTCAGCCCCTAGTACAGTGCACCATGTGTGCCCAGGGTGTGTAAATCAAATGCTACTGGTGGGCTTGCAGCACTGGTTGTGCCACCCACAGAAGCAGCTTGCAAAGTGTGTCTCAGGCCTGCCATTGCAAGGCCTGTGTGCAGTCTAGCACTGCCATGTCGACTTGGCCAAGTGCACCCACTTGCCATTCCCTAAACCTTCCCTTTGCTTCATATTAGACACCCCTATGGGTAGCCCAAAGGCAGGGTGCATTGTACGGATAAGGTAGGACATGCTCTGATGTGTGTAGCATGTTCTAATAGTGAATTACAGCCATTTTCGTTTTTCACTATTGAAGGCTACCTGTTCTCATAGGCCAGAATAAGCAGTTAGATTATTACATTCTTATAATCCTAACTGACTCAGGGAACATGGAAGAAGTCCGGTATTTAGTATGCCTGAACTCAGAATAATAAAGTACATCGTTTAGTAAAGTTTATTTTAATATTCTGTGTTTGCAAATACCACTTTTAGAAAGTAGGTATTTGCTTGTCTAGCCATCCAGGCCTGCCTCTGCCTGGTTGTGTATTCCTTGTCTGGGTTTGCGAGTGACAGGGCTGAGGGATTTCAGGAGACAGGCTGGGACAGCTCGGTGGGGAATAGAGAGATCTGCATCTTGATGGGAGGGAGGAGTTGCACCTGGGACCTGAATAGGGCTGGGCCTTCCCTCTACAATGCTGGCTCCACCCCCTGTGGGTTGTCTGATGTCTCTGCCCTGCACTGTGAAAGGAGAGGAAGAATCATGTCAACAGAGTGCTCCAGAGCTGTATCTTCCCTCCCCTGTGCTGGCTCCGCCTCCTGGCAGTTGATGTCTCTGCCCTGCACAGTGAAAGGAAGAAGAGAGTCATGTAAACAAAGTGCTCAAGGAACTGGTTTAGTTTAGGCAGAGGCCTCTCTGCCTTCAGAGAACAAAGGATTTTGGGGTATAAATATTGGGACCTTGATCCCAAAAAATTAGATCACTTCTAGACAAGAAACCTTTCTGCCAAGGAGATGAACCAAGGAAGCTGCAGGAGTTGTACTGCCCCTCTGCCAGTGTGCTGTTTGATGGGTTGGCCTGCAGTGGTTGCTTCATTGCCAAGGGAAAGGAGAAGGAACTTTGTAAGGACTCAAATCTACAGAATATTCTCCAAGGCTTGAACTGTGCTTGCCTCCTGCTGAAGTCTCAGGGACAACAGACTTCACCTCCAGCTCCCTCCTGAAATTCCTTGGTGGGAATTCTGACTCCAGACACTTGCGTGCCACTGGGATCTGGAAGTTCGACGCATCGAGAAGAAGCGTGTCACCGCCACAGCTGAAATCGTCGCATCGCCGGAGAAGTGAGCCTTCGCCGCATCTCCCTGGAAGCGTGTGTTCATCGAAGCTGTCTGCTGTCGCATCACCGGAGAAGCGTGAGGCCATCGTGAGAGTCGCCAGCGCATCACCTGAGAAGGGTGTTGCAGGGCCTGTCGCGGCTCCAAAGTACAAAGTCGACGCAAGGCTGCCAGGGAGTCATCGTATCATCATTGCATTGCCGCATCAAGGGCGCCATCTTCTTGCATCGCAACCGGATCATCGCATCGGATTAAGGCGCCATCTTGCGCACCTCAACGGGCCTGCAGGCCGAGAATCTACGCATCACATCCGCACCGATAAGGCTCATGACGAGACCCCTACTCTGCGCAAGCATTGAGGAAGGACGCAACCTTTCCCCCAGGTCACAGAACCGACACATCTCCCCTTTTGTGAGCTTTTTGTTCACTTTGCGTTACGCATCCAGGTACTTTGTTGAGAACTTTGTCGCATTTACGGGCAACTTGAACTGAGAGACTTCAATCATCTTTTAAGTAATCTTAAGTGTAGTATTGTGGATTTTTGTCGTTTGTGGTCTTGTATTAAGTCTATATGAAGAATACATATTTTTATAAAACCTGTGTTGTGTCCATCTGTAGTGTTTTCACTGTATTACTGTGTATATTCACAAATGCTTAGCACACTGCCTCTGAGATAAGCCTGTCTGCTCATGCCAAGCTACCAAGGGGATGAACAGGGGTTATTAAGGAGTGTAATCCCCTTATCCTGACTTAGAAGTAAGGGTCCCTATTTGGACAAAGGTGAAAACCCTTGCCAACTAGAGACCCCCAGATCTAACAAGGTGGCATAGCAATCAGGCCACTAAAGGCTCTAGAGAGGTGGCCTCGCCTTAGCACTTTTGCAGAACAACCATGCTGAAGCCAAGAATTTGGAAACACAAATATAGTTCTTCTCGTCAGTATCCAACCTCATTATTCTCTGTGTGTGGTCAATTTTCCATACACCTAGCAAAAGGCACATATTTCTAATCCATTTCTTATGGGCAAAAACAAAGGCTTGGCAAAAGAATGAAGAAATGATGTAGTGTTTCCTCTTCTTGGTTACTTGACCGGCATTGGTTGCTGTTGCAGTAGTGAGCACCCCAGATTATTCTGAACCTATTGATTGGCAGTGTACCATATCTAAAGTGTAAAAACAGCTATTTTGCTAAAGGGGGTGATCTCTTATCTAAAAAAGCACAAACAATGGAATGTGTTTGTAATCTAAAATCTATTGGTACAGCTCCCATGTTCTCCTTTCCCCAAAGGAAGAGTTTCAATTTTTCTTTTACAGTAGACCAGCAATAGTGGATGGGTACTCTGGCGTATGTCAGAGTGGCCAGATGTAATTTAGAGATCGCTTCCTTAATGTCCCTTAATCATGGGATCTTTCTAGAGATAGTAAGGCACATAAGGTCTGTCAAAGACATTCTGGTAGGTGCCAATTCTTCCTTTGACCACAGACTGTTCCAGTACAGCAAAGGCCACATTTAACAAATCAAGGCAATTGGGAGTATGTCTACGTCTCTTAGCTGTGGGAGATGAGGTACTCTGGGGAAGGTTCAGCAGGGCTCTATTTTCAACCAAAGAAAAGATTTTCACTTTTTCGTGCCCCCAGAGCTCCACACCATATTCGGCTGAACTCTTGACCTCAAACATTGTAAACATCCACAGCTGAGGAAAGTGGTCTTGTTTTTGTCCCTGGTATCATCTTAAGAATCACACTCCACTCTTGTAGCTTGTTAAATTCGGACTTTTGCAACTCGGAAGAAAATATTCCGATAGAACGAGTGCTGAGAGAAATAAATAAAGAAAGTAATCTATTCCACCCACTTGTATGAAAAACAAAATTACCCCTGCAGGCCAATGAAATCATTTAATGTTGAAATTAAAGTTTTCAAAAAAGTATTCTTTCTATCAAGGTAGGATACTTAACAGATTATCAGGAGCGGCTACTTGGAACGGTACGCTTGAGTTTTTCATGAAAGATGTACCTGCTTTATTGACTAGCCTCCCTTGATTAATACGATTATGTTAGAAAGTGATTAACAAGCATTAGAAATGCAATAGGTCTCGGATTTATTTGAGTTAGAGCTAATGGCATTGTAAATGGCAATGTCTTTTAGACATGTGTTATGAAGTGTATGCATGTGGTGTGTAGTAGAATTATGTGGGTTGGATTGGAATTGTAGCAATGGTGGCATGCTGCGCTTTAGATGAATATGTTTAAAAGTAAAGTGCACCATACTGCGATTGCTACAATAGTTAATTGTGGATGTGTTAACAATTGATGTGTGCACTGATGGCTGGTGGTGTGTGTGCCTGTAGAAATTGTGCACTGATGGCTGGTGGTGTGTGTGCTTGGTGGAAGCGTGCACTGCCGGCTGGAGGTGTGTGTGCTTGGTGGAAGCGTGCACTGATGGCTGGTGGTGTGTGTGCCTGGTAAAAGTGTGCACAGACAGTTGGAGGTGTGTGTGCCTGGTGAAAGCGTGCACTGATGTCTGGTGTTGTGTGCCTGGTGGAAGCCTGTACTGACAGCTGATGGTGTTTGTGCCTGGTGAAAGCGTATGTATGTATGTATAGGCATTTATATAGCGCACTACTTACCCGGAGGGTCCCAAGGCGCTTCGACCGCTGCGAAACCCTTCCTGGCTTCCCTGAGAGATGACGGCTGGTGGTGTGTGTGCCCGGTGAAAGTGTGCAGTGCTGGCTGGTGGTGTGTGTGTGTGTGGTTATGTGTGTGGTGGTGAGTGTGTGGTGGTGTGTGTGGTGGTGAGAGTGGTGTGTGTGTGTGTGGTCTTATGTGTGTGGTCTTATGTGTGTGGTCCTATGTGTGTGGTCTTATGTGTGTGGTTTTATGTATGTGGTTTTATGTGTGCGGTCTTGTGTGTGTGGTCTTATGTGTGTGGTCTTTTCCTGCACACTCACTCTTACTCTGCAGTCATTCTGCACTCAGTCTGCACTTACTCTGCAGTTATTCTACACTCACTCTCACTATGCACTTATTCTGCACTCATTCTGCACTAATTCTGCACTCACTCTCACTCTGCACTCATTCTGCACTCATTCTGCACTCACTCACACTCTGCACTCACTCTCACTCTGCACTCACTCACACTCTGCACTCACTCACACTCTGCACTCACTCACACTCTGCAGCACCCACTCACATTCGCTCACACTCTGCAGCACTCACTCACACTCTGCAGCACTCACTCACACTCTGCAGCACTCACTCACACTCTGAAGCAGTCACTCATACTCTGCAGCACTCACTCGCACTCTGCACACACTCTCACTCTGCACTCACTCTGCACACACTCTGCACACACTCTGCACCCACTCTGCACACACTCTGCACTCACTCTGCACTCTCTCTCACTCTGCACTCTCTCTCACTCTGCACTCTCTCTCACTCTGCACTCTGCACTCTCTCACTCTGCACACTCACACTCTGCACACACTCTGCACACACTCTCACTCTGCACACACTCTGCACACATTCTCACTCTGCACACACTCTCACTCTGCACACACTCTCACTCTGCACACACTCTCACTCTGCACTCGCTCTCACTCTGCACACACTCTCACTCTGCACTCACTCTCACTCTGCACTCACTCTCACTCTGCACGCACTCTGCAAGCACGCTGCACGCACTCTGCACGCACTCTGCTCACACTCTGCTCGCACTCTGCACGCACTCTGCAGCACTCACTCTCACTCAGTATCGCCTTTATTCAGTTTTGCTTAATGAGTGCAAAAAACATGTAATGATTGTTCCTGTGTTGATGCCCAGTTATTCCTGAGATGGGGATAAGGAAAAAAAACAACTTACTAACGAGCGCCGTACTGACTGCAACTCAGCAAGCTGGGCTGCACACACTGTAAATAAAAAAAAGTTCCCATCAAACAGACATAAAACACTAAATCGGATGAAAACAGTAGTTATGCGCTGCTGCTTCCAGACGGACTAAATGGAAGTGAGCATCGTATCAGCAGCCAATAAAAAAACATCTAACAACAGCAATTACAAAGTTTGACTAATGGCAAGCAGCAACAGAAATGAGCCGGCAATAGACAGAGTTTCACCTAACATACTAATTACTTAATGCCTCGTAGAGGCAGCACATGCGCTGCCTTATGCGAAACCTAAAAAGGAGGTCTGGGCATCCCCCTTTGCAGGAATCAGGTAATGCTTTTCAGTGCTTGATGGCAGGCAGCTGTGTGCAGACAGGCAGAGTCAGCCCCCTCTTCCAAGCAGGAAAGCTGGGGGATGTAGTCCCACCTCAGCAACACCACCACAAGCAAGAAACAGAGGTCTTGGCATCACATTAAATACATGTTTGCTTTTATGCTTGATATAGTTTCATACCAAACACAGTAGTTTACACTTCAATATGTGGCCTAAAAATGTGTAATAGGGATTATGGAGATAAGTCACATCGACCACTGCTAAGAGCTTTTGAGGCAATGATCCCCCCCAAGTCCTTTACAGAGCAGAAATCCTTTATTTGAGTGGTAAAGGAGCCTGGGACTTGGTGGAAGGGAAATGCCTAAAAAGCCTTTTATCTCTCCCACAATCATCTATGGTCCAAGCCATAAGAACAGAAATAAGCACAAAGTCTTGGGAGATACAAGTACAAATGGCAATAATCTGACTTTGGAAACGATTTGAAGATACAGATGGGCAAAAAGTGGCACAATGGTGCAGGAAAGAAATTCAAAATAGTGACCTAAAGTGGGCAAAAGCATGTAGGGAAAGATTGAAGCAGGTTTGTAAAAGGCTAAAGGTAGAGGTGAATCAGGAAACGCATCAATTAGTTTGTACTAAGAGTGAGCTAAAATTTAATGGGAAGGAAGTATCCAGAAAGACTGATATGGGATACCTAGTGAAGAAAAAATCAGTAGAACTCATGATGAGCTCTTGGTCAAATGATAACTGGTTTCCCTATCTAGACATCCTACCTAACCGCGGCTATAGGCAGGAGATATTAAGGTTGCGGATTGGGATCAATCCATGGCTAACAAACAAAGACCTTAAAGCAAAAATGCTAGATCAGAAAGGGTGCTGCAGGTGTAACTTGGGATGCAAAGGAGACCTGGTACATATCCTACTTGATTGTTTGATATTACTGGAACAGCGGAAACTGTGGCTGCGTCCTGTGTTCTTAAAACACGATATAAGAACAAGGGCGCAGGCGGCCAACCTACTAACTGAAATTCACACTATTGACATTGCAATTGCCATAGGAAAATACATAAAGGTGGTACTGAGCGTACTAAGAAACCAGGAATAATCTGTAGGACTGTATGAATCTTAAAGCAATGAAAATATACTTGAACTAAAGGAAATGAAAGTATTTTAATGTGATAATAAGTTTTATTTTAAATGCAATTTTATTGGCGCTGGTAAACGTATAAGGGTGTGTCTTAACCGATATTGGAATATTTTGTACAATGTTTTATTGCCTTTTATGTGAATATTTTTTTATACTTGGGATACTGCCTCTTGCGCCTGTTTAAAGATTATGATCATAATAAACATATCTTTGACTTGACTTGACAGTCAGTTGTATAATGTACTGTAAACTTCACACATTGAAAGAAAATACATGAAAGCAAGGTATAATATAAAGGCTTTGAATTTCGTCGAGGATTTCTAAACCTCTTAAGGCCAATTACCTATGCATTTTTCAGAAATATAGAGAAGTCAAATAACAGAAAAGGTTGTTCTGTATGCTGGAGTAAATCCCATTTGATTTCTATCTCAATAGATTTTACTTGTTTTTTTTATATATAGCTAAGAAGCTATATCAGGCCACTCAAAAGCACAATACAGGAGAGGTGTAAGTGGTACCGGAAAAAAGTTGCAAACATCATGGCCCAGATTTACTATGATTTTGCATCTGTGTTGCATCACTTTTTTGGAGAAGCCCAGACGGAAAATCTATTTTGGTATACCAAAGCCATGCAAAGTTTGATTTGCATGACTTTGTGTGACACAATGCTGTGCACACCACTCTTGTGTTATTATTATTATTATTATTATTATTATTATTAATGAATTTTATATAGCGCCCGGTTACCCTTGGGCATCCCCGCGCTGATCCAAAGGAAGACACTGCCACTGAAACACAAGAACTAGACAGTAAATAAATGGGTTTTTAAAAGCTTACGGAAGCGAAGAAGACTCGTTTCCGAGCGTAAGTACAAAGGCAAAGAATTCCATAGCATGGCCACATTCACAGAGAATCTTCTACCCCCAGTTCTTGCCTTCTTCACCCTCGCAACCTGCAGCAGACATTGATGGTCTGAGCGAAGGGAACGAGAGGCCTTATACGCCTGAACCATGTCCCCCAAAATGGGTGGACCTTTCCCCTGCAGGATTTTGTGGGCCACACAGAGTGACTTAAATTTCACCCTGTCTCTGACAGGGAGCCAGTGTAGGGCCTTCAATGCAGGGCGAGCCGAATGACGCTTAGGAAGGCCCATCAGGAGCCTGGCGGCCGCGTTCTGCACCTCTTGCAGTTTGTTCAAGGTAGATTCTGGAGCACCCAAGAACAACGCGTTGCTGAAGTCCAACCGCGAGATGATAAGCCCCTGAATGAGCAACCTCCTGGAAACCTCTGGAAGAAGGGGTAGGATCTTCCGGGCAGATCGAAGCAGGCCAAAGCACACGCCAGCAGTCTTCTTAGCATGTGTTTTAAAAGAAAGGTCCTGCTCGAGCCAGACCCCCAGGCTCTTGATCTCCTGCTTGGGGATAGGTGCTGGACCCAGACAAATGGGCCAGCTGCTGGGAGAAAGAGATGACAAAGAGTTCCCCAGCAGCATCAGTTCCGTCTTGGAGCCGTTCAGCTTGAGGGCTGAGCTGCACATCCACTTGAAGATCTTATCCAGGCACGTGTGCAGCCGGTCGGGATAGAAAGCCGACTGGGAAAGGCCTACCACCAACTGGGTATCATCAGCATAGCTGATTATCTTGATACCCAAAGGCAGTACAACACTCTCCAGGGGGGCCATATAAACGTTGAAAAGGGTAGGGCTCAACGATGAGCCCTGTGGCACACCACACTGGAGAGGTAACGAAGATGATTTCTCGTGGCCTTCCCACACCTCAAACGACCGGCCTTCCAAGAAGGAAGCAAACCACTTAAGGGCCAGCCCAGAGACCCCCACCCCTGACAGCCGTTGGAGAAGCACTTGATGGTCTACAGTATCAAATGCAGCACTAAGGTCCAGGAGGATCACTGCCACCGATCCCCCTGAATCCAAAATGCTTCTCGCGTTCTCCACGACTGCCAGTAGGGCGGTATCGGTCCCCTGACCAGGACGAAAGCCTGTCTGGGAGTCGCCCAACAGGGAGTTGGCCTCCAAGAAGCCCGATAGGCGGCTATTCACCAGTTTCTCCGCCATCTTGCTGATGCCGGGGAGCAGGGATATAGGCCTAAAGTTGGAGAGATCTGCTGGGTCCAGATTAGGCTTCTTTAAAAGAGCCTTGACTACCGCTCCTTTCCAACCAGGGGGTACCACACCCTGGGAAAGAGACAGGTTGATGAGATCTGTCACTGGGCCGCCGATGATGTGGGCTACCTGCTTCAGGTATTTCATAGGAGCAGGATCTTTTGGAGAACCACTTTTCATAGTTGACATAATTGTCAAAACTTCCTCCACCGTGACAGGGCCAAAAGAGACCAACTCTGCAGTTCGCACACTAGGCTGAGGGCTCGTAGTGCAACCAGAGGAAACATCCTCGGATGACTGAGGGAGAGATGCCAAGATGTTATCAATTTTAGTTTTAAAAAAGGTGGCCAGTTCTGAACACTTCTCCCGAGGGTCCTCATGGTTGACCGGGGGTTCGGGGATTTTCAGGAGTTCTTTAATAACTCTGAACGATTCTTTCGAGGAGTTGGCCGCCATGCCTATTCTCTCCTCAAAGAATCCAGATTTTGCTACCCGAATAGCAGACTTGTAGGTACTTAGAGCCGCCCGATAATCTTTGCGGCTCGTTTCGCTCCAGTCTTTTCTTCAGGTCCGCTCAAACCTCTTGCAGCCTTTCCTGCATGCCCTTAGCTCAGAAGTATACCAAGGCGCCGATCCTACTCTCTTCCCTCTAGTAAGTTGTTTCTTTTTGGGGAGGAGAGCGTCCAGCGAGCTAGTGAGCCAGGAATTTAGCTTCTCATCTGCGACCAGCGGATTGGACCCTAACGGGGGCCGAGATGCCTCCAGGTGAGCCGCCCAACTATCCACTGGGAGTCTAGACCACGCTCTTTCTACGGTGTGTACTCTGGGGGCCGGCGCAGCTGAGATGTCAAACTGCCACCGTGCAGACACCATGAAATGGTCTGTCCAGGGCAGGGCCAGCGCAGGACCCGACTTCAAGTTGTCCGAGTTGGAGAATATAGGGTCTAACAGGTGGCCCTTCACATGAGTAGCACCCGAGTTAGCCAGATTGATCCCATAGGCTTTGAGATCGCCTAGCAGATCAGTTCCCAGGATGTTAGAGGGATCCTCAAGGTGGATATTAAAATCGCCAAGCGCAACAAAGTTGCTTGTGGAGGAAGCGAGAAGTGCGATAGTTTCCAAAAGGGAGTTAGAAAAATTACCCATCGTGCCGGGTGGACGGTAAATCAACAGTCCCTTCAGAGATGAAGTAGGGGATATGCGGACAGAAAACTGACAGCTCTCACAGTCGCTCACCCCCCCATCCTGAGCCTTGCAAACAAGCGAGTCCCTATAAAGGATGGCAATTCCTCCTCCCCTGTTACCTTGCGTCAGAAAGACATTACATGGGCAGAGCATGGGTGTTCCTGTGCATCCACCCATGTATTTTGACAGATAAAGTGAGTAAGCATGGGTATGCGCCAAATTGGTGTGCCTACCCGAGCCTGACATATTGAGGAGAAGCATTTATATTCCTCCACACTAATTCCTTTTTCTAACAAACCTCTAAGAATACGAGCATGGCTTTCTGTATAAGTGTGCTGATCCGAAATGTTTTAAAAAGGTTAGGTTAAAGATTCTAAGAGACCTAACAGAGTTCTGTTTCAGATTAGGAGGTTACTAAAAATTCCATATTACAGTTACATGGCTCTGATTTAGGATGCACAAGGGTCTCCTCTCTGGTCAAAGGACGCCTTGGCTAGACCACTAAGAGAGGTTGGACCCCAGCGATGGGAAGATTTATTTCCGGATGGCAAGTTGATCTCTTGGGGACTTTGTGAACAAGAATGGGGTCGGAGCATCTCCAGGTTTAAATATTGCTGATACAGAGTTGGGCAACTTCAATGGAAACTCTAATTGGTGTTCACAACAAATTTGAAGAGAAGCTTTTTTCGACTGTTTGTTTACAAAAGAAGTTGCACTGTGGGTTTGGCTGGTACTTGAGATGGAAGATAGTCCCTTTACGCTGCCTGAGACCTTGTGGGGAGATTGCTTGCCAGAGATCATGACAGAAGACCAATGGCAAGTAACAATGTCTATGCTTTATAAAATATTCAAACCTGCAAATTTAAGGCGGAACCATTTCTTTACGATTCACAGGGCATATTGTTCTCCCCGAAGACTTTCTAAATTTAATTCCGGTGGTGTGCCCCAAGTGCAAGAGTCCCAATGAAGATGATTTACACATGTTTTTGTTATGTCCGAAGATAAGAGAATTTTGGGCGGCCGTGTGTAGCTGTTTGTCAAACGCCCTAGACCTGCATATCAAGGTAAGCCCTGTAATTGGTTATAACCGGGAGAATGGATCTGCAAGGTAAGGGTACAGATGATAACGCCAAACTCATGTTCTATGCTGTATTGTTGGCTCGGAGAGAGATATGTAAATTATGGGTTTCTTTGGTACTGACAGAACTGGACTGGCTACGAGCCATGAGATCTACTGCTAAGTTAGATATTTCGGATCAGACAAAAAAAAGATATAGATTTTGGTCCCCATTGCTGTTATGGTTCGGGTGAGGGAGAAGGTTTTTGCTTGATTTTTTGGTAAAATATAAATCCACTGATTAAGCCTTCGCCAATCTAGGCTGGTTTTGAGTCTTCACAGGCTAGGTGAAGATCTGAGGATAGGTTGCTTACGCTTTGGAGAAAGACTCTCTGTCCCACTCATAAAAGGTGCCATGCCCGGAGGAGAGTTCTGACTCTAAAAAGCGATGCACAAGCCTTTTTCCTGTACAGCTAGTATATGAGATAAAAAGCCCAAGGGTGGCTACATTGAGTAATGGGCAGCGAGAAGGCCAATGAGGATAAAAATATTTTTACAAAAAATAAATCCTCTAAGAATATTTTTTGAGCAGGAAGGAATCCTTTCTGCACAAAAACTATTATTCTGACCACACGCAGGCACCCTTGCGTCATGACACAAGGGTGCCTGAGTTGATGTTAGGCTGCCAGATGTTTTCCAGCCCTATGAGGGAGCAGCACTGTGCCATATCTTAGTAGGTACAGCAAATTTCTGCCCTCTTTCTTTGACACAATACAGCGAAGCAACTTCCCTTGAGGTGTTGTGTCAAAGTTAAGTAGATCTGCCCTCGACTTCTCAGAGTCAATAGATTAGACAGATGTTTGATGTTG
Source organism: Lissotriton vulgaris (assembly GCF_964263255.1). Taxonomy (NCBI): domain Eukaryota; kingdom Metazoa; phylum Chordata; class Amphibia; order Caudata; family Salamandridae; genus Lissotriton; species Lissotriton vulgaris. The sequence continues at coordinate 204,716,083 of NC_141699.1, read as the reverse complement.
AGGAAACTCAACTCACGGAGCAACCGAAAGGCCTTTTGAAAGATGTGTATTTTGAAGGTGCATGAAATCAGAGGGAAGGATTTAATCAATGAATCAATCATGATACTTATAAAGCGCAGTACATACCTGTGAGGGTCTCAAGGCACGGGGGGTGCTGCTGCTACTGATCGAAGAGCAAGGTCTTGAGCAGTCTTCTGAAGGCCAGTAAGTCTTGGGTCTGCCGTAGGTTGGTGAGGAGGGTGTTCCAAGTCTTGGCGGAGAGGTGAGAGAATGATCTGCCACTGGTGGTCGTTCTTTGGATGGGGGGACTTAGGCGAGTGCGAGGCTGGCGGAGCGGAGCAGGTGGGTGGGGGTGTAGAAGCTGAGTCATCTGTTGAGGTATGCTGGGCCTGTCTTGTGGAGAGCTTTGTGTGCATGGATGAGGAGCTTGAAGGTTATCCTCTTGTTGACGGGGAGCCAGTGCAGCTCTCTCAGGTGGGGTGTGATGTGGCATTCGTCTCAGGAGGTTGGCTGACATTCCTGCGTAGAGGGCATTTCCGTAGTCCAGCCTGCTGGTGACGAGGGCCTGGGTGACTGTTCTTCTGTCTCGGTGGGGATCCACTCAAGATCATGCGGAGCATTCGGAGGGTGTTGACGCAGGATGAGGAGACAGCGTTGACCTGCTTAGTCATGGAGAGGGTGGAGTCGAGGATGACCCCTAGGTTAGATGTGTGGTCGGTGGGAGTCGGGGCTGTTCCTAGTGTTGTTGGCCACCAGGAGTCGTCCCAGGCTGAGGGGGTGGATACGAGGATGAGGACCTCCATCTTGTCCGAGTTCAGCTTCAGTCGGCTGTTCCTCATCCATTCGGCGATGGTCTTCATTCCTTTTTATAGGTTGGTTTTGGTGGTGTGAGGGTCTTTGGTGAGGGAGAGGATCAGCTCGGTGTCGTCGACGTAGGAGATGATGTTGAGGTCGTGCTGTCGGGCGATGTGGAAGAGGGGTGCCATGTAGAGGTTTGTTCATCCATAAAAATTTGTGTTGGATGGACAGACGTATTTTTGGTGGCATGGAAGGACCTGAGAATGAAGCATAATGTTTTGAATTCAGTCTATTGTTTGCCAGCAGCTGAAGGAGCAGGTGAAATGTGGATGGTGGACTTCAGGCCAAGGATGAGCCAGGCAGCTTCATTTTGAAGCTTTAACATCCTGATTTCTTTGAGCCCGGTACATATTTCATTAAAGTAGTCGATTCTAGGCATGACAATTGCAAGAATCTATTTGAGATAAGATACGATTTTTGAATGGTATCTTTAAAAAGATAAACCAGCTGGTCATTTTTAAATTGCATCTTCAATAACAGAAATCATATGGTCTGTGCTTTATCCCAAAGGGCACCACTGACAATCATGAATTCCCAACATTTTAATGCAAAACCAATGCCTGCCTTCTTGAATCAGGCATCCCCTCGTGATTGTGTGGGTACTGAAGCGGAGGCTCCCCTTTCAGTTTTCATTGGGCTCCATCCTTTTCTGACATCTCCTCACCTTCTGAAATCTTGCTATATACCACCAGTGTAGCACTTGCTTTGCTGGCTCTCTATTTCTCCTGTCTGTGTGTTTTCTCTTAATCTTAACGTCATGGCACCTATACTAGGAAAAAAGCTGAAAGGACTCAGTAAGTTTTAAGGTATGTATCCAGTAGGCTTCTCAACGAATATATCGACAAATGTAAAATATCACTCCTGAAACGCTCATCGAAGACAATTAGGTTAGCAAAGTAAATGAAGCAAGAAAAACTGGCCAATTGTTTTTTAGTAATGAGGCTAAAAAGTGACCCATTTGTTTGATGAGAATTTTTATCCTAAATAAACATTACTCATGGTCACAAACCCCTTATCCCCATCCATAGTGACCGAATATGCAAAGACCAAAAGTGCCAACTGCATATCACCATCTATGACAACATCTATGACAATAGCAAAATCAAGGTACAATTAACCTAAACAAATCTCCATCTTTTCTCTGTATTCTGTCCCAGCTCAAGGACACATGAACACACCATTCTGTCAACCTCTAGCAGTGCAGAACGTCACACTATAAAGATTGCTTGTTATCACTTTCAATGGCATATCATTTTCGCCTTCTCATAGGAGTGTATCCAAACACTCCTTGCACCCTAGCCTCACCAAACACACCTCCACTCACGCCATCACCAACACCTGAAATCTCACTTGACACAGTTCCATCTCTATCATCTGCTACCAATTCTTCTTCCAACTATTCTTCACAGGCTAGACCTTCCCCATAATAGTTTTGTACCATTTCCCCACTATTCCTCAAATCAACGAAATACTGCATTACCGTATATTCCTGGTACTCTTACTCATGAGTGTGACCCTGATAAACCCATTGCCCATGGATCTAGCACATCATCTTCAAACATCACTTTTTATTAACACTTGCCAGCTTGCACATTCCCTTTTCACCCTTTCACTTGAAACAATCAGTCAAGACATCTCCCACCTAACCTTCTCCACAGCAGCCTTCGCACTAGAGATCCCACTCCTCCATCAAAAACTTACCTGCATTGACAAGACTGGAACTGGATTTCTGATCTGAATCCCATATCACTTTCTCCCTCTATCCCAAGCAACAACAACGCTTTTCCATCTCGTTCAAACATGGATTCTTCATTATTACAGGTACCACAGACTACATTCCTTTCTACGCTCTCTACGTGCAAAACAAAGGCAATCCACCTCTGACATATTTCTCCAATATTATGATTCCACACCATGGTCATTACATTAAAATACTCCTGGAATCTACATTTCAGGGAGAATCCAAATCTAAATTTCACAATATGAACCCCGTAACAGCATCTGTCTCTGTTGCCACTATCAACAAACCAAGAATCTATGGACCTAATACCAGACCAATTTGCACTGATAATTTGATTTGATCAACCTACCATATTCAATACATCTGCTCATGATGAACTACGTTTAAAATGTAATCAAGAGGATGGAGAATAGTGCCTGAGTAAGATGATGGCTCTCTAGAGAAGTTCCTTCCGGAGCCATGCCACCAGACCCTCTCCTAGTCCACCGGAGCGGTATCGGCAAGCCGCAAAAGTGGGGTAGCCAGCCTGGAACTCGACCTTAAGAGCTGGGCGAAGCCATATCGCTAGCGGTCCCAGCACTAAGCCGAACTTTTATCCACTGATTCAGAGGCCACGTGGCTGGGCTCTGTTGATTCTGCAACCGGCGGATCCGCTTGAAACACCAGAGCCCACTGCAGCTTCCGACAGCAAAGCGAAAGACCCAACCTACATCCCTCACCTGAGGGACTGCAGAGTGACCACAACAGGTGACAACGGTCCTTTGCCACCCGGCTGGTTGGAGGAGCAGCCACAAATGCTAGAATGACGGCCCCTAGGGGAAGCAAGGGTCGCAAACCAGTCTTCCCCCAGGGAATTCACGTATGGCCGGAAGGACATGGGTAGGGGGGGTCCTAAGGGAGGTCACAGAGTCGGGTCAAGGGTGGGGTATAATGGCGTCAGGTAGGGAGGTTCCGGCCTCTTTCCTGACACCACTCAGTGCCTCTCTCTCTACACTCTCAGGTCTGAGAAATCAGAGGGGGCGTATCCCTCAGTCTGTACTCTACTGAGGTAGTTTGATAATTTTTCCATACACTGTCAAGAGGCGCTGGTGGCTCACTGCATATCTTTACCCTTGGATACGGTCCTAAGGCACAAGTCGGCACAGGTGAAAAATATCTAAGGTGAGACCAAGGAGGCCTGTGGCACATTAGGCCATACTCCCCAGCACTATGTCTTGTAAAACCACCCCACGGCCTCCAGGGAGGCAACCTCGTAAGGGCCCAGAGGAGGGGTGACTCATGGAAACCTGAGTGGAACCGAGACCCGAAATTAGGTTGAAACACATTGTACAAGTCCCCTACAACCTGACATGGCGGTCACACCACATCTAACCACATACTTCATTATGCAAATTCCCTCTCATTCAGGCCCTTCACTATGTTGAAATCATTCACGCAACTCCTGTTCACAGAAGCTGGGACATAAAAGGACAATAAAGATGGGAAAGATGTCTATACACAGCAAGACTCCACTCTCGAAGTCAAAATGAAAGACCTGGGGGAGCTCAGAACTGTGCTCTTGGAAGTAGCAGAAGAAACGCCAAAAACATCTGCAAACATACAGACCATTCATTAAGACATCTCCTCCTGATGCCAGACTGTCCAGAGGGGAATCTAGGGATCAAATTGACAACAAACTGGCAGCTTCTATAGGTAAGCAAGATCACTGGTACCTCCAAAAGAACATTTTAGAGTTGGAAGACTGGACCTACCGCCACAACCTCCAGATCTCAAGAGTGCCAGAAAAATGAGAGGAAGAAAACACCATAGGGTTTCTTGCACAATGCACACTTTATTCCAAGTATCACTAAGCTCCACTTCATTCTGCCATTTTAGTTCCAACAGGCTTATAGAATAAGTCCAGGAGCCCAAATAAACAGGCAGGATCCATTGCACGTGAGACAAAGAACACAAGGGGCCTCATTTATGAGGCCGTGCGTCACTTTTACACCGCCGGTGCGTCACTTTTTGTGACGCACCAACAGCATAAAAAATGTGCCTTGTTGCACCATATTTAAAAAGTGACGCATCTAGGTAGATGCGTCACTTTGTAAACCCCTGCACTACATTATACCTACGCCAGGTATAATGCATGCAGGTGGGCGTTCTGACGCAAGAAAGGGTCATAGAAGTGTTGCAGTGAAATCTATAAGATTTCACTACGCCACTTCGAGGACACAAATGCGTCAATTTCTTACGCCTGCCTCACAGCAGGCGCAAGACTGACGCAGGCCCTTTCACATGGGGCATGCCCCATGTAAAAGGACACATTGCTGGAGTTGCGTCACTTTTGTGACACACTCCAGCAATGCGTCACTTTTGCGCCATACTGATACGTCAGAAATACTGACGTATCTAATCCTTGCGCCGTGATGCGTCATACTGTAAATATGACCCATCATTGGTGTCGCAAGGAGGGAGCAGTGAAAAGTGACGCATTGCTGTTTTCACGCAGCGATGCGTCACTTTTCATCAATGAGGCCCAAGATATTTATCTCACACAACTTTTTGCACGAAACCATGGCCACTTGAAAACGATTTCCCACAACTCTGCCCCAGATTCAAACAACCGGGCATTCGATACAGACTCCTGGATGCAGCAATATTGCTTATGAACTAGGACAACAAGACCACAGGCTACCACATCCCTGGTCAATTGGAAGGATACTTAAAGACATCCTCGACCAACCATATGAAATTGGAGACAGCGCGAGGGTCTTAAGGCACAGATAGGAATATCACACAATACGCCACTATGAACTCACACTTTCGAGCACCCATATCCCCCTACTTTTCTGCACCACGTCTCGCTAGACACTCAGGTAAACCCCAGTCCCTGGAACCACTCCTGCCCTCAGGAGACCCTGGGAACTGGGCCACGGCACCTCAGTGCACATCCTCTAGCCCGATCATAGTAAACACCTCTCATCCCTTAAGCACTGAATCTTCGGTTGCCTGTGACCAACCCCCCAATCTCTAGTCCCCTTACCCCCTGCATGTATTATCAGACACCACATGATCAGGACTGATTACTCAGAGACAACACTATGTAGTGGTCTTTCTGGACATTAATATACTCACCTGCTATGACAAACAGAAGAAAATATTTGACTGCACCTGCTCTCTGTGGCTGGGAATAGCCTCCTGCAAAAAACACACTTATAAGAAGCAGAAAGCCAGAAACTCTGCAGGGAATGGGTAGAGAGAGAACATCACAGTACTAAACTCATATTGGGAGACAGTGAAACCCACTCTGATAAACTTCACCGACAGAGCTGAGTTCCCATCCTTTTGGCTAAGCACCTCTTACTGAAAACCCACAAAGTCTGGAGGGGCCCACATTGTCACTTCATATTCATTATGGACTCCTTACATGACCAGACACTTTTAATAGGCTCTGTGTATGCTCCGGCCCTCTAAAAGAGAAACACTTTGGCAGGCATAGTTATGATCATACAGCATCAGCCTAAAATTGTTACTGTTAGAGGGCAATTGGAGCATGGTACAGGACCACTACATGGACAAATCTGACCATCCCTATATGCACAACACCTCCAACAGAAGGGCTTCTCCAAGACCTATTGTCAGACCTCTCCCTGGGGTTACCATGGAGACTCATATACTCCAAGCGAAGAGACCATACATGTATGTTATTTGTGCCTAGTACCAGTACACAGATTAATTTCTTCCAGCTTAATGCACCCCTAGTGGATGCTGTCATTGTGCCAACATGCGTGTCTGATAATGACGCTATACAGATCTGGCTTGACATGGGCATGTTACGACCCCAGCTAGCCACAGGAGACTGAACGTTTCTCAACTTGCCTGCTGTCAAGGATTGCTTCACTCTCACTTACAAATGTTCCTAGACCTCAATAAAGATGCAATTGAGTCCTTGGACATCCTGTGGGAAGCAGGAAAAGTCACTGCTTGGGGGGGGTCTTAATGAGAGAAACAGCTCACCAAAAACGGGAGACAGCACACAAAAAAAACGAAATTACACACTGGAATTGCTACGCTGACAACCCGCTACTCCCAATTGCTCTTGCCAACCACATTATGGGCACTGCTGTGAGCAAGCACAAACTTAACCCATTATAAACCTCTAAGGCTGAAACAGCCCTGTTTCGCCTCAAACAGAGATGCTATGGGCATGGGGAGAAAGCAGGCTGATTTTTAACATTGCAATAGTGGCTGCAAGATCCTTCACAGCCCATACCGGCCATTCTCTAAAATGACGGACTGCCGCCCACAACCCACTTTATATTCTGGAGTCGGAAACAGTGAAACAGTGAGCTCTCCAGAGGAAATCTCTTCTTTCCTGGCCCGGCACAGTATCTCTCAACTCACGCGTGACCAAAGACAGTCCCTTAAAGCAGATATTACAGTTGAGGAGATTAAAGTGGCGATAAATGTCTCACCATATGGCAAGTCTCAAGGCCTGGATGGCTATCAGGCTAAATACAATAAAATGCACAAGGATATTCTGGCTCCCTTGCTCTGTAAAGAATTCGCCAAAGACTACCCCATACTCACCATTCTCTCTGAGGCCAACAGCACAACCATTGCACTCATCCCTAAACCCGTGTTAGTTACAAACCTATTTTGCTGCTTAATGTCAGTATAAAGGTACTGGCTAAACTCATGATGAATAGGCTAAAACGTGTCCTCCATTCTTCATAAACAAGGATCAGGTTGGGGTTGTCCCACTTTGCACATCAGTGTCACACATTTGAACACTGGCACACACACTCCTTAAAGTCTACAACGATAGGTACACAACGTAGTTTGTGTTATGCAATGTGTAATGGAATTACTTTGCAAGTACTGAGACAGAGTGGGATGGTACTGTTATTCTTGAGAAGGATGCAGAAATTATACTACCACCCAATGTCTAGGATGACTTGTAACGGTTACACACTTTGACATACACCGAGGCACCACAGAGCAATGATCTTTATTCCCTTTTGTTTATTTTCCCATGCTCTGGAACCACTAGTTGTAGCAATCTGAAACTCAACAGACATACACAGCACATCAACTTCAAGTGGGGAACATACGATTTTGCCCTATGCAGATAACATTTTAGTAACTCTGATGCACCCAGTCCGATCCCTGAGAGACCTTATGGACCTGCTCTCTCACTACTCATCCCTGTCTGGATATTGGGTGAACTGGGAAAGTGTGAAGGCTCACCACTCACATACCAGACAACACCAGATCCCATAGAAGGCCTATCAATTGCATTTTTAACCCCCTCTCTGAGATACGTTTCTCCCGGTCTCCTGCAAATGGTGGAACAAAATCTCGAACCACTGCAAGGCAGATATTCACTGCTGGACATACCTCAATCTCTCTCTATGGGGAAAACCACAGACAATCAAAAGGAATGTGATGCCTAGACTGAACTACGTGTTCACCATGACCCCTCTCTATTGTCTCAAACAACTTATGGAGACCCTTCAGATAACCCTGAAAAACATTCTTGTGGGGAGGATAGAAGCCCCGGCTAAATCTTGGAAAAGTCCACGAGGCAACAGAGATGGGAAGAATGAGATTGCCTAACTTATGCAGCTACTGGCCAGAGTCACAACTTGCACTCCTCAGGTACGTCCTACATAACACACTGGGCACACCCAGATGGGTGAAGTTAGAGCACCATTAAAATATAACACACAGGGAAGATCGACAATTTGACAAAATCACACCCCATTCTGGCCACCACCGTCTAACCCTAGTATATAGCACACAAACTATTACAGTGGAGTCCAACTTTATACACGCAAACCCCGCCATGGAACAACCCCTCACTGCTGCTATGGGGCATGGAACCCTGCTGGAGGACGTTTAAGTCCAAGGGTGTCCATAAGTTCTCAGACCTTATCACAGACAGGAAGTACAAACCTTTTGACAAAGTCCAAGATCCTAATTCTGGAATTATGAACATCAATTAAGGTGGCTGAGAATGGTCCTGGCCACCCTCTAGTTGGACCTGCAATCCTCACAGTTTATGAACTATCTGTGGACATGGGATACCAACAAAGGGTGGATGTCATGTCTGTGCCAGATACTGATAGATCATCAATACTCCACCCCAGTGTCGTGCTCCTTGTGGGCGTGGTGGTTGTATGGACTGCAGGTCACATACTCGGATGAAGTCAGACCTTCTAGCCACTCGAGGCAAAAACCTCAGGGAAATACAGCTGGAGTTCAGTTATTCCAAGGTGCCCCACAGGTGTGACTGGACACCCCTGAAACTCAGTGGATCATCCAGTCTACCTGTAGCAATGTGCTGGAGATGCGGATCTAATAGAGTGAGACATTGTCCAGCTGCTATGGGAGTGCCCAATCCTGACCACTTACTGGGCTTCCATCACCACTGTGCTCTGAAGACAGTACCTCTCACAAGCACTTTCAAAGCACAAACTGATCTTCTCCTTGCCTTAGTCCAATTGACATCCATCACCATCCAACAATCCTGATGGCTTTCCATAGCCCTGCCAATGGCCAAGATGTTTATATTGAGACGATGTCGCACAAACACATGTTTAACACCTGACACATGGCTTCAAGAAATTTACAGAGAAGTTTCCTAAGAACAAATAATAACCAGGTTGAATGACCAGCTCAGCAAATTCAGCAACATGGGGAGGAACTTTCTCAAGGACCCATGACCACTGATTCGAACACTTTCCTGCCCTGGGTCCAGACGCCTATGCTGCACGCCTGACTGGAATGTTCACAGACCTGTGTCCCCCCCGCACCACTACATCTCCTCACTGCAGCGTCACCACTAAATAACTGACGTAAGATGGACAAAACTGTCCCCCAGAGAACGAAACTAGACACAACTAAGTTGAACCTTTATTGTTATTATGCAGAGGCAGGACAAAGGAGCCTCGAGACTGGAGCCCCCCTCATGAAGATCCTCTCTCAGACTACTCCCACACCTTATACCCACCCCGATCACTGCGTCTACTGCTATGGTACCTTTGATGTATCGCAGTTACACCGGCTGCAGGACTGGCAATGACCACAGCTGATACTGGTCACTATTCTGTATTTTCCCAATATGCAATGTCTGTGATCATGAGGTTTCTGATGTATCTAATTACTCATGGTTATTTTCTATCTGTATGCCGCATATATATACCCTGATAAAGAAATGTTAATAAAGAAAAGAAACTCCCCCTTTTGAGCAATGCGGTGCTCTAAAAAGACCCAAAAACTACAAATCCCCGAAAGGAGACCACTAAACTATTGACTGCAGCTACTAATCAATTCCTGATAAAGAAGGGCGGTGACTTAACAAAAGTAGGAGTAGGAAATTAGATTCACAGAAGTATATTTCAGGGGTGACAGGTGTGGGACGTCAGACATAATTATGCTACCATATGATTCTTTACTGACTGAATATTCTTGATTGCACACATGTCTCAGACATGAGGAAATGGCTGCGCTATCCGAGGAGCTCCCCCATCACCCCCCTCCATCCCATGCACAGGCTTCAAGGCCCAGAGCAGAAGGATTGCATAACTCCTTATTTCCATGAGGCTAAATTATTTTGTATTACAGAAGTTATAAAGAGTCATTCAGTTCAAACATTACCACATAACATGGCAGTACCCTGGAAAAAGGGGAGTGAAAAGGTGCCTACTAATAGACCTCCATTTCAAGCAGAATACACAACCCTTCCGTTCATCAAAAGGCAAATACTCAGAAAGAGTAAATTTGCAAATACCTGTTCCACTACACTCAGGTAGCAGGTTGTCTTCGTAAAACAAATCGGAAGGTTAACTATCATTAATTAATTAGGTGCAATACAATGTAAAAGCCTCACTCATTCATGTGTGCATAATTTGTTTCTAGAAAAAAACATGCCCAGGTGGGGTGCAAAAAGAAATCGCCCCCCCCTAATGTTGGAATGATCTATGCCAACTTAAATAATGTGTTAGTGCTGAATTTGTCTGGACCAAGCCTGCCTCACTGTCTGCTACTCTCTTCACTTGAGATCTTCCATGTGAGGGGAGGATGCGTGTCGGGACCCAAGACAGCAGCTAATTGCTACTGTACAGCAGTGTAATTTCAACTTTGCTGAGCCCAGGCTGAGATGATCTAAAGAGCAACCCACCTCTGCTTGACTTGGGCCCAGCTCACATTGACTGCACTTGCAAGCTCTTGAGAAACACCACTATAATGTAATATGCTGTAGCGCCTCGTAGGATATAATAGGAGCTGAACAAACAATGCGGTGACGGGGACACCAGCAATAAATGTGTTACTTTAACCTGTAATGTGTGGAACTTGTAAGGCCGGCTGTTTTTGACAGTATAGGGTATGCTCATTTTTAATGTATTTATTCTTTCTTTTATGCTATATTCTGAATGTCAATGCCCTCTGCTATACTGGGTTAAATGCTTTTTCCCAAGCAAATCCTAAGAAAACCCTTATCATTGCCAATCACACACCCTCTAAAAGCACATTACATATACTCTATCACCCTCTAGCAGAACAAATATATATTAATTTACAACATCTTGACTTTACATAACTTTTATCATTCAGTAAACATATAATTCTCATCAATCCCAGCTTTCCATGAAACAAACCTATTGACTCTATCACCAAGCAACTCAAATATTTTCCTATGAAGACCAACCTAACCCAAAACTACTGGTTAAAAAGGTGCCACCCAACAGTCAGTGATCCCCAATCCTAGTCACATTATTATAGACAACCCAATACCTGTTGACTTCTAGGACCACTCCCTCACCTTACTGCTGATCCCTAAATCAGCAACAACTGTGTGCAAATAAAAACATATAGATACTTGCCACTGTCAAGGAAGTGAAAAATAGTGATTATGATGAACTAGACCTTAAGATCTTATCTCACATACTAGATAAACGTCTCTCCAATAACTCCACTGAACTTCTAAATCACTGTTAGAAGTGGGGGTCTCTAGTTGGCAGAGTCGGGTACCTTTGTCCAAGTAGGGACCCTTCTTCTTAGTCAGGGTAAGGGGGCTACACTTCTAAAATAACCCCTGCTCACCCCCTTGCTCAGCTGGCACAAGCAGATAGGCTTGTCTCAGAGGCAGTGCGTAACGCACTGGTGCATGCATACAGTAACACAGTGAAAACACTACAAATGGACACCACACCAGTTTAGAAAAATAAGCAAACTTTATTTAAACCATCAAGACCAAAAATGACAAGCATCCACCATACAATACTATTAGAAATAGTTACTGTGCAAAAATAACCTTCAAATTACAGGAAAAACATGAAAATACAGTTCCCCAAACTCAGTAGCTCTATCCGGGGCTACCTCAATACTGAATACAACAGAGTCTAATAATTCCTGCCAACCGCGTCGATACAGTTTAGCAAAAGCATCGACAGACTTGGATACTGTAACTTTTGGTATTGCAGCTGACACAATGGTACGAGCCGGTCCGGGGCAACCATTGCGGTTGCAATGTGAGATGGAAGCATTGCAGCGTGTGGTGTCCTCACAGCTCGGTGCAGGCAGCAGCTCATTGACAGAGTCGGTCAGACCAAGACTTGTGTTGCAGGGTGAAACGATGCGTTGTGCGGTGCTGGCACTTCACAATGCGGTGACAGAGCCGGTCGATGGTAGAGTCAGGCAGCGACGGAGTCGAAGATGTCAGTGCAGCATGCAGTGAAGTGTTGCGGAGTGCGATGACCACAGGTCGTTGACAGAGTCGGTGAGATCAGGGTTGCGTTGTGAAATGAGGCAGTGCTCCCTATGGTGCGTTCAGGACACGGAATCCTGCTACGGACAGAGTGGCAGAGTCGGTTACCCTTTTCTTCTCCAGGCAACTGAAGCCAGCGGTTCCAGAGACGGTGCCCAGTAGCTCAGTGAGGTCTTTGATGTTCCTGAGATCTCTTCAAACCTTGCGAGATCTTCCTCAAGCATGGGACACAGCACACAGCAAAGTCCTTTTCTCCTGTCCGAGGCAGCAAGTAGCCACTGCAGGCCAACCTCAGACAGCAAACAGAACAGGGGCAGTATTCCTTCTCAGCTTCTCCGGCTCTTCTCCTTGGTAAAGGTTCTTCTTGGCTCCCAGAAGTGATCTAAATTTCTAAGGTCTGGGCCCCAATATTTATACTACAAAATCCTTTGTTCTCTATGGCAGAGAAGCCCTGTGCTTGGTCAAAACTGGTTCTGTCCTCTCTGGTGAAGCTTCCTGGCAAGAGGTGGAGGCAGCATTGTCCTTGGCAGACCATGCCCATTCAGCCCAGCCCTGACTCTTCAGGCTCTCTGGAGCCACTGCTTCTCTCTAGCCCCTGTCATCCAAAAGCCAGACATGCAATACACGAACCTAGCAGAGGCACACTGGATGGCTAAGCAAGAAAATACCTACTTTCTAAAAGAGGTATTTTCAAACACAGAATGTTAAAATCACCCTCACTAAAAGATGCTTTTTAACATTCTGAGTTCAGGAATATCAAACCTTATTTTCCTACCTTGTTCCCAGGTATATTTATGTTTATAAGATGTTATAAACAAAATCTCCATTCTATCCTATGGTAATAGGTAGCCTTGCAAAAGTGAAAAAACGAAATTGGCAGTAATTCAATATCAGGGCATGCCACACACACCAGGGCATGTCCTACCTTTCACATACACTGCACCTTGCCCACAGGGGTACCTTGGGCCTACCGTAGGGGGGACTAACATGTAGGAAAAGGAAGGTTAGGAGCTGGCTAGTGGGTACACTAGCCAAGTCGACATGGCAGTACTAGACTGCACTTAGGCTCCGCAATGGCAGGCCAAAGTTACCTTTACAGGCTGCTGATATGGGTGGCGCAATCAGTGCTGCAGCCCACTAGCAGCATTTGATTCATAGGCCCTGGGCACACACAGTGCATGGTACTAGGGACTGACTAGTATTTCAAATCAGTCAATCATGGAAACACCAATCCATAACAACAATTTCCAAAGGGAGCACTTACACTTTGGCATTAAACAACAGTAGCAAAGTGCCCAAAGCATCTAGACCAGAAGAAAACGTAGTCCAACAGACAGAATAAACACAGGAGGCAAAGGAAATAAAACAGGCGAGACCCACATCAATGGTGCCAGATCTAACAATCACGATAACATTGATATATCTAGAATAGTTGATAACACTGCAATAACTGCATATACATACAATCATTTCAAAATGACAGCCATTGGTTTAACAAAGAAATAAACTCTCAGAGAAATGTCATTCCAGACTACCAGACTATATGGGAAGAGTCCCATCCTAATAAACTCGGACCTACAGAAAGAACAAGTTATAAACATGATTTATCAGGCAAGATCATTATTTCAATGCTATAAACCCCAGAATGCTATCAATATACCAAGACAGTTTTCCAGTGGAGGCTTCTTTTTGGTTTTCTAGCACAGGACCCATACAGTCCTAGTTACTTCACTCAGATTCTACACTTCACCCACAGAAGCATTGGTCCTCAGATGCACCTTTCTTACGTGTAGTGAGGGGTGAGAATATGGGGTTTTGAACTATTGGCTGCCCAATGAGGACCAATAATTGGCAGCCAACACAAATTAGAGATCCGGTTCAAATACACTACTCTCAGAACCATGGTCTAGAAATAGAGTATTGCAATTGGAAGACTGAACCTTCTAAAGAAGTTCAATCAAACAAGAATTTTACTAACCGGAAGCACTGTTGTGGCTGCACAGAACAAGAGCAAAAGAACCTGTTGTTCAGAAAATAATCTATGACCCTCGCTATCATGCGTTTAGAAATCCAATAGTTGTAAACACAGTTTCTGCAGAAAGGAGACAAATACAAGACTTATATAGATAATTTTGTTTTTGTATTAAAGACCCAAAAACAATGCATAAAAGTAACATTTTAAGAAGCTCGGTAACTATTTTTACAGCTCATAGAATAAAACCACACATATTGTCAAAGTAAGTCTATTTCTAAACAAATATATCCATAAAGAGAATAGTTAAGGTTCAAATTCCTTCCATTCAACAAAGGCAGGAGGATGGTTCACAGGAGTTGTCATACACAGGGGAAAAAGGATCAAGTTAGAGTTTATTAAGGAAACGTCCATGGGCATGGGCAAAGGTGAGTGAAGCAATAATAATTAAAGTTTAGGTCTGGTCTCTCACCATACAGCTCTAAATAGTCCAGCAGATAAGTTCATCAGCAAAGGAAAAATTCAAGGGGCATGTAAAGATAGTCCGGCATGCAGTCTGGAGGCAATAGAAAAGAAGGGGTCAAAATGCAAGACAGCTCGACTGAACCCCTCCTCTTAGGAAAGTCACTTTTTATACACCAAATCATCAATTTGTGACACAAGTTGTCACCATACGATGGTCTGACTGTCATGTGACCATTCTTTCATTCATCAGGTACAAAACTGATACTCCACCATATTTTCCCATGTTGCTCATGAGAAACAACTGTCCATTCCTTCCTTACAAGTTAGCTGACAAAGAGCAGATTTACTTAGGTCTCTTCACGTATTAGGTCGAGAGGTCAAGTTTCCACCAATTTCACACAATAAAGTTCTGGAAAAGTGTCTTGTTGATTAAAGAGTGTTGCATAAACAGAACAGATAAAGCAACACTTGAGCAATTCAATGCATTTTAATGTTAGCATTTTTTTATTTATTAAAATAAACTCATAATTATGATAAAGCCTAATTTAATCAATAAAACATGTTTTATATGTAAATATTTGTAACGCTGTCAGTGATTATTACACGAAAATGTTCAACTCTAATTATGGCATACTACCAAAATCTTTAAAAGTATCTCTTTATAAACTACTCCTTAGAATCTTTCAAATGAAATCATTTTTAGAAATATAAGACCCTAATAATGTTAAGCACTTATACTGAAAGTTTCAATCGTACAGCACATTGAATGAATTGTTTGCACCACTTTTAATTTTATGGTGTATTGCAATGAAACTAATAGAGATGCTAAGTTTCATCATTAAGTTTTCATAAACAATTTGGTAAAATAATAGGTAATCAGTTAATAAACATGTTTCATTCATTATGTTATTAATCCTGCTATTTCTACATATCCAAACACATTTTTACGGTGCTTGTACTTCAACGGTTCTCAGTTTCAGTGCTGTTTTTATAAAAGTGTGCAAAGTGCACATTAGAGTTTCATTGTCATAATCAGTTTTTATGTTGTGCAAAGAATAATCAGCTTTTATGTTGTAGCAGCAGCTTTTCAAAACCATTCATGACTGTCAAGGTTCTATCACTCCGCACCCCTAACAGATGACCCAGCAAATCCCATCCCCTTAAAACTCCCAAAAATAAGAGAGTAGTGTGAGCCTCTTGCTCCTTAAAATAAACTTAAATATCCTCCAATGACTAGGGAAGCACCTCTGTAACATGTTTCTCCTGCGTCCCCTACTTTGAATTTTAACTGAAACAGGTATTAAACCTTCCCCATAATCTTACAACCCTTCACTACACTCTCGAGTCAAATATCATGCTGACATGCTCTGGTGACTGGACATCATAAGCTCTTCTCTTACTATTTCTTGCATCCCCGTTAAGTAGACACAAAGGGGCCTATTCCGACCGGAAAGCATGCTTGCATTGCTGAAAGTAGGGGTGCAGTTCATCCCCGCTCCCTGTGGCCGGCACCCCAAGGTGCCTGCCACTGGGTGCGGGGATCAGCACAGGACCAGGAAATACCGGGGCCCTTATTTATGAGTCCTTGCGTCAGTTTTGCGCTGCCGGTGCGTCACTTTTTGTGACGCACCAGCGGCGTACAAAATGCGCCTTGTTGCGCCATATTTAAAAAGTGACGCATCTAGGTAGATGCGTCACTTTTTAAACCCCTGCGCCACATTATACCTGCGTCAGGTATAATGTATGCAGAGGGGGCGTTCCCCCGCAAAAAGCCTCGTAATAGTGACGCAGTGAAATCTATGAGATTTCACTGCGTCACTTTTAGGATGCTGTTGCGTCAAAATCTTGCGTCTGCCTCACAGCAGGCGTAAGACTGACGCAAGTTCTTCACATGGGGCTTTCCCCAAGTGAAAGGACGCATTGCTGGAGTTGCGTCACTTTTGTGACACACTCCAGCAATGCGTCACTTTTGCGCTTACAGATGCGTCAGAAATACTGACGTATCTGTAAGTCCTTGCGACATGATGCGTCATACATTAAATATGACGCATCATTGGTGTCGCAAGGAGTGCGCAGTGAAAAGTGACGCATCGCTGTTTTCACGCAGCGATGCGTCACTTTTCATAAATGAGGCCCCTGGTCTTAAACAGGTGGTACAAAGAGAAATGTCTCGTTTATCCTCGTAATTTGCTCTTTCCATGTGTGCTGTATTCTGCAGCACACATAGAAACAGCAAATTACCTGTAAAGATTGTTTATGTGCAGGAAGGGGTCCCTTTTTGCACAGAAAAAATCCCCCTTGCAGTGCAGACAACCTTGCAACATGGCGAAAGGGTGTCTGCGCTGGAGCTAGGCTGCTTCTTTAACTTAAAGGCTAGGGGAAATACAGGGGTGCGCCACATTTTTGTAACTACGGCACAGCCCTGCATTTCAAAAGTGATGGACCACGGCGTTTGCCCTCTTGGCTTAACGCCACGCTCCGCCACTTTGCTAGTAAATATGCCCCTTAATGTTTGCTAATGTCAATAGTGTATATATCTAATTATACTATCTGTACACTCTCCCCTCTTCTACCTCAATGAGATCTGGGGTGACACCTTCATCGTTCTCCCCAAATCGTCTAAATATGATGTTTATGCTTTCTACATCTTCACATTTATGCACCTGTCTCACTACTATATTTCTTACATCATACGTTTACCACATAACTTGCCAAATGCTAAAGTACTTTTGTTTTAAATGCTCTGGCACACAATTATGCGCAGTAGCATATACAAAACTATCGGAAAAACAAATACAATTGCAGAGTAGCATCTTTGTAAATCTGCCATCCAAAGTGCACAGAAACCACAGTGTTCACGTTTAGTTGAATCGATAGCTGTTTTCTCAGTTTTAGAATGCATATAAGGCTTTATCACATGTGCATGTACGTTCAGTGACAGTATTATTATCTTTCCTAAAAGGAAAAATAATAGCTGTCATAGAGCAGCCGAACTAGTAACGATTTACTAATCACACCTGTCAGTAACAATCCACTTTGTCCTCCCCCAACTAACTCTCTTTTATTAAAAAAATAAAAGCAAATTCCCCTTACACCGCAAGATCTGATTGATTCTCAATGTCAAACATCCTGGCTTATTTGCTGGGTGTCAGACAGCTTTCGTGTTCATTTTTTCTGCAAACATTCAGCTTTGCACAGCCAATTCGTGAAGAGAGTAAGCTACTTTTATTTACAATGTTAACATTACAGCTTTCTGAGTGTCTGATACAGCTATGGTAACGGGAGGTTACACATCTTAAGGAAATTACTTTTACGAGCGAACCTTTAGAACATGCCCTTATTAGACTTTTGAGTTTTTTAGTCGGAGATATCAAGGGGCATATTTACAATAACTGGCTATTTACAAGCGTGACGCAGCTCCAGCAATGCTCTGGGGGCCCTATCTAGTTAATGCTGCATCAATCCATACTCCTGCTTCATGCAGGCGCAGGGTTTTGACGCAGCATGGGCCTAAAAGTGACTGAGTGAAATCTTGTAGATTTCACTCAGCCACTTTTAGGAGGCGTTCCTGCGCCGGAACACCCCCCCTGCACAGGAACGCCTACATGTGGTGCAGGGCATTACAACGTGATGCATCTCCCAGATGCGTCACATTGTAAGTACCCCTGCACCATGGAGCAGGATTTGCGCCGCCGCTGCGTCACAAAAGTGAAACAACGGTGACGTAAATGAGATGCAAGGGGCTTGTAAATCTGCCCCCAAGTGTCCCCGTGTCATTTATTTCATGACATGTATGCTACCTACAGCTAGTTTAGAGGTTTTGACCAACTGTCCGGTGCACTCTGGAAGTCCAGTACCAAAGGCAGTGTGACATAGGCACAAGTTAAATAAAGGGAGTTGACTGGCTGATGCTTGAATGATAAAATACAAGCATAATCAGGGTTCAATGGACCCCTCATCCCCTGGGCCCCGGTGCCATTGTACCTGCTGCACCAATGGGAGCTACATCCATGTCTAAGACCCTAATTACGAGTCAGGAGCAGAGACACAATGGGCAGAAATAAGGTTTTTGGCCTACATCTCCACACCAGTCTACCTCTATTAAGGTGGTTGGGTGGGGGCGGGAGTCCGGGTCCTTGCTGCACTTGCAGCACAATCCCACAGCAATTGACAAGTTGGATTTTCCTGCTGGTAAAATCAGGTCCCGTATTCCCACACCAGGAAATTCCAGGTGCAGGAACACCAAGCCAATTATAATAGAATGGAGTTGTGTCTCAAATCAGCCTTCCAGACTTGTATGAAACTATCAAATTCAGGTGTAATGGCTGAATCTACACATTCTGCTCTTTGTCTCCCTAGTATACTTACACAATAGATAACTTAAATGGCTTGTGTATATCAAAATCCACTTAGGGCCTTATTATGAGTTTTGGCAGTGCGACGCAGGGTCTGCCCTGCTGCCTCACCGCCAAACTCATGGTCGGGCCACCCGCCAGATTCCAGGGGTTTCTCGTGTCTGGTGGGCTTTTTCTATGTTCCCACAGCGGTGCCTAAGAAAATGGTACCGACATGGGCACGTCAAAAACAATTTCTACATTGTATGGACTGTAAAGTTCATTCCATGAAGGAACTGGTGTGCATGTACACAGGGGGGCACTTGTTGTGCCCCTTGTGTGAATTCCCATAGCATGAGGCACCAGGGGACCTGCTTCCTCTCCACCACTGTTTTCATGGCGGTGGTACTGCCATGAAAACAGTGGTGGAGAGGAAACTTGTAATATACTTGCCAGGACCGCAGTGGTCCTGCAAGGCATATTATTGCCTCTACACTGCTGCACCACCACCTGATAACTGCAGTTCCCTGGCAGCTAAGGCTGGGCAAAGGTGGTCTGACCACCCTAATTGAAATAGGGCAGTCAGGAGGTGCCACCACCGCACCCTGCGATTCTGGCAGCCCATGGACCGCCAGACACTTAATCAAGCCCTTCGAGTGTAGATTGTATTATGCAACACCTCTCACTAGGTACAGAAAATTGTGCCTGTCATTGCGATGTTTGACATAGAGTGGATTTTGTCCGATGCTCTCACTGAAAATTGCTCAGTTGCAGAAATAAAACATAGCCAGCATTTTAAACGTTATTTGTGTTTTGCATCTTTTTAGTCTAATGATGGCAACATGGAGTAGCAAAGCTCTCTAGTTTCCCAGTATCCATGGATGAGTTCCTTATCCAATTCATGTTCTGTCATTTAATTCTGGTACCTCTAGCCCTGTTTATACCATTGTAAATTCAGTACTATGTGTAATTTTATGCAAAGAAAATAACCTAGATTGAACCATATATAGCAGTCTAGGTGAACCTGAAATAAACAGAAAGAAATTGGGTCTACTTGAAAGCTGTATATTTTGATCTCCTAACAATATGGAACATTAATATTTTGATGGATGGGTCAAATTAATGTTTTTCCCCTCAGCTTTAAATCATTATTAAAACATATTTTATATGCAATATTTCTGTTGAGCCACCAGCAGACACCCAATACAGGAAATCGGTGAAAGGAGAGAGCGAACAAAAATTCAGGGGGTCGCCCCTTAATCATGTTGATGTTGACAAATGAAGGCCATGAGCTACAAAACCAAAGTTAAGAATCTTGTAATGCCAGAGGTCTGCGAGGTCTTGACCCTTGACCCAACACTCTTTGTAGGTCCTCATTCCAGTACAGATTTTCTAGATATCATCAAACATATGGGGATGTAGTCTAGTGTTAATAATAGTATGTGCGCCCAGATGACCCAGCTACTGTTGCAGCAAGTTAGCTGTGTGGCTGCCAACACCTCAAACAAGCTGACTATGGACGGCCGACCTACAAACTACACGAAGGAAGGAATCTGCGAAATAATAACTTTCGAGCCTAATTGCCTGAATTGGAGAAATACTTACCCTGCCAAGACTAAGGAAAGAAACCTTGCTGTAGAACTGAAAAACACACATCCCATAGCAGCTCCATATGTAGACAGAGCACACTCTGCATTTCCATCATGGCCTTACGGGGAGTAAAAATCACCAATGTCAACAAAGCCATGGTGGAAACAGAAGAAATTCTGCTACACTTAAAGTTGTTAGTTTGATTTTAAAGCAGCATCCCTCAAGTATAAGCAATTGTGGGAAATCCATGTTGTTGCCCTTGCAGCAGACATTCTTTGAACTGAAAATATGTAAACCTTAACCAGTACACCTTTAGAATTGTTTTAACTGAAATACCTGCTGCCAATGACATGGAAGTTGTGATGTTCATACTAAGGCCCATTTTTGCACTCCCTGAGGATGCCTTCATCAGTGAACTGATTAAGTAGACCCTCCAGTGGGTAACATTCTCATTTATTTGTAGCCCATTTCACTAACCAACAGGTAGTGCCGGACAATTTTTACTGGACAAACCACCCCCCTTGACCTGAATCTAATGTCACCATGAACCACTTCATGAATACGTTGTGTTGGAGAAAGGGATCTTAAAATCCATTGTAGGTCATTTCATGTAACACAATCCTCTTTGGATAACACTATAAGCCTCTCCATTCCACCTGCCTACCACTACCTTTCTCACTCTGAAGTACCCAGGGAAGGTCAGGGAGTACTTAAAGTCAATTGGCAGGCCTTCAAAATGAGACCTGAAGAGATTACATAATTATACAACTATGGCCTCCGGCACCAAAAAGGGAGATGCCACCTATTGGGCTCACCTTCTCCCTAGTTTATCACACTCCTGTCCAGGTTTTCTGTACATAGCCAAGCACATCACATACTCACCCAAGGCTAAGCTGCAAAATGTATTCAAGGAACAGTAGTTTAACCCCTTTCCTGCCATTAAGACATACTCATATATCATGAAGTGCATATGAATGCTTTGTAACCCTTGCAAAAGGGGAGTTAATCTGCGCCAAAAACACCAAAGACCTGAAAGTAAAGATGATGTCACATCACCCACTTCTGGAATATTGTCCCTGAATTTCACCAGGATGTAAGGAGATGGATGATGAGCAACTGAGTTCTTGCTTCTCTTCTTGAAACAAACAAAAAACACAGTCATTTGTAGACAACGCAAAATAAGTGATGTAAGCAATCGTATGATGGGGGCAGTTTGTAGAATGTCTATTCAAGACCTATACCACGGAAATGAGTGGTACATGTCTTGAGCAGGCATTCCGAACTGAGAGCCGGAAAACAATGCTCCTGCTTGGCAATTGTTCACTCACGATTGCAGCCTCACGTTATCATTCAGGTCATCTTGTGACACACACCCCTGTCAACATCAATGTACAGCCTCAAGGCTTTATAAAAAAAATTTAGATTTATGATTGAGTCCTAAAACAGCGCAAGTTACCCACGTAGAGAAAAACCATCTTAGTGGAATCATTCTATTTGGAAAATTCAACTAGACCATTAATGACTAAGGGTCTATTTCATTGTTAAGGGAGTACCCTTTCTACCAACCTGAGGCCCCCACGTCAATTAGTGTCATGCGGAGCTTCAGTGTATAGATGGTGGAGACATAGATCGGACCATTGGACAATTGACCATATGTCCACTCACCTAATGTAGGTGGGAATATATATAGCCATTTTTTTGCGTCTGTCATCGCCAGGAAAAACCTGGTGGTAAGGGGCACTGACAGTGCTCAATACCCCTCATGCCATGGGAGGAAACTCCCATGGCAAGGAGGGCACTGTTTATTTTTATTTTCAAAGATAAAATCCCGCATTGGAATTTTCTCCTTGAAAATAAAATAAAAGTTGTAAGCGTGATGTACGGCTCCATCATGTTGTTTGAGCTATCCATCAAACCTAGAATGCATTTCCAGGAACCGGGCTTGATGCAGTCTCCTTTAAATTCTAGACATGTCCATAGGGGCAGTGAACATCTCTAAATTCGCCAGGTGGAGTACCCTTGCCATTGCGGGATTACTGTACTTCACCATGGCAATAGTAATTACTCCCTCCGCCAAGATCTGAATAAACCCCTAAAATTGAAATGACATCACCTTCTTAGACAGTTGCCAGAACATCACTGATGTCTAAACACCTCTGACACCTGACTCTTACTCTTTTCCACATTCGGCAACACCCCAATCTTGTGTCATCCCCATAAATGAATTCATCACCTTGCTACAATGTCCTGTGCTGGTTCTACCCATAAACAAAAAAACATTTTTTTTCAGGGTGAGTCCATCGAGTGTTTTCTACCTTGCAAAGTAATTCAAAGAATGTGCTCAATTTTCATCGATATGTTGTGTTGGTCCTGCTACTGAGAAGTGTAGAGTAGACAAGACTTGGTGACAAGGCCATCTCTCAAAGTTAGACAAATAATTGACTGACCTCTCAATATGTGGCGAATACTCTGAAACATATATGACTCAACTCCTTAGTGCTTCTTGCGTCAGAGATACTTGGAATCCATTAAGAACCGATTGCGCCAAGGGGGGCGTGGCTTGGCGCCCGACGAGGACGGCGGCTCCGATGTGAGCGCTCCAGGTCGGCAGGGGGTTTCACTTTCTTCCTCCCGTCACCGACGCCTGCCGAATGAAGTTTCTCCAACCGGAGCGCGAATAAACTGGTGCGCTTTCACCCGCGGAGGTTTTTCGACGCTGTAATGGGCATTTCTGCAACTTATTTGACGGACGCGGCTCTCTGACGTCCGCGACCGCCATTTTGTCCCTCCACAGCGCGACTCACGGCGCACCTTATCAATGGGAATGCGTGTTTGCTGCAAAGCTCCTACACCCAGCAACTGCTCATGGTGAGCTAATTTTATGATTATTGGCCTGCCACTGCACTTACCTTAGTTCCGCTGACTTGTGCGAGTCTTCCTCGCAATTTCACGAATTTGGCGGCCATTTTATGTCATTGGACTTTTTTTTTCTCCTCATGCAGGCTACCTGTGCATGTTACATAGATCTGCTTATTATCTAAAGCACTGCAACTCCTCCTCACATGTGGACCTTATGTGTTTTCAGCAGTTTCTCTTGCTATTTATGCATTCTCTGAGCAGCGCATTTACTCTCAACTGCTACTCCTCATGATGACAATGTGCTTCCTCTAACAGACTTCCTTTGCTCCACAACTCGCTACTATATTGCATTCCATTCTCAGGGTGAATTTCTGCTTCGTTCTTCAGAGTAAGGGCTCCTCCACATAAGTATATGGATGCTGTTTTCTACCCATTTATGACTCTTTGGTGTTCTGCTCACTGAGGTGTCCCCACGCACCTGCATTAGTGCTTGCAAGGACGCAGGGTATACTACTGGACTCAAATTCTTTCCTATTTTTCCTCTGGAGATACCTCTTTTTGTATGGAGAGAAGTGCTGCTACCCGCACTCCCAAAACTCCACGTCGTGTTTTCATTAAAAACTCGAGAGTCTTCTCTGCATTGGCGCACCTCGAGGCTTCTCAGGAGCTTGCTACTCAAATGTCACAGTCCACCGCGGAGCGCCCTGTTCAACCTCCAGGAAAGGTCACGTCGAAACGCCTTAAAAAAGACCCTCCATCACCGACAGGATCCACGTCGGCAGTGTCTATGGAGATGTTGCTGGAGGAGATACGTGCTCTCCGACCTTTCATGGAAGAAACTAATTCCAAGTTGCAGGTTCTCACCGACAATTGGTCACAGATGGATGCGAGAGTAACTACAGTGGAACACTCTCTATCTTCTCTTCAAGAGTCATCCTCCAAGGTGACACACATGCAGTCGCAGATTTCTTCTCTCCAGAAGCAAGTTGAAGAATTGGAGAACCGAAATAGACGCAATAATCTTCGACTCTACGGCCTGGCGGAGAATTGTGAGGGCAATGATCCCATTGCCTTCTTTAAGTCATTCTTACCCAAGCTTCTTCACCTGCCCGAAGGCACCGCGCTCAACATCCAGCGAGCACACAGGCTTGGACGCGTCGCCTCCACTTCTTCTACTTCCTCACGACCAAGAGGTGTCATCATGTATTTCTTGGAATACACTGATCTTCTCAAAGTCCTATCAGTGGCCCGCGCCTCTCCTCGTCTTACATGGTCAGGCTCTACTCTCTTTTTTTGCGCAGGATTACGCCAGAGCTACAGCCAATCGTCGTAAAGCCTTCTTGGATATGCGACCAGAGCTTCGTTCTATTGGGGCCAGATATGGTCTTTTCCACCCTTGCCTGTTCAGAGTTACTCACAACAACAAAACAACGACCTATGAGGATCCTGTTCGTCTCCAGAGTTTTTTGACCTCTGCACAGGCGCCTGATATGGATTTATCCGGCCCGTCATCAGCTTTTCCTCCATGACTTTTGTGTGATGCTGATCTATTGTTATAGTTGCTCCGCATGATTGATGCTGGCTGTTCTGTTGTTCGCGTTTTTTGAGTTCCCTAACACTTTTCATTTTATATGCTTCTTCTTGATGCTCATTCGTTTTCTTGCGTCCCTGTAATGTATTTAGGTGTTGTTTATTATTGTCAGTTATTTTGTTTTTTATTACTCACCCTCATCATGTTTCCTCTTGTTCAACCTTTTTGGTCATTTTTTTTTTCCTTTCCCTTTTTATCTTCCGCAGGTCTCACAACCTTTAGTGTGTTTCCCCCTCGGTTTGGTGGTTCGCTCACGTTGGATGTCTTGCCTCCTCTAGTTGGTGCTCCCCCCTCAGTCCTTTCTTCTCGTCCCTTCTCCCCGGTGATCGTCCTTCCCCAGCTCTGCCCTTCGTAAGTATGTTCTCCCCTCTTTCCCTGTTGTTCGCTTCCACTTTTTTATCTCTTTTTCACTTATCTTTCCTAGTTCTCCTTGTTTCGCAGGTGTCTTCCTCTTCTGTTTTCCGAGAATCCTTGTGCTGTAATTTTTTTTCTATCTTTTTCTCTTTCACTCACATTACCCTATTTCATTTTGTTATTCAACAGGTTTTCATTATCACTCTCTTACTCCCCTTTCCTACTTCTCATCTTCCTTTTCAATCTCATTTCGTATTACCTCTTCTAGACTTCCTTATTATTTTTGATTTCCCCTCCCCTCTGGGTTCTTTTTATATCCTTTCTCTTCCTGCTGACATTTTTTCTATCTTTTCTTCTGTGATATGTCATTGAAAGTAATTACATGGAATGTTAAGGGCATCAATTCTCCCATCAAACAACAGAGAATTTTGTCTCATCTTGCACGTTTAAATGTGGATATTGCTTTTTTACAAGAAACCCATTGATCTGCTGAAGAATCTGTTAAATTGAAAAGAAGTTGGGTGGGAGATGTTTACTACTCACCTGGGGATGGTAAGCGTAATGGTGTGGCCATTCTCTGTCACAAAACTCTTTCTTCCTCTCTGCTCTCTCAAGAATCAGATGACGATGGTCGCTGGACGTATGCTAAGCTCTCCATTAAGAATGTTCCAATTTCTCTTCTAAATGTTTATGCCCCTACCACTGGTGATCCCACTTTTTGGCATACATTTTCCCATCACATTTCCAGATTTATCGATGATAACTTTATCTTGGCAGGGGACTGTAATCAGCCCCTCGACCCCTTTTTGGACAGAAATTCCAAGGCTCACTTTGTTCCCAATAAGTCCCATAAATCCTTTTCTCAAGCTATCTCCCAACACAAACTTACTGATGCCTGGCGTTTATGTAATCCAGAGCTTCAAGAATTTACTTTTTACTCTCCATGTCATCACTCCCAATCCCGGATTGATGACATTTTTGTAACTCACAATATTGTCCAAACCCTCACCCACGCTGAGATTGGACCGATTTTACTCTCAGACCATGCCCTTACTTTAGTTCAATTGGATATTTTACCCAAATCAGTTGGGCCCAAACGTTGGCGCTTTAATAATTCCCTTCTCTTAGACCCCAAATTCACTACTTCCTTCATTGAATTTTCAGATGAATTTTTTTCATTCAATGATAGCTCCTCCATCCCCAAGCATACCATTTGGGACGCCTTTAAAGCTGCAGCAAGGGACTTCATAATTGGCTTTGTGGCAAAAAAATGGAGGGCTGCTCGCAGCTACACAACGGCTATCCTTCTGGGTATTAAGAAGTTGGAGCATTCTTATTTTACTTCCCGAACACAGGAAAGTTTAACTGCCTTGATTAATGCTAAAATGAAATTTAACAAAAAGTCCACGGATGATGCGTCTTTGTATCTATTGAAATCAAGTGCCAAGTTCTATGGGGGCAAAAATAAGGCTGGTAAGGTATTAGCTAATTATCTGAAGGTTAAGCAAAATAAGTTGAATATTGAATCAATCTACGACACTAACTCCACTCTCAAACATACGGACACAGATATTCTTACTGAATTTTCTACCTTCTACAAAACTCTATATTCCTCTGAAACCCAGCCCTCCTCTCAATCCCTAGACCACTTGTTCTCTACCATTCAACAACCAGCCCACTTTCCGCTTGACCTCTCTCATTTAGAGCTTGACATATCCCAGCAGGAATTGCTCACGGCACTTCAGACTCTCCAAAAGGATAAGGCTCCTGGGCCAGATGGCTTCACTGTAGAATTTTTTCTTCACTTTTCAAAAATTCTCATTCCAAAAATTAATTCCCTCATTGGTACTTTTCTCACCTCGGGTTCCTCCTCTGGCTCTTTTTCTGATGCACATATCTGCCTCATACCCAAGGAGGGGAAGGATCCTCAACATTGTAAAAATTACAGACCAATCTCCTTGGTTAACATTGATTATAAAATATTTGCGAAGTGTCTTGCGGCACGTCTTGATCTTCTTCTCCCGGATCTTCTGGGTGAGGAACAGTCGGGCTTTGTCAAGAGCCGCTTCATCACTGGTAACACTAGACTGCTCTTTAATATTCTCTCTAAGTCCCGTCATTTACCCCATTCCCTTGCGGCCATTGCTCTTGACGCTGAAAAGGCGTTTGATAGAGTTGAATGGACTTATCTCTTTCACACCCTTCGTTGGTTTGGTTTTGGTCCTAAATTCATTTCTCTAATTTCATTACTTTACTCTAACCCGCGTGCAGCTGTTTGTGCCAATGGTCAAATATCCTCTTTCTTTGATTTGAAAAGAGGTGTTCGTCAAGGATGCCCCTTATCTCCCTTTCTCTTTAATTTGGCCTTAGAACCTTTTCTTTCTAAACTACGTCAAAATCCCATTATCCAAGGTTTCCAGCTATCAGACTCCCACATCAAATTAGCCGCATACGCGGATGACATCCTCCTTTTTATCTCTAATCCCACTGATTCGATTCCCGCCTTCCTTACTGAAGTGCAGGCCTATTCCCAAATATCTGGTTATAAGCTTAACAACGATAAATGTGAGATCCTACCCTTGACAAAATTTACATTTAAGCCTGATTTTGTTGCATCTAATTTTACATGGAAGTCCTCCAATATTAAATACCTTGGATTGCATATTACCCCTCCCATCCCAGATACTGTCTCCCTTTGTATGTCCAAATGCATCCAAAAGTTAGTGGATCTCACATCCAAATGGCATCCTCTTTACCTATCCTGGTGGGGTCGAATTGACACTATTAAAATGATGTTATCACCCATAGTCCTCTATACTCTCTCTAATATTCCAGTCCCCGTCCCTTCCAAATTTTTTTAAAAAATTAACTCCATTCTAACGTCCTTCCTTTGGAATAAAAAGAAGCCTCAAATGTCTCTAGCTCGACTGATCCATCCTAAGTCAGAGGGTGGAGTCAACTTCCCTGACTTCCCTGCTTACCATAAAGCGTTTCAATTATGACAAGCCTCCTTCTGGCTGCAGGACCCTAGTACTCCCAGCCCTTTATGGGCTAAATTTGAACGTCTTCTTCTTTCTCCCTTTTCCTTTGCCGAATATCTTTCCTTCTCTCGTAAACCTTCTTCTATTTCCACTCCCATTCATAAATTTACTACTAAACTGCTTCTATCTTCTCCCATTCCCCTCCCATGACCATTGCTAGTTTCCTTTCCTCCCCCATCTGGCATAATACTGCTCTGCTTATCCGTAATAAACCCTTCTTTTGGAAAACATGGCACTGCAGGTGTCTGATATGGATCTCCCAACTCTTCTCTCAATCCTCTTTCTTACCTTTCACTACTCTTTGCTCCCTTTATGATTTACCTTCCTCCTTTGCTCGCAACTATCATTTGCTTAGGGACGCAGTACTAACAACTTATAATCGGCTCTCTCAGCTGTGTCCTCCTCCTGCTTCACCCACCCTCCTTTCCTCACTCCACTCCTTTTTACGCAATGCACCAAAGGCTGTCGCTATTTACAAATACCTCCACAACAATGACTCTATCAGACCTAAGTCCAAGGTGCAGGAATGCTGGGAACATGACCTATCCACGTCATGGCCAGTTTCACTTTGGGATAAGGTCTGGATCAAGATCCGTAAATCCTCGAGAGCGGCAACTTTGACACAGACTTTGTTTTTTATTTACAACAGACTTCTTTTTACACCCTTTGACCTTCACAAACGCTTTCCAACCACTTCGCACATATGTTGGTCTTGTTCATCACCACAAGCCACTTTGTTTCACATGTTATTCTTATGTACTCCTGTTCATGGTTTTTGGTTACACGTCTGGGCTCAAATTAATCTGATTTTTCACACTTGTATCCCCTTCTCTCATACAAACATTTTCTTAGGCAGCCTTTCCCCTTGCTGGGACAATGTTGAACTAAAGCCTCAGATTATTGATTTACTACTGGCTGCTGCATTCCAGCAGATAACGGTTAATTGGAAGGACTTCTCCAATATCTCCTTCAAGGCATGGTGGTTTGATGTCTGTCATAACCATAGACATGACACTGCTTTTGTTTTTCCGGCCTGTATGGCTGTAAAACGCTTGGACTTATGGCTCCCTGTCACGCTTTACTTGGACTCATGTGCTAACCGTTTGTTTCATCCACCACCTTCGCAACAGGAAGTCCTCAAACCTCCTTAATTGCTCATTGCATTCCATTTTTCTTCATTGTATCATCTTTTTGTTCCTCTCGAATACTTTCATGCTTACTATGATTACTGTTTTACATGCTTTTCTCTTGTCTTTTCTTTTTCTTTTCCTCCATTACCCAGATTTATCTTCTTATACTATTTGCAATTATATGCTTGTTTTATTCCTCTTATAGTTTTCAAGTTTATATTCCAATGTACTTTGTTTTGACACCTGGTTTTTCTCTTGTCAATATCAAATAAAACTTTCTTGAACTTAAAAAAGAACCAATTGCGCCAAAAAAACTACACCTAACTGACATATGATGGACACAATTAGTATAAAAATGATTGTCTGAATACTGATCTATAATTCATCTAGTTTGTGTGCCAACACTGGTCATTATGTGTGTAATATATTGTCAACTTTTCTTAAAGATCTGCCTGATACACTGTAATGCACTTCATGAATAGGTGATTTATGTTATACTGCCTCGAATTTATTTCGGGGTGTGGAATGTTATGAATTAAGCAATGTAAAGTAAACAATACATACATTACTCTCAAACCTTGAAACAAAGCTTAAAGGTCTGCTATTGGCTGATAACCTATTGGCTTTACCAATGCCTATTTTTTAATCAATCAGTTCATCTTTACTACAAAAACATATAAAAAAATTGCCACCCTTGCATCCATATGTGTGAACACTCATTTGTCGTGGAACGCTTTTATCATAAAGTTTATTGAAACTTTTAAAGATTGCCACCTTTGTGTGCTCGTGTACATGCACAGGCGCACCGCTGAATGATTTTGTAATAAAGTTTTACAAAAACATTCTAAGATGGCCTTCTCTGTGTTTGTACATTCAGTCACATATGCATTCATGTGTGCCCATTTTAAAATAAGATTAAAACATATTGAAAAATGTACGATGAGTGTAGTGCCCTTGTGGGGTATAGTACACTAGGGGGCACATACATCAACCTAAATATGGGTCGCAAATGGACCAAATCGCAGAATCAGCCCCTTTGTGACCGGTATTTCGGCATTTGGGATGCATCAACCCAAATGCAAATTTGCAAAATAGGTAATCGCAAAATGTGCGATTCCCTAAATTGCAAATGCATTTAGGGAATCACAAATTGTGATATCCTATTTGGGATGCAACAAGCCTTTCCTAAATGCGACTGCATTTAGGAAACGCTAATTACCATCAACGGCAAGTTGGTGGTAATTTGCAAAAACTTTGAAAAATGCACAAAAGTGCATTTTGCAAAGTGTCATGTGGCGCACACCCATGCCCTTGGGGCATGTGTGTGCACCACAGGTGCACACATGCCAATTTCGAGGGTGCATCAGGGTGGCCTTTTGGCCCCCTTGCACCCTTGCAATTGCATTCGTAATTTGCAAGTACCTGTTTGGCACTCGCAAATTGCACATGCATTTCCCATTCATTCCTATGGGCCTCTAGGCCCATAGGAATGAATGGGAAGCTGTTCCCTAATTGCGAATCGCAATTTGCGATTTGCAATTAAGTAATATGTAGGAATCGCTAATATTTTAGCAAAACCTACATGCAAAGGCAATAGCGATTCCATAATTGGATTTTCTTAATAATTGCAATTAAGGAATTGCAATTTCCTACCTTGATGCATCTGCCCATATAAGTGGCAACAAGTGTCCAGTCACAGCAACTAGACAGCTGCCTGGCCCTCAAAAAATAATAAAAACCATTTGAATAAAAAAAAAAATAGGACATTTGTCCTTTATTTTTCTGAATAAAGCACTCTACTCTGCTACCTATTTGAGGAGTTTGATCTTCTTCTTTGAAAACGATTTACGCTGCAAAAGTGAGATTGGATTGAGGTCTGCACCTGGAGTGATTACGCCCTCCATTGGCGGAACAGGACTGTTGGTTCCATATATATAAACATATATATATATATATATATATATATATATATATGTATATATATATATATATATATATATATATATATATATATCGTTTTTTTTTGTTCAAACCTCTTTTCGCGATAGTCCTCTGCCTCTTAATGGCGGTGGGCTACCGGCAAGGTCACGAACCTTTCAAAATCCAGCACCATGCAATCTTTTTTCCATTCAAAGGAAAAACGCCGAGCCACAGTATTCTTCAAAGCAAGCTTTATTCACAAAACTATGGCAAACAATGCCCGACGCGTTTTGGAACACACCAGTTCCATGGTTACAGGTCAACAGTTGTACGTCAATGTCACAGGATATAGTGCACAAATCATAAATATAAACAAAGGACTACATTGCTGCCCTGGAAATTCGACTAACCAGAACCGCCATTTTGTAATGGGTTCAAATTCATTCAAATTGCTCTGAAAACAATTATATCACATCTTTTAACAGATTTAAAGTTCCTTGAACACTGGAATGATCTCTTGAAATGTGCAAATTAAATTGAAATGCATCAATTTGAAATTCATTGATCTCATGATGGACTTGGTAACAGCCAACACACACCCAGTGTAAACAATACAATTCTGCCCAAGTGGGCTTTAAACTCTAAAAAACAGATTATAAAATTCTGCCCAAGTGGGCTAAAGCAGCTTGATTCTATTCGTAATTCATTAGGCTTAACTCAGGACTTCTTCATACAAAAGTAAATTAAATGTGCATATCAATAAATAAGGCATCTTACCCATAATTAAAAACATTTTCAGCAACTTGCTACGAGAGGCAACACAGCGCATTTGTTGTTTAATTCATTAGAACACAGATAACCAACCAATGAGGAAAGTTCCATCTCAGCCGAGATGAACTGAAAATTCCTCATCCTTATTTATTCCTCCTGACTGCATAGTCTCGTATTTAATTATTAATCAAGACTCTAGTCTACGCAAATCTTGAATCCTATTCCCTCCTCGTTCAGAATTTAAAATACTGTCCAGGGCACAATTGGATATTGTTTATCCTCATTTGTAATTGCTCGCATATGTTCAAGAATGCGTAGTTTGACAGGTTTGATGGTACTTCCAATATAAATCAATTGACATAGACATATCAGTGCATACACACAGAAATCCGATTTACAATTCAAGTGTTTCGTAATGATAAATGGTTTCTTGCTAAGAGATTGTTTTATCTGTTTACAGTTTGGGCTGTTCCTACAGGCCTTGCAAGAAGAACATCTAAAAAATTCTTGAATTGTGGATTTACTTTTTGTCTCTGTTGGTAAACTACTTTTACATAACATATCTTTTAGTGCTTGACAGGGTCTAAAAGTAACACTTGGATAACTTTGGATATGTTTTTCCAAGGTCTCATCAGTACCTAACACATGCCAGAATTTATTTAAGCACTTCCTGACATCATTTGCCTGGTTGTTAAAGGTAGTGATGAATCTTATGGGTTCTGTTTCTTCCATTAGCTCTTCCTCAACCAGAAGTTCACTCCTAGTAATTTTCTTAACCTTTTCATGGGATTTCTTAATAACCTTCTGTGAATAGCCTCGTTCTTTGAACCTACTCTGCATGACAGTAACTTCTTCTGCAAAGGATGCATCAGAACTACAATTGTGTATAGCCCTTAATAGTTCTCTGTAAGGGATGCTATTGATCAATTTTGGGGGGTGACAGCTGGTGGCACATAGAATACTGTTGCCTGCAGTTGTTTTATGGTACAATTCACTTTCCAAACAATTTTCTTTTCTTTTAACAACTACATCCAGAAATTCTATACAGTGCTGGTCCATTGTACAGGTAAATGTAAGATTGAGATTGTTGTTATTTAAACAATCTACAAAAGCTGCAGCGTCTGTACGGTCACCTCTCCAAATGCAGAAGATGTCATCGATATACCTGGCCCAGAGGACCACATGTTGGGAAAAGGCACTGATGTTTTTGGCCACCTGCTCCTCCCACCAGCCCAGGTACAAACCTGCGTAACTGGGGGCAAAGCAGGTCCCCATCGCGGTTCCCCGGGCCTGGCAGTATATCGAATGGTCAAAGATGAAAAAGTTATTTTTCAAACATAGAGATAATCAATCAATCACAACATTTGTATAGCACACTACTCACCCAGGAGGGTCTCAAGGCGCTGGGGGAGAGGGGTACGTTACTGCTCGAACAGCCAGGTCTTGAGCTGCTTCCTGAAGGAGAGATGGTCTTGGGTTAGCCGAAGGTGGATGGGGATGGAGTTCCAAGTCTTGGCTGCCAGGTAGGAGAAGGATTTTCCTCCGGCGGTGGCTCTACAGATGCGTGGTACGGTGGCGAGGGCGTGGCTGGTTGATCGTAGCTGGCGGGTGGGCGTGTAGAAGGTCATGCGGTCGTTGAGGTACTTGGGGCCCAGGTCGTGGAGAGCAGTGTGTGCGTGCGTGAGGAGTCTGAACGTGATTCTTTTACTGACGGGGAGCCAGTGCAGGTCTCTCAGGTGTCCGGTGATGTGGCTTTGTCGGGGGATGTCAAGGATGAGTTGTGCGGAGGCGTTCTGGATGCGTTGGAGTCTTTTTTTAACTTTGGCTGTGGTTCCGGCATAGAGGGTGTTCCCGTAGTCCAGTCGGCTGGTGACGAGTGCCTGGGTAACGGTCTTCCTGGTTTCTGTGGGGATCCATCTGAAGATCTTGCGGAGCATGCGCAGGGTGTTGAAGCATGATGAGGAGATGGCGTTGACTTGTCTGGTCATCGAGAGGGAGCAGTCCAGGATGAAGCCCAGGTTGCGTGCATGGTCCGTTGGTTTGGGAGTACTGCCCAGGGCCGGGGGCGATCAGGAATCGTCCCAGGCGGAGGGGGATGATCCCAGGATGTGGACTTCTGTCTTGTCTGAGTTCAGTTTCAGGCGGCTGTTCTTCATCCACTCGGCGACGTCTTTCATCCCTTCGTGTAGGCTGACTCTGGCGATGGCGGGGTCGTTGGTGAGGGAGAGGATCAGCTGGGTGTCGTCGGCGTAGGAGATGATGTTGAGGTTATGTTGGTGTGCGATGGCTGCGAGGGGGCTCATGTAGATGTTGAAGAGGGTTGGGCTGAGTGATGATCCTTGTGGTACCCTGCAGATGACTTCGGTGGCCTCGGATCTGAACGGGGGGAGGTGGACTCTCTGGGTTCTTCCGGCGAGGAACGAGATGATCCACTCCAGTGCCTTATCTTGGATTCCGATATTGCTGAGGTGCTGCACTAGGGTGCAGTGGCAGACAGTGTCGAACGCAGCGGAGAGGTCCAGGAGGATGAGGGCCGCTGTTTCCCTGTTGTCGATCAGGGATCTGATGTCGTCGGTGGCTGCGATCAGGGTGGTCTCGGTGCTGTGGTTAGCCCGAAACCCGGACTACAAGGGGTCGAGGGATCCGTTCGTTTAGAGGAAGACGGCGAGCTGTCTGTTGACGGTCTTCTTGATGACTTTGGCCGGAAAAGGAAGGAGCGAGATGGGACAGTAGTTTTTGAGGTCGGTGGGGTCCGCCGTTGGTTTCTTCAGGAGGCCACTAAGCTCGGCGTGCTTCCAGCTCTCCGGGAAGGTGGTGGTGTGGAAGGAGGTGTTGATAATGTCCCGGAGATGGGGTGCGATGATGGCGTCGGCCTTGTTGAAGACGTGGTGGGGGCAGGGGTCGGTGGGGGATCCAGAGTGGATGGTGTTCATCGTGCGGGTGGTGTCTTCGGTGCTGATCGGGGTCCAGTTGCAGAGGGTGGTGGTGGCGGGCGTTGGTTCGGTGGTAGGGCACGTGGTCTGTGCGTCGAAGCTGTTGTGCATGTCGGCGATCTTGCGGTGGAAGAACAAGGCGAGTGAGTTGATAAATCATAGGGCAATCTTGGCATCATCGCTGGGCTTTATCACTGCAAAGCTGCTACCCTTTTCTGCAAAAAATCATAGAGTAGGTCGTACTCTTCAGGTAGGACCTATATTTTGCTCTGTCTTTCTGTGCTGAGTTTCTTAAGTATTTAGAGGACGATTAATACTGAGAAAGAACACAGTCAGAAAGTCTTCAATCCTGGGTTTCTGCTTTCTAGGATTGTTAATGTGCTAGCAGAGAACACTATTTAGAACCATGGATAATTGAGAGAACAATAACTTTAAAATACAATTGTTTTTGTTCTTTGGATTTTCAAAGTGAATGCTCAGTTACTTATTTTGTTTAGTATCTGCTCCTTTTACAAGTCTTACAGCAAGGCAACTATCCCAGAGGTTTTAGTGATGGGATAACTAAGCTCTGTAATTACTAAAGGCACATGCAGAATGCTTTGCGACTAAATTGTGAACTAAAAGTAAGAGTCTGATTGTATGAGACATTGGTGAACGAAGTAAGTTTGCTGAATTTGGATTCGCAGTTAACTTTTCCTTTTCAGATCTCCTTCCCAGCTGTTCCCTTCCGAATTCCCTTTCCCCCCGCTTAATCACTTCAACAATCTGTGAATTTAATATTCAGAGGAGTTGGAGGTATTGAGAGGTGGGCCCTTTTGTCATTGCATCAGACCCAGAGGAAGACTGAGTCTGACATAACTCTTTTAATGCAGTTTCTTGTTTTTTGTGTGAGATTGCTGACATATTTACTTTTGTTGTTTGGCAATTTCTTAAATTCCTTAAGAACCCCTCTTTCGAAGACTTCATTTGCGTCATTATGTAACTGCGGCAAAAAAATTGATTTTGGTTTAAAACCGGTGTCACATGGACTATTACATGTAATTCCTTCCTGCGCAAGACTTATCAAAGGATCGTCAACTCAGTTATCTGCCCCTAATTCTCTCATAGTGTGTAAGGGTTCAATGTCACCAATAGAAATCATATCTACTGGTGAGAAAGATGAAATATATATATATATATATATATGTAAAAACTACCCTTTTGTGTGTTGTCATCCCCATTCTTTGCTGACAGGTATTACTGGTTTTTTTAACTCTGCCCATTGGGGTACTACTGTTCACTTCCCAGTGTATTTGCTCTAACCTCTAAAGCAGGGGTCTCCAAACCGGTCCTGGAGGGCCGGATCCATGGCAGATTTTGTGGGTATCCCCATTGAGATACATGTAGTAATTTTAAAAATCTGACATGGATCCGGCCCTCCAGGACCGGTTTGGAGACCCCTGCTCTAAAGCATGGTAAAATTGACTAATCTCCGGTTTCCATATTAGCTTTCCAGCAAGTTCATGGTAACTGGTGCAGGAAACTCCAGCAATGGCACAGAAAGTTAAATGTAACTTGTTTACTGCAACACCTCTTGTGCCATCCACCGGAGCAGAAACAAACAATGGCCTAGACCTTTTGGAAAGTAGACTTGGGTGTGAATTATGAGAATCATTTCAGAAAGGGCAGGTGGGAAAGGTTTAGGAACTTCATTAACTTGAAAATGACAGGGGAGACGTCTGACTATTCATAGTTAAGTGTAAAGGCATGCCTGTGAAGAGAAGCCCTTTAATCCTAGACTACAGTAGAGCCAGCTTGACACCATCCCAGTGGAAGGGAAGCTGGTCCCAGAACTTGTTTGGTATAGGTGAGGAGAATGGGACGGCTCATGTCCTAGGCACAACCCTGGCTGGTAAAGGGCTCAAAAGTTCTGCCATGTTGGATTTTACTTAGAATATTGCATTGTGTGCTACAAAAGTGTAGAGGTTTGCCCTTGGGAACTTTTTTCTCATTGAGTATAAGGTGTGCAGGAGCCCCACTACCCACTGTCTAATACATCATATAAAAGTGGCACCTCACGCCCAGCTCATCAGAAGACTTTGAGACCCATATTTTTTATGGGTCTCCCACAGCTTCACTGCTGTCTAATGTCACCTGCTTGATAGGTTCATCACATGAGAGAGAATTCGACTGTGGATAAACACAGCATACAATTTTAGAAGTCAATATAGGTTCCCTTCCCCATCTGTTTGAAGGTGACATCTTAGGCAATGGAAGATTCCCTCTCATTGTCTTCGATGAAAGTCTTTGTTGGAAACATCTTGTTGTCTATCACTATCATTGTGCAATTCCATAATATCTGTACATTATATATTGTAGGAAGGACAAACTGATTTAAAATGTGTTTTTTGAATACCCAATAAGCTGCTTTTGAGCACTGGTATTAGTCTATCATACATCTTCCAAATCTCTGTTAATTTTTCACGAAATATCCGGGGGTCAGTTAGAGGAGGGTGAAATTCAGTGGTCGCTCCATTTACCCACTTTATAATTTCTCTGTCCTATTTAGAGATTGGGGAACTACTAAGCCTCTTATCTATGAGGCTAAGTCAATTCCACTGCCAGAAGCATCTTGTCAGTGGGCCAGCTGCCTAAGAAGCATCAACTCCACAGTGTCAGAAGACCTGCTATTTTCAAGATGGAGTTTTTAAAGCTATTTTCCTCCCAGGTCCGCCATGGAAACTGAAGCATGGCAGCATCGGGCAGAAAAACTAGAACCATGTCTCTTATGCTCTAGTAGAGTACTGTTAGCACTTCAAGAACATTTATTT
This sequence comes from Lissotriton vulgaris, assembly GCF_964263255.1. Lineage (NCBI taxonomy): Eukaryota > Metazoa > Chordata > Amphibia > Caudata > Salamandridae > Lissotriton > Lissotriton vulgaris. The sequence continues at coordinate 204,677,957 of NC_141699.1, read as the reverse complement.
TTTGTTTTTCAAAGAATGCCCTCACGTTTATTTTATTTATTTTTTAAATAAAAGTTGCTAACCAGTCCACCATACCACTATGTCATGATGGACTGACTGTTGATTACCATTTTCATCCAAAGTGTTTCTGACTTGTCGGCAGAAGCACTTTCAGGCAAAAAGATGTAGATATGTACCATGGGGCTGGCAAAAAAGGACCTTCAGCACAGCATTTGGAGGCCTCTCCACACGGGTCTAAATGAGGCTCTATGTTGGTTGGTCAAGTCTCAGATAATAATATATTCCCACACGTCCCTTTTCTTATATCATGCATTCTTTGACAGTGAAATTGTTTTCTACTGAACTTCCTCTCCTTTATATATGTTGTGTACTTCTTATACATATTGTGGTTAATCTTCATCTTGGCATAATTTCCAATATGGTTGTTGTTTTGCTTCTTTCAAATATTTGCTGATTTAATTATTTTAAACCATTTCATGGGGAAATAAATATTCCCTAAAAATTCCATAGATTACGCTGCAGAATTTTTCAGTGGAATGGACTGGTTTCTTAAGTTTTTAAAAAAAGAAGCTGTGCATGCTCAAACTGACTATATGCAAAGTATATATGCAAAGAAGTGTGGTAGGATTTCAAAGAAATCCGTCTGTTCCTCCTAGTGAAATAGCAACAAGTGAATAGGCACGTTCCACAGATTCTGCAAATTCAGAAATATGAGACAATTCTCTCATAACAAAACGGGATGCATAATTTCACCTAAATCTAATCCAGATGTATAATATGTAATATCTTCTGTGGGCTTTCTTCACTCTGTATGGTAAAAAAAGACAATGACTATCATTTCAAATCAAGGTGCTATTTATGACACCTCATAAATAAGGATATCATAAGATTTGTTATTTATCGGAATGCAATAAATAACATCTATAATGTTTGGAAAAAAGGTTAATTAGGAACTGGTTTAACTAAAGGACAAAACCTGACAAGTGACAGCAATGACTATAGGGAAACAAAGTGCATGGTACAAAAATATAGACTTTATTTTATTAGTTTATGGCAATTTCTTTATAGTTATTATAAAAACATTTTTACTTTGTTGCAAATTTTCAAAGACCTCATGACTTTCTTCAGAAAGATCAGACTCCAAAATTTCTTTGAATCGACTAACCCAGAAGTAGAAGATACCATTAATCTATCAGGCCTTAAACCAGCATCCACTTTTTTACCAACTTTAGAACAAGTATCTCCAGAAATTGCCACATTTGAGCATGTAGTGTACAATAAACTCACAGCTGCCACCAAATATATACCTCCCCCCAGTTTTAACATTTCACATGAGGAACATCAAGCCCTTGCGGCATTAAAAGCCGACAAAGACATCACGATCAAATGTTGCGATAAAGGGGGAGGCATAGTTGTATTAGACACTAACCAATACATACTGAACATGGAGAAATTACTACATAATACCAACCATTATATCCCAGTTCAGAAAGATCCCACAAAAAGAGTTCAATCTGTAATTCTGTCTCTGACAACTAAAGCTCTTGACGACAATGTGATCTGTGAAAAGGAGTGGCAATTTCTTAATGTTCGCCAACCCAAAATGGCAGCAATATATGGAGTCCCGAAGATACACAAAAACAGCCATGATCCACCGTACAGACCCATAGTTTCCACTATTGGATCCATCACTGAGCCCTTATCCAAATACATCGATACCATCTTAAGGCCTCATATTCCGAGAACCCAATCCCACGTCAAGGATACCAGAGATATTATTAACATCGTGGAATCTCTCACATTTGACCCTGAAAGACAATGGCTAGCCACTATGGATATAGAGGCCCTATATTCCAACATTCCCCAACCGGGAGCCATCAAAGCTGTCTCCTGGTTCATTGACGCCTACCAAATTGACTGCCCCAAAGACTTCATTCTGGACTGCTTAAAAATAGTCTTATCAGAAAACACTTTTGACTTTAATGGTTCCCTTTATCAACAAACCATGGGTGTCAGCATGGGGGCTTCGTGTGCGCCCACCGTGGCCAATATATATATGGCTGAATTTGAGTCCAAATTCATTTACAACTAAATTGCCCCCTTTAGCGAGTCCATTTCATCATGGGCTCGCTATATTGATGATATTTTTTTCATCTGGACCTCGGAAACAGAACCACTGTCTACCTTTGTGTCTTGGCTAAATCTATGTGATAAGAACATACATTTCACTGCTACATCCAGCCAGACACATGTGGAGTTTTTAGACATTAACATCATCAATAACAATAACCATCTCAGTGTAGATTTGTATGTGAAGCCAACTGCTCGCAATACACTTCTACACTACACTAGCTGTCACCCGAAAACTCAAAAATCCAGCATCCCTTTCAGTCAGTTCCTTCGAGTACGAAGGAACTGCTCTTCTGTGACAGACTTTGACAAAAGAGCAGCCGAGATGAAACTTAAATTTATATCTCGTGGATATCCCAAGCGTCTAGTCCGTGACTCATATAAAAGAGCAAGGTTCTTTGACAGACAGCACCTACTAACACCTCAAATTAAAGAACCTCAATCCAAGATGGTCTTTGTAACCAGACATTCTACCATGAATGCAAAGCTCCAACATATTGTATTCTCAAATTGGCACATCCTCAATGCAACAAAACCCAAAGAAAGCCAGCTCCCTAAGCCAGTGTTTGCCTATAGGAAAAATAAAAACCTTAAAGACCTGGTTGTAAGATCGAGAATGGAACCTAATAAAAAAGCCCCCACACAAAGAGCCCTCACTGACATGACACCAGTGGTAGGCAACTACAAGTGCCTTGACTGTACTGCCTGTGAATTTGCAATTGAAACCAAAGAACTGAGTTTCAATAATAACACCGTTCGATCTCAAACCCTAACTAACTGTAAAACCACCAATGTGGTTTATCTCCTACTATGCCCATGCAACATGGGCTATGTAGGCGAAACAGCAAGGATGATGTCAACTCGCCTATCGGAGCACAGATCGGCTATCCGCACAGGCAAAACGCAAGCCCCTCTGGTCAAACACTACCTAGAGGCCAAGCATAAACCCAACGACATCCGTTGGTTCATCCTGGAAAAAATCCGAAAATCATCCGGTACACTTAGTACACAGGTACGCAAATGTCGCGAAGTATATTGGATTTTCACCCTGGACACTTACACTAAGGGGATGAACAACGAAATACCGTGGGACCAAGTCCTTAAATACAATTACGGTTAAAAATAGGTTCCAATGTTTTTCTGCATCAAACACTTCTGATACTTAGTATTACTGAGACAAAGGCACATTGTGCTCCTGTTGATCGCCCCCTACAGTCACCCATATCTCCCTGTGTCTGGATAAACTGACATATATTCCACCAATATCCAGTACATAAGGGCTTGTTTCACCCTTTTTTTCCCCCATTCCAATATGTCTGCCCATTTCCAGTATTGCCCATTGACGCTATCCCACACAGTCCGTCATTGATTTCTATGACGAACCAAACTCGGTCACGCATTGGTCTTCTCGTGTGAGTACCGCTGTTAAAACTCACCCTACGCCATCCAGTTACCCTCATACCTGGCTTTATCCGCAAAGACGTCGGCAGATCCCCTCATTGGAAGGCGAACAAAATCCTTCTATCAGGTAAGCATTGGCCCCCGAACTCCTCCGCTTTGCCCTATTAAACAGCGTCCATGGCCGTTCTTTAACATACCCTGAACATATATCTTCGGCTTTGTTGTTTTTCTGCCGTCTAGAACTTTCCCGAATCACTACCGTCATGACGGCACCCGTCCGGTAATTGTCAGCGCTCGTGGAGACGCCCACAGACCCCCATTTGAGGACTAGTGGACACAACCTAAAGGTATCTATTTGTTGCCTGCTATGTTTATGGCCGCTTTCACAAGCTAGGAGAGCAGTTGTTAGAATAGTCTTCGCCAATCTTGCCGTCGCTTATGTTTCCTAACATGTAGATTGTCAGCGCTTGCAGAGCCGTCCACAGACCCCCATTTGGAAAACTATTGGACATAACCCAAAGGTATCTATCCGTTCCTCCATGTTATGGTCATGACCGCTTTCACAAGTTAGGAGAGCAGTCGCTAGAACAGTCTTTGCTAATCCTGCCGTTATTCATGTTTCCCAACACGTAGATTATCTGCACATTATCTCATTGGCGACAGGAGCTCGTAGCCCTTCAATTGTGTAGGACCAATTCCACAGGTACTTTTTCTGCTCTACTCTACCTATTAGACTTGATTGGACCTTAGTATGATCTTTATAATTGTACCATATGTCCTTCTGTACCCAGCAGCCCTCAAATCCCACTGGATATATAAATACCAGAAAACCCCATCAAAGGAAAAACGAGTAAAACATTTAATAAAGGTACTCCCCCACTCCCTAGCTTCCTTATCACATTTTCTGAATATTTTTTCGATCTGGACTACTAATATCTTTACATTTGCCATTATATTATCATTTAGTACCTACATCTCAAGACAGACAGTCCTGCATTTCAGACAAATTTGACTCCCTTTCCTGTGAGAATCTGCACCATTTTCATCCAGGTACAATGCTGGTTCCCTAATAACATCCGAACCTCTCTCTCCCTTCTTCCCCCTCTTTTCCCCCCTCTCTCTCTTTTTTTCCCCTGTTCTCTTTTCTCCAAACACTTTTTCCGCTTGCCCTCCCCAGCCTTCCCTTCTCCTCTCCCTTTTCTCCTCCTTGCTTTCTGGTCTTCACCCTCTTCCTTCTTTTCTTCTTTTTTCATTCTCTTTTTTCCGCTTTCCCTTCTCTTCCCCTCTCTTCTCCTTCCCAACAACATCAGTTGTCTGTGTTCACAGTTGGTCAGTATCAATATTATAGAATGTTGTATAGATAATCACTATGTGTACCCCCCTCTTATTCCATCTTCCCCATTCTGAAATGTACTGCAATATAGCATTCCATGCAGTTAAGCCTATGTACAGTCAGTTAGGATTAATGTTATATATATAATCACGCATGTACCAGTTTAAATGGGCAATACATTGTACATAACTGTAAATATTAGGACAGGTTTGAGCACTTATAGGACACTACTGTTTCTTTTTCCATCACTGTATAAATGCATCATAATTTTCTGTGTTTTTTAATATGTAAATATTTAGGACAACATACAGACACTAACAAGCTTTGCTATTATTTGTATTTCTTTATGTGCATAGGTTCACTTGGACATTCACATGGCTTCCTGATGAAGGCCCTCAGCCGAAACGCGCGTAGATGTCATATTTAGCCATGTTTTTATGTATAGTGTGTTGAAACAAGCTTCCATACAGTTCTCAAATCATAATTTCTTTTGAAATGTATTGAACTGCACTAAGAATCTAATGATGTGTATATATATGTAGATCAACCATCACATGTATAGTGGAGGCACGCACACAGCAAAATTTGCAACAAAGTAAAAATGTTTTTATAATAACTATAAAGAAATTGCCATAAACTAATAAAATAAAGTCTATATTTTTGTACCATGCACTTTGTTTCCCTATAGTCATTGCTGTCACTTGCTGTCACTTGTCAGGTTTTGTCCTTTAGTTAAACCAGTTCCTAATTAACCTTTTTTCCAAATATTATACCCATCCCGAATTAGGAACTCTAGTCGGGGATACCCCTTCCTTTTTTGCATATATAAATAACATCTATCACAAGATTTTGAAGATAACGTGGACCCCAAACTCTGCATGGTACCGTAAATACTGTATCCTTTTCCCATGTTAAGTCCCGGCAGGTTTGACCGACCGAAATTTAACAAAGGGTGAGATATTTAAAACACTCAGGGGCCTATTTTCAAGGAGTTATCCCTTAGTTAACATTCTCAACGACCAGCCAGATCGGCGATACAACCACAAAACATGCAATGAGGCACGTTAGCAGCAGGATACTAACACCTAATCTGACCTGGTGTAAAGTCGGACCACAGCCTGCACCACAAAAGGAAGCCCAGCCCAGAGCCACACCTGAAGGCAACAGATGCCATGGAGCCACTAATCATGCAACTGGGAGGCCCAACAGGGCCACAACACCCACCGGCACCACCCCCAGGACCCCCCTCCCCGGGCCCCCCCCTCCGGCCAAAGACATGCCACATCAACTACACAGAATCATGTACAAAATAATCTGCATGATGTCGCACAATCACATCTGGTGACATGCTTGTATCGTCACAAAAATGAGCAGCACACATTCACCTTTGAATCAACAAATGAAAATGTATTCAAATAAACACAGAATAGAAATGAAGACACATGGCGGCTCCTCTCAGGACAATCCGTAGGTCACAGCCTGCAAGACAAAAATCATGGGAAGAAGGTGTGTCCTGCGCACATCAAGGGACAGAGAGAGAGCGAAGGAGAGAGGGAGATACAGAGAGAGAGAGAGAGGGGAAGCGAGAGATAGACAGACAGAGAGGGGGAGGGAGAGATAGACGGACAGAGAGGGGAAGAGAGAGATAGATGGACAGAGAGGTGAAGAGAGAGATCGACAGACAGAGAGGGGGAGAGAGAGATTGACAGACAGAGAGGGGGAGCGAGAGATAGACGGACAGAGAGGGAGAGAGAGACAGAGAAAAGAAGAGAGGGACAGGGAGAGAGAGTGCTGACACTGCGCACCCAGACCACACTGCTCACCTGCTGCCACTTGTGTATCTCCAACCACGTGCCGGTATATAGTGCAGTTCACCAGGTCCCACATCTGAGACAGACCCGACTCATGAAACAGAGTCCAGGTACATGAATGGCACAGTACATACAATTGCACATGACATAATCGCCTGTCTGCACCAGCGCACCCAGGCAGCTGCACCCCAGCCCCTCCCGCCACCCAGCGGTGCATGCCCGCCCCTGGGCACCCAGGTCTCACTGCTCACCTTCCCCCATCGGTGTGTAGAAAAGAGGGTCCACCATGTGCCGCTGCAAACCACAAGCCCAGGGCCCACGGACATGGCACCTTCCACATCATGCAGCCCGCTCCGTAGGCCACCAGGTCTCACTTTTGATTTTGGGTCTTGATTTTGCCATGACAAAGGACATACCAATGCACCTGGCATCATCGCAGGCTACACACCTGCTCAGCATTATAGGTGCCACTAATTCTGTGATCCAGGAGGCGACGCCACGTGGCGGTAGGCCCCCACTGTTCGCTGGCGCAGGCCTACACTGCTGTCCAGCAGGGCACATAAAACCTGAGCAGTCTGGACTGCCAGGACGGGGCATCATCGCAGGCTGCACACTCGCTAAGCACTTAAGGTGCCTCTACCTCAGTGCACTGAAAGTCACCATCCCATGGCGGTGTGCCTGTGCCGGCCACAGTGTATCTGGTGCCACCAAGTCTGTGCCCCGCAAGTCATGGACCCTCTATGATTGGGTATTGTGGTGTGGACACCATCATGTCACCTCCGGGCCGGCGGAATGTGATGTCGCAGGCCCCTGAACCCCCATGCCTACATGCACACCACACGGATACACCCAGAGAGAGTTTGAAAATGGCTTCAAGCATGTGTGCAGGGTCACATGTCCATGTTATGCGTGTACTGGATGGGTGTGATGTGGGTGTAAACCAGCCATGAGGGTGTGGCTGTGGTATGCTGACAACTAGACCTGTGGTCAGCAGATCACAACAGCAAGTCCTGGCACATGTAGATTTGTATTCCCCCCTGTGTGCGTAAGTGTAGTGGGTTGGCCTGGCGTATACTCGTCCAGTGTAAGGGTTTGAACAATGACCCCGGGGCTCTGGGCGTTGTTCCGTACGGGGCTGGACAAGGAAGTAACAAATGCCTGTGTCGCTGTAGTTGTGTCGTCGCCACCCGGACAACATTCGGCAATGTGTCACCCTTTGACCCAAGTCCAACAACATGAGCCACATGGATGTAAGAGGAATTCACTGACCCTACATTCATCCATACTACCTCACTTGAAAGACCATAGACACAACACATCTGTGTGATTCAGAATGTTTAATGCACATTCAGTGGAGTGTTGTATCTGGAGTAGTACAGAGCCATGCAAACCCCACTTTACAATGTTGGCCCGTGGAGGGCCAGCCAGAGTCCTTCAGGGAATGACAAGTCCAAAGGAAGAGGAAGTGTTCAGTCTGCAGTCTGATTGCTGTGTCATTGGCGATCAGACAGTATATGGCAGTCCATGTTGAGGTCCAAGGTGAGTGTTGCAGGGTGCATTGGGGGACAGTGGAAGGTGATGATGCAGAGGGCAGAACCAAGCTGGAACCGGCCATATGGAAGAGATGAATGCTACTGCGTCCTTCTTACCACGAAGGCGGTTTCATCTGCATCTTTGTCCTCTGCTGTTCCATGTGCCTCACGTGTGGGTGGAGCTGGCCTTACTCAGGCACTGTTTGGCAGAGACACCTCAGGGACCAGAGGTGTAATGTCTGCTGTACTGTGTAACACTGACACTTCAGATGTGGATGTAGTGGTAGCAGCAGCATGCATCAGCGCCAGGCCTTGTGGCAGCAATGCAATGAGGATGGTTTTGAGGTCATTGAGGAACCCAGCTACCACTCGCTGGTGTGCAGCCGTGGCAGCCGCTCTTTCCGCATTGGCTCGCACCATGGTCTCCATTACGCTCCTCATGTGTCCCGACTCCTGTGTGACATCGCTAGAGCCACTCTGACTGGACAGTTGTTCTATTCTTTGAGTCAGGGCTCCAGCTATGTCACTCATGGTCCATTGGAGAGCATGGAGCAGACTGTGGGTGTCTGTTAGGGACTGTGAGTGGTCCCTGATGGGACTTAGACACCCATGTATGGCATCTAGTTTGTCTGCCATATGGTCTAAGCCCACTGCAACTGTTCAGCCAGCTACTCCTGGCATCCTAACACACAGCCTTGAAAGGCCATGTGTTCTTCATGGGAGTCCTGGGAGGCAGCCCTGGTGGTGTGTGCTGCCTTATGTGTGGTCTGTGCAGGGGTGGGGTGTCCTCATTGCAGCTGGGATGCCTTGCTCCTGGAGAGAGGGGTTGGGCTGCTGAGGCTGTCAATGAACTCTTGGAGGGCTTTGGAATTGAAGCTGTGGTGGTCCTCTTCATCATCAGAGAAGAGAGATCGGGCTGCTCTGCAGGAGGTGTTGATTGTGCCTCTGCAATGTGCAGGGGAGATGCAGTTTAACAATGTGTTCACATGTATGTTGTCGTATTGTCCATTATTACATACAGACTGCATGACTGTGTACATCGTGGCTGTTTTGGAGGAGCTGCCTATTTGATGGGGGACAGTGGACATGTTGACAACATAACGGATGTGTATTTGTACTTGTACATTATCAACTCACATTTCTATGCAATGCCAATTGTGATTGGCCAGTGTCTACACCCAGTCGGCACCAGTTGTGTCCTGTGTGCTATTGTGGAAGTGTTGGGGTCTGTGCCACATTGTTGTCAGTGTTGATGTGCTCTGCATGTTATGTGTGTGTGCTGCATTTTGGGGGAGTGGCCCCTGCTGCTCTGATTCTGCTGCCCCTTATCCCTTTCCTGTGATGTGCCTTTGACTTCTTTGCTTATACAGTGCTGAGATGTTGCATACTTGGGTACATTTGTCTCTTGGCGGGAGTTGGGGCTGGGGCATGGTTTGTCCACAGATTTGCTCAGCTCAATTGTGCATGTGTGCCATTGTGCCCACCCCCCCCATCCCCCCAGTCCCTGGTCGTTACTCACCCTGCTGCTGTTATGTCCGGTCATATGGAGCAGTGTCCGGTCCCCCGACTCCAGACACCATCTCCCCACTGATGACTGTGGACACCATTTCCTCCATCTCGTCCAGGTCCTCCTGTGGCACAGGAATCCCACCTCCAGTCTGCGCTGCTGCCTTCCAGTTGTTGGCGAGTTTCAGCTTGCTTTTGCACTTGACGTCATTCCAGAGCCTCTTGACCTCTTCCGTTGTCCTCTTCAGCACTCCAACTGCATTCACCTTGTCTAAGATGGATTGCCATAGACCCTTTTTGGTTGCCTATGACACAGTGGAGATGACAAACAGTTGTTGATGGTGTTCTACCACCTCCGTTATCAGGATCCTGCTTTCCTGCGGACTGAACCGCTTCTTCCTACTCTTCTTCACCTTGGCCTTCCCTGACCACGAGGTCCTAGGTAGGTCCTCCATGGGCCTTGTGGGGTCCTGGTTCTCCTCCATACTGTAGTGCAGCTCCTATATCCCTGATAGACTCTGCGCATTGGAATAATATACACTATAGATTTGACATAGGACTGAGGTCAGTATGTCTCTATCGAGTACATTAAACTTAATTACTTGTGTGTGCCAGCTAACTCAGAGGTCACTAGAAACTTCTCGAATAAACAAGAAGGGATTCGTTTCTGACAACCGCATAAACATGAAAACTTTGTTTCCCTTAGAATCGGAACAGTATTGTAGAAACAATAGATAACAGTTTCACTCAGTCAATCAGGCATGCTTAGTTTCTACAGAGTTTGCACAAAAATATGTAGACGGGTGTTTCAATAAAAAGGGTTTATTGAACAGTCTTATTTCTCGTGCAAGAGATATGAAGTGCTACAATCGTAAAACAGAATGCGAAGTATAATACATGCAGCATTAGCAGTAAGATAAAATAATCCTGCAATAGCATGGTGTGTAGCTATGACATATATTCATAAAAATACATACTTAAATAACACAGGCTAAAATGTGAATACTCATCTGATGCTTCTAAGTAGTTTACCCCAGTGTACCTAACCTAAGTGTAGTACGAGGATTTCTATGCCTAAATATGGGCAATGAGAATTGTGACCGTATAAGGGCATAAATCGGGAAACCTATATACGGTATCTAAATTGACACACAACAGTACTTGCTCCGGCAACATCTGTTGTGCTTTGCTGTTGTTTGGCATTTGTTTTTCAGTTTTTTTTCTACTTTTATGGTGATTTTTCCTGCCTGACGCGTGTAAATTGCAGGCCTAAAGCTGGATTTTGCAGATTTTTGTATCGCAATTGGCCTTATCGCAGCTTTTTTTTGCGTTGTGTTTCGCATTTTTGCGGCGTGGCGTTGATTTTAACGCGGTCAGTTGACACAATATCTGGAGACTATCGCATGAGGCTGCCAGGTTGAGAATGCTTCGTTAACACTGTGCAATTTTTCCCCGATAGACTGCGATGTTGGAAGTTGCATTAAGTTACTTTTGCAATGGTTATCACACATTCTTGAGAATATGCCATCCAGTGAATACTGGGTGTGTTAAATAACAACCAACTCATTATTCCGACCCCAGCGCAAACAGGAGCTTGAGCAAGGGTCAGAAAAAAACAAACCCGCTCTCGGTCAGGGCCTAAGTGTGTCTCTTTTAAAGACCAGTGGTTGGCCTATAAACATTAATATTTGGTGGAGGCCCATGCCACGTTCCCCAGCAGAGGACCTGATGTAAAATGTATATATCCTGCATGTCTGGTGCATATGTCAGTGGCGGTTCCTCTGCTAAGACAGAGGAGCGTTGCCCCCCTGCTCACTGAGCAGTTCAAAAGGGAAATAAATGATAATAACGCATTGTTATTATAATTTTATTTTACCATACTGGCTGAGTTGGTTGGGGGGGCGGGGTGGGGCTTGGCTGTTAAAGGCAGAGGTAGAAGTGATAGGCACTTTCTAAGTGCCCCTGACAGTTTGGCCGGGCCAAACATTCATGCGCACTTTGCATGTTCCACCAGGCTGTATTGTACAGCCTCGGTGGACAGCATACAGAGCCTCCCAGTCTCTCTCTGAGCGCCGAACCATGGTGCTCAGACCAATCACAACGCTGATGTAAAGCAGCGTCGTGATTGCCGAGGGGATTCTGGGAGGATGTGTGCTTCCTGCTGCCAAAGAAGAGAATGGAGGAGAGGCGGCTGGCGGCACCCAGGTAAGTGCCTTTATTTAGTTTGTATCTCCCCCACCACTCTCCCCCACCCCGTTCGTTAGCAACCCCTACTGGCATATGTGCTGGAAGCACTTTTGTCAAAGCTGAGTGCCGTGCATGCTGCCATGTTGCTGCACTCCTTTCAGCAGTCTTTGTTGCTTTTCAAAACCAGATCCTCTAGGTCTGTTTATGGAAAGTAAAAAAATACATTTCCTTGATGGTCGTGACTTATATGGTAGTCACAAACGGAACAAAACTGCTCTGTAAAATTCCAAACTACTCCCCACGTTCAAAAACTAAACATCTCTCTACACTGATGGACAATTTAAAAAGGTTTGGGGGTTATGGTTAAAAAGCAAGCATATTAAGCGTCCAATCAAAACACTGTGTATCAGTTAAGCTACTGGTACCTTAAAACATTAACAGAAAATATGAAGAGAGATTTAATATTGCTCGCAATCTCAAGTTTGAGTGTAATACCATCCCACAGTGCACATCTCAACAAGGAGAAGACACCACCACTCTACGCCCAATTTATTAAAGTGCCCACAACCACCAACTCCGGCATCTGACTTGGTTGAGGTGATGCCAATACTGGCACAACTTCAAAACCAATAACAACCCTGCTGTACTGTTGGTGCGTTGTACATGATGATGGTCCCATAAAAGTCTGAAAAGGCAAGGATTGAAAGCCACAATGATAGATATTGCGTCATGGCAGTGCTTAACTTGAGCCGGTGGTTTCTGGTGCTAAACACCAGCACGTAATTTTCAACACCAGCGCTTACGTGCGGCTTGTCTAATTTAAAAATGAGCTCAATAACAATTGTTTATTAATGCAATATATATTTAAAAAAACTAATACCTGCAATCCAAGTCATTCTCATAGCCATGAGACATGGAATATTCTAATGTACCACTTGTAGGAGTTTGATAGCTACAAGTTGTGGTGGTAGTAAGATTGGCAGCACTGAAAGGGACTACGGGTAGGGTTCTGAGAAGGGCCCTGGCACTTATTCGTTTCCATACTAAGCGCTGCGTAATGTTATTGGAAGATTAGAGTTTTCTGTAGTTAGGATATTATGCATGATGATCAATTCAATCATAGAATGTATGCTAAAACAAAACCCAATGCGGAAGGCTGTAACTTCGACCGAAAACATGTTTCGAGTTAAAGTACTGATACTCTGTGTTTATCTTTGTCAAAACCATTCCTCTTCAATGTTGCACAGAAATCATCCTATCTGGGAACTGAAGAACAAAGAACATTTGGCAAAGGGGTTTCTTGTGAAATTCCATGCTTCCTTATATTGTTGGTCTGTACTTATGCTTCTTTAAGAAATCATATGTAAAGAAAACACATCTGCACAGAAGCACCTGTGGGAATGCACTTCAGAGATGCAATCTCATCTTATTTATTCTCTTAACACTACACGTCATGCTTCACTGTTCGTTTTCCTCTCCTGTTCCATGGTGCAGTCTATTTGTAGGTGTCTCCCCCGCTGGTAGTTAGTTGATCTATCTTTCTACTGATATACCAGCCATCAAGGGAATCAGGGTCGGCCCTGAAAGCGTTGGTGTAATGGGGCAGGTGGAGTCTATTCCCATCTTTAAATTTGTCCTTATGTGTTCTTGCATTTGTGATCATGCTGGCGCTTTCGTTCTGGGAGGAGGCGATGCAAGATTTTGTAAAGACTAGATAACTGGCCACGTGTGTGTTGGTATGATTTACTTTGAATTTTAAATTGACTTGAAAATGTGCAGTCATTTGTTTTAATGGGCATATATGTTGATGATGGAAAATATATTTTATTACTTGTAGGAAGCTGGCTCTTTATATAGTACACCAAAACGAGGTATACTGTGCAAAGAGTCCAGTTATTCCCCTATAAGCAGACAGGGGCTTGCGCTAGCAATCCAAGGTGCTCGTCTATGGGGTATTGTGGTTAGGCTTGTCAGAAAGGAGTGTTAGACATCTGAAATACACACACAGTCAATAACTGATGCACATGGCTCAATAAGGAGATCCACACCAAGTTATAAAACATATTTCTTATCTTTATATACGTTTTGGCACCAAGATCATCAAATCAGGTAAGTATGTTTCAAAATAGAAATACTTATAGGTTTCAAAAGTAGAAACAGTGCAATTTTCAGAGGTGGCAATGTTATCATATGAAGGAAAAGTATACATTTCATACAGTTACATCACAGCAACTGACAGGACCATTCTCCTAGACTTAAGGTAAGCATGGGGCAAGGTCCAAGACAGCATCAACAGGTCACCTTGGACGGCACTGGTGCAGAGGTGCTTTTCTTTGTCGGTTGCCCAATGTTATTTGAAGGTGATTAGTCCGGTCAGAAAGAGGATACAGGTTTGGACTGGGAAACCTAACAGGCTGAACCAACAAAGAGGCTTAGGTGTCACAATGCCCAGGGATGTGGGGACCTCTTTGGTCCACTTCCATTCGGGCCAGGGGCGAAGGATGCAGAGGTGTCTTGAGGCATCAGGTTTTTCACAGCCAAGTCACTCGCGGCCGGGAGGCTGCACAAAGAGGCTCCAGGTGACATCAAGGAGTCCCCTCCTGACAAACCCAAGATGGGTTTTTTCTCTGGAGGCTGTGGGATTATGCTGGCACTGTTGGCCCACTTTAACTCAGACTTGGAGCAGTGGTGATGACACCTGTCGGGTTTACGCGGTCCGGAGTCCTCACAGTTCTTTCTTCGGTACCTGCAGGGTGCAGGGAAGCAGCTCCACTGTTTCACATGAGTTCCTGAGTCTTGGCAGAAGTGCTGAAATTCCACCCAGGCTTTTGGAGGCATGGCAGGCTACAGGATGAGTCGGCTTTGGCTCAATCATCAGGACCAGATAACAGGCTGGCAGGGTTGGCGCCAAGTCAGTTGCTTCTTCCACAGTTCTTGCTTTTCGTGGCTCTTCAGTCCTTCTTCGTCTTTCAGGTCAACAGAATATGGTTTCCTGGTGCCAGGAGCTCCCATAAATGCTAATTTATGGATGTTAGGGGACTGTAGGGTAGTAACCAACGGGCCACTGACACACAAGGTCACTTTGCCCCCTATATGACCACGTCCTGTGGGAAGTGGGTATAATCCTGTACCAGAGTTCCTAAGTTTACCATAAAAAGGTGGCAGACTTCTGATTTCTGTCTTCACTTAAGGAAGCCCACGTTAGGGGTAGAACTAGCTTGAAGTTGAGCACGCCTCTCTGACTACAAATTTTCCTGTATGTCCAGGTGCTCAATGGACCCTGGACAGAGTGGGGGCAGAGGGGGAGGGGGGGTCAGCATCCTCTCCTGTGAGTAAGCCAGATTCACATTCCAAAGGTGGTAGGCTCTCTGAAGCTTGCTCCTTGGAATGCTAATTGCAGGTCATCCTGCCCAGAAGGCTTTGTTCCTGACCTCCTGAGAGCAAAGACCCTTACTCCTGGAGGTCAGACACTCATCTGTGGTGGCAGGCTGGTTAAGATCCGTCAGTCAGCACAGTAGTATTTGGTATGTTTTTAGGGCACCTCAAAGGTGCCCTCTGATGCATGTATTTATAAATCCATCACTGGAGTCCGCGTGAGTTTATTAATATGAGATGTTTGATAACAAATATATCTAATTTCAATGAAGTCAACATGTAGCTTGTGAACTCGTTTTTGACCAGTGTCCAGCACATGTATTTAAAATAGCTTCCCTGTTTACTTGTGCTAACAGTCATT
This sequence comes from Lissotriton vulgaris, assembly GCF_964263255.1. Classification (NCBI taxonomy): domain Eukaryota; kingdom Metazoa; phylum Chordata; class Amphibia; order Caudata; family Salamandridae; genus Lissotriton; species Lissotriton vulgaris. Next base: position 204,662,321 of record NC_141699.1, on the reverse strand, counting down.
GACCTGGCCAGCACAGGGGCATATTTGCTCATGCAGATATGTCTGCAAATGTAAATTAATGGGCCCTACCTTAGGGCTGTATGGCCTGCCTTAGGGGTGACTTACAAAGATTACATGCAGCGTTTGGGGACATTGCACACAAGTGTGTCATGTTGTGTTTTCACTTTTTAGAGCACCTTGTCACGCACCCTGTGGTGGCAGTCTGTATGAGTTTGGTGCTTAGAGTGGTACATAATATGCTGCAGCTCTTGGGGACTCTCTTTAGCACCTATGTCCTAGGTACCAGAGGTGCCTCTTACTAGGGACTTACAAAGGTGCTTTAGCCTGGTCACTTAGGAATCAAGTGACCAGTTGTCTTATTTTGGGGAAAGACCACTGGCACTGGAGGCCTGGTTATCAGGAACCCAGCTATTTCAGTCAAAGTTTCATCAAATGCCAGGCACAAAGTGGAGTAACTACTACAACAAAAACCTCAGGGCAGATTTACAAGAAAGTGACGCATCTGTGAAGATGCGTCACTTCCCCTTCGCCCCTTTGAGAAACCCTTACGCCATTTTGGATGCGTCGTATTTACAATACGGCTCACCATAGTGCAAGGATTGACAGATGCATCAGAAATTCTGATGCATCTGTTGATGAAAAAGTCACACATTGCTGCAGTTGTGTTGCAAGCACAACGCAACTCCAGCAATGCAGGGGGAGGCCTATCCTCATTGTGCTCAGTCACTCCTTACGCCTGCTTCAAGCAGGCATAAGAATTTGACGCAGTGGTGTCCTTGAAGTGACGCAGTGAAATCTTGTAGATTTCACTGCGTCACTTCTATGAGGCTATTTTGCATTAGAACGCCCACCCTGCATACATTATACCTGACGCAGGTATAATGTGACGCAGGGCTTTACAACATGACACATATCCCTAGATGCGTCATGTTGGAAATGGGCCACATTTTTGCTTGTAAATCTGCCCCTGAGTTTCCAACATTACTGAACCAGGCATCAACTAACAGGGGTTGGAGAAGTTTTAGACGAAATAGAAACAGGTAAAAAGATGCCAAAATTAGGTTTTTCTGTTAGAAAGGCCTAGCAAGAGTTTTAATGAGGAACATCATTATTTTGCGAAAAACCTTTTGTATGAAAATTGTCCACCTTGAAAAGTTTTATCGGAAAACCTCACTGGCTGTGTGTAATCAGGCAAAGTGCACCACCTTTGCTGCTTCATAAAGTGTAAAACCGTCATACTTTGCACAACTTTTTTGAAAAAAAGTCATAATCCTGCACCATTCTACCATAACTATAATATTGTATTCAGTTTTTAGCCTACTGCCAGAGAAGGATAATATAAGAAAGAAGGGATTCAATGAAGCTATCCTGTATAATTTAGCTGAATAAAAACCTAATCTAAAAGAGAATCTCAGATCAGTTTTTTTCTATAGAGAAAGGGAGCTTGTGAGGTGATTTTGGCCCTGATTTACGGTTTGGTGGTTTTACCTCTGTCCATCAGGGTGGTGGATCACATTACATCCACCACTCTGACTGACAGAGGACAGAAATATTTAGAGATCACAGCAGGTGCTGCAGTGATCTCTAGATATTCAGAGGATCCGCGGCCCCAGCAGTTCATCTGACTAGTACCAAAAGTAATTTTCAACAGTTGGCACCAACATTTTCATTTTTCATAAACAAAGTCCCAAAGTGGGAGTCTGCTGTTCAAAAATAAATTACTAACGCCGCTCACATCCAGGGAGTTTTTCATGGGTATTGGAGTACTTATGTAATTATTGTTCTAATGGGAGGATACTTAAGCCACACTCAAAATTTAGCAGGCTCTTCTAAATTATGAATGCTTAGATGCTCAGGTTCACTGGCTTCCTAACATTAATCAAAGATATCTTTAACAGAAGTTATTTAATGCATCATTGTGTTATCAGTTGTATTAGTCCAATTGCATGCAAGTATATACACAGTGCCCTAGAATGCCGCCATGACAGTGGTTTTCTGCCAATGCATAGTAACTTTGCCGGGAGGCTCCATCAAACATGACAAAGCCTTACGGCAAAATTTCAATATTTTATAGTTTGAAAAAGAAAATTCCAAAGCATGATTTTCTTTTTGAAAATAAAAACAATTGCTGCCCTCATCATGGGAAACTCCTCCCATGGCGAGTGGGTCATTGAGCACTTTTCAGTGCCCTTTGCACCAGATTCCTTTTTTGGGGGGGGCAGTGATGGTCATTGAAAAAGGGGTACATGTCCATCCTTCTAAATTAGGTGGGTGGGCTTATAGCCAAATCTCCAATGGCGGTTTTGAAGGAAGTCCATGAGGCATTGTTTTTGAGGGTGAGTCTGGATGGGCAGGTGGGTGAGACCGTAAAGGAGGGGGAGAAAATGGGGCTGGGAGAGAGAGAGTATGCTGCTCCAATGTCCTCTGACGGTCGGCCTTCATATCTTCAGTCTTTTCGAGGAAGAATGAAGCAAATTCCTAGCAACTAGGTAACAATCTGAATCTAACTTGTGTAGGGTTGAGAAGGCCATTTGATTGTGATTTCATAAGTACAACTAGTTTTTTTGGTTGGTTTATAACTTGGTCTAGTTAGTTTCTTTTCTTTTATTATTGTTTCCATCTGTTTGTTGAATAGGTTCAGATTTGAGTGTTAATTTGTGATTGTTTGTGATTCAATTTTTCTGTATAATTTTAAAATCTAAAGTTTCAAATTTAAAACCAATGCTATTGTTCATCAACTCTTAATTGTACATGTTTGAAATATTAGGGAGAAAAATCAGAAATTATTTGACTGTAAAATCTATAGAAAACACCTAAAGTTGTCCTCTTTTCCAGAAATATGTTTGTATATAGCTGCCACACCAGTTTCATTTTCCTATTTTTTATCACATATATAATGTTGCACTCGTTGTATTATTAGGAGAAAGTTAAAGGTGATAGTTCCCGAGTCCTATTTCAAGTATAAAGTATTTAATTATGTGTTAGACCTGACTTCGTTAGCATGGTTTCCCCTAAACATTGTGCCTTCAATTCTTCTGTTTTTGCTGACTTAATTTTTGCTGGCCTTAGAACTCTGCACACGTTATATGGCTAACCAGTGCTAAAGTAATTGTGCTCTCACCCTAAAACATGGTAACATTGGCTTACACTCAATTGACATATTTAATTTCCTTGTAAGTCCCCAGTAGAGTGTTACTACATGTAACCAGAGCCTGAAAATTAAGTATTACTATTTGGCCTGCAGCACTCATTGTGCCTCCCATAAACAGCCTCTTTTGTGCAGTTTAAACTGCCATTTTGCCCTGGGAAATTTAACCTTTTGCCACGACTAAACCTTGAACTTTTAATACATATGTGTTCCCCTAGGGTTGATCCTAAAAAGCCATAGGGCAGGGTGCAGTCTATTCAAAAAGCTGGACATGTACTTTTAAGATTTACATGGCCTGGCAGTGAAAAACCCCTAAAGTCGTTTTTCATTACTGTGAGCCCTACTTTTCCCATAGGATTACTTTAGGATGCCCTGTTACATGTATTAAGTGATAACATTCAGTTGGGAGCAAGTAGGAATGTTGAGTTTGGTCTCTAAAGAATTGAAATTTAAAACCCTTTTTAATTGTAAAGTTGGAATTTGAGTCACAATTCTGAAAGTGCAACTTTTAGAAAGTTGGCCTTTTCTTGCCCTAAGCATTTGGTGCCTGCAGCCAGTATCCTGGGTCGCATGATTGGGTGTAGTTCGCAGTTGGTCTTTGTATTTAGCTCCCATACAGTGAGTCAAAGGGGGCTTTTGACAGTATGGGCCCTCTCTAAATTGATAGTGGGGTGGAACTGTCCCCTGCCACATTTGCACATCACAAGACTCTGCCTCAGCAAATGCACAAAGTCAAGTGTGCCCCAGAAAAGCTGGTCCTATGGCAGGGAGGTAAGACATTCCAGATACCCCTGTAGGGGGAAGGCTCTAGAAACTTCTCCAACTTCATAGCAGGCACCAAGTATAAATATTGGACGCTCAGACTCAACCTTTCAATATACATCTGTATCTATGGAAGACTCAGAAGAAGGCCTGCTGTGCTGCTCTGTTGTAAGGAGGACCTATACTCTGCTCCCCTGCTGCCTGAGACAGAAGGTCTGGAAATGCATCTTTAACCAAGGACCATGCGAGTGACTCCAAGGACTAGTTGGCTGGCCTCCTTATCAGAGCCTAAGGGACAGAAAAGTCTCCAACAACCTTAAACCTAGTACCTAGACACTGTCTGCTGTGAGTCTTGCCCCCATGTGGTGCTACCCCAGTCCCGGACCCTTGGAAATAGCCAAAATGTGCCTTGCCAGCCCAACGTGTGGTTTAAGCATCACAGCAGAACTGCAGCAGTGCAATGCAACCCTGAAGCAGGATCTCACAACCCAGTCCCACAGCTCGCGGAACCACCATTGCTTGACTCACCCTCAACACAGGACCTCGCATTGCAGTCCCACAGCTCCTTGGAACCGCCACTGCATGATGCATCCTTGACGCAGGTCCTTTCATCACAACCCACAACTACTTTGAATGGCCACCAGGTGACTCATCCTATACCCGAGACCTCGCAACGCTCAGCAACCCGGATTAAAGGTACTTTGAACAGTGGGTCTGACCTGGTCCCTGTAGCAGAACTGTTCTCCATAGTAGTCAGTATGATTTTGTGACTTTGTCCTGGTCTTTAAAACTGCATATCTCTGGTTCTACTAATTGAATTATTGTTTTTTTAGTTTCAAATAATTGATTATATTTTTCTAAATTGATGTGGGATTTTTCTTATTTTGTGTTTTCACATTATCACTTTTTGTGCCCTACATAAATATTTTACGAAATGCCTCTAAGTTAAGCCTGACTGCTTTTTTTGCCAAGCTACCAGAGGGATAAGAGCAGGTTAATATGGGGTTTGCCTGTGTTTCATCCTGATAAGAAATTGTGGTTGCTGCTTGAGTAGGGTTTCACTCCCTGAACAAGTAAACCAATTTCCTACACTATGTAAGCTGCGCTAAAAAGAGCCCTGTTTAGTTTGATTGTTGCAGATATCAATTTAGCTGTAAGGTGCGGATATCACAAAGAATATTTGAATACCTATGTTTGACCATTTTATTAACATTTAACATAAAAGCTTGCTTCGGAGACAATTACTCTGTCAAGTTACCTTCTTGATTGCCCAATGTATGGGTGACTTCTCCCAGTAGTCACAGAGCTAATCTGTTCCTAATACTACACGTGAAAGGTTTTTAATGTGTTCTCAGGTGGATTCCACTTATGTGAAAATCCAAATGGAATCATGGTTAAAAGGTCAAGAATAGTAGCAAGTGGGCAATAATTGTGATAAGAAATAAGACTACAAATACATTGCAGCACATTCTTCACTTATTATGCATCCTCTATGCATCATTCAAACAGGAATTGATCTCACAAGAAAATATAAAATTTCACTTTTGAATGGGGAGCTCACACAGTAGACCTCTATCTTAGAAAGAGCATTTTCTCCAACCACTAACTCTGTACTCTGGATCCAACTAGAGTGATTCACTCTTCCGTCTCTCCCTTCTTTCACCAATGACCACATACACAAGAGGGTCAGTGGCAGAAAACAGAAACGGCATTAGCATAAGGAAGAATACAGAGATACTGGACTCCACCACTCTGACCTGTCAATTATGCTGGGCATTGATGTCTGTAGGACACAGTGGATATGTAAATATAAACATATTCCTTTAGCAACTTGCTATGAAAGTTCTACGTGTAACTGTAACAGTGAATATATTAAACATAGAGATATCTCTATGTAACCAACTTTTTGCAGTTCCAGAAACAAAACATACCACAGATGAGTTTCTTAATCAACAAGATTCCCTGGTTGAAATATATAGAACAAATGTGTGTAAAGTTGGGACGGCCCGAACTGTTTCACAAACCATCTGCTCTGGTGAAAGCCGATCTGAAGTGGACAAAGAACACTTTTCTGTTGCACAGTGGCATGGATAGAGAAGGCAGGGAGCTGTTAAAGCCCTCTGTCAGGACTCATCAATTGATTGTCTCTCCTGACCATGAACTGGAACTTTACCTGAAGGTTGTCAACAACACTAACCACAGGTATCTTCTAACCAAGTTCCGACTGAACAAAGTCCACTTATTAATCTCAGACCGCCCCAGTTGGACCAGGGACTCGGATTTGAATCTATGTAACTGTGACGGTTACTCAATCATGGATACTGTCCACTTCTTGTTTTTCTGTGACCATTTTAAAAATGTTAGGAAAAAATGTATTATACCCCTGCTAAAGGGGAAAGGGTTTAGGCAGGTCAAACCAGCTTTACTGCATCTCCAATTGTTAGCAGAAATCTGGGTCATTTATAATGTGGCTAAGTTTTTAACCATTGCGGTGAGATTGGGCAAAAAGATCAATTGGTCATAAAATATCCACCATAAACTTTGCCCACTGTAACTTGAATTAAATCTTTTACCTTGTAATTTTTTCATGACGTTCCTTTTTAAATTGTAGTATGCTGCTTTTTTTTATTGTCATGCTGTTTGGTGATTTGTGGACCACTTTTATGTGTCTTGTACTTTTATGGTTTTTGTGAATTGAACCGAATAAAGTATTTCTTGACTTGAGTTTCTTAATCATATGTTCATTCACACTTCTCCATAAAGTAAAAAAACTTTCTCAAGCTACCTCACTATGCACTCTCTGTGAAAGATGAGTTGTGGTAGATGAGTTACAGTTTCTTTTTGATGCTTGTCCCACTGTACTGTGATAGTCAACATTAACATAAACATAAAGGGGCAGATTTATGAGGCCCTTGCGCCTCTTTGCGCCGCAATTGCGTCACTTTATTTGACGCAACGGCGGCGCAAACAATGCACCCTATTTACAACGTGACACATCTAGGAGATGCGCCACGTTGTAAAGCCTTGCGCCATAAGGAGGCATTCCTGCGCGGGGGGGGCGTTCCTGCGCAGGAACGCCTCCTGAAAGTGGCTGAGTGAAATCTATGAGATTTCACTCAGTCACTTTCAGGCCAATGCTGCGTCAAAACCCTGCGCCTGCTTGAAGCAGACGTATGTCTTGATGCAGCATTGTGTAGATGGGGCACCTCCGAGCCTTGCTGGAGCTGCGTCGCGCTTGTGACGCAACTCCAGCAATGTGCCACCTTTCCGGCACAGATGCGTCACGCATCTGTGCCGTTTTTGACCCATGGTGCGCCACATTGTAAAAGCATTACACAAAAGGGGGTTTTGCCCATCTAGTCACGGGGACCTGGGCGCTATGTAGTACATAAGAAACAGGGGGTCCCCGCAGAAAGAAGGACTACAATATGAAGTTTGCAAAATTCAAGAGTCAAAACAATTACACATATTCATGAAACTTTAGCACAGTATTGTAATTTATTTAACAACACTGAACACATCAAATGATGACAAATACTTGATATTAAATAAGCAAATTTAGGAAGCCCCGAGGAGGGGGGGAAAGGGAGGAAAAGGAAAGAGGGGGTGCTCATTAGAGGGAATTACAGAAAGATTTAGTCATATTGAGTCAGATAAATCAAAATATTGACATACAACAATTGAGCATTTTAGATGCAACAACCAGAATTTGAGGACAAAATTGATGCAATTTTGAAGGAGACATTCTACGGTATGAACCACATCAATGGAATTGTCAGGGACTTGAAACCGGATGTCAGAGAAACACAAGCTGTCGACGTTTTGACCCCTGTATTGTAGGTCAAGTTAGGTCCTTAGACGGGGTCTTCATCAGGACAGAAACGGGGAAGGAGATAATGGTGCGCCAAAATCTGGAATTTAGAGAAGGGGGGAGGAGTTAGACATTCACAAAAAAAGGGGGGGTACAAATATTGTTACAGATTAGCTAAAGACGTCGTAACAACGGCGTCAAAGTGTTTTATTAACACAATTACCATGTGCAACAGGCCACAGAGGGCTCTGCTGTAGGAACTCGGGTACACCACTCAGTCGTAGGGGAATATCCGCCGCGAAACCCAAATCACAAACTATAGAGGAATTTAAAATCAGAGAAGAAAGATCATTAATGGACTTTCAAGGGAAACATCTTGGTGAAGCTTGATCGTCGAGGGCTCCCTCTGATATCAGATAGGTGGAAATATGCAAGGCTTGGGAGCCTTTGGTAGGGATCAATAACTAGGAAATATACATTGCAATAAATAACTCTAGTACCAGATAGGTAAAATTAAGAGCCTTTGGTCATTCTAGAAGAAAGGGGATTCAGAAAATACACTTAGGTAGTCCTGAATATTAATTCATAATAGTAACCGAGTAGAGAGGTCAGACTAGGTAAAGGTGGTTAAATAATATGGACCAACACATAAATGTGCCATGATGCTCACCTTAATTTAAAACCACAGATGGCCTGGGATAACTACAGAACCAAGCTGTAGAAACGGGTATCCTAAACACGGTCAACAGAATTTGTCAATACCTGTGTCACTTGAACAGGGGACATGAGTTCGAATAAAACCGCTGTGGGCAAAGAATGGATAACACTGATCAGTGGACTGGGGTAGCGTACCAAACTTATAATCTAAAAGTTAACAGCACTTACTAAACTGAAACGGGAACGATGAACACCGTAGGTGTGCTGGTTATAGAGGGTTGGGAGCGGTACTGCAAAAGACAAGGTCAGAAAGTAACTAAATGGGCTGGCTCATAAGGGGGTTCTACAAGAGACCACAATTGTAACGGAAACACTTACTTGATCCTAAGTGTAATTGTAAACAGGACCAGATAGAGCAAGACTGCTCGAGATGTCTCGAAAGTTGGTCGCTGTTGCGGGGAGAGAAAATCAAAAAAGCGGATCCGTAATTCATTACCAGGATCGGCTTACAAACAAACAAGATGCCTTTACACTCATCAGCACGGGAGGAGGGAAAGGAGAGCAACTCACGGTTAGTCGACTCGAAAGACGCCGTCCAGCGGAGTGGCGGGAACGAGGGCGGAGTTACTGTGACACTACGCGTAGTTTTGGGTTGTTGGATCACGTGTCCGACATTCCGTAAAGAGTGAAGAAATACTTAACCAATCCCGGCGATCAAATATTAACATTAGTACTACACTTGGTTGTTGAATATGTTAATGTGCTTAATGATATTAAATGAAAAAGGAGAGACAGTGTCTGACCTTAATAGTGCAACTCTCAGTCATGAGGTTGTGGACAGTTACGATGATGTGCAAATTAAGTCAGAATTACATATTGTGTGTGGTTAAAAATATCCTATATCGCCAGTTGCAATAATCCATTTGTTTCATATTAGTTTACATCTAATGAAATAATAACCGTGCAATTCTCAGAACATGAGATTGTAGACAGATTTTTTCAAACCAGGGATTATTTAAGTACTAAATATCTTAAAAAGACAAGCGGTGAATGTACATCAAATATTTATTCAATGCCAGCAGGTAACCTGTTGGGTTAAAAAAGTCAAACATAGACTCGGGCACTTCTCTAACACGAGAGTGAAGCCGAGAAACAGTATCTTAATTCATACAATTTAGAGTCTGATGAAAATGCTACAGGAAATATTTTTAGCCAAGTGCTGCCAGTTGGGACAGGCTACTATCTAATTCATTAAGACCATTTTTAATCGTATCCAAAAGTGACATCCATTTAGCTTCGCGTGTGTTCAGTATGGTCATTAAATTTCCCCCCCTCCTGCTTAGGGTTACTTTTTCAACAACCAACCACCTCAGGTCACTTACTTGATGGCCACTTCGTTGCCAGTGGTCCACCAGAGGGGCCCCTGTCACCTTACACCTACACCAACACAATAGCAAAAAGTAGGGGGGACAAAGGACAGCCTTGCCTAGTGCCCCGTTCTATGGGTAAGCACTCTGATGTAAACCCACCGACTCGGACCCTCGCTGAAGCATATGTATACAGAACCTGAATCCAGCATATTAGAACTAGAGGGAACCCCATTCTATGTAATATACGCATCATGTACCTCCATTCTATAGAATCAAGCGCTTTCGCAGCGTCTAATAGAACTGCTGCAGCGGACAATTCAGGATTGAGCACTTGGAACATAGCAAAGATAGTGCATAAATTATGTGGCTGTATTTTATTGGCTAATATCTTTGCTAAGATTTCTGCATCCAAATTTATCAATGATAAGGGACGATAAGAGTCACAATGGGTAGGAGGTTTCTCTTTCTTTAACAGAGTGATGATTAAGGCCAGACGCAATGACAGGGGGAGAGCACCTGACTTGTGAGCCTCCGCATACATCTCCAACAAATGGGGCACAAGTATATCTACATATGCTTTATAGAATTTAGCCATGAGGCCATCTGGGCCAGGAGCTTTGTTGTTAGGCAGAGATAGGATGGCTTCCTTAACATTATCTTCGTCTATAGGCTAACTTAGATACTTTCTATGTACGCCTGAGAGCCATACACAAGCTGTGTCCTCCAGATAACCATCTATAGCAGCCTCCTCCATCCCACCCCGTGTGGTGTACATAGCCGCATAAAAAAGCCGGAACTGCTCTACTATATCATGTGGGGTATAGTGCTAGTCCATACCCTCTGCATCAATGATGTGATCAACTGGGGGGCTGTCTATCCTTTCATGCAGTCTTGCCGCCAGAGTCTTGCCTGGCCTCCCGCCCTCGCCATAAGCCCTTGCCACATGATGCTTGAATAAATTATTCACTTCCGTGTTTGCTAGTGTCTTATATTCTTCTACTTGTTCATTAATTTGGGCTAGCGTGTCCAGGGCCGGTGCAGTCTGGTACTGAGTTTTGAGCCCCTCCAATACTTTCTCTATTTTAGTCAACTGGCCTCTAATGTCCCTAAGAATTCCCGCTGATGTACTTATACACACCCCCCTTATCATCGCTTTAAAGGCTTCCCATAGGGTTGCCTGACTGTCGAGTGATCCTACATTGAGGTCAAAATACTGTATAATAGCAGCTCTAAAAGTCTGTTTATAAACCGGGTCCAACAGTGCATCAGCTCTAAACCTCCAAGTGAATGGCCGAAGTGGATTAACTGGAACAACAATGTCGAGAACAACAGGGTTCTGTTCGGAGAGCGTCCTCCGGAGTGTATGTATGTCCTACACCCACCCATTGGCCTCATTATTTAGCAACCAATAGTCCAGCCTACACCAAGGGGCCGTTTCCAATCCGGTAAAAAGCGCTCCGAATAGCCGTTCGGAGCGTTTTTCCCGTATGAAACCTACCCTGCAACGTCCCCCGTACGTACGATGAAGTACGATTCGTACCAGGAGCTGGACTCCGTACGAATCATACAGAGACCGTACGACTCTAATCTCCATACAAGCCTCACTCGGAACCCGCTGCACGTGACATCTGTACGTTTCGCAGCTGCTTTTTCCGACCCGGCAAGTACGATTCGTGTCGGGTACGCACCGTACAACCCGTTTTCTACGGGAGCTGAAAACAGCCATAAAAGCAGAGTTAGCCCCGAAAGAGGTACGGAACGCCCCCCTCGGGTACTGGCCGTACCCCCCATGATTGCAGAGGTACGCGCCGTACCCCTGCGATCATGTGGGCTACGCATCGTATACCCAGCGTACATGGAGGACACACCGTACCCATGGTACGTACCCCATGTACACTAGGTGTACGGCGCGTACCCCCCATGATCGCAGGGGGACGGCGCGTACCCCTGCGATCATGGGGGGTATGCGCCGTACAGTGTGTATGTGTTTGTGCCCTTTTCCGTATGAATCGCCCTTACCTGACATGGACCATACGACTCGCGTCCTGATACCCCGGTCTGGATCGTACTCGTCGGGTCGTACGGCGTGTGTACAAGTTGTACGGAGACGGCTCCGGATGCGAGTTGTACGCACGGTAATTTTACCGGATCGGAATCGGGCCCCTACTGTTGAAAGCGGGGGTAATGTGTGTACCCTGCAAGACTCCTTCGTTTTTCAAGCGCCATACATCCAGCAACCCCATTTCCAGCATGATATATTTAATACACTGTGCTACTTTAAGCGTGCGCGTGCCCGCCGGGCTAGATGTCTACTTGTGGGTTGAGATGAGTGTTGATGTCCCCTCCCCACAGGACTGCAGCCTCCGGCCAGTTTCACAACACATTGATCTTTTGCAAAAAAAGAGTTGTGTCGTCCACCACAGGGCCATACATATTTATCACTGTCACCATCACATGTCCTAATCTGCCCTGCACCATAGCCCAGCGACCCTCATTATCAACACAAGTGCACACAGCCGTGAATAGCACCCCTTTTTTCACAAGAATAAGTACACCCCTTGCGTAACTGGAGAATGACGATGTTAATCGGAAAGTCACCCAACTGCATGCCACTCTGCTTTCTGTGTGTTTGCTCAAGTGGGTCTCTTGTAGAAGAGCAATCTTTACAGCATGTCGATCCATATGTGGTTCAGAAAAGGGGGGTGGTGATGGACAGAGTATCTGAATTAAACAGAACACTCCTACCCAGTCAACAGATCAGGGCTTGATCCATCACCGTTTTTTAGCTCACTGCACCATCCCAGCTCAGAACCTGGCTACATGCAAATTAGTCTGTCCCTGGCCCAGTGCATCATGGGAACAGGGCAGACCAAACTACCAAGCCAATTAATATACTGGAAAGGAAACAAGCTTCCGTGTGGTAGCACTTGCCTAACTTTCTTGGGTGTGTTCAACCCCTGAACATTCCAAGTTATACATTTGTACATTTCCCCCTTCATTTTAGTGGTTAGCACAGCAGCTGTAACAACATAACATTCTATTCCACATGAACATTGCACAACACAGATCATAAATCGCACTATAAACCCGATCACAGTACCTCCATTGTTTAAAAATGAACCTTCCCCTTCCACCCTCCACCCACTTCAGCATCCCCAATTTGCCAAAAAATTGACCCTCATATAACTCTCATCCCAACATATAAAATAGGTAATAACATAACAGGTGCGAATACCCATTGGGGGATCGCAGCAGCTCAATCCACTCCCAGATTTAGTAGGGAGGGGGCTGCTGAAATAGTATCTGGCCCTACCATCGCAACCCAATCATCCATTGCTATTATGAGACACATGATGTAAAAGAAAACAGAAGATCCAGCACTCTTGTCAGCAACACATACATGAAGTGACCCGGTTCTTTTTATATAACCACCCTGATTAATTACAGAAAGAGCGATCAATGCCCCTACAAATGTTGCCGACATGCAAACATCAGTTCCAAACCTGTAACATGAAGACCCTTCAATGCAACATAAAGCTACAATGCAGCGCATATGAATTTAAGCCTACAAATGCACATTAACCCGACCCAGATCCCCTTACTGTCCAGTCATCAATGTCCGATGTGTGAGCTGGGGAACTCCGCTGGCGCCACATTGATCTAACATTTTCCATTGCCTGCTTAGGGGTTGTGAAAATGATGCCATGCTCTGCTTCTCCTATACGCAGCCGCGCCGGGTACAGCATAGCATATATTTTTATTTATTTTATTTTGAAAGTTTTAAATAGCGCGAACAAGATCTTCGCAGATATCAAAGCGCTTTACAGAGGAGGGGAGCATGTATACGCAGATACATCAATCATGTTAAAAGTACATTGAAGTGATATCATAAACCAATCAAGTAAGTCAATTTCAGAGTCAAAATAAAAATACAAAGGGATCGAACAAGTAGTACAGATGAGTATCGAGTCTTTGTGGTTTTTCCCCAGTAGTGGTTCAAGTGTATTTAGCCATGAGGATCGCTTTTACTTCTTTCTTGAAAAGTATGGTAGAGGTGATGAGCCTGGTTTCAGGGGGGAGCGAGTTCCAAATCCTGGGAGCCATTCCTGAGAAAGAGCGTTTATAGGTTTTTTCCTTGCGGAATCTTTTAGGCTTTAGCAAAAGATTGTTTGTGCCTCTAGTGTTTCTGGAGCCTCCAGAAATCGTCAGCTTCTGAGCGAGGTATCTAGGTGAGCTCAGGTGGACAGCCTTGTGCGTCAAACAAGCGATTTTTAGGTGTATTCTGGCTTCAAACGGCAGCCAGTTCAGGGATTTGAAGTCAGGGGAAATGTGTGAGTGTTTTTTTGATCCAGTGATAAGTCTCGCTGCGGCGTTTAAAGAGGCTCTTATGGGTGCCGTAGTAGCAAGGGGGAGACCGCAGAGGGCGGTACTGCCGTATTCTATTCGAGGTATGACTAGTGATTGTACCGCAGTTTGGAAGTCTTTGGCTGGAAGAAAAGGTTTAAGTTTCCTAAGGGTGTTGATTTGGTAGTTCGCTCCCTTAGTTGCTTTGTTAATGTGTTCCTGCATGCTGAGATTGGTGTCAAGTGTTATGCCCAAAGTTTTCGCTGAGTCCACGATGGTGGGTTGAACATTAAGTGCCGTTAGGTCTTTAAGCCACATTTGTGCGGTAGTGATCTTCGCGGGTGGTGAGATCAGAAGGAACTCTGTTTTAAGGGCATTGAGTTTGAGATGATTAGCGGCCAACCAAGATTGAGTGCTTCTGATCGTTGAGTTCAAGAGCGTGATGTCTTTGGGTGATTGTAGTTTGAGATAAAGTTGGGTGTCATCAGCATACATGTGGAAGTGTACATTGGATTCTTGCAGCAAGGTGGTGAGAGGTTCCATGACTAGGTTGAACAAAGTTGGGGATAGGGAGGATCCTTGTGGTACGCCTAGCGATACAGGTCTTGGCGCGGACATCAAGTTGTTGCTCTTGAATTTCTGCGACCTGTTATGCAGAAAGGAGGTGAACCATTTGAGCACAGTTCCAGATAGGCCCATTCTTGTGTTTAATAGTTCGAGTAAGTTCTCATGTTTGACGGTGTCAAATGCGGAGGAGAGATCAAGGGGGATGAGGAGGCAGGTGTCGTTATGATCTAGGATTTGGAGGGCGTCGTCGATTATGTGAGTCATAGCAGTTTCAGTACTGTGATTTGCTCGGAAGCCTGATTGATGAGAGTTGAGGAGATCAACTTCTTTCATTAAAGCCTTTTTCACCGCCTTGCACTCCTTGAACTCCGCCTATACTGTTGCTGTAAAGTCTGGGTAAAAAGATAAGACATTGCCCTGATAGTTTATTGTACCCTTTTGTCATGTTACATGCAGAACAGTATCACGGTCTCTGAAGTTGAACAGTCTGGCAATTATAGGTCTTGGTGTAGTGCCAGGGCGGAGGTCGTGCCACTAAGGATCTATGAGCTCGCTCCACAGCAAACAGTGTCAACAGAGTGCCTGCGCCGCATATGTCCCGCAGCATCGTTTCCATACAGTCCTCCAGGCGCCCCACATTGGGTGATTCTGGAAGGCCTAAAACATGTATATTGTTGCGTGTAGACCTCGCTTCAGTGTCCTCATTCTTTGCTTGAATGGCAGCGAGTAATTTTGTGATATCAGGCGTCTTCGCAGCGACTTGTTGTAATCCGTCTTCAGCATCTGTAATCAGCTGTTCCGCCTCACCAATACGGGCCGCCTGCTTGTCTATTTTTACGGAGAAATGATCCATCCTCCCATTAAGGACCTCGATTTTGCCATCTATGGCCTGGAGACTAGCTTGAATTTCAGCCAATGATTTCTGCAATGCCGAAGGGGCCTGAGTCGCTGAACCCATCTCCGAGTCAGAGGCCGCGTTGTGCACCAATTTGCCGCCCATTCGCAGTTCGTTTGTGAGCCGTGGTTGGTTCCTGTCCAGCTTACCCATGTTATAACCCAAAGCCGGAGGGGGGCAGGAGGGGTCGCTATGCAGCAGGAGGACAACACCACACGCTACAGAGAGGCGTGCGCCCTCCCACCCTTGCAGCAGATCTGATTTAAGCAATGGAGGAGAATCAGAGTTCACAGTTGTATCCTGGTATCACTCACGGAGTTGTATCACCCAGGCAGACAGTATCAGTGCTCACTGCCAGGGACCTGGACGACCTTGGGGCCCTAATTAAAGCACCTCTCAGCTGCAAGGCACCTGTGTACTGAAATCCCCAACCAGCACTTTGGTCCAGATAGTAATGCTGCAACAGTCTGCACAATGTTGCCACCTCCACAAGACCACCAGGGGGAACAGCCTTTATGACGCGGCTGTTACACCGCCGTGCCGTTACAACGCGGTCTTTTCAACGCAAGTCGTTACCACGACTTGCGCTGGAGGGACGCTGCAGGACAAGGAATTTTTTTCATTTACTATCCAACACCTTCCCTACTGTACGTAGGCTGGTGTTGGAATAGTAAATTAAAACATTCCTAAGTCCGCACCCCCTCCAACGCAAGTCGTGGTAACGACTTGCATTGAAAAAAACGAGTTGTAACGGCACACGTTGTAAAAGTACACGTCGTAAAGCCGTACATCCGACCACCAGCAGTTCCCACACACCGTGTAATCCTTCGAAGCCCCCAGCAGCGTTCCTGCCTCACCGCGCACCACCTTGCGTGTGCTGCCTTACTCACGCTTTGTATCCGCACACTGTTGCCAAGAGGGGTGCCAGCAGGCTATGGGGGAGTTCCATTAGCCCTGGATAGTATCACGGGCCAAGTCCTCTGGATTGCACACAGGTTTGAGCAAAGCCGGCCGCTCGCGGCCCAGCCGTATCACCCAGGCCTTTCACGCTCTCACCGAAGCCGCTGGTGCAGTCTCTCCTCACCGTGATCTCAGCACAGTGCTGGCGCCGCACTCAGTGCACCTCATTCTGCCCTCATCCAGCAGCAGTTGTCCCAGCAGAAAGCCGCCACGGCACTCGGAGGACAGCCCCAGCCCGCTCACTCAGCTGCCATTTCAGCAAGGCCCTGAACTCGCCACGATGTTCACGAGCTCCCCCCGATGCAGCTCTTGCTGGAAGAAAAACACACTGCCAGCACGCCCAAACTGCCAGCAGTAAGTCTCCTCGTGATGAACCAACGGATTGCACCGCAGAGGCAGGATAATTAAAGGATGATTATCGGCGGCCGGCAGAGAAACACTACAGTGCGGGAAACACCTGTTACAACGCAACTTTTACAACGTACTACCATTACATCGCAACTTTTACAACGCAGGATCCATTACAATGCATGCCTTTACAACGCATGTCATTACATAGCAGATGCTATTACAACGCATGCCATTATAACGTAAGTATAGGTAAGTATATAATTTTATTTTTTATTTTATTTAACATCATTTAATGAATTTAATTAATATTAAAAATAAATAAATATATTAATTTATGTATTTTTATAAAATAAATTAAATATATTAATTTAAGTAATTTTTAAAAAAATAAGTATGAGTATAGGAGTATATGTTTTAGGGTACTGAGGTATATGTTTTGGGGTGTTTGGGTATTTTTAGGGTTCAGGGCTAGGTTTGGGTTATGGGGTACAGGGGTATTTTTAGGTTTTAGGGCTGGGTTTGGTTTTTGAGGTACAGGGGTATTTTTAGGTTTTAGGGCTGGGTTTGGTTTTTGGGGTACAGGGGTATTTTTAGGTTTTAGGGCTGGGTTTGGATTTTGGGGTACAGGGGTATTTTTAGGTTTTAGGGCTGTGTTTGGTTTTTGGGGTACAGGGGTATTTTTAGGTTTTAGGGCTGGGTTTGGTTTTTGGGGTACAGGGGTATTTTTAGGTTTTAGGGCTGGGTTTGGTTTTTGGGGTTAAGGGGTATTTTTAGGTTATAGGGCTGGGTTTGGTTTTTGGGGTACAGGGGTATTTTTAGGTTTTAGGGCTGGGTTTGGGTTTTGGGGTACAGGGGTATTTTTAGGTTTTTGGGCTGGGTTTGGTTTTTGGGGTACCGGGTATTTTTAGGTTTTAGGGCTGGGTTTGTGTTTTGGGGTACAGGGGTATTTTTAGGGTTCACTTTTTTTAAAAACACGACTTTAAATAAATTAAATTAATTAAATTAAATTAATCTAAATTAATTATATTATTTACAATTAATAAATTATTAAATTACATTACTTAAATTAAATTAATTACATTTTTTAAAATATTTATATTAATAAAATTAAATTATATTATTTACAATCTATAAATTATTTAAATTACATTAATTAAATTAAATTAAATTATATTAATTATTATTTTAAAATATTTAAATTAAATTTATTATAATAAATTAAATTATATTATTTACAATTTGTAAATTAATTAAATTACATTAATTAAATTAAATTAAATACATTAAATTAATTACAATTTTAATATTAATTAAATTACAATAATTAAATTAAATTAAATTAATTACTTTTTTAAAATTAATAAAATTAAATTAATTAAATTAAATTAATTAAATTAACTTAATTACATTTTTTTTTAAAAGATATACTTACCTATACTTACGTTGTAATGGCATGCGTTGTAATAGTATCTGCTATGTAATGACATGCGTTGTAAAGGCATGCATTGTAATGGATCCTGCGTTGTAAAAATTGCGATGTAACGGTCTGCGTTGTAAAATAACGCGTTGTAACGTCATACATCCCTACAGTGCGGCCATCCTGCCGATCACCAGGCCATGCCCCAAAATCTCACCTCTGCAGCACAGAAAAGGTTTTACTACCCTTGACAAATGTTTATTTTTAAATCATTAACCTGAAATTGAAGTTTCGTGAATACTTGTTACAAATAATATATATCTATATATATATATATATATATATATAGATATATGTATTAATATATTAATATATATATATATATATATATACCACTGAAATACACTAGTTATAGTTATGTCAAGTAACTATGACTCATGCCCTTAAGTAATTATAACTCGCACCTTTGCTATGCATTCTTGTAATCAATTATGTCATTTTAGATGTTTCAATCGTATTATTAATGAACATATTATGCGCGATGTAACATATTCGTTCATAAGCAGTGCATGGTGAGATAGCAAGTCATAACTATTTTAAGGTACATTGAAATCTAAGACCACCAGTAGCCAGCCCAATCCACCACTGCATGCCAGCAGGAGCGTAGGTTCAAGTCTAAGTCTGGATCGTTCATAAGGCCTTATGGATTAAGGCTCGCATTCCTATAAAAGCTGGCACCTTCATTAAAGCCTCATAGGAAATCACCCACTTCCCATTTGATTCTTCAACACCTACTCAAATGTCAAAAACACTGTGGTCATTCATTAGCAGTGCAGATTTCCAAACTCAGGAATAGCTTGGAGCCAAGTGTAAGGGCAGAACCACATGAACTCTGACTCGGAAAACCCCCTAAAGTAACACTCTTTAGATGCTTGATTACAGATGTAGTGCTCATGGGTAAGCCATGATGTGCACCCTGAATATCAAAAGCAGAATATCGATGGCACAACATATCAAGGACAAAATATAGAAACTTCACTCAACAGGTAAGTAAGTATAGATTTTCTATACCTTACTACACACATATGTACCAATGCAGTACATATATCTCAGGGTTCAGAGATCTGGAGTTGAGAATAGCAAATCTATACTTCCCTCTATGCACTTATCTTTTGCTATTTTGTCCCCTGATCTTCTGTCCTCAATTACCATGTAGGTCAATATTCTGGGGTTGGTATTCTGTAGTACAACCCCTAGTGACTGTACTTGGATAAGGATTCCTACTTCCAAGGAGACTCTGACCAGGTTAATCATTTTATCCTTACTCTTTTCTATTTGATAAGTGTGTGCTCTGAAGTGACATTATGGTGGAATTAAAGAAAAAACCTATGGGGCGTGGCTACAGCACCACACAAGATGGCCGCATAGCGGTAAAGCTCTGCCGCGCCGGACATGCTCTGTGACCTTTTCTGCGGTCCCACGGCACTTGCTGGCCCTTAAAGGAGCTTTTATTTTGGCGGAATGTGAGTGGATTACGATAATGCTTTTTTCTCGCTTCTACCATTAGCGAGGGTCGACGTTCGGAGTTCGGAGGCGGCCGCCATTTTGGAATCGGAATTCTCCTCACACGGAACTGCAACCGTTCATCTGCTGTCGTGAACACTTCATAACCTCCCTGCTTTCATCTCTACACCTCCTGACATGTGAGAGGAATGTGTACATCAGTTTTCTGTATTCACTCAGTTTATTCTTTAGTTAACATGGAAGGTTATTGGCCATTTTGAGGTACTTATGGATCTTCTTTTTGTCGGACATTGTTTTTCTCCTCAAGTCCTGCGACACAGTCTCCATATTGCCTAATACCTCACACGTTGCTGTTTTTTTTTATATATATCCTAATTATTTATATGGCTTTCTACTAAGCTATCATCATCAGTGTGGCTCACTGGTTAGAGGCGGCAGACCCGAGAGCAGAGGACGGCCCGGGACCAGGGTTCGATTCCCGGTGCGGCAGGTTTCTGGACCAGGGTCAGCGGACTCGATAATTCTCTCGCCTCGGTGCCCACTCTGATCAGCGTTCACACTCGGCAACTCTGGGCATTAGCTTGCCTCATCTTCACTAACGGCCCCACCAGACCGCCGGGGATGCCTGGTCTCACCCTGGAGATACCCATTAAGGGACCATCTCTCAGGGAAGCCTGGAAGGGTTTCGCAGCGGTCGAAGCGCCTTGGGACCCTCCGGGTAAGTAGTGCGCTATATAAATGCCTATACATTTACATTTACATTTGCAAATTTTAAAGGGACATTATTCCTGGATGTTTTTCTGCCTGGTTATTAATTTATGACTTTTTTACTTTACCTGCCTCTCTACAATTCAGTTTTTCAGCCTTATAATAGCATTATACTGGCTCTTTGGACACTTGTGTTTCTTCCTGTTTTTTGGCCCACCTGCTTTTTTAAGTGCCACTTTGCATTTAAGGTTTATTGCGCATAAGGCAGTAGGTTTTTACGTATGGGCAAATTGTGCAAGCCAAATTTCATTTTTATATCCACCAAACCTACTCAAACACCACCAACCTCAGCTTCTACTAGTGTCTCTGCACCGACTGACCAAATGGCTGGTCTGGCTCCACATCGTGCCTCCTCAGCACAGCCGACGTCATCTAAGGCTTCTCCTCCTAATGTGTCTTCTAAGCGCTTAAAACAAGACTTTCCGTTTCCGTCACCAGATAAGTCATCCACCCCAATTTCTATGGAGTTACTTTTAGAGGAGATTCGTGCTCTCCGTCATTTTGTTGAGGAGACTAGTAAAGATATGCAACTCTTGAAGGTCAATTGGGCGTCCATGGATACCAGGATCACATCTGTGGAACAGCAGGTCTTGGTGGTCCAGTCTCAACGCATTTCTGCTCTGGAAAAATCGGTCCTCACTCTTCAGCAACACACTGAGGATTTGGAGAACAGCCTCCGAATGTATGGCCTGCCGGAATCTTTGAAGGGGATGACCCTGTGACATTTTTTACTACTTTTATTCCGAAATTGTTGGATGTGCCTCCTTCCACTTCCATCAGCATCCAGAGAGCTCATAGACTTGGCCCGCGTTCCTCTGATTCTCCAAAACCACATAGTGTTATCATTCTTTTAAAAAAATTTACGGACCTTCTTTCAGTTCTTTCTGCAGCTAGATCTAAACGTCAGGTCTCCTGGTTGGGTCAGAGAGTGTTCCTACCCCAGGATGTTTCTAACACCATGGCCTCTAGAAGGAAGGAGTTCCTGAACCTTCGTGCACCTCTAAGGTCTCTTGGTGCGAGATATGGTTTGTTTCATCCTTGTACCTTTAAAGTTACTTACCAGAATAAAACATGGACTTTTCAAGATCCTGGAGAACCTAAAAACGTTATTCACCACCAATCGGGTGGCGCCTTGGATACCTCGACTCCTTCTAGTGGCTGATTGTGTCGCAGTTCAGTTTTGCTTATGTCTGTTTCTTCCTTCCTGAACTTTTTGAAATTTTCAAATTCTGATTGATTGTTCTCTTCTTTTGTTACTCATTCTCTTCTTTCATGGTTTTATTTGTTATATTGCTTGTGCTCCAGTTGGTTACTATTTTCCATACATTATTTGTTATTTCTCTTCTTCTATCCTCATGTAGGTTCCTGATAGCCCTCCTTGAGTTTGTATATGTCAATTTGTCCATCTTTCCAAATTGTTCTTTGTCCTGGTGCGGTTTGGACTCCTTCCCTTTGCCTGGTCCGTCTTGTAGAGTGTTGCCATTTCCCCATTCTCCTTGTGTCTCTCCCGTCAGGTACATTAGTTTCAGTCATCCTTTGGATATGTACTGTCTCTTCTTCTTACTCCTTCTTTCCTTCCTTTTCTCCCTTTCAACTCGCTCTTCCTATTCATTGGTTCCTGCTCTTTCTTCTTCGGCTTCTCATTCCTTTTCTTTCTCGGCTTTACTATGTTTTCATATCTTTTAGCAATTTCTGATGTTATAATTCATACAGGTTTTGTCTGTTTCCATTTTATGATGTATACATATTGTATTGCATTCATTGTTCTTATTGACTTCTTCTTAATTAACGTTTAGAGTTATCTCTTGGAATGTAAAAGGTTTTGTCAATCCCATCAAACGGCAGAGAGTTCTCTCTCATTTAGCTTCCTACACCCCTGATATTGTCCTTCTTCAAGAAACTCACCTTAATGAACCTGAAACACTTAAATTGAAACAGGGTTGGGTGGGTACGGTTCTTTTTTCCCCCTCTACTAACAAGAAAAATGGAGTTGCCATTCTCCTTCATAAACAGTTGAAATGTAAGGTTCTGTCTGAAGAAAGGGATGATGATGGTTGATGGATACTTGTTAATTTACTAGTTAATTCAATTTCGCTAACCGTTTTCAATGTTTATGGTCCTACCCAACCCGATTGTTCATTCTTGGCCTTTACTCACTAGTAAATGCATTCAACATAAAAATGACTTATTCCTCTTAGGAGGAGACTGTAATGACATTATGGACCCCTTTCTTGACCGCAAATCCACAGTCAGATTTACCCCTCAAAAAAAACAAGCTCATCTCATTGACTCCTGGAGACTCTTACATCCAGACACCTTAGACTAGTCTTTCTTTTCTCCTCCTCATTTGTCTTTTTCCCACCTGAACTATATCTTCCTTTCTCAATCCTTATCTCAGAACCTATTGTCTTCCTCAATTGAACCTTTGGTTATTTCTGATCATGCTCCTATTGTAACAGACCTTGAACTGATCTCACCTCATCTCAAATCTTCTCGTGGGCGTTTCAATTGTGCTCGCCTTTCTGATCCTACCTTCTCATCTTCATTTCGCTCTTTCACTAATGACTTCTTTCAAATTAATTCTGATCCTCATACTCCTCCTTATATTCTCTGCGATTCATATTAAGCAACTGCTAGAGGTTTCATTATTGATTTTGTATCCAAGAAAAAGAAACAATACCTTCAGAAACTGAAACTCTCGTTAGCGCATATTAAACAGTTGGAACATCAATTTTACAACTCTTCAGATAAATGTATGTCACAAATCTTCTTCGTGCTAAACTTGACTTCAATAAACTTACAACTGATAATGTGTGGAATTTTGACTTGCGATCTGAACATCATCTGCGCCAGCTTGTCACCTATGTACTACATGCACGGCAGCTATTCTAGGTCACCTATGTATTACGTGCATGGCAGCCATTTTAGATATCATGGTCTCCCTGTCCACGATCGATCGCCAGCACGTCCCTCTGACCCAGCAAGCATCCTCCGCGCACCCTGGCTCCCCCTCCCTCCTCCTCCTTACGAGCAGGACCCTTCTGCATGACCCTGTCCTTGGGAGTCACGCTAGCGCCTGACCAACACCTCCTCTCCTCCCATGAATGCCCCTCTGTTGACAAACCTCCCTCCTGCGCTGGATTGCCCACGCGGCATGAATACCACTCCATTGATGGCCCCTCACCCCGTGTCCGACTGTCCACACAGGTCCGAGGCCATTGCCTAAGCCGGGAGATATCATTTACTGCCCTTTATTGTATGAGGTCGCTCTCCTTCAAAGGACCCTCTATTGATCCAGGCCTCCCCACCCCCTGTGATATGATCAGGCGCACACATCCTAAGACTCGACGGAACACTCAGCTACGTGATGGTCCCCTCCTCTTATCAGCAGGTTGAAAACCTCTATTGTGAAGGTATATGGGGGTGGGATTGACGCTAGGATTACGGGGATGTCTTTTTCTCTTGCCTTACAAAGACTTGATTGTATTAAAGGAAGGTCACATGCCATAAACCAGTGTATAAGAGGCCAGGCCTCCGAGAGGCTGTTAGAGCACCTCGACATGATACCTTGTTGTCTGATCTGATGTGTTCTGCTCCGTCGGAATAAACTTCTGTTTCCTGCCTTCTGGTCTCCGGCGCCTGCCTCATTGCTTGGTAAACTTGAATGGTACAAGGGCGGTTAGCGCCGGGCAAATCTTGAGAAAGGTCCTAGCCCTACCTTTTTCTACAAATTGGCGTCCCAAAGCGTGGGGCCCATCAGTGACACGTGGATCCAGTGGGAGAGGTCCCGATGACAGAGTGAACGACTGCAACGATCGGGAAGAACTCGTGTCCGATAGACCCTCGTCTGACAGCCGATCATCCGACCTTCACTAGTTCTGAACAGACCTCTCTCGAGTGATCTACGGTCCTGACTGGGAACCATCAGGAGTGCCGCGAACAACACGAAGGAGAGAGGACGATCGGGCGCTGGATCCAGAGGACAGGAAACCGTCCATGCGGTCCGGGTAAGGTCGTGTAAACACGACGAATTGAGGAAATTGTTTTTGGATAATACTAGTATTACGCTTTGTTGAAACCCTCTGGAGATTCACTGTCTGCAAACGGGGAAAAACAAACAGGCTCTCTCTTTGCAAGCAGTGAAGGATAGGTAACGCAGACTTTTGTCCCCATTGTAATCCGTCGTACCTATCTTCCTCCCCCACTGTTTCCCGAACTATCGTTCGTGGATTATTGTCTGGAGATTCTTTGTCTGCAAACAGGGAAGAACAAGGCCTCTCTTTGCAGGTAGAGAAAGAGTGGGTAGCGATAATTTTTCGTGCCCACTTATTCTCCCCACTGGATTGTTTGATTGGCCGATTATTCGGTATTGGTTCTTTTGAGGTATTCACGGCCTCCAAACAACGTAGAATAGAAATATTCTGTCTAGTCTTTGTCCGCCGTGATAAGATAGGTAGTGCAGACTTTTGTCCCCGGTGTAATCCGTCATGCCTGTCTTCTCCCCACTGGTTGGTAGCCTGTTTAGCCCGGACCGCTTATTAGAGATGAACCATCCAGCTCCACTGGAGGGCACCCCTAATAAGGACATGTTCACTAAGTATGGACTAGTCGCTATAGCTTACACTAAACTATGGCATAAATATACGAAAAAGAACCTTGAAAGTCAGTGGCCACTGATAGGTTCCTTTGACGAAAATAAAATAAAAACATTAGAAATAGCGCTCCAGAAGAATAAGACCACGCCCACTATGCTCGACAGTATCGGCATGTGGCGCAAAGAAACGGAACAACGAAAGAAAAGAGAAGAAGCAAAAATAGGGAAAGAATTACGAAAGGCAGCCCACCTAGCCGCAAAGCAACTAGAAGAAGAAATAAAAGAAAGAAAGGAAACTATGCAAAACCAAGAATCAGGGTCGACAGGCCAATGTCCTGTTAGGACCCCCTCTGCGCTCTACCCTGAATTGCCCTCCAAACAACGAGCGAACGACGAGCTACTACTAGGTCCCCCAACCATCTACATGCCCCCTCCATATGCCCCCTGCCGACAAAGCTTCCACGCTCCGAGTGTGAGCGAAAGCGATCTCAGCGCTAGTGCACCAGCCCTCACGGCCTTTGCACCGGCCACATTAACAACCTCATCAGACGACCCCGAGTCTAGCAAACAATCACCGGCCAGACTAAATAGGTTGGGCAAAGATGAGCGGGATGGGATCGACAAAATAGCAAAGACATTAGTAGAACGAAGGGAGAGCGAAGATTATACAATGAGCGTATATAATTCACATGCCGACAGCCACAGACGGCATTTCATCTTGCGATTCAGCTACCACACCCTGAACGCGTATGAAGATAGGTATCAGAGCAAGGGTCCCGCTAAATTAACAACGCTGTATAGGAAAATTGATGTTGGAGATGGGACCGAACGTGAGGCGACGGAGCTCTTCATGCAAATGCTTGAGGTCCTCCGCCACCTCACGGAACAGAAACCAGAAGCCAAGGTTACGGTCCCTGAAGCAAGGTTGGCAGAAGTAGCCAATACTATGATGCCTATCAGAGAAGCGGCTCCTTACTGGATCCCGCCACGGGGCCAGGGAACGAGCGATGATATTAATAATGAAAATGCAAAAGGAAGGGTTGTGTACAATTGGGTCTACCAACCATGGGACCGACAAGATATCCTAACCTTTAAGCAAACCCTGCCCGACTTAAGAAAGAACCCGACAGCATTTTATACCGAATTAGGCACAGCCTTGGGTTCGACAATAATGACTTTAGCAGATATTGACTTGTTCTTTGGGCTATGTCTGCCAGCTGACGTGTGGAAGCAAATCCGGAAGGCTGACCACACGGATCTGTTTGGACATACCTGGGACCAACTCGGTAAACTAGACAGACAGCGAGAGCCAGGGAGTAAACCAGTGAAGGACATACTGGAACTCCCAGATAAAATAGTTCAGAAATTAAAAACACTGGTCCCGGAAAGAAAAGTAGACTGGTCGATAGTCACGGCCTGTCGACAGAAACCCCAGGAAGATGTGTCAGAATACTTCTCCCGATTTGAGACAGTGTTCTCCGACTACAGTGGCCAGGACATGACCACCGCAACCGGACAGCACCTGTTTGTGCAAAATTATGTAAAAGGACTAACTCAAGAAGTCTCCCAAAAACTACAGACAAGTGAGAGTAGTTGGGGGGCCTCCAAACCCGCAGCTATCCTTCAGATGGCTCAGTATTACGAGCACCAAAAAATTGAGAAAGATAGGGCGTCCGAGAAAAAGAAGAAAGATTTGAAGGAAAGGGTAATGATAGCCCAGATACAGGGTATAGCTCTAGGACGGGAACATCAAAGGGGGAACTACCAATCAAATACCCCCAGAGATCTACCTCCTAAGGATCACACCCCGACATCCCACCCTGGACGGAGAGACGTTAGCAATGACCAATGCGCTTTCTGCAAAGGGCTCGGCCATTGGAAATTCCAGTGTCCGGTTTTGCTAGAGATGAATAGAAATAGGGATTCCAGGGATGTGGCAGGTGGTCCGCGGAATAGAGTACAGGGACGAGGGAACTCCAACGACACTAACAATGACAGATCAGGAAGACTGAATACATTTGACCGTCCCCGACAGAATCAATATCAGCTATCCGAAGGTGAAAATGCCCCCGATTTTGCATAGGACTGCCAGGGGCAAGGGAGGGATCCAGTCGAGCTCTGTGTTGACCAGCAAGGTCCTTATGTCACCGCTAAGGTCTTGGGTACAGAGTCTCCATTCTTGGTAGACACTGGGGCGACACGTAGTGTGTTATCAAAACGACTGATTCCAAGGGCACCCTTGTCTGGCTCACACATAACGTCGATAGGTTTCGATGGGACGCCCTCCACTAACCCCCTGTCCGTACCTATTACCTTTGACCTAGAAAGCAACACTGCTGACGCGACATTCCTACTCTCCTCCAACTCCCCTGACGCCATAATGGGCATTGACTTACTGAAACATTTTCGAGCTACCATTAGGTGTTCCCCAGATGGAATACGAGTCATCCTATACGACAACCCAGACATGCCCAGATCCCGTCCCCCACGACACATGTGCCCCATAACTGACGCTGACATGTCCTTGCTTGACACCCTGCCCCCGCACCTGTGGGCCAAAAATGACTCTGATGTGGGGCGAATGATGATTGACCCTATTCACATAACTGTACGACAGGACGCTATGCTCCCGAAACTCCCGCAATATCGGATATCCCCAGAGGGTGAGAAGGCACTGGTAGCGATCATTCAGTCTCTGGTAGATGCAGGAGTGGTTGAAGAAGTGGTTAGCAACGTCTGCAACAGCCCAATCCTACCTATTGTTAAGAAACAAGGTGAAGGAGATGAGAAAGCGTACCGCTTCATCATCGACTTACGAGAGATTAACAAAGTAGTTGTACCCCAATATCCTGTGGTCTCTGATATCACCACCATTCTGACCCTCATCCCGTCCACTGCCACCACCTTCTCTGTTATCGACCTTAAAAACGCATTTTTCTCTATCCCCATCCATCCAGATAGCCGTTATCTTTTCGGCTTCACTTTAAAATCTCGCTCGTACCGATTTTGTAGAGCTCCCCAGGGGTACACTGAAAGTCCCAGCATTTACAGCCAGGCCCTCAAAAGACAGCTGGATGCCTTCCAGCTACCAGAGGGAGTGGTGTTGATCCAATATGTCGATGATATCCTTTTGGCGGCCGACACCACCCCGCTTGCAACGACAGCCACCGTCCAACTCCTACACTTCCTTGCAGAAAATGGCCATAAAGTCTCCAAAAAGAAACTACAGTTCTGCCAGCCACAAGTAACTTACCTAGGCCATCTTCTGTCCAAGGAAGGGAGGAAACTTACCCCTGACCGAATCCAAACTATCCTAGACACCCCCATCCCAAAAACGCAAAAGCAGGTCCGCTCTTTGGTTGGCCTAACCTCTTTTTGCAGACAGTGGTTGCCTAATTACAGCCTCATTGTGAAACCATTACTTGCCCTGCTGACCAAAGATGTCCCCTCCCCGCTTCCTTGGACCACTGAGTGTCAAGCCTCCTTTAAGGAATTACGGGATGCACTCTGCTCAGCACCCGTCCTCGGAACGCCGGATTACTCCAAACCCTTCTCCCTCTTCACCCACGAAAGGGAGGGATGCGCATTGTCTGTCCTGACTCAATCGATTGGCCCTAAGCAGCGCCCTTGTGCCTACTTCTCCGCCACTCTTGATCCTGTAGCCAGAGCCTTACCTGCCTGCCTTCGAGCAGTAGCTGCCGCTGCTGTCTCCATCCGTCAGAGCGAGGGAATCGTACTTTCCAACTCCCTCACTGTATTAGTGCCCCATGCAGTTGACACCCTTTTGAACCAGACAAAGACCCAACACCTGACTAGCGCACGACTGACAGGGTACGAGTTGACTCTGCTTGCACCCCACATCACACTTAAGAGATGCACGACTTTGAATCCTGCCACATTGTTACCCTTGCCTGAAAACGACCCCGACGTTCCTCCCATACACGACTGTGTGACCCTCACAGACGAACAGACTAGGAGTAGGGTTGACCTCCGAGACACTGCTTTTCCTGACCCCGATGGAGAGCTATGGGTAGACGGCTCATGCATCAAACTCCCAGATGGCACCACTTCAGCTGCCTATGCAGTGACGACAGCCCAAACAGTAGTTGAGACAGCCTGCATCACACAACGATCTGCCCAGGCAGCGGAGCTGATAGCCCTCACCCGAGCATGCATCATAGCCGCAGGGACCACCGCGAACGTATATACGGACAGCCAGTATGCCTTCGGGGTGGTCCACCATTTTGGGCTCCTGTGGAGGGAGAGGGGATTCCTGACGTCCCACGGCACCCCAATCCTCCACGGAGATTTAGTGTCCGCTCTGATTGAGGCAGTTCTCCTCCCCAAACGATTAGCGGTGATCAAATGTCAGGCACACAAAAGAGTGACAGACTTAGTCGGACAAGGGAATGCATTAGCCGACATCACTGCACGAACCACAGCTGAGAATAGGACAGTGACACGCATATATGTGACTAGGTCACAAGCAGAAAAATGGAGTGACACAAGGGAAATGATCAGAGACATACAGTCGGCCAGCACCCCTCACGAATTGACTAAATGGGCAAGGGTGGGTTTGAAGGACGAAGAGGGTTGCTGGCGAACAAAAGATGCAAACAAATGGTTGCTGCCCGACTCATATCTGATTCCCATACTGACAATGGCTCACTCCCCCGCACACATAGGATCTGCACCCATGATCGAACTCATTTCCAAAGTCTGGCACAATGACAAAATCCCCGACTCAGCCAGACGCCTAGTTCAGCAATGCCTTATCTGTCTGCAACACAACCCCGGGAAAGGGACTGTAGTACCCCGGGGAGGGTTCGGGACCCCCAATCACCCCTTTGAGGTCCTTCAGATGGATTACATCCAACTAGAGAGATGCCAAAACCTGAAGTATGTACTGGTCATTGTGTGTGCCTTCAGCAAATGGGTGGAAGCCTATCCAACCCGTGACAACACTGCCATGACTACTGCCAAAGTACTACTGAAGGAATTCTTCCCTCGCTATGGCCTTTGTCGGATTTTATGGAGCGACAATGGCCCCCATTTCATAGCTGAGGTTATCCAATTAATCCTAAAAGGGTTGGGGGTGAAGCAACGATTTCATGCGGTCTTCCACCCCCAATCCGCTGGTCTAGTGGAACGCCATAATGCCACCCTGAAGCTGAAACTGGCAAAAATAGTGGCCACCACTGGACTTAACTGGCCGGATGCCCTCCCACTGGCCTTGTTATCAATGCGCTCCACTCCCACCAAGCACCATTTAACCCCCTACGAGGTCGTGTTTGGGCATCCGATGAATCTCTGGACTGCTCCCAAACCGACCTCCATACATGACGTCCCGGACGTCCTACTATCTGATTATTTGTGCAAGTTAACTAAAACATTGTCTGTCATCCATCAACAGGTGCAGCAGGCTATCCCCGATGCTTCCAGGGGCCCCGGCCATGGCATCCAACCGGGAGATTTCGTGCTGATACGAAATTTCCAGCGAACCAAGAGTCTGGAACCTCGGTGGACGGGCCCCTGGCAAGTGCTGATCACCACCCGAACGGCACTCCGAGTGGAGGGGAAGAGGCATTGGCTGCATGCGCATCATTGCCGAAAAGTCTCTGCAAACCTGGCCACGACAGAAAACGTCAGCACCCAAGAAGAGCTCCTGAGCAAAGACCGACCGATATTGGACTGTTATCCAGATACTGGGGCACTCGAACTTGCAAAATTCTCCGATCCCACTGTGCCGTCCAGAGAAGGGTATTTCCTGCGTCGAAAGGGGGGAGTTTCGGCTAAGTAGGCCACGGACTAAGTTAAATCTCAGAACGGTGACCTAAACACAATCAAAGGTTGCCGGGAGAGAAGCTAAACGAAGTCTGTGGTTCTGCCCGCTACCGAGCTCCCTTGAAGGTGATGGAAGCGCCAGATAAGAAGATGATGGAAGCGCCAGATAAGAAGATGATGGAAGCAACAGGAAATACCCAGTATAGAAATCCAAAGACTGACAACTTGCACAAATCAAAGACAATCGCACTCTTCATTGTCTTCCTCTTCTGCCTCCTCCTCATGACCTCCTTCTGGATTCTGGAGGAAAGCACACCGGCTCATGAGGCATTGCTACCTACAGTGCAGCCGACCCCCCTGAAAGAGCATCACCTAATCTCTCTGTCGCCTCAGCTCCGAGAAAGGCGCAGGGAATTCTGGAACAATTCCTTTGTGCAACTGTTGCACCAACACAACATTGCTGCCAATGCTACGAACTGTTGGATCTGCGGGTTGCTCCCGCATGCCACCGGACACTCTATTCCCTTCATCCCTTCACCCTTCTCAGTTCACGGCTCTTGCCTCGCCTGGCTGATCCTCATGCAAGAGAGCCACAAGGATAACGCCACCTCTGGCCGGACAGTGTCACACTTCTACTCTGGGTTCTGGCTGAACAGAACCGGAAAGACTCCTGCTGCCCTGTGTCCTGCACTCACAGGCGCCACCTTCATCAAAAACATTCCAGCCAAAGAACGAGTCGAAGTACAGGTGCTCCACAATCCGGCCAGGACCACCTTTTCTCATCTACAAAAACAAACTACCGCAACACTGACTGTGGCTCTGTCTGTCATCAATGTCACAGGTCTTGTGTGTCTCGAAGGCCATGGAACGCAGCTGGTGAGTCACAGCGCCTGCCAGACCACCAGAACATTGGACTCAGCTGACCCTCCTTCCTTTGTTGCTTCTCCAAACATGTACTTTGTGTGTGGCACCAAGGCCTACACCTGGCTCCCGAAGGGTTGGAAGGGTACCTGTTACATTGCCTTCGTTCTCCCACCCACATATGTAGCCCCTGCCAACCATCACAGGCAGAGGCGTGCAGACGACCTTGGGCAAGCCGACTCCACCGGAGCACAGTTCCTAGATGCAGCAAAGGGACTTGTTCCTCTGTGGGGCCCAATGGCAAACAGCCGTGCTATCCGGCACCTGACCCAGGCAGTAGAAACAACGATCAACATCACTGCTGGTATCCTCGCCAACAACACTGCAGAACTCCAGGCGGTCCGCCTCGTGACCCTCCAAAATAGACTTGTCCTAGACGTGGTCCTAGCCGACCGAGGAGGAGCATGCCGCATCATCGGATCCAGCTGCTGCACATACGTGCCTGACAACTCGCCTTCAGTCTACAAAGCCATTGAACACCTCCACAGACTTTCCTCAGAGGTTCACCAAGAACAAGAAGGATGGTCGCTTGGGAACTGGTTTTGGGACACTTTGAAGAATTGGGGTTGGAAGTTGTTTTCCTTTGTGTTGATACCTGTTGTGATCTTATGTGGGTGTTGTTTAGGTATCCAATGTCTGCCACCCTTGTGCGGCCTTGTTTCTAACTGTATGTGCCCAAAGACTTTGGACTTCCGAAATGAGCACATGAGCCCCCTCTATGAAGTAGAAATACGTGGCCTTATGGGAATAAATCCAAACTGACAAGTTGGCGAGATATGTTAAAAGGGAGGACTGTGGAATCTTGACTTGCGATCTGAACATCATCTGCGCCAGCTTGTCACCTATGTACTACATGCATGGCAGCTATTCTAGGTCACCTATGTATTACGTGCATGGCAGCCATTTTAGATATCATGGTCTCCCTGTCCACGATCGATCGCCAGCACGTCCCTCTGACCCAGCAAGCATCCTCCGCGCACCCTGGCTCCCCCTCCCTCCTCCTCCTTACGAGCAGGACCCTTCTGCATGACCCTGTCCTTGGGAGTCACGCTAGCGCCTGACCAACACCTCCTCTCCTCCCATGAATGCCCCTCTGTTGACAAACCTCCCTCCTGCGCTGGATTGCCCACGCGGCATGAATACCACTCCATTGATGGCCCCTCACCCCGTGTCCGACTGTCCACACAGGTCCGAGGCCATTGCCTAAGCCGGGAGATATCATTTACTGCCCTTTATTGTATGAGGTCGCTCTCCTTCAAAGGACCCTCTATTGATCCAGGCCTCCCCACCCCCTGTGATATGATCAGGCGCACACATCCTAAGACTCGACGGAACACTCAGCTACGTGATGGTCCCCTCCTCTTATCAGCAGGTTGAAAACCTCTATTGTGAAGGTATATGGGGGTGGGATTGACGCTAGGATTACGGGGATGTCTTTTTCTCTTGCCTTACAAAGACTTGATTGTATTAAAGGAAGGTCACATGCCATAAACCAGTGTATAAGAGGCCAGGCCTCCGAGAGGCTGTTAGAGCACCTCGACATGATACCTTGTTGTCTGATCTGATGTGTTCTGCTCCGTCGGAATAAACTTCTGTTTCCTGCCTTCTGGTCTCCGGCGCCTGCCTCATTGCTTGGTAAACTTGAATGGTACAAGGGCGGTTAGCGCCGGGCAAATCTTGAGAAAGGTCCTAGCCCTACCTTTTTCTACAAATGCTTCTTCTATTCTTCTTCGCAGCAGCTCTCGTTATTATGGTGGTCGGAATAAATCTGGTAAGCTTTTGGCCAACTATCTTAAATCCCTCAAGGAACGTACTCTTATTGATTCCCTCTACTCTTCTGACAATGTTCTTCTTCACAAAGACAAGGACATACTTGAACAATTTCAACTTTTTTATCAACAGCTTTATACTCCTGAATCTCTTCCTTCCTCTTCTCTTATTCATTCCTATTTTGAGAAACTTCCCAAACCTTCGACTTCCCATCTTAATTTCCCTGCTCTTGAATCTGATCTATCATTACAAGAAATTTCTACTGATTTATTTTCCCTCACTTCAGGTAAGACACCAGGTCCTGATGGTTTTCCTGTTGAATTTTATTTACACTTTACTGACCTTTTGTTACCCAAACTTCTGACTCTATTCCAATCATTTTTTTGCCACTGGCAAGGCTGAGGGTTCTTTCCAGGATGCTACCATTTGCTGGACCCCAAAGGATGGTCGTGACCCCCAATACTGTAAACATTATCGTCCAATTTCCTTAGTTAATGTTGATTATAACATTTTTGCTAAATTGCTTGCTTTGCGTTTAGACCCACTTTTGCCTTATCTTATAGGTAAAGAACAGTGCGGTTTTGTTAAGCGTAGACTTACTACTGACAATTCCCAGCTCTTTCTTAATGTTCTGAACAAAGTTTCCTCCCTTTCCTTTCCCTTAGCTGCTATTTCTGTTGACGCTGAGAAGGCCTTTGATAGAGTAGATTGGTCTTTTTTGTTTGCTTCGTCACGCTGGCATGGTTTCGGTCCCAAATGTATCTCTCTTATTTCTTTGTTATACTCTGCCCCTAAAGCCTCAGGACTTGTGAATGGTCAACTTTCCTCTTCCTTTACCCTCCAGAGAGGCGTCCGTCAAGGTTTCCCACTCTCTCCACTTCTTTTTATTATGGCACTTGAACCGTTTCTTACCTCTATCCGTAATAATAAATCTATCTCTGGCTTCCCTTACGGTGATGATCACTTAAAGCTTTCTGCGTACGCGGATGATATCCTTTTGTTTATCTCCAACCCAGACTCTTCTCTTCCCCCCCTACTCGCCGAATTTGACGATTTTTCCTCTGTCTCGGGCTATAAGATCAATTCTGATGAAACCGAAATTCTTCCCTTGACTGTTTCTTGTCTTCCACACATGTTCTTTTCCACTGGTTTTGCTTGGAGTACAACAACGATCAAATATCTGGGCATTCTATTCTCTAAGTCCATTTCTTCCTCCATCACTTTAAAATATGTCTGCAGTGTTAGTACGGATTGAGAAATTATTCTCCTCATGGAATCCCCTTTTTCTTTCCTGGTGTGGTCGTCTCGACTCTATCAAGATGATGATTGCTCCTATTCTTATTTAAATTTTTTCCATGTTACCTGTTCATATCTCCGATCTTTATTTTAAACGTATTGCCTCTTCTCTCTCCAAATTTCTCTGGAAAGGTAAAAAGTCTAGAATCTCTTTGTCTTTTCTTCGCAAATCTAAATCGAATGGTGGTGTTATTTCCCAAATTTTCGTCTCTATCATAAATCTTTTTCTTTACAACAAGCTTCCAGATGGCTTTCTCCCGATACTTCTTTCTTTTCTCCTCTTTGGCTTGATATTGAACGTGTTCCGCTGATACGCTTTTCTTTCAAAGAAATGTTGGGATTCGCTACTAAGACTTCCTATTCTTTACTTCCTCTATTTAAACATGCTTCTTCTCTTTTAAAACCTTTACTCTTCCCTCTCGATATTTCGCGGGAATCCTTTCTAAATTCTCCAATTTAACATAATTTTCTTATTCTTTTTAATAATAGACCCATTTATTGGTCTTCTTGGAGATTAAAATGTATCATATGGGTCAACCATCTCTTTGACGGAATTTCACCTTGTTCTTTTCCCCAATTTCAAATTTTGTTCCGTTGCCCTAATTCTTTTTTACATACATTCATTATCCTCATGGAGATAGTTCTTGACCGTTACTATTCTCTTTCTTCTGTCACTTCATTATCTCCTCAGTCCCCTCTTCTGCTTTTTCTTTCTACTCTTCCTAAAGCGTCTTTAATTGACAAATTCTTTTCCTCCCCTAACCCGGATCGTCCCAAAACTTAGGTGGAACTCTCTTGGGAACATGATTTTGATTGTATTTGGTCTGTTCAACTTTGGGACAAGCTCTGGTCTAGATCTTTAAGGACTTCTCGCTCTGCTTCTCTCACCCAATCCTTATTTTTTCTATACCATAAGCTTTATCTTTCTCCTCTATCTTTATCCCGATTTTTTTCCTCTGCTGACTCTAAATGCTGGACCTGTGGCTCTTTCAATGTTGATCTTTTCCATCTATTTTTTCTCTGTCCCCCTGTCCTTTCTTTTTGGAATAAAATATGGTGTTATCTCTCTCGCATTTTTTCACTTTCAACTCCTTGCTCAAATATTCAACTCTTTCTGGCCAGTCTCCCAGATTCTTTGGCTCTTCCTCCACACTCACATAGTCTTTATGACCTCATGCTGGTACTTGCATTCCAACATATTCCTCCAATTGGAAATCTCTATCGAAGATTTCTGTACAACACTGGTGGAACTCCTTATGTCATTTTCACAGACTTGATGTGGCTTTTGCTTCTTCTTGTAAACAACGTCGTAATGTGGACCTTTATTGGCTTCCCCTCACTACATACTTAGATCAATTAGCTCGTCCATTGTCCAATCACACCACATCAGAAAATGTCAAACCTCCTTGAAGGACTTACGCTCTCTCTCTATTTGCCTATTTGATGTTTTTTGAGATTCTTCTATTTTATATTACTTGCTTACATATGTATACTGTTATTTGTTCTCATGTTTCTTTTTAGATTTTGAACTGCCGTTATTTTTCTATTTTATAGTTCTTTTCTATTTTTCTATTATAGCATTACCCCTCCCTCCCCCCTCTCTCTTTACCCCTCTTCCCTCCTATTCTTAAAATCCCATAAAATGCTTTGTATTCTGTTATGAAGTTAGCGTTTACATTGTTTAGATTTTATTCTTATATCTTTTACTTCAGCTGATGTCTCTTGCTATTATCATTATATTGCATTCAATAAAGCTTTCAAACATAAAAAAAAGAAAAAACCTATGTGTTAATAACATATGCTTTCATGTTAGTCATACGCTTGTGTGTAATTTTCCAAATATACTGGATGGTACCAATTACCTACGTTTTTAGTTTCAACCGGGGGCTTCAACCATTTCACACAACAGTGCTGGGTCTGCAACGAAAATGAGGATAAATCACTAACTTAAAATTAGTAGAAAAATATAAAAAGGCATTAGCAAAACAAGGTCTCAGAAGTCTCTGGTGCAAAGATTTCTAAAGGCACTCCACACTTGTTAGGAAAGCTTTTTATATGGTTTGTGCTTCTCGGGTGAATATGAGCTCACGAATGTTGTTCTTACGTAAATTAATCCAGTTGGTATTAACTCTATATCTCGAAGCTTCAAAATAAAAGTTTTTAGCCTTTCCCTGGCTGCAGAAAAATCAGGAAAAAAAACTTTTTACGTCATTGTATCTCTCACGGACAAATCTTAGCCAGTGGTGATAGCCAGTCAATGGGATTAAAAGACAAGCAATGCAGATTGTTTTATAAATGAGTCTTTGAGCTATGGTGGTGACTGCCATGAGAAAAAAAAAGATGGGTTATGGGTTGAGGGGTAAGAAGGTGTCTGTCCACTTCTCTTGACACTCGCTGAATAGTGCTGCTTTCCCACTCAATGTTTTGTTAGAGCATCTTGATCAATCACTGTCTTCCCAGTGCTTCTCAACCACTTATTGTCATCTTAGTGTTTAGCCCTTCTCAGAGTCAATTTCTAAAGGTAAAATTACACGTTTGTGTAAGTTTACATTTTTGGGTAAGTTTGCTCTTTTTCGGAATTCAGAAAACTGCAACTTAATTGCAAGTATGAATGCAGAGAACACCGCACATAAAAAGATATGCCTGACTGGGCCCTCCACATGCACGGTGTATTTACCACACTATGGTGCTCTCTATGAAAATAATGTCTTTCTCACTACATCCCTAACATCAGTACTTAGTTTGTAAATGAAAGAGTATTTGGGCCCATAGCTCTGCTCTGAAGTCCATGGTCAGTGCAATCAAATGTTGGTGCACTGACTACCAAGGCTGTGTCGTCTTTAATTAACCGCAAGCCTTTTTACCGCACTACATGCAGATTTTGAAGGGTTCACTTTAACTGTGCAAGCATCTGGATACCCTCATGGGTGATTAATGCACTATACAAATCGACATACGCATAACATATCTCACTCTTGCTAATTCCTGTTTTCTCCCTTCATCACTGTTTTCCTGTATTTCTCTGTCTTTCCCCATGTGGGTGTTATCCTCTCTTGTTCTCAGTCTGATGAAAAATAAGTGCAGGTCCAAAATAATGAATGTCGGTGGCCCCCACCAGCAGCCATAGGTCAGAGGAGTGCCTCTCCTGCCTTCCCTGTCTGCACAGTGATCCTCCTTTTGTTCCAGTAATGATGAATGCCTCAGTCACTTACCGTTAATCTTCATCACTCTGAGTATAGGTCTTCCTCAATATAGTCCGCACATGCAACTTGTAATTTCTGTCCTATAAACCTGATTCCCTAGCCTACACAAATGAGTTCCTCCAAGATGGTTGAAATTCCCCAACCATCCATATAACAAGGAGGAACTACTATGTCATATTCTGTTAATTATCCAAGCACTAAACAACCAACAAATTGAGAAAAACCCAAAAATGTAATCAATTTGAAACTCCAGGAGGGAGGGCAGGATGCAGGACTGTATTAGGGAAGACCTAGACTAGGAGTCGGGAAGATTACTGGTAAGTAACCGGAGCATTACCTCCTCCCCTATCTTACCTGATACAGACTTCACATGCCAGACAATAATCAAGCATAACAGATTGATTATACCTTCAAAACATTGTAAGTGCAATGAATGGAATAGGCCACATCTCTTGAATACCCCATGCACCAGCAGAAGTACCCATTAAGCAGCCAAACCACCAGATTCAGAAGGCTGAGATACTCATGAGATATAGTTGGCTGAGTTAAAAGGGAGGGATGAAGAGGAAATATCCAGGGTGGGGATATTGCCAACTGAGTGAGGTGAGGAAACCACAGCCTCCTTGACACCTCTGGTACCACCAACAGAACCCTGGTCTGATCTTTTTGAATTTTCTGCAAAACTAGAGGAATTCGAGGAAAAAGGGGGACGAAATAAAGAAGACCTTGAGGCCAAGTTTTTGAAATAAAACATCAATTGCCCATGGTGTCAGAGAAGGAATCAGGGACAAAAAGTAAGGGAGATGAGCATTTTCTTTTGCCATGGAAGACAAAACCTCTTAGACATTTCCTGAAAACCCCTACGACCCAGACAGAGTGGAATCAAGCAGGGAACTATCCTACTGGCCTGGTCACCATGTCCAGTTTCTTTCTCCATGAGACACACTGCCCTCAGAGTGTGGAGATGCTGTTCTGACCATGAGCAGATCTCCCAGGCAAGGTGAAAGGGACACATAACCATCTCTCCCTGCTGATTTAATTTTGCTCTCACCATCTGGTTGTCAGTGAATGATAACTGGCTGATACATGATCATGGGAAGGAAGAATATTAGGATTGCTCTTACTGCTGCTAACTCCCTCCAATTGGTTGAACAATGGGACTCCTGAGAGCTCCATGAGCCCCGAGCTTTGGCTGCCCTTCGAGGAACCAAGGGGGGCATATTACCAAGGAATAGCGATATTTATCGCAAAATGCGCTTAGCGCATTTTTTTTAATCGCTGCCTATCTCTGGATATGTTAGTGGAGAAAACATGCTATTAGTAACGTTTTTCTCCATTGTGCTAAAATATCAGGCGATAGCGGCGAAATGCCTGAATATCGGTGAGTATGCAACGATATTCACGCATTAGCGATGAAATGCTCTTAGCCATGTTATCCACCTCCCATTGGATAACATGGCCTGGGCAGGTGTTAGCATTTGGAGATATTCGCGCTTAGCCTGCCTTGCTAATAGGCGATAGCGACGTTAGCAACTGCTTTCAGTCGCTAACTGGTTGGGTACGCCCAATTTGCATGTCATTAGCGAAAAACATCACTGACATGCAAAGCGGGCCCCAACCCGCTCGCTATCGCGTAAAAGCTGTCGCTTTTAGGCGATCAGTTAGCGACAGCTTGCTAATAGGGCGATAGAATTATCGCCGCTTAGCGGCCAAAAACGGCCGCTAAAGTGGTGATAATTGCCTATCTCCCTGCTTGATAATATGCCCCAAGATGTTTTTGAAAACGTGCTGGTAGTGATGGCCCCCTACTGAGAAGTATAGACGATGCAGATGTGCTGGAACTATTCGAACATAAAGATATGCATCCAGCAAACCCCTTGATGACAGATAGTCTCCTTGCTTCAGCGTCAGGTATATGCTCTGACATATTAACATCTTAAAAGCCTGATGTATTAGGTAACAGTTGAGACCTTTGCCCTCTAGTGCTGCTCGAAAGTCTCATAACATTTCTTTCTATGGCCCTGTTCCTGAGCAGGGGACTGGAACATTTGCTGCTTTGAGGAGGAGCTTTTGAATACTGTCCAAAAGCCTTTGTCACCATTGGAAATTGCCTGGTAGAGTAGTTGATGTGAAACAAGAAGGCAGGATTTGTAGACACTCTAGGCTGTAATCCTTCCATCACCACTTTTACTGCCCATTCTTCCGGGACCCTTCTAGTTCAAATCTCAAAGAAGGCTATCCCACAACTGGTGTTTCCTGTCAACAGTTATGCTTTTGGAGGGGTGTGGTTTATGGAGGCCAATTGGGACCAGAGTTTTTCTAAATTCTGGGTCCTTTGGCCATGACTGCCATGTTCAAAGGACTGTGAGGATCCCTGTGTAACCCTCAGTGGAAAAATTCTTCTGTAACCAAAATCCCCTACCTCTGGGCTTAACCAGGGCAAGAGCTTTTAGTTCTCTACAGTTTTCTTTATTATATTCTCCAGCTGTTGACCAAACATTTGGATCCATCGAAGAGTAAATCCAATACAGTTCTTTGCTCTGCTCTGCGCCAGAGGTGATGGCAGGTTGAGGCTGGCGCATCAGAAGCTGCTGCAGGGGCATACATGCTGTGGATGGACAAGTCAGAGGTTAAACTTACTTAGAATAGAAGAACAGTCAAGTCTCTCCAACATACGATCTGCCAAAGTCTAAAAATCTCTTAAGAGCGACTTGCTCTGGGAGAAAAATAGGAAGCAATACATGACAGCTTGACTGCACCATCCACGTTCTTGTCAATTAGGTCCTGGAATTACATTTCCCTGTGAAACAAGATTTGCCATCAGGTTATCTGGCTTGACAACCACTGGAAATTTCTCAGAGAATGTCTTATCAATTTCCTTCCATTCATGCTCTAGAACTTGTCTAACAGCCCAACGCAAAATTAGTGACTCTGGCTCAGTTCGTTGATATTGTGACAAAAAGTCATCTTTATTAGGAGTGGATTCGGGGCGAGGCAGATTTAGTTTTTCCCCAAGAGCTGAAGTACTTCAGAAAGTTCAGGATCTTGTGTAAAGCACCCCTTTATGACCTCCACATCCATATAGGATATGTAGAATATTCCAACCAGGGAACCATGGCTGGGTTTGGTTCTTCTTTGGCTTGGAAAGCAGCTTTGACTGCCACCTGAATTGCAGGTAGCGAAGGAGCCTCAATATATGGACCAATAAAATCCTCAGCTGCTTCTTCATGTTAGGAGTTGTGTGCAATACAGCAGCTTCAGAAAGCACCCAAAAAACCATGTGTTTCAAACCAAAAACTGCTGAAATTTCCTGCATCAGCCGGTATCTAAGCATCCAAAATCTTGAGGTTGCTCTCACGAATAGACGGCTTGCAACGTGCCATATTGGATCAGGCATCCCTTTTTAATTAATCTTTGAATATTTTAAGCACTCGGCATCCAATGCATGGTATCCGACCCAAAGCTATGTTAAATAATGGGGAAGCACCACATAAGGGGTTCAACAATCCTCCAGCTCCCCATAAGAACTGCTACAGCAAGTGCAGAGCGAGGAGAAATGTGAGTCCTGGTCACCCTACCTGCTGGACCAAAGCGTTTGAGCCTTACAAAAAAACAGATTTTTATAACTTATGGAGTATTATATAGCATAAATTTGACCTAAAGGTATCCGGTATCAGAGGGCTTTACATAACACCAGTTGCATTACACGAGGACACATTTATTTTTGTTAGGCACGGGGAGATTAAGTGATTTGCCCAGAAACACAGGATGTTCAGTGTCATTGATGAGACTCAAATCCATTTCCCCAGATTCTAGATCGCCCACCCAAGCCGTTAGGCAAACTCCTGTCCCCAAGATTGCAATAGCAAATCTCCAATGGGAAAAATGAATAGAAACATTTAATAGAACTTTATAACCAACGTTCTCACTTTGCTAGATCAGCTAGGGACTCATCTGCAGAATGAGAAAAATAGGCTATAACGTCATAGTTCCTTCTTCTTATTGGGATGGCTGGGTAATAGCAGCCATCTTGGAGGACCAATTAGTGTTGGCTAGAGAATCATGGCTGCAGGACGTATATTGCACCTCTCATTTGACCCCACCAAGTAGGTCACTCCCCCTCCGCACAGCACCGCCTGTGCCTCCCTGCCCCAGCTTCCGCTGCTGAGGAAGTTCGAGGCCCTTCACCACCCTCAGACGACCACCTGCGCCTCATCCCTGGTGGCCAGTGGTAGGCCGTAGGTAGGTTAGTTCAACCTCCGCTTTATTGCTTTTATTGTATTGCCTGTATTTTCATTGTTTTGTCTGTGACTGCTGTTGTCTGTCTTCCCCCGCTGCCAGTACGTGGTCCATGCCCCTTTTTCTTCCCTCAGTTCCCCTCGCTGTCCCCATGCTCTCTTTGCCCAGTCTTTCCTTCTGTACCCCTCGCTGCCCCGGTGTCCCTGCCCGGTTTTCCCTTCTGTTCCCCTCCCTGCCCCCGTGCCTCTCTGACCGGTCTGCCTTCTGTTCTTAGCTGCCCTGCTCCTGTATTTCTGTATTCTGTATTTTGCTTCTGTGCCACTCGTTTTCCCGGTATTTCTGTGCCCCTTTTGCCTTCTGTTCCACTCACTTTTTGGGCCAGTCTGCCTTCTGTGCCACTCGTTTTTCCCTTGTTTTTGTGCCTCTTTTGCCTTCTGTTCCACTCGTTTTTTGTGCCCTTCTACCCTCTGTGCCACTCGTTTTTTCCTTGTTTTTGTGGCCCTTTTACCTTCTGTTCCACTCGTTTTTTGTGCCCTTCTGCCCTCTGTTCCACTCGTTTCTCCCTCATTTTTGTGCCTCTTTTGCCTTCTGTTCAACTCGTTTTTTAGGCCCATCTGCCTTCTGTGCCACTCGTTTTTCCCTTGTTTTTGTGTCTCTTTTGCCGTCTGTTCCACTCGTTTTTTTGTGCCCTCCTACCCTCTGTGCCACTCGATTTTTCCTTGTTTTTGTGCCCCTTTTGCTTTCTGTTCCACTCCTTTTTTGTGCCCTTCTACCCTCTGTTCCACTTGTTTTTTTGTGCCCTTCTGCCCTCTGTGCCACTCATGTTTCCCTAGTTTTTTGTGCCCTTCTGCCTTCTGTTCCACTCATTTTGTGTGCCCTTCTGCCCTCTGTCCCACTCGTTTTTCCCTTGTTTTTGTGCACCTTTTGCCTTCTGTTCCACTCATTTTTTGTTCCCTTCTGCCCTCTGTTCCACTTGTTTTTTGTGCCCTTCTGCGACACTTGTTTTTCCCTCGTTTCTGTGCCCCTTTTTCCTTCTGTTACCTTAGTTGTCCCTCCTTGACCTTGTGACTGCGTTCCCTGCAACCTCCCCCGACTGCCCACTGCCCATTCACTGCCCCGCCTCCCTGCTGCTCCTCCCTCCCACCTCCCCATATATGCTGGCCACTGTGTGGCGTGCCGCTGGCGCACCGAAGGCGTGCCTAAGGCAAGCCTGTCTGCGCCTGGACCGTGCCCAGCGCCAGAACCTCTGGCCCCAGGACCCACCACGACAACCGCCGCCACTACGACGCCAGCACTCTGCATGCTCACAACTCCGGACAGAGCCACACCTGCTTCAAGGCCACCCCGAAACGCACACATGTCCCCTTCACCTGCCAGAACTGCAGCTACACCAGCCTCAGAGCTGACAAACCACCCGCCAAGAAAGACCCCAACCACCTCCAATGCACACTACTAAACACACACTCCGCACGCAAGCACGCCGTCGAGCCCTGGGACCTGCTCGACACAACATCCCAGGACGTCGCTTTCCTGATAGAAACCTGGTTTAACGACTCCTCAGCACCCGACATCGCCATAGCCATCCCAAACGGCTACAAGATCACCCGCAGAGACCGCACCAACGGAGTCAGAGGAGGAATCGCCATCGTCCACAAGAACAGCATCAGGGTCTCAACTAGCACCGACGACACGCTCAGCACCGCCGAACACATGCATTTCCAGATCTACACAGACCCTAACTCCACCCTCAAAGACACCCTCTTCTACTGACCCCTCAGATCCCGCTCCCAGTTCAGCCACTCCATCGCCGACTTGTTCAGCATGCACGCCTTGACATCCATCGACTACATCCTCCTCGGAGACATGAACTTTCACCTTGAGAACAACAACAACAACAACAACTCCACAAACCTGATCGATAACCTCGGAAACCTCGGACTGAAGCAGCTCGTCACAACGCCCACTCACTCCGCCTGCCACACGTTCGACCCCTTCTTCTCCTCAAGCCTGCACGTCTCCATCAGCCAAACCACCAAACTCCTCTGGACCAACCACCGCTGCATCCACTTCGCCTTCCAGAAACCCAACACACACCACCGCACCCAACTGTTCCCCGCCGCTGCTGGAGCAAAATCACCGAAGACCAACTACACGCAAACCTCGCTCTCAGCCCACCCACTGAACCCTCCAACACCGACGACACTCCCCACAGTCTCAGACGCTGGATTGAGGACTGCGTCATCACCATCACCCCACTGAAGAAACCCCCCTACAGAGACACCGGCAAGAGGGCCCACCCCAGAACTTCTAGCCTCCAAGCAAGCCTGCCGGAAACTAGAGAAGAAATGGCACAGTGAACAAACTCCGGACAGCCACGCAGCACACAAGAACGCCATCCGCAACCACCACCACCTCATCAGGGCGGGTAAGAGGACCTCCTTCAAAGACCACCTCGACAACAACGCACACAATAGTAAGGAGCTCTTCAACATTGTGAAGGAACTCTCCAACCCGAGCTCCAACACCAACGACATCCTGCCGTTGCAAGCCCTGTGCGACTCCTTTGCCACCTTCTTCCCCCGCAAGATAGCAGAAATCCACGACAG
Source organism: Lissotriton vulgaris (assembly GCF_964263255.1). Taxonomy (NCBI): domain Eukaryota; kingdom Metazoa; phylum Chordata; class Amphibia; order Caudata; family Salamandridae; genus Lissotriton; species Lissotriton vulgaris. The sequence continues at coordinate 204,617,334 of NC_141699.1, read as the reverse complement.
CTTCAACATCCAGACAGCCCTAACAGACAGCAACACAACAGACCCTCCGCACACCATAGACCACGATCCCCTGCTAGCCTGGGCCAGCGTGAGCATCGATGACACAATCACGACCATGCGCACAATCCACTCCGGCTCTCCGTCAGACCCATTCCCGCACCACGTCTTCACCAGAGCAAGCAGCTCCATCGCACCCCACCTACGCAACAGCATCAATCTCTTCCTCAAGAGCGCGACCTTCCCAGAGATCTGGAAACAAGCCGAGATCAATGCCCTACTTAAAAAACCTAAAAAAGACCCAAGAGACCTAAAGAACTTCCAGCCCATCTCTCTGCTCCCCTTCCCGGCCAAGGTCATTGAGAAAACCGTCAACAGACAGCTAGCCCGATACCTCGAAGAAAACAGAATCCTGGACCCTTCCCAATCAGGGTTCCACAGCAACCACAGCAACGAGACTGACCTCATCACCGCCACCGAAGACATCAGGACCCTGCTGGACAACCGCGACACCGCACCACTCATCCTCCTAGACCTCTCTGCTGCCTTCAACACCGTCTGCCACTGCACACTATGCACACGCCTCCACGCCACAGGGATCCGAGACAAGGCTCTGGATTGGACCACCTCCTTCCTCTCCGGCAGAACCCAGAGCATCCACCTCCCCCAATTCTGTTCCAAAGCCTCCGAGATCATGTGCTTGGCACATAAAGCTATGTGGAAGACCGGCCCACCCATCCTACATTCACTAATAACATCATACCTTCCACATAGGACTCTACGCTCAAGCTCCTTACATGTGGCTGTAATTAAAAAAATAAGGATGGTGAGATGGGTCTGATGCTCCTTCTCATACGCTGCTGCCAAGCTGTGGAACTCCCTCCCTCTGGCTATGCGAGGGAACAACAATCTGTTGGCCTTCCGAAAGCTTTTGAAAACCCATTTGTTTGGTATGTTTCCCTAGCTCTGCAGACTGGCTTTACTTTTCCTTCTCTTCTACAAGCGCTACGAGGCCTCAGGGTAGATAGGCGCTATAGAAATATTCTTCATTCATTCATTCATCATCTGCGGCGTACCCCAGGGATCCTCCCTCAGCCCGACGCTGATCAACATTTACATGGCCCCACTCAAACACATAGCCCAACAGCATGACCTCAACATAATCTCCTATGCCGACGACACTCAGCTGATCCTCTCCCTCACCAAGAACCCCATAACTGCCAAAGCCAACCTCAATGAAGGACGTTGCCGACTGGATGAAGACCAGCCATCTAAAGCTGAACTCGGACAAGACGGAGGTCCTTATCCTCGGCTCCAACCCTTCAGCCTGGGACGACTCCTGGTGGCCGACGCACTGGGGGCAGCCCGGAAACCCACCGACTATGCACGCAACCTGGGAATCATCTTCGACTCAACGCTCTCAATGACCAAGCAAGTCAACGCTGTCTCCTCCTCCTGCTTCAACACCCTCCGCATGCTCCGCGAGATCTACAGATGGATCCCGACAAATACAAGAAATACAGTCACCCAGGCCCTCATCAGCAGCAGACTCGACTACGGAAACACCCTCTACACTGGAGCCCCAACCAAGCTCATCAAACGACTACAACGCATCCAAAACGCCTCGGCATGACTGATCCTCAATGTACCACGCCACGGCCACATCACCCCCCACCTGAGAAACCTGCACTGGATACCCTTCAAGCTCCTTACCCATGCACACAAGGCACTCCACAATACCGGCCCAGCCTACCTCAACAGACAGCTCTCCTTCTACATCTCCCACCGCCAGCTACGCTCCGCCAACCTCTCACTCACCACCGTCCAGCACATCCGAAGAACAACCCCTGGTGGGAGATCCTTCTCCCACCTCGCCGCCAAGATATGGAGCAATCTCCCACTGAAACTACAACAGACCCAAGACCTGCTGACCTTCAGGAGGATACTCAAGACGCTCAAGTAGCGCCCACACCCCCAGCGCCTTAAAACCCTTGCGGGTATGTAGTGCGCTTTACAAATGATTGATTGATTGATTGTATTGGGAAAATGGACAAGGAGATAATGATGAATGGCTATCAGTTCTAATTCAAGAGATATGTCACTGGGTGGAGGTGTATGTCTCTGAATTATTGGGTTGAGATGAACTGAAAAGGTCTGAACTTGGTCAGTCAGTTCTGTTTTCCATTGATACATCTAGCATTAAAACCACTGGGGAAAGGTAAAAAGATGGGGGCCTGCTGCAGAATGTGCTCAGGGCTGCCCAAATCTTCAATATCTCACAGACATTCATAGCTAATGGAAAAAATAAAGGACTCCTGAGGGATGCCCATGCCATAGTGGCTACAGAGGGCTGCGTTACACCCCTGACTAAAACACAGCAGGGCAGGAGGTTTGTTTTCCAAATGCCTGTTGACCACGTTGATGCTGGAGAGTGCATCATGTCCAATGAAAAATAACAGAACTAGTCTCATTTCCACAAACTGGAACTAAATGGATGGTCAGAAACTTCTGGAAAGCAAGGAGAAAAGCAGCAAATGGGGAGGGCACTGTCGTGTCAGAGCACTGTCATTGGGAGGGTCTGGGCAGCAATGCAGGAGCATCATGCTGTGGCAACAAGGACGCTGCATGTACCCTACCCCTACGTCACATGACAGGAGGAATTCATAATTCCCTCTGTGTGAACCCGCAGCATGCCCTTGTCAAATATAAGGGGGTGGCGGCCACATGGTGGTAGAAGGAAGGGAGGGGAAATAATGTATCTATGGCTACGATGCGGATGGGAGCGAGCGAGGAGAGAGAGCTCAGAACAAGTCAGTGGGAAAGAAAGAAAAACAGGAAAAGTGGAGGTAAAAGTGCGGTGGTGCAGGAGTTGGGCTCCAGCTGGGCCTAGTCCAAGCAGACCAGGATTTTCTTGAGAAAAAGGAGGACCTGGGTTGGGACAGCATAAATATAGAGATATTTACAGTGTAAGTTTGAGAAAAATAATGGGGAAGTCCTATGCTTTTATAAGAGGGGTGTGAAATATTTAGCGGAAGAAAGATGGGCCAGTTGACATTTGTTAGGAAACTATTTAGGGGAGAAGAGTTCGTGCAGATAAACCAAAGGATGTACATAGAGTTAGCTCTACTTGCTTCCAATAAAACATACTTTTTGAGAACACAGTGAGCGTGGTGGTGATGTGTTCCCTCCCAAACTGACATACATCTAAAGTCTGTATCTCTTTCAGTTGGGTGAAGCGAGGGACAAAGTAATTCAGGCAGGTTGTTCTTGAACAGCATCAATAATTGGACAGTCGCAGGCGGTGCAGTTAAGCACAGTGGAGCGGTGGAGCAGGGCGTGGCATGGAAGGGGGAAGTCAACAGACAACAGAATAGGTTTTACTTATGTATTTAATTTTACCTATTGCGTCATCAATCGAACTCCTTCACCCACCATCCTGCCCCACCCCACCGCTCTTACCTACACCGCCCGCCGCCAGAGGACAGACTTGTGCCCCCAAAGTGTAGGTACAAATGTGGCAGAGTCAGTCACAAAGCAAATGTGCCAATACTCTTTTAAGCAGTCATTCACATATTAACCCACTATCTTTAAAGGTCAAGGTTGCTCTGGCTGAGTCTTCCACATGAGAAGCTAGTGCCTCTCAGAGTCCAATACACGAGGGTTAATTGTCAGCCCAGAGGTGGGCCTAGACCTCTGAATGGTCAACATGGCTGTATTGGGCAATCAGACACCCCGGACATTGTGGCATAAATGAGTAAATTTAGCGGCAATAAAACAGAAATTGAAAGTTAAATACAGATCTATTCTTTGCAGCAGGCATATTGACACTGCACTACTTTATGATGAGTCAAAACCGCACCTAGACAAATCTCTGACCTCTCTTTCCAGCAGGAACATTATTCAAAATAGTTTTTTTAGCAATTTTATTGCTGTCTGAAAGCTGGAAGCTCAAGGAACTCTGCAGCAGGTGCTTGAAATTCATGTTATTGCTAAACACAGTGTCCCCCCTGATGTCAGTTCTCCTCTCACCCAGGTCAGCACCCAGTGCAGCTGGACGGGTCACACCTGTGAGTGATCTTAACGCATGCCGACGGGCCCAATTTAAAAAATGTTCTAAATAGTACCCAGAGCATCGGCGGCTCCTCGAGGGAGTGCTGCAGGGCGGAGGGGTGAGGTGGGGGAAAAAAGTAAAGAAATAATACAAATTACATTGCACGAGCTGCAATGCCAAATCAGCAATGCAGCGCGCAATGTAATTAGTTGTATTTATTTATTTCTTTACTTAACTCCGTTCTGACAAATTCCGGAGCTTACTACCCCCCAACCTGCCCCTCCCTCACTCCACACCACCGCCCGCAGCACTCCCTCGAGGAGTCGCCACTGCCCCACAGGGTCCCGCCGCATGCCCATGGGTGACAGGACAGAATTTTTACTTTAAATGAAACAAATATTCCCCAGCGAGTCACGCCGCATGCGTATGGGCAGTGGACAAGTATTCTTACTTTAAAAAAAAAAATGCCCCAGCGGGTTCTGCTGCATGCCCATGGGCGACAGGCCAGAATTCTTACTTGACAAAAACAATAGTGCTCTAGCACAGTGTTTCCCAAATTGGGGTCCACGGACCCCCAGGGGTATGTGACACATTCCCATGGGGTCCTCAGGCAGCAGTTTTAAAAACACCTCAAAGTTCCTTGTAGAATTAGCGGTTTTCGAGCAACAATAAACGTGTCAAGATAGCATCAATGATTAATGTACCTGCTGGAGAGAGAGGAGAGTTGTGTTCAGTGGCAGGTTTGACTTATCTAATGTAGCACAGAGGGTTAATATGCCTGCTTCAAAGAAGTTGTACCATGTACTTTAAAAATAGTATTTTATGTGCATAAGTCAGTGGGTTACTGCTTTTGTCACAGAAGTTTTTGTGTTACTCTGCAGCTCATAAGAGACCATCATAATCTAGCACAGTGACCAATAAACTGTCATGAAAGAGCTGCTCACACACTGCATGGTTTAAGTTAGTAACTTATGTTTTTCCCAGTCTTTCATTATCCTGATGCTTCTAAAGGAGTTTATTTAGGTGAAAATAGATTTTTATTGTTAAAGTCAATGTTAACCACTGTGTTATGTTCTGAATCCTGAGTTTGTGCTTTTCCATACCAAGCACTCTTTAAAAATGCCTACCAGTATGAATGACGTGAATCCTACACCTTGTAGTCCCCTTTGCCTTACGTAACATTATCTCTACACTGATTTACACTTATGATTCATTGTCTCTATATGTGTGTGATGTACAGTGCTCTGACATCCTACAATTGTATGAGAGATGCTATAAAACAAATGAAATACATGTGACAGATGTGCTATGGAGAAATGAGAGGCACTGTTGAAGGGTGATAACAAGGGAATCATTGAAGAACCCCAACAAAGATTGTTGTATCCTGGTGCATAGTAAGGTCATCATTTACTATTCTTTAAAAGCTAATACAATTCAATATATAATAATACATATGTTGTAGAATGCACCATTGTATCCTAAATGTTCTTGAGGAGATAACCTCCCAAAGCCCCCTTTGTAGTGGTCAGGCTCACTCACTGCACTTTGTGTGCACTGTATTGGGACTGGTCTGAAAACATTTGCCAGGGATGCTTTGGATTTTCACTCTGGCCTTGGCAGGAGCAGGAGCCTTACTGCGAAATAAACCTAACCATGTAAACATTAATTATGGAGATGCAACACCAACCTTCCCATTAAATGTTTCCGTTTTGTACAAACTCTTTCAATATAAAATACTAAAATCCTTGGTAATTCGAGTGTTTGTTTTGTGTGCACATGTGTGTTTATTTTTTTCGAATTACTCTTTTAGTATTTGAAATTTAAATCATACAATTTCCGGCTTCTAGTGGTGAGTCAATAGGGGTCCTCAAGAGTCAAAAGTTTGGGAACCCCTGATCTAGCAGTTCCTGCCGCATGACTCCGGGTGGCCGACCCGAATTCTGACTTTAAAAAAAAATGGGCGGAGGGCCCACATTATTCCGTTGTTTTTAAATTGTGGCCCTGCAATCATACTATCCACTTTCAGCGTGAGGATGGTGGGAGTGCTGAGGGCGGGGGAAGAGGAGCAGAGAAACTTCATATCCTGCCAGACCGGGACAAAACTTACTTGGTATTTGGTGCCCGGGTTTTAGCAGCAGCAATCGTCTCCAGGCACCACCAGGCAGAAAGATGCAACGCAGCAGGTAAGTAAACAAACCCCTAGCCTCTTCGCTGATCCTGTCCTTTTATTTGGCTCAGTAGTCAGCACTGGGTCATAAAAGGAGTTTCGCAGGCACTTTTTGTAAAAAGTGTTGCCTTTTTACAAAAATGCTGATTTCACAATTTATTTGCAAATTGCGAAATTATGGAGGGTCTGGGTAATCACAAATTATCCCTGTGACTCTAAAAGGTCAGTATGTCTTTTGCAGAGTGACCCAGAAGTCGAGTCTGAGTTTATGAAAGGAAGTAGTACTGGGGTTACTGTCACTCGTATGCCAGACCTCTAAAACGGAGTTACCATATGTCCGTGATTTACATGGACCGATTGTCATTTTGGGAAAACTTTTACCAGACATAGTTTTTCTGAAATTGTAATGCTATTTGCTGACTCATTCTGACTCTCTCTCTCATTCTCCACCTCTCTCATTTTGTCTCTGTCTCTCATACACTGCGTGAAACATTACTTGGGTTTTCTAGAGATGGTAAAGCAGATGTGCAAATAGTTACATGATAGACATGGACAGCATAGAATACCCTCACCCACCGGCAGTGTTGCTTAGAGGTGGGCAAACCAGATAATTCATGGGATGAACCGAACCAGATTCAAGCCAGGGGTCCAGCTTTGCTTTAAGAGCCCAAGTACGAGCTGAGCCCACAACAAAAACAAAATACAGCAGCATCCACAACATGACATTTAATGGACAGTGCTGCTGAGCTCAGTACACCTTGTCAGTCTCCACCTCCTCACTCCCATTTCAGGTGCTCCACTTGGAGGGATGTCAGATGCAGAATTAAAGCTGTGGTGGGAGCTCCAAGGGAGGGGCTAGCATGTGACACCCTTTTTAGGTCTCGCTACGACGAATGCGCTAGGCGCGTTCTCGCAGCGAGAACTATAGTCGGTGTCTCAGCCGAAAAACGCGACGAGGGAAGTCAAGACCTGGCCGCGCGCCCAGCATTCCCTATGGCGGCGTCGGATTCTGACGGGCGCCTTCGGATCGGGTCGCGCGCGTGAGCTTCTACCGTAGACAGCTCACGTGACGTTGCGCGGCCCAATCTAAAGGCGCGCGTCGGAATCGGCTCTCGCAGTCCCACCCCTTCTCGCTGGACCGGCACTTGTTTTATCCTTCGTAGCGTTTTCACGAGCTGGGCTTTCATACCGTACTTCTCTCGGATGCAGGGTTTTTATTTATTTGCTCGAGCCTTTCCCCATTCCTCGTTGTTAGTTTTAAAGATAAGAAGAATTTATATGCATCCTCGTTTGTTTTGACTGAACAAAGGGAAAATACTCGCCCTGAAAAGAGCACTGTTACAGCAACCCGTCTGTGCTGAGGTACGCCACAACTCCCCATTCGCAGCTGCAATTTCATTCTGCGCAAAGGATATGCAACTGCACAACCTGTGTACTTCACAGTGCTGCTTCCCAGCCTGCACTGAAGCTGCACACGGCAGTGCACCCACTAAGGAACGCTGTGCTCATACACACCACCAATTAGTCCCCTCAGCCTGTACTCAATGCCCATCCTGGACTGCAGCGCTATATAAGGCTTCAATGCTCCTCATGGGCCATTTCATCGCACAAAGCCCGCCGAAAGGCAGTACGGCGCTGTTCATGCCCTCAGGCGCATTTAACAATACATTAACTCTAGAGTAACGGCATATCGGGGACTGTAAATACAGACACCAAGCGCACTGCCATAAAGCACCCCATCTCAGGAGCTTCAAAACAGACACCGAGTACACAGTGAACTGCTAACAAAATACCTGTCAGGGTCTTTGCGAACCAGGATACTAACAACCTCGTAGAGAGACGGTATATCACAGCTTTCAAAACAAAACTACCCAGCAACCAGTGTAACCAAACTGTAACTAAGGGTCTTTGTGTACTGGGACACCAAACACAGAGAAAAGACGTTCTGGACTTTCAACATCAGAGCGTCATGGCATGAATTTAAAAATGAAAACAGACACAGAGCACAGTGTAAAGAAACTGCACCTCGCGAACTTAAATAAAACAAATGCCGTGCGCAGAGTAAAGCAACAGTATGGCAAGATTTTAGAAACAGACATCCTGTGCGAACTGCATCTCAGTGCTTTTAAAGTCTTGGGAGACACAGCACAGCGAGAAAACAAATGCAGGGTAGTCTTACAACTTGTCTTCTAGTCCCACTTGGAGAATGTCCATCGGTCTGGAAGACCGGAGCCTCCTTGCGTGACGTGTATTCATGGGTGATTGAACCCGCTCTTTACCCACCCTCTGCTCCCACCATCGCCTCACTTCAGCATACAGAATCTCAACCCCCCTGCATGTGGTCTCACTACCCTTACCTCTAGCCTGCAGATATGCCTCAAGTGTTCTTGTTTCCACCACTACCCTAACAAAAGTACAGCGTACCCCAAACATCCTCGCATACACCCCCACACCTAGCATACGCCAAAGCTTCACGCAATCCCCCCTTATGCACAGAACCCATCTCTCATCAAACCCCTGCACACACACTTTATACCAAAACATCCTTGCACACTCCCACACATGCAGTGTACCCCAACCCTCCTTGCATACCCCTCACACGGAGTGCACCCCAAACCTCCTCTCATACCCCCACACATGCAGTGTATCCCAACCCACCTAGCATACCCCAGACACAGAGTGTACCCCTACCCTCCTTTCATACTCCCCAACAATTGTAATTCAATAGGTCTCGCATTACTGAATGTTTGAGCTATTGGTGTTGCATTATTATTAGCAATGCCAATAGCTCAAACTTTAATAATGCAAGACCTATTGCATTGCAAATGCTTGTTAAGTTTCCTTCTGACTCAAGTGATCTTCAAAAGCTTGCATTTCTTTTGCCTGCGAATTCCTTTTAGGAAAATCTTACTGCCCTATTAAGGTCCATCACTGACAATTTCCACATGGCTTAGACCTGAGAGGGTGGGGATCGAGGGGGTATTTAAAATTTCAAAGAGACCCTCCATTGACACTGGCTTCCACGGGTTGCCACCATTCCAATAGATAAATACTGGCCATGTGTCCCTCTTTTAAGTGTCTGCAAAGGCAATGGCAATCTACACAAAGAGAACTTCATAAAAAGTCATCTGTATTCATTTGTAACTTGACTTTTCTATTTTTGTTAACTTTTTTTAACAGTCAGGGGTCATTATAGCAGCTCTAGAGCATTTTTCAAAGGCTTTCTTCTTATAGTTTCTGTTTAGATTGTGTACTGAAAAAGGGGAAAAATATTTTTTTTTCTCTCTCTTACCTTTAATCTTCCTCTTTTCTTTTTGCATTTTATATTGCCTGAACCTGACCACTTAGCTATTGGAACACTTTACAGGAGGACTAGCTACATTACACCTGGTCACATGAATTTTTTTTAGAGACGGGAAGATTAAGTGATTTGCCCAGAATCACAGGCTTTTGAGACGACTCTGTGGCTCAAACCTAGAACCCCGGTTCCAAATTTCTCAGTTCTGTCCATAATATGACATTCTCTCCCCCTCAATGCTGGTGTTTTTAGAGTTTGACTGTAAAATCCATCATTGTGTTAAAACTCTAAGAAACACCAACACAGGTGCATTTTCAAATGGTCAGAGATGCCACTAGACAATATGTCCATCTTTGTATTTCACAACGTTGATTTTCACAGCCACAATAAGTAATAAAAGGGGGTCAAGCTCGCATTAGGTTCAAGGGTCTATGAGGACCCGAAGCTGAGCCAGAGTGGGATACCTGCCTTGAGCCAGGATCGATCTTTGAAAGACTTGCCCACCTCTATGGAAATCGGCCACTGCAACGACAAATACAAAAACAAAAGGTTATGAGGCATGTATCCTTCGCTCCCCTTTACTGATTGAAGCAACCACCTGTCCTCTTCCACGTACAGTAGCTCATTTACACATTAATCAGTCTCTGATTAATGAGTCACAGCGCAGAGAGCCTCATTCCACCAAAATAGATTGTTACTAGAGTGTGTGCAAAATGTAGTGCTTGTGTACGTTGTTAAGATTACAAGTAATATATAATGTGCCTTGTGTTTAACTTGGCCCTCTCTGCAGTGTCATCTTCTAAGTTTCCTAAAACTATTTGTGATGGCCTTTAGGACTCTGCACACTTTATCACTGCTAACCAGTGCTAAAGTGCTTGTACTCTCCCCTTCAAATAGGGTAAAATTGGCTTACATCCAATTGTCACATTTACTATACTTGTAAGTCTCTAGCAAAGTGGTACTTCAGGTAACCAGGGTCTGTAAATTAAATGCTACTAGTGGGCCTGCAAAACTATTGTGCCATCCACTGAAGTAGCTTTTTTAAACGTGCCCTTGCCTAACTTTGCAGCTTGTGTGAGCAATTTTAAACTGCTATTTCAGGCGGGCAAAATAAATAAAGCTTTTGCCAGGCATAACCTTCCTATTTGATACAAATATGTCAATCCTAGGACAGAACTGCCCATTGTGTGGGCTGCATTTTATTTAAAAAGCTTAACTGGTAGTGACATTTGTTTTTCACTATTGCAAGGTCTACCTTTCACATAGGATAACATTGGGTTACTGTGTTACATATCATACATGATGCATATTTATTGGAAACAGGTAGGGATGTCATGTTTGGTGTCCGAGAAATTGTAATTTAAAACTTCCTTTAATAGAAAAGTTGGAATTTAAGTCACAATATTGAAAAATGCCTAATTTTAGAACGTTTGTAGTTTCTTGTCCAAACCATGTTATGCCTGTAGCCTGCTTCCTGGGTCACATGACTAGGTGTAGTTAGCAGTTGGCCTTTTGTGTATTCCTCTCAGACAGCATCACTATACAGGGTCTCAGTATTGACACGATGGGACATCCTGGCTTAATACGGGGGCGGGGCTGTCATCTACCACACTTGCACTTCAGAGGCACTGGCACAGCTCACCCACATATGACTTCACTCTAGCCTATCATGCCCCTAGACAGACTGAGGCCAAGGCAAGGAGACAGGAAATTTCAAACACCTCTGTAAGAGGAAAAATCCAGAAGTTTCTCCCACTTCAAAGTGGATACCAGGTATAAAAAGGGGTCACTCAGACCGACTTTTCACTACACTCTTGGACCTGTGGATACTAAAGAAAAAGGATGTCCCTCTGCCCTGCTTGAAGCCGACACTGCTTTCTTAGAGGGAAGACTGTACCCGCTGATTGATTCCTATTGTCTTCTGTTCTGAGCTATGGGGACATAACAAGCTCCAAAGGCCTACCTCCCATCTGACTTGCTGTCTGGATTTGCAACTGGAACTGCAACTATCCTGAACTGCCTGACCCATGCTGGCCTCTGCAAGAGTGATTTCCTGATCCCCAAGAGGTGCCTCCCCAGGTCCTGGGCCTTTGGCTGGTATCAGAGTGCACTCCTTTGACTCAGAATCTCTGAAATTGTGGGCTCTTTGCAGCTGCAAACAGGCCAGTTTGTGCCAAAATCTTACACCCGCGCCACCCACCTATTCCCATCTCTGGTGAACCTGCCTCTTTGCACTACAGTGATTGCCAGCAAACACTGGCAACGCAAGACCTGCACTTTGTGCTACAGCGTAGCCAGTCACCAGTGGCCATTAATGCGAATCTCCAGCAATGACCATCTACAATACCCAGCAGAAACTTCAAACTACGGCGACGACCGTCAGTGACCCCGGCCTGCACCTCCGGCTACAGTGATGATTATCTGCAATGCTCTCCCTGCTCTTTGTGGCCTCCTCCAATACAAACTGAATTCTTTATGCTGGACTTTAAAAGGTAACTTTCTCAGTGGGACTAACCTGATCCCTGTATCCACCGCATGCTCCATCGTGGTTGACCTGAACCTGTTACTTTCACTCTGTGTCACACAACCAGAGAAGTACGAGCGGTGTTACATACTTTTAGGCGCTAAACTTTCCTGAAATCTTTAAAACTGCATATCTGTGGTTCCACTGATTAGATGAAAGTCATTTTGGCGTCAAACTATTTATTATATTTTACTCTAATTTTCTAACCTGCTGTGAGATTTTTCTTGTGTTGTGTTTTCACTTTAGTACTGTGCAAAGATTTTTCTGTGCTCTACCCTAGAGAATATATATTGTATGTCTTCTGTGATCTTTCTCAGTCACATTAGTAGGACCATTTTTGGTACTTGTGCTGTAATTTTTAATTGTAAGTGCCCTGACTTACCAAGCCTTATGGAAGCAGTATCCCTGAACAGATATGATAGTATTGTTATTAAAATCGACACCTGCCCAACAGTGATACTTGTATGCCAATGACCCAACATGTGCCACATTGCAATGCCTGTGGATCACTAATCAGCTGTGCTGGAAAAGGACTGGAGTACAATTCAGGTTAAGAGGATGTGTGTGCTGTCCAGGGTTTTTAGTGGGCCAGGTCTGGCTGGGTCTGGTCACCAGAAGTAATTAAAAAGGGGAATTGAAACTTCCATTTCTGTCTCTAGATTAATCCTCTTCATAATTACTGAGCTGAAAAAAAACACCAGCAGCAGCTCCGGCAAACAAAAGCTTTGATTTGCTGGCAGGAACTTGGTAACCTGGCTCACTGCAGCCTGCACCAGGAGAAGATAAATAACCAGAGGTGGGACTGGAAAGAATGGTAGCTATCCAAAGTCTATTTCATGCTTTCTTTTCTGCCACTTTTGGAGCTCAGGATCTTCTTCACACAGGACTGGAGTCTCCTGAGGAAGGCACCTCGCAGAAACTGGCAGACCCCTTCTTATTATGTATTGTGTTCTGTTACTGCTAGCTGCAGCATAGACACCACACCAGTAAATGATGAGGTGTGGGTGTGTCGTCAATCAGACTGTTTTTAGGTCTCGCCTGCGACAGCACAGATGCTGCATGCACTCTCACTTCAAGGAGGCATTGGATATAATAAGGAGCTTGCAGCCTGCCGATTAATTACTATTTGTTGGCTTCATTATCACTCTTATTTGCTGCTTTCTAGTATGTGAGCGCATGCTGGATCAACTTCCTCTTCTTTTGGCTGGACCGTAGACCCCTGATTGCTTCAGCATGACTGATGTCCTTCCACTGATTGCACTTTGAATCAGACACTACTTGAAAAAATGTCTAAGTTACTGCCGTGTTTGTTGAACCTCTTGACATTTGTAAGTATTTTTTACTGTGTCACGCACATGTCAAGGAAGATTCATTCTCCTTTGAAATGTATGTTTATTGTGACAATAGATGTCATCTGCATATATGGTGGTAACAGATGTTATCTTTTTCCAAATATATTTTCACACAGACATGGACATTGGCACAATTCCTTTCTTTATGGTATAGGATTTTTGCCAAATGTCATATGTTTTTTACGTGTGTATCCATGGGGAGAATAAGTGATTTGCTCAGAATCGCAGATACTTAACAAGAATTGGCAAAGTCAATAATATTAGTCTTTGAAGCTATTGACTTTGGCATTGCATTTTGTTCATGCTGTCCAGCATGGGCATTGCTGACTTTGGCACTGATTTGTAGCAATGCTCTATAGCAGTGTGGCTGCTGTGTAGCATGGCTAAAAATAATAATAAAAAAAGCATTAGAAATGCAATAGGGCTCGGATTTATTTGAGTTTGAGCTAATGGCATTGTAAATTGCAATGTCTTTTCGCCATGTGTTATGGAGTGTGTGCATGTGGTGTGTAGTGGAATTATGTGGGTTGGATTAGAATTATAGCAACGGTGGCATGCTGTGCTTTAGATAAATATGTTTAAAAGTAAAGTGTACCATACTGCGATTGCTACAATAGTTAATTGTGGATGCGTTAACAATTGATGCGTGCACTGATGACTGGTGATGTGTGTGCCTGCCTGCAGAAATTGTGCACTGATGGCTGGTGGTGTGTGTGCTTGGTGGAAGAGTGCACTGCTGGCTGGAGGTGTGTGTGCCTGGTGGAAGGGTGCACTGACGGCTGGTGGGTGTGTGCATGGTGAAAGCGTGCACTAACCGTAGCTGGTGAGTGCGCCTTGTAAAGAATGCACTGATGGCTGGTGTTGTATGCCTGGTGGTGTTTGTGCTTGGTGAAACCGTGCATTGATGGCTGGTGGTGTTTGGGCCTGGTGAAAGCGTGCACTGACGGCTGGTGGTGTGTTGTTGTGTGTGTGGTTGTGTTTGTAGTGGTAAGTGTGTGGTGGTGAGTCTGTGGGGGTGAGTCTGTGGGGGTGAGTGTGTGGTAGTGAGTGTGTTGTGGTGAGTGGAGATGAGTGTGTGGTGGTGAGAGAGTGGTGTGTGGTGTGTGTGTGGTATGTGTGTGTGGTGTATGTGTGTGTGGTGTGTGCATGGTGTGTGTGTGAGTGTGTGGTATGTGTGCATGGTGTGTGTGTGGTCTTATGTGTGTGGTGTTATGTATGTGTGTGGTGGACTTAGTTTGAGTGTTTGTTTCCTGCCCATTCACACACTGCCCCTACACATTCACACACTGCTCACTCTGCACACTCACACTGTTTACCCTGCACACTCACACACTGGAGTCACTGTCACTCTGCAGTCACTGTTACTCTGCAGTCACACTCACTCTGCAGTCAGTGTTCACTCACTGTCAGTCTGCACTCACTCTGCACTCACTGTCACTCTGCATCCACTCTTCACTCATTGTCTCTGCACTAGCTCTGCACTCACTGTCCCTCTGCACTCTCACTGTCACTCTCGCACTTACTCTGCACTCACTGTCGCTCTCGCACTCACTCTGCACTCACTGTCGCTCTCGCAGTCACTCTGCACACACTCACTCTGCACTCAGTCTGCACTCACTGTCACTCGCACTCACTTTGCACTCACTGTCACTCTGCACTCACTTTGCACTCATTGTCACATTGCACTCACTCTGCACTCACTGTTTCTGCATTCACTCTGCACTCACTGTCACTCTGCACTCACTCTGCACTCACTGTCACTTTGCACTCACTCTGCACTCACTCTGCACTCACTGTCACTCTCGCACTCACTAAGCACACACTCACTCTGCACTCAGTCTGCACTCACCATCACTCGCACTCACTCTGCACTCACTGTACTCTGCACTCACTCTGCACTCACTGTCACTCTGCACTCGCTCTGCACTCACTGTCTCTGCACTCACTCTGCACTCACTGTCACTCTGCACTCACTCTGCACTCACTGTCGCTATCGCACTCACTCTGCACACACTCACTCTGCACTCAGTCTGCACTCACCGTCACTCCCACTCACTCTGCACTCACTGTCACTCTGCACTCAGTCTGCACTCACTGTCACTCTGCACTCAGGCTGCACTCACTGTCAGTCTGCACTCACTCTGCACTCACTGTCTCTGCACTCACTCGGCACTCAATGTCACTATGCACTCACTCTGCACTCACTGTCACTCTGCACTCACTCTGCACTCACTGTCACTCTGCACTCACTCTGCACTCACTGTCACTCTGCACTCACTCTGCACTCACTGTCACTCTGCACTCACTCTGCACTCACTGTCACTCTGCACTCACTGTCTCTGCACTCACTCTGCACTCACTGTCTCTGCACTCACTCTGCACTCACTGTCACTCTGCACTCACTCTGCACTCACTGTCTCTGCACTCACTCTGCACTCACTGTCACTCTGCACTCACTGTCATTCTGCACTCACTCTGCACTAACTGGCACTCTGCACTCACTCTGCACTCACTGGCATGCTGCACTCACTCTGCACTCACTGTCCTTGCACTCACTCTGCACTCACTGTCACTCTGCACTCACTCTGCACTCACTGTCACTCTGCAATCACTCTGCACTCAGTCACTCTGCACTCACTCTGCACTCACTGTCACTCTGCACTCACTGTCTCTGCACTCACTCTGCACTCACTGTTACTCTGCACTCACTGTCACTCTGCACTCACTCTCACTCTACACCACACAGCACTATCGAGTTCCCCATTGATTATGAGACAGTAGCACTGTGTGAAATGCAGCGGGGTTTGCAACCATACAGATGTCCCAAAAGGCTGCCATGAGCCCGTCCTTACCTCATCTCAGCTGCCACTGTCCTACAGATGTAATGCACCCGAAACCGAATGGGTGACATGCAGGATAGCACCGAATCGGGCTACAGCCGCCTCACCCTTTGATTTAGTGCCTTAGATACACAGCTGCTCTTGATGCCGTTCCTTCATTGCTACAGTGCACGAACCCACCTGGATACTTTATCCGGGACCTGCGCCTGTCTCTTAACACACATGCAGTAAAAGAATGACAGGCGAAAAGCCTATTTACAAAGTAAACAGTGCCAGAACTCCTAAGTTCCTATGCTTTGCAGGAGGGCTCCCATGTAAAGCGCTCCGACACCTTTGGGCAAAGTTTGCGCTAAAAAAAATTGCATCAAGTAAATGAAAATGAACCGGAGATGCCAAAGATGGAGCTCAGAGCTCCACAACACCTCTCTCTGTCTGCATCTCCGCCCTGTGTGACTTCACAACTCGTACATTTGCAATGCATAACTCTGATTGTAACCACCACCATCCCCACCACCATTGTAACCTTCGCGCCATGCAAAGCCAGCTTTAAACCCACAAGCCAACCACACACAAATAATCATTCGGCCCGCCAGATAGACATAAATGGCAGTGACTCACTCTGTGAGCGAGCCTTCCCCCCACTGCCGAATCATTAACCGTGGCCGAAAACACCCAGATTTCCGCACACCTGTCTCTGCCCATATCTCCTCCTTGTGCGACTCTACAACTTCTATGCCTGCAATCCTGTGCAACAGTCTCTTACGTAAAGCGCTCCGACACCTTCGGGTAAAATCCGCGCTACATAAATTGCATTGAGTAAACCAACATAAACCGGAGATGCCGAAGATGGAGCCCAGAGCTCCGCAACACCTCTTTTACAATTCCTAATGCAGTTTGTACCTTTACGTTACATGTCTAATCCTAAATCCTTATGTTTTGTAACAAACTCTTATGTAAAGCGCTCTGGCACCCTCGGCCAAAGTTCGCGCTATATAAAATGTCACTAATTAACGAAAAGGAACCGGAGATGCCAAAGATGGAGCCCATAGCTCCGCAACACCTCTACCAGTCCGTATCTCTCCTGCCACTCTGTCAGTATTCCCATGCAACGCGTGTAATCCTACGTCCTTATACCTTGCAACAGGCACCCATGTAAAGCACTCTGTCACCCTCGAGTAAAGATTGCGCTATATAACATTGTATTAAATAAATGAAAATGATCCCTTTCGCTGACATGACAATGTGCCTGCCCTTTGTGGCCTCGATCAGCGATGTGCAGAACGAGCATTAATCACGTACAGCAGAGCCATGTAGCTGAACTGGATGACGGGGACCGAAAATCCTTCATAGGGCTTGAAGTACTCTCAGACGACAGAATCCAAACACAGAACAAAGGTTGTCAAGGTTTTTACCACCCGTGCAATGTCAGATCCCCGTATCCAAGCCTTTACAAGTTGTACTCAGCCTTTCATCCCGCCAAGGTTCCACTTTTGCTTCTGTTCTATGGAAACGATTTTGCCCAAGCCAGTTTTTCCAGGACAGCACTTGCACATGAAAGGAAGCAGATAAACGAACGCCCACCAAACTCACTGGAGAGTGGTGAACGCGCGCCCACCATCTGCCTTCAATTACCGCGGCACCCTAACAGCTCG
Source organism: Lissotriton vulgaris (assembly GCF_964263255.1). NCBI lineage: Eukaryota > Metazoa > Chordata > Amphibia > Caudata > Salamandridae > Lissotriton > Lissotriton vulgaris. Next base: position 204,599,453 of record NC_141699.1, on the reverse strand, counting down.
TAATTGTCAATTTATTGCACTCCCCTGCACGTAACCACACGGAATATGCAGGAAGTGGACAAACTCGAATCCAGATGGCCTATTGCGTGAAGGCTAACATAAACACAGCACTGCGAGGGCCAATTAGCATGCAGATGCCAGAAAAAAACACTGAAAAATCACGAGCACTGAGGAATTTTTCCTTCACTATTCTGCGCCCCGTAACAATACGGCTCGGACGCAGTGGTGACGTAGGCCGAGCCCTAAAAAGGACAATGAGGCATCCTGTGCTAATGCACTTCAAAAAAATACATTAGCCCAGGCTGCTTTATATTGCTTTCTTAAACTAGTTTCAGCCACAGTGCAAACTAGACAGGTTGCTGTACAATAGTTTCAGCCACAGTGCAAACTAGACAGGTTGCTGTACAATGTGGCTACAAATTATTGCCTAAGCTAATAGCTCTCAGAGGCGATACCTATTGGCTTTGCCAGTGCTTCTTGTTGCTTTTTGCATCTGTGGGAGCCAAGATGGCTATGCCTTTCTGGGCCCTCTATTGGGTGGGAAGGAAAATAATGAGTTTGTGAAAAAAAATTCTTATGTGATCTTCAGATCAGCAGCTTTTGGAGCAAAGGGAAACTGCTATGATTGAAGTGAGGTGTAGTTTTTTGTTTACATGATTTCTTCTACCACGTGTTTCTGCATGACTGGTATCAAGTGGAAAGAGCAAATGTAAATCTGCCTTTTTCCTCAAATGGAGAAAAGCTGCATATCTCATTTAGCCCCTAGCACTATGATATTGTAGCCTTAACCACTCTTTTCAGTCACTGTTTCTGCTCTGATGAATGTATTTTCCACTTCCAACACACTATGAGGCATATTTACAACGTAGTGAAGGAGCACGGCATTAGCCTTCTTTGCTTAATGCAGCGCTCCGCCTCTTCAGAAAGGCAGGGCTGCACCATATTTACAACGTGGTTCAGCCCTGCGTTTCCTCCTGAGCTGCCGCTAAACTTAGCAGCCTAGCGTCAGCGCACGCAACCTTGCACCATAGTGCAAGGGTGTCTGCATTGAGGGGAAGATTGTTTATGTGCAGGAAGGTGTCATTTCCTGCACATAAACAATCTTTAAATGGCCTTTTGTAACTTTTGCTTAAGGCAGCACACATAGAACTTGCAAAACATACATTTTAGGGGGATTGTGTATGTGCACGAAGGGTCACCTTCCTGCACATAAACAATCAATGGCAATTTGCTGTATCAATGCCTGATGCACAACACAGCACACATGGAAACAGCAGAAACTAGGAGAAAATAAGGATTTGTCCTCATTTCACCTGTTTATGACCATTTTTTCCCTGGTTTTAATCTTGATGCTGCCTCCTATTTACCACACCCTTGTAAATAGGGGGCAGCATCAAAAGCTATGGATGTTGCGCCAGAACGCCCATCACAACACCCATTGCCGTCTTCTTTCACACGAAGTACAGCGTGAATGGGTGCCTTATTTACAAGGCAGCGTTAAGCTACAATAAGTGGCTTATTGCTGCCTTGTAAATAAGGCAAAGCCCCTATCGCCACAACAATGTCACTAAAAGTGATGTCGTCGTGGCCATAGGTGCTTGTAAATATGCCCCTTCATGTCCTGATGGGCTCATTATACAGCGCCTAATAACTCGCTGAAATGAAAAGCCAGCAAAGAAAGGAGGCAGGATGTAAGTCCTTTTAAGTTTATATTAAAAAAACAATTGATTTCTCAAGCACAGCGCAAGTTCTGTGCGGGTGAAACCTGAAAAAGGACCCAGTAGAGATGGTACGGGGTGGGGGAGTGCAGCTTGGAAGAATTAGAAATTGAATAAGTTGTGAAGCGGCATTACGGGTTGGACAAGTGAAGTACTGAGTGGCATGAGGAAGTGCCAGGGGAGGGAAATGTTAGGCCCAGCGGAGAAAGGAAATGTAGGATGGGAGGGGATAGAAGAGAGTGGACTGTGCAGCGCCGCTGTGTGGAAAGAGGTAATGTAGGAGGGGAAGAGGGAGTGTTCAGTGGTAAAAGGGAGTGCAAGTTGGGAAGAGGGAGTGCTGAGCGGGAAGAGAAAAGAGATAGCACCAGGGTTTTAAGTCGGATAAAAAGTGGGGGGTGTTTTCTAAGGGTCAGACCTATGTAAATAAGGGTGTTACCTAAATCAAGTGAGTCTGTAATCTTATTCCTCTCAAACTCATCAAGTCTTACTCAACAAACAGTAGCACTTTAACAGTTTCTTCCCCGCGCCAGGACAGTCTCGACTAACCGAGCGCGTTATAAATCATTATATAACATACCATAACATAACACTTTACACTGTGTATTTGCATTTCTGTGAAGTAATACAAGGCATTTAATTTATTGTATTGACCTTTCACCAAACACATCACACTGTTGCATGAAGGAGCTTTTAACGGTGTGTTTCTGGGTTTCTATTCACATAAGAATACAAAGCTTTCACATTAACAAAAACATACATTAATATAGGCAAAGTGGGACCATCACACTCCTGGGCCTCGGTATTACTGCACCAACTACACTCGTTATAAGTACACCATTGGAACAAACAGTGTAGAAGGCTGAATTCCATATCATGGGAACGTTTCTTAATTACCTCCATGCTATTGATTGCTGTTTGTATGTGCTGGTGGGACATCAGGCCCTCTATAAGGATACTTGTTGCCTTGAGGTTCTCCAGGAAGAAGGCCTCGTGTTGACTATTGGGTCCACACTGTTGATATCTGTGCACCACCACAGTGACAGAAGCATCTAGAGTGCGCTCCATTGTGTCCAGGGGAGGGTCAGATGGTTGTGACAGAATGCAGAAAACGAGTTTTGCTAATGGGGACCATGTCTTGCTACAGCTGAACATCATCGGCAGTTGAGGAAAGTATGCCTATAGTAGCCCAACTCTACCACTGCCACTATAATACATGCATTAAAAGGCACACATAGTGGTGATGGCTAAGACTGACTCCAGCCCTGCCTTGTGTGCCCACATCAGCTCACCCATTATGGTTCGATATTATTATGACAATCGTACTGGTCACTTTCAAGATGTCTGTGTCACAGGAAATGTTGTATTCCATTGGCATCTGATGGTCTCCCAAACACCATTGTTCATGTGGATTTTATCCATCAGACATTTTGCTAAAGGATCTAAAATATCCCCTGTGTCCCATGGGGATACACATAAAGGTGGTCCAGCAGCCAACAAAGTTTTACAATGTTCAAATGTTGTGCCCATCACCTTATTGGCAGCGGAAGCGAGGACACAAATTGCCATGGAGACAGACACATCCCAGATCCTAAATGATGAAGCTGTTCTCCCTTTTACTATAGGCGTGGATGAGTAGTGTGTTATGTATATTAGTGTCATAAGTGAAATCATAATCTCCCACAATGAATGGGATGCATTGGAAATGACATACAGAAGTCAGGAAGCCTAAGGACCATAATAGGACATATTAGGGGCGCCCCTGGCTCATTTGTTGAAGGTGGGTTGCTAAGTGGACATGGTGTTCGAAGAGAGGTTCTAGAAAGCAAGATTCAGATGAGTAAATATGCAGTGTGACAATAAGCAGAGATGCCAGGGGAGAGCAGTGAGAAGACCTACACAGAAGTTAACTGTAACATCCCAGACAGAGAGAGTGTTAGGCAACAGGTTCTACATAATTTACACATGTTAGCAAGGACAGAATCCGACGCCAGTGGGCAGCATTAAATGAGCCTCAGTGCAACAAAGAGAAGATCAGCACGTACAAGGGAGTAAGGATGTGTGATTGAGTGTTGGCACTGCAAAGTCTAAAATTGATTGAAAAAACCTGTAAAGTTGGATGTCAGCATCATATTAGTTACAATCCACAGCACGTCAGATCTAGTGCGATCTCGTACATTTATCAGGAGGCACATCATCTGGACTTATTAATTTGGGCATAAGTGCTGTCCAGTCTGTTGGTGGGTTGATCCTATACCTTTCTGTGTCTGTTGAAACAATCCTCTCTTGCATTGTATCTAAATAACATGAGCAGATGCTGGTAATACATGGTGCAGTGTAGGCATGGCATCCCATCTGCAGGTACCTGCCTTATCCCATAGTATTCCTCTGTATTTCACACAGTGACTGTTCCATTTGGACTTAGCGGTCCTGTATCCATGACATACTGTTGTGTAGTTCCTATAAACATATACAGGACCTGCGCGTTTATACATCATACACTGTAGGATTGGTATCTGAACTGATTCTAAACACCCCCCACGGGGTATGTTAGCCTGTGTACCAGCTAGCTCACAGTGCCACTAGAAACCCCTCTTACCAAGGAGAGAATAGTTCTTTGCCACTATCGAACATGACAACCCAGATCCCTCTGGACAGTGGAAACAGTGCGATACTTTTCGCTCATTCACTCGTGCTCACTTTGGGCCAGATCTATCAAGCTAAATTGCAATTGTAAATGCTGAAATTCGCAGAATTTCAGCGTTTGCAATCGCAATTTAGCGGTGTGCAAAAACCTACTTGCAGAATAAGGAATTGCAAAATTTGCGATTCCCTAATTTGCGCATGCATTTAGAAAATCACAATTTGCAATTCCCTAAATGCTGTTTCAGTAGCCACCGCAAATTGCAAATTGCAAATCGTAAATGACCACCAACTTCAAGTTGGTAATTTGCGATTTCCTCAAAAAAAGCACTTTTTTGTTTTTTTTCAAAGTGCTATGTGGCACACATACATGCACATTTCAGGTGTGCAACAGGTTGTCCATTTGGAACCCTTGCACCCTTAAAACTGTGCACTCAATTCCCATTCATTCCTCTGGGCCTCTTGGCCCATAGAAATGAAGGGGAAGCCTTTCCTTTCTTTGCCACTTGTAATTTGCGATTCGCAAATAAGGAATGCATAGGAATCGCTATTTTAAATGCGAAACTTACTTACATAGCAGTTTGCGAGTCAGCGATTCGCAAAATATCGCTATTTAGGACTCGCAAACCTGTTCTTTCATGCATAAGCCCCTTGGTCTCAGCGAGATACACAGAATAAACGATGTGGATGTTTTCCAATAAGCATTTATTAAACCAGCGTCATTCTAGTGTAAAATAGGTGTGCTAAATCAACAATTGGACAGAAACAAACAAAAAAATGATTAGAAGCACTAACAGAGTGAAAGGATGGTAGATTTACCATATGCTAAAACAATGAATTCAGGCAAGAATATAAAATACATGACAGTAAAATGCATACTCCTAAGATGCGACCCTAACTAGATGTACCTAAGTGTACCTAGTATGTATGTAGGTGTAAAACCAAAAATCCCTCTAGGATAAAGTCAACCCCATTCCCTGAAGTGAGAGACCGTGGGACCCCGTCTTGATCTCCAAATGGACACCCCGCAAGGGTTGTCAGACCACTGTGAGCTGAAGTGTCTGCGTGCAGGAACCTCAGCATCTTGCGTCAGAGTGTCGGCATGGAAGTCCTTTTCTCCTCTTCCAAACTCAGCAAGATATGGTACCCTCGGGGGCTCTACCTTGCTGTGTCATGTCAGACTTAGGATGATGGAAGGAAAGACTCTTATACATAGTTATTATGCAGGAGATGGTGGTCCTGCTGAGTTTCCAAGAATCCTCATGCATAATGGATGAGGCTAGTTTTCAGTGAAAACCCTACGTCCTGTAAATAGTATTGTAACTAGGTAAAAGGTCAGGCCCAAAAACCGTACTGTAGTGTAGTGGTAGGGGAAAATATAGGTGAAAGGTTAGGTGACTACCTGAGCCTGTATTGGGGTAACCTATATGAAACATAACAATACCCTTAGCCTCTATAATAGCTCTGTGTAGGCTACAGTGAGTATGTGGTGTCTAGTTGCATGGCTGTGGAGTCTGGGGTTCATAGGGAACGTGAAGGTCTGACTGTGCATCTAGTGACAAAAGGAAAGAGAAAAGTAATGCTCTCCATTTTATTATGACAAACTAGGGGCAAGTGTGGGCCTTACCACTGCATTGCAGAGAAGCCACTGATGTCACAGAAGTTTCTCTATGTTTTTATGTCTATGGTGCACAGGGGAAAGTGTCGTGCCAAGTCACATGGGGTTTTAGTGTATCCTCGACTCCACAAGTGAATAGTTCTGATATGATAATCGGGAATCCTTGAGGGAACTAGAGCTTGTCATGCTTGGCATTTTTTCCCAGCTGGCATTTCTTGCAGCATATTTTTTTTCTGGGCGCTTTAAGGACGTGATTGACAGAGCAAGCTCTCCTCTTCATGAGCCTTTTTGCCCTGTGGGATCTCATCTTTCTCTCGATGCCTCTCATGAGCATGCGTGCCAGCGTTACATATTACTGGCTGTCAGCTCTTCTCACGGGTTATCTGTCAGCTGCTGTATACTCCATAGCAATTTACTTCATTTGTTCATTATTTCATTCAGCTTTTTAAAGATTTTATGTTGGTGAGTGTGACCTTTGGGAGTCGGGGCGCTTTACAGATAAAGAACAAAGTTACAGGAACACGGTCATAAGCAGACACAATATAAACACATGGGATCATTGCAGACACAGGGTGTTCCGATTATGTACAGTACAAAGAGGGGCTGGCCATACAAAAAGGATAATGGATCAGTGGATGGAAGGAACACGGGCAGGTAAGTCAAAAATGAGTAATGAGAAAACTTACATATGAGGTGAAGCAAGTAAAGCAGTTGCATGTGACAGGAGCAACCAGTGAAGGAGGACAGCGATATGAACATATTACACACAGCAGGAAAAGCCATTAGAAATATGGGTTATAACAAGGTAGGTTTGGAAGTAAGGAAAAGAGTAGGTCTGAGCTGAGGTAGGAGAGAAGCAATTAGACTTTAACATGTGAGAGAGGGATAGGCTTCATTATCAAGCCCTGTGAGGGCCGAAGAACTTTCAATTAGAAACATTCTACTCCTTTGATTTGTGAACTTACCTGTTTGAAATGTTCATTTGTCCTGTGCTTTATATGCCTTGCTTTGTTTGATCTGTATTCACACCAGGCTGCCTCATTTCCCTTTGGGTAGTAAATCACTGTGTTGGTAGGCTTGAGAAAAGTACTTTTCACGCCACTTAGAATCAAGTGTGGCTATTTAAACAGATGTTCTTTTTATTATTCTTCCTAATTGGATAGCAGTTTTCGCTTTACTTGATCACTCAGGTCACACTAATGTGTTTAGATCTTCTTTGGACATAATGCACATACTCCACTTTCCAGGAACAGCACAGGAACTGTTTCTACTGGAGCACAGTCCTCCAAAAAAGTATGTCATTTTGTTTATGACGTGGAGACATTGGAAGGGAAGGAAAGATGAACGAAGGAAGCAAGACAGGAAGGAAGGAAAAGTAAGGGGAGGGAAGGAATGGGATGCGATCTGGTTCTTTAGCCTCTTCTCGGATGCTTATATACAAACAAATATATCAAATCAGGAAATTCCTAAAGGCATAAATGTTTCTGTTGTACTGTTATGCTGTTATGAGACTTTGTCATAGGCAGTATGTTTTCCATTTCAGTTATGCAGCGTCACAATGCATCACCGTAGAATGTTGGGGAATGTATTTATGTGACGTCACCTGTAGCTGGGTGACAGATGACAGCTGATTCCCTTCATGCTAGTTGTTCATCCCGCTACTGCGGGCCCTTGTTGTTCTAATAAATCACTTATTATCAACACCCATTATTTCTTGTGTGTGTTGTATGCTACAATTGGCGACGAGGGTCTTTCCACTACAAGGGCCAGCGGAGGTATTGAAGGATCGACCGGTGATTGATGATCGTGTTTTGATCCATGAAGTAATTGCGGGGAATAAACGGAGGACTAAGCGGCACGGAGTGAGTACGATACGTTAAAAGGAGAGCGCTGACTGTGGAGAACTTGAAATGTGAGATAAGCGGCAGCGCGTAATTCGAAGCTCCGAAGGCTCTGAGACATCTAATACGTGCATAGAAGGGAAGTGCAGCGTTTGAATAGCAACAGGAAAGCTTGCCGGGCTGCGAAGCTGTGTTACCTTACTTGGAGGAAAGTGCAGAGGTTAATGTGAATACATGAATCTTGCCAGGCAGCGGCGCAGTGTGAATCCTGACTAGAAAGAATTTGGCGCGCTTCGGTGTCAGCACTCAGCTGAGGCGTCAGTCAGTTACCTCAGCTGAGTCGCGTGAAGCATGCCGGGAGCGCGCTGATTGGCTTAAGATGAGCGCGTCATCGACGTAAACAGCGAGCAGCCATCTTTAATGTGGTTCTGTTCAACGATCGTAACAGTGCAAAGCAATCTGTGCACTAGAAGGAAAACACGCGAACGAAAGTAAACACATCGGGAGAGAAAGTAAGCTTTAAAAAATAAATCGGAAGAAAGGAACTGTAATTTGATATATACTTCTGTGGAAAAAAATAAATAAATAAATAAATAAATAAATATATAAATAAACCGGCAGTGAAAGAAAACAATAGAAAGAGCATGGCAGAATGCAATAATATATGTGCTCCTCCTCGTTTCTTAGATGAGCCTGGTAAACCCACTATGAAGTGGAAAAAGTGGGTGAGGGCTTTCGAAAATTACATCGTTTCCATAGATGGAAAAACTTTCGATGCTGAAAGGAAATGTTCTTTGCTATTTGGGCTACTAGGTAAAGCAGGGCAGGACATCTTCGACAGCCTGCCCGAATATGAAAGTCCACCTGGAACATTTATTCCTATGAATGAGTATCAGGAAGCATTGAAAAGATTGGAGAGGCAATTTGATGAGGAGAACAATATCATGGTTGCCAGGCATAAGTTTGCCCAAAAGAGACAGCAAGAAGGAGAGTCTGTGGAAGACTATGTTGCATGTTTAAGAGTTTTAGCTGTGGAATGCGAATATGAGGAAATGACAGATGTATACATAAGGGATCAGATTGTGTTTTACTGTTATACTAAGAAAGTGCAGGAAAGACTGTTGGCATGCAAAAGACCAACCTTGCAGGAGGTCATAGATATTGCTAGAGGTATTGAGAGATCTTTGACTTCCACTAAAGAACTGTCTTCAACAGGAAATAATACTAATGTGTTTTATTTACAGGAGAAGAAGAAGGGTGATGGTAGGACATATGAAAGAAATGTGAATGAAAGGAAGGTGGGAGGTAAGCAGTTATGCTGTTTTAGATGTGGAGCAAGTGACCACCTAGCTGATTTTAAAAATTGCCATGCAGCAGGGAAGAAATGTATTAAATGCAAGAGGTATGGTCATTATTCAACCTTATGTAAGACCAAAAGAGTTAGTAGTAGCACAAGTATAAATACAGTAGGAAATTTCGATGAGGAGATGTGTGCGAATATTGTTTTGTACATAGAAATGGAGGATGGAAAGATAAAAGGTCCTATTAGTGACGTCAAGATTGGTGAGGTTGAACTGAAATTTACTGCTGATTCAGGTGCCCCAATAACGACTATATCTGATACTCTTTTCGAGGAAAAGTGGAAAAATGTGCAATTAACAGAATCTGATATGAATCCAAAGGCTTTTGGGGAGAAGGATATAAATATGTTGGGGTATTTTGTTGACACTGTGACTTTTAAGGGGAGAGTGATTGAGACAAAGGTCTATGTAGCTGAGAAGGGAAGAATACTAGTAGGATGGAGAGATTTGGCCCAACTGGGGGTGGTTTTAGTGCCGGGGGCAAAAGACCCAGTGATATTAAGAGAAGAGTGGATGAATAGCATTTGTGTGGAGAGAGAAGACAACAATTTGAATACTGTTTTTGAAAAACATAGTGATGTGTTTAAAAATGTAATTGGATGCGTAAAGGGCTTCAGTCATGACATCAAACTGATACAAGGTGCAATTCCATGTAAGCACAAGGTAAGATCAGTGCCTTTATCTGTGAAAAATGAGTTAAGGGAAGTACTTGAAAAATTAAAGAAGGAAGGTGTGATTGAGGAAGCAGAGGAATCTGAATGGGTTTCTGCTATAGTAGTATCAAAGAAGAAAAAGACAGGGGACATTAGGCTGTGTGTGGACCTGAGGTCACTCAATAAAAACATTATAGTGAACTGTCACCCTTTGCCAAAGATTCAAGATATCCTTCAGTCCACATCAGGGTCAAAATACTTTTCGATCATAGACCTAAGGGCCGCTTATCATCAGGTGTGTTTATCTGAAAGGTCTAACCCACTAACAACCTTCATCACGCCATTTGGTGCATTCAGGTATGTGAGACTTCCTTTTGGCCTAGCGTCATCTTCAGGAGTTTTCCAGAAGCTCATGGATGTCTTGTTTGGGAAAATGAAAGGGGTGGAAGCCTTTCAGGACGACATCCTGTTACATTCTAAAACTGAAAATGAGCACATACAATTGATCGGAGCAGTTCTGGGGATCTTGATAAACAAAGGCATGACAGTTGCAAGAGACAAATGCAAATTCATGACAAAAGAGGTTGAGTATTTAGGGCACGTCCTAACTGCTGAAGGCATTTTGCCCAAGGATGATTTAGTTTGTGCAATAAGGGAGGCCCCTGAACCCAGGAATAAGGAAACACTCAAGTCATTCCTTGGCCTCAGTGAATATTACGCGAAGTTTATCCAGAAATATGCAGAAATGGTGGGTCCACTCAGGAGGCTATTAAAGAAAAATGTAAAATATGAGTGGAATGGTGAACAAGTTGAGGCATTCAAATCAGTCAAGGAGGAAATAGCCCGAGCACCAGCACTGAAACCCTACGATCCGCAACTTGACAACATAGTGACTGTAGATGCAAGCAATGAAGGGATAGGTGCGGTGTTCTGCCAAAAGAAAGGAAACGAAGAGAACACAATAGCATTTATTTCGAGGAAGCTAAATGACACAGAGATCCATTACAGCACTATTGAAAGGGAGACTTTGGCCTGTGTATGGGCTGTGCACAAACTCAAAGACTATCTGTGGGGTAAGAGTTTCAAACTGGTAACCGACCATAAACCGCTAGTATACATGATGGACGGCAAGGGTCGGGGCAATGGCAACGCAAGTTCCAGGCTGATCAGACTGATGTCAAAGCTTCTGGAATGTAACTTCAAAATTGAACACATAAAAGGAGGTAAGAACAGTAGGGCAGATTGCTTATCCAGATTGCCTGTGAGAGAGAAAAAAGATGAGGAATTGGACGACAACGAATGCGTAGTTGCGCATATTGACGCAACGGTAATGTGTGAAGGATCCATAAGTGAAAAGGAATGGGAAGAGAGTACGAAGGAAGATACCATTTTAGCCAAGGTGAAGGAATACGTACAAACCAAATGGCCACATGTGAGGAATATACCAAAGGAACTAAAGAATTATCAACTAGTGAGTGATGAATTAACTCTGGAAAATGAATTCTTAAAAAGAGGTGAGGTCTTTGTGCCGCCATTGGGACTAAGACAGAAAATAATACAGATGGCTCACAGAGGGCATCCTGGCACCACGGCCACAAAGAACGTTCTAAGAATGCACTATTGGTGGCCGGGTGTGGACAGCGAAGTTAGGAATCTTGTTGACAATTGTGAGCAATGTTTAAGATCTGACAAACATTGGAGAATAGAGAAAAATGAATTACAATTGGTGCAAATCCCTGATGGTCCCTGGGCTAAAGTGGCAATAGACTTTGCTGGACCCTTCAACATCTTGCCAGAGAAATGCAAACATTTGATAGTTTTGACAGACTACTACACCAAATGAGTGTGTTACAAATTCGTGGAAATGGTCACAACGGAAGTTGTAATAAAATTCCTAGAAAAAACCTTTGAAAGAGAAGGGCAACCAAAAGTTATGGTGTCTGATAATGGATCACAACTGGTATCACGAGCAATGGTTGAATTTTTAGGAAAACGTGGGATAAAACAGGAGAAAACACCTCTTTACAGTCCAAAGAGCAATGGTCAAGTAGAGAGGATAAACAGATTCTTTAAGGAAGGAATCCAAATGGCAATTGCAAATGATATGGATGTTAAAGAGTTTATAAAGACAAAGATCAATGCCTACAACAATACGCCGAAAGAAGCTACGGGGTTTACTCCGTTTTTCTTGATGAGAGGAAGAGTATGCAACAATGTCATGACACCTAAAATAGGTGAATGGGAAAAAACGGCTGTTGAAGCGAAACAAGTGTGTGAGAAGGAACTCAACGTGAGGGAGAACATTATGTGTAAACAAATGCAGAATAAGACATATTCTGACAAGGTGAACAGAGCTAAGGATAAAATCATTGCACCTGGTGATTGGGTGCTAGTGAAAAAACCAGGTCTGGTGAGCAAGGGAGAGTCAAAGCTCAGCAAACCAATGCGAGTTGGTAAAGCATCAGGTGGGGCAGTGTTTGTCGAAGGTGAAGGATGGCGTAATAAAGATGATATAGTAAAACTTAAACCAGGTCAAGAACAAATCATAATGAGGAAAGCTGAAGAGGGAGAAGGAAGTCTAGACAATAGTGTCTTGGAATGGGATGATACGTCTATTGGCCCAGATATGTTACATTCCGATGCCGGTCGAGAACCGTCATTGGGTTCAGGTGGAAACTCTGCCAGACATTCTTCTAGTTTCAACGACACTGCTTTAATTCAGGAGGATTCTATGATAGACAATGAAGCAGAGAGAAATGAAAATACTGTATCTGGCATGAGTGGTGTTGATACCCATCTTAATGGGGGGCAGTCTTCAAGAACGGGCAGGGTTATTAAATTGCCTACCAGATTTAAGGACTATGTTATGGAATAAATTCAGGTTAAGTTTTCATGGAGGAAGGGAGATGTTGTACTGTTATGCTGTTATGAGACTTTGTCATAGGCAGTATGTTTTCCATTTCAGTTATGCAGCGTCACAATGCATCACAGTAGAATGTTGGGGAATGTATTTATGTGACGTCACCTGTAGCTGGGTGACAGATGACAGCTGATTCCCTTCATGCTAGTTGTTCATCCCGCTACTGCGGGCCCTTGTTGTTCTAATAAATCACTTATTATCAACACCCATTATTTCTTGTGTGTGTTGTATGCTACAGTTTCTCGGCTTAAAACGTTCCTTTACAACATTTTCAACATATCAGCAAAGGTATAAGAAGTTCCAGATGTCCGTTTCTTGAAATCTGGGAGTCAGATTCATAAAGGTAAAGCTAGACCAAAAGTTTAACTTAGACCAAAAGTCTGACTTTACTACGTTTGGTATTCCCAAAAAAACTTACGAGTAGTATCTTTATGCCTGCTGAGGTTCCGCACTCAGAGTGGAATCTTCACACTTGAGTAGATCACAACACAGTGAAATAAGAGGGCAGTCAATGCTGTATGCCGCAATACATATGCCTAGATCTACACATCATGAAATCTATGACATCAAGTTGTACAACCAACATAGTACAAAATGCCTCACTCAAAATAAAATACAGTTATATGTAGGCACTAGGCTGTTACTTATGTTTATGTGTATGGAGTGTATTGAAGGGGTCAATGTGATTGGGAAAAAAACAAAAACCTCTAAAACAGTGTAGATAAATCATGTACGAAATAAAACTATCAACCGATTCATATGGCCCTTCAAGTGGCACCAATAACCTCACATTGTAGTTGTCACATCTCTTCAGCAGTAGCACATTTAACAATTGTAATGTAATGTCTTTCACAAGCAGTTCAAATGTGATTGTTATACACAAGTCAAAACCCATAATCAAACCTCCATTTTCCAAGTATCTCCCAAACACTAAGCACACACCATATTAGTGCTTAACACCTCCTCACCCAGCTCCTGCGGAAAGCCGTTAGCCCAACAAGTCTTGCTACATACATAAAACTGGGATGCCACACTCAAACGGTTTCAGAACTTTTAACATGTTAACATGTGCTAAATGTGTTTGTCAGTTTGCTCCTTGTGATGCAAAAGAATGATTTAGGGAGAAGGAGGAGGAGTGGGTGGAAGAAGAGAGCAGAAAGGATCTTCAGACAAAAGATTAACCTCTTTAAACTATCCTGCCAAGAAGGAAGCTCCAGATTCTGTTTCCCCCTGATGTCATCTTGGACATGGTTTGTGAGTGGGAGCAGGATCTTGACTTTGAGATGTGCCACTCTCATGCCATCCCAGTCTATTTCAAGATACTAGCAGTGCTACATTTCTTTGTCAGTGGGTAATTCCAGAGGGTGTCCAGTGACAGTGCAGGCATTTCTCAGGCAAGCCGGTCCTGATGCTTGCATCAGGGTCCGAGCTGCATAAATTGGAGAGTGCTTCTTTACATATGTATGCCACATACACTGGCAGAAAAGGCAAAGAGTTGCTACGGATTTCTACCTCTTGTCCCGCTCCCCACGTGTGGTAGGTGCTATTGATTGCACTCATGTGCCATATCAGTCACCTCAGCACAATGCACAATTCCACAACAGACACCGCTGGCACGCCATTATGTGAAGAGTATGCGTGATGCCAGTGACTATTTTACTGATATGTGTGCAGTGTTATCAGGCAGTACACATGACAGCTACATATTCCACAGGTCACCTTTTGTCCGGTGGCTCGCAGTGGGGTATTTTGCGACATGTACCTTCTGGGTAAGTACTCAAGCACCAGACAATTTGGAAATGTATGAATGTTGTTTCAATATACACAGCCAATACAAATTACTAATTCTTGTAACACATACATGTCCCATCAGACACTGCATGTACCACTTCATATATAATAAACTCTACACATGCAAGAGGGGCATGTACACATATTTCCTCATTTAAATCCTCAGGTGATGTTGCAAGTGCATTTTTCCCTCCTCTCCTCACACCATGCAGACAATCAATCACAGTACCTCCGCATAGGTTCAATAGGGCACACATTACTACACAAGCCATCACAGAGCACACTTTTGGTCTCCCAACTTCAGGATTCAGATGTCTTGACCATACGAGGGATGCTGCTGTACTCCTCACAAATTGTGTGCAAGATAACAGTAGCCTGTTGTGTCTTGCACAACATTGCTGTACGTCATGGCTCACACAAACTTCTGAACCCTCATCTAGGTCTAAATCCAGGAAACCGGGCCATTGTCGAAAACAGGGTAGGTTATGCAGATGCATGACCAGCTGGTTGCTACTTTTTTTCTCTTGAGCAACCAGTTGTGTTAGGGCTTTTATGTGGTTTCACAGTTTGCTGTCAATAATGAATGGTGGACATGTAACACTCTTCCCAAAATTTCCATCCTTAGACTACTCTGTAAGCCATACAGAAAGTATGTCAATAACAGCTGTTGTCAAGAGTCTTGAGATAGATCTTGCAACACATTTCTTGAACATGTTAGTACTTAGGATGGCCAAAGTCTCAAAGGACTCTTTTGCCTTAGGGGAGTTTATGTCACTGCATGTGTGAGATCTCCCAAATCTTGGACATCGGAATATTTGTCCACACCAGGCGGAGCAATGGGTCATGTCTATACATAGAGTCAGTGAAGATTGGTATTGTGTACAAGATGTAAACCTACAGGTAGATGTGAAACAGATGAGATTAGAAATAGGTGTTATCTTTAGAATTTAGGGTTAGCCGTACTGCAAATAATCATGCCTTCCCCATTGTTCATATGTGGCTCGTTGTGTGGCACACTGTACTTTGGACAATGGCCCTTATTAAAAAAAGTTACATGGGGGTCACAGGCAGTGTTAAAAACATATTGGTCCAATCACTATATATTTTATAGACATCTAATAATCACAACTGATATACTGTTAATTACAATAGGAGTTTAATGTCAGTGTGTCAGACACAGCAGTTGTGGTGCTGACATAGTGAGGTTAGGAATCTTCAAACCTTTAGTGGCCATGATTTACTATTTACCCATGTTGTATTGTGATGGATAGCATGCTGGTGCAGTAACATACTATACACTCCTTGTACCTCCAAGCTGCGTATGTGATGTACTCAGACGCATACTGGAAATGGATATGTGGAATTGTACTTAGAAGTCGATTCAATAAACATATGTATGTACAGGTAGGGAAATATATATTGTAATGATGTGTGCTGCCCGTCATGTTGCATTGTAGCTATATGTCTGTCAGACATACACCTTGGTACAAGTGTAACTGTCGAATAACCTGGATTGTCCAGGCTCAGAAAGTGATTCCTTCATGCCCCAACTAAAATGTAGAAGTCATTTTGTGACTTGTGAGTGTGGTGCATTCAGCATCACACACACAAGTCTAATGCCCACCTACTATCATATGTCACTATCTCATGAATACTTTCAAGTAGCATGGTAGATAGTTGGCAAGAAATTAATGGCAAGGTTTGAGATGTAAATGGTGAACTGACACATTCTGCCAGTGCTTATGACACATCTTGCCATTCCACTGGTACACACCCACTGCACTGCTGCGTGCAGCAATATTGCTCCAGATGTGCATACACACTGCATTGCTCCACTGGCTATCAGGGCCCCAATTAAGCTCAGGTTAATTTTCAAGCACCCCTGAGTAACTCAGTAAGGATGCTCAATTCAGACTCACTGAATGCCAATTAGGTATATATCATTCAAACTATGTTTAGAGGGGTTACCGCAAACACTTTAGCACAGGTTGGCAGTGGTAAAGTGCACAGAGTCCTAAGGTCAGAAAAAAAATCAGCAAAATTGGAAGCAAGCAGGCAGAATGTTTGTGGGAAGAAACGCTAAGGCTGACAGGTCTAACATTGAAAATTAGGAATGCTACCTAACCTCCTGAGAGTTCCCTTCACTAAGGCGGAAGAACCTGGAGAGACCATCAGCATTGGTGTAGTCTACCCTAGGCCGGTATTACACCATAAAGTCCATTCCCTGTAGGGAGATGGACCACTTCAAAAATGTTGGATTCTCACCCCACATTTGCATTAGCCCCCTGAGGGGCCTGTGGTCGGTCTGAATCTAGAAGTGAACCCAAAACAGGTATGGTCTCAGCTTCTTCAGTGCCCAGACCACAGCAAAGGCTTCCCTTTAATTAGAACTTCCCCTCTGTTTCCTGGGGAGTAGCCTACTAGAGATGAAAGGTACATGTTGGTCTAGGCCCTTCTCACCTATCTGTGAAAATACTGTCCCATGCCATGCACTGAGGCATCAGTTTGTACAATGAATTCCCTGGAAAAGTCTGGGGTCTTGAGCACAGGGGCTGTGCCCATGGCCTGTTTTAAGGAGTCAAATGCTTTCTGGCATGCCTCTGTCCAAATCATATTTCTTGGCTGCTTCTTAGAAGTAAGCTCCGACAAGGGGGCAACAATGGTACCATATCCATTGACAAACATCCTGTAATAACCTGTGAGGTACCAGAAGGCTCCAACCCAGGTTTGATTTTTTTAGGGCTTCCAGGCTATGATGTTCTCTAACTTGACCTGGAGGGGTTGCACCTTACCCCTGCCTACCAGGTGCCCTAGGTACACTATAAATCCCTGCGCTATCTGACATTTACTGGCCTTGATAGCCAGGCCTGTCCCTAAATCACTTCCTGCATGTGAAAAAGGTGGTCCATACGGCTGGTACAGAAGACAGTTATGTCATCATTAAGCAGCACTGAAGGCCTCCATACCAGCCAAAACCTGGTTCATCACCCTCTAGGTGGTGGCAGTGACATTCTTTAATCCAAAGGGTATTACTCTGCATTAGTACTAGTTGCCCTATGGAGGGGAGAAGGCTGACCTCTCCCTGGCTCCTTCAGTTTAGGCAATCTGCCAGTAGCCTGACGTCAGCTCAAAGGAACTCAGGAACTGAGCTGCCCCTAACCAATCAATAAGCTCATCACCCCCGGGAAGGGGATGAGCATCAGTCTTGCTGACTGAGTTGAGCCCCCTTTAATCCACACAGAACTGGAGTTCTGGGGTAGTTTCAGCTGAGGCAGCTTTTGGTAGCAATACCACAACGCTGAACCAGGGGATGCTGGAGGACTCAATCACTCTCAACTCCAACATCTTTGAGACTTCCTCCTTGATGCTGGTGCTCACTTTGTCGGACAGCCTCTATATTTTGTTTTTCACAGGGAGGCTGTCTCCTGTGTCAATGTCATGGGTACACAAATGTGTAACCCCAGGAGTGAGGGGAAACAGAGAGGAGAGCTGTCCCAGTAAGTGATGACAGACTCTCCACTGTTCTGAAGTCATGGTAGGGGAGAGGTTTACACCTTTCACTGACACATCCTTCTCTATTGATGCTAGGAGGTTGGGGAGATATTTACTCTCCTCTTCCATTCTACCATCTGTCACCAACAACATAGTGACCTCAGACCGCTCAAAGTTAGGTTTGAGTTGGTAGATATGGAGAACCTTTTGAGGGGTATCTTTTGAGGTCCACCAAGTAGGTGGCCTCCCCTTCCTCTCAACAATCTCATAGGACCAAGTCTTGGAGGGCCTTGTGCTCCACGGCTCCATTACCCATACTTTCTGTCCAGGTTGGTTATCTACAGGAGTAGCCATCTGGTCATACCAATGCTTCATAACCTCATAGACATATGAAAGTGATGGGACCCCCTCTAATACACTAATTTGCGGGTCAGGGAGAAGAGGGGAAAAAAATTGTATAACAACTACTATAAACAAAACTCCCTCGTGACCTCTCTATTTCTTTGATTGTTTTAGCCTCTAAAATTCAAACGTGAGCATAATCAAAACACAAACTTACATGTCTCTTATTTTCATTCTCTTTTTTATTTGTTGTTTAAATTATTTTTTTCCATTGTTGTATCTTTTTTACATTATTCTGATTAAAAAGTACAAAAAATCATTCCTTATATACACAATTTAACAGCAAAACATCATGAAGAATAATTCACAAATTCATATATTAATGTATGTATGACCAGGTAGAGAACAAACAACAATCAATCCACACATACATACTTCACACACATTCATACCACAAGATATTTGTACAAGTTATCACGTTTCGTTGGTTCTTGTCTAATGCCCAAACCAGGATCACTACAAAATGTAGGATTTTACATAGACTTGGACAACGCGTTTCGGTGGCAAAAGATAACAGGGAGAGTCACCTTCATCAGGACCCGCCAGATATATCAAATAGTGTTCTCTACAACCTGGTTCTTCCTGTAAGAATATATATAAAGTGACCCACAATAAGTTTTTGTGCCCATGAAAAATGCATTGTTCGGACATTGTTTGGATCAAACAGAACTTATTAACATATATACATACAATACCACAGGTGCCTCCTTATACCCAAGAGGGATGCACTTAACTTACATTAATACACCTATCATTTTTTCTTATTTTCTCTTTTTTACCCCCACTTACTCGGGGCAATGATGTAATCTTTTATACCTTTCACAATGACTTGTTAATCCTTTTTAATCCAGTCATAGCTGTCATATACACTCACTATTAGTTTGAACCATGCCCTGTTTGATACTTACTCCAATTGAAACGTTGCTGTAACTTATCGTAGCTCCACATTCAAGCACCTCTTTCAGAGTAATGGTTACTTATCCAACAGAATTCTCTTATGACTAGGTGAAAGTAGAAACAGAAATTGCTGTTACCCCTCTAAGAACAAGGGAGTTTGCAAACTACAAACTATCAGCCTATTTTACCTCATAGAGTCCTGAGTCGAGCTGGATGCAAAATCACTCAGGATCATAGTTAGGCAGCATGAACTTGATTTCCTACTGGATTAAAGAGAGGTCCCATTATCTGTCTACCCCCGCCGATATTGTCATTTGTGACCATTGGCCGCTAAGCTTGATTACCTTGGATAACCTGTCCCAGAACGGCGCTTTCGATCCTGATTCCACAAATACGAGCCTTTTTTTCTTTTATTCTTTCTCCCCTTTATAATGTAGTATCTCCTGCATGGTAGAAAAGACGGTGTCACTAATTGACAGGTTAAAATGATTGGCAAACCCGAATTTCATTGCTATCTCATTTACATGAAAGATATCCGTTATACTCAGCAGTAGTACCCAGTTAATCTTGTGAGTCCATCTTGTCGAGCGAGCTTCATGAATAATTAGAGGGATCTTGTAAAAGTTGGTATCTTCAAAGAAAAAACCCTGCCGAGATAGATGAGGGCCTGTATCATACAGAATGTTATATGTAGCTACCTTCGGTCTACATTTATATTCCTGATTTAGCGTCGTCCGATACAGGTATTTATCTCTTATGCGAATATTCCATATTCACATGCTGATCTACCCCCCAGGATGGCCTCAAAATTTCCAATCAATCAATTAGTATTTCTATAGCGTGCTCTTCACCCCACGGGTATCCAGGTGCTGTGTGGGGTGAGGCTTATTTGAACAGCAAAGGTCTTGAGGCCGCTGGGTGAGGTGGTAGAAGGCAAGTCCTCTGGCTTGATTGCGATGGATGCAGGGGACAGGGGTGAGGGCCAGGAAGGCAGACCACATTTAAATGGTGGGCTGGTGGAAGGTCAGGTGGTTGTTCAGGAATTTTGGTCCCGAGTTGTGGAGGGCTTTGTAAGCATGCGTGAACAGATTGAAGTGGCATCTCTTCTTGACGGGGAGCCATTGAAGGTTACTGAGGGGAGGATGATGTGGAATTGTCTGGCCAGGTCCAGGGTGACTCTAGAAGCCTTCTTCTAAAATTGCCCATTTGGTTCCAGGTGGTTAGCATGTAGCTGGCCACTTCCTTAGGGGGTTTCTTGGGAGCTTGCTCCCACCCCTCCCTACACAGACTGAGTGGTCCCCTTAGAGGGTGGCCAAACAGAAGGTCAAAGGGGGTAAATTCAATCACCTTCAGTGGCACCTCTCTGTAATCCCACCCACCTCGGCAGGAGATATAGTCAGGGTTTAATTTCTCAATCCCCTTGCCCTCCTCTTTTGGAAGCTATCTGGGCCATTTTTCCAGGTTCCAGACTTCCTAGACCCCCTTCCTGGGCAGCCATGAACCTGGTGGTCGCCCAACCCCACTTAGATAACCCAAACATTTCCATATGTGGCCTAAGCTCCAGTTTCTTCTAGGTAGTGTGCTCAAGATCATTCCCTAGCAAACAATCAACAAGCATGGCAAGACTCATTGCAACTTTCAGAAGACCAGACACCCACCCCACTCAAATGTGATAAGGTAGTGACCCTTCCAGTTGCCTGCTACTACAACCTGGTGGGATGCATTGGGTTCAATCTGCTCTGGGGCCACCAGCTGACTTCTTACTATAGTCATACTGACTCCTATATCTCTCAGCGCCTCAACTGCTTGCCAATTGATGGTGACTCATTTTCTTACTTACTTTGCAGAATCTGAAAAGCATATGGATTTTAGGTACCATCTCCATGTCACCCAGGGACAGTAGGGTAACCCCACTGACTTCCCTCCCACTAACTGGGACAAGCACATTCCCGAGCACTACAATAGCCAACGCTGGTGTCTTTCCTCCAGTGGGAGTTCAACGTCAGGAAGACAGAAGTCCTCGTCCTCGGTACCACTCTGCATGTGACAGCACCTGGTGGCCGACCGCCGTCACAAGCCCACCTACCCCTCAGACCACACCAAGAACCTCAGCATCATTCTCGACTCATCACTCACCATAAACTGACAGGTCAACGCCGTCACCTCGAGCTGCTTCCATACCCTCCGCATCCTCCGCAAGACCTTCAAGTGGATCCCTGATAAGTGAAAGAAGACAGTCGACCACGAATTCATCACCAGTGAACTGGACTATGGAATCGCATTCTACGCCGGAATCAACAATTCCCTACTCTGCTACTTCAGACAATACAGAACACTGCTGCCAGACTCGTCCTTGGCATCCCCCGACATGAACACATCAGCCAACACCTACAAAGTCTCCACTAGCTCCCCGTGGAGAAAAGAGTCACTTTTAAAATCCTCACTCACGCCTACAAATGCGTACACAACAACGGACCCAAATACCTCAACGACAGAATCAACTTCCACTTACCCAAAAGAAAACTCCAATCTTCCATCCCCGCACTGGCCGAAACCCTGCGCATCTACAGAGCCAGGGCAGGTGGAAGATCCTTCTCTCACATTGCAGCCAAGACCTGGAACGTGCTACCAGCAGACATCAGACGTGCCCCCTCCCTGAACACCTTCAGGTAGACCCTCAAGACCTGGCTCTTCAGCTAAACAGATCTTCGACCCCCCCCGCCCCCCCCTCAGCTCCTTGACACCTTCATGGGTGAGTACCATGCTTACAATTCCCAGATTGATTGATTGATTGATTGTGTGGGAGACTGTACCCTTTATGGACACCTGGGACCCCCTTGTAGTGCCCAAACTCATGGCACTTGAGAGTTTTGCTCTGATTCTTATCAGGAAAGGTCTTTTTCTGGTAGCCTTATTGGAAATGGGACCTTCTCCCTTGAGAATTATTTTGGTGGCTTTGAGTGACCTTCCCTTTATCTCCCCATTCCTCTTCTGTTGGGAACTCTAACCACCATTTTTGGAGTTCACCCAGGTGCCTTCTTTGACACTCTAGTGTTGACCCATGTGTCTGTCTTCTCAGCAAGCTTCCTGGGGTCACTCAGCTTGCTATCAACCAGGTGTTGCAGCAGCTCTGCAAAACAAATATCCAGCTTGTACACCTCAAAATTAGGTTTTACAGCCCAGTATAATCTTCTACCTTGCTGCTCCTCACTCGGCCCTTCAGTGCCCTGCTAGAATAATCTAGAAATTCCACCCAGGTCTGTGTGCTAGGTTTATAGCTGTCCCTGAACATCTGTCTGTATCTCTCAGGGGTCAGCGGAAATTTACTAACAAATATGACCTTCATGGGTGCGTACTGTGTCTTGTCTTCTACTTTTAGTGTTAGGAATGTGTCCCTACGAACCTTGGGCATGTACCTCCACAAGCTACCCCCCAGCACTCCTCGGGAACCTTGTGCACCTTTAGAACCAGTTCAGATGCAGAGAACCACTTGTCAATGTCATCCCCCACTACATAACTGGGTACCACGTCCTTGGTTTTGAGGACCCTTCCTTCTCTAGTGGACACTGCAGGTATGCTGCCACCATTACTGCTGGAATCAATCTGTTTAGAATAAATCCAGCTCTCTGAGACTGAGCTCATGGACCATCCTTAGCTCCTCCATGGCCAGTCTCTTATTCTTCAAAGCTTGCTCCTTCTCTAATTTAGAAAGCTCCAACCTGAGTTTTATCTCCTCCCTCCTGTTCTCTAGCTCCTCTGGAGATAGGCTCCTTGAGGACAAACTGCTTCCTACATGGGGATGGATTGCTAATCCTGCTATTCCTGGATCAACAAGTTCAAGACCCTCAGGTAGGTCTTGCTCCAATTCCTCCTCAGCATCCAATCCTTCCTTCTCATCATCTGTGGGGGGCTGGTAGGATCTGCCCATGTCCTCATGACCTTTTTTGAGCTCCACCTTTTTAGAGCTCCTCTTGGCAGGCAACTCCTTCTCCAGGCTTTGAGTTGGGCCACAGTGTAACTCTCCAGGTAGGCCAGCTCAAACTCCATCTTTGCTGGTGAGGTCACAAACACAACAGGCATGTAGGGAAAGGATCAATTTGGGAAAATAAAAAATGTCAATCAAGGAGAATTTACTCTAATTTGTCTTAGAAGTGGAATAGTATTGTACACTAAATTGCTGGTTGGCACTGCACAAGCACAAGGCCTATCCTTAGCGGTGATTACCAATGGTACAAATGTGGCTCCTGGTCGACTGAGGTGGAAGCTCTGGTCAACAAGTAACCACAATCCTAGTCAAGGTAAGTCACAAACACACCCTAAATTAACCTGTGTTCAACCTCTGGTAGCTTGGCCCAGAGCAGCCAGACTTAATTAAGAGGGAATGTATAAAGTATTTTTACAACACTTCAAACAGTAAAGCAGTAAAAACACAAAAAAAGAATTCCACACCAAAACATGGACTTCTATTGGAATTCTCAAGGGCATATTATCAAGCCCATTATCGCCGCTTTAGCGGCAGTTTTCTGCCGCTAAACAGGCAATAATTTTAACGCCGTCCTTGATAATATACCCCTCAGTTTCTTGCAGGTAGGTCATTTGTATTCCATGTCTGTGAGATATGCTCCCAACCTTGTCTCTTTAGATAGTTGTTAAGGCCATAGGGCACGTTCCATATTAGAAGTCTGATCACATCCGTGGACTATGTGCTTGTTTGCATGACTGGTGTTTTTCCAGTGTTCTCAGATGCTCCACCAGCACTATTCCATCCTGTTGTGTCACAATGTGTTAGTCTGTACTTGCTACGTTTTAATAATCGCTGTATTCGGACACAAATATTGGTACACAGGCCTCTGCAATCAAGTCGGATGTTGTGCCACATTCTCTCACCTTTAGAAACTGAAGCAATTAATAACTCAACCAACATAAACAATAATATAAACATAGCACTAAGTAAAATTAGAATAATAACACAGAACTAACTGCTAACATCAGTCATGTTCATTGTTTAGGTAGCTATTATGCTTACCCTGACATTTCCGTCTGGATTGTTTGGGCACCAACATAAGGAAGGCTCCAACGCATGCAAAGGGTCCCAAACATGTGACGGAGGGAGGGAGATACACCACCTCATGCTCTAGTGGTGTTGCATATATTTTGTCCCCCATTCTCAAGACAAACTTGAATGCATCAAGTCATTGTTTTTCCTCTACAGTCTGGGTTGGTGCAATACCAGCAGTGTCAAATATCTCATTCTCCTGGGCAGAAGGATGTCTCTATTTTTGCTGGCCTCTCCGTTCCATGATGCTACCTTGTGTGTCCAACCAATGCCTCGCTTGAACTGTTTCCGTGACAAAATGTGTCTTGCCTTTATATAAGATTTTGTATTTTGCTGGATAGAACACCACGTATTTCACATTTTGATCCCTGCATTTCTTCTTTACTGCTTTGAACGATCATCTGAGTTTCTAGTACACGTTGCGTGCAATCTGGGAGCAACATGGGTAGCCTCTCTCTGTGATGTGTACTTCTCTACTTTGTCTCGCTACATGCAACAATATATAATGAGCCCTATAATTGAGCAGGCAGTGGAGGAGTGGGGGTTGATGGCATTCTATTGACCTTTTCGTTTGAAAATTATCACAAAAGTCCCCTATGTTGCCATTTTTCAAGGATCTACTTTTCAAGGTAAAGTTCAAAGCATTCTCCACCTGCATATTCTGGTAATCTCATGAAGCACTAAAGAAAAGTCAAGCCATAATAGTCAGGCCAGGCCTGCCTCCCCCAAATTTTGACCATGGTACTTTTCAACGTTGTTCCTGTGAGATCTACATTCTCCATCTTTCACACGAGCTTCCAACTATTTTGTTCTGCATAGTCGAAGTTCTTCCAACACTTTTTTCATATTGCTCAGATCTTTCCCATTGTCTGTGATCTGTTGTTCCATAT
Source organism: Lissotriton vulgaris (assembly GCF_964263255.1). Lineage (NCBI taxonomy): Eukaryota > Metazoa > Chordata > Amphibia > Caudata > Salamandridae > Lissotriton > Lissotriton vulgaris. Next base: position 204,574,174 of record NC_141699.1, on the reverse strand, counting down.
GTGTGACTGTTTGGTGTCTTTGCAGCAGTACATTCTTACCAAGTTCAAGTCTATTGCAATCGCATCAACGTTGTAGTCCAGCAAGGTTTTTGTTTCGTGGATCTCTTTGAGAATGTCTTACAGGGTCAGGTCGCAGATGTCTTGTTCTGTTTCTTTTTGTTGCACTGTATACAACAATGGCCTAGTGAATTTATCTATATGGGTCTGAGCTGCAACCCACTTGGCCCCTTTATATTTCAACATTGTGGCCACTACCACAAGTGAAGGCAGCCCAAGATCACCACGGTCTACGCACAAGGTATGACCCAACTTCATCCGCTGTCTGTTGTAGGGAGCACTGCCTAATTGTTAGATCACTGGATTATAATGCAGGAATTCTCTAAATACATTCACAGTAAGGGGGAGCAGTGCCCCTCAGTCTGTCAGCGGACTTCTGGCTACAACAGTGCACACTGTCTCACTTCTCCATCTCTTTCCGGGTCCCCACGCCTGGGCCGCCAGTCTCACGGTGCGACTCGCTTCTGCCATGGAGCCTCCAGTCAGGTTCTCAGGTGACCTCTGTCCCTTGGTAAGTTGCACTCATGTCAGTGCCCCACTGCCTCCTCAGTAGCAGATCACACCCTTTTCTGGAACCCCAAGGTGCAAGGCCCAGCGCAGGCCCAAGCAGTGGCTCTACCTCTATAGGCCCCACTCACCCAACAGCAAGGCACAAAAGTATATCAAAGGATCGTCAAAGCAACGAGACGGGAATCAGCCCAGGACCGTGCACTCTTGTTTCATTGAACAAAAATAACAATCTGCTCAAGAAATTTTTGAAATCTAAATTGATACGACCCGTTTTGAGAATATGTAGCATCCTTCATGGTCATGGTGCACATCTAAATTATACCCAAAAGCCTTGAAAAAGCCCATGTCGACTTGACCCAACGCAACGGGCGAAACACGTGTCGGCTGACATCCTTTGTTTCTTTGAGATTCTGAATCAATTGGACTTGTTTTAAAGGAGATGCATTGTAAATAAACACAACAAGCTGCTCCAAAAAAGGATTTGAACTTCTTCTTTCTTTGTTTCTCTTGAATGTATATGGAGGAGTACCTACTCAAAAAACTGTTTGTACAAAAGTATACCAAAGGAGCTCCTTGCCCACTTCCGCTCTGTTTGCCTGGCTGGTCTTGTGCGCCACTTCCCAGTTCCAGCTTTGCTGATCCAATTTGCCACTGCCCCCATCCCTAGGTATCAGGCATTCACCAGCATTGGCTTCTCCACTGCAGTAAGAGCTCAGTTTGCTTCTGCTCTCTTTGCCACACCTCGTCACCATAAGCCCCATGCGTCACTGTGCTCACACTTCGCTGCAGTCATTCACAGCGATGTTAACAGGAGAAGTGCTGCAGTTTTGCGTGCAGCATTGTATTCACTTATCATTTCTGAATGTTATTGTGCATGATGCAAAAGATTGCAGATGGTATAATTTAGGATACTTAGCTAAGAGCTGTCAAAGAAATGACCAGATGCCATGGTCAAGCCACATACACCCGTCCAACCCCCAAGTTCTTGATCATGATCAGCCTGATTGCAAACTTGAGATTAACCTCCTTGTTAACGTGCAGGACTCGGCTTTCAACAGGTCGCAGAGGTGCCACACTCATCTAACACATACAATCCTATGTGTATACAAAGTCTTTAAACCTTGAAAATAGCAGTGCAACCTCAGGAATGATCATACCACTATTTTGTCTCCATCAACCTGGGAAACCTAATTTACAAAACCATTGCATGCATCTGGAACAACACCCCCATGCCTATCAGACACTTCAGAAATATAAGCACAGATGAGTTTGGGTTGAAGGCATGTTTCTGTCAAAACCAGCCAATCCTTATCAACACACACTGAAGCATTGTTTGACATCCCCTTCCTCAATATATTGTCTGCTCTAAATATAGCAGCACAAGATAATTCTGGATAACCTAAGGTGGTCATTAAAGCTAATAGCAAGTGGCCCAGTGGAGAGGTTGCTGCTCTGTTTATAATGTACCATCCTCAATCAGGAAAGGAATTGCATCGGTCTCAGACTGAAGAGGGCAAACCAAGAGACAAGGGGCAGTTTACCACGAAGCCATCAAGACAATCAAATACACATACATGGTAGTTACCTAAACCTACAGTTAAAGAAATTAAATATTGATTAGATCACAGTATAAAACTTAGATTTCGAATTACAAAAATATATACTTAATCATAATTTAGAAAGAAAATATACAACACACTACAGAGTCTGTAAACAGAGAGTAGCAAACCACACTCCAGCAGTGTTACATGCGTACATCAAATTTAGTGAATGCTTTCTACAACAGCAAGTGTGTAAAATACAGATTGCTCAAGGAACCAGGTCATTAAACATCAATTTGGTTTCTATGCCTTTATACAGTACACTTTTAAGCAAAACACCACTGAATGGTGATATTTAAGTCTTTTTTATGCCAGTAATGCTCAGAACCATCCTGATATAACCGGTATAATAAATGTGCTCTTGTGTTTATCCTCAGGATCAACAGGTCTGAAAGGATTCCTAACAGTCAGTAAGCAGCACTGAAACAAATAGGCTTTTTGGACAAACAGAGCTGGTCGTTTGACTTATTCAATAACAACCCTGTCTCTGTAAGGCATGCTGTGGATGACTTCTGCTTTAAAGGCCTATGTGCTTGTCATAGAAAACTGTCACTAATCACCTGCAATAAACTATCACAGGTAAGTAGTGATCTCCCTCATCTCTTGGGATTGGGTTTCATCAGTATGAGCAGTGCTGCGAGGGATACCCAAAGCCTGCTGCCTGTGCTCCCAGTCCTCCATCTTACCCAGATTAGAAGATGAAGTGTGGGTCCAGCTGCTTCAGACCTACACCAGCCTACAACGTTGTGAAGTAAAGCAGGGACTACATACAATGGGTGACAAGGCTCAGGCCTCCTCACTCACGCTTGATCAACCTCTCTCAGTCTAAGAGTGAGAGAGGGCCTTGGGGAACAGGGCAGGTGTTAAAGTCTGTCACAAAGTGCCTAATTTGTAAACAAATAAGTGCTGGGGCTCTCGTCAGGACGTAGCTTGCATCAACCCATTTCTCCTGTTAGTACGATGAAAGTGGGGTAATGGCCAGAGCTGCCGTCTTCAGAGTTGGGGAACCAGTTTTGAGTCTTGTCATCCGCTCAACATCCTGTGATTCTGGGCAAATCATTTAATCTCCCAAGTGCCTAAATGAATGTGTCCTTAACAGATGCTCATGAAAAGCACCAGTGTTGATGATTAAGCGCTGGTGCTCCACACCGGAAACACAGGCTCAAATTAAGCACTGCTTTCAGAGCACTATTTGAATTCCAGATCCTGCGCATCTCCAAGGGGATGATGATGCTGGCGCCAGGCCTTAACAAGTGCAGCTCATGCTTCTCAACTTGGACCCAGTCAATGTGATAGGGAGCACACTGTGATGGTCATGTTGCAGTAACCATCACAGTGGTGCCTTGAGATACACAGGGACGGGCCAATGATGGCCTTCATCATCAGATCTCCCAGGTCTTTGGCCAGCAGTTCCTTCACTCTGGATTTTTCCTTTTCTTTCTGATAGGTGTCGTCATGCTTCTCCCACATAAAGCCAGGACTATAAGTGCCAGAATGCACAGAACAATCCTGGGCTGCATTAACTGCTGACACATGCCTCCCTGAAACGTAAGATCTTTACACTATTACCCACACCAGTACCTGGGTCTTCTATTCATAAATACCTTCGTTCTGAATCCATATATCACACACTACAGGTAACATTATGCATTTTTTACATTACACAGTGTCATTTTGGGTCTTTTTTTGATAATCTTGAAAATGCTATTGATGGAAGTCTCTCTGTATGAAATATGAAATATGTTTGTGAAATATTGATTTTCCAGTGCATCCTAAATTACACATAAAATGACCTATTGATGCAATAGATATAGGATGCACAATGAATGACCTTGTATTATGACCCTGTAATGCCAAGGAGGGTGTCTGGGATAAGATGAGAAACTACTAGATCTTGTACTTTGTAAATTAAATTATTGTCCCCTGACAGAACTATTGGACGTTAATGCTAATGTTATTTTGTTGAAAATGCTGGATGTGACCTGCCATGTAAAACAGAGATTTTAGTTTTAAACACTAGAATAGTTATTGAAAGCAGCAAGCTGACTATTGTAGTATGCGCCAGTTACTTGTTTGGAAACACATATTTCAATATAAAATAGCATACAAAGACACTGAAATAAAATAATACAATATTACTTAAATCTACGTGGGTACGATTCTCGTTCAGCAACCAGAAGAAAATTAATAGAAAAAATAGACATTTGTGTTAGTGTGAATGCGTGGTTTGGGTAAATACATTTTTGTTAATTTCAAATAACTGTTCTAAAAACACACTTAAACTGCTAAAACGCTGAATATTTTTCACGCAGCTGCGCTGCCCTACTTTAAGCAGAACCGGGACAAGTTTTCCAAAATTCTGTTTACGTAAAATCTGCGATTTAACAGAATGGTGTTGTTAGTCCCCGAAAATAAGCAAATTATTAGGAGGTCTGTTGTCATATCCGTGAATAGGGGCTTAAAATACAATAAACATGAAAAGTGATATCAGACTGCTATTTAGCCTGCATTTTTAACGCTCAGTTATTTATTCAGCTGGGGTCATTTTTCATAGTATGATTTCACATATACTTACATACATACCTGTTAATATCCTTAAGGATAAAATATATATTTAAGGTGTTTTTTTTTTAACTTCAAAGAGGAAATAAACATAAGGGTACTGGAAAGGCAGGTGCGTAATTCTGCACCAAGAGAGAGAATAACGCAGTTAGCACAAACCTTTCAGAAAACTGCAGTCAGGAGAATAACAGTAAAGATCTCATTTATTATCGGCCTGGTGGGGACATCCGTCAGACCGCGGAGAGCGCGAGGCGCCATGGAAAGGTCTTCCTGGGAAGAGACAGTACTCATGTGGTATTGACTTAACTCCCCCATGGAATTGTAGGCAGTTTATAACCAGGACAGATGGAGCAGGCGCCCTTTGCCCTGAGAGACCTAGAACGTGGTTTGGAGTACAGCCATCCATGCCAGTTTTTATCCCAGCCGCAAACTGCGAATCTTAGGTGAGCAAGTAGCAGCCTGATTCATCATAGACCCGTTTTGCGAGTCTCTAATAGCGATTCATAAGGAATCGCTTTTACAGACTCGCAAAACGGGATTCATGTAGGAATCGCAAAAAGATTTGCGATTCCTACACAATCCTTATTTGCGATTAGCAAATTGCTAATCGCAAATAAGGAATAACTCCCCATTCATTCCTATGGGCCAAAAGGCCCATGGAATGCATGGGGAGTATTCCTTATTTGCGATTAGCAATTAGCTAATCGCAAATAAGATAGCGATTTAAAGGGTGCCAGGGGTGTCCAAAGGACACCCTGTAGCACCCCTTAAATGCAAATTGAAACATGTGTTGCGCACACACATGTCCAAAGGACATGTGTGTGTGCAACATGCAACTTAGAAAAATGCTTTTAAAAGCATTTTTCTGAGTTTTCGCTATTTACCACGAGGTTTGACCTTGCGGTAAATAGCGGGCCGAAATTGCGAATTCGCAATTTTTTAATGGATGATGAATTGCATTTATGGAATCTCAAATAGAGATTCCTTAAATGTAATTCCTCGCAAAATTGCGACATCGCTATTACCGATTTTTGCATTTGGGATGATGAATCCCAAATGCAAAAATAGAGCTCGCAAAGGGCCAGATTCTCAGAATCTGGCCCTTTGCGAGCCGATTTTGGCTTGATGAATCAGGCTGTAGGAGTTTATGAAAAGTGACGCAAGGCGGCGCAAGGGACTTGCAAATAAGCTCTGTAGTCTCTAGCGTGGCGGCCTTACCTGAGCCTCCCATGTTTAAAACCTCTTAAGTGTATGCTACACCGTGCAATGTATGCATGTTGAAATCCACATAATGTGTGCATTAACACAAGTAAAAATTAGCACCGCTAGGGCTACCATAGCTATTTTGAATTTCATGAAATTATATCGATTAGTGACTAGATGTAGGAAGATTGGTAGAAATGTGTTTTTCAAAGTCCAGTAAAAAACATTAGCAAAGAGCTCGAGAAATAGGGCGAGGATGAAGGTCAAAAAGGAAGCACATTTGTTAATGGGATTGAAATTTGACAGCAATAAACAAGAACCACCTTTTTTTCTATCAACTCAAAATCTATCTGTAGTCGGCATGTGTTCAACATTTTGGCTGCTGGCAAGGCTTTTAACCATGTAAGTGTAAGCAAATACGCATCAAGCAGCTATGAGGATTTGGCCTAACAGCTAGTGCAAATCACTTAATCTCCACGTGCATGCCAATAAAATGAATATGTCCTCATGTAATGCAACGTGTGCTCATGTAAAGGGCTGTGAAACCTTTGGGGTCAAGTTCGCTCTATATTAAACTCCTTTAAAAATAAAAATGGATGAGCGCCACTGTGGATTGACACAGGGTGTCTGATTTTCCAAAACAGTTACATCTAGGAGAAGTAGTACTGCAGAAGGACTCTTTTATGGACTCTTACATGCCTTTGTGAATCAGCTTGAAACATCCACCTTCCTGTTATTAAAAGTGCAAGGAGGGCACCATGCTTTCTATGTCATGTACTTTTCAGCAGGAACTGGGGTTTGTTGGGCAATATAAACCTTGGGAAGGTGCCAGACTGATTCCAAACACCCCCTCAGGTTATGTTGTCCTAAAGGCCAGCTAACTCACAGTACCACCTTAAGTACTCCTACACCTAGATAGGTAGCAAACGGTTTTGAAACCACAGAACATGAGAACCCTGATCCCTCCCGGGAATCAAGGTAACAGATCTAGAACCATTTTGCTAAGTCACCCATGCTCTCTTTCTCTCAGAGAAATATACAAGGAATACATGGAGAGGGGTTTTTCAATGTTTATTGAACTGTCATGATTCTTGTATAGAATATATCTGCTGCAGTGATCAATAGACAGAAGCAGAAAGAGTAATTGGCAAGTCAACATAAGGACAGTGAACAGGATGAACAGTTCCCCCATCTTGCTAAACAATGTATATATGCGAGCATATAAACCAATACATAAATAGCACACTCCTACTATGTGTTCCCTAACATAAGTGTCTAGGATGAGCATGCATTCTGCCAAGAATACCCTATTGGATGATACACCCCTATTACCTGAAGGGAAAGGATGACCTCTTGGTCGTGATGTAGTCATCCCTCCTCGCTGAGGGATCAGCAAGACACTGGGCTGAGGTTTCAGCGTGTAGTGACCTCGTAAATGACAGCAAGGTCTCCTATGCCTAAAAACCAGAAAACCAGGTTTATTTATAATGAAAAGCATCCTTACTGTGTGCCTAGACCTCGCCAGGTCGCCATTGTTTATGTTCTATAGATAGCTGTGTTACTGCATGGATGAATACAAAACAACCACTTTTGCACAATGTATGTTCAGACCTTGTACAGGATGTTCAAAATATTGTCCTAATGTTCTTACTAAGTGGAATTTGTAAGCAATGCAGTTTCAGAGAAACTAATCGTGCATTGTCACCAGTGCAAATGTGTGTTAAAAGTCATCATGTGAAAAGGAAGGCAACTTAGGAAACATGTACATGTTTAAAATGCCAGTGTTTAACCCGGGGTCTAACTAAGACACATGTTAGCAAAAGTGCAAGGAAGGGTTTTTTTTTTTTTTTTTTATGTATCTTATATAGCGCACGGCTACCCCAACGGGGTGTCCCGGTGCTTGCATTGGGAACCCGTCCTGGTTTTTCCCTGTGAGATAACCCGTACTGGGCATCCCGCCGCGGGGGGCCGTAGTGGAGATTAAGCAAGCTATTGCCCAGAGTTGCAGAGTGTGAACCCGTGATTCGAGTAGGCACCGAAGTGAGAATTATCGAGTCCGTGGACACTGGGGCTCAGACCCTGCCGCGTCGGGAATTGAACCCTGGTCCCGGGTCTGATCTCAGCTGCCGGGTATGCCTCCTCTAACCATTGAGCCACACTTCTGCACAGGAGGGCACTTTCTTTTTGTACTAATTGTCTATAAATATTCTCCAAATATTACCTATTTGTTTCTATACTAGAAGTTGTGGGGCCAGTTGAGAAAGACATGTAAGGGTATGTAAAACAGTATCACAGGAGTGCCACTTTACTGACTCTCTTTAATTTGTTTGTGAATCGGCCAGGAAACATTCAACTATTAGTAAGTGTACAAGGAGAGCACTTTCTGTTTGTACTAATTGTCCATAAATATTCTCCAAATATTAACAATTTGTTTCCATACTAGAAGCTATGGGGCCAATTTAGAAAGGCATGTAAGAGTACGTAAACGAGGATCGCAGGTGTGCTACCTTACGTACTCAAAAATGCCTTTGTGAATCCGCCCGTTTGATTCCTGACTGATTTTGCTGCTGTTTGCTTCAAGACAAAATGGCTCTGTGATTGGTATTCAGCAAGGCACGCAGAATGGCCATGGTCACCTTTGCAGACTGCCGCAGGAGCTTATTAAATCCACCATTGATTATTTGACCTACACTATCAGGGATCCAATCCATGTCTCAGCAAAGCAAAATCCAGATCAATGTGTTACAGCCCCAAAAAGAGGGTTATGTGTCATTTACTATGTGTCCTTAGATTTCTATCAACCCTCGAGTGGTAGACTGATAAATGAAGTATAAATATGATGCCTTTTGAGCAAGAGCTTTTGTCCTGAGCTGCATGTGCACAACTGACAAGAATATTAGACAATCTGCAGCTGTAGGTTTACAACCTCTCATGGGTGCAGAGCGTGCAAGAAGACACACAAGAGTACCTGCTTTCCTGGAATGCTCCTGGAAAAACAATATGTGAATTCTGAATTCTGACAGTGGAGAGCCATCGTTACTATTAACTGTACAACTAAGCATGTGGAAATGCAGAGCCATTGACTTATGTTTTTTTTCTTCAACTGAGTAGAAATCCGTTCCTCTACAACCTCAAGAATTGAATTCCATTTCCCTTTGTACCCTGGAAATGAAGGTATCTGGCATGTGAAGGCCCAGCACACAGCTTATCAACGCCGAGTGATAGCAAGATATGCGGTCAAAGCTTAGTGTTGGGAGATTTGGATTCTTCTACCTACCTATTGTCAAGCATTGACAAAGACAAATGTTCTCCCCTTTGCTAATAGTTTTTAGCAAGGTTGTACAGCATTCCTGATGCTGTGCAGCATGGCTGAAGAAGACCGAAAAATAACCTATGACATGATTGGCTGTCTCATTAGTAGGTGCACAGGCACCACACATCCACCCACCTACAAAATAACATTTCACGTTTTTTTCTTTGTATTTACTGATCCAATTGTGTTGGGAGAAGTAACATGAGGAAAGTAGGAAGCAACATTGAGGTCATAGTTTGTATTAGGTTCTGGCCTTTAGGTTCTGGCCTTGATTACAGCTGAGGGCTGCTGCCATTGTTTGGGAAAGATGATGTCGGATTATTTTGACAAATTTGGCGCATTTCGTGAGCGCCAAGGGAGCCACGGTCTTGAAACAGATAGAAGATGCTACCTGGCATGTGCATGACCCAATGGCCAGGAAGTCTGGGTTGAGCAGGAGCCTCCTTTGGTAGTCTAGAGCAGGACAGCAGCATAACGGGGAACATCCTTTACAACGCGGATTTTACTCCGCAAGGCTTTCACAACGCGTCCGTTACAACGCAAGTCATAACCACGAATTGCGCTGGAGGGCGCTAGAGGATTAAGAATAGTATATTTACTATTCCAACACCTTCCCTAGTGTCCACGGGGACTGGTGTTAGAATAGTAAATTATACTATTCTCAATCCGCGCCCCCATCGCAAGTCGTGGTAACGACTTGCGTTGTAAGGGACGCGTTGTTAAAAAGCACGCGTTGTTATGGTACGCGTCGTAACGTCGTACATCCCAGCATAACAAATGTAACCATGATTCATATTTGTAGTTGCATAGACTGCAATCTCTATGATCTTCTGATCCCACCCAGGCTGGATTGAAGTATTTTATTGAGAGCACTAGTAGGAAGGCCGTGAAGTAGCTGGTGTTTCCATTGGGGGCAGCCAATCGATGTAAAGTACCCCTGGTGATTGCCACACCATGTTTAGCTTAGTACAGCATAAACAGCCATCGTAGTTGCTCATTGGTCACTTGCCAACCGCACTTGAACATCTTAGTTGTTTTTACTAACTGTTTTTTTTGGTGGCAGCCAATCGATGCAAAGCACCTCAACTGGTGATCTCTAGGCCAAGCTTAGCCTAGCACTGCACACACTGCCACTGTAATTACACATCAGTAATTTGCCAACACTATGGACATAGTTGTTTTTACCTAATCTTGCTTATTGTAATGTTATTTTATTGAATGGCTGAAACTGCATATTGCTAAGTTGTAACCTGCACTTTGATAATTTTAGCTATGTGCTGGATTTTAGGGGATTGGAAAGCTTTTATGAACGGCTGTAACTATACAATGGCTATTTGCCCACAGCACTTTCAATATTGACAATTTAAATCTGAGTTTGTCACTTGTCATGGTTTTATTAACTAAACAATAAAGTTTTTGAACCAAATTAAACTCATTCAAATGTTCAACTGAAAGGCCTTCATTTTGTGATTGTTAGAACGCAAAATGCATGATAAGTGTGTATGAAGTTGACCTCTGCTCATTTAACAATATTTTTTTATTCAAAGAAAAGTGGTAATAAATACTACATCGAGAAATATGCCAGTGCCCCTTCAGTGCATGGCAAATCTGGGACTGTGTACAGCAAACAACTCTGGAGCTAACTCGCACTTTTAAATGCGGAAATAGATATGGAAACTGTGGTTACACAAGCTCTTCCTGATTAAATACTAAAATCACAGTTAATGTCAAGATTTCCTAATGCAGTAATGCAATTACATGGAAAGTTGTATTACCACAAATGTCTCAAACTTCTCTAACTAAGGGTCAAAGTAGTGACCGGTATGTTCAAAGGGCTAGAACGATAGAAGAAAACAAGAACATTACAAATGGTTGTTGCCATGAAAGCATAACAAGAGAAGGATAAACTAAAGAAGAGAGAACAGAAAATCTTTAAAGATTGAAAGAAGATTGAAAGCGTTTACATTCAGACATACACAGTTTCAGCACACATTAGATATAGGCTTGGATGTCCAATTGTAAAGTAAAGCAGTTCTGCAGCATCTCTGTTTCGTAGTTCTCTAATTTCCAACTCCCAATCAACGTGTGATTATGCCCCCATCCAAATGCCTATGAACCTCTTTGCATACCCAGAAATCTGAATCTGTAACACAACTAGCAGTCTCATTTTAAGGAGTTAAGGTTAATACTCTTTTGGACCTAACATTTGAATTGTACTTGCTACATTAGAGCAATGCATATAGCATGTTCAGTAAAGCACTTAGGGCAGTAATGTTGATATTAAGTTCCAATGAAGTAGTTTTAAGGCTGAATTGAAGCGAAAAAGCATCCTACTGAAAGAATTTCACCATCAATAATTTTTGGTTTAATGTTATGTGCCCTCATATTTTAGTAGTATTCCACTATCAGTATAATAATCTAATTAGTGTCACCTTTGGTGTGAAATTTTAAAGAAAGAAAAGGGTGGTACTTACATTTTTCTTGTGCCTTGATTACTCTCGCTTAAGGGTTCATGTTTGCTTTAAAAACCAAATCTGGTTATGTGTTTTTATAAAATATCTCGAGTGTGTTTTAATATCCATTTTAAATTGATTAAACAAAGAACACGCAATTCATGCTTTCTATAATCATGATTTGTTGATTTACAAACGTGTTACTTGCAGATTACTGAGGAGTCTGTCAGAAAAAAAATAGAAAAGCTATATCATGGTACAGGTTATGTTATGTTATACTATATTTGTATAGCCCACGTACACCAAAAAGGTTTCTTAGCGCTGGGGTAAAGAAAGACATCATCTAACCAGGATTTTAGCAATATGCTTGGGTGAATAGCCAAGTATTCAGGAGCGTCCTGAAGCTATTGTAATTTGCTGCTGATATTATTTCGCTCAGAAGTGAGTTCCAGATATGGGGACTTATCACTGAAAATCGTGCCCTCCCAGCCTCTTTCGCAAGAATCTCGGTACCATTCAGAGGTTCATTTGAGCCGATCTGAGATTGAGCTTCAGGGTATAGCTCGGGATTCTAAAGGATGTATACTTTTGTCACGTGATTTAAAAATGATGCACCATGTATTTGAACAGTGTATATCTACCACCTGTGATCACTTAACATTTATTGGGCCATCAGGACTATTAGTTGATGCCCTATTTAGGACGGTCTGAGATGTGCCTGATCACACAATGTAAGCTGTGGCACTGCTGCTCAATTATTGGTAGGAACAGAACAGGGTCTTGGCTCCTCTACAGTAAGGCCAAGCCTACTTTAACCATAAAACATGTGTGTTAATGTCAATTGAGTGTATGTAGGGTGAAAGCTTTGGTATGGATGTGTTGTCTAGGAATCAAGACACTGTTACTGTAAATTTTGTATAAATTTGTATATTTTGTATATTTGTACATTTTGTATATGCACAAAAAGGTTTGCAAAAAAATGATAAAATGAAAAAGCGTTCTGACAGTAAGAAACGATTATAATAAATCAGCAATAAAAGAAAGAATTAATTTTTTTTTAAATTAATTGCAGGTTTATATAGCGCTAGGATCGACTCCCGGAGGAGTATCTCCGCGCTTCGACCGCTGCGAAACCCTTCCTGGCTTCCCTGAGAGATGGTCCCTTAGTGGGTATCTCCAGGGTGAGACCAGGCATCCCCGGCGGTCTGGTGGGGCCGTTAGTGAAGATGAGGCAAGCTAATGCCCAGAGTTGCCGAGTGTGATCGCTGATCAGAGTGGGCACCGAGGCGAGAGAATTACCGAGTCCGCTGACCCTGGTCCCAGGAACCTGCCGCGTCGGGAATCGAACCCTGGTCCCGGGCCATCCTCTGCTCTCGGGTCTGCCGCCTCTAACCAGTGAGCCACACTACTTCACTAATAGACTGCCATGTTTTATTCATAGCAGATCTTTGAGAAATAAAATAAGAGTATTCCCAGTATTGGCGGTTGTTTTGTTTTATTGCTCAATTATTGGTGGCGTAAAGGTCAAAGCATGGAGAGCGTGATGCTTGGGCTTATGCGAAGCAGAATTTTTAATGACATTGCACATACCGATAATAGTGGGTATGTTTGTGCTATCAGGAAAATCAATCAATGGGGGGGCGTGGCTATGCGCGCAACGGGGCCAGACGTCTTCGGGTCGAGCTCCGGCGTGAGCTCCCCTTCACCGGGCAATTTCTCCGCTAAATACTAGGCACAGCTGGCACACACTCCGGGGACTGCAGCCCGGACCTGCAGGCTGCCACCGGACAAAAAATTGCACCGCTGGGTGCCTCCGGACCACACCGAGACGTCCCGATGGAAGCTGGCCGCAAAGCTGAAGGCCGCTTCGGCGAAGCAAACCACGCAACTCCAGGGCTTGAGGCGGAAGTACAGGCCGCACGGCGGTACCTAGTGCAGGTGGTGGCAATGGCGGAAACAGAGCGCGATGCCCGGACCCTAGCACACGGCCTTTCGAAGGGTGTTTGCACCACTGCATACAGTCCCTGCTTCTTTCCTGGCCGGGAAGCGTGAGCGGAGTTTCGGAGGCACGCTTCTAACACGGCATGACCAGCAGAGGAGGCGCCCACCGGCCGCCGGCCTCACACCAACATTAGAGCCCCAGCGTGAGGCAGCAAGGAGATAACGTCACCAGACTCCGGACCTGTGAGTAGACCCCTAGGGACCCACTACTGGCAGTGAAGCAGTTAATGTGGTGGGGGAATACCGTGACTGAGATCAAGGGCGACTAAGGCCCACGACCCGGCATTGCACCGGAACTACCAACATAGGCACCCGCGCTGCGTAACGGCTGGAGCCTGCCCAGGAGCTGCGCCGGATTGGGACACCATAGACATCAGTGAGGCACAGCGGCATGGGGACCAGGGAGAAAAGATAACCTGAGGCAACACACAACACAGCACAAACAACGCTGTGCTGCAGAAGGCGCTAGTAAGAGGGGACTGGTGCGGCCAGCGAACACACAGACTGAAGGCCGGCGAACCGGCCCCGAATAGACCTGACGGACGATACTTGCTTGTGGCAGGATTGCCTGCGCGCTCTGGATTGCATTAGTCTGCCCACAAACAGACACATGGCACTGCAACACTCAACCCAGACGCCACCCGTGTTCTTGCATACCCCCCACCCGAGAGCGCTTCCCTAACTGCGCTTGTTGAGACTAAGTCACTAATTGGGCGCGCTGCTGGTCGCCTTACTCACGGACAAAATACGCACACCCATGGCACTGTCCATGTCTGGAGGCACCAGGGCTCGCACAGGCTCCGGTGGAGCGCAGCTGCGGGGCAAGATGGACACATTTTCTAAACAAGCGGAGGCTGATCAAGTAACGTCCAAACTTGACACAGTATTGGCGGCAATGGAGAGACTGGAGGAATCGGTGCAATCCACATGCACGTCACTGAAAACGAAGATAGATGGAGTCGCCATTGACCTAACGCATCTACGTGCAGACAACAAGAAGCTTGCAGAGCGCACCACCACCCTGGAGAGTTCTGTGTCGGACCTTGATCCCCGGGTCACCCAATCGGAAAAACTAATGAGAGACCTCCTCAATAGGGTAGAGTTCCTGGAGGATAGAGCAGAGGATGCGGAAGGGCGGGCGAGACGGAACAACATGAGGATAGTGGGAGTGCCGGGACGACGGGAAGGGAGAGATCCCACGACGCAGTGGAGAACTGGCTGCGAACATTGCTACCTGAAGGAATGTTGTCACCTCACTCCCCACTTCGTGGTGGAACGGGCACATCGAGTTCCGACGAGGCCTCTCCCAACGGGCTCCAACCCACGCCCACTCCCCCTCCGCATACTGAACTACAGTGACCGGGACTCCATCCTAAGGGAAACGCGCAAGCTCCATGATATCCAGATAGATAACGCCAAAATCATGTTTTTCCCTGACTACATGTCCAGGTACAGCGCAAAAAACTCTCAAGCGAAGCGGCACAGAGGCCCGAGACGGAGACGCCGGAATAGATCATCGCCGGTCCTGGACGACCAAACACAGCAGGGTGCCGGATCACCTGAGGACGTAATACAACAGGGCCAGCAGGATGCACTGCGCATAATCGCGGAACTTAGCAACTCGCCAATTTCACACTTGATCCCGGTAACCAGCCCTCGAGCCCTGCCTAGTGATGATGAGGCTATCTATGGGATACCAGACTCTCAGTTATCCTCGGACCTACCGGATGTCACACCACAGATGGTGGACCTGTTAGGTTAAGAGACCGACCCGTTTCCCCCCCCTCTTCTTCTTCTATGCCGGGCCAGGGCACCTGGCGGAGGGGCCACGGCAGCCGGCCGCGTCTGGCTCCAGCGGCTTGTTGGTGATGGGATGGCGCACAGGGAGCCACCCCTCGGACAATTGGTTGCCAAACAGGAGGCGCAGTGAGTATTGCTCCTAATTATATGACTGCTAGCAGAAAGACTGCAAACCAGAACACGTAGCTGCGTTCGCTGGCAAGGCCTGGCCGGCTAGCCCTTTGACTCGATGAGCCTCAAAGAACTGCAATACCAGCGCAGCCAGCTGCCATACACTAGGGATGAGGCTACTATCTGGCATTCCCAAATTTCAGTCCACCAAGCAAGCAATAAGGAACTACCACTGGTTAACGGTGAGAAATCGCATCAGATTCAAGACCTTGTGTCTCACCTTTAAAGCTCTCAAAGGTCATGGACCAGCATTTCTCAAACAGAAACTTTTCCACTACCTACCGAAAAGATCCTTACGATCTGAACAGAGACATCTACTGGTTGTGCCACGCACCAGGACGGTTACATGGGGCGACAGATGCTTCACCAATTCTGCAGCCAGACTTTGGAACACGCTTCCAAAGGAAATAAAATTGGCACCCTCGCTACTCCAATTCAGAAAATTGGTAAAAACCTGGTTATTTGACCAATAACTGCTCAGGACAACATTTCCTAAGGTAGACACATGCTCAATCAGAGATAGTTAGCTAAGTCATAGCGCCAAGACACCCACGGGTATATGCTGCGCTTTATAAATTTTTAAAATAAATAAATAAATAAATGAAGTACACGGGGGCCGTCGCACCACCGCCATCCCCGCCTGACACGCTACAGGGCCAGCTGTGCTCACTAACTACTCCCCCAGGAGGGAGAATACACACTCACATTTACTCTTTGGTTAAGACACTCTCACCTTGTTCGATGGGCAGCAACTCTCCCAGACCTGAATGTTGACTGTCTCAATAGAGAGTTTGGACGTCTGCACGTTTTGCAGTCGATCTTTTGGTATTGTTCCCCCTTGATCGTTATTTAAGTTTAGTTGCACTATATGGATCGTTTGTTGTTTTATTGCATCCTTCATTATTTATTGCAGGTAATCATGATTGTGTCTTTGATGTACGAATGTCTGGACTCCTGGGAGGCAGAGCCTTTGCAGCCGGAATGGTGGCATCGAACAGGAGGGAGGCGGGGATCACTTGAACAAACCTAATGGCTGCGGTTTAACTCTGCACATGGAATGTGCGTGGCATGCACACACCCTCTACCAAATTTACTCTTATCTGAAGAGACACCGAGTCCAGATTGCGCTCTTGCAAGAGACCCACCTAAATGACACAGCGGTACATACGTTACGCCGCAGATGACGTGGGCAGCTCTATGCCACGGGTTACTCCTCCTATGCCAGGGGCGCATTGATATGGGTGAGGCCGGGAACCCCCCTTGAAGTGGAACATTCCTATATTGGCAGGGAAGGAAGACTGGTGGTGGTGAGGGGAAGACTAGATGGGCGCCCTGTAGTGCTAGCGTCAATATACGCCCCAAACACAGACCAACAGGTGTTCCTCACAAAACTCTCTACCGTCTTATCCCCCTGGCATGGCCTCCCATGGATATTGGGTGGTGATTACAACTGCGTCTTAGATGCCGCACTAGATCGCTCCTTCCCACCCTTACCAAGTGCACATGTGCTGGGATCAATTAAAGTCTTTGCTGCCTGGGCCGCGCAATGGGATCTGCGTGATGCATGGTGGTGCTGCAATCCGGACGCCCGGAAATACTCATACTACTCGGGCGCACACGACCTACATGTACGGTTGGACAGATCCATGCTGACTAACGATTTGCTCCCGCAAGTGACTGACACCTATTATATGGGTCGCACGCATTCTGTCCACAATCCACATGTTTTAGACCTAACATGGACACATACACGTCCCCCTGTCCCCACCTGTAGACTGCAGCCAGACCTGTTGCTAGATGCCCCCTTCTGCGATTCCTTATTTGCACAAATAGTTCACTACTTTGAGGACAACACAGACACGGCATCCACCCCCCAGATAGAGTGGGACGCCTTTAAAATAGTCATACGGGGCCATTGCTTAGGTACACAGGTTAACATACGGAGGCAGCTGGAAAAGGATCTGACGAGGATTGAGGCAGACCTCATACATAAAGAGCAGATGGCAGATGTGGGTGGAAGGGGGGACATGTTGGAAACTCGGGCGGAGCACGAGCAGTTACTGGAAAGACTGCGCTGCCTCAACTATGCGGCCCATTCGGCCCGCACGCACAGTAAGGAGATAAGCCTGGCAGACTGCTAGCCTGGCTGATTAGCAGGGAAGACCAAACGAAACTGGTTACAGCGATACAGAATGGCGGGGGCGATATGCTCTACTCGCAAACCGAAATACACGGCACGTTCACCGCTCATTACAACGTGCTGTACCGCTCCTACCTACAAACTTCCGCTCTGGACATAACCGAATATCTAGCAAACATACCGTTGCCGACACTGCAGGACGCCCAACGCGAAGACCTGACGGCACCCATAGTGCCGGAGGAGCTCCGCGTGGTCATTGCTGTGCTATCCAATGGCAATTCCCCGGGCCCGGACAGATTGCCATCGGAGTTTTGTAAGACCTATTCGGATTTGCTGATCCCGGAATTGATCTGGATGTATGAGACGGCAATAGAGGACTCCTCACTTCCACCCACGCTCAATGAGGCAACCCTGGTCTCCCTCTTAAAACCAGGCAGAGATGGGAAGCAATTGGGGTCATACCGACCCCTTGCTCTTCTAAACACCGATTATAAAATCCTAGCGTCCACTTTAGCGCAGAGACTAGCCCCCTTCACACCCACACTGGTGCATGCTGACCAGAACGAGTTTGTGCCCACGAGGAGCCCCTCACACAATATCCGCCGATTATTCAGAGTACAAGAGTATGCTGTGAAACAATGGCCAAGGTCGGGGTGCTTAGTGCTTGATTTAGAAAAAGCATTTGATTCCGTGGAATGGCCATACCTTCGGGCGGTGATGCAGAAGTACGAGCTGGGGGACGCCTTCATAGACATGGTCAACTTGCTGTATCAGACGCCCACAGTGAGGGTCCGTACCGGCGGCCTATTGTCCGCAGCCATTAGAGTCAGGAGAGGCATGAGACAAGGCTGCCCTCTGGCGCCACTGCTTTTTTCCCTGCCGATGGATCCACTAGCGGAACTGTTAAGAAGTCAGGGTGAGGACTGGGGCATTCCCTTGATAGACGGAACCCATGCGGTCTCGCTATTCGCAGATGACCTACTTCTGTATTTTAAAGATCTCACGCAAGTGCCACAAGCGCTCATGGACACCCTAGATGCCTTTGCAGCCCTTTCAGGGTTTAGGGTAAACTGGGGTAAATCCGGGGTATACCCATTCAGCTCAGATATGCAGGAATGCAAGGTGCGACTCGGTGGAGTGCGGCTGGCCTGGCACGCTACCACATTCCGATATCTAGGCATCCATATATACCGATCCCCCGCGGATGTGTTGGAGGGTAACCTGGTCAAAGCCATCTCTTCCCTGCAAGCACAAATAACCTTCTGGAAAACGCTGCCCTTAAACGTCCCTAGCAGAGTAACCCGGACAAAAATGATTGTACTAACAAGGCTACTGTACTACTAATCCAACATACTGGTATACGTCCCAAACCGCATCCTTCGAGAATTGGAAACCATGACTAGAGCGCTCATTTGGAACACCGGCAGACCCAGAGTGGCACTGGCGAAACTTTACGCACCAGTGGCAGCGGGGGGACTAGCGGTTCCCAACCAGGAACTCTACTACCTGGTAGCACAATTGCAATGGGTGGTTGGCTGGCTGAGTGGGAAATGCCTGATGAACATGACTTCCGATACCTCGACTCTGACCCACACACAATTCCTCACATTGTTTCATCCCCTGGCCAAACCACCTCGCCCGGCGCAATTACATTTAGCAGTAGCATATAAGTGCTATACGCGCAGACTGCGGCTCACACGGGCGGTGACGCCATATGCCCCTGCGCTCCCACTGTTGGGCACTTCCAAAGATGGAGGGATAGTAACTGAGACCGCACTAGAACGATGAGAACTAGCCGGGGTAGACACGATTGCTGACCTTTATGCGGAGGGCGCCCTGCTTCCATTTGATAGACTAGCGGCGGCCTTAGACCTACCGGTAGGACAGTTCCTGTTGCACGCGTCCTTGATACGCATGTATACAAAGGCTTGGGGAGACATGACCGAGGAACCACAGATGCACTTGCTCGTGCAGTATTTGCACATCATGGGAAATGGATCCCACGTGATACATTGGCTGGCACAAGCACTATTGTCACACACAACCCGCACCCTCCAACCACTAAGAGACAAATGGGCAGCTGATTGCGGTAGAGACTGGACAGACAAAGAATGGGAGAGAATACTGGACGGAACCCATTAATATTCCACGCAATTTGCCTTTTAAAATCATACAATTTTATATTGTACACAGAGCATATCTGTCACCAGACAAAATTAATCAATATTTCGCAATAGACACGTCCGCATGCCCACGCTGCTCACTAACAAACGCAGGCATCCTACACATGCTCTGGACCTGTCCTAGACAACTAACATACTGGCAAGGCATAACGTCATTGTTGACGAAAGGGGTTGGCGTGGAACTACCACACACATGGGAGACATGTTTGCTGGGATTGTTTAAACGAACAAAACATACTAAAGTTCACACCAGGTTCTGGGATCTCGGACTAGTCACTGCCAAGAGACTTATCACCAAGCACTGGAAGAGCAGAGACCCACCACACAACTCCAATATTAGTGCACCTCCCTTAATAACTGGGCGGCAGCGGAAAGCGCAACCCTACACAGGGAGGAAACGGCGGGACTGAGAGCCATACCAATAGCACAACCCTGGGATGACATCTTAAACTCATTTCACCAGGCGTGTCTTGACCAGGGGGTCATATAGACGAAAAGTAGGTAAAACGTCATTGAAATAACAAATGTGAAGAGGGGTAGCACGCTTGAGGGAGGCGACCGGGTCCCAGTAGACAATAGCATGTCACGCACACGATACAAGGTAACGACCGCGCACCACCTATAAGCAACTCTAACCCGCCCCCTCATGTAACATCGGACACCGATGCCCCACTATGACCACGCTGCAGAAAAGGCCACCCACCCCAACGCCACATTCCCCATACCTGAAAGCAATGACATGTATACATCGGCACAAGCGACCACGTTGCCTGCATATACGCCTTCCCTGCCTTACCCCAGTATAGTGCTTCTTGTATTCCTTTTGTATTGTTTTTCCTTTTCAGCATCGACAGCTAAGAAATGAGAAAACTGTAATGTGTAATACTGTTGCTGTACATGTTCATTGCTATGCATCGCAAAGATAACCTTTATTTTACCCTCCTCAAACTATTGCTCTGTATTGTTACTATACGTTGAACTCTCAATAAAAATATTCAAACAAAAAAAAATCAGGAAAATCAATCAATCAATCAGGGATTTATAGAGCACACTACTCACCTGTGAGGGTCTCAAGGCGCTGGACAGAAGGGGAAAACCCTATGTTAAAGACATTTGCTACTGAAGTGCCACAATACCAGGAGTCTGGCCTTTGGGGCCTGTGGCAGACTGACGAGATGAATAAATAAATAAATAAATCCACATTTGTAAAGCGCACAATCACCCGGTCTCTAGGCGCTGGGGGCCGTCGGGAAGATTAAGCAAGCTATTGCCCAGAGTCACATGGTGCTGAGCTAATCTGCCGCCGGTGCCAGGGATCGAACCATGATCCCCAGATTCCAACGTCAGTCGCCCTAGCCGCGGCGCCACACCTCTTCCACTGAAGGGATCGGTAGAGATAGGGCAGTCATAACAGTTAGGAGGAGAGAGGCAGGGGATATATAAACATTATGTTGAAAGTGTGACGTTGCCTGTGGTGTGGCTTTTGCATCTGTGATGGATTTAAATAGCATAACAACTTGTAACAAAAAGCAAGGTACATATTAGTAGAGAGACAGAGAAAGCTGCACGTGTTGTGGTTCATGATGAGGATGGAGAGTGTTGTA
Source organism: Lissotriton vulgaris (assembly GCF_964263255.1). Lineage (NCBI taxonomy): Eukaryota > Metazoa > Chordata > Amphibia > Caudata > Salamandridae > Lissotriton > Lissotriton vulgaris. Next base: position 204,552,576 of record NC_141699.1, on the reverse strand, counting down.
ATATTTCTCCTCTGCCTAAAGCGTGAGCTTTGAAGCATGGGGTTGCTAGCCCAGCCATAGTATTTTGATTGATATTTCTAACAGCAGATTCCCTACCCGAGAATACTCCCTATGTGCCAGACTGAATCAGGAAAACTTTCTCCATAGCAGTGCTCCCGTGCGCCACTGGGTGGTGTCGTTCAGCTCTGCGCTGACTCCACACTGCTCCGGAAGTGACAGAGCAGGAATGCATATAAGCCCCATTACTGCACACTGGCATCAGTTTGTTTCTTTCCACATATTCCAATGCGAATCCAGAGCTCCACTTCAGTTTTTTCCTCGTTGACTTCTAAAATTTCACAATTCGCTAGGAAACAAAGTCCCCGTCCAAAATGACAGTTTTCAAGCAATGCCACAACTACAGAAAACAGATGAGGTATGTCTCTGGTGTCTGAGCTCGGGACACAACTCTAAATCATGTGATAAGTTCATTCTTAGGCACTCATCATAAATGCGAACTGATACCAAGAGGCAAACCTAAATGCATAAGATATAGAAGCTGGACTCCTTTCTTGCAGGGCTCCGACTACAGATGCAACTCCTCAGTTGGTTCTAAGGTGCCTCGAATTCCCCGGGCCATCTTTGACCCTGCAGCAGATCATGTCCTTCAAAGCTGTACCTTTCAGTGTATTTCCAGCTCCATCTAGGCCCCATGAATTCACATGGGCCTCCCATTAGGTTACAACTGCTTGGGCTCATACCGACAACCAGTATTGACTTCAACTTCAGTCTGAACCCCCAACTTACATCAGCTCAAGTCCAACTAATTGATGTTGCACTACGAAATACCAAAAGTGCAACTGATCAACATGCAATGTGGTTCTAACTCAGTGCCTCTTCCATGTTGCAGCTACCAGAAGATGCTCTGTAATCTTTTTTTGGTTCTAACTCTGATCAATGCCAGAGCAGAGGGCTCTCCAACATGGAGATGATAATGTTTGAGATATTTGCTTCCCCCTCCTTACCGTGATGAGTGATTTACAGCTGGCAGTGAGCTTGATACCTCAGTTGGGAGAGAACTTGGCTGGCAACTTGGACGACCAATGTAATAGAGCACCTCATTTGTAGTTGTGGTCCAGAGGGCAGCGGGCACCTAGGGGTGACTTATATGGAAAAATAATATAGTTTAAGACTATGTAAGTGATGGAGCAAGGATTCGCACGTAAAGCGTCTTGCTCTCATACAAGAACCTCGCCTAATGTATAACCTTATTAACCCAGTTGTTCGTCGTTTATTATACGTTTTCCCAAACACGCGGGTGTCCCCAGGATGCTTGCTCGTATGTCTTTTCCATACTAACGAAGCTTGCACTAAAGAATCGGCTGCTTCGCTGAAATTCAGTCTGCGCATGCGTCGGTCATACCCATGTGATGTGACGCACTCGCATTCTGGAGGGATTGTATTGCTCATGCGCACTGATGCAAAAATGGCCGCTTGTCTCTCACCACGCTCTCTGCTTGCTACCGCCGCTGCAGCCTATCTGTCTTTCCGCACTAAACAGTAATGCTATAGTCATTATAAAATAAGGGATGTTTAGAATTTCATCATGGTATACAGTGTGATCATTTTATATGTGATTTTAATTTGTTCTCGCTTACTTTTCATGTACCGCGTCTTTGTGGGCTGGGGCATACACGAGCGACGCCATGATGAGGCTCCTCTGAGTATTTCCATGTGACCTGGGAGAAACTCTACTGCGCAGAAGCTGAAATCAGCCAGCTGGCTCCTGAAGCCCAATGCGCCTGAGAACCCAGCACAAGATGATGAAACTCACCTTGAAACCCAGAGACTTTGTTGCTATGCCTTGGACACTCGTATTTTCCATTGTGTTCTATGGATGGGAACGTGAACCCAAGGGGCGGGTGTGCAAAATTGAATAATAATGATGGGAACACTGAATTCTAGGAGGTGGTAATGACCGCACCACCTCTCCTGACCAATCGTAAAGTGGGAAACTGTCACTTGCAACATTAGTGGGTGGTCTGAGGTACCCCAAAACAGTATAACTGCCCTAGTTTAGCTTAGGAAAATTGTCCGACTTGTCCGAGTAGCAGACCTGTCACTGACCCTACGAACTCTATAGGTGCTCAATCTGAGAGTGCTGCGGAGCACTCTGTCCATACTTTCCACAAACTCCTAAGGGGTGGAAATAATCCTAAGTGCTGGCGAAGCACTTTGCTGGGAAATTCGAAAACCCAATCGGGGTTACTGGCGGATTACTTGCAGGAGAGGGGGTAACGCAGGCGTTGCTGTCCGAAGCTGTAGGTGTTGGTCGTACCCTGGGAGGCCCAGTCTTGACCCAAAACCTGAGGGGTATCCTGTCCTGATCTGTCCGTGGGCTGTACCTGTTCGCATTCTGGTATTCCAATTCCTTGAGGGTCCTGTCCCCGTCTTTCCAAACTGACCCGTGGCCAGGGTTAGTCTTCACTCCTATCTAGGTAAATATAAGGGGTGGGTTTGCGTTTTCTCATAGTCTTTTCTCACTTAACTCATGACCGTTTCCTTCTTCTTAAAGGGAAATAATCTTGATTTTGATATTTGTTCTTGAAATGCTAAACTATATATGTTTTGCTTATTAGACTTGTTCCACATCTCTCCCTTCCTTTAGAACTTTGCTGAACTGTCAAATTATTAGTGTGTTCCAATTTTTCCCTTTCCTTTAGTACGATTGCGGTGAACGTAGCAAGAATAGTTTAAAGACTATAGGTTAAGTATATGTTTTAGGTCCCATTCATATCCTATGTCCTAGTATTAAGTTGCAGTGACTAGTCTTGTTCTAAAAATCCTACCTTTAGTCTTCCCATTATACTAAATGATCCTAGTCTTAACTCACAGTTATCTGGTATTTTTGATTTTGATGTTTGACGTGTTATTCTGCTTATCGCTTATTGCCTTGGCATACTCTCTTTGAATTACTATATAAAACTTTTAACTTCATCAGGTGTCTGTGGTCATTTTACAAAAAATGTGGATAAGTATGTTCTGAAGTATAAAGAGTATTTTTTTCCTAGGTTCCCTGTCTACTATTTTCCCTAATAGCTCCAGATCTGTCATATGAATTTGTGCCTGGGTAAGTCAGGTACATGGTAAGCAGAGGTGTAAAACCAAACCTTAATTGCTCATAGAAGCGTGCAACAGAAACCATCACCCAGTTCACCCCAAATGTCAATGGTGTATTAAATTTTTGCACGCCAGGGCCCAGTGCGTGTAAGTAATTGGTGAACTCGGTGACCTGGGTGAACTGCGCGCTCTATCAGTAATTTTCTGGTAACCAGAGGATGGTTTGGACTAGTTAGATTAGGTAGACAGGATATTTGATAAACAAACCGTGAACATAAAATGTGCTGCTGATTTTCTACTGTATTTGGTTTAAATATTTTGAAATGTTTTAAGGATTTATATGTAAATGTACATGATTATTGCATTGCTGCTATAAATGTTATATTAACCGAAAAATTGTTTGTAAATGTTCAGTGTAGTCCGAATCCCCGGGGAAGTATTTAGCTACCGGTGAGCAGAATCCGGTTAGCTGTTGAAGTCACTGGTTTGAGTTATTAGTGCAGGGTTAGGAATAACTGGAAGCACTAATTAGGACCTTTTTGGTTGCATTTGAGTAAATGATAGCTACGAGTCCTTTATAAAACTTTCATTGCGATATCACCTAGTAAGGGTCGCATACGGAAGGAGTAGTAGGGTCTCCGAGGCTTGAGTGGTAAGTAAATTAGTCCGCTGGTGAAAGCCTGACTTAGTATATATCCCAGGAAGAAGTGGATAAGTCAGGGTTATAACAGGTTCTATTTTACGTATGTAAAAGGGTAGGCAAAGAAGTCTATCCGGAGTGTATGAAAAGTAGACAGAAGTGGTTTACTAGCAGCGAAAGAAAGTTCTTTTATCTCTTTAGAACACTCAGACATAGTGGCAAACGTTGCGTGTTGTTGACTAAGATTTGCATTCGCACTTTAGAGAGAGTAAAAAGTTTCCGTTACCTTGTGAAGGAGGGAGTCGGTCGGAAGACTGCTCTGACGTCACTCCGTGCCGCGCTGGTATTGGTCGAAACAGCGGGTGTGTAGTGAAGCCGATTTTGTGAAGGAGGGGTGAGTGCCGAAGCGTGAGACTCTGTCTTGCGAAAAAGCCGCGCACCCATTGGTTAAGGATTTTGTATTCCCTAAGTTGATTGGGTACTACGAAATAAAAGTCGCGCTAGCATTGGAAGCATAAAGGTAAACAAAATTAATCAGGCCGAGTTAGAAGAGAGTCTGGAAAATTATATGTGGTATCCAGATTTTATACCAAATCCAAAGTATCTAGGATTTCATAAGGATCAGATTTTACGAGGTAGACCACACATGATGTATGGAATAAAAAGGAAAATGTCATTTACTGATAAAATAAAGAATTTTTTCAAAACTGATAAAACCATTAGAACGAGGGAAGGTGTGCTCATTCCCCCGCCAAATACTCCTGCCTCCTTCATGATGTTTGATAAAGGGTACTATACCTGTGTCTGGCTAGAAAACTGGGCAAAGTATACTGCAGATGACGGAGTCCTAGCATTCCCTGTTGAAGGTACATTTAATGGTCGGATCCTGTTTAACCTAAGAACCCGCATGAATGAATTACACCCTAGACCTAGGTTGACCCAGTATGAAGCCCTGGAAGAATGGGAGATTGAGGCACTGGAGAGAGATAGGCCCCGGATGGACAAGGGAATAATTAAATGGTATCCGAGGGTTCAAGCGCAAACCAAAGAGCAGAAAATGAAGCAGTGGAGGCAAAACATGATGACAGAAGGATTGTTTCCAATGATGGGGGTGTTAGAAGAGAGGAAAGGAAAAAGTAAAGAAAAGACCCATCATTTAATGCCTGTAGGGGACTCAGAGGATGAGCACTTAGAAGATTTGTTAATGAAAAATCCACCTCCCTATGTTGCCGAATCAGAACCTGTGCAATCTCCAAACCCATTTTCGAAATATCCCAGATGTCGGAGGGATAGTGATACAGATGGAACGGGTACAGACAGTAAAACCAGCAATGGGGATGGGTTTTGCAGACCAAAATCTACGGTCCCAAATTATCAGCCGTTCGGAGAAGATCCACCTCGGTTGGTTACTCCGACTGCTCCAAGTATTTATCCTCCCTTGGTACCGCAGGTATTGCATGACAACTCTGCAGAAAAGGCTTTACGAGAGAAGGAGAAAGAAGCCCTGGCTAGACAGCGAGATGATTTAGTTCGAACCATTGCCCAGATACATCCCCATCCTGATTCCCTGACTATTCCAGTAACTATTGGTCCAGCTATTCCACTGTATAGGGATGACCTGGCTAGTCCTCGTCCTCCTGTTATCACCCCAATTATGCCAACTCCTAGCATTCCACTCACGAGAAAAGAAATGCTCATAGATGATGATCAAGAAAGTGAATGTGAATCCGTGGTTCTGATGGATATGCCCATCAGGGAAAACAGAACTAGCATGTCGGGATCCAGAAGTCAGAATAAGGCAAAAGAGGTTCTGATTGGGAGCACGTCGGGAATCAGAAGTGCCACAGTAGTATCCCCAGAAGAATTAGACAGATGGACCAAAGAACTGGAGAAAGAGACCACTCCCCAACCCAAAGCATTAGAAATATATAAATTAAGAATAGAAATAGAAGAGATGATGGCTGGAAATGTGGGAGTGGAACGCCTGAACTCTTTCAGTGAAGAAGAGTTACTGTTCATCAGTAAAAATCTTACCCGAAACGCTAGGTTGCTCCATGAAAGGTTATTGGACACTGCCACAGAAATGGGGATAGATATCAGTCGCTCCAAAATTCTTCAGAAACCCTACAGAGTAGATTTTTCCGACAAAGACTTGGAAAGCTTAAATGTAATGGGAAAACAGATCCAAATAAAGGAATTGCTGAAACTCTTACAAAAATGGGGGGATGTAGGAAAGTGGAGAACCCGGTGGGCAAAGAAAAAGGAAGACAGTAGAGCGAAATCGCAAGCTTCTGAATATGTACTGAAAGAAGTAACTCCCGCAGAAAAACTGTGTCCCATGAGAGAGGTCCCGGGGGGAAAATATGTTCATGTCCCCTGGTCCCGACAGGATATTGTGTCATTTACTAATGACTTCCCGAAATTACGGGAGAAACCAGTTGACTGGTACAGACAGGTTGAACGCTTCATCAAGGTTCAGAAATGTCTCCTGAAAGACCTGGATGGGTTTTTCGACATTGTAGTCCCTGTAGATTTATGGACCGATTGCAAAATTGAGATTGATTGGCCTAGCGAAGAATTTGCGAGAGACGAGAAAACAGGAGCTCCCGCACCTGAAGTAATGAGGAAGTATGAGCAAGTCATACAATACCTCAAGAAAAAGGTCCCCGCAAAAGAAACAGATTGGACCCGAATAGATAGAACTACCCAAGAGCGTGATGAATCTGTCCATGCTTTTTATGAAAGGTTGCTGCAAGTGTTTAAGACTTACAGTGGAATCGATAATGTAGACATGAAAGACATGACCCATTTCAGTTACAGATTTGTGTTAGGATTAAGACCTGAAATATCACAATGGATTCGAGATAATAAAATCAGTTGGCAGGGAAAACCCATAGATGATGTTCTGAAGTATGCAAAATACTGCGAAGATGAAATCGAAAATAAAAAGAAGGCTCTCAAAGAAAAGGTAATGTGGGCACCGGTGAAATTAGCTGAACAGCAGGAAAAACAGTTAAGCAAATTAAATACTAATAATAATGCTCAGAGTGCCACTGTGGGGGGAGGAGGGAAGCCCCGAACTAAAATGAGTCGAGAAGAGGCTATGAAGAAGTTTCCGTGCCACGGGTGCGGCCAGATAGGGCATTGGAGAGACGAGTGTCCACACCTGCAGGCCGGTAATGCCCCTGTAAATGGTTTAACTCCACAGGTGCAGAAAGAGGGGACAAGAAAGAACCAGCAACAGGTAAAATTACCTCCAGTACCTCGCGCTCCTAGACAAAATTTTAAGAATCAGGGTCAGCAGAATGAGAGGGCGGAAGTATGGGAAGTCGAGAATGAAAGAGATGCAGTCATTCCACAGTACTTGTTAAATGACACCTTCCTCTATGAAAATCAAGATTGACGGGGCCTGAGAGGGGAGGACGAGGAGTGCGTGCTTGGCGCCTCCTTACCGGTAGACCAGACTGGAACATACATTGATGGAAAGGTTGAGGGAAAAGACGTCACCTTTCTGTTGGACACTGGTGCTACCAGATCTACTGTAAGAACGGTGGATGTTCCTAACCTACCCCTCTCGGGAGAAGCGATCCAAGTAGTGGGCGTCTCCAATCAAATAATAAGTACTCCAGTAACTGAACCCATGGAAATTTCTATAGGAAATTTCAAGGAAATGCACAGATTTGTAGTCTGTGATTCCAGTCCCGTGAACCTGTTAGGACGTGATTTGTTGTGCAAGATGCATTGTACCATCTATTGCACACCAAAGGGCGTCGAAATTCAGACCCCCGATGAAGATGGCCTGTACAAACTGATGTTGGTCAGACAAGATTCTGATATTAAACCATTGACAGTTGAGGATTTACCTGAAGAGCTCCAGTTAAGAGTAGTACCAGAAGTGTGGGACTTCACAGGAAAAGATGTAGGTTTAATGGCAAATGTGGACCCAGTTAAAATAACAATAAAAACGAATGCTGTATACCCAAAAACGAGACAGTACAAAATGAGTGCAGAAGTGAAAGCAGGAGTAGCGACTGAGATTACCAGGCTGCTCGAAGCAGAAATAATAGAGGAAGTGATGAGCAGTCCCTGTAATTTGCCTATCATTGGGATCAAAAAGCCTAGTGGAAAGTACCGGGTGCAAGATTTGCGCAAGGTAAACCAAATTGTCGTGCCTTGCTGTCCTGTTGTGCCTAACCCTGCAGTGATACTATATCAGATTCCCTGGAATGCAGAATGGTTCACTGTCATCGACCTGTGCCATGCATTCTTTTCCATCCCATTGCATCCAGAAAGCAAGTTCCTTTTCAGTTTTGAATTTGACAGTCATATCTATGTCTGGAATCGTGTCCCCCAGGGGTACACCGAAAGTCCATCGATTTTCAATCAGATACTAAAAAAGTGCCTTGAAACCCTAGTGCTGCCAAGAGAGTCTGTTTTGGTGCAGTACATAGATGACCTGTTAGTGGCCTCTAAAACCCAGACGGACTGTGTCACTGACACAATTGCCTTGCTGAATCACCTAGGAAAAGGAGGACATAAAGTGTCACCTGACAAGTTACAATTTTGTAAAAACTCAGTGAAGTATCTGGGGCACCAGATAGAAAAAGGAATCAGGAAGGTTACTACAGAAAGAATCAAAATAATTAAAGCAATGGAACTGCCCAGAACTCAGAAAGAGGTGAGAATGTTCTTAGGAGTTGTGGGTTACTGCAGACAATGGATTGTAGGATTTGCGGCTCTAGCAAGACCTCTGATAAAAATGACAAAGAAAGGAGTAGAAGACCCCGTCAGTTGGGACAGTGAAAGCATGAACGCTTGGGTAACTTTGAGAAACTGTTTATGTACCGCTCCAGCATTGGGTATGCCTGATTACTCTAAGTCATTTGAGCTATTCTGTGACACGAGAGAGAATTGTGCTCTTTCAGTCCTGACCCAGGAGCACGGATTAGTTAGACGACCGGTGGCCTATTTTTCAGCCACCCTAGATCCGGTGGCTGCTGGATTACCTGGATGCCTAAAAGCAGTTGCTGCTACTTGTGTCAGTCTGGAACAGAGTGAGAACATTGTCATGGGACATCACGTCACTGTATATGTTCCTCATTCTGTTGTAATCCTACTGACTAGAACTAAGACCCAGTACCTCACACCTAGTCGGCTGACTAAGTATGAGAGAATTTTGATTGGCGCTGAAAATGTAACCATTTCCCGGTGCAATGTCCTAAACCCTGCGACACTGTTACCTGTCCCTCTGGATGTAGAAATTGAAGAGGGAGGGGAACATAATTGCATCGATTTAACTGAATTCAGTACAAAGCCCCGTCCGGACATCCGTGAAATAGCATTACTTGATGGGGATAAGACAATGTTTGTGGATGGCTCATGTTTGAGACATGAGAGTGGGAGTCTGTGTGCTGCCTATGCTGTGGTCACATTGACGGAAACCATAGAAGCATCTTACCTGAGCGAGGTGAAATCTGCACAAGTGGCAGAGCTCATCGCGTTAACCAGAGCATGTAAGAGGGGTAAGAACAAGAGAATAACTGTTTACACCGACAGCCAGTATTGTTTCGGGGTTGTTCATGACTTCGGCCAATTATGGCTGCAAAGAGAATTCATGACTTCCTCAGGCACCCCTATCAGAAATGGAAAGGTGGTGCATAACTTACTGGAAGCTATCCAATTGCCCAAAGAATTGGCTGTGGTCAAGTGTGCGGCTCACAAATCTGGGAATGATGATGTGACCGCCGGTAATAGGTACGCTGACCAAATTGCACAGTTTTGTGCCCGATACCAAATGTCCCTCCAAATTGCGTTGTGGGGTGGAACCAGCTGCCAACTTATGTTGTTTGAGAATGTGTCAACGTGGGAAGAATTAAAGGATTTGCAACAGGCAACTGACAGGCAAGAAAAAGGCAGGTGGGCAGCAGATGGATGCAAATTGAGAGATGATGGTGTGGTGGTAAACTCGACTGGGGTGCCTGTACTGCCTGATAGCTTGATAGACCCCATGATCAGAATGATACATGAACCAACACATATGGGAAGGGATGCAATGTGTCGGGTGTTTGACAAAGTGTTCTGTAATTCAAAATTCAGGAACCAGGCGGAAAGGCTTTGCCAGAGGTGCCTAGTGTGTCAGCAGTTCAATGCAGGAAAAAGGACTGTGGTAGAACAGAGTACTGTTGGAAAGGCAGTAGGTCCCTTTGTCAGAATGCAGGCAGACTTTATAACAATGCCTAGGTGTCAAGGGTATAGATACATCTTAGTCATAGTTTGCCTATTCTCCCGGTGGGTGGAAGTATATCCTGCAAAGAAAAATGATGCCCTCACTACAGCCAAGTTATTGCTCAGAGAGTTGATACCTAGGTACGGAATTCCCGAGACAATCGAAACGGACCAAGGTGGGCATTTTGCCAACGATGTCCTAGAAGAACTCTGTAAAGCATTCAAAATGAAGCAAAGACTGCATTGTGCCTACCGTCCAGAGGCTTCTGGGGTAGTGGAGCAAATAAATGGCACCCTGAAATCCAGATTGGCAAAGATGTGTGATTCCACAAAAATGAACTGGATAGAGGCTTTACCCCTTGTGCTGATGAGTTTGAGAAGTATCCCGAACAGAAAAACTGGCCTAAGTCCCCATGAAGTGTTAATGGGAAGAGTGATGCGACAGGCATGGGTACCCGGACACAAACTGCTAAGCATTTCTGATGATATGGTGCTAGAATACTGCAAGCAGCTGGGTGACCAAGTGCGTTCTCTCTCTCAGCAGATTGGAGAGACAGCTGACGAGTGGCCAAAGACTCCAGCACATAAACTGCAACCCGGAGATTGGGTGGCGTTAAAGAAACACACCCGGAGCAGTTGCCTGAAACCAAGGTGGGGAAAGCCACGACAAGTGATCCTCGTCACTACAACTGCTGTAAAGTGTGCTGGTGTACCGAAGTGGATCCACGCCAGCCACACAAAGCGGGTAACTGGAGAAAACGCGACTGGAGCTGAAGGCAGAGCAGCTGAAGAGGCTCCCGAGGAGGAGAGTCCGGAGCTAGCTGACATCGAACTGCCGAGCACAAGTCGAGACGTTGAATGGTTCCCCGCCGACGAACAGGTTCATGATCCAATACGAACCAGGAAATATTCCTACTTAGACAGTGAGTGGGATAGTCCAGGTGAGCTAGAAATAGAAGAGGAAGATCAGGTCAACAAGAACCACATCACACCTGATCAGGAAGTAGGCCAAGTAGGGTCAGATCAAGACATCAAAACTCCTCCTGAAACTCCGGAGACTGGAGAGGGACAGATAGTAATTAGAGCTGATGTTCATGCAGAAGAAAACGAAGAGATCGAAGAGCATGAACAGGAACAGATAGAAATAGATCAACGTGCTCAGACAACCGAAATAAAAGCAACCAGAAAGAAAAAGCAAGTACGATTTGAATCTGAGCAGGGTCAGACTAGGGACCAGGCAGAAGAAATAGATGAAAGACCTGGAACCAGTCAGACAGGTAGGGAAACAGGAGTGCCACAACAAAAAGTAAAGAGAGTGCACGAAGAAGGCCAAGTTTCCTCAACTACTGGGAGGCACGGAGGCAGAAGTGCACCCCGATACGTCAAAAGACTGAGGCTCAGACTAAAGACAGTCGAAGAAAAACTGAAAGACCGAAAAAGGGCTGAAAGTGAAAGAAAGGCAGCCCAAGGCAAGTCGCTAAGAAAGAGCGACAGAGTAAAGAAACAGAACCGACTGTATCGGAGCCCTGAATGGACTTACTTTGTGTTGGAAGAAATTGACGAGCCCCACCATAGTGGCAACAGTGACGAAGAGTCCATCGCTGGTCGGAGTTCGGACGAAGACCCTCCTTGAGAAACCCCCGAAGTGAGCCACTGGTACAAAGAAACGAAGAGGGGTAGCAAAAGCCACCTGTAAGCTAAACATGTCTGATCCGAATGTCTCTGGAAGGTCCCGATGTGGGTGTCTTAAAACTTGCTGTAAAATATGCTTGTGTAGTATAGCAATGCTAATAGTAATGTGGATAGGACTAACAGTTTTTCTACCTTTTATGATAAGTAAAAATCCTAACTTGTCCCCTACTGAACCAGAAGCAGTAGATGTAGGGGCTGTACAGACTGCAGAAACACCACGAAGCTTAGAAAGACGCGACAAACAAGTAAGACTGACACACACACGACCTAATTTAGAAGCATCAGATGAGGATGGACTACACTTTCACAAAATGAGAAACAGGACACATTTAAATGTTTTTGCTAACTTGTTAGTGCATTACGTAGAAGCTATGGAAATAGAGGACTGTTATGTCTGCATGAAGCTACCAACCTCAGTGGCTGAAGGCGTGACATATCACCATCTACCTTTGACTTATGCAATTTCCTGTAGTATATTAGCTAGCTTGTTTTATAGGAGCACTTTACAGTACTATTATTCAAATGCTGACGTAGTATTCTCTGAGCTTCCTATTAGAGGACACCTGAACCTTGTACATACTAAAAGTGACGTGACCCGTTATATGGGAGAATATTTTCTGACTATAGGCAACATAGATTTAGATGAAGCAAGACAAGCTAATCTGACCTGTTCTCTGCAAGAGCAGGAAAAGATGTTCATTAAGATGGCAGACAGAAGGAGAGAAAAGTTTCAGAAGAAGGCAAATGACGAAAAGGATAGAGTCCCTAAGTGGGCTGAGCACATGGAAAACACCTCGCAAGGCGAAGCTAATCCAGCCTTGTTGTTGGATTTTGAACGAAAAGGGAAACTTTGTATCCATAGGGAAAAGACAGAGTACTATAACAATGTATTCATCGGTTCCAGCGAGTGTGAACATAATTACAAGGTAATTGGAGGTTGGGGTTTCAAAAATGGATCAGAACCTGTGTTTCCCGGAATATATTATATATGTGGGAACAAGGCTTATTTCAAATTGCCGGACCACTGGTATGGAAGCTGCTACTTTGGCATTGTTTTCCCGAAAATATACCATGTGAATAATGCTGCTGGAAGCGATGAAGAAACTAATGGCTTAGTGCGTAGTAAACGTGAAAGTGTAGGTGAAATTATAGGTGATATTTTTAGTGCACTGATACCTGGAATGGGGGTAGTTCTGAACACTCATAGAATCTGCAAATTGTCTACAGTAGTGGACCGGCTATCAACGGACACTGCTGCTGGATTCCTGATGGTCAATACTGAAATGGTTGCGATCAGATCAATGGTTTTGCAAAACCGCCTTGCTCTTGACACCCTATTAGCAAAAGAGGGCGGAGTCTGTAGAATGCTGAAAGCGCAACATTGTTGCACTTACATTCCTGATAAAAGTATCGAATTAAAACAATATGTGAAGAATATAACTAATTTGGAAAAAGAACTCAAACCATTGGAGGTTGACAGTGCCTGGACGAGACTGACTGGAGGTCTCTCCTCTATAGGTAGTTGGTTTTCTAACCTAGGTAGAAATATTTTGTGGAAAATACTGATGCCAATAGTTGTGATAGGTGTGGTTGTATTGATTATCTTCATCTGCTGCAAATACCAAAAATGCAAAAAGAGGTCTCAAGAAAATAAGAGGGGGGTGAAGAGAAATATTGATGAACTAGAATTAGAAGAATTAAGAAATGAAGTCTACAAAAAGGTGAAAAATCACCACTCTCATAGAGAAGCTGAAAGAAAACTCAACAATAAGTTTGTTGAAATCCAAATGAGTGATGTGGATGAATGAAAAAGTTGGCATCTGTTCCTTCATGTAGTGATGATAGTAAATATCATCAAAGAGGGGATTGATGGAGCAAGGATTCGCACGTAAAGCATCTTGCTCTCATACAAGAACCTCGCCTAATGTATAACCTTATTAACCCAGTTGTTCGTCGTTTATTATACGTTTTCCCAAACACGCGGGTGTCCCCAGGATGCTTGCTCGTATGTCTTTTCCATACTAACGAAGCTTGCACTAAAGAATCGGCTGCTTCGCTGAAATTCAGTCTGCGCATGCGTCGGTCATACCCATGTGATGTGACGCACTCGCATTCTGGAGGGATTGTATTGCTCATGCGCACTGATGCAAAAATGGCCGCTTGTCTCTCACCACGCTCTCTGCTTGCTACCGCCGCTGCAGCCTATCTGTCTTTCCGCACTAAACAGTAATGCTATAGTCATTATAAAATAAGGGATGTTTAGAATTTCATCATGGTATACAGTGTGATCATTTTATATGTGATTTTAATTTGTTCTCGCTTACTTTTCATGTACCGCGTCTTTGTGGGCTGGGGCATACACGAGCGACGCCATGATGAGGCTCCTCTGAGTATTTCCATGTGACCTGGGAGAAACTCTACTGCGCAGAAGCTGAAATCAGCCAGCTGGCTCCTGAAGCCCAATGCGCCTGAGAACCCAGCACAAGATGATGAAACTCACCTTGAAACCCAGAGACTTTGTTGCTATGCCTTGGACACTCGTATTTTCCATTGTGTTCTATGGATGGGAACGTGAACCCAAGGGGCGGGTGTGCAAAATTGAATAATAATGATGGGAACACTGAATTCTAGGAGGTGGTAATGACCGCACCACCTCTCCTGACCAATCGTAAAGTGGGAAACTGTCACTTGCAACATTAATGGGTGGTCTGAGGTACCCCAAAACAGTATAACTGCCCTAGTTTAGCTTAGGAAAATTGTCCGACTTGTCCGAGTAGCAGACCTGTCACTGACCCTACGAACTCTATAGGTGCTCAATCTGAGAGTGCTGCGGAGCACTCTGTCCATACTTTCCACAAACTCCTAAGGGGTGGAAATAATCCTAAGTGCTGGCGAAGCACTTTGCTGGGAAATTCGAAAACCCAATCGGGGTTACTGGCGGATTACTTGCAGGAGAGGGGGTAACGCAGGCGTTGCTGTCCGAAGCTGTAGGTGTTGGTCGTACCCTGGGAGGCCCAGTCTTGACCCAAAACCTGAGGGGTATCCTGTCCTGATCTGTCCGTGGGCTGTACCTGTTCGCATTCTGGTATTCCAATTCCTTGAGGGTCCTGTCCCCGTCTTTCCAAACTGACCCGTGGCCAGGGTTAGTCTTCACTCCTATCTAGGTAAATATAAGGGGTGGGTTTGCGTTTTCTCATAGTCTTTTCTCACTTAACTCATGACCGTTTCCTTCTTCTTAAAGGGAAATAATCTTGATTTTGATATTTGTTGTTGAAATGCTAAACTATATATGTTTTGCTTATTAGACTTGTTCCACATCTCTCCCTTCCTTTAGAACTTTGCTGAACTGTAAAATTATTAGTGTGTTCCAATTTTTCCCTTTCCTTTAGTACGATTGCGGTGAACGTAGCAAGAATAGTTTAAAGACTATAGGTTAAGTATATGTTTTAGGTCCCATTCATATCCTATGTCCTAGTATTAAGTTGCAGTGACTAGTCTTGTTCTAAAAATCCTACCTTTAGTCTTCCCATTATACTAAATGATCCTAGTCTTAACTCACAGTTATCTGGTATTTTTGATTTTGATGTTTGACGTGTTATTCTGCTTATCGCTTATTGCCTTGGCATACTCTCTTTGAATTACTATATAAAACTTTTAACTTCATCAGGTGTCTGTGGTCATTTTACAAAAAATGTGGATAAGTATGTTCTGAAGTATAAAGAGTATTTTTTTCCTAGGTTCCCTGTCTACTATTTTCCCTAATAGCTCCAGATCTGTCATATGAATTTGTGCCTGGGTAAGTCAGGTACATGGTAAGCAGAGGTGTAAAACCAAACCTTAATTGCTCATAGAAGCGTGCAACAGAAACCATCACCCAGTTCACCCCAAATGTCAATGGTGTATTAAATTTTTGCACGCCAGGGCCCAGTGCGTGTAAGTAATTGGTGAACTCGGTGACCTGGGTGAACTGCGCGCTCTATCATAAGTACCTGTAATTCCAAAGTCGAATGTGGACTTCATTTTATTTTAAAAGCAGCCGCCTGCAAGGAAGGGTTGGCTTTTAAAATGACAGCAGGCAACACAGCAGTGCACACCTAAGTGCATTTAAACTACTGGGCCTCTAAACCCTCATGCTCGACAATATACAAGGGGCTTAAAGGTAGGTTGACATACCAATCGTATTTACACTTAAGTACCAAATACCTTTTAAACAGAGCACTGGCCCTGGGCCTGGTTAGGAGGGCCAAGGGTACAATCACAGTTAGTAACCACCAGGATAGTCAAAAAATGTGGGGGATCAGTGCAAAAAAGATGACTGTCTCACAATAATTAAATATGTACAAATGAAATGAAAAACACTGCACTACACTATATTTCCACCTATGAACAGAATGCAGACTAAGGGGCCTATTACGATGGAGGATTTTCCGCATCCTCCGGGCCGGCGGAAGCCACTGCTGGCCCGGAGGATGCGGAAAATCCTCTGCGGACCCACCAAAGACCCACCGCCACATTAGGATGGATGGTGGGTCCTGGTTTCCGTCCGCGGCGGAAAAGCTCTAATATGGTGACAGTGTCTCTCAGACACCGTCAGCCAGATTAGGATTCGCTGTGAAACATGCTTTTCCGCGGCGGCTTTTCCGCCGTGGAAAAGCATGTGTAACTTCACTGCGGGGGCCCGTTGCGGGCCCCCTGGGTGAAGGGGGGATGGGGGTGCACATGGGGGGTACCTATGGTACCCCCCTGCATTTGTATGCAGAAATCGGCAGGCACCGCACGGTGCCTGCCGCTTTCTGCATACAAATGCAATGTATGCATTTTTACCAATGCGGCGGATGCAGCTTGAAGCCGCACCCGCCGCATTGGTAAAAATAGAGGATGTGACCGCGAGGGTGGCGGTCACATCCTAATTGCACAGGAGGGAACTCTGCAGCCCATGCGGAGGTTCCCTCCTACTCTATGGTGGCTGACGAACTCAGGTCTGTCTGCCATCATAATCGGCCCTTAAGTGTGGTCTCAACTATATTTTACACTTTCAATTTTTGAATTATGAAATATTGTTTAGACCACACTTATTCTGCTTTCTGGGTTTTAAGGGGAAATATAGTGTAACACAGTAGACTTACAAAAGTAATCAAATTATTAAATATGCAAAACAAAAACACTGTACTACACTATATATCCCCTTAAAAAACAGAACGAAGACCAGGTGTGGGACTGGGTACATGCAGTACCACCTTACTAGAGATGCATAAGTAAATTAAATAGGCCAGTTGGAGACAAGCCAATGTTATCAGGTTTTAAGGAGTGAGCACGCGTACTTTAGCTCTGGTTAGCAGTGGTAAAGTGCTCAAAGTCCAAAGGCCAAAAACAAGAAGATCAGAAAAATGAGGAGGTTTGCCTCCATTGTGTCACTAGGTGCTGGCAGCTCACTGCATATCTTCACACAGATATTCAGTCCTACGGCAGAAACCAGCACCATGCGAAATAGCTGAAGTTAGACCCAGGAGGTCTGCGGCATGTTAGGTCATCCTCCCCAGCACTCTGGCTTGTAACACCACACCATGGCCTACAGGGGGCCCGCCTTCTTCTGGATCAGGGGCGGGTGACTCGTGGAGATGGAAGTGAGACCAAGACCCAAAATCAGGTTTAAACTCATTGTACCAACCAATGCCCGAAAACCTGACATGATGATCGCGCCACAGCTAGCTATGGACTGTGCTACACAGGTTCTCTCCCATCCAGGCCTTTCATGATTTTGCAAAATTTGGGCCTGGCAAAAGGTTTATTTTGCCAGGTTGAAATGGATGTTTAAACTGTGCACACAAGCTGTTATGGCAGACCTGAGACATATTTAAATGGCTGCTTAAGTGGGAGGCACAATCAGGGCTGCAGGCCCAACAGTGGCAATTAATTTACAAGCCCTGGGCACTGGTAGTGTATCTTTCCTAGGGGGCAATAAGTGAAATAAATGTGCCAATTGGGTATAAATCAATTTTACCTTATTTTAAAAAGAGAGTACAAGCACTTTAGCCCTGGCAAGCAGTGGTAAAGTGTGCAGAGTACTGAAGCTAGAATAAATGAAGTCGGCAAAACTGGAGGTTGGAGGGCAAAAAGTTAGCAGAGAACCACATCAAGGTTGCCTGGTCTAACACGTGTCCATGGTAGCTGTAAGTGGGGAGAATTACCCAACACCTTAGGAGTTCTCATCACTAAGAGGAAAAAATCTCTAGAGGTCATCAGCATTGGCATGGTCTGTTCCAAGATGGTGTTCCACCGTAAAGTCCATTCCCTGTAGCAAAATAGAAAACCCCAACAGTTTGGGATTCCCACCCTTCCTCTGCATTAGCCATCTGAGGGGTCTGTATGAACCCAGAAGTGAGTTCCAAATAGGTAGTGTCTTAACTTCTTCAGTAAACAGACCATTACAAAGGCTTCCCTTTCCATTGCACTCCACCTCTGTTCCCTAGACGTAACTTTGCTAATGAAGTCTAAAGGTTGATCTAGGCCCTCTTAAATCAGCTGGGCGAGCAGAACCGCTATGCCAGGCTCTGAGGCATATGTCTACACAATGAATTCTCTACAGAAGTCATGGGCCTTGAGCACAGATGCCTGCATATGGCCTTCTTCAGGGGGTCCAAAGCGTTCTGGCATGCCTCAGTGCAGATCACCTGTGTGGGCTGGGCTGTCAAGGGAGCAACAATGGTACCATACCCCTATAAAAATCTCCTGTAGTATCGGGTGAGATCTAGGAAGGCTCAGTGCTCTGTCTGGGTTTTGAGGGTTCCCAAGCCAGAATGCTTTCAAATTTGGCCTGTAGGGGCTGCACCTTGCCTCCTCCTACTTGGCGTTCCAAGTAGACCACTAAACCCTGCCCTATCCGGCACTTACTTGCCTTGATATTCAGGCCTGCCCACTGAAGAGCCTGAAGCACGTCCCTGAGCTGGCACAGGTGCTCCTCCCTGCTAGAACTGAAGATCATAATGTCATCTAGATGGGCATCACTGAAGTTTACCAATAAAGCCAGGACCTGGTTGATCGACCCCTGGGAGGTGACAGGGATGTTTTTCAACACAAATGCAAAAAGAACTCTTGATGGACAGAATACAGAACAATGTCATACATTCACCCCAGTACAGAGATCCGGGCCTAAATCCATTGTTTATTTGCTCACCATGCCATTCCAGTTTGGACCCAGCCATATGCAAATCAGTCTTGACCCTGCGCCCAATGGGAACAGTCCAGCCCGAACTGCCAGGCCAGGTGCTCCCTGGACTGGAAACAAAAATCCTAGGACCGGTTTCGGAGTTTCACCCCTCTTCAACCAGGATAGCTTGACTCCAGTGGCATGGAGAGCACAGGAATCACGTCTGTGCATATCCGTCCCACTCGGGGCTGACAAATGCAAAAAGAACTATTGATGGACAGAATACAGAACAATGTCATACATTCACCCAAGTACAGAGATCTGGGCCTAAATCCATCGTTTTTTTGCACTCCACACCACCCCAGTTCAGACATGGCCATATACAAATCAGTCTGACCCTGTGCCTCATGGGAACAGTCCAGCCCGAACTGCCAAGCCATGCCTTCCCTGGACCGGAAACAAGCTTCCGAGGATCGGTCTCTGGCATTCCAGCCATCTTCAGCCCGGCTTTTTTGAATCCAGTTGTGTGGAGTGCATGGGACTCAAGTCTGAGCATACCCATCCCACTCGGGGTGACAAATGCAAAAACCACAGGTGATGGACAGAATGCAGAACAATGTCATACATTCACCCCAGTACAGAGATCTGGGCCTAAATCCATTGTTTTTTTGCACTCCACACCACCCCAGTTCAGACATGGCCATATGCAAATCAGTCAGACCCTGTGCCTCATGGGAACAGTCCAACCCGAACTGCCAAGCCATGCCTTCCCTGGACCGGAAACAAGCTTCCGAGGGCCGGTTTCTGGCATTCCAGCCACCTTCATCCCGGCTTGCTTGAATCCAGTGGTGTGGAGTGCATAGGACTCACGTCTGAGCATACCCATCCCACTCGGGGTGACAAATGCAAAAACCACAGGTGATGGACATAATGCAGAACAATGTCATACATTCACCCCAGTACAGAGATCTGGGCCTAAATCCATCATGTTTTTGCACTCCACACCACCCCAGTTCAAACATGGCCATATGCAAATCAGTCTGACCCTGTGACTCATGGGGACAGTCCAGCCCGAACTGCCAAGCCATGCCTTCCCTGGACCGGAAACAAGCTTCCGAGGACCGGTTTCTGGCATTCCAGCCGTCTTCAGCCCGGCTTGCTTGAATCCAGTGGTGTGGAGTATATGGGACTCGCGTCTGAGCATACCCATCCCACTCGGGGTGACAAATGCAAAAACCGCAGGTGATGGACAGAATGCAGAACAATGTCATACATCCACCCCAGTACAGAGATCTGGGCCTAAATCCATCGTTTTTTTGCACTCCACACCACCCCAGTTCAGACATGGCCATATGCAAATCAGTCTGACCCTGTGCCTCATGGGAACAGTTCAGCCCGAACTGCCAAGCCATGCCTTCCCTGGACCGGAAACAAGCTTCCGAGGACCGGTCTCTGGCATTCCAGCCATCTTCAGCCTGGCTTGCTTGAATCCAGTTGTGTGGAGTGCATGGGACTCACGTCTGAGCATACCCATCCCACTCGGGGTGACAAATGCAAAAACCACAGGTGCTGGACAGAATGCAGAACAATGTCATACATTCACCCAAGTACAGAGATCTAGGCCTAAATCCATCGTTTTTTTGCTCACCATGCCATTTCAGTTTGGACCCAGCCATGTGCAACTCAGTCTTGACCCTGAGTCCAATGGGAACAGTCCAGCCCGAACTGCTAAGCCATGTCTTCCCTGGCCCCGATCAAGCTTCCTAGGACAGGTTTATGGCTAGCAGCTGTCATCAGTCAGGATAGATTGATTCCATTGGAATGGGGAGCACGGGACTCACGTCTGAGCATACCCATTCCACTCGGGGTGACAAATGCAAAAACAACAATTTCCATATGGCTGGGCCCAACCTGGAATGGCATTATGAGCAAACTAACAATGGTTTAAACCCAGATCTGTGACTGGGGGTGAATGTTTTGCCATTGTGCAACATTCCGTCCATCAATTGTTGTTTTTGCATTTGCCACCCGAGAGGGGCGGGTATGCTCAGACGTGAGTCCCGTACTCTCCATGCCACTGAATCAAGCTATCTTGGCTGATGATGGCTGGTAGCCAGAAACCGGTCCTTGGATGCTTGATTCCGGTCCAGGGAAGACATGGCTTGGCAGTTCGGGCTGGACTGTTCCCATTAGGCAGAAGGTCAAGACTGATTTGCATATGGCCATGTCTGAACTGGGGTGGTGTGGTGAGCAAAATAACGATGGATTTAACCCAGATCTGTGACTGGGGGTGAATATTTTAACATTGTGCAACATTCCGGCCATCAATTGTTGTTTTTGACTTCAACGTGAATGGCATAACTTAGAATTAGAAGTGTCCTTTAGTGTTAGGAAACATGACCTCTCTTTGGACCCCTCAGTCAAGACAATCTGCCAGTACCCAGATGTTAAATCAAATGTGCTGGGGAACTTGGAAGCTCCCAACAGATCTATGAGCTTATCAACTTGAGAGATGGGGTGTGCATCACTCTTGGTGACTGCATTGAGGTCCTGGTAATAAATGCAGAACCTAAGCTCTGGGGGGTCCCTAGATGCAGACTTGGGGGCCAACCCCACTGGGCTGGACAACTGACTGTTTGAGAGCTCAATGACCCCTAGCTCTGCCATTTTGGAGAATTCCTCCTTTATGCTGGACCTCCCCTTGTCAGAAAGACTGTAGATTTTATTCTTCACGTGCATACTGTCTCCAGTATCAATCTCCTGGGTGCATCGTGTATCGGATCCTTGGTAAGAGAGAAGAGAGAGGCAAACAGCCCCAACAATGGGTGGAAGTTCCTCTGTTGTTCGAGCGTCAGTGAAGAGGAGAGGCTGACACCTTCCACTCACCATCTTGCTCCTTGGAAGAGAAGGGGTCAGGTAGAGGTTAACTCTCCTTCTTTACTCCATCTTCCTAGACCAGACGCATGGTTACCTCAGGCCTCTCGAAGTGGGGTTTGAGGCCATTGATGTGCAAACCCGTTAAAGGGTCTTGAGGTCTACCAGGTAGGTGACCTTGTGCGTTCTTTCACCTCATAGGGCCCAGTCCAGCAGTCTTGTAGGGCCCTGGGCTACAGGCTCCATCACCCACACTTTCTGGTCAGACTGACACTCAACCAGAGTGGCCTTCTAGTCATTACATAGATTTATGATCTTCTGTTTGGCTTCTAGTTTCTTGTTGACCTTCTTCCAGAAGCGCTTTATCTGGGTTCAGAGTGCCAGCATGTTGCTGGACATATCCTGGGGGGGTTTCATGGGAGGTTGCTGTCAACCCTCCTTTACCAGACTGAGAGGCTCATGCACAGGGTGCTCATACAGAAGTTCAAAGGAGTTGAAACCAAACCTCTTCTGTGGTAGCTCCCTGTATGCAAACAGCGGCCTTGGCAAGTGGATGTCACAGTTTCAGCTCTAGAGATCAGACAGGCCCATGGTCGTGCCCTCAGGATCTTCCTGATCCTCCCATAATCCTGTTAGTTTGAGGAAGATAGGGTGATGAAAACATATAGGTTACCCGTACACCTGCCACATGGACCTCATGCATGTAGACATGAAGTTGGTTCCACAGTCAGATGCTAACTCCTGGGGGAACCCCACAATGGTAAATATACCCATCAGTGCCCTGGCCACTACGGGGGCGCAGTCATTGTTCTCAGAGGTAGGGCAACAGGGTACTGGGTGGCATGGTCC
The DNA here is from genome assembly GCF_964263255.1 of Lissotriton vulgaris. Lineage (NCBI taxonomy): Eukaryota > Metazoa > Chordata > Amphibia > Caudata > Salamandridae > Lissotriton > Lissotriton vulgaris. Next base: position 204,530,050 of record NC_141699.1, on the reverse strand, counting down.
ACCAAGACCAGAATGAGCCTGTTGCCTAGGGCTATCTTGGGGTCCAGAAGTCCAACAATGCTGATTCCCACCAGTTTAAAGGGGGTGCCAATAACAGGGAATGGCTGCAGGGGAGCCTTGTGCTTCCCTCCTGACTTGCCACTGGCCTAGCAGGTAGCGCATGACCTGCTGAGTGCATCTGAGAGCATCCTCATCTGGGGACAATAAAATTGGTTGTGATGTGTTTTTCAAAGGCTGTGTCCTGCCTTAGATGATCTGCCTGGGGAATATAATGAGCCAGCTCCAGTAGAAAGGCCCTGTAGCACTCGGTGACCACCAACACATGGGTTGCACCAGGCTCAGGTACTTAAGGATCACTATACACTTGATCATTCTCCCAGTAGATGAAGTGATCACCAGAGTGATCACCAGCATTGTCGCTAGCTGTCTGGGCCTTGGCCTCCTGCCATAAACCCTTCAGAGTAGGGCACTTCATCTGCGCTTTGCAGATCTCTTCACTTTTGGGATGCCAGTTAGTCAGTTCAATAAAATACAGGTTGGTGAGATGCACACCTTCTCTTTTGTCAATTCGCGTTTTCATTATATAGTTTGATAAATGTACTCTCTTAGTTGAACTTTATAGGCGTGCAAGCTTGCTCCGCGCTCCGTCTAGTGCGCACTGCAATCTGGTAAGAACACGTAGGCAGCACATTACGATCCCCTTCAAACTGCACAGCCAATCACAAAACAAATCCAATGAATTAAATCCATGCAACTCTTTACTTATTCCACAATTTTCTCCATAATAGATCAGCCTTTTTCATCCTTAATTTTCTTCAATTCATTTCACTCGTTTTCTTGTCCATTCAATATTGCTCACAAATAAGGACAGGAGTGACAAATGTTTCCACATGTCACGCTTTAATGGCAAACACCTAATGCATTTCGGGAACATCTCTTCTTCGGGGTGTATCTATAACACAAGAAAATTAATCACCTACTGTTACCAATATTGTGCTTATAATACAGGCAACTTGCTAAACACACTCATATGAAGTGCTGATTACTTTATAAATTAGTTATACATTCAAATCCTGCTATTTGTCATTGTTCACTTTGATTGAGTTAATGACAACCTTTGTTAAGTTCCCCAATAGCTCAACCCACGCTCGTATTTGTGAAAGATCTAAACATCAAAACTGCTGTTCTTGACTTATTTACAATGCATTTGCGAACTCCACCAATCTGCCCTGCATCATTACTTGCAGACAATTTCTTTAACAGGCTTACCGTGACATGTGCTAATCTGGTCCTAAAAGAAGCCCTCGTCAAGCTCTCATTTTACATAAACCCATATTCATTTCTGTTTCGCGGTGCAAACCACAAAATATTAGTCAGACAGGTTTCCCAGGCAGTAATGTCCTCCCCTGTAATTTCTGGAGTGTCACCTTCAGGCTCAGACTCCTCCCAGACTGTGGGGGTTTCAGGAGCAGGTTTTCCGCACCCTTTGCTCTTCTTCTTTTTAGAAGGCACCTGGTCCATTCTTTCAGGCTCCAAGTCCTCCTTACTGCCCTCTCAGGCAGCAATGGAACATGTGGCCAGGAGCACCCACTCAGGCAACCCTAACATCTCCAGGTGTGACCTGATCTTGACCTCTTTCCAGATGGTGTGCTCTAAGTCACTGCCAGGCACACAATCCAGAGGCGTGGATGGACTCACAGCTACCCTCAAGGAACCTGAGATCCCCTCCCTACACAAAGAGAACCAGAGCCACTGGATAGTGACTCTCATGGTTGTCAGCTACAATAACTTGGTGGAATGTATGAGAGTTGTCTCCAGTTTCTCTTAGAGCCTCCACCCTCTACCCATTAATGGTAACCCCCTGCCTGTATTTCTTGATATTACTAGGCGTATGAGTCCTTGGCACCATCTCCTTGCCACCCTGGTAAACACAGGAGTTACCACTACAATACCCCCATACTATCTGGGGAAATGTCCTCCCCGAGAGCTAACTTAGCCAACCACAGTTATTGTCCACCAGTGGGGGGCTATGCCCATGTGGCACACTTGGCATTCCCCTTGTGGTGCCAATCTGTTGGCATTCATAGCATCCAGTGGGTGCCTTCTCCGAGGATTTATTATCAGGAAACAACTTCTTTTTCTTCTTAGGTGGTGATTGGGAGTCCTAAACCTTAGAATTAGTTTGGGGACCTTTAGAGAACTTCTATGTTATGTTTGTCTACCCCTCTGTCTTCCAGTGGGGCACCTGAACACTCCTGTTGTGACTAACTCAGTCCGGTAAAATCTGCCCCGCTCGCAGAGTTTGCAGATTTTTGGCAACTATGCGTTCCGCGTAGAACGCGGAGTTACTAAAAATTCTGCGTTCTGCAATGTAGCAGATTTTATTTTTTTTGCACTTTCACATGCGCAGGAGCGACTTACAGGGATGCCTGAGTTCGTGAACGAGATTTCCTATCAGTTCGCGTGCGCCACAAGATTTTATTAGCCGGCCACATGGTTCCGCAAGAGTCTGCGATCGCGAACACGTCATTCGGACGTGCCATCGAACTTCTTGTGGAAGTTTCGTGAAGATCGCGATGCCAAACATGCAGAATTTGCAAGCTGGAGACGAATATCTCTCAAGCAGCATAAATCCTTCTTGAAAATGATGATTTGAATGAAAAAAAACTCCTCAGATTGACATTTGGCTGAACTTTATTGTGCAAGGAGTCCTTTTTCCTTTTTTTACTTATTTTTTAAGAGGAAGGAAGTGCCCCTGTGTCTCCAACTTCCTCTTCCTGTCCAGCAGGCTCCTCCCAGTACTTTGTCCATCTCCTGTTCACTTTGCATTTGGATTTGGAGCTGGAAGGATCCCTTTTTTTGTCTTCTGCATCATATATCATTGGATTTTGTGGACTTTTGGATTTGAGATTTCGCAAGTAAGCTGAAAAATGCATGTTGGTTTTGTTTGATTGGAGCATTGAACCTGCATTTTTTTGTACTTTTTCATTGGTTTTTTTTCAATGTATTGTGGTGGGTGGCCTGTAGTATCAGTAGGGGCCTAGTTGTTTCTTTGTATGTAATTTTTCTTCTAGTTTTCTTTTATAAATTAAACATGTTTCAATGTTCACTACATTGTTTCCAACTTTTGCAATCAATTTGCAACATTTACTCAATTCACTAGCCCAGTAGTCTGCCAATAGGCCTTTTTCAGCCAGTAGGCCCAGAGCTACTCGTGTGTGCATGAAACAACTGTTTCTATGGAGTCTGTTGAATTTAAACATCAGTTAGGGCATGATGGCATTGGATTTAAATGCAAAATGTTTTTGGGGGGTATTTCACTTTTTTCGTGTGTGTTAAGTAAATGCCTTTGTTGGATGTGTGTGGCTGGTGTGGTTGCTCTGTAACTTGCAAACCTTTTTTTAGCCCTGTGGATTTTTGTTTTTGCATTGTTGCATTAAAGCTGTGTTGTTTAGCATACCTCCTTTGTCTGGCCATATAGGCCTGCTTGAGTTCATTGTTTTACAGGCCTCCTGCTTGTTGTTATATGAGTGACCATGTAGCTGGTGGCCATTTTGTAAAAATGTTGTGGTAGTAGTTAGTGTGCTGCTTTTGCCATAGGCCTGCATGTCTTTCCTTTCCCCTAGATTCATCATCAGCATGTTTTGCGAGTCTGTAATAGCGATTAATAAGGAATCGCTATTACAGACTCGCAAAACGGGATTCATGTAGGAATCACAATATTTATTGCGACTCCTACAGCTTCCTTATTTGTGATTAGCTAATTGCTAATCGCAAATAAGGAATAACTCCCCATTCATTCCTATGGGCCTAAAGGCCCATAGGAATGAATGGGAAGACACATCAATGTGCGAATCGCTATTAGTGATTCGCATTTTGAGTTTGCGATTTCAAAGGTGCAGGGGTGTCCAAAGGATACCCTGTTGCACCCCGAAATGATATTGGATGCTGGTGTTATGCACACACATGTCCCAAGGACATGTGTGTGTGTAACATGTGCATTTTTCTGAGTTTCCGCTATTTACCATGAGGTTTGACTTCGATGTAAATAGCGGCCAAATATTGCGAATTCGCAATTTTTAAATGTTTCATGAATTGCATTTAAGGAAACTCAAATAGAGATCCTTAAATGCAATTCCTTGCAGATTTGAGAATTCTATAATAGCAAATTTTGCATTTGGGATGATGAATCCCAAATGCAAAATTTGCGCTCGCAAAGGGCCAGATTCTCAGAATCTGGCCCTTTGCGAGCCGATTTTACGTTGATGAATCTAGCTGTGAGTTCCTCTTGGCTTGTTGTTGTGGCCTGGCCATGTGGCTGGCGGCCATTTTGTGATTCCAGGCAGTGTGCTTTTTCCATAGGCCTGCATTGTCTGTCTTACCTTTCTTATTGTTGTGGTGGCCTCTGGCCATGTGGCTGGTGGCCATTTGTAAAGCCAGCGAGTGTGCTTTGCCAAAGACCTGCATTGTCTAGCATTGTCTGTCTTCCCTTTCTTGTTGTTGAGGTGGCCGGGGCATGTGGCTGGCAGCCATTTTGTACAGGCAGATAGTGTGCTTTTGCCATAGGCTTGCGTTGTCTGTCTTCCCTTTCTTGTTGTTGTGGTGGCATGGCCATGTCTTTAGCAGCCATTTTGTACAGGCAGCCAGTGGGCTTTTGCCATAGGCCTGCATTGTCTAGCATTGTCTGTCTTCTCTTTCTTGTTGTTGTGGTGGCCTGGCCATTTGGCTGGCGGCCATTTTGTACAGACAGCTAGTGTGCTTTTGCCAGAGGCCTGCAAACTTTCTTCGTGGTGGCCATGCCTTGCTCTTGTTGTTGTTTTGCATGCATTTTTTTTCTTTTTTACCCAGCAAAAAAATGCAGGACAGTTCACTACATTTTTTAATATATGTGCAATATTATTGATTTGAATTGACTCACTCGGTGGCCTAGACTGCTAATAGGCCTTTTTGAGCCAGTAGGCCCAGAGCTGCTCATGTGTGCATGAAACAACTATTTCTGTGGTGTCTGTTGAATTTAAACATCATTTAGGGCATGGATGGCATTGGATTGAATTGCAAAATGTGTTTTATTGGGGGTATTTTTATTTTTTTGTCTGTGTTAAATAAATCCCTTTGTTGAATGTATGTGGCTGGTGTGGTAGTTGTGTAACTTGCAAACCTTTTTTAGCCCTGTGGATTTTTGTTTTTGCATTGTTGCATTAAAGCTGCGGGTTTAGCATGCCTCCTTTGTCTGGCCATATAGGCCTGCTCGAGTTCATTGTTTTACAGGCCTCCTACTTGTTGTTGTGTGAGTGACCATGTGGCTGATGGCCAGTTTGTAAAATGTTTGTGTTGATAGTTAGTGTGCTACTTTTGCCATAGGCCTGCATGTCTTTCCTTTGTTACTCTTGGCTTACTGCTTCCATCCCCATTGCCAGTTGCATCCTCCAGAATGATGCTGCATCCCACGTGATGCACAATCACATTCACAAATCACAATGCCAAACTGGTTCCATAACATTTGTATTTCTGTTTTTGTTCTTCTTTTTTCCTACCCTTCCTCAGTGTACACAGTGCACCATGATGAAAGCCCTTGTTTTGAAAGTCTCACAAATGGCTAAACTGATGTTATGTTTTTTTAATAAGTAAACTGAGTGAATATAATTTATTAATATTAAATAACACTAACAAGTGTGACCACACACTAAGTTATATATTACATTTGTATGTTTGTACAGTAGTAAATTGAACCACAACAATAAATGCGACGTTTCACTGATGTTCTTCTTACTTCTGTCGCAGGGATTCCGTGCTCAGACAGAACTGTGCATAGAGGCTTGGAACCTCAGTGAATTAGGGTGTGCCAAAACTCACCTTAGTACCCAAAAATCCCCTACCAGACTAGCAATCAGTGTCTCATTGGTTACCACAAACTCCCAATGTTTAGACAAACCAGAACATGGACTTAGTACACCTCAGGTAACGTGGAACACATGAACACCCTTTTGTTATACTATCAGTTCAATCCAGAACAAGGAGTAAAAGAGGACACGTGCATATTTGAAATGTTTATTCACTAATGCAGTGTTCTCACACGCAGTATCTTAGCTAATACAAGCAAACATATTATAAGAAACAAAGTAATCAGCATAGTCACTAGTTCATAGAACACAAACTGTGAAAGCATGGTATTATGCTAAAATGAATAGGGTTTAACAAAACCTAATTCTCACCCTCCCTAGCTAGTATATTATATTATATCTAAGAAGGTCTCTTTGGGTTTTAGCAGGGCGGGCCCATACCTCAAGATCCTAGTGGTAAGAGATCACATCATCTTCCACCAGCTGTCTGCATGCGAAGCACCATCAAGTGTGTTTGTATGCTCTTTTTTTTCCTCATTATGCGATTGTACAAATAAGGAGGCTTCGGGAGTCTGGTGGTCCCACGTTCTATGCCTTCACTGCCCCATTGTTATCGATTGAGTTTGGGGAGTATCCCTTTGGAAGTTGTGACCCATCAGATTTCTCCAACGCCTTTTATCTTAATCAATAATTCCAGTGATTGAGGGAGGAGCTAGCCTTCCTGGCTACTCGGCAGAAATGATTTCTGCCTGGAATTATTGCCATCGCTTTAATCATTGGAATTTATTTTCCGGAGACCCAGGAGGAATTACCGGTTTATCTGAAAGTGTTTTTCCCAAATTTCCCAGAAATTTACTCTCCTGGAACTTTTCCCTTTCCTATCAAGTTTGTTATGTTTTACTACAGAATTTAACCAGTTTGCGTGTGTGGGTGGTGTTGGTTTAACCCAATTTATACAGATCTCCCTCTTGCTAGTAATATCAGTACAAATAGGAGATTTTCCTGTTTTTTAGTTAGCTTACTCATACCCGCCTCATTGGTGTTATACATCCCAAAGATAATAAGAGGGGTACTTACAGTTATCTGGATTCCTAATACCGTGGTCAACGTCTTACCAATCTCCTGCCAGTAGGAGCAGAGTGCGGGACAGTTCTGGAACATGTGGGTATCACCCGCCTTCTCCTCTCCACACTTGGGGCAAGACTTTATATTTGTTCCTTTAAATTTTGGGGTCCAGTATGCCCTGTGTATGGTGAACATATGATTCCTTTTTAGTGCAGCTGGTTTTATGCAGGACCAACATTTTTCTAGAGAACTTTGCCAGATAGTCTGTAAGTCTAAGTCTTGGTAAGGCATGTCTTTCCTCCATGTTGCTTCCGGGACTAAAAAGTCTTCTTCTCCGGCACCGATAAAGGCCCAGTACCATTTTGATATTTCTTTCTTTACTGGTGATATTTTTATCATTTCGCTTTCAAGATTCTTGTTACCCTTTTTTCCTTCTGGTAGAGAGTTAGCCCAACTGGTTAGTTGATAATATTTGAATTTTAATAACTTGGCTTCAGTAATTACGTGTAGTTGGTCCCATGTAATTATAAAGTTTTCTACCATCAATTGTCCCCATCTTTCAATTCCTGCTCTTTTTAGTGGTATTGCCAGGGAGTCTTTCAGACATTCAGGTGTCCCTGGGGAATCCCATATCGGTGCCATGGTACTGTAATATGGTATATTTACATTGTTTCTGATCTGGTTCCAAAGCCTTACCGCATTATGTAAGATCTTTAGTTTTATTTTTGTTAAAAATTTTGGATGACCAAACTTAAATAGGAAATGGTCTGTTCTGTCCGTCATATTCTGTAGATAGTTTGGGTAGAATTGATGTTACCTTAGTAAGGTTCTAAAGTTTTTAAATTGAAATGATCTGTAATACTCATATAAGTCAGGACTAGCTATTCCACCTTGATCTTTCCTCCTCCTTGATTTTTTCAGGCTATTCTCGTGCTTTTAGATGCCCAAATAAAGCTAGCTATTTCCCCTGGATCTTCTTCAGAGCATCTTTTTTAAATTCCAATGGGATTGTGTTAAAAAGGTATGTAAATTTTGGAACGATAGTAATTTTTATTGCATTGGATCTTCCCAAAAAACTAATTGGTAGTCTTCTCATGTCTTTGGCAACTCTGCTCAGGTTTAATTTTGGGATTTTTTCGATTTCTTTAACCAACATAATTCCTAGATATTTTATTTTGTCTTTGTTATATGGAATATTAGGACTCGTGTTCCAACTCATCACCTCTGTTTTCTCCTGGTTTGTTAGGTAGCCTGAAACCCTACCAAAGTTGTTTATTGTTTCTTCTATTACTTGATTGGCGTCTTAAAAGTTATCTGTAAATATCATCAGATCGTCCACATATAATGCAACTTTTTTTGACCAGTTTTGATGTTTGAAAGGCATTATTGAGGGGTGATTTCTGATGGAACATGCCAGTGGTTCTATATAAAGATTAAAAAGTAATGGCGACAGCGGACAGCCTTGCCTTGTGCCCCTATGTATTTTGATGTTGCTAGTCAGGATTAAATTAACTATAATTTTTGCTCTTGGGTTGTTATATACTTCCCTTACCATGTGGCCGAAGCTTTCCCCTAGTTTGTTTTTCCTGATGGTTTCATTTAAAAAGGCCCAATTGACTCTGTCGAAAGCTTTAGCAGCATTATAAGTAATTATAGTTAAGGGTGATTTTCCACATGCGGCTACATCTATTGCTGCGAATAACTCATGAGTGATCTCATGAATTTGCCGTCCTTTTATAAAGCCCTTCTGGTCTAGGTTGATCAGTCTTGGCATAACCTTCGCTAGTCTTCTTGATGTAACTTGCATAAATATTTTGTAGTCACAATTGAGTAACGATATGGGTCTATATGACTCACATAGCTTGGGGTTTTTCCCAGGTTTTAAAAGAATGCTAATCGTTGCATCGTTCCAAGAGTCCGGAATTTTCTCGTGATCCAGGTATATAATATTCATTAGTTTTGTTAATTGGTCAACTAAGATTTCCTTTAGGGCCATGTAAAATTCATTTGGAAGCGTGTCAGGGCTGGCAGCTTTTCCTCTTTTCAGGCAATTTATGACTGCTGTGACCTCCTCAGGTTTGATTTTGCTGTTTAGTTCTGTCATTTCCTCGTCTGTTAATGTTGGAAGTTGTACAGTATCCAGGTAATTCTTAATCTGTTCTTCAGTTGGATGTATATCTTCTCTGTATAGATTAGAGAAGAACTTTGAGAACTGAGGTTCCGTGACAATTGTAAGTGGTGTTTTTGACTCGCCCGAATATGGTCGAGTCTGGTATCTATGAACCGCAAATGACGAGTTTATTGGGTGTACGCGTTTTCGCTGTGCTAGCCTAAACCGTTCGTTTGTTTCGTGGGTTTCTTCATCTGAACCCACGGGTTCCATTTTAGATATGGCATCCATTTTGTTTCTTGCCCTCAAGTAGCCAGCGAACGGACACTGTCCGCTTCGTGACCCTGGGATTCCCAAACTTTTGCGGAAGACACGTGCTCCTTTGAGGGTGTCTTTATGATGAGGGGGATGACACTGTAAGGCAGATGGCCCCGCTCGAGGCTCATCTTGCCGTCCCGGTCTATTGTCTCAGTTATGCATTCATTAGGCACGTCTCCTTTGATCTCTGCAATCGTGTTTCCTGATACCACCCCTTTTACACTCTCTTCGATCTGTTCGCTATCCTTGTCTTCCTCTGCACCTGTTTCTGACTCTTCCTAATGGTGGGAAGATGTACTTTTACAGTTGGGAACCAACAAATGCTACTGTAATTATGTTCCGAGCCCTGAATACATGAAAGCGACCCCCTATGAAATTTACTGTGGGAACCTGGTTGTAACCTTTTGTTTGCCATGTTATCTGAGGACGAAAAACTGTATAAAAGGAGCGATCCACAGATACAATTCGAAGCAGTCTCCGTGAACCTACATGTTATGTACTTCTCGTGACTTCTGTGTTCCCTGCAGTAAATAAACCTTGAATCTTTGACGCCGAAGGAAGTGTCCCGTGTCTCTGTCATTTGTTCGCCGGAACAGGTAACCTACGAAGGTTTCAGGTGTTATCCCTGGCACCGTTGGGTCGTAGAATAGCCCAGTCCTTCAGTTGGCGCCCAATGTGGGGCTGCATCAGTGGTACCGGTCCAAAGCCCGACGATCGTGAGGAACTTCGTGTGAAATCTCCGAGGGAAGGTGCACCCCGCTTCATCGATCCTGTTGTCGAAACAAGTGGCCCGAAGACTTTTCCTGCGAAGATCCCCGCCTCCTGACGGCTGCGACGGACTGCTGCCCTGACTGTAGACCTGTTTTGGCGCCTGGCGTAGACCTTGGTACAGCGAGACGATTGACGGGCCTTCCTGGTGATGCCATTGTTCTTTGAGTTAAGTATTTGTGGGTCGCTCACAAAAATCCTTAGTTGTTGTGGGTGCTTAGTTGTTGCATGGTTCCATTGCATTTGTGGTTCTTTGTATTTTGTTCTTAGTTGTTCTATTTGACGTCTGCAGTCGCCAAAAACCGAGGGTTTTTGCACTTTTGCAGGGACATTGTAATCCAATAACCCTTGACGTTTGTGAAACTCGGTTACTGTGCACGATGCCTGGCCGTAGTACTTTGTTCAGTTGCTTTAGAGGTTGTGGTGCGGATTCCCGATTGGAGGACTCGTGTCCGATACCTCCAGTTGGAACTCCAATTTATGAATTATATAGTCGACATGGTATGGGTCCTATCACATTCAATGATTGCTGGGTTTGTTACACTAAAAACGACAGTGTCCTTAGTTGGCCACCTCATGGTAGTTTTGAGACCCCGATTTTAGATAATCTTGAAGCTAAATTGTTCCAAAGAAAAGCAAGGCCGGCCATGTTTGATTCCTTTCGGTTATGGCGGAAGGAAGCCAAGCAGAAAGAAATCAAGCAGCTTAAACGTAATAAGAGAGAAGGTATTGTTACGACGATGAGAAATGCAGAGCAGTTTCAGCGAGACAAAGAAGAGAAGGAAAAGGAAATTTTTGATAGATTACAACGTATGACTGTGGATAAATGTTATCCCGTTTTACCGACGGGTACGGAAAAGAAGGGAGAGGAAGCAGTAGAGGATCCTTTGTTGTCCTATCTACTAAAGTCGCCACCTCCATATGCACAGGATCCCACAGCTCCCGTGGTTCCCCCTGTTCCTCAACCTGCTGTTCCGGCAGCTGTTAATCAGCCCGTTGTTGGCCCTGCCATTGCGAATCCTCTTGTTCCTATTCCTCTACCTGCTCCTGTTCCTACTGCTCCTCCGTCTATACCTTCTCAAGCTGTTGTTCCCGCTACTTCTGCTCTTGTAGCTACTCCTACTGCTCCTGCTCCTCCTGTCTTTAGCTCTCATGTTGTTGCTCCTGTGCTTTACTCCTCTTCTCCGTCTGTTCGGCGACGCATTCCTAACACTGTTGCTAATCTTTATTCTCCTTTTGGACCGCTTCTTGGGTCTGATGATTCTGATGCTCCCCAACGACGGAGTCAGCTTCCTGGTGGTAGGGAACGTGATACGCTAATCAATATGGCACGTAATTGGATTAGGTACCCCCTTAAAAATCCTCCGCGCATAATTGTTGAGACTTTCTCTCAATTCAATGTGCCAACACAGAGATTCGTGTTTGACGAAATGTGTAAATTTGTACGTGAAGCGATATCTAATGATGAGGTCAACGAAGTACCGGTTGATGTGACTGAACTTCAGCTTCAGTTTGCGAGTGGTATACTTGTGGGTAGCAATGTTCGACGTGCTCTTGAGCATCTTCTATCTTTTCGTCCCACTGTGATACCCCGAGCATTGTTTAAAGACGAAACTGAGGAGTGGATGGCAACGCCTGGTCAGTATCCCATGCGTGAAGTTCCACCAGTTTATATGCCAGGTAACCCTGGTGCTGCCCCTCCGATCCTGCCACACTTCCAGAGAGTTTGGATACACCTCCCATGGAAGCGATCGGAAGTTTTACAGGTTAAGCAATCTTTGCCTGACCCTCGCAAAAATCCTGCAGGGTACTATAAAGAATTGTCTCAGTTAGTGGATGCTACGATAATGATATGGCCGGGATGCCTGTCACCCCCTCCCAACACAAATCCCCAAGGATGGGAAGACGGACGCAGTTCTGAACTTTTGGAAGGCGGGAGGGAGTTACCCTCCCGGCCGTATTTATTAAAATATGAAACAAAATTAAAACATTAAAATAAACGTTTCATATCATGTACAATTTTCATTTATTACATTTCGATGAAGACATGTTCATTGGCTAACCTTACCAAATCTCTAGTACAAAGGTTTTCCTAGCCGAGTCTAACATCCTGCAAATGCATACTTTCTAAATTAAAATTGTACATCCTAGCAATACGGGCCAACGGCAAGGTCGCAACCGGTGTCAGAACCCTACTACCAAAACTCTCGCCCTCACGGTGTGAGTGGCGGCCGCGCAGAGGACTGTACCCTCTGTGCCAACTCCAATTTCCCTTGTCTTGTGGGGCTCCCCATTTTAACTCGACGCCATCTTAAAGGTAGTCCGAGGACCCGTGTGAGGTGTCTGTAAGAAGGCAGCGTGGACTCCCCCTCCCACCCCACACTGTCTATCACATCCGCCGTCGCGGATATCCGGGCCCCGGGAAATTCGTAGGAGGGGCATATAGCCCCCTCCTCCCCTGGAAGGGGCCTATGGCCGTCTTCCCCTAGGCGACCCATACTTAGTGGATGCCGCCTCCCCGTGGGAGGGGCCAATGGCCGCCTCCCCCCAGGCGCTCCCATCCATAGTGGGTGGCGCCCCCTCTAGGGACCTTGAAATTACTGCTCACCGATCATGACCTTACCGCCCGACCAAAAAATAAATACGACATTTGTTTACCTACTAAGGGAGAAAATTATCCTGTTTATTTGCAATATTTGTCTATACTACAAGAAAACAGTACCTTCAGACATTCATCATATCACTAAACTAGACCTTTATATACCGCTAAACAAAGGGAAGAAGATGTTATCAAAGAGAATTACTTTATTGCAGTACTAACATTGCCATAAGGGGCTGGTGGGTGGGTCAAAATTGCTCCTTGTTCCGTCGAGGGCTCACGTGCAACGAGTGGGTGCAGCTTCCAAGCACAGGAACAAGAGGATGCTTCTTCGGATTCCCGCTCTCTTTATTCCTCTTCGGGAGGGCGTGAACCCTCCGCTGGTACGCCTACTGGGCGTGGCCATCGGTGTAGGTGTCTAGGACAACCCCTCTTGGGCGGGAAAAAAGGCGCGCCCCGGCTACGCCGCTTCGGGCATACCAGCCGTGACACGCCCCCCGCCCAAAATGGTTTCCCGGGAGGATCCGGGCCCCCAACCATACGTTCGGGGGGACCGAGTGGTCGCCCCTTTCCAATCTTGCCGACATTGATATGTTGTTCGGCAATGTCGTACCGCAACCGGTATGGGCGAAAATACGTCACGAAGACCATGCAGCTGAATTAGGTGGTGATTGGGCTGCACTTACAGCGGCTGACAGTTTGCAGGTTGGTGGGGCTAAGCCTGAACAGCTTATTGATAATCTTCCCCAAAGAATAATTACCCTTATGAAAACGCTTATGCCAGCTATGAGAGTTAACTGGGACAAATTGTCTGCTTGCAAGCAAAAGAAGGACGACAGTGTCTCCGATTTCTTTACAAGATTTGAGGAGGCATTCATCGATCATAGTGGTCAAGATATGGGTACTGAGGGAGGTCAGAGATTGTTTGTGGACAAATTTGTGTCGAATTTGTTGCCAGATCTAAGCAACAAATTAAAAAATTCAGAGAGTGCGTGGGCTGTTTCTACTTCTGCTCAGATATTGGCTACCGTTATTATATATGGGGTAACCCGAAATGAGTCCTAGGACCTGGGTATCAAGTATTACAGTTATGGTGGTCCTAGACATAGAATTCCACACACAAATCTTCAAACAATTTTAGCTTAATTATTACTCATGCCGGAAATTGATTCCTAAAAAACAAAAACATAAGAGCCCAAAAACACACAGGTGTCCAATATACATACACGCAAAACAGTTTATCGTTATTAAAAGTAGAGGAGAGAACTCTACTATTTATTCATAATAAAAATCTCCTCATATGGCAGTACACAATTATGCAATATCTACAATTCGAGTCAGAAGGGGTTACGGAGAGAAAACAAAAGTGTTTTAGAGTGAAATTCAAGTGCTCGTGCAAAGGATAGAAAGGACCAAGCGGTCAGGGGACATTGGTTAGGTATGATTATCAAGAAATCTGTTAGCTTAGATGTAGACAGAGCCAGCCCTCAAAGGTTAGTTCGTAGTGAAGTTTGTAATTGTCTTTAGCAAAGGTCCCTTTGCTCAGATGGTTTTTAAACTTCAAGGAAGGGTTGATGGGCAGGGGCATAAGAGATGCCGGCTCACTGTAGGGAAAAGCTGTCGACGTTTCGACCCAGGGATAAACAGGGCAAATTGTATCCTCATGGACGGGTCTTCATCAGGACGGGACGATGAAGGGGAAAGAGCATAGTTACATTGGATTCATGTAACCCCAGTAGTTAAGTAGGACACCCTGTTAGTGGTGTGCCTATATGCCAACTTGACAATTCCTTAAAAGAGAGCCGAGCAAGCGTGCTCTCGAGTACCTCGCTCAGTCGGCGAAAAGATGATGAGTTGGGTTTTCTGTAAAGCAATATACACGCTGTGTCTCCTCCGTAGAACTGCGTGGCCTATCAATGGGGCTCTGTCTGACGAGGACTGCTGGATAGTCCTCGTCAGACAGAGCCCCATTGATAGGCCACGCAGTTCTACGGAGGAGACACAGCGTGTATATTGCTTTACAGAAAACCCAACTCATCATCTTTTCGCCGACTGAGCGAGGTACTCGAGAGCACGCTTGCTCGGCTCTCTTTTAAGGAATTGTCAAGTTGGCATATAGGCACACCACTAACAGGGTGTCCTACTTAACTACTGGGGTTACATGAATCCAATGTAACTATGCTCTTTCCCCTTCATCGTCCCGTCCTGATGAAGACCCGTCCATGAGGATACAATTTGCCCTGTTTATCCCTGGGTCGAAACGTCGACAGCTTTTCCCTACAGTGAGCCGGCATCTCTTATGCCCCTGCCCATCAACCCTTCCTTGAAGTTTAAAAACCATCTGAGCAAAGGGACCTTTGCTAAAGACAATTACAAACTTCACTACGAACTAACCTTTGAGGGCTGGCTCTGTCTACATCTAAGCTAACAGATTTCTTGATAATCATACCTAACCAATGTCCCCTGACCGCTTGGTCCTTTCTATCCTTTGCACGAGCACTTGAATTTCACTCTAAAACACTTTTGTTTTCTCTCCGTAACCCCTTCTGACTCGAATTGTAGATATTGCATAATTGTGTACTGCCATATGAGGAGATTTTTATTATGAATAAATAGTAGAGTTCTCTCCTCTACTTTTAATAACGATAAACTGTTTTGCGTGTATGTATATTGGACACCTGTGTGTTTTTGGACTCTTATGTTTTTGTTTTTTAGGAATCAATTTCCGGCATGAGTAATAATTAAGCTAAAATTGTTTGAAGATTTGTGTGTGGAATTCTATGTCTAGGACCACCAGATATTGGCTACGGCTCAATATTATGAAAAAAGGGAGAAAGAGGAAAACGATTGTGCTGACAAAAAGACGAAAGAACTCAAAACGAAAGTTTTGCTGCAATAAGCATATCCTCCGCGCTCGAATCAAAATGATTCTCAGCAGCGGAATAGATCGCAATCACAGTCATCTAGGTCACAATCGTGAAATGACTCTTCTTCTCAGAGATCTATGCTTGGGTACAATCAGTGCGCCTACTGTAGAGGTGAGGGTCATTTGAAATTCGATTGTCCAGTTTTGCGTGATCGAAATAGTGGCAATTCATCTAGAGGAGGCCGTAGTGGTCCTCAGCAGGCTTCATGAGGTAGAGGTTGTGGCATTACGCAGACTCAAAATGATCGTTCTAATAATTCCTCTGATTCTAATAATTGTTTTGATCAGCGTGGGTCATCGTCGGGTAGATCTGCACAGTACAATGTGGACGATTATTACGTCGATCAGAGCACTGACGACGGTAATTACTAGGACAGCCATAGACAAGGAGAGGGAGTAGTATCAGTTCCGGTTGATCAGAGAGGGCCTTACGTCGCAGTTGCCACCTCGGGCGTAGTTGAGCCTTTTCTGTTGGACACTGGTGCAGCGAAAAGTTCCATCATGCATTCGAAACTCCCTGGCGCACCTTTGTCTGGCTTAACAAATGTTTCCGTTGGATTCTCCGGCGCCCCTGTTAGCAATCCGGTTTCTCGCCCTTTGCCCCTTACAATTGGGCCACGTGAGCTGAAAGCTCCTTTGATTTTGACTACTGGTTGTGGTGAAAATCTTTTGGGCCTGGATTTGCTGAAACGTCTGTATGCGACTTTGTATTGTTCTCCTGCGGGAGTAAAGCTTACATTGGGTGAGAGAGTAATCTCTCCTATGTACTTGTCCATCGATAAACTCCCACCGGAATTGAGTTCTCTTCCTGCATCTTTGTGGGCAACAGGTCCCAATGACGTGGGCCTGCTTGACATCTCCCCTTATGTTGTTCAACTGAAATCGAATGTGCGATTACCACGTATTCCCCAGTATCGTATCTCCCTTGATGGTGAGCGAGCGTTGTTAGCGATCATCTATGATTTGATCGAGAAAGATGTTATCGAGGAGACTTGGGGAAACGTGTGTAATAGCCCTGTGCTACCCATTTTGAAACGCACTGATCCATCTAAGCCTCCTGTTTATCGTTTTGTCATTGATTTACGGGAGGTGAACAAAATTGTTGTTCCTCAGTTCCCTGTGGTGCCTGACATTACGGCTTTACTGACTCTGATTCCAGCATCTGCGTCCTGGTTCTCAGTGATCGATCTGAAGAATGCTTTCTTTAGCATTCCGATTGCTGAGGAGAGCAGGGACCTTTTCGGTTTCTCTTTAGGTGGCCGCAGCTTTAGGTTTAAACGCGCTCCTCAGGGCTATTGTGAGAGTCCATCAATATATAGCCAAGCTCTGAAGAGCCAACTTGATGCGTTTGTATTACCGGCTGGTGCGGCCCTGATCCAATATGTTGACGACTTATTGGTGGCTGCGGACACACAAGACATTTGCAAAACTGCTACGGTGTCTTTGTTGCAACATCTCTGTGACTTGCATCACAAGGTGTCACCTTCTAAACTGCAATATTGTTGCCAAGAAGTAACCTATCTAGGTCACTTATTGTCAAAGGAGGGAAGAAGGTTGACCCCAGAGAGAATTTCAGCGATCGCTCGGATGACTGTGCCAACAACTCAGAGAGATGTGCGTGCCTTTTTAGGTATCACGTCATACTGCAGGCAATGGATTCCAAATTTTTCATTGCTAGCGAAGCCATTGGTAGCCCTCACGTGCAAGGATGTTCCAACTCCTTTGCCATGGACGGAAGAGTGTCAGAAAAGTTTTTCTGAACTACGTGATGCGTTGTGTTCGGCCCCTGTGTTAGGTACTCCTGACTACAGTAAGCCGTTTACACTATACGTTCACGAGAGGGAAGGTTGTGCGTTGAGTGTTTTGATGCAACAATTTGGTGGTAAGCAGCGTCCATGAGCATATTTTTCCTCGACCTTGGACCCAGTAGCTAGAGCATTGCCGAGTTGTTTAAGAGCGACAGCGGCAGCTGCGGTGTCCATCCGACAATCTGCAGGATTGGTCATGGATAATATGCTTACGGTGATGGTTCCGCATGCAGTTGACACTCTTTTGAATCGTACGAAAACCCAACACTTGACGAGCGCAAAGTTGTCTGGTTATGAGTTGACGCTTCTGGCAAGTCACATTCAAATAAAGCGCTGCAATGTCCTAAATCCGGCGACTTTGTTGCCAACAAATATGGAATCAGATGAGGTACCAGCACACGATTGTTATTTGCGAACTGAGGAAGAGACGAAGGGTCGTGTTGACCTAAAAAACACTCCATTGGAAGAACCCAATGGTACGTTGTATGTGGATGGTTCGTGTTTTAAGTTGCTGAATGGTGATGTGACGACTGCGTATGCTGTGGTAACGTTGAGTACGGTTGTGGAAACTGCAAGATTGAATCAAAACTCTGCACAGGCGGCAGAGCTAATTGCCTTAACCAGAGCGTGTGTTTTGTCGAAAGGAAAAAGGGTGAATGTGTTTACCGACAGTCAGTATGCGTTTGGTGTTGCCCATAGTTTTGGACGATTGTGGAGAGAGAGAGGTTTTATGACATCGCATGGTACGAAGATCCAGCACGGACAGCTTGTGAATGATCTTTTAGATGCACTTACATTGCCCAAGCAGGTGGCAATTATTAAATGTAGTGCACACCGTAAGGTGACGGATGATGTTGGTCGTGGCAATGCGTTTGCTGATGAGATTGCTAAGGAGACTGCGAGAAACCTTACAACTGGAATGTATGTGACGAGTTCCGTAATGTGGCCTGTAGAGACTGGTATGTGTGAAGACACTATTGAGAGCGTGAAAGCGATTCAGAATGAGGCCACCGAGACCGAAAAGACCAAGTGGAAGGAGAGTACGGTAAAGTTGGATGCGAATGGCTGTTGGATTGATTTGTCGGAGAATAAAAGGAGGATGTTGCCGGATGCATATGTGCTAGCTGTTGTGACCATGGCACACGGTTTGTCACATATTAGTGCGAAAGGTATTTGCAAGTTGTTGTCCCCCGTATAGAAGAATGATGGTATTGCTAAATGTGCTGAGAGATTGGTCAAGAATTGTATGATATGTATGATGTACAATCCTGGCAAGGGAACTCCTACACCCCCTGGCCACTTTGCTCCTCCTTCATGTCCCTTTGAGGTAATTCAGTTGGATTTCATCCATATGGAGCGATGCAATAACCTAAAATGTTTTTGTTGTGGTTTGCGCATTCTCCCGATGGATCGAAGCTTACCCTCTCAAAGACAATACTGCCCTGTCTACAGCGAAGGTCCTACTGAAGGAATACTTTCCTCGGTATGGAATGCCATGGATTGTATGGTCTGATAACGGAAGTGAGTTTGTGGGGAGTGTGATGAAGAGTGTGTGTAAGGGCCTCGGAATTACACAAAAATTCCACAGCGCCAACCATCCCCAGTCAGCAGGTTTGGTTGAGGGGTACAATGGTACTCTCAAACTAAAACTCGCAAAGATTCAGGCTACGACTGGTCTCTCGTGGCCTGACGCTGTGCCCCTGGCTCTTCTGTCAACCAGGGCGACAGTACACTCTCGAGTAGGGCTCAGCCCATATGACCCAGTGCATTCACTGATCTTGAGTATCCAATGCTGATTGATTATCTTCATGATCTGACTGCTAAACTGAGGTTAATTCATCAACAGGTCTTTGAAGCACTGCCGGCGCAGACGGAGGGTCCAGGCCACCAGCTCCAACCCGGAGACTGGGTGGTTACGAGGAACTTTGGCCGAAAACGAAACCTTGAGCTGAGGTTCATCGGACCCTTTCAAGTGCTCCTTGCCACGAGAACTGCTGTTCGTTTGGAGGGCCGCAAGCATTGGGTGCATGCCACCCACACCAAAAAGGTACCAATACCTTTACCAGCGGACTCGTGGGTGAGGACGGGCATCGCCTCATCTGAAACGGAGGCTTCGCCGAATTTTGTGCCATTCAGTGACGCTCAGCCTGTGGGAGATACTTCAGTGCAGCCGGACAATACTGTTGAACCATTGTCATTGGAGAATTCAAGATCTGAACTATTGTCTGACCGGCAGGACTCTGTTTTATCATCCGACCAATTGTTTGAAGAACAGACTCGTCTAGGAAGAAGCAGATATTTTCTCCGTTCCAACACTAGAGACTAATAAAGAAAATTATTTTTGCTTTTTCCCTTGGAAACTCACGTTACCCCATTATTACTCTGAACATTTTTGAATAATTGTGATTTTTGTATGAATTCTGAGTTTTTTCCGCATATGTGTGTTTGTTTCCACAGCTAGGAGATTTTGTATATATTGTTTGATTAAAAGAACCTTACATCCGGGTGGACCGTAGGGCCGTGCGGGTACTTCCTTCTGTTTAGTAGGCCCTAACACTAGGTAGGAGGCCGTCGATTCCTAGGAACTCCTGGGGATTGACTATTGCTACACAGAACGAAGTGCGTCAAGAACGTTGCGGACGGTTTTAGAGGATGGCTTTCTCAAAGCTGTCGGAATTGGAGAAGACTCAATTACAAAGATTCGAATTGCATAGGATTGTACGTACTAAATGCTTTATGTTTCAGATGTTCCTTCTGTTCCTAACTGTTTCCTCATTATTGGTGGGTGGAGTGTATTATGCGATACAGTCATTATTGCCTCCTGCCTCACCTACCCCTTCTTCTGAACCTAAACCTACTTCCACTGTTTCTCCTCATTCCTTTCATATCCTACCCCAACACGAGCAGGTTAGACGTGCAGAATTCATAAACAATTCCTTCGTTCAACTCCTTCATCAGCATCAGTTGGTGATGAATACTACCAACTGTTGGGTGTGTGAGTTGATGCCGCATACCACCGATAGGGGAATTCCGTACTTGGTTCTTCCTTATAGTTCCCAGGGTTCAGCTCGAGCATTCCAAACAATGTTTCGTAGCGCACTAGATTCCTACCCCCATCGAGAGCCCGCACTGCAGATCATGGTGCTGGCCCGTACCACAAGCCTTTGGCAAGAGCGATTGCCGATTTAGATAGGGATATCTTCGACGCATCCCTTATCCCAGAGGAAGAGGTGCGAGCATACCGAGATCTCAGTGAGGCTGAGTATAGCATGTCAGTGGGTGATCGGCAGCTTAAAAGCTCTTCTCCGATCTGGATCGTACCCCATCTCGGTAATTTCTGTCTGAAAGGCCTAGGCCGAAGCCCGCGAGCTCAACTTGGGAGGAGTGCCTGTACCGAAACATATGTTTTACCGTCGGCCTCTTCCCCTGTACTTCTGACTGCCAAGGGTACTTACTTTGTTTGTTACGACCGCGCATATACATGGCTGCCTCGTGACTTCTCAGGCACATGTTATATTGCGAATCTGTTGCCGCCGACCTTTACTGTTGGGTCGGATTATCACAAGACCAGAGTTGTGAGAGGCGTAATTAGCGAAGAGGACACTGCCGGTCAAGAGGCAGGAGACTTTTTTAAGGGTTTTTTGCCGTTTTGGGGACCTATGATCAATAGTAGGAACCTGAGACAGTTGACTCGAGTGGTGGAATCGACCGCTAATATCACTGCGAGCGCCCTTGGCAACATCACAGCAGAGCTTCAAGCGGACAGGCTTATGACGTTACAAAATCGTATGGTTTTAGACGTTGTCCTTGCAGATAGAGGTGGAGTATGTAAGGTGATCCATTCGAGTTGTTGCATTTTCATTCCTGACAACGCTCCAACTGTCTATCAAGCCATCTCGAAGTTGCATAAGATCTCCGAATCCATACACGTGGATGTAGGGGATTGGACGCTACTAGGGTGGTTTTGGGACCTGATGTCGACGTGGGTTGGAAGATTCTGATGATCATTGGGGTTGTTGTAGCATTTCTGTTCACGTGTTGTCTTTGTGTGCAGTGTGGTCCTGCCTTATGTGGCCTCTGTGCTACGACGTGTATAAGGCGGCCACCTGTTACCAAGGAAGCACTGCTGGATACAATAATGTTGCAGCAACATCTGGATGGTCTGATGAATATCGAGATCGATTCTGATTCCGACTAGTGCTTGCCTACATGAGGGCAAAAGGAGCGTCTGAGGTTCCGTGACAATTGTAAGTGGTGTTTTTGACTCGCCCGAATATGGTCGAGTCTGGTATCTATGAACCGCAAATGACGAGTTTAGTGGGTGTACACGTTTTCGCTGTGCTAGCCTAAACCGTTCGTTTGTTTCGTGGGTTTCTTCATCTGAACCCACGGGTTCCATTTTAGATATGGCATCCATTTTGTTTCTTGCCCTCAAGTAGCCAGCGAACGGACACTGTCCGCTTCGTGACCCTGAGATTCCCAAACTTTTGCGGAAGACACGTGCTCCTTTGAGGGTGTCTTTATGATGAGGGGGATGACACTGTAAGGCAGATGGCCCCGCTCGAGGCTCATCTTGCCGTCCTGGTCTATTGTCTCAGTTGTGCATTCATTAGGCACGTCTCCTTTGATCTCTGCAATCGTGTTTCCTGATACCACCCCTTTTACACTCTCTTCGATCTGTTCGCTATCCTTGTCTTCCTCTGCACCTGTTTCTGACTCTTCCTTGATTCGTTTAAAGCCGAACGGAATGCACTAATGGTGGGAAGATGTACTTTTACAGTTGGGAACCAACAAATGCTACTGTAATTATGTTCCGAGCCCTGAATACATGAAAGCGACCCCCTATGAAATTTACTGTGGGAACCGGGTTGTAACCTTTTGTTTGCCATGTTATCTTATGACGAAAAACTGTATAAAAGGAGCGATCCACAGATACAATTCGAAGCAGTCTCCGTGAACCTACATGTTATGTACTTCTCGTGACTTCTGTGTTCCCTGCAGTAAATAAACCTCGAATCTTTGACGCCGAAGGAAGTGTCCCGTGTCTCTGTCATTTGTACGCCGGAACAGGTAACCCACGAAGGTTTCAGGTGTTATCCCTGGCACCGCTGGGTCGTAGAAAAACCCAGTCCTTCAGAACTCCTGTCTAATTTCAGCGTCGTCAGAGCTTTGTAGCGTTTGATCTTGAATCTGAATGCATGGTATATTATTCCTTGATTGATCAGTTTTAATTCTCCATGCTAACATTTTCCCACATCCTTTCCCGTATTCGTGGTTTGACAGTTTACTGTTTTCCCACTTTTCTCTCACTATGTCCTCCAGATAGTCGGACAGGGACTCTTTAAGCTTTCGGCTCTTTTCTTCGAAGGCTTCCTTTGGTTCTAAATAGGTTCCACTCTCTAGTTATATCTCCACTAATTTAATATCCGTTTCCATTTTTCTGATCTCCAGTTTGCTGATCTTAGTTTTATGAGCTCCTAAATTCAGTAGTTTCCCCCTGGCCACCGCTTTGTAAGCGTCCCAAGTGACTCATTTCGGCGTGCCGATTGAATTATCTTCAAAGTAATGTACAGATACAGTTTCTAGTTGATTCACATTCTGCGGATCATTAAATATAGTTCGCGCAACAGTCCATCTGGGAGGAGTTATGTTTTTTGGTATTGAGAGAGTTAGTTGTACTGCAGAATGGTCAGACAGGTGCGCTGGGAGGTGTTCAATGCCTTTAACGCTACCTAGGAGATTCCTACTTAGAAGAAAGAAGTCAACCCTTGACCTATGGCCTAGTTTTTTATTATGAAATGTGAAAGGGTGAGTTTTTTCTCCTCTTTGTTTCCACATATCTTCCAAGTCCAGGTCTTCCATATAGCTCCCTAATCATTCCCTCATTTTCGGTAAATTCATCTGTTTACTTGGAGGTGTTCCATCCAATTTGGGATCAAGTATATTGTTGTAGTCACCTCCTATAATTATGGGGGCGGAAGTTGACAGGAGTTCCGTATAAAGTTCCTGGAGAGGAGACGGATCGTCCAAGTTTGGGCCATAGTAGCCAGCTATAGTGAGCATATTATCGTTTATTCTGACTTTAATCGCTACCCATCTTCCCTTCTTGTCTATCACTTTACTTTCGATCTTGGCTTTATGAGACTTTTTTAGAATAATGCTACCCCTTTTATATTGCAGTCTTGAGTCGTGTGTATACAAGCATCAACCCAATTTAGTTTTTTTACTATTTCGTCCCACTCAGGGCTTACAAGATGAGTCTCTTGGAGGATAATGGTTTCACTTTCAGCTTCCTTTAAATATTCCAAAATTTTTCTTCGTCTGCTAGGGGTTCTGAGGCCGTTAACGTTCCACAAGAGGACTTTACCTATTCTTTCCTTTGTCATCTTTCATTTAATTTTGTTATAACCTGATCTAGGCTAATTAATGTTTTATAAGTTCTATTTGACTCCCATTTGGCTCCTGATTTTTGATTAATGAGGATATTTTTTCAGATTTTTTCCCCAGTTTGCTCCCCACCCATGTTTTTACAAAATTTACATTACTAAATATTTGAGAAGTTCGAGTTTCCCTCCCTGAGGAAGCCTCCCTTCTTCTTTTGGGCGGAATTTTCCACCCGATTTGAGCTCCCATTTCACCAGATTGTTTTTACATTGACTATTATATTTAAAAGATCACTTTCCTTTCCTTAGTTAGATTTCTCCATTTGAACCTGATCCTTTATCTGTTGAATGAAGATTTCTACCTCTTGGGGCTCCCTTATATTGTGCATTTTATTGCGCCACATTATTCTGAGGGCCGCAGGGAACTTCATCTGAACATTTGCCCCGAGGGATTTTAGCTCTTGCATGCGCTGCCCCAGTTCCCACTGCCTGTCTTGTGTGGCTTTGCATATGTCAGAGCAAATCTTGAAGCACCAATTGTCTTTATTTAGTGCCCCACTTTTTAAGCCTTTGCTTAAAATTTTCTCCTTCAATGTGTATGTCTTGTAGTTGATTAAAATTTTCCTTGGGGTTTTTCTTTCTGTGGTTTTCCTAAACGGATCCCTGTGGACCGTTTGGATGTCCTCCTTCAGATCACTGTCTTTGGTCCAGGGAAAGAATTCCTCAAATAGATTGACGATAAACGCCTTGATGTCTGCCCCTTCCATGTTCTCAGGTACATTCAGGACTCTTAGATTGTCCTTACCTCAAGATCCTAGTGGTAAGAGATCACATCATCTTCCACCAGCTCTCTGCATGCGAAGCACCATCAAGTGTGTTTGAATGCTCTTGTGCAAAGCAATATAAAACGCACCTAAAGCCAGAACTTGGCTGCAGCTGCATGTATGTTATGTCTAGGAACGAACGAAGATCAGTGTTCACAACAACCACTGTGTTGAGATATCCTTGAAGGTTTCTGCACTCACTGTACAGACACAGCTCGCCAAGCAAGGCTGATATCAGAGTAACAACATACTATTCTCACATGAATCAAAAACATTCTACTAGGCTGGAAGCTAAAGCAACAGCTATGTGTCATGTGCAAAAGCAGCAGAAAGGTAAAATGGCGTTTAAACTCCTAAAAAGCTCATGCTAACTTAACACAATATACAGGCTATATATATCTATATGACACCCTCCCTTGACCGAGCACGTATCAGATAAGATAAGATAAGATAAAGGACTCAATGTTGAAAGCAGAGTTCAATAAAATATTTAGTTAATATTTATGAACACTAATCCAGTGTTCCATTCTGATTCCAGAATCCTATGCCTAAGTACCACCGGACCTAGCCCCCCTATTCCAGATGGGCCAATTGTTCACCCAGTCTGCATTTCCATTTATTTTAGTCCTCGAGTCAAAATGCATAGATGGAGTACGCATGCATACATTTTTGCATACACCAAATTGTTGGTTGGTTGCTGCTGATGTTCTGCTAAGCCTACTACTCTCAAACTAACAAACTACAAATGGTTCTAGGAAGGACTGGAGTAAGCAGCACTCAGCAGCACGTGAAATGAGTGACAGAGGATGTGTCACGTAGACCGCAATAAAATGACCAACTAAATAATACTAAGTAACAAAACTACCAATCAATCCACCACTATCTTAGTGACAGGAGGACAAAGGAAGGACTAGAGTCTCTCTAGCATTATCTAACTTAAGTTCTCTAAAGTAGAAACTCCCTTACATAATCAGCCCAAGAGAGCGCAAAGTTGCAAATAAGTAAGATTAGTAGTGCCAAGCACCTGTGTATAGAAGGATAACAATCACAGAAGATTTTTAAACGTAATTTACCTGCAATGTAGGCAGTAGCATTCTCGCTAATCAGAAAAAAAAATATTCACAATAACAGTAACACAGTCTACAGAACACACAATACTACTATTATTAGCTGGTCACCAAGCCCCACGACCTCAACTCCTAGCACGCCCAGCAGGTCCTGCTCTCGGTTCAAGATGTCTGTGGGTTAGCTGGTTATGGGTGCGCCTGAAACCAGAGCAGCAAAACACTGTCCGGGGCACCCTCGCTCTGACAGTGACGCTCCTGGGTAGCGTGCCCAGAGCCAGGCCTTCCATCTGCTCCAAGGTCAAGGGGAGGTGACGCTCAACTAAAAAAACAAGGGCAGCCACCTCCGCCTCTGTAAAAAGGGCCCAGGCTGCACCCTTTCCGGGCACCATCTGCCGCATGGAAGACGGCTCTTCTTTGTGGAGGAGGTAGTGGTACCCTTAGCCATGGTTCTGGGTGGGCAGGGTGGAAAAGAAAATGTAAGAGTAAAAAATAAAGTCAGGAGAAGAAGTAGGAAAGTAAAATAGCAAGTAATGTAAAATAGTAGAAACACGTTTTTAAAAAGCAGTAAAAGCAGAAGTAAAATGTAAAAGATACACTTAGTGACAGAGAGGGATAGATAATTTAAAAAGAGATCAGAAAAACTGTGTAAAAACCCAAAGATTGAAAAGATTAGAGAGGGATGAAAAACAAGCCCAGACCATGCAAAGAGTAGGAAAACAAGATGGCCATGCCCATCTTGACCATGTGGTGAATTTTGCATGATATTCCCCCCAAACACGCAATCCGCGTTGCCGAACATCAAGAACATCTCGCAAGTACATGCGTGCATGCTGAAGCAAGCAACTCTGCATGCTCGCATAACTCAGCAAAGCATTGTGGAGTTTTTGTGCCACTTCGCGTAGCCTCGGGTAGTTCGACTATACAAACTCCGCTCAGAATTAGTTGTGACCCCCAGGTGCCTTGTTCTGGTCCCTGGTGCTGAGCCAGCTACCTGCCTCTTTAGCAAGTTCCCTAAAGTGAGTGAGGTTTATGATCAATCACATCTTGTGGGCAGCTCTGGAAAAAGATTTGCTGAACATGTCTCTTGGAAACCGATCATACAGCTACTTGTAATTATTTACCTCACTGCCCTTCACCCTACCATCCAGTGTCTTGCAAAAGGAATCCACAAAATAGACCCAGGACTGCTGGTGCAGCTTCTGGCTGTCCCCAAACGTCTGCTTGTACTTTTTCATGGGTGAGGCCATATTTTCTGACAAGGGTTTCCTTCATGGGGAGATACCTCACCCTGTCTCCCATCTCTAGTGCTAGTAGATTGTCATTACCCTCACTAGGGATATATAGCCAGAGGCTAGTCACCCAATCCTCCTCAGGGACCCTACACATCTGTAAAACAACCCCGTAAGCTTCAAGCCACATGCTAATGTTGTACACCACAACAAAGTCAGGCAACAGACCTTTAGGGATGGGGACCATCTTGTCTCCAGAGGGTACTGTAGGTGTGCTGCCATTACTGCTGGACCCTGCCTATCTGGCCTTGATGTCCAGTTCCTAAATATTCCATTCATGAGCCAAAAACACTTTCATCTCCTCCAATGCTCTTTCTGCTGCAGCCTTCTTTTGTTCTGCCTCCATTGCCAGTTTCTTTTTCTTCGTTTTAATGATTAAATGGGACATTTGCAGCCTAAACTCTCTCTCTGTCTTCCTGTCTGCCAGCTTCTCTGGAAACAGGCCTTGAGAAAACACACTGCACTCTACTCAGGTAGGGAGCTCCAACTTGGGGTCCATTCCTCCCCCTCATCTGAATGCTGCATTTCAGGGTTGTTATCCAGGCCCTGGTCTGGCTGATCCACATCATCCTCTCCATCCTGGGCCACTGTGACTAGTAACTGGTGGTCCTTCACCCATGCCCTCAGACCCTTTTGAAGATTCACCTTCTTAGTGCTCCTTTTTAGCGTGCAGCCCCTCTTCTTGCATATTTCCTTGAGCTCAGCCACAGTGTAGCTATTCAGATTGCGGAGCTCAAATTTCATCTTTGCAGTTGAAGCCACAAGCACAAACACTCATTTAGGATAAGGGTGACTTTGAAAAAAGCAAAAGGACCAATCAGGAAGAATATGAAATTCAAACAGGTCTCAAATTATTTAGCAGAGATTTTTAATGTAACACAAAATTAAATGTACGGCACTGCCAAACACAAGCCCTGATCTCCACTGCTGATCATCAATGTGAGAACTTGAGGTACCAGTTGAAATGGGGTGAAACACTACTCAAGCAGCAACCATAATCATTACCACGGTGAAGCGCAATTTAAATCTAAATGAACCTGTACTCAACCCTCTAGTAGCTTGGCATAGAGCAGTCAGGATTAATTTAGAGGCAATGTGTAAAGTATTTATGCAGTGATTCAAAAAGTAATGAAGTGAAAACACAAAACACAAGAAATTCCCACACCAATTTAGAAACATAAAGCAAAATGTAATAATTAAAACAAGACCAAAACCACTAAAATCAGTAGAACCGGAGATATACAGTTTTAAAGATTATGTCAAAATTATGTCAAAAAGCCCAAAGCACCAGTATTGGCTATCTTGTCTTGCGAGACCAGGAGAATGTCACAAGTTCAGGCTGATCAGTTTAATCCTACTGAAAAGTTACCAGCTCTGTCCAGTGCAAAGCAACCTGTTTGCGGTGAAGGGGGTCCTCAAGGAGCAGAGAAGCATCGGGATGGTCTTCAATGTAGAGTGAAGAGCAGGCCATCCATCGCAGACAGGTGTTGGTATAGCGTGAAGATTGTGTTGTCATCACAAGCGGGTAGGCCAGAGCTTCGTGGTGGTGCTCCCAGCTATCGGTCAATGCTGTAGTGTGACGTGTAGGGTTGACATAACTTCACGTTTGCAGGCTGTGCAAGTGACAAGGTTTTGGTGCCAATGGGCCCTCTCACGGTTGCGAAGAGCCAAAATTCAGCCTTTCTGAGGGCACATCAAGGGTCCAGGACCTGAGGGGCACCACTTGCTCCAGCTGGATCTGGGTGCTGGCTCAGGTGGCTGTGAGGCTGTTATGTCCCAGTTGCTATGAATAGGGGGCCAGCAGTCTTGCCCTTTGAGTCACTCTGGGAGTTCTGGGTTCAGGTGCAGGTCAACATCCCTAAACTCAAGCAAGAGAGAGCAGTGCAGCAGGGCAGTGGGGCAGTAATACAGCAAGGCAGAGGTCCATCAAGGCAATAGTCCAGCAGGGTAGCAGTCCAGCAGAGTGGCAATCCTTTCAGCAGTACAGCAGTCCTTCTTGGCAGAGTTTATATGTGTCCAAATGTGTACTAAAGAGTTGGTGTCTGAGGTCCACTATTTTCACATAGGTTTTCCTTTGAAGTGGGAGATGCTTCTAGACTTTTTCCTTTGAAGTGCACAGGTTTCCTGCCTCCTCTGTCCTGGCTCCAGAATAATAAAGGCGGTATTTAGCCCTTTGTGTGGATGCAGGAGGACACAGCCTATTCAAGGGTAAGTAGGCCTTTCTTCCAGTGATAGTCCATCCAGGCACACCTAAGCTCTCTGTTGTGTGTGGCTGTCTAGGAGGAACACGCAAAAGTCAGATGTCAACTATACCCAGTCATGTGACCCAGAGACAGGTTCCAGGCACTAAATGGCTAAAGCAGGAAAATGCCATCTTTCTAAAAGTAAAAAGAATAGATGCTGGACGGAATGCTGAACAAATCAAACATTCACCTCTGTAACAGATCAGGGTTAAATTGATTGTTTCTCCACTTGCCTTGCCATTCCAGTTTGGACCCACCCTATGCAACCTAGTCTTGACCCTGTTCCCCACGGGAAAAATCTAGCCCGAAATGCCAGGCCAGGTCCAAACCGGGTTGGCATACTGGGCAAAAAAATTATGTATTGGGATTCGCCCCTGAGCAATTGCCAGTGGCAGAGATTAATTCAAGCATTCCATCCATTAACTTGTAATATTTTAATTTACCGCCCTAAGTTTGCTGGGTTTGCCCAGAAATGGGGCCGGGGTTCATTGTGCTACTGGATTCAAGCTAGCATGGCTGATGAGGGGTGATACTCTAAAACCATTCCCAGTATGCTTGCTTCTGGTACAGGGAGAGCCTTGCCTGGCAGTTCAGACTCGACTGTTTCCATTGGGACCAGGGTCAAGATTGATATGCATATGGCTGGGTTCAAACTAGGGTGGGATAGTGGGCAAGAAAAGTATGGATTGGGATGCAGCCTGACCAATTGCTATTGGCTGAGATTAATCCAAGCATTCCCTCCTTCAACCTTGTTGTTTTTGCATTTGTTCCCTAAGTGCACCGGGTATGCTCAGACGTGGGTCCCGGCTCACTGTGCCACTGGCTTCAAGCTAATCTGGTTGATGAGGGGTGATACCCCAAAACAAGCCCTAGAATGCTTATTTCCTGCCAGGGAGGACCTGCCCTGGCATTTCAGGATGGACTGTTCCCTTGGGGAGCGGGGTCAAGACTGATTTGCATTTGGCTATGTCCAAATTGGGGTGGCAAAAAAACAAGGTATTTGGGTGTGGCCCAGAGCGATTGCCAGTGACTGAGATTAATTCAAGCATTCCATCCATCACCTTGCAGTTTTTGAACTTTCTAAAAGTGGCATTTTCAAAATTGTTATCTGAATTT
The DNA here is from genome assembly GCF_964263255.1 of Lissotriton vulgaris. Taxonomy (NCBI): domain Eukaryota; kingdom Metazoa; phylum Chordata; class Amphibia; order Caudata; family Salamandridae; genus Lissotriton; species Lissotriton vulgaris. The sequence continues at coordinate 204,499,694 of NC_141699.1, read as the reverse complement.
AGCATGATAGAGAATTTTTCATTACAATTCCAAAGACACCAAACATGAACTGAGTGCTTGCTCCCATTTGGAAATCATCACTTGTTAAATATAATAAGGTAACTCCAATTATATCCTGTGGGATAGGAAGGCCTTGTAGTAGTGAAAAATGAATGTAAGACTTTTTTATTACCATTTTTCTTTACAACACACCACCCTGCCCTCTGAGCTGTCCAGGGCCTAAAACTAGGGATGATTTACATGTATTCAAAAGGAAGGTTTGGGCCTGGCAAAAGATGTATTTTGCCTGGTGGAAATGGCAGTTTAAAACTGCACACAAAAACTGCAATGGCAGATCTGAACCATGTTTAAAGAGCTATTTATGTGGGTGGCACAATCAGTGCTGCAGGCCCACTAATAGCATTTAATTTACAGACACTGGGCAGAGGTAGTGCTTCTTTATTACGGACTTACAAGTAAAATACATGTGGCAATTTGGTATAAGCCAATTCTATCATATCTTAAGAGAGTACAAGCACTTTAACAATGGTTAGCAGTGGTAAAGTGTGCAGGGTCCTAAAGCCAGCAAAAACAAAGTCAGCAAATCCTGACGATGAAAGGCAAAAAAGTTAGGGGAGTACCACACGAAAGATGCCAGTTCTTACCAACACTATGCCACTCTACTCTAACATGCTGTAATACATGCCAGTCCACTCTAAGCCACTTAACTCTACAATCCACTGCATGCCTCTACAGTGTACGTTATTCTACCCCACTCTACAACACTCTACGATATGCCACTCCATTGAGGGACATGCTACTTCACTATGTAACATGTGACTCCCCTCTATGACACTCCAAACCTATCTGCAACTCTCCCTGCCACTCCACTCTACAACATGCCATGCCACTGTAGGACACAACACTCAACTGTATACCACTCCACTGTACGTCGCTCCAGTGTACGCCACTCCACCTCACTCCACTCTACCCCACTCCACTCTCCACGAAACTCTACATCATGACACTGTATGCCATGACACTATAAACCACGGCACTCTACTCCACTCAACTCTACCCCACTCCACTCTGCACTGTTCCACTCTATGCCACTTCACTCTACGCCACTCCACTCTACGCTATTCAAATCTACATCTCTCCACTTTTCTCCACCCTAATGTACACTTTACTCTACGCCACTACAGTCTATGCCATGCCTCTCTACCATTTTCCATGCTACACCATTCCACTAAACGCCACTCCATTGTACATGAGTCAAATCTACGCTATTGAACTTTAAGTCACTCCACTGTATGCCACTCCACTGGACACCACCCCACTCTACGCTATTCCGCTGTATGCGACTTGATTTTTCACAACTCTAATGCGCGTCACTGCACTTTACACCACTCCACTCTACCCCACTCCACTCTACATGACACTCTACATCATGACGCTGTCTGCCTTGCAACCCTGGGCGGTGAACTCTGCTCCGCTTGCAGAATTTGCAGAGTTTTCCGCCCTCCACGTTACACAAAGCTCGCGGAGTTCTGAAAAACTCTGGAGTTTTTTCCTCGCTCACGTTCACCGTCAAGTTGGAAAGCGATGAAAATCCACCTACCAGCGAGATTTCCCAACGCGGGGGGTCTGGTTTATCATTGAGGGTGGTCGCGTATGCTTGTGACCGCTCGCATTGAGAAACTTCCTGTTCATGTTGAGAAAGCTGCCGCTCAAGTAAAAATCTACTTGAGCGGCAGAAAAGGAAATCTTGCGCTGTGCATGGTGCCGTTCGCAATGAATGCACAGTGCGGGCAAGCATCTGGGAATGTGCAATCAACGCGAAAAGCACTTTCCTACCGCACTCTGCCACTTGCGGAGCTCCGTGTAGAGCAGTGGAGTTTTTTCCCATTCTGCGGAGTTTCGCGTAGTGCAACTGGACGTACTCCACCCAGGGTAATGCCATGACACTATACGCCATGGCACTCTACTCCACTCAACTCTACAACACTCCACTCTGCACTATTCCACTCTATGCCACTCCACTCTACACCACTCCCCTCTACGCTATTCAATCCTACATCACTCCATTTTTCTCCACACTACTGTATACTTTACATGCCATGCCACTCTACCGTATTCCACTCTACGCCACTCCATTGAATGCCCCTCCATTGTACATGAGTTGGCTCTATGCTATTTCATTTTAAGCCACTCCACTATATGCCACTCTACTGGACACCACTTCACTCTACGCTATTCCACTCTATGCACTCAATCTTTTTCGCAACTCTATTGTGCGTCACTCCACTTTACACCACTCCATGCTATTCCACTTTATCCCTCTCCACTCTACGCTATTCCACTGTACGCCACTTCACTCTAAGTCACACCATCCGAAGCCATTCCACTCTCTCCCATTCCACTCTATGCCACTCTACCCTACCTCACTCCACTCTACACTATTACACCCTATGCCACTCGACTCTACCACACTCTGCAGTATGCTATTCAACTCTACACCACTCTACTATATGCCACTCCACTCTACTCTATTCTAGGCCACTGTACGCCATTTCACTTTATGCCACTCCACTGTGTGCTTTTCCACTCTACACCACTCTAAGGTATGCCACTTCACTCTACACCACTCCACCGTATGCTACTCCATCGCACACCAATTCACTCTATGCCACTCCACTGTACACCACTCCACTCTATGCTATTCAAATCTATCCCACTCCACTCTAGACCACTGTAATGTATGCTGCCCCACTCTATGCCACTCCACTCTAGGCCACTCCACTGTACGATACTACACTCTGCAACATTCTATTCCATTGTACTCTATGAAAATCCACTTAAGAACACTCCACTCAATGACACTGCTGTCTGATTTGAACACTTTTTTATTTAAAAATAAAAGCCATTGAAATTCAATGACGAAAACAAAGTAAATGTAAATGTACATGAATTTATATAGCGCAAATCACCACTGGTTTCTAAGCACTTGCTTAGGGAACCCGTCCTGGTATTCCCCTGTGAGATAATCCAGCAGGGTATCCGTAAGGTGAAAGCCAGGCATCCCGCCGCAAGGGGCCATTATGGAGATTAAGCAAGCTATTGCCCAGAGTCACAGTGTGTGAACCCATTAATCGAGTAGGCACCGGAGCGAGGATGGTCGAGTTCATGGACATATTAGGACTCAAGACCCTGCCAAACCGGGAATTGAACCCTGGTCCCGGGCTGACGGCTGCTTCCAGGTCTGCCTCCTTTAACCATTGAGCCACACTACCCCACTAAGGTTAAAGGTTTGGTAAAGTTAGGGAAACTTTATTTACTCTTTCTATACAAACTACACTCAAACTACACAAACATTTGAAATTCTAAAGTTATATTAATACTAAAATGTACAATTTACAGACCACCATCAAATTACTATAACTTTATTTATTCCTTCTATACAGACCAAACTTAAACAACAAAAACATTTGAAATTCTGAAATACAGTTATACCTTTAATTCATAATAATTTATGCACCACCATCAAATTAGTGTAAATCGCACCTCCATACACAAAATACTCAACTCCCTAGCCCCACTTTAGTAATTATAATTTGCGCCTTTGCGGTGCACTGCTTATACTGTTTCATAGTACATCACTTGTACCATATATAACAATAGCACTTATAACAACAGTTATGACATCTCAAATGACATAATTTGTGAGAACCCTGTGCATGATAAAATTGCAAGTTACAGTTTATGTAGTGTGGTTAGTGAGTTGAGACCAGTGTGTATGGAGATACACGAGTTACAGTAATTTGATGTGTTGTGCAAATTATTATACATTTAAGGTATAACTATAACTTTAGAATTTTGATTGTTTGTTTAATTGAAGTTAGTGTTGTTGAAGTTGTTATAGAAGGAATAATTAAAGTTATAGTAATCTGAAGGTGCATAACCTAGACCCGAGTTATAAGTCATGGGGGTGAGCCAGGAGGGAGGGTTGGTGGCAGACAGATTTGGGATGTGGGAAGTTGGGGTTTGTTATTTCTTATTTGGCAAACAATGCAGGAAATCGGGATGCACGCCCTTATATTCAACTTTATCAAACTTATCCATTCCTGTGAGTGAAATGCGTGCAGCATTGGTATAGTGCCTTACCCTGTTGGCACTTAAATAAACAATGTAACGAGATGAGACGAATTTTCGCCCCAAACCAATTGCACTGGTTGGGCACAGTTTAAACATGAGAAATTTGGAAAAAAGCTGTATGAACTCCGCATGTAGAGCGTAAAACTAGCCAAAAAGGATGAAGTAAAGGAAAAGCTTTGGATTAAATTGATAAAAATGATTAATTGATGGTTGAACAGATGAAGGAATTCGCCAAGGAGGCAGTTTGAAGCTGTGCAATTGGTTTGGGGCGAAAATTCGTCTCATCTCGTTACATTATTTCTTATTTGCTCAGATTACCCTGTAGTGAAAGCATTAAGAGATGCACAAATACAACAACTATGACTAATGGTGGAGTTAAAATGTGGATAAAAGATGACAGATGCCAAATGGCACATAAAGCCAAGTATTTATAAGACAATGATCACATTGTTATAAGACAATGATCACATTGTTATTATGCAAACCCTGCAATGCTGTAATGTCTACTGTTGGTCAAAAAATGAAATATTCTGTTATGCTGTATCAAACCAAAATCAATAAAAATTATGTTTCAAAAAAATTCTGAAGGTGGTTACTGTAATTAAGTTTAGTTTGTAAAAATAGAATAAATAAAGTTTCCCTACCTATAACTAATCTGTAACTTTTTTATAGAAATGTATATAATAATAATAATAATCTTCATTCAACATTTAAAAATATGACCACTTAGTGCAAAAATGTCCAGAAATCTTCTGGGATCCAAGTATCCCTCATAGGTCTTAACATTAAAGCAGATCTTAAAAAGTTGGAAACATAGAAAAGTGTATAAACATCCTGATGACAATTTTAAAAATAACAAGACGACCCATGCCTGTTGAAATCGAAGCCGTTTTGGAGACCCTTCAGGAACATTCTTCTGGGATATGCATAGTGCAAACAGAGTAGGACAAAATGTAATGTGTCCTGTGAAGACCTATTGTCAGAGCCACAGGGTCCTCTCAGTTCTGTATTCACAATAAAACAGGAAGGCACAGCCAATAGATGGTGAAATAAGTTAGTCTATAACGAGTGAGTAAATATCTGTCATGTGCACTGGTTATGATAGATAAATATGGTTCTGTGCCCTGCATTGACTTGATTAAAATGCGTTCTCCCACCGTGGGCTTATAAAATTCACTATCAACATGTTGCCTCATAACATATTTAAAATACAGGTCTTTAATAAGTGCCTTTTCCTTAGTTCCCAACTTTTCAGGGTTAATGAACAGGTCTGCACACCCTAGTGTGGAGAAGGTATCCTTTACATATTTTAACCACGGAATTTTGAACGGATGGTCGAGGGAGAGACCGTCCTAGATTACCAGCCTATTAAAACCAACCGCTTCATTTGCCCAGATCTTCGCCCAACACAGTAGGGGTTTAACAGCCACCAAATCAGAAATGTATTTAGACCCCAATATACGCAGGGGTACTTTGAGGAACTTTAAGCAAGAGCCTAAAGGATTTGTTGTCTTCAGTTTGTAACTTATTAACCTCCTTGAATCCCCAAACCTCACTTTCATATACAACTTTAGAGTAGCAAATGTAATTGTATAACTTTAGAATCGTCCTGGTGACCAGCGGCCTAGTCAGTGAGCAAAATTAGCAATTGCTCCTGTGGACCTTATCAGAGCGAGGCACTTCTCCTCTAATAAGTGTTTAAAATTCAGTTTTCCATCAAATAAAATGCCCAAATATGAGAAGGCCAGTACTTTCCCTAAGATATGTGTGCCTATTGTATAATTGTGAGGCTTACTGGGCTTCTTACCAATTTCCATAATGTTGGGGGACAGATCAGATTGTTCATGAAGGTCACAAAACCGTCTAATAAAATCTGCAGACCCTTTGGGGTGTGAGCGAGGAGTACTGCATTGTCTGCATAAAGCAGAACAGGAACCGCTGTTGTGCCTATACTCGGGGTATCTGCATATATGGTCATCAGGGCAGAATCGAGGCCATTAATATATAAAGTAAACAAGAAAGGTGGTAATATACAGCCCTGTTTAACCCCGCTAGAACAGTTAAAATGGTCCGTGATCTTCCCCCCCGATGTGTATCTAACTACTGCCTTGGTGTTAGAGTGTAGGGACGTTAAGATGTTAAGTATTGCCAGTCCACCCCCAGCTCTCCGATAAGTGTCCAGAGTTTGCGCTGGTTCACTCAGTCAAAGGCCGCACTTAGATCCATAAATACTATACACAGCACCCCTGATTTAGCTAGTGTGTATTTAGCAGTGATAAGGTAAAGATTGAGGCATTGGTCTGTGGTAGATTTCCCAGGTCTGAACCCCATTCGTTATAATTCGATGGTCCTCTGCCCATTTCATTAGCATATTTAGAACCACCAGCACCAAAACCTTCACAGACAAATCAATGAGAGATATGGGACGATAGCAATGTGGACTGTCCTAATCTCCTTTCTTAAAAATTGGACAAAAGTGGCCGTGGACCATGATGCTGGTATTACTGATGCTACTGCCGCATCAGTAATGTCCCATTTAAAACCCTCGCTAGGAGTGGCACCCATACTTCTGTTTTACATCGGAAGAGGTCAGGCGGGATCCCATCTGGTATTGGCGCCTTATTCCGAGGGAGACCCTCAATTCTTGTTCTCACCTCGTCCAGAGAGAATATAATGGGGTTTGCTCTTTGCTCCAGGTTAGGGACCTGAGGTTGTTCTAATATACATATATACATATATATATTTACTGAAAAAACCATAGGTTTCAGGGGTGTTATAGTTAGCTGGACATTTCACAGATACAAAACCATTGAAATTCCGCCGTTATAGTTAGTTCAGCTAACTATAACTCGTGCCCCCGCAATGCATTGCTCATGACGTTGCATATTACATCATTCATGGCATGGTCAGTGACATCACTGATGACATCACTGATGATATCTCAGATGACATAATAAACATAGCTCGTACCATCGGGAGGATGGTAACCTCTATATGGCTTAATCCACTGACATTATAATATACTTTCCCCATTCGTACTTTCTGCAATTGTAACTATGCTAATTGTATTGTTTACATGCATTTCTTTCCTTACCTTAGCACGTATACTACATTATAGAGCTTGTTAGTTGAAGTAAACATTTTAAACTAAACAAAGTCTCTGGTTACTCACATTGTGAACAGGTATGAGTGTCTACGCGAAAGAGTGCCTTGTTCCCACAAATTCTGAGAGGACCTGAGTTGCATTGTTCTAGGATATCTAATCATTGGCAGCTCCGCTGTAGTACGCAGAACGAATGAGCCAGAGGTCTTCCACTGATATAATAAACATAGCTTGTAGCATGGGGGGGTGTTAAGCGCTATTTGGCTTAATCCACTGACATTACAATATGCTTTCCCCATTCATACTTTATACAATTGTAACTATGCTGATTGAATTGTTTACATGCATTTCTTCGCTCACCTTAGCACTTGTACTACAGAGCTCGTTAGTTGAAATAAACATTTTAAACTATACAAAGTTCCGCAACCCCTCCTGATCTTGTGCTGAGATCTGATTGGCTGCCAACTCTTCAAACCAGGAAGTATTGGCAGCCATCTTGGGACTAGGATAGAGCTAAGTGGCAGAAATATTTTTAAAAGGGGGGGGGCAAGGTAGAAATGCCCTGAACCCCCTTGGCCTTAGGGGGTGGTCGCACAGGGCCAAAAAAGCATATTTTTTTTACATTTTCAGTGGGAGCCATATTGGATCCATGGCTTCTGCAGGAAATGTAAACAAAAACAGAAGTGTGGGATCCCACGCTTCTGTAGTATTCGGTCCCCGGGTGGGCCAGGTCCCGGAGGCATTTTGTAAATCAATGATTTACATACCCCCCTATGCGCTGGGGACCACCACTTCCCCAGGGCTTTCAAATTTGTAACGGGGGCCTCAGGGACCCTCCCAGACCCAGGGACCACCACCTCCCCAGAGACAACTTCAACAAGAAAAGAGGGGCCCCTCCTGGAACCATTAAAGGCCCTGGGGACCACCACCCCCCAGGGCCAGCTGCTACTATGTCTCGGGGTGCCCATACCTGGGACATAGCTGTTTGCTGTGGCTTTGCAGAAGCTTTACAAATCCCACCAAGTCACAGCAAATGCTCCACTTCTAGCAAGCAAGAGTATTAAAAATGATCTTTCTTACTGGCAGCGGGGAAGAAGTGCTTTCACACACATGGAGCTGCCTTTCCAACAGTTCCCTGTGTGTGAAAGCAATGCTGGCCCCCATGGTCCCAATGGAATGAGGGTACTTTGGATCCACCCACTTTAAGATGGCCAGGCCCCAGGGAATGGGGTTTCCGGTGCTGAACTCAGCCCAGAGAGTGGGGCACAGTGCAGCCTCCATTCCCAGCTCTAAATAACCAAGCCCTGGGTAATGGGGTCCCTGGGTCTGAAATCAGCCTGGGGAGTGGGCCCCCCATCTTCTAGTACTATTTTAACATTATAATAAAAGGCCGGCCCAGGGGATGGGGTTCCTGGGTCCAAAATCGGCCCCGGGAGGGTGGCTGCGCGCCCACCTCTTCTATTATTGTGTGAGCTGCAGTGTACAAGTTCTAATCCTGGTAAATTCGTTCAGTCTGCAATGCATTGCACTGAAAATCTGCATGGAACTTGCAAGCTATGTGTTTAATTTTCGTTCTACTTAAGTTATTTAAATAAGTAGCAATGAGGTGGGCGGTAATCAAGGCCTACTAAGTGCCCAAAAATATTTTAATATGGATTGTACGCTGTAATTGGTCTTTATTGCATAACTGTAGACACGGAGAGTTGAACACAAAATTCATTACACCAGAAGTCATTTAAAAAGACATTATTTGCAGATGATCTGAGGAACATTTTCTGATGGGCATCAGGTCAGTAATTATTATCATTATTATTATTGTTGTTGGTGTTATTTTTGTAATTGTTGTTATTATTATTGTTTATTATTTATTGCTGTTTTTGTTTTGTTGTTTTTGTTACAATGAATTACTGTGCATACATGTAATTAGTAATTGCAGTAGTAGTAATTGTTCCTTTTAAAAATTAGCTAACAAAGCTGTAGAACCTGTAACACAATAAAAATATCAAGAACTAAAAAATTTACAAAATTATAGTAATAATAATTGATCACACAACTCAACAATGTTCGTTTGACTGAACTCTGGAGGAAGAGCTGGCCCTGCCCAGAATCGCGAGATGCAAAAAAAGACAGACCAATGTCAATGCTAACAAAATATATCGTGAGTCCTTACTCCTCTGCAATGGGTATGAGTCGGTGTGCATTTTAAGGGCAACCACCCAGAGCAGAAGTCCACGTGGTCACCCCTGACTGCAGTCCAGAGTTGACAGATTAAATCCACTCCCCGTGGAGGGTCGGGCAGCAGCGGCACAGCCACCTCAATGCAAACTCCTTCCTCGTCGCCACTGCGCTGCCCTCTACCCCTCAGCGCACCAGCCAGCAGTACTGCCTCCCTTTCATTCGTGTTCATTCGTACCTGACTAGTTTACTACCACTGACAGTCAAATAAATAGCACTTGTCATCGGTCTCCAGTCCTGAAAAAAGACGGTGCCATCTTGATTGATGGCGCTATCTGCCGCGAGCCCTCTCTCACACTCCGGGCTTGCCATAAGCGGGTTACCGCCAGCCGCCCAGAACGCAGTAGGCCTCGACAAACAAACAGCCAGCCTAGGGCTGACCCCCAAGCAGATCCCGCGCCCCGCGAGACTGCCCGCGGAGAATAATATATTGTGTGGGAGATCCTTGTCTGAGAAATCATTTTAGGAGGCATGAAGGAAAACAGACCCGCTTAGATATTGCTTCCAAGCGAAAAAGCATTAATATTCACCTTTGGGATGTTGGCGGGGAAATGGAGACAATACCGATAAGATAGGATGATTCCTCGCAATGTAGCCTCCCAATAATTATTACCCTGTTTCATATCTCCGCCAGCCGGTGATGAATGATCAAACGTCGCCGAGGCTCAAAATGCAGAGAATCTAATCTTGTGTAACATCGACAAATCAAGGCTGTTCATTATTGGAATGCTTTATTCAGATTGCACGCGGGGAAGCGGGGAAAAAACCCTGCTGCCGCAGATCCGTCCAGTTTTAAGAAAAATCGTGCGTGTTTCGCGGAAATAAATATTCCGCGCACAATCTGGGGCAGCTGCGTATGACACATAATAGAGACGCCCGAACAATATTGCCGCGGATCTGCTAATCTGACATTTTCAAACCCGTCAGCTTTTAATGAGGTTGATTCGGCATTGTCGTTCTGACAACTTACTTAGAGAGGAGATAAGATTTGGGTTTCCAAGGCGCCGAGATCTGTTACTTTTGCCCAAAGCCTGAACAGAATCTCACAAAAACTTCTTTTTTTTATTTCGACACGGTAATAACTCGCGCCGAGGCGTCTCTCTTCATCCTAATGGGATTGTAATGTCGTTTGACAATCAGCGCCTTTGAGGAGCAGAGATATTTCTAACTCCTGGTACATTCGTCTTTCACTGCGATACATTCTGCAGATTTGTATCATTAAAGTAATGTGGAAATTACCATTGAGGAGTGACAGAGCCACAAAGGGGCAGTGTTACGGCGCTATGTTGCAAGGTCACTGCGAATTCTCTTTGCATATGCCGTGTTACTCAGAGTGACCGCGTTCCAGCTGCAGATAAAGAAGTGTCTGACATACCGCTTTTGAAAAGGCAGCTTTTGTTTGGCGCCAAGAAATAGCTGCTAGCGCTCTTCACAACTATCCTCTGTGTTTCACTTTTCTGGGGCAAAGTCAAGCTCAGGACACTTTACACTGCAGTGCATAGGTCTCGTTTTAGGAAGAAGAGACCGTAAATGAGTAGGTCACAAGAGTAGAAATGTGGACATGTATACTACATCATCCTTAAGATTGCTTAATATTGCTTTACCATAATGTATGGGTGCTCACAATATACTCGTGGCATGCACAAGTAATGAATACCTGTATGTAAGGTATGTTAAAGTAAGGTATTCAGGTATATTGAAGACATATGAGGAGGACTCTAACTTGACTGCGTACATTATGCATGCACAAAGTTGTGAACAATATGAAATTGAATATAATTCGACAATATGAACTTTCCGGGAGTATTCATATGGTCGCACATGCAATTGTACATAGTCTACAAATGCACAGTGTACATGTTTAGCAAAGGTTCTTACAAACTTTTTTTTCCGCCTGCAAAATTTTATTTCCACCGGTGAAACACCTTTCCGTGTACACCCACTAATTTAGAGAACGTTCCTTCCTCCTTTCCCAGCCTCTCTCCTGCCGGTAACTGGAGTAAATATCCAATTTTGCTTACAATGTATATGCAACCTGGTAACATTTGTGAATATATATCCATTTACTCATGATGTTATGCATTCACTAAATTTCCACAGCATTCCTGGAGTAAGGATCAACTTTACACATACGTGCATATAAATAAAGCGAGTGCAATATTACGTGTATGTATTTCAATGTATGGCTATGAATTCACATTTTGTGAATTTGAGTCTATATATCATTCCATTTGCACCCTGTGTTGAAGATAGAGGTACAAATGGCTTGATAAATTGCCTCCATAATATTTTCCCACACAGACCACCCTATTCCTACAGGTATTCTGTGAAAATTGTAAATCGTTCCATGGTTTTTCAAACCCACGTGTCGGATCAATTTATGTGTTTAGGTGCACAATAAGTTTGGAAAGAGCATATCTCTATATCTAAGATTAGTGTTAGGTGGAATCCCAGGTGGATTGATTGCCGATGGCCACTCTGCTGACAATGGTATTGCTATGCCCACGTTTCACATCTGATTCTGTATGTATCCTATGTAGGCGTTGCACAATGGTCTCACTTGAGCACACAGACTACATTTACGTACCACGTTGTGAAATATGCATTATAAATTAAATAGATAAAATGGTACTTGGGCTTTTCCACATACACTAAAGTTACAACAGCAATACAAGTCCACACAGAGATACAGTAACCCTTCCACCCACAACGTGTTCTTAGTCCCTTATAAACCTTGGTTATGGTCCAAACGTCACATCCACGAGGGTTCCTGTTCCTCTTTTTCCATCCAATTCCACAATCCGGACATGTCCAATTTCTGTAATAATATTTATTTCAATTCATGTATGGATACAGGATCTTCTCCAAATTAGAGCATCAACCAAAGAGACAGAGAAGCTTCAACTCAGAAAAACAGACAATCAGATCCGTTTTTATTAATCCTTTTCTAGCTATTACATAGTGTCTGAACTTAATTGTCACTCAAATTGCCCATTACGGAGATGAAGAAACAGTTTTCGTGACATACTATTACATTGGAGTGTGTTTACTGGGAGAGACTTGTGACTAGTTCAGAAGAGCTGTGCAGCCTTTGTTGAACTTCAAGGGCCATTGCTTAATGTTGTGCATACATGTGTGTGGTAGGGCTTACTTCGCAGGTCATCCATCTCATAAGTACCCTCACAGGTGTGTCACATGATTTTGTTGCCCTCAGAAATGTTCTAGATTCTGCTTGGCAGTAGGGGTACAACTAAAGTCGAACTCTTAAGAGGGCACACTACCGTTCCCATTTTCAGGTCAGGACATGACTAACAGTTGGCGGCAGATATTTGATAGTCGTGTTTACTTGCCTTGCTACTGCATTCCAAGCTCGCAAGATTGCCTACTGCTCTTCCCATTCAGATAAATCCATATAGTTAGTCAAGACTGAACCCTCTTATTTCCCCTGAGGGCGAGAGTTGCGTCTACAGTCTTTTCTCCCTCTCTCCACGCAACCCATTGTAATCAACATGTAGTGTGTCTGATTCTGAATTCTCATCCGCCCCCAAGGAACAAGAAGAATTCTCAGTGTTCCCCTCCCCTGATTCATAACTGTTCCATACTATAAGCATGTGACCTGGAAAAAGTAACATGCAAACAACATGAACAAGGGCATAGTTTTTACCTTCACTTCAACAATAGTGATGGACTGCTTAGTCATACCTGACATTCCTTGCCTAGTATTAGCAAGTGGAGCAAAAGTCACTGAATAGGTGCAGATGAGTCTCAGACAGATTCACAAACTCAGTGGACATTATGGGAGGATTGCCCTCCCCATGGAAACAGAGTAACTGTGCATACCAAGGAGAAATGTTTCCATGCGGATAATCTGTACCTGATGCAGATGCCCTTAATCATCGTCCTCCAAAATTTGAGGTGTAGCTTTGAGTCTGAGCTGTGAATTGGCCTGACATGAGCTGCCACCATTTTTGCATCTAACCTGGCCCGGTGAGCTGGACATCAAGTTTGACAACTTAATTCTCTAGAGCACTGTGCACTAGCAGAAAACAAAAGGATGATCTAGAGACTGGAAGCATGGATTGCAAGCTCCCTTTTAGGCGGAGCTGTACATCAGGACTGAAGAAAAGCCTGCTGCTTCTGACAACTGAGGAAAAGAAGGAAGCCTATATTGTGAGCTTAGAACCTACACGTACTTACAGGAAGAACTACTTGAAATAGCTACAGAACCCTGCCAGTTTGAGAACAAACCCGAGAGCGGAAGGCCACTACTGTGTGGATCCCTGTAGTTTGTATCACAATGAAGGTGAGTGCCCTGGCTCTCTGAAATAAGCTCCATCTGAGAAAGGTGCCCCTTTGCATGTGGCACTTGATTGTAGAAGGGGAGACCTTGAGATTCTTTGTGTGGTGGACTAATGTATTCTACAAGTCTGCCTGAGATACTGCTCATTTCCTTCAACTTTTCTTCTCCCATGTGTAATTCTGTTTCTTTTAAGTATGTGTACCTTTTATGCACTTTCTCTGATGGCCGCATTCTGAACTTTATCATGCCAACTGTAGAGTTGATAAGAAGCTTCTACTCCTCCTTACCGGATAGCCACTGTACATCACTGCTGTACTGTAGTGAACTGTGAGTGACCACCAGTAGTGCAACACTTCCCAACCTTCGGTCTGTGTTCTTCAGCGGGGCCTCCTGGCTCCATCATTGACTGTCAAAGCAGCATTATGTGACCATAAACATTTTAAGAATCCGCTTGCTAAAAAATAGTTTCTCTCCTGGACTGCCCATTGCATCAGTATAGCCAGATACCCAAAGGACATAATAGTTTAGACAACGTGCTTGCAGAACATACAGAAATTTATAGTAACAAAATCAGGCCCTCAGAACTTAGGCCAAACAACAGTCTGAACTTGCAATTGTCCATATCTCACGTGTCCCTACTGTACTCTGTAGAAAAGGCGTTATTTTTGGAGCAATCAAGTTTTCTTTGTTTAAAGAAGAGCTTTATTTATAACTAAACAATATCATACGTACTATGCTGAGGAACTTATCAAATATGAAATGTCCTGTTTTCTGGTATATAATAGAACTGACTGAACAATTCAAAGAACTGAGCACTATTTAAGTGTTTAATATATCTGTGTTGTCCCACCCCACAATCTACCTTCAAGAGTCAGCCTTGACAGCTCAACCTCCTACTAGACAAAGCTGACCCCTGAAAAATGATACTAGGCAGGAGCGCAGGGGAATAGGCAAACAATAAAGAGAACAAAACTACTGCCTAGATCTAATGATTATAAGGGCTCTATTTGAGTCCCCAAATTTTTGAAATTAATCAGAAGCAGAATTGTAGAAACATGTGATGAATGGAAAAGCCGATTGGCACTAAGCATTTCTTTAGTCCAAGGGAAAAAATATCGCTAGTCAGGTTCCTAAAACAATCTGGCAAACAGACCGGGGGGGGTCATAGACCGGGGATTCAGTACAAAAGATTGGATCTCTTAGAGATTGATAAGCAGCACAGTTACCGAAAATACCCGAGAAACTGCCCAGAGCTGGAAGTAAATAACAGGGCAGACAGAAGGTGCAATGAGACATTGCTCGATGGACAGTTTCTGGGTCCCACACGCAATTCAATAAACCCTCAGCACAATGAGAGGGAGAGTGTAGTGAACTTCATACACTTGCGGGTTGGCCATCTTTTAAGCCTATTAGAAGGAGCTGATTGGCAAGGGTGCCCCGACATTCATGTACTGGCATTTTCCCACGGGCAATGTTCGTTGAGTCCCTTGTGTACAGCATTGAGGAAAAAGATCCAAAAAACCTCTCTTTTCTTTCTTATACTAGTAGGATCCTTTCCAGGGACTGCTCGCACTTTTTCCACGATGGACCACTTGATGTCAGATTCGTCATGGTTACTGTTCAAACAATGTTGGACCAATGGGGCACCATTCCTTCTAGTTCGGATGTTCGATTTGTGCTCCCCGATTCTCGTTCTACACTCACGACCCGTCTCGCCTACGTATATGAGCCCATATGGGCAAAAGACGATATTTATTACGTTGGACAAGCGAAAGTTGCTCATTTCACCCAGGGTGACAGTTTGGTGATTGACCTCAAGATATTGGCCCATAATAGCATTTGGGCAGACTTGGCAGGTACCGTACCGATGGTTGCCTAATACAGGGGCGGCTAAGATCTAGTTGGTTCATGCTAAATTGATCGTGTGTATCGTTGTTATTATTATTTTTTCTGAAGCTTACTGTTTTATGGCTGTGGTAGATAGTAGAACTATGAAACCTATTATGTGTTGCTGGAATATATATATAATCTATAATGTGAACAGCTCTACAGATATTTGAAGATGTTGTATTGATTCAGTGTTTTTTCTAACAAACTTTCCAGATTTGTGCTGCTGTCCCCCTCCCTTCACCACTGTGCCCTGATGAAGGTGCGGCCCACGCCTAGGCCGGACACCGAAACGCGAGTCGGCGCTTGAAGATAGTCCCAGAGTGTTCCTCCCCGGTCTCTGCCCTGCTCGAGACTCCATGGGTCTCTAGTTATTGCTTCATCAGTTGGCAACCTGAGTGTGTTTTGAGAGGAATGAATGAATTGTCCTGATGTATGCATGTCTGAGTATGACTGTATGTTTGTGTGAAGGGATGAGTGGGACTTTGTTTTCAGTGTTGTGATTATTTATTATGGATGCAGAACTATTTTCGCACTAAAATTTCTGAATTGAAAAATTTAAAATAATACAAATTAAAACTTTTTTCTACCATCTCTGTGGCCGTTTGATGACAATTGTTTGTACCAGTCTGCTTCAGATTAATTTCAGAAATTTGGGGACTCATATAGAGCCCTTATAATCATTAGATCTAGGCAGTAGTTTTGTTCTCTTTATTGGTAGCTCAACCTCCTACCTCATAAGGGGCAAAATCCAAAAGTAGATACTTTGTGAGCTTGAAGTAGTTTCTGATTCCTGTGGTTCCTGGGGCAACCCAAAATACCTGTCAAATATTGTCCTATTGCTCAAGAAGACTGCAAGCCTAGGAGAACTGACGTAACAATGTGTTGTGTAGTTCCTACTAATCCGTAGGATCAGTGCATTTATTGGACAACATAAACTAGGGGCTTAGTGCCTAGACTGATTTCGTACACCGCGCAGGATATGTTGGCTTAGAGATCAGCTAGCTTTCAGGGCTACCGTAAGCCCCCCTAACCATACCAGGGAGCGAATGGTTTTCTGGCAACCACTGAACATGACAAGGATGGTGGAAACAGTACAGAACCTTTCGCTCAGTCACTGGTGCTTACTTATTCTCAAAGAGAATACACAGTGGGACATTTTCAATATGAACCATTGTTATTATAGTATAAAATACAAGTGCTGCAATGATTAATGACAGAAGCAGATAAAAGTGATTACAAGCTCCAAAAGAGTAAATCGTAGATATAGTTCTACCATGGTGCTAAAACAATGTATATATGCAGAGATATAAAACAAGGCAGTAATCGAACATACTCCTACTATGCAAACCCTACTCTAAGTTACCTAGAGTGCGTGAAGGTGTGGAGCCAAGATTCCTCTCAAGGGATGATCCAACCCCATTACCTGGTGGGAGAGAATAAAGGTCCCGATCCTGGTCACAAACTGGACATTCCTCACCAGATGTCGGACCGCTGCATGAAGAAGTCTCAGCATGCAAGGACCCTCGGTGTCAGCTTAAGTGCCCCCTCTTCTAATCTATTGGGATGCACATCTTTTATAATAGAAAGTAGCCTTGCGATGTGTGTATAGATTAGTGATGCTATGGATCTGTAGATAGCCCTGTCGCCCCGTGGATGAAGATAGAGATAACATTTGAACATAGTGCAAGAAGAGACCTTGTCCATGATGTTCAGGGCATTGTGATACTGTTGTGCGAAGCTAGATGTGTAAACAAGCTTTGTTTCTGGGAAACTAATCCAACATTTTCCTACGCGCAAATATGTGCGAAAGGTCACTGCTGAAAAATAGGACAGCGTAAGAAATAAGCTGCTTCACTACGTAGGCCTAACTCGGGAAATTAACAAATGTACCACAAACTAAATGGATGCAAAGTGACTAAGTCTGATGGATAAAAGTATAGGAATGATTTGGGACAGTGTCAAAACCTTCCTGACATTCTAAGACTGTTCATATATTAAAAAGTAAGAATATTTACAAGGACAAATATCCTTAAATAATGCACACCAGAACCTGAGATCTCCACTCATAATGAGATCTCTTAAGAAATGTCACATTTCATGCTACTTTATTGCAGTCACTGCCAGTCCTGGATGCAACCGAAATGGCTTTAAGGTTTAATCATCTCGAGCCTGTGCTACTAGGATCAATTTTAAATAAATCTGGTGCAACTTTTTTGTTCACCTGTTGTGTGAAGAACACCAAAAGAACAGCAGCCATACTGTGCAAGGTAAGTCATTGACTACGCAGAGTTGGCTAATCAGGTACTGCATGAAAGATAAAACCCGCATTGCTTTTAAAATGGTAGACAAAGCAGCTTTGGAGATGTAAGAAGGGTTAACTGAAAGAATATTCAATGGTGTCCCATGTTGTGCTGCTTTTAGCAGTTTAACACTATGGGCCATATGTATGAAGCTGTTTTCCGATCGCAAACACTGTGAATCAGAAAAAAACGGTGTTTGCGATCACAAAACACCGCTCCGCTACGTAGGAGAGAAATCCAGCTCGCAAACTTGCAAATCGCTACATTTGAGATTAGCAATTTTGCGACAGATAGATTCTGCGAATATTTATGCAAATTCACAAACAACCACAGCACAATTGCAAAAATCTCAAATGTAAACTTCTCAATTTACGAATTCGCTAAACAGAATGTATGAGAAAATCTAATTCGTGAAAATCACAATTTTTGCTAATCGCTATTACCACTAAGTCTGAACAGGTGGTAACCATGTACATCCTATTTAAAGAGGCCCACAATGCCACAGTATTTTTACACAATTGCTGGGCTGTATGTAATAGCCAGGAGGCTGCGACTCAGCGCTGATGCACAGAGGAGTAGACGCAAGGAAAGGATATTTAGAGCGCACATTACCCACTTCCAGCGGACTGAAGAGGAGATCCATATTAATTACAGGCTGGATGAAGAGAGCATCCTGGACTTAATAGAGAAGCTCAAACCTATACTTGAACACCCCACATTCAGGACTCACACCATCCCCACCCATGTACAGATCCTGTGCTCACTGCACCTCTTGGCATCTGGGAGCTTCCAGGGGGTGATGGCCACAGCAGGAGGGGTCTCACAGAGTGCACTTTTGCGCTTTTTCCACATGTTCCTTGATGCAATGGTACAGAGGCTGCAGCACCACAGCACTTCCCCAGCACACCACAGGCACTAGACCAGACAAAGCAGGAGTTCTATCAAATTTCACAATTTCCCCACGTCATCTGCTGCCTAGATGTGACCCATGTCGCTATATCCCCCCCTCCCCGAACAAGTTTGTGTTCAGGAATCGCAAGTCCAACCATTCCCTGAATATACAGGTGGTGTGCAATGCCAAGCATATTATCACTGACATTGTAGCAAAATACCCAGGCAGCACCCATGACTCATTCATCTTCCACCACAGTGGGATCCACTGTCGACTCACAAATGTGAAGTTTGGTGAGGGCTAAGCATGGGCGAATTTTGCGAATTTGCGATCCGCAAATTTGCGGATTTGCGAATTCGCAATCTGCAAAATTTGCGAATTCGTGCAAATTTTTATATTTTTGAGTGTTCGTGGGTGTTCGTTGGGCGCTTTGCGTGTTTGCGGGTGTTCGCAGGTTTTTTTTTGCCTGGTTAATCACTGCAACCCTCTCGTTTTTTATGCCCTTCTGCCCTCTGTACCCCTCGTTTCTGTGCCCTTCTGCCCTCTGCCCAACTCATTTTTTGTCCCCTTCTGCCCTCTGTCCCACTTTTGTGCCCTTCTGCCCTCTGCCCCACTTAGAATGGCGCCGGCAAGCTGCCAGCGCCATTCTAAAATAGCTACAAAGAGCTTCAACAGGAAGCACTAATAGATAAAGTAAAGCAGGTGCTCGAGTTGAAGGTCAAATTAAGTTACACAATCATTAATCACCCCAAGTGTTCCATCGTGAGCAGCCTCATTGACCGGCACTCCCGGAGAACGTCTGTCTCCCATCGCGGACCAGTTAATTGCCTGGCCGCACTCCCTCGCCTGGTTCTGATTCAAGACACGTGAGGACAGCGCATCCGCGTTGTAGGCATCCGATTGGCCATATTGCTAGGCTCGATTGAGATGCATCAGACAGCAACTTCATTCACCGCCTAGAACCCATGCCACATCTAGGTTTTGGCACTTGAAACCATGCAAACAATTGAAGAGGCATAGACGTTCATGAATTGAGTATTTCCAAGACTTGGAACTTCATTAACAAACCCTGAAGATTGGGGCTTGCCATTAAACTTTAACCAGCACTTCGACAGAACTTTAACCCAACCTCAGTTTGAAGTACAGTGAACCCACTAAGAATCACGTTGGCTCGCGCACCCCCGCCAAGAGGGCCTTCTGAACTGAAGCCAAATACCCTCCCGGGTCACCAACTCGGTGTTATTAATAATTATGTTCAGGCAATATTAATTTCTTGTCCTGATGATGATCCCGTGATATCTGAGCTAGGGATCGAAACGTCGACCTTAAAGTAATTCATACATGTACCTATATAATACTATTGTGTGTATGAATGACTCCAGGATACACTGCTAATGTATACTAAATGCCAGTGACCTGTCAGCTCACTTTGTTTGCCTGATAACTTTCCCCACTTACCTTTACCCTCTTGCCCTCCCCTTCCTTGGATGGCACAGGATTGTGCCCCAATTTAACCCTTACTGCTTGGGTTAATTGCTGTAACTTTGACATTATAAACAATTGAATCAATAAATATTCCTTGGCCGGCTGGTCATGGAATTTTAAGACTATATAGAATTCCATTGTGATCTATATATATCAATTTTTCCTTATTCTTGTTTGCTCAGGACCTTTGTTGTTTTGATAAATACTTGCTACCCATGGTCCCGAGTGATTAAATGGGTTCCCCTTGTCCTCTTTAATGTTCTGTTCCAGCAGTGGCAGCTGTCCGCAGCTGGTCCACAGGACATGTGACCTGGATTAATCCCCTGGCCACATCCTGGCTGCAGTGTGCCACCTTAGGCTGCATGCTGATGCTGCACCGTGACAGCACTGAGGTGGCTGAGGCCAGACGGTTGACAGCCTTTGTGTATAGTCAAGGCGTGTGTTAAGGCGCTGCCTCTCCCTGCTCCTAGCAGGACGGTCCTCTCTTATCTCAGCACAGAGTGCCTCCCTGGCACCCGTCAGGCCCAGGAAGCCCACCCTAATTTGTCTCTGAATGGATCTTATGATTTTTCCCTGCAGGCGCTGCTCTTCAAGCATGTGCCCCTCAAGCCCTCTGAAGACTGTCTCCCCTCCTGCGGCAGGTGAACTTGTGGATGGACGTGCCCTGCGCCTGGATGGTATAGCTGGAACGGGAGTTGAAGGTGACCGAGCCCTGTGTTGTGGATCAGACTGTCCCTGGACTTGGTGGGCATCATCATCAGTGTCCTGTGTTTCCTCCTCCAGTGGTTGCAATGGTGGCACTGCGATGTGCCAGGGGCATTTTACAGGGATGACTGGGCTGCCCTCCTCCTCCTTATTCCACTTGCCTTGACGGCCCTGAGCTGTGGGTTTCATCCTCTCCTCCGGTCATCGGTCCCTGTGTTTCTGGTGGTGCTATGGACATAAATGCACACATTAATTTGGT
Organism: Lissotriton vulgaris; assembly: GCF_964263255.1. Classification (NCBI taxonomy): domain Eukaryota; kingdom Metazoa; phylum Chordata; class Amphibia; order Caudata; family Salamandridae; genus Lissotriton; species Lissotriton vulgaris. The sequence goes on along the minus strand of NC_141699.1, from coordinate 204,478,391 downwards.
GTCCTGCCTTGCATTTGTCATGCAATAAATTACACTGTTTGTAGTGACATGGATCCTGACTTTCTGTATTTTGCCTTTCCTGATGCACACATACTGGTTGAGCCTAGCTGGGTGTCACTGCTCCACTTGTAGGTGCATGTGACTACATCTTCCATAATGCATTGTTGTGTGTGCTTAGGTGCCTGCACTGGACTTGCATTTTGTTGTTTGCCTGCGTCTCTCCTGGGTGTGTGGGTGAAGTAGGGAGGTATTAGGGGTGTGATAGCATGCTTCTTACCTTGTCTTTGGTCTGGGTGGTCGGAGCTGTCAAGGTCTGCCACGCCCCTCACATTCTCCAGTAGCAGGGTCCCCTCGACCATTTCCTCAAGTGGTGTGGAAGCGGTAGCAGTGGAGGTCCCACCATCGGTCTTTTTAGCCTTCTCCAGCTTGGCAGCAACCTTTTCCTTTGAGTGCTGGCTCATGTCATACCAGCGTTTTCGCAAAGCCTCAACGCTGAGAAAAATGGCACTACAACACTAAGAAATGCAGAAATAACACATTTGTGGATGGAAATGTTTCTTGTTACCACTACAAACATGCAAAGGCAAAGCAATAGGTCTCACATTTTCTTTAGTATTGGCTTTTCTAATGCTTTTTGACGATGCTCTGTAGAATCGGGGAAAGCAGGTGCAATGTCACTGCAGCTTCTGGCAGCAGCATCATTCCCTAGTTCTGTGTCTGTGGGATGACCAATGCACATGTGAATAATGGGGACACCATGTTTTTGATTTTTTATTTACTGATACAAGAAGGCGGACGACTTATGATTGGCAAATTAAAAAAAAATAACTGAGGTCTCGAAAGTGATTTTAGCATTGTGTGGACAATCTGACAATACATGTCAACTACACTGCCAAAACAAAAGATTGTGAGTGGTTCAGGGAGCAATTAAGGAGCGGGTGGGGTGATGGGGATGGAGAACCAATGGTAAGTGAGTGGGAATGAGATCACAATGGAGGACCTTGCGCCTGGGTAAAGGGAGGCTGTAAATAAAAGAAAAACCTCAGAGCTGCTGAGAAAGCAATTGGCGAGCATAGAGGTAGATGAGACAGAAACATAGAGTATTGGGAGATTGGTGTTGACTGAGGTGAGAACAAACAGATGAGAGAGATAGCTGCACATGCACTCTTATGAAGTGCTGAAAGAAAAAGAAAAAAAGTAGCCCCTGTTTGTTGACAGTGGAAGACTACAAGTCAGCCAATGAAAAAGGCTATGCTCCAGGGAAGGGACAAACAGAAGAAGAAGAAAACAATCCATCAAATGAGAAGCAGGCAAATGAGAGTGACAATGAAACAAATGAATGGTAAGCAATGGGTGGGCTCTAAGCACACTGTAAGTTTTTGGTGAGCTATACAAGAACCTTTCATCAAGACGCAGCTAAACGCTATCTGATGTGCAAGACCTAAAATTCTGATGCTAACTTCACACTTTAAAATGCAGTAAAGATGTTGCAATACACATTGTAACGACACAAAAACAGGTCACCCTGGATCAAAGGAAAGAGAAAATGAGTGCAGGGCGGTTCCCTTTTAGAGGACGAATTCCCCCACCCACCCGTGGGTGGCATGCTTCATCATCGAGAAACTCTTTGCACTGCGAGACTGGTTGCAGTGCGGGCTATGACCCCTCACTGTGAGGGAGGAGCTTAGGGATGTTTTTAGTTGTAGGTGACAAGAGGTATACTAAAACCTTCAGATGAGCCAGGTGTGGAGGGAGTAAGTCAATGTGGTGGATGTGAAGTTAAAGCTAACTCCCTGGTATGTTGAAACTCAATTTTAATAGGACATCATGGTGGTCAGGGCTAAAATTAGCGTGCGAGCTATGCCTGGATAATTCAATTTAGCATTGTTCGGTGTGGTCATAGGCTCGACATGTTTCAGCGTTAGTACCCTCTGCAGAGGTGCCGTGGCATTTTCAGGACCAAATGAAAAGAAAAGTGTGTGAAGACGTGACACCGTACCAACATTGGTCAGTGTGCAAAGCATACAGACAACTGATGAATTGGTACATCAGTCGTGGTGTGCTGATGTTCAGCGGTGTCTCTATAAAAGGAAATTGAGTTAATGACAAGCATAAAAACATTACAATAACACTCCTTGCATGCCGTGCCAAACAATATATGTTTTTTAGAAAAATGCTGGGGCTACAGTAATAATAGAAAAGTCATTCTGAAGTTTACCGGGCTTTTGAGGGGAGCTAGTGGCAACTCATTCTCGGCGCACTCGAGGAGGGTTCCAAAAACGTAGAAAGAGGTCAAAAGGGGGCAAGTGTGGCTGTGATTCACAGTCAAAATGGCATACAAGGTATATACCGTTGGCTCGTACTCAGTATTAATAAAAAAGTGAATAATATAAATGCAAACTGCTGAAAGGACTGTGCAATGATAAGCTAATTTTAGTGCACAATGATAAGGCATAGAAACTGTAAGTCACATGCTTCAAAAACGGACCAACATTTCTGGAGCAGAGCAACAGGATCAACATACACTGCAATATTACTGGTAGTTGAGGTAGCGATGAATGACATCAATTTATGAGTGCCAAGCTGATGCTTGTATGGAAAAACAAAGGAAACCTATGAGCAGGCTGAGGTTCACCTTAGCAGGCTTGGAATGCAAGCTTGGTGGAAAATGGGGCAGCAATCACATGTGGTGAACCACCTACACCATAAAGTGTGTATAAAGTAAGGCATGAACATAAAATCCACTGTACCTGTGTAGAGGAAATGCCCCACACATAATAAAATACCCCGTAGGAAAAGGGGCTTAACAGAGGAAGCGTCCTCAACGATGTGCTAAACACAAGATGACTATGGAGGCACGGGGCGGGACGCGGGGGCCCTGCCACCACCGCAACTTATTTGCCTAGTGCAGGAGCATTGCAATAACCCAGACCCATGTATAAGCACGGGGAGTTGGGGAGGAGAGGGGAATACGGCATCACTGAAGTGATAGATCCAAAAATGGCTGAGAAGTGAAGGAGGAGAGGGGAAGACGTCTTCACTGAAGCACTAGCTCCGAAAATGGTTGAGGAGACAGGGGCGGGCCTCCTTACCATACAAGACACCATCTCCATCACGAACTCTGTGCACTTGGGAGCACATACAGACCCCTGTTCCCACCACATCTTCAACCTTAGAAAGAATACAATCGGAGACAACTCATAAAAGTTCTGAACACCTCCATCACATCGGCTCCTTCCCCGAAGACTGGAATCGTGCGGAAGTGAGACCCCTCCTGAAAAAACCCTCTGACAAACTTACAGAGCTTCAGAACAATCGCCCATCTCACTGCTCCCATTTCTGGCTAAGATCCTTGAGAAAGTGATCAACAAGCAACTGACCTACCACCTGGAGCACCTCGACCTCCAGACCCCTCCCAATCCAGATTTCATACCAGCCACAGTACCAAGACAGCCCTGATAGCATCCACAGATTATATCAGGCCCCTCCTAAACTGCAGCGAAACAGCATCCCTCATCCTCCTAGACCTATCTGCTGATTTTGGAACCGTCTCCCATCATACACTAATCAACAGACTCCACCACAACGGGATCCATGGACATGCCCTCAAATGGATAGATTCATTTCTCTCAGAAGAACCAAGACGATTCAACTCCCGCCGTTCACATCAGAGCCCAAGAAGATCATCTCTGGAGTTCCCCAAGGTTCATAACTCAGCTCAATCCTCCTCAACACTTACAAGACCCCCCTTGCACACACCTTTAGCTCACATGGACTCAGCATCATCTCATAAGCCGGCAACACCCAGCTCATCATGTTGCTGACTGAATACCCCTCCACTGCCAGCGGTAACTTGCATACCTGCATGATGGACATCGCCAACTGGAAGAGAGACAACTGTCTGAAATTTAACACAGACAAGTTGGAAGTCCTCATCTTTGGGAACAACACCTTGCTCTGGAACGATGCATGGTGGCCAGCAAGTCGCTGCCCAAAGCCTGCCCCAACAGACCATTTACGCAAACTTGCATCACCCTGGACAGCAAGCTCTCAATAGCAAAACAAGTCAACACAGTCTCATCGGCCTGCTTTAACACCCTCTGCATGCTTCACAAGATCTTCAGGTGGCTCCCTGTCAACACTAGAAAGACCATCACACGGGCCCTCTTCACCAGCAGGCTGGGCTATGGAAATTCACTTTACATAGTAATCATGGCACATCCCCTGAAGAGGCTTCAGACAATACAGAACGCAGCAGCAAGACTCATCCTTAACCCGCCCAGAAGGACCCATCTCACACCCCACCTCAGGAAACGACAATGGCTCCTGATACAGTAGAGATGCCAGTTCGAGATGCTGACTCACTCCTACAAAACCCTATACAACAAAGGACCAGTATACCTCAACAATTGACTGATCTTCCACCAACCAGCCAGACACATTCAGTCTGCCTCCGCTTCCACGTAAACGCCCCCTGGATCCATCAAACCAACAGTGGAGGACGCGCCTTCTCACACCTGGCTGCTAAGACATGGAACTCCCTTCCCCTGCACCTAGGGACTGCTCCAGCAGTTCAGGAGACAATGAAAGACCTGGATGTTCAAATGAGATACAACCAGCAGCAGCTACAGGAGCCTCTGGATCCTAACGGGTGAGTTGCTGTGCTCTATAAATGTTTGATTGATTGATTAATGTACAGTAATGTCAAGGCACATATATGCGGAGTTAAGAATAGTATATATATTGTTCACAATGTATATCTTTAAATATAAAATATTATTTCCACTTGAGAAACACCTTTCCTTGCACACACAATAATTTTGAGAATGTTCCTTCACCCTTGCCCAGCCTTTCCCCTGCCCATAACTAGAGTGAATATCCGTCTTTATGTACAATGTGAACGCCCCATAGTATTATATGTAGATATCCACTTGCTCGTAATGTGATGCACTCACTAGCTACCCTCACAATGCTTTGGTAGTCAATGAAAACAAATTTTGATACCACAGTATTTAAATCTTGATATTTAGATAGTATTCCTCAACTTGCCCTTGTTTGTTGTTATTGAGCTGAGAGATTTGCAAGCAGTGGAAAGTACTGAATTTAAATATGGGTGCTAAAGTTTGCTTTCTTTATTTTTCTGCCCATGCCTTTCTAACCTACAAGAACAGGGACCACTAAGACCAAACCAGGATATCACTTACTACTCATAATTGATGACCGTATATTAAAGAACAAGAGAAAGCATATACCAGAAGCCTAGGCCCAGAGAGGTGAGATACCTTTTCAGCATACTCCTAAAATCAATGATATTCCAAAGTGGAAGCTTGGATCCGTGTGGAAAAATTAATAGATGTCTTTAAAATAAGCACAAATTTTGGCTTGATTTAAGAAGTAAAAATTAGACAGTGTTAAACCGCTATTTCAGAGATGCTATCTATTTATTGACCAAACCTAATGGGCCAGAATTATGAAGCACCAAGTGACTAAGAATTTGGCATCGGAATCTTAGTTAGCCCATATAAGGCATGTAGAAGACACATGCAAAGGTGGCCAGGAATTGTGTTGTTATAGCAACATCTAATGTCTTTCTCATTTTTATGTAGGTTGACTTTAAAAGTGAGACTCAATTTGACACAATGTAGATTGACTTTAAAAGTGAGCCTCAATTTGACACAATCTTCAAATAAAAATGTTTATGCATCCCTGTTATTACCCCCTTTTCAGGTTTCGCTGAGAAATCTATTGTTAATAATATAAACTTAAAAGGGACATGCATCCCGCCTCCTCTCTTTCCCGGCTTCTCATTGGTTCCTGTGCGTGCAACTTAACTTTCCTCCATTTCAATTGGCTGTAGCATATTTTCCTGCATTCACCAATGCTTGTTCCTCGTCTGCTTCTCTTATCAGTTTCCCACTGCAAGAATACTGTTAACATCCGCTTTGGTGGAACTATATTTACATAATTTTTTGCCTTTTACTGTTGCAGCATATTTATATAACAATTTATCAACCTGAGAGACTAGTGAGTTGCATAGAATCACAGGATGTTGCGCACTCCGTTGAAACTTGAACCAGGATCCCCAGCTCTCGAGTCAGCAGCTCTGGCCACTGCTACATCCTCTCCATGCCTGTGTTATCTATCAGGGAGCTCTTTCCTTCTTCCCGGACAAGGATTGAGGAAAACAGCTCTTTATTCATTGCATAGGCGAAACTGATGAATTACCAATGCTTGTTGATTTTGAATTTACTTATTTCTGGAATTCTCAGTGGATTTCAGGATTACCCCAGGGACGCTAAGCTAGTTGCATGTTTCCACCTGTAATTCAGACATGTTTTGAGAATTCCCTTTTACAACAATGAGACTACATTTGCACATGCACAATTGAATATACTAGTCTACAAAAATGAAATGAAAATAAAATGCCTTTGCCTTAGTACAATTGCACTTTAGCAAAGCAGCCTGATCTATCCACATGAATAAAGTTTTGGCACTTTATATTGATGCATAGAACAAGCTAACTCGACATTGGGAGAAAAATTATTATATAAAGGAGATGATTTTGCAGCAGTCAGTGTGGTTCCATATTTTCCGTATGATGGAGGGAACGTGACGACAGTGGAAATATTTTCCTCATGGACAAGCCCCTCCTTCTGCATGTCCATCAACTTTTGGTGTGTTTCACATGATTGAATGTCCTATATATTAGGTAAAATAAGCAATATGTGGACTTCATTGTCTGATCTAAGCACATCACAATACATCACTCCCAAAAAGGGTAGACTTCATGACCTGCAGTGGCTGGGTCCAGAACCTGGGGTTTTGAAATGCAAAGCAGTAGTCCATCTGCACAGGTGTGGTGTGTTCCAGATTTTCTGAGGAGAATTTTATTTATTTACAAATAAAAGGGTTTCCAGGAGTAATAGCATATTAATTTTATTACATTGCTGAGCAGGGCGAGGAAGGCTCTGGCATGATAGAGGTGGAAGTCTAGGAAAAGGCATGTTGGTCTACACGAGGATGTCCCACAATACCTTGACAAATCTACCTAGATTTAGAAACAAGCCACAGTTCATCTAAAATACTCCCGAAAAACATTTTAGTAGCTTGACTACTGTCATGGGCCTAAATCACACAGGAGATGAATTTAAATCATGTGAATAACATTTGATCAGACTTTTCTCTAAACGTTTCCCATTTGTAAAAGCATGTTTTTTAAATATCTTGGTTGCTGGGTCCATGGCCGACTTCTTTATGAGACCCACAATTTCCAATTGTAAATCAGTAGTCACCTGACTGAATCAAGTCAGAATATTCTTTTTTTTCTTAATGATTAGGGGGCATATGTATGAAATCCCCGTTTGCAAATCTCAAATAGCGATTTTTTGAAAATCGCTATTTGAGAATTGCAAAAAGGGATGTATGTATAAAATCGCAATTTTTTTGCGATTTCTTAGTTTTCCTTAATTGCGATTCGCAAATTGCGAAATCGCAATTGAGGAATACTTTCCTATTCATTCCTATGGGACAGGAGGCCCATGGGAATGAATGTGAAGTCATTCTCAATTTGCGATTCGCAATTTGAGAATCCCAAATTGAGAATAATTTCAAGGGTGCAAGGGTGTCATAAGGACACCCTGATGCACCCCTGAAATGAACATGTGCGCCACATGGCACCTTTACAAATGCAAAAAAGTGCATTTGTGAAAGAAATCGCAAATTACCACCAACTTAAAGTTGGTGGTAATTTGCGATTTCTTAATGAGAAATCGCACAACTTGGGTGCTTGATACATAGCATTTAAGGAATCGCAATTTGCGATTCCTTAAATGCTTACGCAAAATTAAGGAATTGCAAATTTTGCGATTCCTTAATTTTGCAATGAGAAAACAGGTCATACATCGCGTTTAGCGATTTTTCATTCGCAAACGCTGTATTTTTGCGAATCGCAGCGTTTGCGAATGAAAAATCGCTTGATGCATATGCCCCAAAGTCTTATACCAGAGGGGTCCTGATGCCAACAACTGATGGCACAAGCTAGTGCAGCATTCTATTTCTTGCTCAAAGCTTGCTCTCATTAAGGTCTCAAGGAGCTTTCAGACAGGCATTCTAATGATCACACACGTTTTGGGTTGGAGCAACTTTTAATCCCATTAAACATTGGTTTTGGGTACAAAATTTGATGTCAACCATTTTCACTAGAGCTGAATATTGGGAATTAGGTTTGATAAGAGTATGAGAGAGCGCAATTTGAATAAAAAGTATATCTGTACCATATTCATAAGCATATCGCATAAAACGTAGAAGTTGTAACGTGAAATAGCACTTGTAGAGTAAAATTAGCTGATGTAACCAATGTAATAGGAAATGTATTTGTATTCACGTTAAATTAGAAGGCCCGTATATGTAGTGGGCTAATATAGGAATGTGTAGAAATGCTTACGAACACCAGAACGTGCAAAGTAGAATTCATGTACGTGTATAATTATAAAGCGGAGAAACGTTACGAAATGTAAAGTGAAGAAATGTGCAGCATATATAGCACGGTGTAAGCATAGGAATGAGAACACAACATTGTATTCAATATATAAATGTGTGTTAAAGGTTATACTGTGTAGAAGAGTTTGTAGGAATGTTAGCAAGAGTTTGGTCATGTGTGATTTTAACCTGACTGACCAAGGGTTCGCAGGAGTGTAGTCCGCTGTATGTAATTTAGTGGGCTCACAGGAATCGTGGATAGCTTTGATCTGAACGTGCGAGCCAAGAGTCAAAGGTCTTGTTAAATTTCAAGTGACAATGCTAGACGAAGTTTATGGCCTAAGTGAGATAAGAGACGTTTGGAATTTGGGTCTTGTTTAGAAATGACCGTTCACAGGACCAAATGAGGTTACGAATACAGTCGTAAAGCATAGAGTTCTGATGAGGTGATAGACTTTGCTCTGAAAGTGTCAACTGGAATGTCAATGAAGTCACCAGCAAGAAGACGAAGATGGCGTCTAAGAAGAAAGGTCAACTTAACGGACGACGTGAAGAGACGAAGCTATGGAAAGACCTAGAAAATGACATCATATGTATGTGTATGTGGTGGGCGTCAAGGGGCGTTCCATCCATACTGTGATTGTGTATTTAGGGACAGCACCCAGGGGAGAAGACAGCACAAGAGCTCAGAGCGCAGAACAGAAGATCAGAGCGCAGATGGCCTGAGACAAAGGCGAAGAGAGAAAGAGCAGAGCGCAAGAGAGCAGTAGGCCGAGGACCCTTAGAGAGCGGATGGGTAGGCAGAGAGGGTACTGCTTCTCGACATAGATTACCATTAGAGGCTAAGAGAGCTTGAACTTCTTTTGGAAGTCAAACTGCTGACACCTTTTTAGGTAAAAGGACTTGCTAGTAGGGATATCACCTAGCATAGAGTAGGGACAGATTTAACTTGTATTCTTTTCTTTCTTTAGATGACGCAACGGATCCACTTTGTGTCTATGCTTTTTAATCTGTTGATTCTTGAATTGACTTTGATCGTTTTCTTTTGTAGACTTAGGTTCTTTAGGGAATTTATGTTCCTTTTAGTTCCTGTGTATTTGTTGAATCTTATCTTGAGAGGATTGTATATGCACTTAATTTTGATTTTATATTAAACCTTTTAAACTTTATCAGTTGTAAGTGGTTCTTCAGAGTTGCGTCAGTCTATGGGGTTTATCTATCCTATGTGGGGTTTGTCTTTTACTCAATGACAGAAAATAATCGATCCAAATTAGATGAATGAGATAGGTATCAAAGTAATCAGAAAAGATATCAAAATCTCATTCCCCGCAAGTACAAAGTTCTCCAATCCTGTTGTTTTTGGAAGTAAATATCACTTTTGAAAGGCATAAGAAAGCACATGACTTGACCCTGAGATCTTCTAAGTCTGTAGATGGACTCCTGATGGTTAACACAAGGGTGCTTGGAACTTGTAGCGTTCCTAATATCTTTTCATTACAATGTGAAGACAAAAGTACTCATCTCTCAAATAAGATACTTACTGCTCTGGGCACACAGAGACACTGTCTCTGGCAATAGAGCTTGCTAACTCATGGTTTGTGGTTCGAAGTTCACTTACATGCCCCAGTGAGCGAGAGTTATCTGCATTTTTTAAAGGGAATGGATGTGCCCTCGTTATTCAAGTGATAACTGTAGGTTTACTCCCATGCTTGCCTTTACTCCATCGAGTACATACATGTATTCCCGTGCTGGATATAAGTTAAAGAAAAGAAGCCACATTTTCCTTTAAATAAATGTCTAAATGTGTACCTTTAGAAATAAAGGCTCTACCAATCTTTAGGACATAGGCAAATGCTGACAACAAATTGCCATTTCAGCCATCAATAATTTCCATGGCATTAAATCATGTCACAGATCAGGGAACGTTTTTTAAAAATATCTTCCCATCACTTGGGTTAGACACAATTTTTAAATTTAATCTGCTGTGTAGCAATACAAAGGTCCTGGGTGGGAATATCAAAGAAATGCACTAGCAAAAGTAGAAAATGTTGGGAATCTGGTCCTCTGGTGCGAGTAATCCTGGCTGGATTCTTTGGCGCCACCAGTTTCGCTGCATTTTTCTAGCTCATTTGGATTCAAGTGAGTTGGTACTTCAGTAAATCAAAGTAAAGAGGTTTTGTATTCAAGTTGAGGACTTTTGGTAGTTCTATCTACCTTCTGAGGGCTGAAGGAGACAAGGCATCACAGAAGGCTCGTGAAGCAATTGTAAGCTGTATGCCACTGGACCAAGAAACTCAATCAATTAAAATTGATTAATGAAGAGTGACCCTGCCACTGACAAATAGGTTGGTCACATCACATTGTTTTGCATGAAACCAGCCCCCCCATTTTTTCACTAGGGATGTTTACATGCCTTTCAGCTCAAAGCAACTGTTAACAAAAGTCACAAAGTGTCGATCTCAATAATATTCTAGTGCTGGAATTGAGTTACGACTCCATGGACCGGCATGGGACAACAAACTTTCATTCCAGTATTTACATTAGCAAAGTTCCCACCCAATTAATATTAATAAGGAGGGTGATTTGTTCTTGCGGGCAGTCCCTTTGAAAAGTCAAGGTTGTTATCGCCCCTCAGACTGCAAAGGATGATACTGATCACACCGCAATGGAAAACATTGCAACGAGACCAGGTTTTACTGAGGATCAGCCCCAGATTATATAGTACTTCATCCACACTTCTGGCTTTTCTAAGCAATATAAAACGCTGTTGCTACTACTGCAAAATTTAATAGTAACCAATTTACTGACTTCGGAAAATTGGAAGACTTAGTCGATCCTTCCGAGATGCAAACTCAGGACCTCCAGCTTCCATACTTTAAATATAGTGATCCAAGGGGATTATATTTTTTAACCCATGAAGTCCAGCCTCAGATAAATACATGACAAGATGTTATTATCCATAATAACAAAGTCGTTTAGTTATTTTGATGACATGATGATCAGTAAGGAAGCGGGCGTGGCTTCGGAGCCGAAGGGAATGGCGGCGTGAGCTCGGCGCCTACTCCCCGCTATTATCCTGACAAACAACGCGGCGGCGCCCGTGGGGGCCCGGATCGCGGGCCGGAGGCAGTGCGAACACATGCTGCACCTTTGACACTGCTGGCAGAGTGGTGCGCTGGCCTGCCAGTGGAGGAAAAGGCGATGGCGAGCCGGAGTACGGGGGAGCACAAAATGGCGGGCAGATCGGTAGCCGGGAATGACTGAACAGGGCGTCTGCATGTGAAGCGCCTCTCCGGGAGCAACGAGGGAGGAGGACAGCGGCCGATCGGCAGAGCAGGCGATCAGGCAGCGGTGCGGTGAGTCCAGGGGCCCCGGATTGAGAACCTCTGGATCGATCCAGGTTGGGACCCCCGTGACAAGATGACGGCGAGGGCTAGGGTGAAGAGCTGAGAAGCAGCTGAGACGACCGCCCTACGGACCCCTCGCCTGCTGAGACGCAACCAACATGCCGCCTATCTCGAGCAGCAGTGAGGTGAAGAGCCACGAAGCAGAAGCCTACGGTGCGGTGGGGCGCCTGGGCTGTTCTGGGGCTGGGGAGAGGACCGCGGACTGGACCTGCTCGCTAGGGGCGCCCGGCTGCTTTTGCTGCCGAACGCGGGGGAGTCGGATCTGGCCGGTACAGAGGTGTGAGGTGACCCCCTCTGGAGTGCCGCTACTTGCCCCCGTCAGGGGAGGAGGCGTCCCATACGGCACTGACGCGGCCCTGCCCCGGGTGCCCCGAGCCGACAGGAAGACCTGAGGGACGGCGGAGGACCCGCGGCTGCCCCGCGGGGGTTGGATGAGCCTGGCGGGGGAGCTGACGTTGCTGGTCGGGCGGGAGAGTTGAGGAGGTTGGCCAGAGGGGGCCCGGCTCCAGGGCCGCATAGAAAGAAGCGGTGCGCAGGGTCCGGATGCTTCCCTGAGGGAGACCTGCGCTGCAGCTTGGAGACTCTGGCCTCGGCGGTGGTTGATCGGCCCCCGGTCAAGCATTGGAGGGACTGCCGGGCCCGGGAGGAAATACTGGGGGGTGGTCCCCCTTTTTGGAAGCAAAACTTGGACACTGGGCGGGAGTGGAGGCCTGGGAAGCCAACCTGGGCTGTGGACGCTCTCGACGCAACCTCTGATCTGCTGAGCGGCCCTGAGACGGCGCGGACTGTGATTAGAGAGCAGACCTCCGTGCAGTGCAAACCCTACCGAGAAACAAGTTCCCTCCCACAGGGTGAGTGGGGTCTGTGCCTTGAGGTCCTATCCCTGATGCAGTAGAGCGGGGTCGCAGACCCGGGGTAGCACGAGGGTGGAACATTCACGCCTTGAGCAATTATTCAAAGAGGGAAGGGGCTATTGAAGACGCCCCGCGACTGCAACCGCCGGAGGTACGAAGAAGGAGAGGTTGGCGAGCCGAGGGGGGTCCGTGAGGCCCCGCCTGATGCCAAAGCTGAATACGGCGTTCCCGGTGCCCGGCCGGCTGCAGGGCTAAAAAGCTGAGGGGAGAGTGACGCAAGACCCCGTGACCTGAGGGGGGCCACTACAGATTAAGGACACTGGTGCATGGAGAGAATTCACACCATGGGGAAAAATAAAGGGAAGACCGAGGGAGCTGCGACCTCAGAGCCGCCGGAGGGTGGCCCTGCGGGGCCCTCAGACCTGCAGCAGCTGCAGGATCGCATTCTCGAGGCTATTGCGGCAACGAAAGATGCTCTGCAACACGACATTGCGCAGGTGGTCTCGGGGCTGGGACTCCTGAGGGCTGACCATGATAAACTCAAGGATAGAGTCAAAGAGACCGAGAACACTTTGGATGCGTTAACCCCAGCCCATAAAACCATGGAGGAGAGGCTCGCGGATGCCCTGAACAGGATACAAACACTGGAAAGGAGGGCCAAGGATGCCGAAAATAGGAGCCGGCGCAGTAATGTTCGAATAGTGGGTCTGCCAGAAAAAACAGAAGGGGAAGATAGGGTATCTGGACCATTGGCTCAAGACCACGCTGGCGCCAGAAGTCCTATCGCCATTCTTTACCCTGGAACGAGCTCATCGTGTCCCGGCTAGGCCCCCCAAGCCGGGCCTGCCCCGAGGCCAATCGTGGTCAAACTGCTGCATTAATAGGACAGGAACCTGCTGCTCCAGAGGGCCAGGGATGCGGGGCCGTTCCAAGTGGCGAACAGTAAAGTGACCCTTTTCCCTGACTACTCATTCGAGATGCAGAAACTGCGAGCCTCCTTTTTAACCATAAATTGCTAAATGAGGGCATCCGACACTCCCTGCTCTTCCCGGCTAAACTAAGAGTTGTACTGGATGACAAGTCACACTTCTTCTCCACATCGGCGGAAGCCTGGGATTGGTGGGAGACGTATAAGGCGGGCACAGACAGTGCCAGAGTTCAAGAGGAGAGGGAGCGAGCGAAGTCATAGAGGCCGAAGTCACAGAGGCTGCGCTGGCGACGACAGGGATCGAAGAAACCATCGGTGTCCCAGACGGAGGTGGAACAGCAGGCTACCCTACAGGCAGTGGAATCACTGTCGAGATTGAGTGCTGCCTCATCGCAACGGGGCTCGAACTTGGAGACTAAAGGCACGGGGTCAGAGTCGGAATTCTCTGAAACACGCAGCACCAAAGGCCCGCTGGTGACACCACAAACGTCGGAAGAGATCCTGAACATTTGATAAGCAGCTAACAATCGGAGAACATTCCTACAGTGAAAAGAATCTATGAACTGTAAGGTACTGCGGTTGTGGGTCAACGCCTGGGATGTCAGACCTCTGCTGATGGGTGGGGCGGGGAGGGCGGGTGTCCCTACCTTCTGGCCTAGACCACCACCGATTGCCCTTAAGGCACGCACGGTTATGACCGTGCAGTAGTCAAATTGTTGTGGGGATTGACTGAGTTTGGATGGGTACTGATAGTTTGGTATTGGGGCCTATTCTGGGGGGGGTGGCGGAGGGTATTGTTGGGGTTGTTAATATTTTTTGCACTGGAGGGGTCTGAAACATGCGGGGATTGTAATGCCAGAAGGTTTGAAGGTTAGTTGGGGAACCACCACCACTCATGCCGCCACAGAACTGCGAAAGACATTGGGCTGCAAACTATGGGACAATGGCTAGTGCAAATGTAATGCACGCCAACACTTGTCACTAGCCACCTTGACTACGTTAACAGCCTCTATGTAGGACTCACCTCATACCTGCTCAAAAGGCTACAGATCATTCAGAACTCAGACACAAGATTCGTCCTTGATCTCCCAAGATGGGCCCATATCACCCCTCACCTGAGAAAGCTTCACTCGGCCCCCATCCAAAAGAATTGGCAGTTTAAAAAGGCTAACCCACAGCTAAAAGACCCTTCACAATCAGGGTCCATCATAAATTAACCACCAGGTGAACCTCCACCAGCCCTTCAGACAACTGCATTCCACCTCCCTATCCCTCGCCCAGACCCACCATCTACCCAAGCAAAAGCAGGAGTCATTCCTTCTCCTGCCTGCCCGTCAAGACCTAGAAAGGCCTCCCCCCTCCACCTCTGAACCTCCCCCTCCCTGCAGGATTTCACAAAGGATCTGAAATCCTGGCTGTACGACTGACCACACTCAGCAGCAGAAACCTCAGTGCCTGGATACCCTCATGGATGACAAGCAGTGCTATACAAATCCCTTTGATTGGTTGATTGATTGACTTTTCAGGGGTAAGATTTACTCTTTCCACTCCAATCTACACAACTGTAGGGAAAGTGATGGACCGTGAAGTTATCAAATTTACTATCCCCACTCCAATGTAAGTAAAAGCAGGGAAAGTGTTTAACTTTGGAAGAGTTACATTTACTATTATCATTCCACTCTGAGGAGCTGTAGGAGAAATGTTGGACTTTAGAAGGGTTAAATTACTTTTGTACACTTCAATCTGAGCAAAAGTAGAGAAACATTTGGAGTTCTCACTTTCACTATTCCCACTCCAATGAAAGCAAAAGCAAGCAAAGTGTTGGGCTTTGGAGGCTTTAAATGTACTATTCCCACTCCAATATGAGCAAAAATAAGGAACGTTGGAGGGGTTACATTAACTACGCTCACTCTAATCTGAGCAACAGTAGGTAAAATTTTGGACTTTGGAGGAGTCACGTTTACCATTCTGGCTCTAAAGTAAGAGAAAGCAGGAAAAGTGTTGGCCTTTCAATGAGTTAGATTTCCTGTTCCTGCTCCAATGTAAGCTACATTAGGGCACGTGTTTGCCTTTGAAGAGGTGTGATATATGAATCCACTCTTTTTTATGTTTAACAAGCTTTATTAAGTAAGTAACAATTACCTAATAATAGGCTATGTAAAAATAAAATATCCATAGTATAATAAAAATATAAAAACATACAATAAAGCAGAGTAGAAACTATTTACACTTTATCAATAATAAAGGAAAAAGGGGGGAGTAAGGAAAAGAGGGGGTATATCATACAATTCTATAATTGAAGATCGTGATAGTAAATTGTAGACTTATTAAACCTAATCAACTTAATAAACTTATTATATTTATTAAAATTATCCAAGAGGCAGGCAAATACTAAAAACATAGGAAATGCAATATATGAAAAAGCGAGAAAGGAGTGTAGGGGAGAAAACCAGTGGCCAAATCATTTATGGAGGCTGGGAATTCTCTGAACGATTACGTGACACATGAATTGAAATCTTAATTAAAGAATTGGTTAATGATAACCAAAATAATTCCCTATTTACATATGGTTTAACAGAAAAAGCAATTGCAATGTCTAATCTATGGTAATGACAAATGTTGTTCCTCCAGGATTTCACTGAAAGTTTAGTTGAACATTTCCAATTAAGTGAGATCTGCTGGAAAGCTAAGGCCAACATCAAATCAAATAAACCCTTTTCATGTAAAGACAATCCCAATGAATCTAATAAACTACCTATAAAGTGATTAATGCTTGATAAAGGAGTCTGTAGGTTAAAAAACCAAAAGGAAGCGACAGAGTGGCAAGAAAAAAGAAGGTGCATCTGATTAGCCAAAGGAGATTGACAGGACCAGCAAACCTCATCATTAGAGTGTATAACTTAGCTATAGATGAGGGTGTATAGTATAAAGTGATAAAGAAAGAACATGGACTGAGTAGTGGAGGCTGATCTAGAGATCTTCAAAGACCTACCCCAGAGTGTGTCCCTAAATCTATGCTCCAAACACAGCCCAAATCCACTTCCCAAGCAGCCTCTATTTTAGATTTTGAGCTACACAGATCAAGGGGAAGGAGATGTTTATAGATCAAGGAAGTTCTGGGAAATGTAGTGGGATTATGGGAATGGGTTCAGTAGAGGCTAGAGAATAAAAAACATCTATGATTATTGCCATAAGAGTAGAAAAGGTGTGCCAGAATGAGCGAGGGCATTTAAAGGTGTATTGAAATTGAGGGAAGGAGCATGGAGATAAGCCATCAAACATATCCTGAACCCATATAATTCCCTTAAGTCTCCAGGATTTCCAAAAAATAGGTCCGTTATTAAAGGTAATGAGATGATTGTACCAAAGGGGAGATTGAAGGAAAGTATTCCTTGAGATAATTTCCAATCAATAATGAGGCTTTAATAATGAACAAGTGTGTTTAAATAATGGAAGAGAGGTAATATTGACCTTTATTAAGAAAGCAAGGACTTCCTTGAAAGAAAAAGGTGCAAGTAAGGATCATTCAATTGTGAGCCATAAAGGTGTAAAAGGGAGACTTCGGAAAGGAGCCATTTAGAAGCTAATTGAAGACAAAAGGCCTTATCATTCAGTCGAAAATTGGGAAAATTTACTCCTCTCGTAGATTTAGCTTTATGAATATATACCAAGGAAAGTCTAGATTTTTTATTGTTCCATAAAAATTTAGAGAGGAGTGAGCAAATATTTTTAAAATAGATTTTTGGTATGGAATCATAGAAAGACCATATAATAAAATAGGAGTAATCATCATTTTAATAGAATCAGGCCGTCCCAACCAAGAAAGAAAGAGATGGTTACAGGAGGAGAGAAGTTTAGAGATACAATCTAGCATAGCCTTCATGTTAATTTTAACTGAATCTAATATGGAGTTCTTAAACCAAATGCCTAGGTATTTGATTTTAGAACCTTTCCAACGGAAACCAGTGGCATCAAAGTGCTGTTTAAAATAAAATTTGATGATGGGAAGAATTTCTGTGTTGTCAGAGTTAATTTTATAACCTGAAACAAGAGAGAAATCTCAAATTTCTTACAAAAGAGGAGGGATGGAAGTTTCAGGATGAGATATAAAGAGTAAGATATCATCAAATGTTGATAGCCATATATAAAACCAGAAATGGACGAGTTATGGCGGATATGCAATAAGAAGGGTTCAAGTGATAAAATAAAAATGAGAGCCGAGAGAGGGCAACTATGACGTAGTTCACGGTGTAAGTTGAAAGATTGAGAAACAAGACCACTTACTGCTACAGAAGCCTTAAGAGCTGAATATAACAAAGATATCAAAGAAATGATTTTAGGACCAAAACCTTGCCAATGGAGGGATTTAAATAAAAAGGACCAATTAACTCTGTCAAAGGCCTTCTCTGCATCGATAGAGACTGCAGCAAGATAGTATGAAAAAGATGTGGCCTTATAAACGAGAGTTCTCAGATGTTAATCTACCTTTAATTAAACCACATTGCTCTAAACCAATTTTGTTTCGGTAGAAGAGGCTCAAGACGTAGCGCGAGCAGTTTGGCAAAGATTTTATAATCTATGTTTACAAGGGAAATAGGAAGATAGTTTTTACACTGTTTGGAATTGCGGCCATCTTTATGGATTAAACAGAATGTAGCATCTAAGAAAGTACCCTCTGCATTACCATTAGTGTGGAAACATTGAAAAAATTGTAGAAGTTTTGGAAAAATAAATTGTGAGAAATGTAGAAATAATTCTACCGTAAAGCCATCAGGACCTGGTGTTTTATTTTTCTTAAGAAGATATAAGGATTGAGATATTTCTTGGATAGACAGATCAGGTTCTAGAGAGCTAAAGTCAAGGTCCACATGAGATGAAGGTGGACACGATTAAGATATGAGTCAATAGAAGAGGGAAGTGGAGAGGATTCTGGGGTATCTAAAGTTTTGTAAAATTCAATTAATTCGTTTAAGATGTCCTGGTGTTTGAAAAGGGTTTTCCCATCTGATGAATGAATAGAATCTATCAAAACATGTTCTCACTGAGATTTAGGATAATTCACCTGTAGTTTGCCAACTTTATTATGTTCGCCGTAATACCGAGCATTCGTTCGAAGTATAACAGAAGAGGCGTTATCAGTAGTTGTTTTTACTAAAGTCGAGTTTAGCATGAACAAGCTGCTCTAGACAGCTAATATTAGCAAGCAACATTTTTTGCTGACTAAGTAAATGTCTCTTGTTTTAGGATACATAATCAATAATAAAGCCACGAGCTGTAGCCTTAAATGTATCCCAAAGCAATGAAGGAGAGGTATCAGGAGGTTAATTCAAAGAAAAAAATATTCTGTAAAGGAAATGAAAGAGGAAGAGAAAAGTAGATCCTGCAGAAGGGAATTATTAAACCTCCATCTAGAAGATTTGGGATACATTGAAATCAGCAACAACCGGGGCATGATCAGAAATGACAATGGGTCCAATTGAGGAGGAAATAAGGTTCTGTGTTAAGGCAGAACAAAGCAAAATATAGTCCAATCATGTCAGAGTACCATGTGGGGGAGAGAAATGAGACTTCAGAGTTGTCAGGGTTAGAGAGTCTCCAGGCATCTACAGGATGAGTCTGAGATATTGTTTTGAAATTGTTTGTGGGTCTTGTGGGGTATGAAACAGACTTGGGATTGTCGATCAATAAAAGGGTTCATAAATTGGTTACAATCAACACCCAAAATAAAAAAATTGTCTTTATGTTGAATGCATTTTTTTTGTGATATTAGGCCAAAAGGAAGAATCCGGTTGAGTTGGACCATAAATATTCAAAACTGGAAGAGAAATATTGTTAAAGAGCAACTTGACTAATAACCATCTACCTTCTGAATCAGTTTCCTTAGAAATAACAGAACATTTGAAACATTTATGAACTAGAATAATTACCCCAATTTTCTTCGTGATCGTAGGAGATACTAAGACTAAACCCACCCATTGTTTTTTAAGTTTCAAAGCTTCTGACTCTGTTAAATGAGTCTTTGCGATAAAACAGAGTCAGGATTATATGTAGCTAAATGGGATAGTATTATCTGCCTCCTTATGGGATTAATTAAACATTTTACATTCCATGAGATAACTTTTTTTTTTTAGTTTTCAAAACCTTTATTGACAAATGTAATGTAATCAAAATACACTTTTGCATCAGATCAGAGCATCGTACACAGTAGGTTATTAGCCGAATATCATAGATGTAATGACAATACCATCATGCAAGAGTCTAATTCTGTGAGGCACTGCTATGGCACAATAATTAACACATTGCTAAAGAAGGTGGGAACACCACTGTAGGGATGGGGCAAGCACGATCATAAGGGGAAGCAGGGAGATAGAGGGAGGCAGTTACTGACCAGCACCAGTGGCCGCCGCGGGCAGAGTGCTGGTGAGGAGCGCTGGGGAGGCAGCACGGCTCAAATGAGGTTGGGAATGAAGATTTGTCACTAAGGGCCCCATATGTCGATTGGGCGAGATCTCGAGGGAAGTCCCAGAATTCAGATAGCAAAGTCTGGCATCTCGAGGCATCTTCAAGCCAGTGAGCGAACTGGGGCGCCGGTCTGCGACCCCAGCACATGCCACCCTATGCCTAGCCAGGACGAGCAGCATTGCGATCAGGCAGCGAGAAGAATCCGGGCAAAATTTAACAAAGCCCAGCAGACACAACGGTGGGTCGGGCTGTACCGGTGCAGAGGTAATCTCGGAGATGGAAGCTCATACCACCAGCCAGAAATCTGACACCTTAGAGCACACCCACACGAGATGAGCAAAATCTGCTGCAGCGGCAGAGCAACGCATGCAATGATCATTAGGCATGAGTCCCAGTTTGTGGAGCTGAGCCGGAGTGCGGTATAGTCTATGCAAATATTTGACATGCATTAGGCAAAGCCGGTAGTTGGGTGACAGTTTCTTCATCTGATTGCAGCAATAAAGCCAGTCGGCCTGAGGGATATCCATGCCCGAATCCTTGCCCCGTGTCATGCGTGCGCGATCGGTGGAGATGGAGGTGGACGATAACGTGAGGGCATACAATTTGGTAACTATTTTACAAGGAGTGGGGGATGTATATATAAAGTCAAGAGCAGGCATCGAAGGTGGAGGCTGGGGGAGCATTGAATGCAACTCCGTACATATATATTGCAACTGATAAAAGAGTAAAGTGTCCAATGGACCAGAAGAGGTAGGAAGAGAATAGAACATGTCAGTGTCGTCAGACCCAAGCGGGAGGCATGTTTAGACATACCGGTCGGATGGAGAGGGGGAAAAGAAGGATGCAGTACAATCGGCAAGGCGTTAGCCGATAACATTAGGCATTTGAGAGTTGGCGTAGTCCGAACCAGGCCCAGCGCAGAGTCTCAACCGTGTCTACCTCAGCGCGTGGGCGACTCACCGGGGCAAACAGGGCAGTAGTCAGTGGCAAGGGAGATGCGATGCCAGCCTCCACCGCCATGTGTGATTGATAAGGGGGGGGTGAATCCAGAAATGTAGACAGCTGGCCTGGGCACTTAAGGCGTAAAGCTTAAAATTAGGAGCGCCCATAACACCTACCGACATGGGGAGGGTGAGGATATCATGCGAAATCCTGGGCTGAAGCCCACCCCAGACAAGAGAGATGATCAAGGAGCGAATTTTACAAAAGAAATGGGTGGTGAGGAGAATGGGGATGTTTAAAAAAAGGTAAAGGATTTTGTGTAGGACCACCATCTTGGCAATGACTATGCGGCCAGCAAAGGACAGTGGGAGCCAGTTCCAATGTGGTTTAGACTCTGGCCAATCCACCGTACGCCCAAAGTTGGCCCTTCAGATGTCGTCCAAGTCCCTACTCAACCAGATACCTAGGTAGCGGGTGGGGCGAGAGGCCCAAACGAAGGGAAAATTCAGCATGAATGGTTTGGTGACATCCGTAAGAGGGAACTACACTGACTTGTTCCAGTTCACCTGTATGCCGGACAATCCACCGAATCTTATTATCTCATGCACAAGAGGTAGGGGTGGGCAAAATTTGCATAGTCGCGCTACACAAAATTCCATGAAACTGTAAGAAATGTCCACGAACACGCAGAAATACCACGAACATGCCGAATTGTTTGTTTGCGATTCTTTTTTCCTGTTTGCGAATGCTGTTTGCATGCTCGGGGGGAAATATCTCATGAACACGCATTTTAAAAAATTACCAAAATTCCACAAATTCCGCCAGCGGAATGGAATTTGCCACCCAGGACTAACAAGAGGGCTGAGATTGTCTTGGGGATGGCGAACAGACAATGCAATGTCGTCAGCATACATGGAGACCAGGAGGGAGTGGGCCGAAAAACCTATACCCCTCTGAGTACGGTGGTGCCGGAGTCTAGCCGCGAGAGGCTCCATTGCAATTGCACAGAGCATAGATGATAGTCGGCATCCCTGCTGAGTGCCGTGTTCAATGAAAATAAGATCGGATACCTGACCATTGATTTAACGAGGAGCAGAGGGGCGAGTGTAGAGCAGAGATATTTTTCGTATGAACATATTGCTAAATCCAAGGCATGGTAGAAGAAAAAATAGAAAGGGCTATTCAAGCGTATCGAACACCTTGGTGGCGTCAAGTAGAGAGACCGTAGCAGGGAGATTGGGTTTGATTTGATGTAGAACCGAAAAAATAGTCCTGAGGTTATGCACGGAGGCCCGGCCAGGGATGCAACAAGACTGGTCAAGGAAAGCAATGAGGGGCATGAGGAGGAGAAGGCGGGAGGCCAATCATTTTGCAAACATTTTATTGTCAATATTAATAAGGGAGAGGGGGCAGTAGGAATCGCAGCAGTCAGCTGGTTTGTCCGACTTGAGTAGTAGCGTTATCATCGCCTTGTGGAGGGACTGCGGGAAGAGGCCATTATTGAAAGAATCATTGTACATGGCAGAAAAATGTGGTTCTAAGTGCGATGCAAAAGTCTTATAGAAAGAGGCTTGAAGACCATTCAGACTGGGGGCCTTATCACTAGGTAAGCTGTTTATGGCAGCAAGTATCTCTTCCTTGGCGAAGGGCTCGTCTAAGAATTTCCGATGATAATCCTCCAACCAGACCAACTCAATGGTTTCGAAATATTGTTCAAAGGGCTCAGGCAAGGGGGGAGTCGTCGGTGTAAAGTTGAGAGTAAAAGTCCGTAAAACGAGCCATGATTTCCTCAGGAGAGGTGGTTCTAGTGGGGCCACCATCTCGGACAGCCGTAACGTATGATGCAGCACGGGGGATGTAGAAGGTTGGCTAAGGTCTTTCCAGGCCAATCGCCTTCCCCGAAGCGAGGTATCTGTCGGCCTCTGCAGTAAATTCAGTATGCTTTTCCCGCAAGAATGCGAGGGTCTCGGGCCTGGGGAGGGCAGCTTGAGCAGCATCCAGAGCCTTAATTTCGGTTTACAGCATATCCAATGTGGTACAGATGGAATGAAGGACACTGGCTTGTTTGGAGATGCACTCGCCCCGTATTACTATTATAAAACCCTCCCACAGGATGAAGCAGATTCCACCAAACCAACATTTGAATCAAAATAGTTGGTGATTGCTGTTTGGATCTCATCGCAAAAGGCGTTATCGCGAAGTGCATTCGGAGGGAGCCGCCATGTGAAAGTTCGCTGTGGGGAGTGAGGGAGACGGAGACTAATTTGAACCAGCGCATGATCCGAGAAAGTGCGTGCCATATGAGTAGCAGAGGTGAGCCAAGTGAGTACATCCGGTGAGGTGATCCATAAATCAATGCTTGACCAGCATTCTCGAGCACCAGTGGCGCAAGTGCCCTCACGGGCATCGGGCCACACATGACTCCAGGCATCATATAACGAGTTGTCTGTAAGTATGGACTGAAGTAAAGTGGTAGCGCAAGGATGGGAAGAATAGGGGCCAGAGCAGTTCAAGGCCACCAAAAAGACGACATTAAAATACCCCCCCCAACAGGGCCCAGGGAAGAGATGAGGTGCCATATATGAGTAAAAAGGTCGGGATCGTCCGAGTTAGGGCCGTACACTGCAGCGATCATCATGGCTTGGGACAACAAGGAGCCATGTAGAAGCATGTATCGTCCTTCAGGATCCGTAAGTACCTGAATAGTATGCCAGGGGAGACCCCTACATATCAGAATGGACACCCCCCTTGCGTAAGAAGGAATAATACGAGGAATGTGATTCCCCCCAATTACGCAATTTGAGTCTGGTGGAGGTCTCAGGCAGCAAGTGGGTCTCCTACAAGAGACAAATGTCTACCTTGTGTCGCTGCAGGGGAGAGTGGATGAGCCTGGCTTTTCGATGATCAATAAGACCACGGATGGTCCCGGTCCAACAAATGGTGTTAGTCGTATTGTACTGTACCTAGGTAAAATGGGACGCAGAGCAAAAGGGAAGACATCGGATAAGGCCAGTTGGTGTGCTGCAACATTAAGGTTCTAATCCAAAGGAGAGCAGGATGATCGCCCTTAACGGATAGTTGGACTAGTTGGAAGCCCGCAACACAAGAAGGCCGAGGCATAGGGGAGACCTCCAATGCGCAAATTTCAGAAAAGAAAAAGTGGGGGAAGCAGTGCCAATCGGACAGAAGTGTATGTCGTGCACAATCTTGCTACAAAAAACATTAGTAGCGATAAAGTGATGCCATCTGATTACTAAAGACAGATAAGGACAAAACAGGAAAAAACAACAACACTCTAATCCCCATAAAACGCAGGGCAAACCTGTAGAACCCCCACCCGTTCCGCCGAACCTTCAGCGATCTGGAATGCAGAATATGCCAGAGTAAGAGCAGACAAAGTGCAGGCAACTGTATCACAAGAAACCCCGCACCCAACCGAACCCCCACCTTTGCAACCCAAAAAACATTTCCAGACAACCCGCCACCCGCACACCCACTCCAACCCCCCAATCAGGCTGAGTTACCTCCCCGACCCATCCAAGGGACCCACAATTGGGAGGAAGGAAAACAACAATAAGAAGGGGACTTATCCCGTGAGGGCATGGCAGAGCTCGGTGTACACTCCCGCAATAAGGCAGGGTGGCCAAGCTGTTGAGACAGCAGACAGAGTACAGATAAGAGTTCACCAATGCATCAGAACCAATCAGTCATTGTCACTGAGGTTGTCGAATGTAGCGTGCTGGGAGCCGGAGGGTGACTGGCGAGAAGATTCATCAAGTTTCTTTGCAAATGCAAGTGCATCTCTCGGGTCAGGAAACATGAGAGTCTTGCCACCCTGCCGGACTCTCAGCTTTGCCAATGGTAGGCCAGGTAGGTCAATGAGAAAGCAACATCCTGTTTTTGAAGGATCCACTTTGCTGGGAGGAATTCACGTCGAGCAGCCTGAACTACCAGGGTATAGTCTGGAAAGTATGAGAGCGAGTTCCCTTGATGGTTGATTTTCCCCCTGTCGCATGCTGCATGTGGTGTAGTGTAGTTCCTTTATCCCTAATAGGCTCTGCGCATTGGAATAATATACACTATAGATTTGACATAGGACTGAGGTCAGTATGTCTCTATCAAGTATATTAAACTTAATTGTCTGTGTGCCAGCTAACTCAGAGGTCACTAGAAACTTTCTCAAATACACAAGAAGGGATTAGTCTCTGACAACCACATAAACATGACAACTTTGTTTCCCCTAGAACCGAAACAATATCTTCAGAGTCGTGGAAACAATAGATAACTATTTCACTCAGTCAATCGTGCATGCTTCGTTTCTACAGAGTTGCATAGAAATAGAGAGACGTGCGTTTCAATAAAAGGGTTTATTAAACAATCTTATTTCTCATGCAAGAGATATGAACTGCTACAATCGTTAGACACAATGCGAAGTATAATGCGTACAGCGTAAACAGTAATATAAAATAATACTGTAATAGCATGGTCTGTTGCTATGACATATATAAAAATACATACTTAAATAACACAGGCTAAATTACTAAACTGGTGCTTCTAAAATACGCATCCCCTAATATTCCTAACCTAGGTCTAGTACTAGGGAAGAAGTAGGTGCTGTTTAGTTATAGTTTTAGTTCTGCCAAGAATTTGCCAATGGTTTCTCTAGGTTCTAATCAGCTCCATACCTTAGAATGAGAGAGGTTGGTATCTCTTTCCCTGGAATCGATCTCCCAACACCCCGCAAGGGGAGTCAGAAACGGTGAGCTGGATTCTCAGCAGGAGGATGACAGCTTCTGGTCAGTGCGTCAGCTGGAGAGTTGGCTTCCTTCGGCACTTGCTGTACCGAGCTGCGAGCTGCGTCCTGCAAGTAGGTAGTTGAACAAGTAGGGATTTCCTTGCTAAAACCCACGGACTACGGACCTGCTGTCACCGCGACTGAGGAGGGAGCTGAGGGCGGTTGTTGCTGCCTGTTTTGCCTGCCTGTTGCCTGCTCCTGACGCTGCCGGGTCCCGCTTCGCGGCCAGGAGCGGCTGTGAGGCTTTTAGGTGTGCTGCTTGACAGACCGGCAGGGCTGCGAGCCAGAAGCGGGGGACTCCAAGTTCCAGGAGCCCCCGCGCGCCCGAGGTCACCTGGGCTGCTCTCCCTGCCGGCTCCGCCCCCACCTGGACAAGTAAAGAGGCGCCCTTTTCACCAACCGGCGGATTTCCTTGCTAAAACCCACGGACTACGGACCTGCTGTCACCGCGACTGAGGAGGGAGCTGAGGGCGGTTGTTGCTGCCTGTTTTGCCTGCCTGTTGCCTGCTCCTGACGCTGCCTCTCGCCGGACCCGCTTCGCGGGTCCCGCTTCGCGGCCAGGAGCGGCTGTGAGGCTTTTAGGTGTGCTGCTTGACAGACCGGCAGGGCTGCGAGCCAGAAGCGGGGGACTCCAAGTTCCAGGAGCCCCCGCGCGCCCGAGGTCACCTGGGCTGCTCTCCCTGCCGGCTCCGCCCCCACCTGGACAAGTAAAGAGGCGCCCTTTTCACCAACCGGCGGATTTCCTTGCTAAAACCCACGGACTACGGACCTGCTGTCACCGCGACTGAGGAGGGAGCTGAGGGCGGTTGTTGCTGCCTGTTTTGCCTGCCTGTTGCCTGCTCCTGACGCTGCCGGGTCCCGCTTCGCGGCCAGGAGCGGCTGTGAGGCTTTTAGGTGTGCTGCTTGACAGACCGGCAGGGCTGCGAGCCAGAAGCGGGGGACTCCAAGTTCCAGGAGCCCCCGCGCGCCCGAGGTCACCTGGGCTGCTCTCCCTGCCGGCTCCGCCCCCACCTGGACAAGTAAAGAGGCGCCCTTTTCACCAACCGGCGGATTTCCTTGCTAAAACCCACGGACTACGGACCTGCTGTCACCGCGACTGAGGAGGGAGCTGAGGGCGGTTGTTGCTGCCTGTTTTGCCTGCCTGTTGCCTGCTCCTGACGCTGCCTCTCGCCGGACCCGCTTCGCGGGTCCCGCTTCGCGGCCAGGAGCGGCTGTGAGGCTTTTAGGTGTGCTGCTTGACAGACCGGCAGGGCTGCGAGCCAGAAGCGGGGGACTCCAAGTTCCAGGAGCCCCCGCGCGCCCGAGGTCACCTGGGCTGCTCTCCCTGCCGGTTCCGCCCCCAGAGCCCAATTAGCCATCTACAAAAGAGTTGTGTTATCCCCGCTGCGCGGGAGCGCGCGGGAGTGCGCCGGGAGAAGCCCGGGACAAGGGCGGGACCGTCTGTGGCCGTCCGGGGCCGAAGGAGGCCGGGCTGGGCCATCCCCCTTGATCTTGTGATACGCCATCTATTCCAGTAAGTGACACTGATTCTCTTGTATTCATATGGCGACTGCTACTAACATTAGTCCTACAACCAGTCAATCGATGTCTTTTCCAACGGAGTGTGGCCCTTTGGCCATTGGTCCCTTGGATAAATTCTTTTTCAATCGCTCACTGGCAATAGATAAAGAACTAACTTTGGCAGAGAAGCGCGCCGAGCGTAGACTATCCATTGAAATACTTAAGAAATCCATGGACAAGTCTTCAAATGTTGTCTACCCCACTTTGGTAACCCCTCTTTCATCAGTGAGCCTTCCAGTTACAAACGAAGGCTCTGAGGCCCTGGGCGACAACATAATCGAGACTCCTGCGACGGATTCAAACAATACTTGCAGTAGTACATCTCACCCATTATCGCTCTCAGATTTGGGCCTTCAAGTTATACCTGCCAATTCCAAAACTGGGGCTAAAAGGAAACGTCCAGTTGCTGTAAAAAACTGCAAAAAAATGGCCCGACCACCATCAAAAAGTAGGAAGTTACACACATCTCTGAACATTGGGAATACAGTCAATGAGCCAGTACAAAGAGTAAGATGTGTAATATCAACCACCCCTACTGTTCAGGATAATGAAGACAAAGCGGACGATTCTTGTTCGGTTCCAAAAGTACCAAGTAAAGACAATGATGTATTATTTGCAAATATGCTTCCAGAACTGGAAAAAATGTTTAGACTGGTACTCTCTCCCATAGAGGATAGAATTGCTAAACTCATTGATAGGTTAAACCACTTTGAGCAAAAAACTTTAGACAATTTCTATTCTACTAAATCCCTGATCAAAGCAAACAGGGTGGAAACAAACTTAAATCCCCAGGTCATGAATACCCCCCACACTCAGGACAAGGGTAGAAATCCTAGAAATGGCTCCCCCTTACCTGGCAAACAAAATAAACCCCCAGCAAAAGTCACTGCAAATCCCACAGCTAGGGCCGATAAAGCGACTTCGGGTTCTGAACCCTTACAGTCGAATTTGACACATCCCAAACAGTCCTCATTACCCCAGCCACAAAAACAACTGGCCAACATAAACATTGTGGCTAACTTGTGCCAACAAGTGGGTAAAGCAACAACATCTGCAAGCGCCACTACAAGCACATGTATACCCCCAAACACCAAGGGGGTAGGAAATGGGGTTAATGTTTATCAGCCGGCTGTTAAAGCCCCAACAGTGCCCCTAGCTAATAGCAAACCGGTGCAGAAACCTGCCCCTCAACCTGTTCCCCAAGTTCCCAAATCAATCCCAACGCCCTTGCCAAAGCCACCTCATAGAAAACCCCCAATCAATCTAACTCCAGACTCCTTCCCCTATGTGGCAGTTCTCATCAATGTACCGCCTTTACCCCCAGGACAGAGAGAAAACTTCCAGATGCTCAAAAACAAGACCATGCACTGGTTAAAAGAAAATCGTCCTCTGCCGGGTGGTGTAGATGGGCTAATAATAGGGGCTAGGAGAATTGACTGGATGGGCTACACTCCAAAAACCCTGGGGGGGGAATGTATAGTGGTTAATTTTCAAGATCCTAGGGTGGTGGGATGGATAACAAGGCAGGGATGGGGAACAAATAAGGGCGGAATTGGTATTGTGGACCTCACCTTTTTTTACCCCAGACCAACAAGTGTAGCCACAAGCCTACTAAACGAGCCCATAATCCCCCCCATCGCGCAATGGCCAGTTGCCTCATTACCTCCCTCCCATGCTAGTTCTAACTATACTTTACACACACACAATAATCCCCACGTAGGATGGCAGGACTTGGGTTGGGGATATTGACACACTGGTACTGACAGCACGGGCGGAATTTCAAAAGAAGTAGAGGCGTTGGGTGATGTCTGTGGTAATACCATTGCTACAAATGTAAAGGAGAACAACATCGAGGCTGGGTGTGTGGCCGAAGAAGGTGGCCTTAGAATTGGAACATCAAATTCAAATGCCTTATACCCTGTAATGGATGATTCAGTTGTGGGCTCAGTGGACGACTCAGATAGGCTGGCTAGTTTAGTGGGAATTTCTATGTCATCTCACAAATCTTCGCCTGCCAAAGCTCGGGAGGGAACTAATGCAGATATTGGCACCCTTTTGTCCTGGAATATCGCAGGGTTGGCCAGTAAGCTGGACTCCCAGCTTTGGGTAGATTTTATAAGTGGCTTCGACATTTGTTGTTTCCAAGAAACCTGGGCTTGTGATCCACTCTTTTGCTTAGGTTACGTGAACTATCATATACCTGCCATCAAAGGGGCAAGAGGGCGGCCAAAGGGCGGCCTAACTGTGTGGGTCAGACTGGGTTTGCATATTGACATAAAAAGCCTTGACCTGGGAAAAAGTGATTTACAAGCCCTTAGAATCTCTGTCGCAAAAGGCCAACCAATAGATTTATATAATATCTATGTGAGAGGTGGCACAGTAACAAACCCATCCACCATCGAGTTGATGTCTGATGTTATGGAGGCCAATTCCCAGGGAAATGCAAAGATAATAGCAGGGGATTTAAATAGGACTTTTGAACCCTTGAACTGTACAAACGACCTCAATGAGTGTGAAGAGGACAATCTCTGGGGAGTACCATTTTTAAACTTACAACCTGTGAAGCGATGGACAAAAGAGATTTTACTGTTAAATGGAATATGTTTGGAATACGGTATAAGAGCCCTTAATGGCAGGACACCTGGTGATAGGGAGGGCAGTTTCACTTTCGATAATGGTATTAGCAGGAGCCGAATTGACTACATATTATGTAGTCTCCAGCTGTGGAATGGGGTTGTAGATATGGCAGTTAGACCCCGGGTTGAAAGTGACCACAACCCCCTATGTGTGTCACATAAGTGGTGGAATGCAGGTTTAGGAAACCCTACTGAGACACCCGAAGAAACCCCTCATTTAAGTAACGATGAGCGAAGGCTAAAATGGCCCAAGGTGTTAGCAAACAAAGTCACTATGACATATATCATTAACAAGGTTGATGGTGCAATTTCCGAGATTGAAGCTGCTGTCCCAGTGGCTCCCGGGGACAATGCTATCACTGAAATCCACAATAAGTTATTCTCCTCTTTAAGACCATGCTTTTTTATAAAGAAAAGGAAAGGGAAGATAACTAAAGAAGTGGGCAGGTGGTTTGATAATCACTGCAGAGCAGCACGTCTAGATTTGGGGAAGGCAATAAGGAACAGGGATCGTGCTGCTGTGATTAAGCATAGGAAATTGTACAAAGCAGCCATCTATCGTGCAAAAAAGAAATGGGATGAAGACCATTGGGCCCAATTAAAAGAAGCCTCCGATAGTAATGATTCAATGTTATTTTGGAAAATTATCAAGTGGGGTAGTGGTGCGGGCCCAGCAAAACCTGATAATAATGTACCAGTGGAATCCTGGGTCGATTATTTCGGGCCCCAGTACGCGGAAAGCAATATATCCGTGACAGCAGAAGATATAATCCCGGCCTATGCAATCGAAGATTTATTCTCCCTTAGTGAAGCAGAAATTGCCATCAGTTCTGCGAAATGCGGGAGGGCGCCTGGCCCAGATGGTATCCCCCCTGATATTTTTAAATATGATGTGGCTAGATGGGCGAGATATATCCTGCTTGTAGCAAATGCCCTAGCAAAGGGGGCAGTGGTTCCAGACATCTGGAAAGGCGCAACCATTATCCCCATCCATAAGAAGGGCGATCGCTCACTGCCTGCAAATTATAGGCCCATAAGCTTAATAGCCACTGTGCAGAAAATAGTCGGAAGAATGATAACAAACCAGCTAATGGACTGGGTAGAAGACAACAGCGCTCTCTCCCCATACCAAGCGGGATTTAGGCGAGCTACTAGTACCATTGACCAGGTCTTTCGCTTCACAATATTGAGGTGGAAAACCGTTGAGCTGGGAAGGGGCAGCCTGTACGTCGCGTTTGTCGATCTGCGGGCTGCGTTCGATCTAGTCCCCAGGTACAAGCTATGGTCGGTGCTCCAAAAGCTGGGGATTCCTGCAGAATTGCTAACACTAATTATGCGACTGCACGAATCTAACTTTGCCAGAGTCCAATGGGGAGGAAGTAGTGAGACAACAGTGGACTTCCCTGTGGAAAGGGGTGTTAGGCAAGGTTGTTCTATGGCCCCTCTACTATTCTCGTTATTTATTAACGGGATAGTTGAGAGAATGCTGAGGGCTAGTGTCGATGCCCCTTCGTTGGCGGACACCAGGGTTCCGATCCTGATGTTCGCGGACGACACTCTTATTCTGTCCAAGACTCCCATGGGGCTGCAGCGGGCATTAAGCATTTTTGACGCTTTTTGCACGGAGCATGGGCTAGAGGTTAACGTAGGGAAAACTAAACTAATGGTCTTTTCTGCTGGAAGTAGAAGCTATCCTAAGATAACCCTAAATAATAGCAGGCTCGACATAGTCAATGAATTTACATATTTGGGAGTGCAGATTGCGGGGGGGACGGGCTGGACGCATCATGTGAATAAAGTAGTCCTAAAGCACCAGCAGCTATCTGGCGCCTTAAGGGGGGAACACCGTAAATCAAAAACAAAACCTATAAAACCCGCTCTGGCAGTGTATGATGCGAAGGTTTTGGGTGCCACCTTATATGGCGCTGAACTATGGGCTTGGAACAGTCTGATGGCTCTTCAGACCTCCGAAAACAAGTTCATGCGCGGGATTACTGGACTTCCACAGAGCACCCCTCTGATCCCATTGTTTATGGAGCTTGGTAGACACACGATCATCGACAGAGCTCGTTTGCGACCAGTTCTTTACTGGAGACGCCTCTGGACGACTCCAGAAATAAGACAGTACGCGGAGGGCTTTTCTTGGATAATCAAGGAAGATATCTTCCACAAGATAAAATGGTTAAAACATCTGAAGACCATGTTGGTAAATCTAGGGTTTTCAAACCTTTGGAACAACCCTGAGGGAGAAACCTTCCCAAGCAAAGAAGCCCTCAAAGAGCAATACTGGGATTGGGTGGGAGGCAAGATGTTGAATGATACCAGGGCAGATTCAATGTCTGGCCGTTTCTTGGAGACCAAAATTTCACCTGTCCTAGAAAATTACTGGGATAACATCACGGTACCAATGGACAGGAAACTTATTTTCCAGTTAAGGTCAGGATCTATCCCCCTTAAGAAATTGACATCTGGTTGGCACAGACCCACTAATAGCCTATGTCCTGCCTGTGAAAATGCCGAGGAGAGCCTAGGCCATTTTCTCTTTTCATGTGAAGCCTATGTGAATCCAAGGAGGAAATGGCTCTCGCCGGTATGCAAAAATTTGGGGACACGAGATAGCTCCGTGGCCTTAAGAATCCTATGTACAACACGCCAGGATTCGATAGTCATGGGTGTCGCCAAATACATGGGTTGGGCTTGGGCGATAAGACGACGGTCCTTAGGGGATTGCAGGTAATTTAGGGATTCCTTTTAATGAATTAATAAACTTTTATGTATTGGTATAAATTGTTTTATCCGTAATGTTGTATGAGCTGCACTGTGTTTAATGAATTTTTACTATGTATTATGTATTTTGTGTAACTGTTCTGATTTTATGTGCTTTTATGAGAATTGTCTCGAATAAAGCTTATACAAACAAACAAACTGCACCAAACCACACTGTGCTTTGCTATAGCAAGTGAAGGTATATTTATACCTTGAAGGTGTTTTAGGAATGCCAGTATTGACATAGGAGTCGGACATATGAATGTCATGAATGAACCTCAAAGGAATAGATGTTCATCCATAATAAATTAGTTCTTGGAGAAATCAATATCCAGGCAAGGGGAAGTCCCTTCTGCTTAAGAGTCTGGTTTTCCAAAAAATCGTTGTGACGTAGATGAACGGATGGAAGTAGCCATGCCTGTATTTGGGTAACATGGGCTATGCCTAAATAAGGACTGGATGTCTATGCCTATGTAAGGGCAATGTGAATTATACCTATATAAGGGCATTAATGCATACAGAATCTAAACCAATAGACAACACCCACTCCACTTCCGTATGTACGACGTTACTAAACATGTTTAACATATCTAAAACATATCTACACATGAAGTGTTATAGCCCCTCCAAAATACATTAATATATGCATTAGAATTGGTTGTAAGCATAAAAAATGCATCATGCTGTACACATTAAAGCACGAAAATATACATTTATGAAATGGCTCGTAATACAGAAGGAAAAAGGCTGAAACCATTTCATGTCAGATTACATAAAACTGTTTGTATGTGGACAAGGTCATATATTGTCTCTTGGAAGTATTCAAAGAATTCTTGTTCTTTATGAATTGTTCTACTATAAGCAGATTACTTGTGCCACAAAAATGAAAAATGAAAAAATGTGGAAAAAACAAATAATCATAGAAAAAAGTTCTTTGTTTTCAAAAATGAAGGTCAAATTCAAAGTCTCTCAGAACACTGTGTGCCAAATTCAAAAGTCAGTGTTAGCACTTGGAGAAAACATGAAATCTTCTATGTCTGTAAACAATTGTCTATCATTGTAGGTGACAGTTGGATTACCTCTTTTAGAAGATTAACTGCACATAGATGTGAAGCATCACCTTCAGCATTGGTCGCATCAGCAATGTTCTAATCGGATGTTACCTGTGTACCTGTAGTTTCCTCTCGTACCTCAGCATCAGCATTTTGCGTCTGTGAGATCTCAATGAATGGGGTCATCAGAATTGATAGCCCCCATTGGTAGGGACAACACAAAGCATGGGCCGTTACCAGTTCAAGCAAAGTATCAGTATCTGTTGGCATGACTTATGGGAGTGTTAGACAGATGTCTAGCATGCATTCTTCTCCGCATAGCAGGCAGCGTAGAACAAGTAAGATGCAATCTTGCCAGATTGGGGTGAATGACAGAAACCATGTGGTATTTAATTCTCGTAGACGAGTTCATCCCAAAATTTGGACGATGCGCTCACGACACTTCATCTCCAATAGAGCTCTCTCTATGGTGCTTGGAGTGGCGCTGATGATTTGGCTTGCCATATCGTAGCAGAAGGAGCAAAAATAGTATACCTGCAACAAGTCCCAAAAGGAGGGGCAGTCCACCAAACACACAGTACACAAAATTTGGAAATATTCAGAAGACTGCTTGAGAAGATGCTAACAGTCTGAAACATTCGTTCTTAAATAGATGTACAATACCACTGTATCAGACTTGTTTGAGATATGACTTAACATTACCGAGAAATGTATAAGGCAGCTTGTAGTTAAAAGAGCATGTATCTCTGCAGAAGTCCTTGCGACTTACAAATATTAGGTCTCTTTGGCCGAGGTCAGTGGCACATTTTTTTGCAAAAGAAAGGCTTTAATTCTGCTAATTCGTATAGAAGAGATGTTCAGTGAAGGACATAATGGCGACTCCCTGGCTGTCTTGGTTTTAGGAAACAATATTTGCATGAAGCAAGTGACCCTGGCTGACACAGTTACTAGATATGGTATACCTGGAAACATTAGAAATTGTAAAGATGTATTGCACACCTGAATGTTAGTTATGACTTCACAATATGAAATTTAATTGGCTGTTTTTGGGTCCCTCTGGGTGTGATCCCCTCTGACCCTGGGGGATCCTAAATTTTAAATACACGACGATTGCAGCACCAAAAGAATGGCGCTGTACCCACGGGCACTCCTCTGAGATTTAATCCCTACAATTCATTTCAATGTAATCCGTTTGTTATAGATGTAAGAATTCACAATCACTTATTGGTAGATCAATGTGATGACTTCTTTAATCCAGTCTTTTATCCAAATCAATTCTTCAAAATTATTGACATTATTGATCAATTCCATCAAATTTCAACAGTACATGACTATCGCTTCTTCATTTAATATCCTCTCAAATTGCGATGTAAGTATCCCTATGCATTTCAGGACCCAGCCCTTCTTCAGGGGATTCACTTATAATCTGAAATTCAGAAAATCTGAGTTTTACTCGTGGGGAAGTTCACTCCTCCTACAAAAAGCTCATACCTAGGGTGAACATGCTCTTGAAAAAACGGAAATGAAAAGTAAGTAAATGGGAAGTGACTGTTTGTGTCTGGTCAAACACAAAAGAACTGTGAAGTGCATAAAAATCTGCGAAAGGAACAGAACCCAATAGTGCATCGTGATTGATTAAATGCAGGCAAAAATGGGAAAACACATAAAGGATTTAGGGTGTGGGATAAAAATAAAACTGGAGGTGTGCCATAAACGATTAATACCTACGAGGGTGGAAGGACATGTGCTCGTTACGGTGAGGGTCGAGAGATTGCTGGTTCGATCCTACTGTGTTCGTTGTTAGTCACGAATGATTGTCTGCTTGCGAAAGAGGAAGGAACCGGGTGCTTAAACTCTTACCGCATGAATGAATAGGACGGCATGTCAAAATTTCCTCATACCAAGTTTGTCGGTAACGCGGAACTCCGGTTAAGGGATCCCGTGTGTTGATGAGAGAAAACAACGATGAACTTGTGTTTGGCAGCCAACTTAAAGTGGTAACTGGACCGTAGTAAAAATCAAAAACTGACCCTAGGCTGTGTATGTGGAAAATGGGTTGAACCACGAAATAATGTGTGAAACTCAAGTTGAAAAAATAATAAAATCTAGAAGAAATAGGTGACAAAAAATTCAATATCAGTTCATTTCACAATAAACGGTCAGAATATCTGATGTTACAGTGTGTAAACATAACAAGGTAAATGAGAGTTGATGTAAACAAGTCCAAATAAAGAATACATGATATACTGGGGATGATAGATTGAACCCTGTTATGTCAAAATGATAGAGTGATTACCTAATGGTGCCATGGTAAAGTGAAAATGAAACATAATATGAAATTGTTCATCCCTCATACAATTTTACAATTAATGTTGCATTAAAGAAAACAGCTATATTCAATCCGATCATTAAGATCTTTAGGCTGACAAGTATCAAGTCTTTTTATCCAAATCAATTCGCGCTGTAGTAGTCTCTTCCTGTTGTCTACACCCTATTTGAGAGGGACAACCTCCAATACCAAAAATCTAATTTGGCTGATGTTATGGTTATTGTTAACAAAGTGTGCAGCAAATGGAGCTTTCATGATCTTGTTCCTGATAGTACTCTTGTGCTCCATTAGACAAACCTTTATTTTTCTTTCAGTCTTCCCTATGTAGGGTAATCCACAGGGACATTTTAAGAGGTATACCAAATTTTTTGAATCACAAGTTGCGTTGGTAAATAGTTTCATTGTTTTACCTGAGGTTGGATGATTCAGTGTATTACCTGGGATAATACTGTGACAATGGCTGAAATTATGACATGGTCTAGTGCCCGTGAATTTGGTGTTAGGTGTTGTTGGTGTACTTTCCAATAAGTCTTTAATGTTTTTAGATCTTTGGAACGCAAAAAGTAGAACATAATTAAAGATTCCATTAAAATCAGGTTCAGTTTGTATCATCGGCCAATTTCTCATGATAATTGTCCATCTAGACGAGACAGAAATCCACTAACAGACCCGTTTTTGTTTCAGAATTTTCAACTAAAAGTTCACAAATCAAGAAAATCATCATGAGAAATTGGCAGATGTTATAAACATCTCATCAACACACAGGATCCCTTAACCGGCGTTCCGCGTTACAGACAAACTTGGTACGAGGAAATTTTGGCACGCCGTCCTATTCATTCATGCGGTAAGAGTTTTAGCACCCGATTCCTTCCTCGTTCGCAAGCAGACAATCATTCGTGACTAACAATGAACACACGATGATTGAACCAGCAATCTCTCGACCCTCACCGTAACGAGCACATGTTCTTCCACCCTCGTAGTTATAAATCGTTTCTGGCACACCTCCAGTCTTATTTTTATCCCACACCCTAAATCCTTTATGTGTTTTCCCATTTTTGCCTGCATTTAATCAATCACGATGCACTATTGGGTTTTGTTCCTTTCGCAGATTTTTATGCACTTCACAGTTCTTGTGTGTTTGACCTGACACAAACAGTCACTTCCCATTTACTTATTTTTCGTTTCCGTTTTTTCACGAGCATGTTCACCCTACGTATGAGCTTTTTGTAGGAAGAGTCAACTGCCCCCACGAGTAAACCTCAGATTTTCTGAATTTCAGATTATAAGAGAAACTCCTGAAGAAGGGCTGGGTCCGGAAATGCATAGGGATACTTACATCGCAATTTGAGAGGATATCAAATGAAGAAGCGATTGTCATGTACTGTTGAAATTTGATGGAATTGATCAATAATGTCAATAATTTTGAACAATTGATTTGGATAAAAGACTGGATTAAAGAAGTCATCACATTGATCTACCAATGAGTAATTGTAAATTCTTACATCTATAACAAACGGATTACATTGAAATGAACTATAGGGATTACATCTCAGAGGAGTGCCCTTGGGTACAGCGCCATTTGTTTGGTGCTGCAATCGTCGTGTACATACTTGGAAACATGCCACAGCAGCCGTGATCGTTCAACATGAGGTAACTCACATTCGAAAGTTGTCCAAATATTAGATCAATCACTGCAGCTGGTGAACCTTGCAGGTGACAGGATAAATTGTTAGAGGAACCATCGGAGGCCCTGGGTAAATTAATACCCTGACAAAGGAGAGAACCGCTTAGTGCGTTTTCACAGTTTTTACCGCTAATAAACACTCCACTTCCCTCACTCCAACATCTGTGTGTGCATGGTAAATTCCAGAATGTCTTGATGTATTCTTTACTCAACCTTTCATATGGGCCTGCTGGTATGTGTTTTAGGTAATACTGTAAATAGAAGATTTTAACAGGCAGAGTGATTGTTCCATTTATAATCCATTTAGTAGCTGGTTTCTCTGCTACCGTATATGGCAATCTTCCCAGTTTTTCAATGCTCAGCACCTTAAAGTCTTCTCCCCTTTGTGCCAGTTTGATCTGGTTATCAGTAAGGTTGAATTCTGAAAACAGTGATGTAGTATTGACTGAACGCCAAGGCACATAGCCTGAACAAAGGTTTTGCAATGTCCAGCCTAATAGCATGATAGAACGTAATTGCGACTGACCATATTGCAACATGACCAAGTCCTGTTCCATGATGTCTATGGCAGAAGACACTATACTGTACAATGAATATATCCTGGACGACAGAGTTGTTAACCCATTGTCAACTACAGAGAGAGTTTTCTCTAAATGAATGCAATCAATTTCTCGCATTCTTTCTGCAGTCTCTGCTTGCGTAATCTTCCATGCTTCATTATATGCAGCATATATACCGGCATATATAAAACATTTATGACGCAGTTTTCTTGGTCCTAGTAGGAATTCCCTAAGATCTGCGCCATCTTTAAGAAAAGATAAGTGTTGTTTTACATCCTTAAGTGTAAATCTTTGTAGCCAATAAAGGCAGAGCTTCCCTACACTGTATGTTGTTACTATTCCAGGATGCTGTCTTTGAACATATCTTGGGTCTGGCCTACTGTATTTAAACCCTTGTGTTTTATTCAGGAATCTATCTTGTCAGTTGTTTGTGTCTGTGGGCCAGATTAACAATTTATTCCAATCTGGATCTGTTCTGTTGTGAAGCAAAATAGTATGTATGTCGACCTCCCCCTCTGAAGTGTCTTCACTATCAGGTGTAGGTATGGATGGATTGTTCATGTCTTCGATCTTGGCTAACCCAAGGCAAGACATTTGATGGACAGTGTCATTCAAAAACATAATTTGCTCAGGTATTATACAGGCGTTAAATAAAGCTTCTACCCCCTGTACTTGCCAATCCTTTGTACCCCAGACAGAGTTTGTCTCAATGTTGTCTTTCCAAAAGTCGAAACATAGTACAGACAGTTAAGCATAAAAGGCTGCAGAATACATCTGTTTTGTGTTTGTTTACATAGTTTTCTGCCCTGTTTTGTTTACATTTTTAAAATAAAATTATTCTGGATTGGATAATTTGAACCCTGAAAAGTATGGAAACTTATTAGCAAAAGTTTTTGAGCTATCCTTTTGCGGCGTAGCACAATGTTCCCATTGGTTATACATGCATACATTTCTAGGCATTGTTGATTTGTGCAAGAAATGATGACCATAGTGATTATAACAATACATTTGTTCATAGTCTGAAGAACCTTCTAAATATTCATGATTAGTGTGCACTGCAGACATTTTCTAAGTCTGATATCATATTATTAACAGCCTAGAAGTCCCAATCATCAGAAAAGGTACTAGATGAAATAAAGTCACTTAATTAAATCTTGAATTGATGTGGAATCTTCAACAGCTCCGGCAGGCCAAAAATGTCATATTCTGTTCTGTCCCAAGCTATACTATCAGGTACATGAATGGCTGTGATGTTCACTGTTGACAAGTCTCTTTGTTCAAGATGAGATGATTTGTGTGGGGTGCTACCCTCAGTGATGACCACCTCCTTAAAGCTTTGGCTTATTGGCTGGACGGGAAGCAAGATGGCGACCGCTTAGAGGGTGACTGCAGAACTGGCGAGCTGGGTCAGGTCGTGATTAGAAAGGCCCCTACAGGATTACCGAATCCAGCAAACTACCTAAGGAATTAGGAAAAGAAAATAGCCCACACTTCTATGTTGGGGCGGCTGAGATTTCATTACAGACTCTGGGCGATTCTCACAAAGATCGGGCTGCGGATAATTCAACGGACCATCTGGAAGTATCTGCCTCACCTGGTGATCCCGCGAAGTAGAGGAGGAATGGCTCCAAAGTTAGCAGCGAACGCCGCTGGACCCAAGGTGGCTGCGGCAGCCCGAAAACTGCGGAGTGAGGCTGTTGCGGGCTTAGCCGCGTCGGAGCAGAGTGTTTCAGAGCAGACATCGGGAGACCCGCAGCGGACGCTTACACCAGACCCGCTGAGGAGGGGGATAGGCGGGGCCACGGGGGAGAATCGTCCAACCGGCCCCTCGGTAGTTGACATGCTGATGCGTGGTAAGGAGTCGCTGATTGAGAAAGCAGGGGCGGCAGCGGTACAGGCAGCAGCACCCAATGTGGTGAAGAACGGGAGAGGGAAACGAAATGATGAGGTGTTCCCAGGCAAGATCCAGGACGCCTCTCAAGGCAGTAAACCCAACTCAGACACAACAGGCACTGCTTCGTTAATAGCCCCCCTGACACTGACATTGATAAAGAGGGGAATGCTCCGGTAATAGGCAACACTGGGGAGGCTGTTATAGTTGATACACCCAGAGAGACAACAGCCCCCCTGAGGCTGATCCAGAATGGTGAGATTAGTGGCGAAAACGCAAATATTTCAGACAAGGCTTCTGCACCTAGAGGGGCAGAAGATGAAAGGGGGTTTCACGATCCAGCTTCTTTGTTGGGGATTGGTGATTTGATGGTGGCATCGGATCTTCTAGCAGGTGACAGACCGGATCTGGATAAAGACAAAGATAAGGAGCCTAGTGACTGTTTCTTTTCTGTTTCTGAAGGGGCTGAATGGTCCGACAATGATCGGAGCTCATCGCCAGGGGATAGTAATATGGACTCAGACCCTGAGGACAGCGATTTTGACCCACCTATAATTGGCGAGGTAGAAAGGACCTGAAATGGGATTATTCATCTGCTACCCCACTCCCTGGTAAGCTCCCATCGGAATCTGCCGCAACCCCCCCTATGTTTGAGATTAAACATCAGGCCACCCTCTCTCACAGAGAAGAAACACGCCAGGACAGTCGAAAGGCTCAGGCTGCTATGAGAAAGATGCAAGGGGTCGTAAGGAATCTCTCCAAGGCATGTATAAATGTAGGAGAGAGGGTGACGAACCTCAAGGAAAGAATAGTTGTGACTGAAGCAGAAGCGGCCACCGCTTCTATTCAAGTGGAGGCTCAAAGCGCGCAAATTAAGGATATCTAGTGGAAGCTGGAAGAATTTGAAAAAAGACAGAGGAGGAATAACCTTAGGGTGTTGGGGGTTCCAGAGAGGCGGAAGGGTCAGACACTAGAGCCTATATAATTGATCTGTTTGAATCTGCCTTTCCAGAGTTGCTCGAGTGGAACTCGTCAGCCGAAATACACAGGGCACACCGCACCCCATTTAAAATACGACCCTCAGCAATAGAGGGGGCTAAACCCCGGGCGATCTTGGTATTCGTAGGGAATTTCCTCCTGTGGCAGGCAATTTTTATTTATTTTATTTCAGATATGTAATGCGCATGGCTGCCTCACGACGAGGCATCACAGCGCAACCAGAAAACCAAGATCAGGAGCCAGAAGGTGTAACACAGTGATTAGAACACAGAAGAAGGGAAAAGCCAGGTCTTTAAGGCTTTTCGAAAAGCCATAGGGTTCGGAATAGCTCTGATAGGAGCCGGGAGCGAAATCCAAAGTTCTCAATGAATGCCTAGGCACATAAGGCTCCAGCAAGTGAGATAGCCCCAATGGAGCTTGGCAGGACAAGATCTTATGAGATATGCATAGTGCCTTAAACTGAATGCGCTGTTCGATGGGCAACCAGTGAAGTTTAGCGAGCACATGCGCCACTGAGCAGGATCTAGGCAGTGCAACCAGAATCCGGGCCGCCGCGTTTTGGACCCTTTGCAGGCGCTTAATGCTGGCCTTATTGGCACCCAAATAGAGGGAAT
The DNA here is from genome assembly GCF_964263255.1 of Lissotriton vulgaris. NCBI lineage: Eukaryota > Metazoa > Chordata > Amphibia > Caudata > Salamandridae > Lissotriton > Lissotriton vulgaris. Next base: position 204,436,434 of record NC_141699.1, on the reverse strand, counting down.
TACCATAGTCCAGTCTGGACAAAATTGATGCCTTGACAATGGTCTAGCGCACTTTGGGCGGGAAAAAGCCAAGACGAGGTTTAAGGCCACGCAGAAGCCCAAAACAGACCCAAGCAACGGCTTTTGATTGTTTATCAAAGGTCAGGCCATTGTCAAACCACACACCCAAGTTCTTCACAACCTCCTTTGGGAGTGGGCCGGGTTTGAGGCAGTCCGGCCAGCACTGTTCGGACCATAGCTCCCGGTCCTTACCAAACAGCAAAATCTCCGATTTACTAGAGTTCAACTGTAAACAGTTAGCTGCCATCCAATCAGAGACTGCTAGGAGATCATCTTTGAATTTCCCAAGATTGGTGTCGCATTTCTTCGAGAAAGCAATCACCAATTGGGTGTCGTCGGCATATGACACCAAGGACAGCCCCCTGCCCTTTCCCACCACAGCCAGGGGTCTAACATAAATATTGAACAAGAGTGGGCTCAATATTGATCCCTGCGGCACCCCCTGGTCCAGAGCAACCTCCTGCGAGCAGAAAGGAGGGACTGACACTTAGAAGGAACTGTCCTCCAGGAAAGACCGGATCCAGTCCTAGGCCACATCCCTGATCCCGATTTCCTGAAGGCATTGAGAAGTATCTCGTGGGAGACCGTATCACACGCAGCACTTAAGTCCAGGAGGATCAAGGCCGCAGAGTCCCCAGCATCCAAGCTATCCCGAATGGCTTCTGACACCACCAGTAGCACAGACTCAGTACTATGCCGAGATTGAAAACCATGCTGTGATGGGTCCAGGATATCATTCTGCTTGATGAATTTAGACAGAGTGGAATTCACATGTGATTCCACCAACAGGATCGCGGCGTACAGGACTGGAGATTTTTTAATCCCGGTGCTACTTATTATTGCCGCAAAAAACGCCATCACAGAACGTAATCAATAAGGAATATCAAGGATTTGTGGCACATATCACCTAGACACGAGGTTATCTTCGAACCGGACAAGGAAGTTTGGAGAATTTTATTGATGACTTCCAGGCAGACACATAGCCATGGATATCCTCTGAAGCAAGGTGTATAATCTTCAAATCCCCTGCTATACAAGTGGCCCATGTGGTAAAGAACAAAGAAGTTGCCATTCCTTGTGTAGGGTCGTTTGATCTGCACTATCGTGATTAATGGAATACAACTATAAGCAAGCCTGAAGAGGGAGGTTGGACCTGTTTTAAACCCTCTGAAATGCGTTGCTCTGTGGCCCATTTCATCCTATTTGTCTCTACAAGACTTATGGTGCAATGTATTGTTTTTGAAAAGATAGATCCTTATGTATGATGAACTAATGCTATGCTGCTATATGAATATTAAGTGATTCTGTGCAATTTAGGATTGTCTGTTTTTAATGTGTTTTTATGTTATGTAAAAGGTTTTTTTAATGATTTATTCGCTTTTGACACAAACCTATTCAAATAAATTCCCTTGGGATATATACTTTTTATAAATCTCATTTCCAAGACTATTTCTCTGGCAATCTTTGAGTCTGACCCAGTATGTGTTGAATGGAAGTGTTGTGCAAGTGAATATGATGCTGCTATAGCTGGTATGCAATAAGAGAATAAAACCCCAGAGGGAATTATTTTTAGACTTGAATTCCACCAACTTGGCCAAAAAAGGGAGTTGGGAGATAGGCCAGTAGTTTCCAGGTTCGACTGGGTCTAGGGACTTTTTTTTAGCAAATGGATGACTTTAGCATGTTTCCACGCCCAAGGTACAGATGTTGACGACAGAGACAGATTAGCCAGATCTAAGCTTACAGGAGATTTCAGGGAGTGGAACTGATGAAAGTGGGCCGGCGACAAAGGGTCGGCCGAAGAGCCTGATTTAATTTTTGAGCTGAGGGTCTCAGATTCCATGGTTACCAAGGGAGGAAAGATGACAGAATGTTACCCCCCACTGGGTCCCCTACTCCTAGTGCCTGCCTCTCCAGTGGCGGAGCCGCCTTTGGTAGGCCCAAGTAAATCTGCTCTACTTTGTTGACGAAGAACCGCGCCTGCTCATCGCACTGAAGGTCGGAGGCAATAGGAGAGGCCCTGATTGCACAACACTCTTCATACCTTTGAGCAGGGAGAAGATGGTCTTAGCAGGGTTTGAGCTGGCCAGGATTTTATTGGCCACAAACTCTGCACGTGCTCTCCGAATGCCCTTATGGTACTGTTTAATGGCCGCCCGATATTCTAGCTTAGCTGCTGCGTCAAGAAAGCACCTCCAGGCATGCTCAAGCTGCCTGCAGACCTTCTTTGCTGCAGTTAATGAGTCATTAAACCTGGGGTTAGAAGGCCCTCGCCCCTTCCCTCCCCATTGGCCCGGGATGCAACTATCCAGGCCGGACATCAGCCATTCTTGAAAATACGAATTTGCTGCATTCACATCTGGTGGAAGCTAGGGCCTGTGCCCAGACAGCCTGGCAGAAAAAAGATCTAAGTCTAGCTAATGCCAGGGGCGTATGAGAACTTGGGCTGGTCGAGTTGAATCAGCTTTGCCCTGCAATTGTAGTGAAAAAGAGACTAAGAAGCGGTCAGTCCAAGCCTGCAGGACCGGCGAGTAGATTTTTAAAGGACTAAGGTTGGAGATAATAGGGTCCAGTAAATGGCCGGCCACGTGTGTTGAACATGCTGCATCAACTGGAAGGCCTCCAGGTCAGCTAAGAAGCTGGCAATCTCAGCTTTTCCACCATTCTCAAGATGGAGATTGAGGTCCCCGAGGATGGTAAAATTCACCGCCTTGCCAGCAAATTGACCCATTTTACTCAGTAGATCTTCCCTAAACAAGCTCGAGGGCACGGGGGGTCTATAGATTAGGAGGCCGGATACTGTAAAATTGTGGTTGAGCCGGATTTTGAATGTGGCGCTTTCACAGTCTGCTATGTTCTCCTTACACAGGCTAATAGAGTAAGCCTCCTTCACCACCACTGCAATATCTCCCCCTCTCCCCCTCTATTAATGGTCTCTAACACATAGCCTTGAGGAAGAGCCAACCAAGGCTCTGCCACTGAGTCTTGAGGAAGCCATGTCTCCTTAAGAGTAGAGCATCTGGGGACTCATCAGATAATACCTCTGCGTGGTGTTTCGCCAAAGAGCGGCAATTCAAGCTGAAAAACTTGTACTCCATAGGGCCTGATGGACATAATCCCCGCTCCGCTGGGGCTAGCTTGAATGCACAAGAATCACATTTGAAAGGCTGATCCAAAGAGATCAAGTGGGAGGGTCTTGTTTTTTGTCCGCCCCGATTTCTGCCACGCAACAGTGGAGACTGAGGCAGTTAATTAAACTATTCCAAGAGAAGAATATCCAGATATACCTTATTAATCCAGCACAACTGAAGGTGATACATGGTGGAAATACCCGGTATTTTCTTTCTGAGATAAAAGCCAAAGAATTCCTGGATGCTGTAGGCAATCAAAGGGAATAATCTTTACTGTCGGGCTTGCAGGATTTATGGTTCAAGTTTTGGTTGGGGGATGCGGGCTGCTAAGTAATTATATGAATTATGGTTTGCTGCTTCTTTCTTTTTTTTGTTTGTTGACCTGTTAGGATTGGGGGTAATGTTAAAATATTGAGATTGGCATAGAAATGACCCAGGTCACTACTGCTGCGTTCATCACATGTACAGCCCTAGGTCTGAGTGCTTCATGAGGGTGGCGGGAGTAAGGGGGGAAGGGGAGGTGAAGGATGGGGGTTGGAGGGGGTTGAGGGGTTGGCTGGGGGTGGGAAGGAAGGGGGGGCAAAATCTAAAAAAAGAAAAAATAGCTGGTGCTATCAGTTTTTTATGGTTTAGGGCTATCTATACTGAAACAGTTGTTTGGGCTGTTCAAAATGGAGGTGACAACCCAAAAGGAATAAATGGGGAAACTTATGATATGTTCAGTAAATATTGGGGGCTTAAATGATTGGAGGAAGAGGCAAAGGCTGGGGCATTTTTTTTAGCACAAACTATATAGATGTGTTATGCTTACAGGAAACCCATCTGCCTTGGAAAAAAAATCTATTAAGTATAAAAGGATTTGATTTGTTGGCCTGTTCCTCACAGACATCTACAGTTAGAGGGGTGTCAGTACTAGCTAAATCCAGGTTGGGAGGGTCAAAGCACCATGGGGCAGATACTTTAGGGAAGTGGGCACTGTTTGAGCTTGGTGTACAATATGTGCGATCTATGGTTCCAATCAGGACGATCCTGAGGTATTTTTTTTGGGAAATCGAATTAACGAATTGGCCTAGACCTATTAAAGTGTGCGGAGATTTAAATATCGCCGCCGACTTTACAAATAGGGATCCTTATGTAGGGCGAAAGCCTAGGGTATTCCGAGCACTGAGCTCTTTAATTAAGTCACACGGGCTAGTAGATGTCTGGGGGAACAAAGAACCTAATAACCTGGGGCTAACCTATTTTTCATGTCCATTCCAGAAATATACTAATTTGGACTACTTTTTGGTATCTAAAACAGAATTGAAGAGATTTAGTATTATTAAGCTTCCGAAAATGATGTCCGATCATAGTCCATTAATTTTGCAATGCGATTTAGAAGTTTTTCATAAAAAACATTCAAGAAGGACTTTCTAGAGGAAGCTTTTAGCAGACACCAGATATGTAGAGCATTTAAGGAAATGAGCCCAAGATTATTGCAATATGAACCATTTTAGTGCATCCAGGAATAATGTCTGGGATGCATTTTGAGTCCCTTGCTCACTTTGCCACTGGATTCAAGCAAGCCGGGCTGAAGACGGCTGGAATGCCAGAAACCGGTCCTCAGAAGCTTGTTTCCGGTCCAGGTAAGACATGGCTTGGCAGTTCGGGTTGGACTGTTCCCATGAGGCACAGGGTCAGACTGATTTTAATATAGCCATGTCTGAACTGGGGTGGCAGAGTGGGCTAAAGAACGGTGATGGATTAAACTCAGATCCTTTGACTGGGTGTGAGTGTTTGATTGATTCAGATGCTCCGTCCATCACCACCCCCTTTTGTACCACTGGGATGCATTTAATGCAGCTCTGAGAGGTGAAACAAATTGCTTCTCTGCCAGGCTTAGGAAAGAGGCTTGTCTAGAAAATTAGAGACTGACTGGTCAGCTAGCAGCAGCAGAAGAGCAACATATGAGGGATATTGGGCAGGGTAAGGAGGTGGTGGGGAGCCAGCAGAGGATTTTTACTATCAAAGCAGAATTACATAAGCGGATAGCTCAGAAAGCAGCTGGGGTAAGCTCTATGAAAGCGGAGAGCAGACGGGCAAATTATGGCACTTCAGATTAGGCAAGGAAGCAGCAAGAATATAATCTCAAACATTCAGGAAGGTGACCAGAATTACTCGGAGACAAATGATATTCTGAAAGTTTTTTAAAAGTTTTATCAAAAACTGTATAAGGAAGAGATTGGTCCAGATGCTGTTAGCCACGATTTCGAGGATAAAGGCCCCAAGCTAGGTAATTCGGATAGAGAAATGTAGGATAATGGTTTGGTAATAGGTGAAGTGCTTGAAGCACTACAGGAGTTAGCAGCGGGAAAGGCTGCAGGGCCAGACAGTATCCCGTTAGAAGTTTATAAAAGTATTCAGAATGTGATTGCCCCAAAACTGCTGGATCTATTTAGTGGGGTAATGTGTACCAGTCAAATTCCAGATTCCTGGAAGGAAACAAATATAATTGTGTTTCATAAAAAAGGGAAGCCCAAAGAGAACCCTGAATCATATCGGCCAATATCCTTCATTAATACGGACACTAAGATCTATGCCAAGGTTCTAGCTAAAAGGCTGGGAAGGATCATTGGCAGTCTGGTTTCCCCATGGCGGCATGGGTTCCTCCCCAGCCTAGGGACAACTGACCATATCAGGTGGGCCATTACTCTTTTTGATGTGCAGGTTGCCATGGGGGGACGGATGGCCATGATCCTTCTAGAAGAGGAAAAAGCCTTTGACCGCATTACTTGGAAGTATTTATGGGGGATATTGGATCGAAAGGGCTTTGGTCCTAAAATTATAAGAGCTATCAAGGCTATGTATTGTGATTCTAAGGCCAGAATTCAGTTAATGGGAGATAGCTCAGAAAAAATTCACATCTCTAGGGGGACACCTCAGGGGTGTCCCTGTTCACCTATTCTTTTCGATCTGTCTATAGATCCGCTGGTTCGGAGGATCTTGGGCTCTGACGACATTAAGCTAGTAGTCTTTAATAGGTTTGAGACCAAACTGTTGGCCTATGCCAATGACTTTTCCATAATTACCTCGGAACCAGATAGGGCTACAGCAGTTCTTGCAGGGACAGCTGGGGAATTTGGTCGCTGCTCGGGGTACCTTTTGAACGAAGCAAGACTCAGATAATCTGTACCAACAATGTCAAAAGGTACGATACAAGATATTCTGATTCAGCAGTTTATTTAGGAGTCAGGGTTAGTTCAGTGACAGACTCTATTATAAAAGATAATTTTACCCCGCTTTTAAAATCAATGACGGCAGACCTCAAAAGAATAGATGCCCTACACTTGTCTTTAATAGGGAGGGCCAATGTACTGAAAATGACCATGCTCCCCAAGATCCTGTATATCTTTTGCTCTATCCCGTTTCTGATAGAGGAGGGCCTGATTAAATCAATAGAGGCAGTTTTCATGAGCTTTATCTGGCAATATGGTAATATCAGGCACTCAATGAAATACCTGTCTCTACCGCAGGAAAAAGGGGGGTTAGCAATTCCGAGTGTCAGATTCTACCAGTGGGCCTGTCTGCTAACCCAGATGGCAATATTATTTGATCCTGCCACAAATCGGTCTGATACCCCATTTGGCAACCAAAATCCACCCTCCATCTTTGAAGGGCTGTTGGGCAGAGAAGCCCTGGGGCTTCTGCTGCGGATAACCGATCGGCACTATTAAAAGAAAATGCGGTACAAGGTTTTAGATAGTGTTTGGGAGGTCTGGAAGCTAGTGCAAAGATCATTGGCAATTCCGGAAATTAACTATTATTCACACTCTGGAACTCCAAACATTTTTCCACAATTTAGCAATGACAGAATGGGGAGGATCTGGGAGCAGCAAGGAATTAAAAAAATAGGTGACATCTTTGAAGGGGACAGCCTGATGAGGTTCGATAATATTCAGCAAGAATTTGGCATCCCGGCTAATCAAGGGTTTAAATACGTCCCACTATAAAATTTTAATAGGGATTAGACCACAGATTTCCCCAGGGGGTAGAATTAATATGATGGACTACATATTAAGTGGAGGCACTAAGATTAAAATGATACATAGGTCCCTATTGTTAGGGATTCAAGTCGACTTGGAAAAGTTTGAAGCCACCTGGGCAATGAAACTTGGGGATCCGGATGTTGATGTGGACAAAGTACTGCAATTAGCAGGGAAAATCTTCTGCTCCATGAATTTGAGAGCCCAACACTATAAGTCCCTTTTTAACTTATACTTTACACCAGCCAAACTATACAATTGGGGTAAAAGGGAGGATGATGGATGCCCCAGGTGTCTGGAAGGGCCCGCTTATTTACTACATATGTTCCATCAATGTGAGAAATTAAGCACACTCCGAGGGGAAATCGAGAAGTTCTGGGAGGGGATGCTAGGTGTTAAGATTAACCTATCACCTACCCTAATAATATTAGGAACTGATAGTAATTTGGGGTTGAATAAAGAGAAAGAAGCTCTTGTCTTCATATCTGTGGCAGTCCTCCTGATTCTCCTCTCAGCGGGCTGGAAGGACACCTTCCTTCCAGATGTGGCCGGCTAGACTTCTGGGGATTCATAATATAGAATCCTCCCTATATGTGCATAAGGGCAGGAAAAAAAGGGAACTGGGGCTGAATATCTGGGCCCCTATTAAGAGGTGGAGGGACTCTCGTTTATAAACATGGTCAGACTTGGATGAAAGACAGTAAGTGGTAAAGGGTTCTCACTATTTATTGACCCGTGATAGAAGCCATTCCTGCAAAGAGATCTTAGTGTACTATTATCCCGAAGTAATGAAATACAATTTTTCTGTTTGTTTTAACTGTTTTTAGAAAGCCCTATTCTAGCCTATATAATATATAATTGTATCTGTTTTAAATCTATGTATATTGGATTGTTTTAACAATAATGCAATGTAAACTATATTTATTGTTGACTGTACCAGGTTTTTTTGCTAATAAAAATATAATTAAAAAAAAGAAGCTAGTTGACTTAGAAGTATAAAAAAGAATGGCCTGACTGGCCAGATCTTGTGTTCTCCTATTATAATACAAGTCTCATACATGCGGATCAAATAAATATCTGCAGTGTAAAATGCAGAATGAAGGCTTCCAACCCTCAGAGAGGCAGAGCTCTAAAGCCTCAAGAAATGCCTTTGACTTGATACCAACATAATTTTAAGGTCTAGCCCGAGCCAGCCGCATGCACTGTTGCTTGCCATGATCTATTGTTTTAAAGAAAACAAAAAACTCTCAAAAGGGGCTTTTAGCCCACCAAGTAATTAAAAAAAGAGATGAATTGTGTGGTTTGAGGAGTAAGTTGATGTTCTTACTTGCTGTGTCCATTTTGACATATCTTCCATTCATCAGCATACCCAGAGTTATCACCAGAGTTAACCAAAGTAGAAAACAAAATATTCCCACCACAATCTAAAGGTCAATACATGGTGAAACCAGATAGGTTTTTCCAGGTGATGAAAAAAGTCAGTTGCTTGTTCTTTGAAAGTTTTTATTGCTGGCGTTGTTTCAGGTTCGCTGGGATCCTCAGAAAACGTATCAAAGTTTAGCCAGAGGCAGTTCTGTCAATTGTAGGGATAGCATCAGGATTTTTTGAAATCGCTGGAATCACTTGATCACTTGTTACTTCATTGTAGACAGGTGTTTCTTTATGAACTGTTATTTGGGTCTCAAGAGGTACAAGTTCCATAGCTTTGTTGCATATTCCTTCTTTTCTCACTGCAGATTCTTCAAAGGTGATGAGTCTCTCAGTTTGAACCTCTTGGATTGTATCTAGTGGAGTGTGTCTGCTACATGGTCGTAGTCCACTTGGACTTCTGCCTGGTATCTGCCACATAGTCTGGTTTGATCAGGTCGATAGACACAAACCTGTTCTCCTTTTTACCAGCAAGAGGCGGTAGTAAAACCGCTTTTGATCCGTGGATTGCTAGGACAGGTACTGGTTGTCTGTAAGAAGGCCCAAATTCCCTCTTGTCCGCAATCTTTTCTCTGACTAGATCACTAAGCTGTGGGATCCAGACAGGCCTTGCTGGGATGGTTGGTTTTTCTCCAGTGGTGGTTGGCTTCAGGAACACGTTGCTTTGTTTCGATCTTAATTCATTTAAGTCCAGTAAAACAGCCAAACGATCTTTGATATCAAATCTTTTTTGTTCCACCACTGATATCTGACAATCAAGGTCGGCGACCAACTTCTTGTCCCAAAAAGGACTTCATATGGAGTGATACCTCGTGGATAACTGTTAAACATTGCTTTATGTCCCATTTTTTTCTCTCCACAACTGAATTTCCCTCAGGATGGAATGGACTACAATACCGCAATGCAACGCCCCAACTGGCCATGGCTTCTTTGTAAGCTCGAGAGCTAAATGCAGGACCCTGGTCAGAATGTAGCGTGCCGATTGCGTATGTGCCGATAAAGACTAGCACGTCTATTATAAGAGTTCGAGCATCAGCCGAGCGCTAAGGCGACATCCAAACTAACCTTGATTTAGTGCTTGTGGGACTGCATTCGTATATATGGACGTCAGCGTGTAGATAGTGTAATGCTGTCTAACAACGCTGTCTGTACTGTGCTGACTATGCTATAGACTGGTATCTGGTATCATTCTGTGTTGCGATTTCTATTGTAGTCTACACAGTTAATTACAAATAGGTGAATGTGTGCATTCATTCCTGGCCACCAGTACGTCCCTTTTAACTCTAATATTGTTTTATAGATCCCCTGATGTATCAGACCCTCTCCCAGATGTACTTTGTAAATCAAAGCTGTCCTTCGTTCCCTGTTTGGAATGACTCTACCCCTCACACCAGGAATTCAAGCAAAAGGAACGTTGTTCGCATCAATTATATATGAGTATTTAAGTGGATAGTTTTGAGTTAACGTACAACCGCTGCCTTTGCTTGTCGCATTGACAGCCAGCATTATTTCACTGTCTATTTTCGTTTTTGAACAAGTGATGCAGCTACGGAAGCCAATTGTACAGCCCCCTTCACGACTTCATCAGCCAATGAATTCCCTTCAACTGAACGCCATCACTTTAATGACTCAGCGTATGAATCACGTGTTTTGTAGTCCTTCTCATAACTGAACGAATTGTTCCCAAAGCGTTTTATGCTTAATCAAACCACCTTTTGCATCTTTGAAACTGTTTTGAAGTCAATTCTGTAAATATTCATTATAAGACTGTACACAATAGACAGAATCGCACACTATGAGTGTGGGGAATTCACGATCCGTATTTTCAAGTGCCATTTTGAATGCTTGTAGTTCAGCTCGCTGAGCTGTACAATCTCCTAGAGATTGCGTTTTAGTGACCGTTGGTCTAAATTTGCCATCATGCATACAACCTTAAATGATCGCGCACGCCGCACTATAGGCTTGTTTTCCCCACATAGCGGGATGTGCTGATCCGTCCGTATAAATTATACATTCATACTGGTCAAGAGGCAAAATTTCAGTAGGCAGAGAACTTTCTTGTTCGTATTGTTAAATATATTGTGTTTTCAAATATGGATCAAAATCGTATTCAACATCTGTTGCAGTAAGAGAATTAACCCATTGTATCCATCTCGGATGTAAAGATTTAGCATTTGGAATACTCGCTTTTGCCACTGCCTCTAAGGCAGGTACAGGAGTTACAACCATAATGTGTTTCCCCTGTGCTAGGGCTCTTTCTTTTGCTATAGCGGTTTGAACAGCTGTCAGATTTTTTTTGTAGAAGTGAATTCTATTTCTGCTTGTGTGTACAAACTTGATTTGTAAGTTATTGGAACTTTTTCACCTTCATTAAAAGTTAAGTAGGTGAATCCGCATTGACCCAGAATGATTCAGATCACTAGGTTCCATATGTTTACGTTTGTTTGCAAATGTGTAGTTGCTTACATGTCTTTTTGTAGTGAACGCAAAAGTGTTTTTGTGTCCCATTTACTGTTTTAAAATCAGGTTTGATTAATTCGTACAGAGGTTTAACCCTTTCTGCGTAGTTATGAATGTAAGTTCTTCCAAAATTTAGGAAGCCTAGAATTGACTGTACGTTTTTCAGCGTTCTCGGAGGTTGGAGCAGCGCACACTTTTCTAGAAAGTTTGCTGCTAGGCTTTTGCCTTCACTTGATAGTTCATATCCTAAAAAGAGGACATTTAAATGGGCAATTCTAGATTTTTTTAATTGAATTTATAACCCTCAGAGGCGAATCCAAGTATAATGGTATTCACCCTATCCAAGTCATCATCTGTCAGATAGATGTCATCCACATATGACAATGCTTCATCATCATAAGTTTGTAGTAACTCTGTTACTCTTGGTGAGAATAACCCCGGACTATTCTTGAATCCTTGAGGGAGACAACGGAAGTGATGCTGTGTCCCCATAATTGAGAAAGCGTCAAATACCTACTTTCTGGTGCAATGTTTTGACAAAAGAAACCGTTAGAAATATCTAATGTGGTTTTATACTTTTTACGCACAATGTTATTCATTAATGCGGTAGTGTGGGCATTTTGCCCTGCAAATGTTTTGCAACAAGAGTTTAGATGTCTGTAATCCAATACTAGACGATTATGTATTGTCTGGTTTGGAGATAGGAAACAAAGGATTGTTCATTGACGAGGTGCATGCTGTAATAACTCCTTGGTATTCAAGTTGATCTAAGATCTCCCTGACCTGTTTTCTAGCTTCTTGCTTAACTGGGTACTATCTTTGTGCAGTTGGTTGATTTTTTAGTTGGATTTTATGGTGAGGCGAGTCCTCATCCCATCCTACATGATGTTTGTATAATGCTGGGGCTTGGGCGACTGCCCATTTCCTGGCATATGTATTCTTTAAATGAATTAAAATATGTTTAGAGAAGGATGGCATAATGATGTCTTCACCATGTGGGCACTCCCTGACAAATGCTGGTGGCCAGTCCTGTTCAGCCAGAAGTATATTGTAACCATTAGAAAGTTGCTCCCAAAATAGTGCTTTCACTGTTCTTGGTATGTCTCCCTCCATCCGGCGTATTATTTCATATAACCTATGTGGAGAACTAACCCTGGTATCTGCAGTTTCAACTTGAATGAATTCATTCAAGTCCACTGTCTCCAGAAGACCCTTCAGGTTCTGGCGAGCTATTGTGACTTCTGCTCCACTATTCAACATTGTCTGAGCCCATTCTCCGTTCTTGAGTTGTGTCCTCAAGATCCTCAGCATGTCTGATTTTTAAACCTGCTACCTTCTTTTTGGTGAATATAGTTTTTGGTTTACTTTTCGGAAAGTATTGATCGTCTTTGGGCTTCACGCTTTCCTCTTTGTTTTCTGACCGTCCTCTTCTTTCGGATTACTGTGACGAAGTCTGAAATGTACGAGAGGAACGTGTATTAGCATCTTGATTAAGGGTGGGCGGGCAGCTACGCTCCGTGCACGGAGTGTGCGTAGTGCCGGCTTCTACGCATTTTGCGTAGCAGGCGGAGAATTCGGCACTACGCACGCTCCGCAGACGGTGCGTAGCTGGCCGCCACCCGCCTCCCTCCTGCCCTCCCTAAATACTTTAATTTAAATGTTAGAAAGAATTAAAAGGCACTTACCTTGTCCGCCGCTGCCCGCCGCGTCCCAGGGGCTCCCTCTCTTCATCGCTGCCGTCTTGGGTACTAATGCGCATGCGCGGCCGCCCGCGCATGCGCATTAGTACCCAAGACGGCGGCGATGAAGAGAGGGAGCCCCGGAGACGCGGCGGGCAGCGGCAGGCAAGGTATGTGCCTTTTAATTCTTTCTAACATTTAAATTAAAGTATTTAGGGAGGGCGGGAGGGAGGGAGGCCTGCGGTGCGTAGTGGGGATACGTGGAGTGCGGAGGTGGGCGTAGTTTCTCGCCCACTTCACGTAGCTCCGCGAAGCCGCACTACGCCCACTACGCCCAGGGTTAATCTTGATATCTATCAGGTTTACTTAAATTATCCCTATTCCTGAGGTTGTACCTCCTTTCAGAGGACTCCTTTTGAGGAGAACTACCTCAGGAATGAGAACGCTTCTCTTTGGAAGTTTGTTTGCTATTTTCCCACTTCTTTTTAAAAAAGGGAGGAGTGTCTTTAGTAAAGACCTTTTCAGGACTTTCAGACAATTGGGGTTTACCTGGTTTCCAACCCAAACTGTCTCTGCCTAATTCTTCATATGATTTCTCAATTATTCTGGCTAGTTCTTGTGGTTGTTCTGTTACATCAAATACCCTCAACTTCTGTCGGATCACCACTGATGCTGCTTCTCCTTTACTATTAGCTAATATTATTGCTGAGACCGGTTTGAAATCTTTCAGTAGTTTCATACCCAAATTTAAAGCAGGCTCTGCCCCTTATTAGTTTTTAATCTGTTTCAGGACGTCAGGTATTACCGCCATAGACAGAATACCATGTGTTTTAGTGTAGATTGCAGCGAAGACTGTACCCCAAGTGGTGCAGTCCTCCAGATGTGTTGTGATTCCCCATTGGTAAACAGATTGTTAAAATTCTGTTTTTCTCATGAGGGCTAGTATTAGGAAATACTGCTTTGATTTGAGTAATTTTTTGAGCTATCCAGAATAGAATTTCGAGTGTAAAGTTTGTGGTGTAATTTTTAGTGTATTTTTAGTGTATTCCCCTGTTAATAGGTTTGTTTTGGAATAACTGCTGTAGGTTGGACTGTAAGAGTCTGCATGAAATATTGAACCAATTGTCTGTAAATTTTGATTACCTCTTTGAGTTGAGCTATTAGCTTTACATCTGTCGTTTCCTCAATGTCAAGATGTGGCGTATAGCTGGCTAAAATCGACCATGTTGCTCCTGGTCTACCTAGTGGACCGAGCCTGGTAATGTGATTTAAATGTTTTATGGGTGCCTTTAAACCAGAGCTCATGCTCCTGGTGTGTGAGTGGAATTTCAATATTCTCGAAAGAAATATTCTCATCCGGTGGTTCATCTTCTTTGTAAAAGTGAAACAAATGTGTTACTGGATTTGCTTCTGGGAAGATTATTCATGAATAGAATACCTCTGTCTGGTGATATTCATGTGCCTCTATCACAAAAACTGCCCTACCACCTTTTATGTTAGCCCATGTTTCATACATTTTATAGTGATGGCTTTCCTTAAATTTGGAGCAATGATTATAGCATTCTCATTGGTTTCTTGGAAACCTGTATAGTTTAAAGCTGCATCGGTTGGATTAGCCGCAGCTCCACCGATTTCAGTGTTGTTGGCGTTTTCGGTTATTGTTTAATGAAAGTTGCAGAGCAAGATTCAAGGAAGAAAAGATAAGGTGCACAATATTTTGGAACACTGTATCCTTCAACGTTGAACAAACCAAAAACTAATACATAGGATTTTTTGTCTTATTTAACTATGGCGGATATTATCCCTTAGCCACTCCAGACGTCTATCGGAGTATTATGGGTAAAGGGGCTCTGAGAAAAGCACAATTGTGTTACTTCAGTATCTAGCGTTAAATTAGTGCCTTACCGAACCGTTGGTCGCAATGTAGTGAAGTTCCTATATCCCTAATAGGCTCTGTAGATTGGAATAATATACTGTAGATTTGACATAGGACTGAGGTCAGTATGTCTCTAGCGAGTATATTAAACTTAATTGTGTGTGTGCCAGCTAACTCAGAGGTCACTAGAAACTTTCTTGAATAAACAAGAAGGGATTAGTCTCTGACAACCGCATAAACATGACAACTTTGTTTCCTCTAGAACCGAAACAAAATCTTTAGAGTCGTGGAAACAATAGATAACTATTTCACTCAGTCAATCGTGCATGCTTCGTTTCTACAGATTTACATAGAAATAGAGAGAATTTGCCAAAAGTTTCTCTAGATTCTAATCAGCTCCATACCTTAGAATGAGAAAGGTTGGTATCTCTTTCCCTGGACTCGATCTCCTAACAATTCACTAGGGGAGTCAGAAACACTGGAGCTGGATTCTCTGCAGGAGGATGACAGCTTCTGGTTAGTGCGTCAGCTGGAGAGTTGGCTTCCTTCGGCACTTGCTTTAGCGAGTTGCGTCCTGCAAGTAGGTAGTCGAACTACACCGAACCACACCGTGCTTTGCTATAGCAAGCGAAGGTATATATATACCTTGAAGGTTTTTTAGGAATGCCAGTATTCACATAAGAGTCAGGCACATGAATGTCATGAATGAACCCCTAAGGAATAGATGTTCATCCATAATAAATGAGTTCTTGGAGAAATCAATATCCAGGCAAGGGGAATTTCTTTCTGCTTAAGAGTGTGGTGTTCCAAGAAATCGTTGTGACGTAGATGAACGGATGGAAGTAGCCATGCCTGCATTTGGGTAGCATGGGCTATGCTTAAATGAGGACTGTATTTCTGTGCCTATATAAGGGCAATATGAATTATACCTATATAAGGGCATGAATCGGGAAAATGCATACGGAATTTAAATCGATACACAACAGGAGGATCGCGTCTCGATCTCTAAAGGGTAATATTTTAGCAATAATGAAGCGAGGAGGGAGACCCAGACCTGGGCGGGGACCAAGAGAGCAGTGGGAACGTTCTACAATGAAGAGTGAAGAAAGAATGTCCCCAAATAGTTCCCGGATCAGCTGTTCTACGAAATCCTCCATGTGGGAGATATTGGTTAATTCTGGCACACTCGTAATGTGGAGGTTGCTCCTAAGAGAGCGTACTTCCAAATCCTCATTCTTAATTTGAATACGTCCAGTATTTTATCCATCTGGAGCATCTTCTGACGATCCTGAGTGGCAGCGTCCTGAATGTCCGAGATCCGGGACTCTGCGTGATGGAGGCGAGTGTCGTGAGAGTTCACCCGGGCCTTAACCGAGTCCAAACGTGTGGAGAGTTGGTCAAGTTGAGCCGCAAAAATGGTGACCGTTGATTTAACGTCTAGCATGATCACCTTCTGCTCATCGTCACGTGCCAGAGGAGCCTCTATGTTGGCCGCAGAGTTTCCCCTGTCTGGCCCTATACCGTCCTGACGAATTGATCTATGCTGGTCAAAGGCAAGTATGGGCTGTTTAGGGTAAGTTCTCCTCATGGCGAACGGTCACCGTCAGAAGGCGCCTTCAAGGCACAGAGAGGCTGAACTACTGTCAGGAGGGGCAGCAGTGCAGGGGACAGCGGGCTGGACATCACTTCTCAGATAGGGCAGTCTTAGTAGAAGAGCTGGCAGAGTGCCCAATGCCAAGCGCCAAGCAGCAGCAGCCAGTCGCAACCCGCAGTGGGCACAGAAGGGTGCCAAAGAGCGGCGGCGGGAGGCACCGGTACCTTGGGATCACAAAACCGCCACAGTGTGACTCCACAGGAGCGAATTCCCAGCATGTGATAGGGCTGTCCAGAGTGCACACTGCGGTAAAGACTGCTGCCGTCAGACAGGCTTCAGATCCAGAGTAGCACTGTATGATGTGATGGGATAGGCGCAACTTATAGGGCCACAGCAGTCCAAAGCAGGGTGAGTTCAGGACGCGGGGTGGCACCAGGCCTTTGAAGCGGAGGCGATGCGGTGTATGCGGGGCCTTACTTGAAGAGATGCAGCAGGGAGAGGGTGCAGGGTCAGGGTGTCACACTAGATTACCTCACCCTCTGTGGAGCAGCAAGCACGAAGTCAGGCCAGTCAAGGGATAGGAGCCGTGAGCCCAATGTGTTCAATAATCACGGCCGAGGCTCTGGACCAGCACTGCAGGGGAGACTGGTAGGCAGCTGATCCCAAACGCAGAGGAGCGGCCATGGCGGGGCACGTTGAGCAGTGAAAGCAGCCGGCCGGAGCACGGTCTCTCGCCGGCCGCCCCATACAGGTTTGCCAGGAAGCAAGGAGGCGCGGGGGTCCACCGCACCAGCTAGCAGGCCAGGGCTCCAGCGGCCGCAGGAGAGAGCCCAGCTGGGGGTCATGGCGGAGTTAGTGTTGAGGCAGGCCCGGGCCAGGCCGTACAGTAAGTATGGGCGGAAAATCCGTTCCGCTCGCGGATTTTGCGGATTTTCGGTAAATTCGCAATTCGCGAGATTCGCGAATTTCCCGCAAAATCCGAAAATCCGCGAGCAGCGGATTTTATGGCTTGCTCGCACTGTTCGCGTGAGTTCGCGGCTTCCCAGTTCAACTTCGCGCCCCGCGAATAAGCGCTAAATTGCAGAAATACGATCTTAGCAAAACTGAAACTACTTACCAGGTTCAAAAGTTCAAGCTCATCATTAGTAGCCATTTCCTGTAGTGCTTCCTGAGGGGCCCCTCCAGAGTTCAGTTGCCTACTTGCAACTATTATGTGACCCTGCTCTGACCCTCAGAATAGTTACACATATGCCACAAAGGTCCTGAATTATAGCTAAGGGAGACAAGCAGGAGCCAGGCTGGAAGTTCAAATCCAGTGACACATTAATCAGCCCCTAATTCATTATTGTCAGTTGGGGCAGGGCAGGTGTTGTAACTAATTTTGCAACAATGAAAGCACTTAGCAAGTGCAAAAGATCACTAATCAGGAAGCACCAAGGAAGCAGGTGCCAGCTAAAAAAATATTCTGTGACACATTAATCAGCCCCAAATTAATTCAGGTCACTTGAGGCAGGGAAGGTGTGCTTTGCTTTGCCACAATAATGTACACTGGACAACCAGAGGGTGCTGTGATGAAACAGAGGGTGGCATGGGTGGGCCAGAGGGTGGCATGAGTAGTCAGAGAGTGGCAGTGGTGACAGAGGGTGGCAGTGATGAAGAAGAGTGTCCCAAACAGGCTGGACACGTAGAAACAACAAGTTCGCAAAACTTGCGACCCGACAGGTAAGTTTGCGTTTGCGAAATTGTACGAAACACTCGCGAACTGGCAGAAACCCGCGCGAACACAAAAAAAAAATCTGCAAATTCGCGAGAATTCGCGGATTTTGCGGATTGCGAGTTCGCAAATCCGCAAAATTCGCAAACGCGAGATTCGCAAAATTCGCCCATGCTTACTGTACAGCTCACGGACCCCCAACCCTGCTGCGAGCAGCCCCAGCAACAACCGCACTAACCGTAGCAGGAAGTAGAGAGGCCATCGGATCCCTCCGGGAAACATGGACCTCTCAGGGTGCAATCAGGGAATCAGGCAATGGAGGACCAGGCCAGGCCCACCGCGAGGAGCAGGGGGGCTGCAGATCTCGGTCCGCACAGGTCGTCCGGCAGTCAAAACGGCACCAAAAGACTCCCAGGGTACTGCTGCTTCGGGATAGGCAGGAGAGTGGCAGAAGTGGTGATGTCTGCTTGCGGATGATGCCGGATTGTTAACTTGGCCTGCAGAGCCCACTTAGAGTGTGGCCGTCTAGCAGCCGGCCACGAGATAACTTTGAATGTCAATAGAATGGATTAAATATAGAATCACATGATCAACATTGATGCAAAGAAAAAAGAAGAAAAAAGAAAAAAGGTTTTAAAATAAAGTCTCCAATTAAAACAATAGGAGAAAGGTAAGAATAGAAGAGGAGGGAAGAAGAAGAAGGAATAAGATCGAAAATAAGAGAAATAAGTACATATCATTAAAAAAAACAATGATGACTGTAGTACATACCTGAAGGGGAAACAGTGAAAAACTGGGACTGGCGGCAGACGACAAAGACGGCACAAGGGAGACGAACCACGCCGGAATATCGAAAAAGGAAACAAGGTTACGGAAATGGGTATGAAGAAGTTTAAACGATCTGTGATAATGATAAAGAACAAAACAAGACAATAATAAACACATAAAACTACAAGAACATAACCTGCAAAGGAAATGATTAGTGAGGGTTAGAATGAACTTTACAAGAGTCATTCAGAACATAACAAATCAGAGTCTTTCATATCAGTCATGTTATTGAAGGAGGGCCAGCTGTATGCATGGTAGACATGGAATGTAGGTGAAGAAACTTAAGAAGGGGCGCAGGATCTTCAAAATTAGAGGTGTTGTTTTCAAAAATTACTTTAAACATGCAAGGATGGAACAAACCGTAGTGGGCACCCATGGAACGTAGGCTGGTCTGAGATCTAAAAATGCTTTCCTCTGTTTAGCTGTTGCTGTAGATATGTCCTGGAACCTGACCATGTTAAATGTTTCTTAAGTTTGGCCACATTTAGGACTTGCAAAAAGTTTGTGCATTGTAAGAAAAGAAGAATCACGCTACGGGATCTTGAGGGGGTGGATGCAGATGAGAGACAAGGGCCCAAACTGTGGGCATGCTGAATATTCAGAGAGGTTGAAGTAGGAAGGTCCAAGAGCTTCGGAAGAAAGTAATTGAAAAAGGTCACAGGGTCATCTCCCTTGATACCTTCTGGAAGACCATACAGACGCAGATTATTGTGCCTTTTTCTGTTCTCCAAATCCTCAGCAGATTTTTTCAAGATGGTCACCTCCTTCTCCAGAGATGAGATTTTTATAGAAGAATCTTGAAGGTCGCTGACATGCTGTTCCACCGTAGAAAACCTGGACTCAATTGTAAACTATTTAGTGTCCAATACCTGTAGGCGTGTATTGTTTTCCTCTATAAATGGGCATAAAGCATGTATTTCCCCTAGAACAGTGTCTAAGGACACAGGCAAAGCAGGCTTCTCGGAGAAGGTGGATCTTGTTTGTGTCTTTTATTAGTTGATGAGGACAAGTTTCATTTTGAAGGCACAATGGATGAAGAAGCTGCTCTGGAAGAATTAGAGTGAGCCATACTGACAGAGTTGTGTAAGTTATCTACAGGAGGTACCACAAAAGCTGAGTGTGTAACAGGCAGACCAGTAGTAGCCCTTTTGGTAGAGTGGAACAGATGTTTGGATCTGCCCATGAAATAGAAAGGTACAGTTAATCCAGCGTGAGAGAGAAATAAATGAGCTTGCTCTCATTTTTTAAAGATAAAAATAAAAGGACCCGTGGCAAAAATGCCCCTTAAAATCAGCTGGAGCAAGATGTTGTGGAATAAATATGCAAGACCCAAAGGCAAATGTGTAGTAACAGTACCTTATGCCCTTAGCGTAGCTGAAAGGAAAAAATCAATTCAAGAAAAGTGGCAAAATGGCAGCCGGAAAGTAGGGAAAAGGTATCCAATTATGTCTCACCTTAGCAGCATTAAGGAAAGGGGTCCAGAACACAGCTTCATATTCAGGGGAAGTTTCGCTTCAGACAACTCCCCATTTGACACAGAATGCGGCACTGGGACTGCCAAAAGCCCTGGATATCTCCTGGTGTAGCACGGAGCTCCAAGTTCAGGCAGCCATCTTGAATGGTGCCGCACTCGCATCCCATAGTAATTAGGCCAGGGCAAAGCACTACGCTACGCTCGTGTAGTTTGCGAAGTTTGTGCAACTTCGCACTACGCCAACTGCATGTAGCACAGTGCGAACACGCGTAGCGTAGTGCAGTTGTCTTTTTTTGCTTGTTCACGGTCCACAACGTCAAGTTGGCGACCGCGAGCAAGCAAAATGACATCCTGGCAAGACGTTTTCCTCCTTTGCGATCAGCAGCATCAAGTTGTCGATCGCAAGCGTGGAAAATAAATCTCCCTGCGAGATTCTCAACGTGGGGGGGTCTGGTTTATCATTTTGAGTGGTCGCGTATGCTCGCGACCGCTCGCGATGAGAAAGTACCCGTCTGCGTTGAGAAAGCTGCTACTCGAGTAAAAATCTCCTCGAGCTGCAGAAAACTACAGCTCGCACTGTGCAAGATGCTGTTTTCAATGATTGCACAGTGCTGGATGCTTATCCACACTGTGCAATCATTGAAAACGGCATCTTGCAAAGTGCAAACATGCTACTACGCAGTTCGCGTAGTGCTACGCGTAGTTCGCGTACTGCAAAGTGCACATTGCGTAGCTTCGTGAAGCGCTACTTCGCAAACTACGCCCAGCCCTAGTAATCCACTCTAATGTTAGCAATTGTAGGGAAAGTGTTGAACTCTGTAGGTGTCAAATTTACAATTTCCAGACCAATATAAGCAACAACAGGGAAACTAGTGGACTTTGGAGGGGTAAAATATATGATTCCAATGCCTAAACATTTTAAAAAAAACATTTAAATATGAATTAATAATTGTTTTACATATTAAAAATAGAATATATTCGGTACTGGCTGAGACTCTGGATGACTGTATTGCTGCTGAGAGCCGAATGCAGGGGACCCATCCCCGACAAGAGCCGGGACTGACTATGTTGCAGCTTGTCAGCCCGCCACTATCTCCTGGAGACACTGTATCGATCGAGAGAACCACTGCTGGGACTTTTGAGGATTTGTTGCCGCTAGTCGACTCTGCTGCTGCTACAATGTCTCTCCTTTGTTCTTCCAACAACTGCCTGCCTCATGCACCAGTCTCGCCCAACTGTTCATTGCTAGCCTGTTCTCCTGCCCTGTCCCCTGCTCCTTCTTGGAACGAATTTATTTCATCCTTCAGTGACTTTTGTCGCCAGCATGTCTTGGAAGGGCATTTTCCTATGGGACTATTGTTTGCGAGGGACGGGCGATGCTTCCTCTGCGGTGATGCACCTCCCCCATCCTTGAGGCGGCCATGTTTCTTTGTCGACGCAGACTGTATCGTATTACCAAGTTGGTTGGGTGATGGACTGTATCCTAGATCGGGCCAGGGTTAGGTGATATCCTAGTGGCATCAATTTAGTGGCGGGTGGAGGCGGGGAGAGACTTGGGTTGTGTATGTGACACGGTGTACTATTTTCTGACTCACTCCAATGGTAGGATCTTTGGTGAAGTTCTCCGTTAATTGGTATTGGGGCGCAGAATGTTAATGTGCCGGCGGTGTCCGAGCGTGTACGAAGTGTACCTCCTCCTCCAATGTTCTTTCATGGGAGTCCAGGGATAGGCTTTTTCCTTGCTCCCTCCATCACTGGAGACTTTTTCCTTTCCTTTCCCTTCTTTCCTTTCGCCACTTCTCTTCTCTTTCTAAATTTCGGGTTTTTGGGGCGACAGACACTCTGCTGGGGGGGGGGGCAGGCCGTAGCCTCTGCATGTGTGTAGGGTGGGGGGTTACATTTAGTTTCAGTTTCTTTTCTATGGTGCCTATGTCTGACCTTCTTTTATGATTTCTTCTTTTTTCAGTCCTGAGTCTGAGATAGGGTTTAGGGGGTGCGGGTAGTACTATGTGCGGTTCGTGTATGCTAGCCGACTCTCCTGATGTTATGTATTGAACTGCCGATTTGATGAGGGGTTCCTTATTACGGTTGTTACTTTTTGGTGCTGCCTGCCCATGTAGTGAAGTAAATGTACGGACTCAGTACTCCTTGGTTCTAATCTTCACTGATTTATCTCTACACCAAAAAACTTAAAATCCAAACCTCACTGCTCCTTCCCCTGGCGACTGGGTTCTGTCAAGTGTACTTGCTGTTAATTGACGCTATATTGCCTGCTGGCGCTGGGGGACCGTATGGTTTGTCTCTGTGCATGACAGTATTGTGGCCGGCCTGACGGTTGTAGGCCCGTATTTGTACCATCCTTACTGCACAATAAAGGTTTTCAAAAATTAAAAAAAAAAAAAAAAAAAAATAGTATATATTCAATAAAGATAAAAGTACATTAAATCAAATATAAAATAAATATATAAAAGAATTGAAAATATTTAGAAAAATAAAATTCCTTCCCTTCTACCCAAAAACCAAACCAGCAAATTATTTTATTGTAAGTGATAGATACAACTATACAACTTACACATTACAAATATTATATTGCTTATTACATGAAGCAATAATAAATGTAAAATTAATCTAAAAATTTTTATAATTACACCTATCAACCAATTAACAACAAAATGCATTTAAAATGGCAAATAATTAAATAATTGACATAATTATCAAATATTAATGTAATTAACATGAAAAGAAATTAAACTTTCCACCCTAATCCCCTACAAACCCAACGAGACCCTACTAAAAAAAATATACAAATTGCATTTTTTTAAAAAATCACTTTAAAAATCACAAACTGTCCTAAAAAAAGATTGCTCAGTGCTGTAACGCTTACCGCTAACATCTACCATGATCTGAACATCACGAGTTTGATTCTCTGCAAGGACAACCCAGCAGTTGTGTAAGATGTTGTAAACATACAACCATAGCTATCCAATGTTCGTCTTAGAGTGCTCAATTCATGCAATATTTTCCGGACAAGTACTAAGCAGATAATGGGTGTGTGGCATGGCAATACTGTCACAAGTTCTTATGCAAGCAATGAAAACAGCCACTTCTGCCCCATTTAAGGTGATAAAGGACAACCATAACTGGGTGAAATGTGTCCCCCGAAACTCTAGGTTCTAGATCCACATCTCCTGCTGTGTTATTTCTTTCTTTCTCAGCTTGAGAATGTGTTCCATTATATAGGGCAATAATAATACCTATGGTTTACAGAGTTTACTAATGGCAGACGATGGACCTCCAAAGTTTAAAGTAGTTTTTGAGGAGCCTTATAAGCATTGTTTTTATGACCATTTTTGATTAGTGCTCCTTCTTTCCATACGTTAGCAGCTATGAAATGGTCATTCAGAGCCGGAGATGCTCTAGACAACGTTTCTGATGAACAGTAGTACAATGGGTGTCTCCTGGATAGTTGGAAAACCTTATAGCTCTCTCCTAAAAATAAATGATCATTCAAGGATTTAGGACAGATCTTAAATAAATGTGATGGAAGAGGACAGATCTGAATATCTCAGGCAAATAGGTACAAAGACAACCTCTGATAATTAGGTGGATTTACTGGTCTTTATATTTTCTTTAAAACGAAGCAAAATAATTGATTACTAAATGAGCAGCACCCACTACATGTTGTAGATTCTCAATCGTTACATCAAGGTTTCAAATGTAGGGGCAGATTGAGAATCACCAAAGAGGATGTTTCGTCCTGTCAGCCTACACTAATAAAGGGCACCCCGATGTTAGCCCTTTCAGTCTCACTCTCTCTGCCAGGTAGGGCAGAATTAATGTCCAGCCTCCCCCATGACTTCTAATGAGGCAGACAATCATTGGGCACACAGGCAAGCAGATAAAGGCTGTGTTTACAGTCAAACCTTACAACCAAAGATTTGAAAACAGTGGTCCAGAAGTGCAGGATTCATGCCACATTTGTAGGATAAGCACTTAGGGCCTTCTTACTAGCTTGGAGGTCCGTGGACCACCATACCTGTGGTCCAACCACCACAGGCTTGGTGGTCTGACTGCTGCACTACGAGTTGGGCGGACTGCATGTGCACCGTGGTTGACGCTGGGTTCACTTTGAATACATGGTGAGATTTAAAACTAAGCAGACTTACAAGTCTATTAAGGAATTTGATGAAACTTTGTGGTAACTCGTCATATTTCATCTTCAAGTGCTTAACATCCTTAGACAGTTCCAAGCAGCTTTAAGGACACACAAGTTTGAGCACATCCCGAGTAGGTATATAGAGTCTTTGGTGAATTACACAGAAAAACGCTGGTAGATGGTCTTCCCTTGTGCTTTAACAGATTTGTTTTCTTCTTTTTCATGTGTCTAGTATCTTTTGTGCGAAGACAGTAAGTTCTTATTTTCATGGTCACTTCACCATATCACTGATTTCAGCACTATATGGTGTAGGGTGCACGTTGAGTCTTATTACCACATGACATCTCTCAATATTTTCTTCTTAAGAACATCTTGCTGTTCATCCAAGTGTGTATTTTTTTAAATGTTTCCCATTTTCTTTTCCACAGATTACCCCTGATGAAGGGACCCAGTGTCAAGAAATGCATTGGGTTTTGTCATTTTGTTTTGTTTAAACAAAGTTCGTTTCATTGAAACTTTTTGAAATGTTGAGAACATCCATGTAAACATTCATATGTAAACACATGACGTATCTATGTGTAATGTGAAAAGCCTAACAGTATATTGTTTCATTAAAAAAACAATTTCAAACTAAGTAATTCACAACAATTTGTAGTGCATGTTAAGAGTCCTAGTTGCCACTTAGGGACTAGGCCATTTTCTATGAACCTCTGACACCGCCAGGACACCGCAGACTGCAGTGGCTGCGGTCAGGGAAAAGCAGCTGCCATATGGCTTTACAGGGGAGTTTTGCCACTGTCCGTATAACGAGTTGACGTTTCCATGAGCTGACTGTGGCAGTGGGTCCACTAGCTTCAGGTCAACAGAAACAAAGAATTTGGGATGCATACTCAACCCTTTCCTGTTCTTCCAAACAGAGTTAGAGTGGATTCAGGCCCCTTCAGCAGCATCTTCACCCTGAGGATTACAACCCTGTTTGAGGTGATATACAGTTGATTCCGTTTTGTCCTAAATACCCATTGTCTGGACTGCCCACATGTGGGCAGACTCTGGCAATGGGTACATGGTAGTTTTCCACATGCATCATGCATATGTGTGCATTCCACAAATATGCAATCAAAATGTTCACACAGGCATTGATACATATGGAAAACTAATCACCATTGCCGCAAAATCTCCTCTGCCACACCGCAGACCCTGTGGTATACTCGTAATATAGCGGTCTGAAGACCACCAGCGATGCGGTCACAGTCATGGTGTTCGGGCGGTTGGACCACCAAGCACATATTAAGACCCTTAGTACATATTTGATCAATGGTATAGCAAGATGGTTATAGGTCCTAATGTTAGCAAGAGAATTGCCACTCCTGCCTCCATATGAGTGATATAAGAAGTCATAAATGGTGTGCAAGAAGTCCCTTAAAATCCTGGAGCCAGCCCCACTGCATCTGATGCACTAATGATAGCTTTATCCTTCGAAATGATTCCAATTTGTATATATCGTGTAAAAATATACCTCCTGAAAATATAGCTTGAATTCAGGCCTCTAAGTTCAGTAGCAAATTTCAATAATTAATACACAATCAACAAATAAGTGATACAGTAGGTAGAGAGAAAAAAAGCGATAGGAAGGTCAGTGACGATATATAGACTCGTCATATCATTTGAACTATGTATTTTACTAGCATATGGTTTGTTCAGCGTTTTTCCACTGGCGTCTTTACAAAGGGGCTGATGAGGCAGACGCCCTAGCTCTATTTGCCCTGGCCCCTTTTGGCACGACCATCACAGATGTTGAAGGTGCCAGAAGGCAACACAAAGAATCAAACACTACACTTTCCCACACATTAATTTATCCACTTACCTTTTACAGAAAAGTAATGTTATTTTCTTAAAATATATCTGACTTTTATGCATATCTATCTATCTATCTATCTATCTATCTATCTATCTATCTATCTATCTATCTATATATATATATATATATATATATATATATATATATATATATATATATATATATATATATATATATATATATATATATATATATGTGTGTGTGTGTGTGTGTGTGTGTGTGTGTGGGTGTGTGTGTATAAATGTTGTAGCGCACCTGGGCAGCCAGTGAATAATTACTTTCAGGACAGATGATAAATCCATTGGTGCCCGCATTAGGTCTGGCTCCAGTAGATTGCCTTGTGAGGAAAACAGTGGACATCTTCCTGCCCGCATTAGCGAGTCTGGCTCGTACTAAAGGCCTAATTAATCAATTGCAGATGGCACACGTGGAAAAGAAACTGGGAACCTCTAAACTGCTGTGTAGATAGTGCGAGTCAGGTGCTCGCTTGCAATTGTGAAACCTAAACATAACCTGAAATTACATACAATAGTCATAACACAAAATATACCAGGTTTCCTATTGCTACACCGGACATTAATTTAGGCTTATACATTTGCTATTTAACCACATAAAGTTGCACACACATTGCTGTTATCAACAGATATTTGGGTTGAGATTAAGGCTTTAATAAATTATGTTTAAGAAACCTCGAGCTGTGCAGGAAAGCAGCTGATTTCAGGCGGAGAAATTCTCTTTGACAACGTCAATTAGATTATCATCGTTTTAAAACAAGCAATGTCTCCTCTTCCCTTAGAGGCCTGTGCAGCCTAAAATGGCTGCAGGAGTGAGAGGCCTGGCTATCCGCAGCTCCCTTCCTCACCTGTCCTCAGCCAGGAAGAACAGAAGCAAATAGAGGCCCGGGTTTTATGTGAACTTCAAGCAGCTAATAAAAAAAGGTCTTTGGGGAACAATATCATTTCTTTTTCGTCCAGAACCTTCACTACTTTTAGAAACTGCCAGGGGCATTTTCAACCGCCCTTGGTTCTGCAATATTGGCTCTTTACTTCTGGGAGAACATGCGATATAAAACAAATGGCAGAGGCCTCGTCCTAACGCTGTCATGAGAGTTCTGCGAGAGAGTTAGGAGTGTCGCTGGCAGAGTGGAAGCAAAAAGAAGGTATGCTGTTTACTTTCAGAGGTTGTTTTTATGGCAGCTGTTTGCTACAACAGAGGTTCAATGTTAGCGGCATCATTTTTTACATCGAGGTCCTCAAAATTAAGAGCAGGGTCCCAGCAGGTCACCAAGAGGTCAGAAAAATGTTGTATGAAGTGTGTCATAGGGATGTGTGGAGTTTTCTTGCAGTACTAGTGCATATGAAAGCATGGATGGGCTGGTGGTGAATAAGTCACATATGTCAAGCAAGAGGAAGGTGTTATCTCTGCAACAAGCCTCAAGGCATGTACATGGCATTAACCTGTCTGCGGATCTGAATTCTGCTTCTGAGTGTAGGTAGTCACTTAGTAAGTGTGCAGTGGGCCATATGCAAGTAACGAAAATGGACTTCCATACGCCATTGTTAAGTAGTATGCTATAATTAGGGTGCAGTGAGACCCTTACACCCAGGGCCTCTGTGCCACTCCACCCGCATCACTGACGATTGTTACGCAAATCACATCCTATCTCTCTCCTAAACACATAAGTTACTGTTGGTCAGGCTGCCACTAACTTCATGACCTTGAACACATGTCAAATGTATTTGGAAGGACCTCTTCTTTGGTTCCCTTAATCACTTCTTCTAAACTCGTTAAAATTCGAAAGCTGGTATTCTGGCCTCTTTACTACATGTATTGGTCTTTATTCAACGATTTATTTTATTATCATATTTTATGTTACTAAGTTACCTGCACAAATGTTGGATAGTGATTCATTAACAAGCAGCAAAAATGTGTTTGCCTTCAATAATAATTCTGTATAATATGTTGGATGTATATCTACTGTCTTCATGTCAATTCATATTTCTTACATATTCAGTGCGATGATTGGGCCTGAGAGCAGCATTACTTTGCAGATGGAAAGCATGAAATGGCCTGCACATACAGATGGCAAGGATGACGCTTAGTGTGACTTAAATGTTGCATGTGAAAGGACCAGATAAGATCTCGAGTAACTTTAAAGTTAGCTGAATGGAGTGTACTGAGCAGACAGAGGTTTAACAAGCATTGGCATCGCTAATAGGTCTCGCTTTTGGGAACTTTTAAGTATTTAGTTATGCAGCACAATATCCTTGGTGCAACAACACCAACCGTTGCATGGCCAAACACTTATAAGGTTGTAAAGGCGAGACCTATTGGCTATACCAATGCTCATTGGCTTTATTGTGGGTGCCGGTTTAGGCCTCATTGTTTGAATCCCCAGCTGTTATGTACATTTTGAAAAGTTAACATTTGTTCCTTAGTATTGCCATAGTGGGACCATAACTTCCTTCAAGCCACTCCACAGCTGCCCCTTGTGGCTATCCCCCCCCCCCTAGAAATTGTTCCTCATCACTTAAGATTGGCACAGCGTTTGAGTGAGATTTGAGCTCTCTGTGTCAACCCGCCATACACCACCTTCTTCTTAGACAAGCTAGTTTTGCAGACACAGGCATTTTTCTTGCCTAAGGTTGTTACGCCATTCCATGTTATCGAAACATCACCTTGAGAGCATTCTATGTTCCACCTCACCCATCTAAGGAGAAGGAAAAACTCAATCACCTGGACCCCAAGAGAGTGCTGAGCTTGTAGACAGATCATACCAAGGAACACCATGTGGACGATCATCTCTTTTCCGGGTTCTCTGGAGCAAAAAAGGGTATGGCTGTGCAGTAGAGAACCATATCCTATCGAATCCTCTGCATTAAGATCTGCTATACAATGGCTAAGAAAACAGCCTCCAGAAGGATTGAGTTCTCATTCTACTAGGACCCAAGTTACAATCACTGCGTTGGTACATGGAATTCTAGTCCTGGACATTTGCCAGGCAGCTACGCGGATGTCCCCCGTATGTTCACAAAGTAATATTGTGTGGACAGATAGGTTCACCGAGAGAGGCATTTTCCCGCTTGGTTCTGTAGGACATTCTAGTGTGAGTCTGTCCACAGACCTACCTTCAAATAGGTAATTGCTTTCTATCTATTCAAAAGGTGAGGAATCTGCAGCAAGCAGTCTCTATCAGAACAAGTTACTTTTCTTAGGTAACACTGTTTCTGGGAGAGATTTTATTAAACTGCAGATTCCTTAAGGACACTCCCATCGTCAGCGTTCTGAGGTTGGACTCTCTGCATTGATAAGTTCCCATGTCTAGGAAACTGTACACTGGTCACACTCTTTTGATTTTGGGGCTCTGCGTCTGGGGGCTACAGGCACCCGGGAGTTGTGTCTAGGTAGGCTCTGCCTGTCATTTTCAGAGCAGAACAGCTTCAGTGCGGAGCCAAATGGCGCCCCCTAAATGCAGAGGTACGGGCACAGCAGGCAGTGCAAAATGAGTACACCACTACTTATTCCTTTCCAGTTTCAACTGATATAAGTACGAATCCAGACTGGACACAAATGCAGGTATTGAAAACAGGCGGCAAGGGAGAACAAGCACTCTGCCACTACTGCAACAACCGCTCAATCCGCCACCATTGCAACAAGCGCACAATCCACCACCATTGCAACAAGCGCACAATCCGCCGCCACTGCAACAAGCGCACAATCTTTCGCCGCTGCAACAAGTGCACAATCTGCCACCATTGCAACAAGCGCTCAATCTGTTGCCACTGAAAACAAGCAAACAATCTGCCACCAGTGCAACAAGCGCTCAATCCGCCACCACTGCAACAAGCGCACAATCTGCCGCCACTGCAACAAGCGCACAATCTGCCACCATTGGAACACTTGCTCAATCCGCCACCACTGCAACAAATGCACAATCTGCCTCTGCTGCAACAAGCACACAATCTGCCACCATTGCAACAGGGGCACAATCTGACGCCACTGCAACAAGCACACAATCTGCCACCATTGCAACAAGCGCTTAATCTGCCGCCGCTGCACTAAGCGCACAATCTGCTGCCACTGCAACAAGCGCACAATCTGCCACCACTGCAACAGGGGCACAATCTGACGCCACTGCAACAAGCACACAATCTGCCACCATTGCAACAAGTGCTCAATCCGCCGCCACTGGAACAAGTGCTCAATCCGCCACCACTGCAATAGGGGCACAATCTAACGCCACTGCAACAAGCACACAATCTGCCACCATTGCATCAAGCGCTTAATCTGCCGCCGCTGCACTAAGCGCACAATCTGCTGCCACTGCAACAAGCGCACAATCTGCCACCATTGCAACACACGCTCAATCCGCCACCGCTGCAACAAGCACACAATCTTCTGCCACTGCAACAAGCGCACAATCTGCCACCATTGCAACAAGTGCACAGTTCACCACCATTGCAACAAACCCTCATCGGCCACCATTGCAACAAGTGCTCAATCCGCCGTCACTGCAACATGCGCACAATCTGCAACCACTGCAACAAGCACTCGATCCGCCACCATTGCAACAAGCTCTCAATCCGCCACCATTGCAAACAAGCACACAATCCGCCGCCATTGCAACAAGCGCTCGCATCCATTCCAACTATAGTTCACCTCAAGAGGTTTTCAAACAAGAAGAAAAGTCAAATGTTTCTCCCAAGTAAAAGAAAAGTTAAAATGTTTCACTTATTCTTCTGCCCTTCAGAATATCCCTTTTAACGAACAAATCAGCCCAAATGACTATTGTTACCAAATGTTTCTGCAATTTGAGCTTTTATGAACTGCTATTTCCTTTCCTGATTAAAGGCTGCACTGCTCATACAGAACACCACGTTTGTCTTTTACATTTGTACAGGCAAGTGTTGCTGCCAATGGCATATGATTTCTAATCGTACTGTTTATTTATGTAATTCCAGAAACATGTGATTTGCACAACTCAAAGAGCCTGAAAACACGCACATATTACATGTAGGTGTACTTCGCTCGCTCTCTCTGAAAACACTGGCACTGTTAATAACATTAAAAGTCAAGCTCAAACTCGTCACTCATTATAGTTGCATTTTTTACAGCAGTTTCATATCGTGCCAAAGGTGTCGCATAATAAACACTTCAGAGTGAATTGTTTGGCTTATGAAATAAATAAATGATATTAAAATCCGCATTGTTTCTTTTAAAAAAGGTTTGGTGCTCCTAGCTACGGCATGCGATTGATTTAATGGTCAGTTTATGCAAAAAAATGTATATTGCTCCTCAGCAGTATGGATTTTGACATCTCCAGCTCTGTGGCCTCCATCAGTGTGAGTTAATCTCCGTCTTTGGAGACAAAATGCTCAAGACACCATTTGTCTGTGGGTGCGTTTTCCAAAAGCAGGGTTTGCATGGACTAAATGACCAATATATTTTAAAATATATTTACTTCTGCAACCATAGCAGTCGCCCGAGGTCACAACTGCGACTACTGGCTTGTCCTCTGCAACCCCAGACACTCCCTTTCCAGCCCCTGGACTCAGAGGTGGCAAAATCAGAGCCTAGCCCTAGAACAAAAGGGCACATCTTGTTTTCTAACCATTTTTATTATACTAATAGTGCATTATAGTTTATTATTCACTGTTAGTGTAATACAAAAAGAAGCACTAGAAGATGGGATAGGGCACTCGCTGGCAATGAGGTAAGTTCAAATAAAATGTTTTCCATCCCCATCTACACTCACTTCCGCAAAGCCCTTAAAACTTTCCTTTTTCTTCAGGCATTCCCCTCTTAATTTCCCTGGGTCCCCTCCGCTGAGTTCTTGATCAGGTTCCTAGCGTCAGGAAGCCGCTCGGCCACCATGCGCTCTATTAAATATTTTATTCATTCATTCATTCATTCATGCATTCATTCATTCATTCATGTAAAGTGTGTGTGAGAGTGTGTTAGAGAGAGAGGTTGTGTATGTATGACTGTGTGGGTCTTCATGTGTGAGAAAAAGTGAGTGTCAATGAATGTGAGTGACAGAGTGAGAGACAAGGTGATTGTAAAAGGGAGTGAGAATGATGAGTAAGAATGAATTTAAATGAGTGACAATGAGTCAGCGTGAGTGAGAATGTAGTGTTATGCTTACGAGTCTGCAGTTGGCCCTAGCATACTAAAGACAATTTTTGGCTTACAGAAGCAACCCTAATAAACATGGCATACTGGAGGAAATTCTTAGAATGACAGGCACCTGTGACAAAATACTGGTAATATCATACTAGAAGCAATACTTGGTATAAAGGACACACATAGTACAAATACTGGCACTGGCAAACTGGAAGTAGTATGTGGCATAGGAGCAACCAAGAAAAAATGCTGTTTCTGGTATACTGGAGGAAATTCTTGCCGTAGGAGAGGATAGCAGTGGCAAATGAAAGGGGAGCAATCATGCTGGCTCAGACATTTTTTTAACATAAGTTCCATTCATGGCATATTCACGGCACTAATAGCACCATTTTTACACTAGCATGTTGTTTGTAAATTTTGGCATGGGGGGAACTATAGCATGTGGGTGGGGGCACTAGTGAAAAAATGATGGACTTGGAAAAATGGAGGTACATTTTAACCATTTGGGGTACCCATGAAACATTTTGAAAATAAAGGAGTTAATTCATGGAGAGCGTCAGGTTTCAGTGCTTCACTCCGAAAATACTTAAATATTTAATGTGTGTCCGTTCAGAGCCTATGTCGTTTTTAGCAAATGTATGTGAGCCTTTAGCTTTAAAATGCACTATTTTATCCCATGTTCTTCACTTCACTTACAACTTGGTGCAGTGCATGCATTGCACCTCACCCCTTTCAAAGATCTTCAGCCGCCACTGCCCTAGGGCACCTGATAGGAGACCAATGTTGTTTGGGGAATTTGGGGAAAGAGAAGGAACACCATTCAAGCCCCCCAGAGCATATAGAAATGTGTCAAATGATTCACAGAATCGAGTATGCTCTGGATTTTCCAATCAAATGCGTCGGCCTTCTGAGGCGCTTGTCTTTTTCAGAAAATAGTGGATACCAGGGGGTGTGACTAACATTTCTGCCTACAACTGTTGTTAGACAATGGAGAAAGTGAGAGTGGAGAAAATCATTTGAATAACCAATCACTTAACCTTCACAATCGTCCAAAGAAGCACCTACAGATTATGAAATTCTAGTACTGACCAAATATTTCTATTATAAAAGCTACAAAGTCTTTCTCGTGTGAACACATATCCATCTTTATTTCTTTAATAATATAGTACAGAATGCAAGGAATGTACTGCTGATGTTCAGTGGCTGCAACTTTAAAATGGATTGAGCATTTCTAGTTAATTTGTCAAAATACTACGCTCAGATGATGCACTTTCTTGTATCCATTTACTTATAGAAAACAAATGTGTCCGAAAACGAACTTCTGTCCGAAAACGACATCAGAATTTTGAGTCATTCCAATTTTATTACAGGAAACCTCATTCAATTTAGAGCGATTCCCATCTGGAGCCTTCAGCCTCAATAAAGGCATCTTGAAAACCAGGGATCAAAGTTTAGATGTGGGAGACTGGGCGTTACATGGGATTGTTTAAGATTATGATTACAGCCAGCAAAATCATACACTGCCAACACATCGTTTGCATTAGCTTTGCAATAAAATTACCTAAAACCAAGGGTGAGAGTCCTTCATAGAGTGTCAAGTGGAGCCTTCCCTATAGATTAAAGGAAATTCCAGCCTATATTCAATTTATAGAATTATTTTAAACCTACTCCGGCAGGTACATTGTTTTGGCAATCTGTGTGTCAAAGGTGGATAAATGCCTTACCTAGGAACTTTCTCTGTTCAAATACAAGGTAAATGATTATTATTTCTACTCTAAGCCTAACAAGTAAACAGTGATAAAGCCAAGAGGTCTAAATTTTACCATGTACCTGGAGAACTTTATTTAAATGCTTAAGGGAGAAGGGAGCAACATATATGGGCTTATGCATGTTGACATTGTTATACTGAAGCACTGGGCTCATCATTAAGTATGTTTTTATTGTAACCTTTAATGTGATGCCTATGAAAATGTACAGACATACAAATAAACTGAGTAAAAATAAAACATAAATATGTACAAATACATGAGAAGGATATTCAGGAATTGTCGTGTTGTACATTAAAAGCTGTTTGCGTTCTTATGCTAATGCTCAATTCACACACATACAAGGAATATGGTACTGTTGCTGAACATTGTGCACCAGTTCAGAGAGCATAGAAAAGCAGGTTTGTGGCATGGCCCACCGTCATGGGCACGTGGACGCAATCCTCTCAGGCTCTGCTCTCCACTGCACTTATCTGTCACATGCAGGCATGTAGGCAACCCAAAATGTGTCAAAACCGAGAGGACTAGCGGTGGGGAAATTGAGGGCGGTTCCGATGACTGGGACTACCCATCCAAATTAACAGCGGCCTCAACAAAGAGGAGACTTGGACGATATCTGTGACCCATCGATGATCGCCGCCGTTGAGGTGCTGGGGGGAATGAAGCCGCCTACGGAGGCTGGAGTGCACTGCATACACAACTGCCTGACCCGAACATGGCATGACACCAGCCATGAGGCTGATCTACAGGCTCCCGATGAAGTGAGACACAGGAGCCCCGGACAGGAGAGTCGGACCGGCTGAGGTCTGCCTGACTCAGCCTAGTAAGTGACTGCTGGTGGCCCATAACCAGTGGTTGAAGTTGGCGGAATCCGAAGGGCATGGCATGCCCCTACTTCTTTTATTAAAAATATTCAGTTCCCTTAATTTTTCTTTTCAAAACTGTGCCCCAGGATGGCAGAAATAGCAAAGGCATTCAGATAAGGCTCAGCTTGCTTTCGTGGATGTTCGGGACGGACAGGACTGACAGAGAATGAAAAGGACTCAGTCTCTTCCTTACTGCCCAGAGAAGACATAGACAATGTCCTCTTCTTTTCTGTGCTGACAGCTGCCCCACCCCTCTTCCTATTAGTCCCTCTCTTCTGTCTTGCTCCTCACTTACTGAAAACCGTGACTTGAAGGAATGGTTCACAACCGCTCTTTCCTTCTTTCATTTAGTTGTTTCCCTGTGAAATAGAACCAAAAAAGACAAGCGCACGTGCCTTGCGCTGACGAGGGGAGGAGGAGGCAGCAGGGGGAGGGGAGAGAGGAGGCGGCCTGCGCCTGTTTTCCTTGCGTGAGCAAGCTTTGAAACCATCTGTTAATTACAAACAGAGTATTTTAAAGCTCGCTCCCGCAAGGGAATCGCCAAACGAGCACGCGTTGCCATTGAAAGCGCTGCAACGCATGCACGTTTTTGGGGCCAAAACAAAATCGATTACTAAAGGTCTCCTATGCAGCCCATGCGCGCTCCGTAGGCAAGACCTAAAAATAGCGTTCAAAGAAGCACTAGACCAGAGGCAGTGAGGAACCTCTGAGAAGAATAAGTGGCAAGAGGGGAAGTCTTTATACAGTGGAACTGAAAAGTTGATATTTACCCTCTTTAAATGTAAACCACAACTTCAGTGTAAAGTTTTAACTTTTTGCCAAATATGATGAACTTCCCTTCAAAAGTATTTTTCTGTTGCTGCTTCAAATTGTCTTATGGGAATTGACATTGGAAGCCCACGTTTTGCACTCCCCTCACATTTTCTAGGACTCCGCTTGACAGGTCGCAATGAAACTTACCAGGAAGGAGCTGAGGTGGATAAGATTTTTTGGGAAAGGTTCATAAAGATTCAGAATATTGAGCCAAAGCCATTAGTAGAACACTCTTCATATATATATATATATATATATATATATATATATATATATATATATATATATATATATATATATACATACAGACATAGATAGACAGAGGTTATAGGATGCTACATCGCAAACGTTTCCAACGCATACCTTAACATCGCCGTATTTACAACACATGCACATTCACAACGTAACCTTTCACTACGCAAACCATTACTTCGCTTCCCAATTGAAATGCATGCAAAAGACATTTACAACACACACAAACTATGCTTTAACATTGCGATTGTGTCCTTGAAATAACCCCCAAACTA
The DNA here is from genome assembly GCF_964263255.1 of Lissotriton vulgaris. NCBI lineage: Eukaryota > Metazoa > Chordata > Amphibia > Caudata > Salamandridae > Lissotriton > Lissotriton vulgaris. Next base: position 204,400,059 of record NC_141699.1, on the reverse strand, counting down.
ACACACTACCCTACATAACACACACCTCACCACACTATCATACAGTACAAACAAATACACTTCCATAAACCCTAAGCCCTAAACCTTAATACACTACCCTACAGTAAGACCCCCTGACACTATCCTAAAGCCTAAACCCTAACACACTGCCCTACACTACGACCACCAGGCACTGCCCTAAACCCTAAACACTACACTCTTAGCGAATCCCAAGACACTGCCCTAAACCCTAAACACTACACTCTAAGGACAATCCCCTTACCTCTTTCTCCTCGCGTCATCCCGGTGCTCCTACGCCACTTTCCCGGTGCTAGTCCGTGCAGCCCGCCTCGCGGCCATTACAGCACATGCGATTTAAAACCATATGCATTTTAAATGCGCATGCAGTGTAATGGTACGCAGCGTAATGGTCAGCATCGTAACGTCGCTTGCATTATAGCGCTTGCAAAGTAAATGCATGCGACGTAACGCATGCATTGTTCTGGATGTTCCCTATAGATAGATAGATAGATAGATAGATAGATAGATAGATAGATAGATAGATAGATAGATAGATAGATAGACATGTCACATAAAGCAGAAAAACATACTGAAGCCTCAACTCAATGAAATGCTGGCATTTATTTTTCATATGAAGCAGGCAGCACATTCTGATGCGCTTCAGCTGAGGAACTTGCCTTGATCACAGCTGAGCACGTTTAAAGTGCACATTTATATAGTAGTAAACACGTGACCAGTGGTATCTCCTACCGCAATGCACCAATCAGTGTTTATGAAGACCACGGGAATAAGTATCATGCTGAATAGCGTCTAAACCCCACAATCTTCCATAGCTTAAATGCATAGAAGTGCAAGTGTTAAAAATAAAGTCACTTTTCTTTTTCCATAATGATACAGCAGCTTGCTCTTCTCCTGCTGCCAGAAACAAAATATTATGTCAGTGGCTGTACTAATGAGTGATTGGGTAGGTGTATGAGTGGCTGTATGGTTGAGTGAGTGGATGTGATGTAGATCTGTGAATCAGCGAGTGGATGTGTAAGTACTCGTATGGGTCTGTGAATGGGTTTGTGAATGGCTGTGTGGGAGTCGATGTATGAAAGGTTCTATGGGGTGTGAGTGAGTACCTTAGACATTTTGTGGATGATGTCATAAGTGATGTATTCTGATATGTCATCATTGATGCCACAGACCACGTCATGAGTGATGTAATATGTGAGGTCATAAGCAGTGCATTGCAGGGGGGCAGGTTATAGTTCGCTCAGCTAACTATAACTGCTGAATTTCACTGGAATTGCATGAGTGAAAACTGAGCCTAACTATAACGTCCCTTTAACCTTTGCTTTTCTCTGTGAATTACTAGGGATTTTTAAAATTCTATTTCCTAAGCATAATGTTCCTGAAACCTTTGGATTTTTTCAGTGAAGGTTTTTTAACTACTAATTCCTAACTATATAATTCCCCAACCAGTATTGCACCAGGAGGCACGAGTTGTGGAGAAAGGGGACATGGCCTCCAAAGACGTCTGCAGCCAAGGGGACTTCATCCCTCCACCAGAAGTGCACCAGAAGGTGCGTTTGCAGACTGGTAGGGAAAAAAGTGGGGCATCCGGAAACGTGGCCATTTTAAAAAAAATATTGTAATTCTTTTAGGAAGGGGGCCACATGGACCCCTTTCACTGTGCTGTTTTGTGCCACCATCCCCCATGGCCCACCCTTTTGTCAAAGGAGAGGCGTGCCATGTGGCCCCCCATTGAAGACAATTTCGGCAGCAGGAACCCCATACCCAGTGGCCCACCCTTTAAAAAAAAAAAAATAATAATAATTAAACAATAATGTGAGGGAGGCCGCATGGCCCCCGGGCTGATTCCTGGCCCAGAACTCCATCCCCTGGGGCCCCACCTCCAGTGTGGGTGCCCTGGTCCCACCCTGGGCACCTAGACACTTTGTTGGGAACCGTGGGGGGAGCCTGAAGGCCCCCACGGTCACTGCCGGCTCCCCACATCCTGCGAGAGCCAACATTGCTTTTGGACAGAGCTTGTACACCCTCCTATATTCATACAATGCCCATGGGACTTGGCCCACCCTAGGGCCAATTAATAACAAAGGGGGGGAGCCCACGCTTTGTTTAAAAAATAATAATTTGGTGGGATTCGCGCATCCGGTGTGACTCCTGCAGAAAATGTTAAAAAATGCTTTCTGGCCTTGCAGGGTCCCCCCCCCCCCCCTAAAAAATGCCTAGAGGCTCAGGATGGTTCTACTCTGCCCCCTTTTCTTTTTCTTTACTTGTTTTTCTGTGACTCGGTTGAACGGGGCGTGGCATACGAAGTCCTCCCACCAATCATGCTCTGTGGAACTTACTGGAGGTAACAGGAAGGACCCTCAGCATTCAAGGGGACTTCATCCCTCAACAAGCAGTCCACCAGAAGGCACGTTTGCAGAGTGGCAGTGAAAGGGGTGGGTCCTTCAAAAACCTCTCAGCAATCCCACTGTGTGGAACTTACTGTAGGTAACGGAAGGGCTTGTTGGCCTCCAAAAACCCTCTGGACCTAAGGGGACTTCATCCCCCAACTAGCACTGTACAATGAGGCGCATTTAGAGAGTGGTGGAGAACGGTGGTGTGGCCTCCAAAGTCCTGCAAACAAAGAGAGGGTCAGGGGGGCTATATGTAACGGGGTCCAGCGCACAAGCCCAGACACAGTGTAAACAATGAAGTATGCGCTGTTCCCCTGGGTGATAAAGTGAATGAACCAACCAATGGGTGATGGCCCCAACAAAGGAGGAAAGGAAGGGGAATCCTCCCTTTTGGAACTAAAACCCTCACACACCCAGCAAGCTAGGTGTCATGCTTCATCAAATGGGTTTCCTCCTCGTCAGGCCGGCGGTGCAATGCCTGACGGGCACCCATAGAGAGGCTCTTTACCGGAGATCTTTTGTTCCTGCCGTTGGTGCTGTGGGTGTGAGGGCCCTAGGGAGGGTGTAGATGAAGAGGGATAGTGAATTAAAAAAGGTTGGATAATCCAATGAGTAAATTTAATAGTGTGGTAATCTACCTTATTAAAATACGTGAGGAGAGAATGCTCATTGGTGCAATGATCCAGGAGAGTACGTTCTACTTAGTGGTCAACATGTTTCATGCTATGTGTAATTTATCAGGACCTATAAAGATTAACTATCTACAAGCTGTGCCTGGTGAGGATTCTACCTACCACAGGATACTGGTGGGCAGGCATGGGGTCCTGCCACTTCTTACTGGGACCTAGACAGGGATGACAAGAACAGGGGGGTGATATAAAAACAACTGTGATTTTCGTCATCAACCTGGTTCACATTATCAAGGTTCAGCTGGCTAGAGCGAGTCTAAGGTCACATTTGGGGTAGACAAACCTAGCCAAATAGAGGTGTATTAAAAAAGTATTAAAAACGACGTAGACTTAGTCTCGTAACATATTCATGTAATCAAAAGTATACAGTGGCTGGGAGAAAGGTATGCAGATCTCACCCTACTAAGGTAAAGTGATGGCATCAACGGTCTTCTCCAGTGCTGAGCACCTTGAATGTAGGTACACTAGGAGGGGGAGGCAAGTACAGGTTGAGGCTATACCATCTCATGAGTGATCGCCTCCTCAATGCAAGAAAACCCTTCAGGGTAATGTTAGCTGGTGAGGGGTGGTTATGCCCGTGTCTCTACTGTGCCCAACGTATAAGCCATAGTTCTAGTAGGTAACAATGCCACCACCAACATTAAAATTAAGCCTCGGTCAGATCACCGAGGCTCATTACACAAACTTGTATGGTGTATTTCTGGGCCCACGAGGCTGGTCAGTGCAAACCCCCACATTGGCTTCCCAAGTTTCTATCCACACAGAGCTCGGTTATCACCAGCAGTCAATCTTGGCCCGCTGCTGTTTTAAAGGCGGGGGAGTTTACATACAGGAAAATGCTGACCGTGTCGGTAACATCAACACACCCTGTCAGCCGTGCAAAATAAAGGTTGGGCCACCTCGAAAGGGAGCGGCTTGATGTAAAAGTCCATACCCACAAGTGTTATTTCCCTCAGTGCTGCACTTACCTGTCTGCTGAACCGACACGGCCAGAGGACATACCAGCACGTTATGGAGACGCAGAGAAGCCGGAGCGTTTGCCTCGACGTTTCTGTTCACTTTTATGAAGTGAGCCGTACTTCTTGGTAGACCACAGTCACGTGCTGGGGGGCCTTGGTGATGCGCATGCGTGATCGGCAGCGCAGTGGTGACGGTAACTCATTGTATAGTACGTCTTAGTGTAGTCGAACCTGGCGGCCATCTTATAGTGTATGTTGGAGATGTCAGTGAACATCTAGGGGCAGATTTACAATAACTGGCACATCCCTGCATATCAGCTGGAAAGCGCCAGTTATTCTGCCCCGCAGCTCCGCCACCCTGGATGCGCCGCATATGCAATGTGGCGCACCATGGGGCAAAAACGGCACAGTTGCGCCACGCATCTGTGCTGTAAAAGCGGCGCATTGCTGTAGTTGCGTCGCAAGCACGACGCAGCTCCAGCAATGCTCTGGGAGGCCCTATCTCCACAATGCTGCGTCAATCCTTAGGCCTGCTTCAAGCAGGCACAGGGTTTTGACGCAGCATGGGCCCAAAAGTGACTGAGTGAAATCTTATAAATTTCACTCAGCCACTTTTGGGAGGTGTTTGTAGTGTAGTTCCTATTTTCCCAATAGGCTCTGCGCATTGGAATAACATAAACAGCAGTGTAGACGTAGGACTGAGGTCATCTAGGTCTCTACTGACTATGTTAAACTTAATTTAGGTTTGCACCAGCTAGCTCAGAGGTCACTGGAAACTTTCTTGAATGAAGAGGGATGGACAACCTTCCCTGGCTCAGACAAGAAGGGATTCAGTTTCCGACAACCGCATAAACATGACAACTTTGCTCCCTCAGAATAAGAGTATATCTCTAGAGTTGTGTGAAAACAATAGACAGCTATTTCACTCAGTCAGCAGTGCATACTTAGTTTCACCAGAATGCAGAGAAATAGAGAGACTGGCGTTTTCAATAAAAAGGTGTTATTTATTGAGCAGTCTTCCTTCTCATGCAAGAGAAATGAATTGCCACAATTGCAATACTTAAAGTAAAGTAAAGTGCGTACCGTAAAAGTAGTATTATGAAATAATCCTGTAAAAGCATTGATACGGTTTCTTAGCCATATGATACTTTAAAATGGATAAAATATATACATACATAAATACATTGACTAACGTACTCAACTGGTGCTTCTAACTAAGCCTACCCCGGTGTACCTGACCTAAGCCTAATACGTTGGGAAGGGATGAGTAAGTAGCAGTTTTAAGTTAAGTTGGTTAAGATAATTTTGCCAAGAATCTGTATCAAGAATTCTCTTAAGGGTTTAGTCAGCTCCGTACCTTGGTAATAGAATGTGGGAGGTCTGGTATCTCTTTCCTCAGGACTCGATATCCCAGCAACCCGCAAGGGTAGGCTGGAAACACCAGAGCTGGATTTTCTCGGCTGGAGAAAAAGACAGCGTCTCTCTCAGTGCGTCAAACAGGAGGGGAGGCTTCCGCGGGCACTCGCATCAGCTGGGCTCTCAGGCAAGTAGATGGCCGCTCTGCTCCAAACCACCGTGTGTTTGTTTAAGGCAACTGTTGGTATTTTATACCTGAAAGGTGCCGGGTTTGACGTAAGGTTGGACATAAGATGTCACCAAGAACTAACAGTTCTTGCATGACTTCAGGAATTCTTGTTCAAATCAAAACAAAAGCAGGTGGTTTTTCCCGGGCTGCTGGAGGCTTGGTTTGTTTAAAGAACGCGTTGTGCTTTCTAGGAGTCGATGGGAGTAGCCGTGCTGTGCTTTGGATTGCATGAGCTATTACTGTATATGAATCTGATTCTTATGCCTTTGTCAGGATATTATTGATTATAACCCCACAAGGGCATAAATCGGGAATATCGAATTAGGGTCCTAGATAAGAACACGACACGTTCCTGCGCCGGAACGCCCCCCCCCCACTATGGAACACCTCCTTCTGGCGCAGGGCTTTACAACGTGACGCATCTCCTAGATCAGTCATGTTGTAAATACCCGGCACCATGGCGCATCTTTTGCGGCGCAGCTGCGTCACAAAACTGACACAACTGCGGCGTAAAAGAGGCGCGGGGCTTGTAAATCTGCCCCCTAGTTCTTTAAGAATAACCTCTACCATTGAGAGTCAAGGACTGTAGTGGATAACGAGAGTCATGTGCTGTCGTGAATAACGGGAGTCACTGGCTGTTGTGAATAACGAGCCCGGTCAGAATCAGAGCTAGCAGTGTCTGCTCAATAATTCCCAATATATGTGTTATGGAAACAAGTAAAATTGTCAAAATCACACATAATAATCAAACCCTGCCTCACCTCGTCATGGTAAGCAAATCCACGTAAAGTGGGTTCGAGAGTAAGGGGCCCTCTATCTAAAAAGGGGGGGGGGGTTGTAAATCAGAGATTAAAAAGTGGAACAAGGAATTGTATGATAAGGCAACATTAAAATGCGGCAACAACGTTAGCCAAAAGCTCTTGGTGACAAATGTATCCAAGGATGGAGAAAGCACAGCCCTTAGTGCCTAAAATGGCGTCTGTGATGCAGAATCGAGTCTCCCTCTATGTAGTCAATTATGAAGCATGCCAGTGCACAATGCAGAGTTGAGGTCAGGCACTGGTGACATAACAAGGGAATTAAAAGGTCTATTCCAAAATGCATTTTCTGGTCACAGGTCAATGCTGTAAATAGTGTGAGTCAAAACACCAGTGTAGATACAAGTGCCCATCATGGTGACCTAGCTAAGGATCCCCATGGAATGCAGTCATTAAGACCATCTGTATCTGTGCCCAGATGATGCACCCACCTTGTTTCTATCCTAAATAGGGCCTGGTGTGTGATATGTGGGTGGGCTTCAAGCACCGTCCATTTCAGGCTATCTGCGCTGTGGTTCATGTCTTTACAGTGGTTGTAAAATCTAGTGTGTGTCTTCAGGCATCTTAGATTGCTCTTATTTTCCATAATACACAATTTCACCTGTCTCTTGGTCCTCCCAACGTATCTTTTGTTACACGGACATGAAAGGAGATAGATACATCTAGACGTGTTGCAGTTCGTGTGCCTTTTGGGACGTCATAAAAAGGTCTCTGAGAGTCTCATCTCTTTGCTGGTGCTTGTCTGGTTGTACACAGAGCAACCCCCACAGGGTAAGTGGCTGGTTACAGGAGGCAAATCCAAGAGGGTTCGTTGGGCACCTGATTCACTCTTTCTCGATCTAGTGTGAACCAAGTTATCTTTCAGATTAGCTGTGTGCCTGAACACAAACCTAGGGCGAGGGATAGCCAGGTCACCTGAGTTAACTACGCCCCAGTGTTTATTAATTGTCTTCTTGATGAAGGCTGAGTTCCTCGTGAATGTTGTAACACAGGTCAGTGTATCGGTAGGTTCCTTCGTATTGGTTTCTAGCAACGCCTCGCTAGGGTTATTCATGTCTCTCTAGTAAGAGTGTCGGATTTGCCTATATGGGTAGCCCCTGTCCTGAAGTTTATGTTGTAATTGTTGGGCCTCTGTTCTGTAATCTGACATGCTTGAACGATTCCTCCGAATTCAGAGGAACTGTCCGAAAGGGAGTTTGTACCTGAGTGTTTTGGGGTGGTGGCTCTCGTAGAGGAGAAGGCTGTTCCTGTCTGTTTCCTTTCTATAGAGGTTAGTTCTTAAACCCCTCTCCATGAACCAGATCCTTAGGTCCAGATCCTGTATTTACATGGCTACTTTTGAGGATACCGTCATCATGAGTCCGAACAATCCTTACAGAGACCACCTCACTGTATGGAGAAGATACATTGATGACATTCTCATACTATGGAATGGCGACTCTACCACCTGTGAGGCCTTCTGTACTTGGGTGAATACACAGAACCCATACTTAAAATTCACCCACACAATTTCAGACACCAGAATCCCTTTTCTTGACCTAAGGATCTGGCTCACGGAGAGGGGTTTGAGAACTCACCTCTATAGAAAGGAAACAGACAGGAACAGCCTTCTCCTCTACAAGAGCCACCACCCCAAATCACTCAGGGACAACCTCCCTTTCGGACAGTACCTCCGTATTCCGAGGAATTTTTCAAGCCTGTCAGATTACAGAACAGAGGCCCAACAATTACAGCATAAACTACAGGACAGAGGCTACCCATCTAGGCAAATCCGACACTCTTACAAGAGAGCCATGAATAATGCTAGAGAGGCGTTGTTAGAAACTAATACGAAGAAACCTACTGATACACTCACCCGTGTTACATCATTCACGAGGAACTCAGCCTTCATCAAGAAGACAGTTAATAAACACTGGGGCATAGTTAACTCAGGTGACCTGGCTATCCCTCGCCCTAAGTTTGCGTTCAGGCGCACAGCTAATGTGAAAGAGAACTTCGTTCACACCAGACCGAAAAAGACTGAATCAGGTGCCCAACGAACCCTCGGGGATTTGCCTTCGGTAACCGGCCACTTCCCTTGTGGGGGTTGCTCTGTGTGCAACCATACCAGCACCAGCAAGGATATGAGACTCTCTGAGACCTTTTTATGGCGTCCCAAATGGCACACGAACTGCAACATGTCTAGATGTATCCATCTCCTTACATGTCCGTGTAACAAAGATACGTTGGGATGACCATGAGACAGATGAAATTGCATATTACGGAACATAAGAGCAATATAACATGCGTGAAGACACACACTAGACTTATTTCACCCACTGTAAAGACATGAACCACAGCGCAGATAGTCTGAAATGAACGGTGCTTGAAGCACACCCACATATCACACACCAGGCCCTATTTAGGATAGAACAAAGGTGGGTGCATCCTCTGGGCACAGATACAGATGGTCTTAAAGACTGCATTCCATGGGGATCCCTAGCTAGGGCACTGTGATGGGCACTTGTATCTACACTGGTGTTTTGTCTCACACTAGTTACAGCATTGACCTGTGACCAGAAAATTCATTTTGGAATAGACCTTTTAATTCCCTTGTTATGACACTAGTGCCTGACCTCAACTCTGCATTGTGCACTGGCATGCCTCATAATTGACTACGTAGAGGGAGACTTGATTCTGCATCACAGACGGCATTTTAGGCACTAAGGGCTATGCTTTCTCCTTCCTTGGATAAATTTATCACCAAGAGTTGTTAGCTAACGTTGATGCCGCATTTTAATGTTGCCTTATCATACAATGCCTTGTTCCACTTTTTAATCTCTGATTTACAAACCCCCCTCCTTTTTTGATAGAGAGTGCCCTACTCTCAAACCCACTTTACGTGGATTTGCTTACCATGACAAGGTGAGGTGGGGTTTGATTATTATGTGTGATTTGAACCACTTTACTTGTTTCCATAACACATATATTGGGAATTATTGAGCAGGCACTGCTAGCTCTGATTCTGACCGGGCTTGTTATTCACGACAGTCCGTGACTCTCCTTACCCACTAAAGTCCTTGGCTCTCTTTGGTAGAGGTTTTTCTTAAAGAACTAGATGTTCACTGACATCTCCAACATACACTATAAGATGGCCGCCAGGTTCGACTACACTAAGGCATACTGCACAATGAGATACCATCACCACTGCGCTGCCGATCACGCATGCGCATCATCACCAAGGCCCCCCAGCACGTGACTGTGGTCTACCAGGAAGTACGGCTCATTTCATAAAAGAGTACAGAAACGTCGAGGCAACTGCTCTGGCTTCTCTGCGTCTCCATAACGTGCGGATAGGTCCTCTGGCAGTGTCCATTCAGCAGACATGTAAGGGCAGGACTGAGGGAAACAGCACTTGTGGGTATGGGCTTTTACATCAAGCCGCTCCCTTTCGAGGTGGCCCGACCTTTGTTTTGCATGGCTGGCAGGGTGCGATGATGTTACCGACACGGTCAGCATTACCCTGTATGTAAACGCCCCCGCCTTTAAAACAGCAGCGGGCCAAGATTGACTGCTGGTGATAACCGAGTTCTGTGTGGATAGTAACTTGGGATGCCAATGTGGGGGCTGGCACTGACCGGCCTCGTGGTCCAGGAATACACCATACAAGCTTGTGTAATTAGCCTCTGTGATCTGACCGTGGCTTAATTTTAATTTCGGTGGTGGCATTGTTACCTACTGGAACTTTGGCTTATACGTTGGGCACAGTAGAGACACAGACATAACCACCCCTCACCGGCTAACATTACCAGGAAGGGCTTTCTTGTATTGAGGAGGCGATCACTCATGAGATGGTATAGCCAAACACTACTTCTCGCTATTTGCCGGCGTACTCACAGGGGCGAAATCTAATTTGTGGCTACGAGGTGGTCTGCTTCTCATTATAATTATACACCGTAGACTGGCCTCCCTGACAGTATCTAACCCTGTGATTGAACTCAGAAACAAAATACCATAAACACGAATCTGTGTTCATTTACGAGAGCTGCCCTCAGAGAGAGTGAGAGAGAGAGAGGGAGATGCTGTGAGAAAGGCACTCCGGGATCGCTGTGAGTTGAGAAATGATCCCGTTGACAACACCAGATGCCTATAAAAAAAACAACAATTTTTAATACCAGAAGTGGCACCACACGATTCTAAGATTGAATGAGACGCTCACTCTAATATAGATAACGTAGATGTATGGTGAACCTTATCATGAAACAAAGTGATATATGCTCTCTATACTGTTTTACACAATACTTGACTTCTGTTCACCAACATTAGCCTGAAAACTGAGAGGTTGAATCCGTAGCTCTACCTGCCGGGTGCTGTTGTTGTAGCTCACCCAACCAAGATAGGTGAGTGTCCGACCACCATACCTGTTATGAGAATACTGCTGCTGATTATTGTTTTTAACTTGAGGGACTTCTCCCTTTGAGAATGCCATTCTCTTTGCTCATCACGGTTGACTCCACCTGTTTTTTCAAACATGTCTATTACACATTCATATAGGCATGCTTCACAGTGTTTTTTTTGTTTGGTGTCACATGTCAATTGCAGTGGAAACGTGACCTGTTGTGAATTGCTTTTTTTGTCTCCCACTTTTGGCAATTACAGCGCAACACAGGTACATTTTGACCCTTTACACTAATTGGAAATTGTCCTTTAGCAAGGTAAAGGCACTTTGTAGATAGTTAATGAACCACAAACTTTTTGTTCATTTGTTGGTCCTGAAGAATCGCTAGTCAGAGGACAAACAGCGAGAAACATGTCGACTGATTGATACACCCTTTAGTCTAGTCTCGCACTAGGGGACATTATTTCCCTACGAGCCTATTCTATTTCTCATTTTTAATTTGGAATAAAGGACCGCTAGAATAAACCTGATCATGGAACCCTTTACCCCAATTTTAACTCTCTCCCCACGTCTACACACTACTGGCCCCTCACCCACACTTCACCCATACGGCAGTTGGAAAAAGATCTCCGCCAAAGAGCCCCTCTTTGAGGTGTTGCCCGTTGGGTATTGCACCGCCGACCCAACGAGGAGCATTGCCGATGATGAAGCATGACACCTGCAAGGGTGTGTGAGGCCATTATATCCAACATATTGAATACCCACGTGTTCATCCACGACATAAGGAAGTCACCAATACCAAACCTTCACCCTATTTAGGAACAGCCTGGCACTTCTTGTGTTTCATACCAATTTGGGCGAACACCTAGCTGGACCTACCACTCTCTCCTTGAGTGGGAAACTCGCCTGCCCAACCTTTTCCCCTCTTTGAAAATATGGTAGGGCCTCAACCTGTTCTTGCCTCTCCCTCCTAGGGTACCTACATTTAAAGTGCTCAGCACAGTAGAAGAACGTTGATGCCATCACTTTACCTTAGTAGGGTGAGATCTGCAATACCTTTCTCTCAGCCACTGTATACTTTTGATTACATGAATACTTTTACCAGACCCAGTCTTTGTTGTTTTTAATACTTTTTTAATACACCTCTATTTGGCTAGGTTTGTCTACCCCAAATGTAACCTTAGACTCGCTCTAGCCAGCAGAACCTTGATAATGTGAACCAGGTTGATGACAAAACGCACAGTTGTTTTTATATCACCCCCCTGTTCTTGTCATCCCTGTCTAGGTCCCACTAAGAAGTGGCAGGACCCCTTACCTGCCCCCCAGTATCCTGTGGTAGGTAGAATCCTCACCAACCACAGCGTGTAGATAGTTACTTCTTATAGGTCCTGATGAATGGCACATAGCATGAAACATGTTGACCACTAAGTAGAGTGTACTCTCTTGGATCATTGCACCAGTGAGCATTCTCTCCTCAGGTATTATAATAAGGTAGATTACCACACTATTAAATTTACTCAGTGGATTATCCAACCTTTTTTAATTCACTATCCCTCTATGTCTACACCCTCCCTAGGGCCCTCACACCCACAGCACCAACGGCAGGAACAAAAGATCTCCGATAAAGAGCCCCCTATGGGTGCCCGTCAGGCATTGCACCACCGGCCTGACGAGGAGCAAACTCATATAATGAAGCATGACACCTAGCTTGCTGGGTGTGTGAGGGTTTTAGTTCCGAAAGGGAGGATTCCCTTCCCTTTCCTCCTTTGTTGGGGCCTTCACCCATTGCTTGGTTCATTCACTTTGTCACCCTGGGGAACAGCGCCTCCAAAGTCCTCTCAGCAATCAGGCTTTGTGGAACTTACTGGAGGTAGCAGGAGGGCCCCCAAGAGCCATCAGCATCCAAGGGGTTTTCATCCCCCAACCAGTAGTGTGCCAGAGGGCCACTTTGCGGAGTAGTGAAGAGAGGGGCATGGCCTCAGAAAACCTCTCAGCAATCCAGCTGTGTGGGACTTACTGGAGGTAACAGGAGGGCTTGTTGGCCCCAAGGTCCATATGGACCTATGGGGGCATCATCCCCTAATTGTAGTGCACCAGGAGGTGCTTATAAGGAGTATTACATGAAAGGGTGCGCGACCTCCGACAACGTGCCATTCAGACTTTAAAAAAAAAGGCCCCTGCGGTGTCTGCCGGCTCCCCGCCTCCTGCAGGAACTGGTATTGCTTTGGCACAGAGGTAGCGCCAACATGCAGCTCCCTTTGTGTCAAAGCAAGTCTGCTCCACTTTGAGCAAGTAGGAGCCAAATGCTTTTGTTTGCTCACAGCTTTCCACAGTTTGCTGTAGGTTGGCAGGTAGGGTAAATCTCCTGCCAAGCCATAGCAAACAGCTATGTCCAAGGGGAGGGCACCCCTGGGAGATAGCAGGTCGGGGCCATGTGGGTGGCAGTCCCTAGGGACATCTAGGACTCCGGGAGGGGGGCTGTGCAGCCCCCTCCATTCTTAAATTTTGCACCAGGTATTACATTTTAGAAAAGCCCCAGGGAGGTGGGGTTCCGTGGGGCTCGGAGGTGCTCATGAGTGCAGCCCACGCATTACTTAAAATTAAAGACCTGAGGAGGTGGTGCTGCGAGGGTCTGTCTTGCCCCGGCATTATTTAAACTTAAAGCCTAGGGTGGTGGCAGTCCCAGAGGCTGGGGGGTCAAGAGGCCCCTATTGTTAAATAAAAAAGCCATAGGGAGATAGTGGTCTCCAGGGCAGCGGGGGAGGCTATACTGGCTTCCTTCACATTTTCTGTTAATGATGCCCTGGGGAGTTGATGGTCCCTGGCAAATCAATGAGCTAAAGGAGGGGTGAGCCATGAGCCACCCCTCCTTTATTACAGTGCCCCCAGGACCTGGCCCACCCAGGGGCCGATTAGAAATAAAGCATGGATCCCACCAAACTGTTTTTTAATGCTTTTTTTGGCACTGAGGGGTGGGGTGCCTGTGGCACCTCCCCCAAGGGGCCTAGAGGATAAGGTATTTGTACCCTGCCCCTTTTTTTATTTTTTTTACATTTGTTGGGGGACTTGGCTTCAAGCTAAGTCCCATGATGACTGCCAACACTTCCTAGTTGAAGTGTGGGCAGCCAATCATATTTCAGTAGGATTTTGGGCTCCCTAATATCTATATTTTTTAAACTTAAATATTTCTAAAACTAGTGAAAGGATCTACACCAAATCACAAAAAGCACGCCTTCTGGACCAACATCTAACTTTCTGCCAAATTTGGTGTAATTACGTTCAGCTGTTCAGGCTGTAGTCATGTTCAAAAGATAAAAAATCCCCATAGATACAACATGGCGAAAGTGCGTTTTGGGGCTCGCCTTTTTTCTTGGCATTGCTTTACGGATCACATCGAACTTTCAACACATCATTTCTCCACCCGCCTAAAGGAGTGACAAAAATTTCCCACTGGTACTCCTACCAAGTAAAGACACAAAGGCAAACTTTGAAAAGTAGTGTAAATGAAGAAAGCATCCATCTGAGGGCACCCTTGCACAACTCCAAAACCACCAAACACACCAATAAAAAAATGGGTATTGCACGCTAAAATCCGTTCCCCAAAAAAACAATTACAATTTGTCCAGAAACTATCCTATTGAGCTATTCATCATTCACAAATAAACATTATTCAACTTCCTCTCAGCAGCTTGATGAGTCCAGGCACTAAATGTTCACCAGTCGTATTTCAGACAAAATCATCGCAGTCAGAAAAAGATTGATTCTTAACGCTACACCGATGACAGGTTTACTCCCAGAAACATTTTCTATAAATAGTGCATTTTTGATCTACCTGCTCAAAACAGTATTAAACAAGATATTACCAAGAAAAGGCAAACTCAAAACTCCAATAATGCATGATAAAGGAACACCTGTGTCCCTTCAAATATCTTAGACTAATTTGTATTGTTGTCTTTTTTCAGAGTGATGCTGTACCAGACACTTTCTAAATTGGCCATGTCTATGACCTAGACAGACCACGCCATTGTCAGTTTCCCATCCCACAACATCACAGGCCTACCAACACAAAACCCACCTGCTCAAAATCATAACAGAAGAGAATTGGGCTTCTGCCCCCTCCGTGCACTGGCAAAAGCGCACCAGCAACTTTTCAGAAGGTATTGGGAGTATTGCAGTGATCCCGCTGTTGAGATAACAGCTGGAACATTGCATGCACCAACACCCTGGCTCCCATCAAGTGCAACCCAACAGTAAGAGTCCAACCACAGGCCAGCAGTGATCCTTGTAGGAACTTAGTCTGATAAAATACCACTGTAACTAGAGCGCAAATGGAGAACAAGTCAAGATACCACGGACAAAGACAACTTCAATTCTGCCCTAAGATGCTACCACCAGCAGATAAGGAACAAATGCCCACATGCATCAAGCATTTTTGGAGTCGCAAACGGTGCGATTCCTTAAAATCGTCTGTTTGCGATTCCAAAAATGCATTTTGAGATGCATCATTTGTTTTTGTTGAAAATCGCTAATTTTGCGATTTTCTAAAATGCGATTGCATTTAAGGAATCGCAATTTTGCGATTCCTTAAATGCAATGCATCATTCTCAAAAAAATTGCGAATTTAAAGATTGCAAGTGCAAATTACCACGAGGTTGAACCTCGTGGTAATTTCTGAAAAATGTTTAAAATGCACAAATTAGCATTTTAAACACTGTCATGTTGCAGACACACATGTCCTTAGGACATGTATGTGTGAAACATCCATTTTAAAATACATTTCAGGGGTGCAGGGGGGGTCCTTTGGACCCCCCCCTGCACCCATGGAATGCATCAACATTTTGCGAATTCCAATTTGCGAATTCGCAATTCCCATTGATTCCTATGGGCCTTTTGGCCCATAGGAATCAATGGGAATTGCGAAATCGCAAATTGGAATTCGCATAATATTTGCGATTCGGTAAAAATTGCGATTTTTACCGAATCGCAAATATTATGCACTTTCAATAATGCATCCCGTTTTGCGATTCCTTATTTGCGATTCGGTAAAAATCGCAATTTTGGAATCACAAAACGGGAGTTTGATGTATGTGGGCAAAAAAGCACACAGCTCTAGCAAACCACATTGACACCGGCACAAACAGCAGCAAGGAAATATGTGCCATCATCAAAGATTTCGGCACACCTGCTTATGCCTCCAGCAGCATCATCCCCTTGCAAGACCTTTTTTACAAGCTCTCAGAATTCTTCTGTAACAAAGTCAGTTCGATATATGGCAATTTCGACCCTCAACCGGACCATCAATGTTGCAACTCAACTTCCCATCACAGCTGAAGAATGAACCCTGACGTCATGGCCCACCATCACCATCGTAGAAACCACCTCTACCATGAAGATCATCCACTTGAGGGCCGCATCTGTCACCTGCCACTCCTTCACCAAAGAACATCTACCAGCCAACAAAGCGCTAACACCCTTCCTCAACACCTCCATCAACGAATTCCTGGACACCTAAAAACATGCCACCAACAAGCCCCTCTGATCCAGCCACACTCTCCAACTACAGACCCATCTCCCACCTACCATACCTGCCAAAGGCCTTAGAGAAACTAATCAACTGATGCCGCACCAACCACAGCAGCATCCACCAGCAAATAGACACCAAGCAGTCAAGAATCGTGCCCACCCCAGTACAGAAACAGCACTCATCGCCACCAAGGGTGACATACAGGTGAGCTTGACAGAGGAGACCCAGCAGCTCTCATTCTCTGCTTCCTCATCCTAAAAATGCTGAGTAAGATGTGCAGATTCAAAACAAGTGTGATCAATGAGCCATTGATGACATCCCTAAGGCACTCGCTCCGGTGTATTCTTCCAAATGATTCACAAGAAGAATGATAACTGCGTTTCAACCTATGTTTAATTGTTTTTCAAAAAATGGTATTCATTTCATATCCATTTATAGAAGTGTTTTCTGAAACATTCCAAATTCAAATATACACATTATTGGATCCCGCTCCAATGCATTTCGGGCCACCGCCCTTCATCGGGGAGCATCTTTCTCTATGGAACGATCAGATCCACAGATGTCAAATACCTTGCCCCTCCAGCAGGAGGCCTCGAGGCACGTCCCGGCTCCCCCGCGCGCCTGCTGGTGTAGCTCGGGGCTGCCTGCCTCTTTTGCTCGGTGGCTAGGGCTGGAGCGAGTGACTAGAGGCTGCCGGAGCTGCGCTGCTTCTGCACTTCTGCTCCCCCCTCCCCCCTCCCGCTCTCGCCCCACTCCCCTCCCCCTGACAGGCTGTGGTTGAAACGCAGTTATCATTCTTCTTGTGAATCATTTGGAAGAATACACCGGAGTGAGTGCCTTGGGGATGTCATCAATGGCTCATTGATCACACTTGTTTTGAATTGTCAATTACTCGCCCGAGGGTGATGGGCGATACCTAAGAGCACCCAAAAAATAATTACCTCATAAATGAAACATCGTCAACAGCTGTGCACGGTCCTACACATTCCATAAGATGTGCAGATAGCATCCAATCCAGAAAAACCATCCCAGCCACAAGCAAGTTGGACTATGGGAACACCCTACGCTGGGATCTCCAAGGAAATCACCAAAAAACTACAAACGATTCAGAACTCAGCAACTAGGCTCATCTTCAATCTCTCACAGAAAACTCACATGACACCACACCTCAGGGAGCTCCACTGGCTTCTGATAAATGAATGTCCTGGTTTCAAATTCCTCATGCACACATTAAAATCACAACACGGGCCTTATTTACTGGACCAGTCAACTCTCCTCCCACCAACCACCCAGACACCTCCGCCCCTAATGACTCAAACTTGCATACATCCCATGCATACACAGAACAAGATCACCATACTACACGTTCTTGTACATCACTCCTAAAGCATGGAATGACTACATCACACACCAATGACCACATGAGCACCTCCTCCTCTCTTCTTGAATTCCAGAAGAAGAAGAAGACATGGCTCGTCAATAAACCAACCTACCTGCGGCAGGGCCAGGCACACACGCATGCTCAGTGCTAGGATACCATCCTGGGTGATAGTGTATTTTAAAAACACACATAACAAAACATACCCTTCCCTCCGGTCATACAGCACGATATACAAGGAGATCTTAAATTTAACTGCTCCCTATATCTGCTCTACTTTCCGTACCTTTACTCAGTTATACTCTGGAAGACGCCCACTTTCAAACTCCACTCCCAGTTCCTTCAAGTGATATATCCCTACTACGTTGCATATATTATAATGCATGACAGCATCTCACATCCATTGCATTGAAATATCTCTGCATTTGTACTGGTTAGGTCGAAATGGTGGATGCAATGTTATTGTAGGTTGATAATACTAACCTCGATACAGTGTCATACATCATTCTAAGTTATACGAGTTAATAACATATCTGTTTCAACTACCTATTTGCTTTCAGAATTTTTGCTGTTTTCACATTTCCTCACAACAAATTACTTTCAAGGTAGGAGCTGAATTATTGAAAATGTGCTGAAAGGGTAGGTGGTAGGTTATGCTACCTATTGTGTTTCAGTAGCATTTCCATTATGCAGAAGGCCTTTATTGACGTGCGTGTAAAATGTGTAGGTGCCATGATTCCTCATATGCATATAGGCGTGTCCATGCACACAATAAAATTCCTATTGTCTCTGCATATGCTGTGCCAATTAAGCACCAAGAAAGAGTGGAAAAAGTTGGCACCAGGCGTTGTTCTTCATTTTCCACCCTCCACCACAGGGGTCCATTGGAATGGACAAGGAGCATACCACGGTGGCATGGCACATAATGACACGTGCATAGGTTCTCCGTCACAGTCAGTGTACACCAAAGTTAGGAGCAGTTTCCTGTTCCAAAAATATTAGAATGTTATTAATCAGACACTCCACTTTTCCCAGTACCTGTTATCGAATTCCATAATAACCGAAAGTCCAAAAACAGAAAAGCCAGTACAACTTGTTACTTCTACTTTCTTAAACATCTGTTGAACAATTAGTACTTAGGTACGTGGGAAGCTGTGTTTTAATTGGCTTTTGTAGACTGTGGATCATATGCGAGTACACACCCAATCATTCAGTAATTTATGAACAAACATTCAAGCTATTCTTTTAACTCAATCTGTATTCCTAATCTGCATTTACAAACCTTCAGTTCCAATTTCAAACCACCCATTTAAACGTAGAAAATGTATTGGAAATGAAAAATGCCTCCATATGGCCTCGGCTCATAATGTCTAACTGTAGATCTCCAAGGGATCAATAAAGTTTCCAATTAAAGAACCATTTTGTGATGCACATGCTATCTGAATTCCAGTTAAAGCTCTGCAGATTTGAAAGATCAAAATCAATGCGCCGTATTTCTTTGAATAATTACATTTTACATAGGACTTCTGATCTTTCTGCTTGTGCTGCAGCCATGAACTGGTCAGTCTGCACACAGGAGACATTCATATAGGATAAGAATAATGTGGAGGGCATAACATAATCCATTTAGAGCCCAGGAGTATCTGTCAGCCAGAAAGAATGCAGCGCATCAATCATGTTCTTCCGTTTTAATTATCTCTTGTTTGGCAAGACATAACAACGAATGCATTTTCGAGATTAAACACATGGAACAGGTTTTTCTTTTCGAGATATAACAAAAAATGTTTTCCAGATTAAACATCATCTAAGGATTCACACTGTCGGGCCTCAGTGACCATTTTTGAGTTTACTGGACAGTGCTGTCCCTCACAGAAATCGCATTCGTGACATTTTGTAAAACTAAAGAAAGCACTGAAATTCAAAACTAATGAGAAACTCTGTGTTAGAAATGGGGGTCTCTGGTTGGCAGAGGTAGGTACCTTTCTCCAAATAGGGACCCTTGCTTCTAGTCGGGATAGGGGGGATACACACTTTAGATAACACATCCAAAGGCAATGTCCATGTTTTTATTAATTATTATACAAAACTTCTTCCATTCTTAATCCATTCACAAAAAGAACAGCATTATTCCACACTGTGGAATAACGGTGGTATAATAATTAATAAAAACATGGACTATACAAGGACTACTTGATGAACAGTGGTTTATTGCGAGGAAAAAGACTTGCTTTTAGGGCTGTGCAACTGAGAGCTGGCTCTTGAGTACGAGCCACAAATATTGCAATCTTATTTTAAATAACATCTTATTACTAAGTAGTTCCCCAATTGATAATAAGCATTATAATCCCAAACGAAGCATTCCTACGTCAGAGATTTTTGCCTATATAAGATCTGTGACATGTATTATAGTGTTTGATCGCTATTTAAAATTCGACCCCAGCAAAATGTAAGTTATGCTTGTGTAATTCACTACATATTGAAAGTTCTGTGTTATACTTGATTCGCGAAAGTCCTAATATGACGTCATTATGCGAGCCACGTAATTACACCACCGTTCAATGTAAAAATTTAGTGCAGAAGTTCAGGAACAACTTTACCAAACAGAAGGTGAGTTTTTTTGCTTGCGACAAGTGTAATTTTCACACTATTTTTAGCTCAAAATGTGAACTCACTTAAAACAAGCATTTACAATGCAACGGTTTCGCCTTTGGAGAAGTTTACATTGCCAATAGTTTAACCTCTCGCAAATGTGAGAACTATTGTACCCTACGGATGACCTCAGCAGACAGCAATTACTACCACACACACACACACAGACCCAGCCCCACACACCCAGAGCCAGCCACACCCAAAGCCCCCCCCCGCTGCGTCGGTTACTACTAATGCCGCAGATATTCTTGTGTTACTGCAGGTTAAAGGGTATTACTAGTGTAGAAGAAGATACGTGGCATTGTGACTGTTCTGCATCTCTCTCGAATACGGTGCTCGGAAAACTCAGGTCTCTGTTGCAGCATAGTTTAGCTGACATACTTGCGAAGTGACACGCTGAGTGCCTTTGTTTCCTGGATGCCATTGGCATGACTGTGTTGGTTCCAGCCTGCTCCCACCAGTGAGACTAGAACAAGAGGGGTGCTGATGGCTCTTTAAGTGAGGCATTTACGTTGGGCCCACCTGAAACTGAGAGTTGAGCGGCCCCTCTCGGTTGCTGCTCTGAACACGATGCAGCAAACGCTCGAGTTAAGGTGTCCGCGAATTCCACGGAACACACCGAGAACCTTTCAGCGAGACTCGGACTCCACAGACCTGCTTCCCAGATACAGCTCAGTAGCAACTACCGGATCCGGGACCCGGATGAACCTTTCTCGTTTGCAGGCAGCGCTGGCCTGGGTAGAACAGCAGTAGCGAGAAAGCACTGGGTCTTTGTATAACGAGCTGGTCGTGGATACCAACTAAGTGACGTGGCTAAAGCGACGGCTGCAGAGATCTGTGAGCAGCCTGCAGGTGGCAAGTTCCAGTCCCAGTGGACAGCGCAGTAGGTTAATACACCTGCTGCAGAGATATGTGTTCACCCTCCTGGTCGCAGTGGTTGGTCTATTGGGAACCGGATAACTAAGTGGGATAAGGCAACTGCTGCTAAAATCTGCGTGCAGTAGAAAGGTTACCATTTCGGAGGCAGAAGACAGGGCGACAGTTTCAGTGGGTAATGGCGGCACTTGTGATTTATTATAGGTGTACAAAGCTGCAAGTGTGACTGAGACAGGAAGCGCCTCATGATAAAGCGCGTTGATATTCATTTGGCTGAGAGGTCGCCGTCCTCATGAACTTCAAGAGCACAGACACATGTAAGCGAAAGGCAGGATTACGAGGTTGGGGTCAAGTTGAGTGTACAGTGCAAGATTTGGAGGCAGAAGGAGCACTACTCTAGGCCGCAGGGGTCAGGGTGGTTGCTAGACAGCAGGAGTTAGATGGGCCCAGGGGCCCGGCTGCGGGCTCCTCGGTGCCCGGCTGCGGGCTCCTCGGTGCCCAGGCAGGGACCTGGCCGCGGGCCCCAGAGTGCAGGGGCCAGGCTGGGCGTGCCGAGCTGCAGGAGTTAGAAGCATTCAGGGGTCACGCTGAAGTGCCTCCGCCTGCAGGAATTTGATGGCACGGAATTTGATGGCCAGTTGATCCAAGCTCAGCTGCAGGAGTTAGTAGTTTGCATGGTCAGGCGGAAGTACCTCAGGAAGTTCGTGGTCTCAGGCTGGGTTCTTTGGACTGCAAGGCTGAGAGAGCTAGAGTCCAGGCAGGTGGGGGCACCAGGGGCAGGGCTGTGAGCGTGCAGTTTCCGATGGTTCGGGTGCCTCCCCGAGGTGCATCAGACATACGGCTTCGGTTCCAGGGGTCGAACCATTCGATTCTGACTGCTGGGCAGAGACTGGTGCAACTTCGTGACGGCGGAGGGCAGGAGATATCAGCCGGGCTTGGTGTACCAGTGATGCCGGCAAGCAGGGGGCAGCCCAACTACTCAGTGCTCCAGAAGGACAGACCGAAAAGGGATCAGAATGATGACAAATGGTCCAGGGGTCATGTGAGTTCTCCATAAGGCAGCAGGAGCCAATCTTGACTGATCCTGAAAGACACACATGGCCCAAGGGGCAGGCAGAGCGTTTCTGAGGTTCAGAGAGTGGGGAGGGGCGCAGGTCGGATGCTCCCAACATGATGGTGGATGTAGGGGTCACTCGGAGAGCACCGGATTTGTCGAGAGGAAGCGGGCGCGGGTTGTAGAGGTCAGGCGTGTGCTCTGCACGTCCACGTGCAAACAGCTGTGACTAAATATTAAGGAGGTACGCATTTTATTTGCATTTATAAGCAGCGCGGACCCACTGCATAGACTAAGGCTAGTCCCCTCTCCCTCCCACCCGCCCGAAAGTGCGTACCTCGGATGTAGGCGCACTTGCTCTCGTCCAGCTGGCTGGATGATGACGCCCCCATGCTGCCTCTTGGACAGGGAGCTCGCGGGTGCCCAGGGCAGAGCTGTCAGCGGCCGGCGTTGGCTGTTCAGGGAGGGGCTCCGGCGCGGGTGCTGCTCCCAGCTAATCTGTGCAAGCTCCTGTGCTCGTCTTCAGTAAAAAATGAAAACTTCCTGCCAGAGGCAAACAAGTCAGGTCCCGGGCCGCGCTGTGATTGGCTGACGTCACGGGGGTGTCCCGGGCCGGCAGCCAATCACAGTGCGGCCCGGGAATGACGTCACGGGGGTGTCCCAGGCCGGCAGCCAATCGCAGCGCGGCCCGGGACAAAGGGGCGGGGCTTAAAAAAGCACCAGAAACGCCCCCGAATCGCGTTTTCAAGAGAAAGCGCGATTGACAGCCTCTGTCTCCCAATGGCTAGCCTCCATTTATGGAGCTAGCCAATGAGAGGCAGAGGCGGGGCCGACATCCCTACTGAAAACAAAAGTTTTCGAACTGGGAGGGGCACTGACGTGCCCCTCGCCAGGTCGAAACCTAAAAATGGATACACCAATTCATTTTACATTAAACTATCGTGCAACGTTTTTCAGAAATTTCACATAATTACAGCCACGGTTTGTGTAGGTAACAGTGGTGGGGAGGTGGAGCCGTATGGGGGGATTTCGAGGGACGGATGCCAAGGGAAAATTCTTTTTTTATTTAATTTCCCCTTGGCATTGTCCCTCAAACCCCCTACCCCCACCCGGCCCCACCGCCCACACCACTGTTGCCTGCACGGGCAGCGAAAGTATAATTATTTTAATGCGATTACATACATTTCGCAAACCCTTGTTTAAACTACCATTATTGATGTGTAAAAGTGATCAACAATTCTTCATCCTTATAACTCTATGCCAAACCACACTTTGGGGTTCATTAGGATATAGAGCGGATCACCACCACAAGCATGGCGGTGGCGATCCGCCCTACATCCTTCCCTGCCCACCACCCATTTCCCCCGCCATATTAGAATGGCGGGGTGCCGCGGCAGACGGGAAGACGGTCCACCGCTTCTTCACCCAGTCGACAAGTTGACCGGGCGGAAAAGGGTTTAATATGGTGGCGGTGTCTGCTAGACACTGCCATCCATATCAGGATGCAGGCAGGAGGCAGCCGTCGCCATGGAAAGGCATGTGGATTTTGAAGTTGGGGGCCTGTTGCAGGCCCCAGAACGTTGGTGGGGTGGGGGGCATATGGGGGGGTACCTCTGATACCCCTCTGCATGTGCATGTGCATGCACAACATGGCAGGTACCATGCGGTGCCTGCCACGTAGTGCATGCATATGCACAACATGCATTTTTGGCATTGCGGCAGTTGATGCTGAAAGCACCACCGCCGCAATGTCAAAAATGCAGGATGCGCCCGCCAGTGTGGCGGGCGCATCCTAATCACCCCCACAGGACCACCACACTTATGGTGGGCGGTCCCTTTACACGTCAGGATGGCGGGCAGACAAAGTCCACTCGCCATCCTAATGATACCCTTAATGCGAAATCAGTGAATATTTACGATGTTATAGGTATGAATTTATTGGTAATAGGTGTAACTTCCCTTAACAAAAATTGCTTAGAATCTTTGCATATCTTTAAATGAAGAGCCTGGAGAACATGGCCTTCATCCTTGTCAAGCTCTCACATTGCAAACACAGTGGCCTTTGGCCAGCATCATGCCAATATCCCCTGTTTTGTTTTCAGAGTTCTCTGGCACAACCTTTGATAACGCTTCTCATGCTTTGTGCCCAACTCGTAGGTTCAAAGTGCAAGGATTTCTGCACCTTCCATGGCCACAACTGTCATATCTACAAATTGTGTTAACCTTTAATTTTGAAAATGTTCTTTGTGATTTACAATCTATTTTCATTTTACTTTCAGATTTTATTAAGCATGACTAAACCTCCCATTTAGTCATTTCAGAGCTCTAGAGAGCGTGAAAGTGATTGGTCATTTCAACGTGAAACTACTGTCTAATGATGCCAAAATGCAATTTTGATGACAAAGCCTGAGATATAATGCATTTCAAATAAATGTATGTGGGGTATGCAGTTCCTGAAGAAGGAGTTTTTATGTGGGTCAACGACTATTCGTCCGTAGAGCCTGTCCTGACCAATTGGGGAACATCCTTTACGACGCAGATTTTACTCCGCAGTGCTTTTACGACGCGTCCGTTACAACGCAAGTCGTAACCACAACTTGCGCTGGAGGGCGCTAGAGGATTAAGAATAGTATATTTACTATTCCAACACCTTCCCTGGTGTCCACAGGTACTGGTGTTAGAATAGTAAAATATACTATTCTCAATCCGCGCCCCCAACGCAAGTCGTGGTAACGACTTGCGTTGTTAGGGACGCGTTGTAAAAGCACGCGTTGTGACGGTACGCGTCGTACCGTCATACATCCTGACCAAACTCATGCAAACGGACTGCTATTGTGCACAACTCGAGGAGGGACACATTTTTACCCAATTTGGATCATCGCTAAATAAATCAAACATTAATAGCGAAATCAAGGTATGTGTGATTGGGAGAAAATCAATGAACCCATACATTAAAACTCCAATCACTAAGTAGATACATCGGGTGGACCGCAAGAGTGGCAGAGGTGGAGGTTTAGCTATTCTTTTTAACAATACATTAACTGCCGCATTATAGCAGACCCTCTGTCGGACTGCGAACGTCTTGTCTTTTCTATAGACGTCTCCCCGACTAGTATCTTTTCTGGCCATCTAATTGACCGCCCTCCAGGCGCCCAACACAATTCCTTGATGCTTTTCCCACTACTATTGCTAACTTAGCCTTTGCTCCATCTACCTTCACTGTGCTTGGTGACCTTAATTTCCATCTAGATGACCCATCCGACAATATGGCTAATAAGCTGATTGGGAATTTCCTGGCACTCCAGCTTAATGAGAAAGTATTGGAAACCACTGACTCTAAGGGTCATCTACTGGACCCTGTTTTTAGCAACTGTAATGAACTTTGTGTAGAAACTCCTGTTCCACTCCCTTGGCCCAATCACTTTCTGATCTCCTTAACCTGGGCAATGCCCGGACCCTCTCTTCCCTCTAATATAATCTTGGTGCAGGAACGGAACTGGTCTAGACTTCCTACTGATCAGTGGAAACACATCCTGGAAGCTAATAGACCAGTCAGTGATCCAAATCTGAACCTGGCCAGCGAGAACTTTAATCTATGGATCCATGGCTCACTGGATGTTGTACTTCCCAATAAATCTACCAACAGAATCAGCAGGCAGAATGCCACTCTTTGGTTCTCACCCAAGTTAAGAGAACTAAAGCAATCTTGCAGAAGGCTTGAAAGGAGATAGGGACTGGATTTTTTTTCCGACCTCTGCAAATTAAAATATAGGGAGGAAATTAGATCCTACAAAATTGAAATCAAAGCTGCACAAGCTGCTTTTTATGAAGATAACAATAATTTATCCGCAAACTTCCCCAAAGAAATCTTTCGTATCGCTAAGACCCTCACCAAACTGCCTTTGAAACAGCCTTCGTCTGATGGCGCTCTCACATGCTGCAATAACTTGGCAGAATTATTTCTACAGAAAATTCAAAACATTGATCTGTCCTTTCCGACTTCACAGAATCGTCATATTATGTCACCTATGCCAGAATCACAACATGGAACCCACATTTTATTAGAGCAATTTCCCCCTCTGGATTCTGTTTTGATGGGCCCAATTATGAATAAACTTAAATCCTGCTCTCCAACAGATTCTGCCCCTCCTCAGATTCTCACATTAGCCACCACTGATATTATGTGTCCTGCTATCCTCAACCTCGTGAATTCCTCCATCTCTTCTGGTACAGTTCTTCTGGCCTGGAAATGCACTATGGTCAAAGCCCTTCTAAAGAAACCTAATCTTAATCAAGCTGATTTGGCCAACTATCGCCCCATTTCTCTCCTTCCCTGGGTGAGTAAGATTCTTGAAAACACATAAACACTATCATGGTAGATTTTCTGGAATCTAATCATTTACTCCATCCCTCCCAGACTGGTTTTGTCCCCAAATTGGGACTGAGACCGCCCTCCTTGAAGCAACTGAGGAGGCAAGGAGGATCATGGATCAAGGGGGTACTGCAGCGATTATCCTCCTTGACCTCACTGCCGCTTTTGACACTGTCAGTCATGACATTCTGGTCCTCAGATTTAGAAACCTGGGAGTATCCGGCACTGCATTAACCTGGTTGCAGTCCTTCCTTCCTGACCGCTCCTTCAAGGTTTTTGAAGGAGATGCTGTTTCCAATCAGTTGCCTCTCAGCTGTGGGGATCCTTAGGGCTCCTCCATGAGCCCCAGCCTGTTTAATGTGTACATGAGACCCCTGACTGAGATTGCCCAGCCATTAGCCATAAAAATTATCACCTATGCAGATGACACACAGCTCATGGTGGCATTAAACCACCCAGAGAGGTCATCTAGCACCCTAGGCTGTTGCCTAGAGGAGGTTGCCAAATGGATTGAACTCTCATGCCTTAAACTCAATGGGACCATTAAGAAAATGGAGTATACCCTAGAAAAAGTCAAAGGACCTGGGTATTCGATAATATAATAAACAAGGTGGTCCTGGACATAATTCATTTACCATATATTCATTATAATAATCATTTTAAATCTGAGTTATTTCATGGGACTGAAAGCTGAAAAACTACAAAAGAAAAGAACATAAAAAGCCAAATGCGTATTCAATCTTATTGGTAATACCCAAAATCAATTTCAATACAAAATTTGTAAGCAATATAAATTTGCAATTTATTACACATTCTTATATACATATTTACAAACAAGAAATAGAAGGGATACTGCCAGGTGCAAATAGAAAGTGCAAAAGTGCGTGCTCAAGTGAAAGAGAGAAAATGAATAAAATGACAATCCAATGCTTTAGACAAAAAACTAAGGTTCTATTCCCTTAATGTTGAGCCTGCCCCACGTATTTAATCATATGATTTACTCAAAGTTTTACAAGAGACGGGACAGGGGTGCAGGCTTCAAAAGAACGGGGGAGATCATCGACGTTTCGACCCTTGCGCTGTGGAGGGAAGATCAACACCTCAGCAGACCTGGTGCGGCACCCGAGTAGGAGTTGGATTTTGCGCATTAACAGAAGCCACGCCATGAAATTATGGACTGGCTGTGATTCCTAAATGGCTTTCACTCCTTGGGCTGCTTCAATTAGATATTGCAAACAGCATCTGGAATACATTTCCTGTTTTGAGATCTCGCTAGTAAGGGCTGAGAGCCAGATCAGTTTTCCTTTTTTTGGATTTTGAAGCACATCATTAATTGGTGGCTAACCTCATTGTTGGGGCGCTGTCTCACTACAGTATAGGTCCCCCTTCTCCCTGTCCATCCTGAGGAAGACCCGTATCTGAGGTGTTGATCCTTCCTCCTCAGCGCAAGGGTCGAAACGTCAACGATCTCCCCCGTTCTTTTGAAGCCTGCACCCCTGTCCCCTCTCTTGTAAAACTTTGAGTAAATCATATGATTAAATAAGTGGGGCAGGCTCAGCAGTAAGGGAATAGAACCTTAGTTTTTTGCCTAAAGCATTGGATTGTCTTTTTATTCATTTTCTCTCTTTCACTTGTGCATGCGCTTTTGCACTTTCTATTTGCACCTGGTAGTATCCCTTCTATTTCTTGTTTTTAAATATGTATATAAGAATGTGAAATAAATTGCAAATTTATATTGCTTACAAATTTTGTATTGAAATTGATTTTGGGTATTACCAATAAGATTGAATACGCATTTGGCTTTTTATGTTCTTTCTTTTCTAGTTTTTCAGGATTCAGTCCCATGAAATAACTCAGATTCAAAATGAGTATAACAATGAATATGTGGTAAATGAATTATGTCCAGGACCACCTTAAACTCAATGGATGGGGACAAGACAGAGCTCATGCTCCTGGGCAACTCCCCCTCCTTTAACTCTGCCTTGCTTTGGCCAAACTTCCTTGAGACTGCCCCAGTCCCGAAAGACCAGATTAAGGTCCTTGGCACCTGGCTCGATCGTTCCTTCACCTTTAATCACCAAGCAGCGAAACTCTCAGCCAGTTGCTTTGGCTTGCTTCGTAAGATCCATCCCCTCCTTGCTTTCCAAGCTGGAAGGATCATGGTCCAGGTCCTTATCCTTTCCCGCCTGGACTATGGAAACATCCTCCACCTGGGAGCACCACAATACACCATCAATAAGCTCCAGATTATTCAAAATTGTGCTGCCCGCCTGCTTTTACAGATCCCTCCCCGGCAGTCCTAGAGACACTCCATTGGTTCCCGATTAGGGTTAGGATTCAGTTTAAAGCCTTGTGTTTGGCCCACAAAGACTTCCCGAAGAACAGCCCAGCTGTTATCTAATCCCTGATCTCTTCCTATCAACCTAGGAGAGACCTCGGTTCAATGGTCGCCTTTCTCTCTTTACCCCCCAGAATAAGGTGAGTCAAATGTGGCAGACGGTCCTTTTCCTATAACGCTGCTATTCTATGGAACGCTCTTCCATTCCACTTTCGAAATGAGCCCAACCTGATGGCCTTCCGAAAGCTTCTAAAAACATGGCTCTTTAGGAACTGTATCTAATTCTTACCTCCTGTTTGGTCTGTAGCGCTGAGAGGCTTCAGGGTAGCCATTGCGCTTTATAAATGACATTGAATTGAATTTCATTGAATTTCAGATTAGGTTGATATTGGTCCCAATGGATAGTTACAAGACCATTGTTATGAGTACACAGAAGCTAGAAACATGTTGACCTATAGCTATCTAAGATAACTAAAGTCTAATAGATAGCACAACACATGTTTAATATAGGTAAAAGAATCTGTTCATTAAAGATTTTTCTGAGAAGTAAATCTTACCCTATTTTTAACCTCACACCTTCAGAACGCAACGCCAATCTACTCCTTAAGCCCCCACACCCACACTTCACCAAACGGCGGACAAGAAGGTCTCCGGCAAAGAACCCTTTTTGAGGGTGCCCGTTGGGCATTGCAGCGCCGGTCCGACAAGGAGCAAATGACCCATGATGAAGCATGACACCTATCCAGGTTTGTGAGGGCATTTGATTCTTGCATGGTTAGGCCCACTGTGTACCCTGCAGAATAGTCATTGACCCACATAGACACTCATTTTTCTTCAGAAACTGCATGCCCCAAATACATTTATTAGATTATTTGGAGCACGTATGCTGGACCTTGATGCACTCCAATTCCATTCCTTTGTAAGACATAATGTATTTCCAGCCAGATGGGAAGGGGATACCGGGCATTTATGCCTCAGACTGGTAGGCATAATATAAAGTTAGATAATTGGACTGTGCTTCTAAAAGGTCAGCGTGCAGCTTAATGGATATCCTGAATTTGATTTAGTCACTTTTTACTTTCCTTTTTTAGGCTTTATCTTGATTGGCTGTACTAATGTATTATTGTAATTTGTTTTAGCATGTTTCATCATTCTTTAATCCTTTCAAAAGTGACTTCAATTGTATCTATGAATGTTGCTATATGGTTGTACTTGTACAAACCGAATAAAGCATTTTGAAACTGAAACTGACTGAGTCTTGATGGAGTACGTAGAGAGTTCCACAGGGAAGATACCTGGTGCTTTACAGTGCAACATCCAAATCTTTTGTATTTGACTCAGAGGGAGGTCAGCAGAACTCGATTGGTACAGCACATAGTACAGAGCCTTTACAATTGATGATATAGAGGACTGTACATGAACAATAGGAGACAAAAATATTTCTTTTTGGTTTGGTTTTATTATAAAATTGTGTTATATGTTTTTTACAACCCTGATGAAGTTCCCTTTTGTGACGAAACACATTGCTGGGCTGCCATTGTCGATTTTTACATAAAAAAGAAGCAATGAAGAATAAAAATTGATTACGTTTTTTTAATCATCGCATTAGACTGTTCTCATTTGAATAGGAGATTACTGGAAAAATTGCCTCTGCACCACAGACTTTGGAATTTTATTGATATGATGGCAAATCAAAAATATAATTGGATTTTTGAGTGCTTAATTTTTGTACGATTATCTTTGTGTTATTAAGGGCATTATAGGGCAGCTCAATGCTGGTTTCTAAGCACAAAATTGATTGAAATTGTAGAACTTACCTTTGTGCAGTAGAGTTTAACCATTGCTACCAAGGATTCATAGTTTGGGAGCTAGGAATCATCTACATACAAATGCTCCCCTATGTTACAGGAGGTCAAGATGGACGTCAGGGGTGCTATATAAATAGTGAATAAGATAGAAGACAGAGAGGAGCCTTGTGGTACACCACATTTGTAAAGAGCTTGTTTTCAAGAGGATGTTCCCCTCTTTGCTTGATAAGTGCACTTGTGAAGGGTTAATATGACCCAAGCTAGCACCATCTCTTTGGCACCTGCAAAAGTGTCCAGCCTTTGAATAAGGTATTGATGATCTATACTGACAAATCTATTAATATCAAGGCATTTGGGTGGCCTTGGACATAGACCATGTATTGATTCTCCTAAATAGTTTGATTTAGTGCATCTTCAGGGCCTAAAACTGTGTTGAAAGTCATTGTGGAGGCCATTAGTTTCAAGATGATGGGAAAATTGTCTGGAGCTAGCTGTTTAGCCATTACGCCAGTGAGCCTCATCACTATCTCGAATGTCATAGTATGAACTTGTCATTTCTCTTCCATTGCAGTGCCTGGGTATGATGAGATGACAATAAAGCCCACTCTTCCATGAGTGGAGGATGAATTGCAATCACATGCGAAAACCCACTGTTCTCAAAGCCGCTATCGCAACAGCTTCCAACACTGCTGAAGTTAAGAAGATTTTTATCCCCATACAAGACAACATCCCACAGACTAGCAGTCTTCTTCAGTGGGTAATTTTCCAGCTTGCAAGTTCCCAGTCACTAGATGCTAGGGTTGCTTTCTATTAATGATATGAAATTTTAGCACATTCATATGTAATTATGTGGAATGCTAGTGTGTCACTTTATGCTATAGATTAGTGTGAAATGTCTCCTTGTGTCAAGTTTTGGCACGAGGACGCAATAAAAAAAAATGCATCCCAACCAACAGCTAATCATTTTCTATTGTTCTAGTGCATTTTAAGATTGACATCTCTTTATTCATTTTCACACAATACATTACAGACCACCTACATCCGCAGGCCGGCGGTGATGGAACTTCTAGCAGACATTGAGTGTCAATTAATAACAATAAAAGAGAACTAAAGGAGTGAAAAGTTCAGGCCCAAATGGGAGAAGAAAGGGGAGAGGGAGGGAGGAGTCGTTAAGCTTAGTATTTCCAAATACTGAGGGCCGGACAATTCTCAGAATTCGTTCGAGAAATACTGTATGCAGGGGTGCCAGATTTTATTAAAGCGAGGCAATTGCTGCAAGGCTATAGCCGTTAACGTTTCCATGCCCAGTACATCCTAGATCGTATAAAACCAATCCAGGTGTGTTGGCACTCCATCTGTTCCCCACTTTGCAAGCAAGAGTTGTTTTGCTGCACCCAGAAACTAGGTGATTGCTCTACCTCTGTGCGATCACAGCGGGTATGTGAGGGGATTGGGAAGGCCTAAGAGTATGTAGCTTGGGAATTTGGGTATATCAGTGTGAAACATGGTGTTGACCGAATCCAAAACTTTGGACCAGAGGGCTTTCAACTGGGAACATTGCCAGAGTATGTGCGTAATGGTGCCTTGTTGTTCACAATGGCGCCAACATCTCCCATCACCGGACCGGTTCCAAACCGCCACTCTGTCAGGCGTGTGATACCAGTAGTGGGCGATCTTGAGGAGCATCTCTTTGTTAGTGGTGTTCAATGCTGAGGAGCCCGCCCTGTGGTGTTTATCATTCCATGTCTTATCCGTAAAAGTATGCTCGCATTCTCTCTCCCAAAGGGAGCAGGCAGGCGAGGCTAGGGGACAGATTTGTTTTATCAATTAGGCGTAAATGTCTGGGAGTGGCTTGGCATCCGAGGTTCTGATGAGGATCCTCTTCTCGAATGCCGTCAGGGGTCTGCTGGCATGCGGGCGGATCCAGGGCTCAGTGACCCAGTGGGCCACTATGAGGTGTTGCCACTGTGTCAAGTGGGGTAGGTTGTAGTGGGTTTGCAATGTGCGAAACTCCTTAAGCTCATGAGCGTCAAACATGTCACCTATTCACTTACAGTTTGCCTTCTGCCAGGGCTTAAATGCTGCTCCTGTGAGTGCCAGTGGAATGTATGGGTTGCCAATCATAGATGTGTGTGGCGATATTGGAGTGGAGAGCCCATGTCATTGCTGTACCCTATTCCACACCCCAACAGTTGCCTGCGTTACTGGGGAGATGTACACGCCCATGGGTCTATGTGCTTTCGGCAACCAGGATATCTTCCAAATATGGGTGGCTGCGATGGCCTGTTTGATGAAACACCAATGTTTTTCAGTGAGTGGACGGGACCATTCTACCATGTAGCGGAGCTGCACCACCTGGTAATAACATATCAGGGTCTGTACACACAATCCTCCAGTTGCCAGGGGGAGGTAGGCTCAAGCCTTAGATATTCACACTCGGTTGCCCTCCCAGATGAAATCCAACAGGAGAGATTATATCCCATCCAGGACCTGTGTGGGAGGTTGAAGGGCCAGTGTTTGCATAGTGTAGAGGAGCTTAGTAAGGAGTGTCAGTTTGATTGCTGCAAGGCGGCCCTGCCATCAAAGCTTATGCATCTTCTAATAAGCGAGATCGTGCCCTGTAAATGCTAGGAGGGCCCCATAATTGTGAGCGGCAGTGGCTGTGGTTGTGGAGTGCACCTGTAGACCAGAGTATGGTATGCTATCCTCTTCCCAATGGTATGGATATTTGCCCTGCAGCCGAGAGCTCTCTATCCCAGGGATGGTCAGACAGAGGAGCACAGACTTCTGAGGGTTGATCTTAAATCATGAGGCCACGCGGAAGTCATCCATCTTAGCAGAGACAGCCTCTAGCCAGGTGTCAGGTCTGCGAGTGTGAGGAGCATGTTATCCTCATATAACTTTATCTTATGCTCCGTGACTCCCATTCCGACCCCGGAAATAAGTTGATTAAGCCATATTCTTTCAGAAAAGGGCTCAATGTAGAGTGCTAAAAGTAGTGGCGACAGAGGCAGCCCTGTCTGGTCCCTCACTTAATTGGAAAGGCAGATGACTTTATGCCGTTGACTTGTACATTTGCCTGGGGGCCAGAGTAGCAGGAATGGATCCAGCCGCGAAGTCTGGGTCCAAGTCCGAATCTGTCCAACACACGGTATAGGTAAGGCCAATGTACGTGGTTGAATGCTTTCTCTGCATCAATGTTTAACCCTAGGGCTGGGGACCATGTACGTTGAATTTTGTCCAGGAGATGGCACAGTCTTTTAGTGTTGTCGCTACAGCCTCTTTCCTGGATAAAACCGGCCTGATCTGTGCCCACCAATTCCTGCACGTAGGGGGCCAGCCTGTGTGCTAGGATGTTGGTGAAAATGTTTGCCTTGATGTTCAAAAGTGAAATTGGTCCCAAGGGTCTTCTCCTGGTTTCTGGATCACTATGATAGTTGCTTAAAGCATAGATTCCGGCAGACTCTCCCCATCCTTGAATGAATTGTACACCCTTGCCAAAATGGGGGCTATCTGTACGCCATAGAGCTTGCAGAACTCTGCTTCATACCCATTGGAGCCAGAGGCCTTGTCAGACTTTAGTTTCTGGATTGCAAGTAGGACCTCCTGGGAGCTTATGTCCTTCTCTAGGCTTCAAAGGTGGACCCAATCGCCACTGGTTGGGACACCCGGGGCCAAGTAAGCCTCAATGTCCACATCACGGAGCTGCTCAGCCTTATAGAGCTTCTGATAAAAATCTCGGAAGGCATTGGCTACCTCTACGTTCGAGGAGCGAAGGGAGCCATCCAGAGATCGTACCTCAGGGACCCGCCGATCGGTTGCTTGCCCGCGAAGGAGGTGGGTTAACAGGTGCCCTGCCTTATTTCCCCCTGGATAATATGTCTGTCATATTCTAAGAAGGGCATACTCAGCACATACCATATCAAGTGGCCGCAGCTGTTTTCTTGTCGCGGTCAATTGGTGATGGATGGCAACTGATCCTGACCGGACATGTGCCGGCTCCATGTCTTTAATCAGTACTTCCAGTCTGCCTCTTTTCTCGCTTTGATCTCTATTGAAACCTGCTGATATACCTAGAAAGTGCCCTCGCAATACCACCTTCAAAGTTTCCCAAAGGATATGTATGGCCATCTTGGGGAGATCATTAGGTTGTAAGAAGGAGTGGAGTACCGTTTGTGTATCAGCTCCTATTTTATCATATGTTAAAAGTTTAGCGCTTAGTCGCCAGTGGAGAGGGGCGAACATCTGTTCCCCATATTTAAATCACAGAGTCAGGGGGGAATGATCCGAAAGTGAGGCTGCCCCAATTTCCACCGAAAGCAT
Source organism: Lissotriton vulgaris (assembly GCF_964263255.1). Classification (NCBI taxonomy): domain Eukaryota; kingdom Metazoa; phylum Chordata; class Amphibia; order Caudata; family Salamandridae; genus Lissotriton; species Lissotriton vulgaris. The sequence continues at coordinate 204,364,897 of NC_141699.1, read as the reverse complement.
GTCCTGAGTGATCCGGGATGTAGTGAGAAAGTAGTCTATGTGTGCATATGTCTTGTTTGATGCAGAAAAGAAAGTGTAATCTATTGCCCTAGGGTGCATGTGTCTCCAGATATCTGTGAAGCCTGCTTCATGCAACCACTGCCGGGTACCCATTGTCATTCCCCCATCCCGTCTTTCCCTCATGGCTGATCAATCCTGTTGGGTGTCTATTGCTGTGTTGAAGTCCCCAACCATGACTATTTCCCTATCAGGAGAGGTGAGCAGCAGTCCCAATGTATGCATAAAAAAATGCTTGTTTGGGGCATAAGTGGTGGCAACCGTGAGCCTGGAACCCTGAATATGGACCTGCAATGACAACATCCTACCTGGAAACTCCATAAGCACCCGCTCCACTTTTCCCGCAAAGTGAGTCGCAAGCAAGATCACCCCCTTCCCTCAAAGAAGTATTGCCTGTCGAATCAGCAGGAATGCAGTCTTTGCCTGTCATCCCAGAGGAGGTGGGTTTCTTGTAATAGGCAAATAGAAAATTTCGAGTCCCTAAGCACAGCCAGGATAGCTAGCTGCTTAGGAGGGGCATTAAAGCCTCTGATATTGAGGCTAATCAAGGACACAATCATGAGGAAATATTCGAGGAAGCTTTTGTACCTTCCGCAGCTACCCACAAATGTCAGACCATCTCCTTAAAAGGATTAAGGCCAAGGAAAAACCTCCTGGTGCAGAGAAGGTGGGATAAGGGAAGCGAGATATAGAGAAGAAACAGCAATACCAACACAAAGAACTTCCTCCTCTGGGGGGCACTCAAATAGTCATAATGAGATGGCTCCATCTCACTGGCAAGAGCAGTCACCAACGGACGTCCAGCAGGTTGGAGCTCCACCAGACACAATCCTTCTTGCCTGGTGGGGGAGGCGTACACACAAGCCAGACAGGGGCCTCATCTGCTGAACAAATGGGGAGAACTACATCAACTTACTTTCTGCTGAAGATGGAGTAGCCTAGTACGTTCCTCCCTGCTATCAGCTTCTGTAGATTTGCCCACGATCTTCTTCACACGTCTTCGTGAGCGGCGGAATCCGTGTTTACCCCTCTCCGAACCTCGCACAGGAGATCCAGACGGCCCTGTGTCACTCAGCTTCGGTATGTCTGGCAGGATGCTGGTCTCGTTCAAAATGCGGATCATCTTGACCTCATCTCGCCAGGCGAACTGGGGATAGAAGGGTTGGCCCCTTTTGTATCTGATCTTGTGAAGCTGAAAGAAGTCCGTAGGTGTTTTGAGGGATCTGCGTCACTGGAGTGCGTTTGAGGAAAGGTCCTGATACAGCCAGATCCAGAGGCCCTCAAATTCAATATCTTTCAAATCTCGTGAAGCCTTCATTATGTCGGCAGTAGTGGAGGCAGGTAAGTATGTCTTGTGGTTGACCCGGTAGCTGGTCTTCCCGCAAGTTGAGTGGAGTCAAGGATGATATCCTGGTACTGCATCAATGGTGCAATGTGTTTTAAGAGGTGAACCACAAAGTCCTCCAGGTTGCCCGTGACTACCTGCTGAGGAACTCCCTTAATACGAATATTGGAGCACCGGAGCTCCGTATTCTGGTCACGTAGCTTCCACAGTTTCTGGGAGTGATCCTCCAGCTCCTCCTCTCTTGCATCATGATTCTGCTCCAGAGAGGTCACCCTCTGACCCAACACCTCCACATCATGACGGAACCCTGTAATATCAGCAGCCATATCAGGTTTAAGTTCAGCAAACTCTCTGCGGAGGAATTTGAAGAGCCGCTCAAGGAAGGATTTAGTGATAGGGTAGTGATCCCCCCGGACCACATCCCCCATCGTCTCCGGGTCACTCATCTCCAGGGCCGCCTCCGTTCTTTTTGTAGAGGACTTGCTGAACATATCCTTTACCGACGTGTCCTTCTTAGCGGTCCGGTGGGTCGACAAGGCCACTCACTGGTCGAAAGTGAACTCCCTATCCGGGGGGGTTCCGCGCTCAACTACATTGGTTAATGATGGGCTCTCTCAATGGGGAGTAATCCGCGTGAGGCAATAGCGCAGGTCCCTTTCACTTAGCTGCCTTACAACGGTGTGTGGCACTTCCTCTTTGATACAGCGTCTACTCCCTCCTTGAAATTAATTGGAGAACCCCGGAGTTCGCACCCAGGGCTGAGAATAGCAAGCAAGTCACCTGGGGATGGACTGGTCTATCTCTCTCCAGACCGCCCAGTCCCAGAGAGCAACAGGGTGGCAATCCGGGCTTTAGAGCAGGGGGTGACCCCCCAGCAGGCATCCAACTATAGACCTGGTATTATCCACACTCTCCGTCACCCCCTTTAGGACAGTACAACTGGGGCAGGGCCCAGCATGCAACTTCCCGGGGACGGGACGGCCCGCTTTCACTGAACCACAGAATGCACACCGCTGCATGCCCTTGTCCCCTACTGGCCACTCCACCCACAGTGGGAGACTCAAGGAGCCCCCGATAATGTGCCCCAGGACACCATCGCTGGCCAGCCCCCAACTCAACCACTGGGCTCGGGGACAGATGCTGTGATGCCGCGTGTGGAAGCATGCGGGGCAGCCTACCAAGTCACTAGGTAGTGTGGGGCCCTGTGTCCCCAACAGATCCCACGAGACAGCCAAACTTATTTATTAGGGTGGGCCCACTCCAGCCGGCACGCCAACTGCCCAGCTCCGTGACTACCCCATGTCAGGGACAGGCCCTCATTCAACACACGCGATGTTAGCTGCGGGTCCGGGGAGCCATGGCCTGCTCCATCTCAGATTCCAGTGTGGCGATTCAAGGCCCCCAAACCCACCTAACCCACTCCCAGTGATGCAGAGTCACTCACGATTTGGTGCCGGGGGAGCAGGCCGAACACCGCCCCGGTTCCTGATTCCTTGCGCATGTAGGCCGCGAGCACACCACCTAGTGAGGCCGCGTCCACCCTTGAGGCCCAGCCCCATGACTCGGTACTGCTCGATTCACCATGCATGTGGTCCGCAACTGTCGCTGCCAAGTCTGCTGAGACCCTGGGCTGCAGGACACCCTAGGCCTCCAGGCAGACGCGTCTCTGACGCCTCCCGCTCAGCTGCCGTGCTTCTTGGCTCCGATGACTGCAACCTACTCCACCCCCTTCTTGGACACACCCCTGTTCCAGGGCATTTTCAGCACATTTTTGCAACAAATAGCACAGAATTTCACAAGGTGGCAAAATGGAGTGATTTTGGGAATATCACCTAACAAACTTAGGGGTCCATTAGGATGGCGGGCGGAAACAGTCCGCCCGCCACCCTAACGGAGATCGGGACCGCCCGCCTAAAGGGCGGGGGTCCCGACATTGGCATTAGGATGCGCCCGCCACAGTGGCAGGCGCATTCCTCAAATTAGCATTGTGGCAGGCGGTGCTCACTGCACCGCCACCACAATGTTAAAAACAAATGCACGCATTTGCATAATCGAAGCGGCAGGCACCGCGCGGTGCCTGCCGCTGCGATTATGCAAATGCAGGGGGGTACCACAGGTACCCCCCGTGTGCCACCTAAGCATGGGCGGAAAATCCGTTTCGCTCGCGGATTTTGCGGATTTTCGGTAAATGCGCAATCCGCGAGATTCGCGAATCTCCCGCAAAATCCGCGAGCAGCGGATTTTGCTCGCACTGTTGGCACTGTTCGCGTGAGTTTGCGGCTTCCCAGTACAACTTTGCGCCCCGCGAATAAGTGCAAAATTGCAGAAATACGATCTTAGCAAAACTGAAACTACTTACCAGGTTCAAAAGTTCAGGCTCATCATTAGTAGCCATTTCCTGTAGTGCTTCCTGAGGGGCCCCTCCAGAGTTCAGTTGCCAGTTGCAACTATTATGTGACCCTGCTCTGAACCTCAGAATAGTTACACATATGCCACAAAGGTCCTGAATTACAGCTAAGGGAGACAAGCAGGAGCCAGGCTGTGAAGTTCAAATCCATTAATCAGCCCCTAATTCATTATTGTCAGTTGGGGCAGGGCAGGTGTTGTAACTAATTTTGCAACAGTGAAAGCACTTAGCAAGTGCAAAAGATCACTAATCAGGAAGCACTAAGGAAGCAGGTGCCAGCTAAAAAAATATTCTGTGACACATTAATCAGCCCCAAATTAATTCAGGTCACTTGAGGCAGGGAAGGTGTGCTTGCGTTGCCACAATAATGTACACTGACTGGACAACCAGAGGGTGCTGTGATGAAACAGAGGGTGGCATGGGTGGGCCAGAGGGTGGCATGAGTAGTCAGAGAGTGGCAGTGGTGACAGAGAGTGGCAGTGATGAAGAAGAGTGTCCCAAACAGGCTGGACACGTAGAAACAACAAGTTCGCGAAACTTGCGACCCGACAGGTAAGTTCGCAATTTGCGACATTGTACAAAACCCTCGCGAACTGGCAGAAACCCGCGCAAACACAAAAAAAAAAAATCCGCAAATTCGCGAGAATTCGCGGATTTTGCGGATTGCGAGTTCGCAAATCCGCGAAATTCGCGAACGCGAGATTCGCAAAATTCGCCCATGCTTAGTGCCACCCCCTTTTGGCCGTCACTCTGGGGGCCCACAGGGGCCCCTCAGAGTGAACACCGCATGCCTTTCCGTGGTGGCATTGCCGCCATGGAAAGGCATTGAGAAATGCCTATTCTAATATGGCTGGCGGTGTCTGATAGACACCGCCACCATGTTCTCCCTTTTCTGCCCCGGCCGCTATGTGACCGGGGCGGAAAACAGGCGGGCGGTCTTTCTCACCGCTGCGGTCCCCTCTGCCATCGTAATATGGCGGGGGGGAATGCAGGGAAGGATGTCGGGCGGATTGCCTCCGCCAGGGTGGCGGTGGCCACCGCTACCCTGGCGGAGGCAATCCGCCCGACATCCTAATGGGCCCCATAATGTGGAATTCCTGAAATTACACTCGCAAAATTTATATTTCAGACGGTTATACTAGATATAGCTGCTATTCTCAGTTAGACTCCCCAATCTCCTTTTATACCATCCCACTAAGGTGTAACTCCTGTTTTCTGACTGTCATCTCATGGAATGGAAACTCTAGGTGAGGCCATGGTTACTCTCATGGAACAATCACCACTCCAAGACCTCCCAGACATTGGCCCTTTAAGTGTAGTCCAACAAGTTGGCCATGTGGGATGGCCAAGCATGCAGGCAAGGCTGGCATGGTCAAGTTCCACCTCTGGAAGTATGAGTATTTGAACAGGCTTCTGTGTGGTATAAAATGTGTGAAATGTAGGAGACCATGCACACTATTTCACCTGTGTGTGGGAAATTTAAGGTTGATGAAGAAACAAGTCTGAGTCTTAAAAAACCAAGACAAATGGCTTTAGGACCTCACCGAGGTGCAACAGGAAGTTCTTGGGGTGTCACGAGAGGAGGAAGCAAAATGCCATGCCAAAGTCATGCATTTCCTCCTGTCACTCTGCCTCCAGTTAACTAACTTCATAAATGCATCCCCTTAGCATCTGCCTTTCTGCTGTGAGTCATTTCATGTGTAAATAAATCAAAAGGTGCGAAATTGTGATTTACAACTGAATTAACTTTTGTCAGCCTGTTTTTATATTAGCATGTTCTTTACTGGGCCCTTTTTTGATCATCCGTTTCCTCCTCCCACGTTTTAGTGAATATTTCCAATTTTACAGCCACTTCTTTTAACACAAGCCATGTCAAGTGTTCCTGGTCCGTGTGTGCTGTGCTGCTCCAGTCCAGAGTATCTCTTTTAATTATGGGACTTGTAGTCTTGTTCACTCCATTATAAAATAAGACTACAGTTCCCATACTTCAAAAAAACAACCTGGACTGAAGCAGGACAACACACATGGACCTGGGTAATGTGGCATCTTTTTACCACTCTGACATTTACAACTAAAATATAGACCTACTTGTGCTTAGTTCTACACACAAGTGACAAAGTATTCTGCACATGAGAGTTGGAACCAGAATAGATGAAGATTTCAAGCTGCACTTTTGTGATTTGCATTTCTGCGTAAATGAAGTAGTACTTCTGAAGTCCCACCACAAATTCTCTGGAAGAGTGAGGATACATCTCCCATTGCCATCGCGGGATCTTCATTGAGAGTTTTCATGGCTTTAGCATCCATAATTTGAACAACTGGATACTTCAGCTCAAACAAGTTAGTCAGGAAAGCCTGCTCTCTTGTGGCTGTAACTCATGCCTGAAGTGTAGGGGACCTGCATGCTACTGCTGAATCTGCAATGTTCTTGATGATTTTGCCGATTAGCCTTGTCATTTCCCAAGGTTCTGGATTCATTATAAGTGTCCTCCGCTTTTGGTGTAGAAGAAGACATTATCATGCCAAGTTTCTATTTTAATACAGGATCAAAGGAAGTAGTGTTTTTTGGATGTTAGGTGGGTCCATTCATCTGCCTAGACCACCCAACCGCCCCAATTTCGGCCGGATCTCTTTGTGTTACCTATTGATCCATTTGATAAGGACAAGGAACCAGTCAAAGGTCCATTAAACCAATGACTGGCCCAATAGTCTCAGAGTCAAGGCAGCAATCAGTAAAGATTAAGAATAAAGTGGAGAAGGCAACTACATCAATAGTCCATTGCAAGTTCAGCAGGGGTTTTCTAAGATTTAGCTTGAAACAGGGTTGCCTTGCACAAGAATTGTGAGCTGGAATCCAACGTTTTGACCCATATAACTGATTGAAAGTTTTCGAAATTCAGATAGGAAGTTTTGGTGTTAGAGTGCTGAAGGTTGAATCAATGTGCATTAATTCTGTATTAAGTACACCACAATGAAGCATCGTGTCTTGGTGCTTTTTATTAGAAATATGCATTATTGTAGCTCAGTGGGATTTGTTCAACCTCTTGAGCCTGAGCTAAAAAAGGAAAACTAACAAGATGGGAATGGTTATTTACCCACTTCTAATTTTCATTACTCTGAGCCATCGGTGATTATAAGTTGGTCAAAGCAGAAAGAAGTATTTACTGCACCAGATAAATACTGGTACCTGTACCAGGTGTGTTACATAAATCTGATGCAAAACGTTTTCCCAGTAAAATGAGGAATTGCATGCTGCCTTGGTTATGTTATGTTATGCCGTTGTATATAGTGCACAGCTGCCCCGGCAAAGGGGGGTCCCAGCGCTGAAACAGAAAACAGCAGAACAAAAGACAACACACAACAGTCTATGATGGAAAAATATGCGTTTTGAGGGCCTACGGAAATCCATGTAGTTTTCCATGCTACGAATAATGGAGGGGAGCGCATTCCAGAATCCGCCAATACACCAAATGAACGTCCACCAGCACGCACCCTCCTCACCCGTGGGACCAACGCCAAATGCTGGCCCATAGACCGAAGTTGGCGGGAGGGGATATAAGGTGTAAGCTGATTGGCCAAGATGTCTGAGGAGGAAGAATTCAACCGCTTGATTCATCATGCTCCCGTTTTGCGAGGCCCTAATAGCGATTCATAGCGAATCGCTATTAAGGACTCGCAAAACGGGATTCATGTAGGAATATGCAATAAAAATGCGATTCCTTACAATTCCTTATTTGCGATTAGCTAATTGCTAATCGCAAATAAGGAATAACTCGCCATTCATTCCTATGGGCCAAAAAGGCCCATAGGAATGAATGGGGAGTATTCCTTATTTGCGATTAGCAATTAGCTAATCGCAAATAAGATTGCGATTTGAAGGGTGCCAGGGGTGTCCACAGGACACCCTGTAGCACCCCTCAAATGAAATATCACACAGGTGTTGCACACACACATGTCCAAAGGACAAGTGTGTGCGCAACATGCAACTTAGAAAAATGCTTTTAAAAGTTTTTGCTATTTACCGAGAGGTCTGACCTCTCGGTAAATAGCGGCCCGAAATTGCGAATTAGCAATTTAAAAATGGTTGATGAATTGCATTTAAGGAATCTCAAATAGAGATTCCTTAAATGTAATTCCTCGCAATTTAGCGAATTAGCAATTACCGATTTTTGCATTTGGGATGATGAATCCCAAATGCAAAAATAGCGCTCGCAAAGGGCCAGATTCTCAGAATCTGACCCTTTGCGAGCCGATTTCAGCTTGATGAATCAGGCTGCAAGATTTTAAAAGACATGCAACGAGTCTTGAACTCGATGCGCTTTGCTACAGGCAGCCAATTTAGCCGATGGATAGCATTGGAGTTAGGACATGTCCTGGGGCGACCTAGCAAGGCTCTGACGGCAGCGTTCTGGACCCTTTGCAGTCTTGTGATCTCCGCTTTATTTACACCCAAGTAGAGTGAGTTGGCGTAGTCCAGCCTAGACAGAATAGATGCCTGGACAATTACCTGCCTCATGGCCGGGTGCTGTCTGCATTGAATTCCCTTGAGCCACACTGGTTTCTTACGTATCTTTATTTAGTTGTCATCTTACCCTACTAAATTTCATCAGGTGTGACCTACTGATATCTATCTGGAGAAAATTGACATGGCGTGGATATTATCCAAGAACTAATAGTTCTGATCGCTGTGAAACAGAGCTTTGTTTAGCAAACAGAGTTTAACATTTCTCATGTAACCAAGATTCCTGTCTTTCAGATGAAGTTACTCTGAAGTAAACATTGTTTTCCAGAAAAAGAGATTAAGTGTAGGAGACTTAGCTCCTCCTATTGGAGAATTAGAATTTACAATAAATACTAGAAAGCAGGATAAATCAAAAATGGACTAAACCCACGAGGTTATTCAAAAAAAGTAATTTCTAATTTAGAGAAACTGTTGCTTAGCTCCATTCATGAGTACTTCAATCACGGGGTAAGTACTGTGACAAGGGAAAACAGGACTCAGAGTAATGAAACTTACCTGTAAGTAATCTTGTTATTCAATGACCATCCTGCCAGCAGCGGCAGAGATGAATCGAGCCTCGCAGCAGCTGCCCTGGCTGGCACTACCTCCCTATCTAACCATGTGAAAAGAGGCGTTTTGATTCAGAGTCAAAGGACAGACAAGGAGTGATGCAGCACAGACAAAAAAAATCATAAAGTCGAGTCATTCTGTACCAAAAGATATTTAGGGAGCGGGAGAAAAGTAGTCCTGAAAGGTATCAGCAGGGGGGAAAGCTGCCCACACACCTAATAGCATTGTTCCACTGAACTCCCCCACCCCATTGTTCCATGGAAAGGCCCCCTCTCCTCACCGCATTGTTCCATTTAAAGGCTCCCTCCCCCACCCCATTGTTCCACCCAAGTCCCCCTCCCCACACCCCATTGTTCCATGGAAAGGGCCCCTCCCCCACCCCATTGTTCCACCCAAGGCCCCCTCCCCTCACCCCATTGTTCCATGAAAGGCCCCTCCACTCACCGCTTTGCTCCAGGAGAGGCCCCTCCTCTCACTGCGTTGTTCTATAGAGTCACGCCATTTTTCTAGGCTGAAATAGATTAGTCTCTGTGATAATCCCATATAAAAAGTGTCTGCATTTTAACCTTCACAGAGATGTACTAAAAGCAGGCTAATTGAGGAGGGACGCACTGCAGCAGGGACATTAGGACGTGAAGCTTCTATCTGAGTAAAAAGCTGTGATAATGACTAAGTGAACAGGCTTACATTTTCCAGTGGGAATTCAATGATGTTTCTGAAAGTTACCTACCAAAATCGAGTGTTCTTCCCTGAAATGTCTCCCAAAGCTAATGCGGTTAATCGTAAACATGTGAGGATGCCTAATGTGGGGATGGCCGCGCACGCACACCATCGCGCTATTGTATTTCCCTTTTACAGTAAATCACACTTGCTTCTGATTAGTTTCCCTAAATAGATTTTATCCATTTATTTTCAGCAGCTGAGGAGCTCCTAAAAGAGTCATCTTTCACAATATTCAGAAATGACCCAGCATTTATTAATGGCAAGCACAGCTCCAAAAGAGGAAGACACTTTCTTTGCAGATGCCTTTCAATCAAGACATCTCATGTCATGTTACGTTGATTGTCCATTTAGGGGACCCTAAAATGACCTCAAAGCACTAAGGGAAACGAGGTGAGATGAAAAAATGGGACAGGAGCAAGAAGGGGATACGTAAAGAAGGTAAAAAGGCAAGTTTCTAAAAGTTCGCCCATTACCAAACAAAAAACGCCATCCAAGGACGTAAGAAGGACGATTTGAGAGCGCCCTTTACAGAGAGCTCAGAACCCGATTTACATGTTGGCGGGCTGCCAGTTTACCCTCCAGTGCATAGGCGTGAATTACTCTGCCAACTCAACAGAGGTGCTGCACCCCAAATTTAGAAATGTCTGCTAACCCAGTAGCCATTTCCAGCATTGGCAGGAACCACTGTCATGGCGGTCCTTTCAATGCATTTAGGTATGATAGACGACTCAGTGATGTCACAGACCATGTCATGAGTGATGTAATATGTGAGGTCATAAGCATATTGCTGGGCATAAGTTACAGGTAACTATAACTGATGAATTTCAATGGTTTTGTACGAATGAAATCTGAGCCTAACTATAATGTCCCTGTAACCTTTGGTGTTAGACTTGGCATCGTTTGCATTTCCCCTGTCTCTCTACTTGCTGGCCTCCAGTTTTTGATTGTATACTGGTCATTTTTGCTGATTTGTTGTCTCTGTGCAATTTATCGCTGCTGATCATCTGTAACTTGTGTTATTGAATGGTACTTCCATGATTGGGATATTGGATTTTCTATTAAGTCCTTTGTAATGTGCACAGCTGTGCCCAGGGTCTATAAATCAAATTCTACAAGTAGGCCTGCAGCACTGATTGTGCCCCCCACACAAGTAGTCTTTCAAAGGTGCCTCAGACCTGCCACTGCAGTGTCTGTGCACACAGTGTCTGCCCTCTCGACCTGGCAAGTTCACCCACTTGCCAGGCCTATCCCTTCCCTTTTATTACATTTAAATCACCCCCAAAGTAGGGCCAAAGCAGCCCCATGGACAGGGTGCAGTGTACTTAAAAGACAGGACATATAGTGGTGATTTTTCAATGTCCTTATTTTGAAATACTGTGCATTTCGTTTTTCACTATTGCAAGGCTATCTCTCTTATTGGTTAACACAGGGGACTGCCTGGATACACCCCATTGGAAGATGATAGGAAGCTGAAGTTTTGGAGGTCTGAACGTACCATTTAAAAAGACACCTTTTAGTGAAGATGGTTTTAAATGGCGTGTTTGGAATTGCCACTTTTAGAAAAGGTGCTGCAATTTAGACAGACATACAATGGGAGTTGAGGTCTGCCCTGCATATCCTCACTCGGTTGATAGGCCTACCTGAGCTAGCGTGTTGGGCGGAGTTGTCATTCACGTCTGAATAGGGCTGTGCCTATCCTCACACAATGCTGTCTCCACCCCCTGTAGTGTGTCTTTCGGCTCTGCCCCTACAGTTTTAGAATACTCTGGACTAAGGAATCTGCCAAGAAGAAGAGCTAGAAACGCTGTCAGGAGAGATTACCACTTTTCTGCGTGCTTTGCTGTGATTTGGCCTGCTGTGTGATGCTTTTGTCTTAGGCAGTGAGAGACTGGACTGAACTTCCAGTTCATACCTGGTGGGCAGAGGCAGAAACAAAAAATAAAGACTCCCACAACCTACGACAAAACACACAGGGTGTGGGGGTCATTAGTTTTTTTTGTTTTTCAGAAACAAACCCCCACTTCATTCTCTGTCCCCTTCTTACTTTCTGATTCTACTGCTGTTTGACCATCTCTCCCCTCCATGCTCTATTCACCTCTCTTCTCTCCCTCACCTCTTACCTTCTCTTGTTGATTCTGTTCCTCTTACACGCTTACAGTCCACTCTCCCACTCCTCTCTACCAACAGCTTCTTATCTTTTTGCTCATTCTGGCACTCTTACTACCACCTCCCAACTTTCGCCTGACTCTCAAGTCTCTTGTAGTTCTTCACTGGTTCTGCCCCACTTACCTCTGCCTCTCCCTACCTGACTAGCATTTAGTCATGTTGTGTCATTTCTATTGACAGGGCACATTAACACACTTACTGACAATGCTGGTATTTTTAAATGCATGTAAACGATATTAACAGATCATCAAGCAATCAGCTTCTCTTTGAAATACGAGGATAAAATTGTAAATACGTGCATCAATAGCTTCAAAATATTTCCATGTCACATATATGTGCCGCGAGAAATCGTCAAGCGATTGACGTGCAAAACAACTAAGCGGTTTATGTGCTGGAGTGTTCGTGTGGGCTTAGGTATGTGGGGAGCACCAGACTACCAGCCCACAAACGAATACTCCAGCACATAAGGGCGATCAATATTAAAGACCAAGCCTATCCGGTAGCCAGGCATTTTGAGGCAGTACATGGATCAGATCCTTCAGATTTGCAACATTATGTTATCGATTCCGTATGGCCCCTAAAAAGAGGAGGGGACAGAGAAGGGAAACTTCGACTTCTTGAAACAAGATACATCTTGGAATTGAATAGCAAACACCCCAATGGGTGGAATGCTACGGAGGAATTGCATACATGCTTATAATAACCCATAGCGAAATAAAATGGCTGGCAAGTTCTAGGGGAGAAGCTTACTGAGAGTGATTATTTTGTCAAGAAAGTGAGGTCATAGGTATATGGTATGGTAGATCATTGTGTTTTATGACTTCTTAAGTAATTTCACCTGCACTGCAGTCTAAGAAATTGTGGATCCGTAGTTTTAAAAGAAGGATAAAGAAAGGTCTCGTGCCTGGAAATGTTTAATTAATTTTTTGAGTAGGTGTAGGGGTTAAACCAGGATTCATCTTGGTGGGGGAAATTGTGGGTCTGCTCTTTCGTTATTGGGATAAAGACTTAGGCGGTTGCCTGGAGTTGTTTGTTTGGCGAACTACATATATATATATATATATATATATATATATATATATATATATATATATTATATAGATATATATTTATATGACCTACTGGCGGTCGCCAGTAGGTAGTTATAGTTAGGATTTACTTTCCATAGGAAATCCGCAACATTCTATTAGGAATAACTTTGGCGCCGGTGAACGAATCTTCGCGAATTTCTCAAAGTTTGTGGCCCGCTCCGCTCAGCTCCTTCCCTGAAAATGTGGGGGGGATTCGTCAAGCGGGGGCCGAGATAAAAGGGGGGTCCCAAAACGTGTTTTCTCCATGTTAATTTCACTAGGGCGGTCAAACTCAATTTTAGCCCGAACAGCTGAATGGATTTGCACCAAACTTGGCAAAATTGTAGGGACTGGTAGCCCGATGTGCCTTTGCTATGTCTCAAGATTTGTGCTCCAGTGGTTTTTGAGTAATTTAGGTTCAAAAAAATATATATATCTATAGGCGCACCCCGGTACGCGCACCGGGGAGCGCACCGGCCGTGCTACGCGACTTTCGCATGGAAAGCTGATTGGCTCTCGGGTGTCTGTAAACATTTGAAACAGTCCGGAGCAGCCGCCATCTTATGTCTCGGTAGGATCGAGACACAAGAGGTGGCAAAAACAAAGGGGGAAATGACCATAAGGGGGCAGGGTAGACCCCCCTGACCCCCTAGGTTTGATGTGGGGGCTATAAAAAGGCCCTGCGGGGCAACAAAAAAAAAAATCGATTTTCGCGGGGGGAGCGCCCGGTACGCGCACCGGGGAGCGGACCAGGGAGCGTAGCGTGGGGAAAACCCAGTTTATTCACTGCGTCACCTCTGCGACCCTTTCTTGCGTCAATACGACCCTTTTGCATACATTACACCTGACGTAGGTATAATGTGGCGCAGGGGCTTACAAAGTGACGCATCTACCTAGATGCGTCACTTTGTAAATATGACTAAATAAGGTGCATTTTTTACAGCACTGGTGCGTCACAAAAAGTGACGCACCGGTGGCGTTGAAGTGACGCATGGCCTCATAAATGAGGCCTTCAGTCTTCTAGTCATGCGCCATATTAAATATATGACGTATTATGTTGCAAGTACTTACAGATACGTCAGTATTTCAGACGTATCTGTAAGCGCAAAAGTGATGCATTGCTGGAGTGTGTCACAAAAATGATGCAACTCCAGCAATGCATCATTTCACATGGGGCCAGGCCCCATGTGAAAGGGCCTGCATCAGTCTTACGCCTGCTGTGAAACAGGCGTAAGATTTGGACGCAACAGCGTCATAAAAGTGACGCAGTGATATCTCATAGATTTCATTGCGTCACCTCTACGACCCTTTCTTGCGTCAATATGTCCCTTTTGCATACATTATACCTGACGTAGGTATAATGTGGTGCAGGGGCTTACAAAGTGATGCATCTACCTAGATGCGTCACTTTGTAAATATGACTGAATAAGGTGCATTTTTTACAGCACTGGTGCATCACAAAAAGTGACGCACCGGTGGCGTTGAAGTGACGCATGGCCTCATAAATGAGGCCTTCAGTCGTGTAGTCATGCGTCATATTAAATATATGACGTATTATGTCGCAAGTACTTACAGATACGTCAGTATTTCAGACGTATCTGTAAGCGCAAAAGTGATGCATTGCTGGAGTGTGTCACAAAAATGATGCAACTCCAGCAATGCATCTTTTCTTACCCTTCCACACCACCGTTCCTTTTCAACATTTTCTTTGAATATCCACATTCCCCATGTTCACTCTCCTTCTCCTTACTTTCCTTCCCAACACTCACCTTCTTTCAGTCCCCCTACTTCACTTCCTTTCTCCTCTCATACCTTTATGTTCTTTCTTACTCATTTTCCTTTCCATTATCAATGCACTCCACTTCACTTACTCTTTTTCATTTTTTTAAGAATATAGCTCTTTGATGAGAATTGGAGGTAGTTCTGAAAAAAACTTTTTTTTTTTTCTTTTTTTTTTTTTTAGAACAGAAACAAAAACAGGGAATGGACACCTTTGTTGAATGCAAGCTGAATGTTTGGCACCAGCTCCTGCGATCGCCCCCTCACAGAAGTAGTTGCTCCTCCGGTGGATGTAGAGCAGGGATGCCCCCGGGTAAGCTGAGCGCATTATAAATTTCATATTATTATTATTATTATTAGAGGCCCCATCACTGGGAACCTCTTGTGCCAGAGCCCTGACACTTTCCCGGGCAAAATTCTGGGGGTGCTTCCTCTCCACATGGCGAAGCATTGTGGAGTTCCCAAAAGAATATTTTTTTTTGGGGTCACCCCGTGACAGGACTGTATGGCAGATCCTGCACTCCACTTCTGGAGCCTTCACCTTTTTCTGGTCATCTGGTATGGAAAAAAAATTCCAGATGAAATGCTCTTTCACCTTTGGCTGAGGAGGCTCTTCATCGATGAATTCAGGCTCATCTTCACTGCTGGATTGTCTGGCAGCCATGATTAACCAAGCAAGATCGAAGAGAAAAAAGGCAGGTCTTTCAGTCACAAAAGTGAAAGAAGAAGTGAAGGAAATGGGTGGGGATTTCATTCTTTGTAAAAAAAACTGTTAGCAACCAATGAAAAGTGTTATTTTAAGGTCACATGACTTGACGCGCTGACGCTGCGCACACCGGAGCGCTTCCAGGGGCGCATACGTGGCGCGAACGTAGGCGCTTCCGGGGGCGCATACGCGGCGCGAACGTAGGCGCTTTCGGGGGCGCTTACGCGGCGCGCCGAAGTGACGTTTTGATACTTTCACGGAAATGCAAAATTATTTTCATTTCCAAAATTCAAAAAAACTGCTTTTATATGTATGGTACAAAATGTCTTGCGTTATCATTTACTTTTCATTCATATTTTTTTACACGAATGCAAGTAGCACTCTGGGTGCGCTCTCCGGAGAGCTTACAGGTGCGCGGACCCAGAGCGCTCCAAGAAAAACTAGTAAAAAAATAATACTAATTAATACTAACACAAAACAGCATATTAAAAAAAATTGTAGGTTACAAACTCGATATAGAAAGGAATTAGCATTTAAAAAACCTATGAAATTCACTGAAAAAAACATAGGTTTCACACCAGTTATAGTTAGGAATTAGCATTTAAAAAACCCATTAAATTCACTGAAAAAAACATAGGTTTGACACCAGTTATAGTTAGCTGGAAATTTTACTGACATAAAACCATTGAAATTCCCACGTTATAGTTAGTTGGACTCACTATAACTTGCGCGCCTGCAATGCACTGCTGATGACGTCACATATTACATCACTCATGACATGGTCAAACAAAATTGCAAAGCGCTATTTTCTATGGTTACATTTCTTTTATTTTGTCAAGTCTTCTATTATCATTTTGCTCACATATTTCTATTTGTTCTTGCTTGTGGACATTGTTTCTTTCTTATTTGTAATTTCTGAAATTATGCTTTAGCACATAATTGTGCACTACTCCCCAATCTACCCCACTCCAATCCACGTCAATCCACCCCACCTTTCCCCACCCAATCAAATCCACCTCAGTCCAATCCAATCCACTCCACTCCAATCCAAACCACTCACCCCAATCCAATTCACTCCAATCCACCACACTCCAAACCTCCAACTCACCTTACTCCAATTTGCCCCACGCCAATCCAAAATGATCAGCCCCAATCCCATCCAAAACAATCTGCCCCACTCCAATCTTCTACACTCCAATCTGTCCCACTCCAATCCAAAACAAACTGCTCCACTCCAAAACAATCTGCCCACTCCAGTCCCAAACAATCTGCCCCACCCCAGACCAAAACAATCTGCCCCACTCTAACCCCGAACAATCTGTCCCACATCAATCGAAAACAGTCTGCCCCACTCGAATTCAAGACACTCTTACCCACTGCAATCTGCCTCACTTCAATCCTAAACAATCTGCCCCACGCCAATATGAAAACAACTTCTTCCACTCCAATCCAAAACAATCTGCCCCACTCAAGACAAAAGAATCTGCCGCACTCCAATGCACTCCAGTGTGCACTGCTGCGATCCACCTCACTCCACTCCAATCCACCTCACCCCAATCCACCCACTCCATACCAATTCACTCCACTCCAATCCACCACAATCCATCCCACTCCATTTCAATCCACCTCACATCAATCCTTTCCACACCAGTCCAATCTACCCCTCTCCAATCGAATCCACCTCATCCCAATCCAATCCACCCAGCTCCCTCCCCAATCCACCCCAATCCAATTCGCCCCACTCCAGTCCAAAACAATCTGCCCCAAAACAATATTCCCCAATCCAATCCAAAACAATCTTTCCCACTCCTCTCTGTACCACTCCAATCCAAAAGAATCTGCACCACTCTGATCCAAAATAATCTGCCCCACTCCAATCCCGCACTCCAAACCAAAACAATTCACCCCACTCCAATTCAATCAACCTCACCCCAATCAAATACACCTCACCCCAATCCAATCCACGACACTTCAGTTCAATCCACCCTACCCTAATCCAATCCACATCAATCCCGCCAAGTACAACCTACCCCACTCCAAACTGCCCCACCTCACCCCACTCCAATCCACCCCACCCCAAACCAATCCACCTCAATCCAATGCACCCTACTCAAATCCAGGTCACCCCATCACAATCCATTCCACCTCTATCCAATCCACCCCACTCAATCCATACACCTCACTCCAATCCAATACACCCCATTGCAACCTAATCTGCTCCACTCCAATGCACCCCACCCCATGCCAATCCAATTCACCCCACTCCTCTTCACTCCATTCCACCCACCCCACCCAATCCATTCCAACCACCCCACTCCCCTACAATCCACCCACCCCACCCCACTCCATTCCAGTCCACCCCACTCCAATCCATCCCACCCAATGTCAATCCACCCCACTCTAATCTAATCCACTCCGTCAAGCCCACCC
Organism: Lissotriton vulgaris; assembly: GCF_964263255.1. NCBI lineage: Eukaryota > Metazoa > Chordata > Amphibia > Caudata > Salamandridae > Lissotriton > Lissotriton vulgaris. The sequence continues at coordinate 204,347,143 of NC_141699.1, read as the reverse complement.
CACTCTATTGCAGTTCAATACCACCACTCTACTTCAATCCAACCCACCCCAGTTCAATCCAATTCACTCAGTCCACTCCATCCGCCCATCACATTCTAATCCACCCTAGTCCAGTCCAATCCACCCCACTCCACTTCAATCCAATTCACCCCACTCCAATCAAATCCACCCCACCTCGATACAATCCTCCACCCTCCACTCCACTCTGATGCACCCCACTTAAAAAAAAAACCACTCCAATACAATACAATCCACCCCAATACAATACAATACACCCCACTCCAATCTAACCTAATCTACCCCACTCCAATCCATCCCAGTTCAATCCACTGCACCCCATTTTGATCCACCCAACTTCAATCCAATCCACTGCATCCTGCGCACCTACTTCAATTTACACCATTCCACACAATCTAATCCACTCTAGCCCAATCCAATCCATCACAATCTACTCCAATCCAATGCACCCCATGACCTCAATCCATTCCGCCCTATTCCACTCCACTTCACTCTACATCACTCCACTCTACAACACTGTACTCTAGGACACTGCACTATACGACACTCTCTGCCACTGAACCACTGAAATCTACTCCCCTCAATACAACTCTACAGCACTTTACTCTCTCTTCTCCAATTTGCGACACTCTGCTCCAACAAATTCAGTCTACGACACCCTACTCCCCCCCTCCACTCCACTCTAGGACACTCCATGCCACTAAATTTTAACGATGCTGAACTGCAGCTACACTGGTGTACAACACGGCAAAAACACATTGCCAAAGTCAATAGGTCTTGTATAGGTAAGGCCTATTGGCTTTGTCAATGCTTGTTTAGGCTGTAGCTAAGACACAAGTAAATTGTTTGTGTACGTCCCTGTTTCGGAAAATTTTGTGTATAATTCAATACTGTTTGCAATAAGTAGCGCAATCTTGAAATAGCAAAAACGTGTAATAAAATGTAAAGCTCTTCTGAACCAGGGGCACTAAAATCCTTAAAATGACACTGCATGCATGACTGTAGTAGGAATGAGGGTTCGGGTGGGATGAATGAGGTCTTAAAACGACTAGGTTAAACTAAATTTCCAGTCTATACTCGACACCTCCAAGATCGGTACCACAGTCTAAAGGTTTACCGCTGACAACATATGGAAGACCTTTCTTTCAGGAAAACCTGAAAATGAACTGACTTAAGTAAGGATTTTCATACTTCAACAATAGAGGTGTGCCAAAATGGGAATAGGTGAAGAAATCTTGGGGCGGTAACAGTCCTCCAATTAACACACTTTGAAGACACTTAGGGCCAGATGTAGGTAAAATAGATTTACCTATTTTTAATTACCGAATTTTACCGATTCGGTAATTAAAAATCGGTAAATCTAAGGGGTGGATATGTAGGTATTTCCAGATGTGGAAATACTGAATCTGTAACATTCGGTATTTACCGATTCTGTAAATACAGAATCGGTATTTCCCATTGATTCCAATGGGCTTTGAAGCCCATAGGAATCAATGGGAAATACCGATTCTGTATTTACAGAATCGGCAAATACCGAATTTTGCAAGGGTGCAGGGGGTGTCACTTTGACACCCTCTTGCACCCCACAAATAGACATGTGCGCCATGTGGCACACATACATGCCCTAAGGGCATGTCTGTCTGTCACATGGCTAGGTGTGCATGCACACATGTGCATGCACACCTGAATTCGGTATTTTACCACACAATAGGATTGTGTGGCAAAATACCGATTTTGTAGGGCCTTTGGGACTCAGAAGAGTCCCACCTACATCTGAGATTTACCGAATCGGTAAAAATACCGATTCTGTAAAATTGTGCCCCTACATGCCAATTCTTGAATACCGGTCGGTAACGGCCGAAAATACCGATTTTCGGCCGTTACCGACCGACCTACATCGGGCCCTAAAAGTCGAAAGAATGAAGATAAAGGGGTAAATCACACTGGTCAAATGAGCACGTGTTGTGACGAGTTGAAAAAAGGTATGCACTGGGATTTAGAACTTTCTGAAACAGAGCAGTTATGGATTGATGGGAGGGTGGCGTCACAACACTCGTGAAGTTGTGGGTGTAAAATGAAGATGCCTCTATATCGCTGCCACTGCCTAGCGTTTTTACAATTTGGAGGAAGGATGCGCCTTGGATAGCGTTGAAGGCTTAATTTACTCAGCCTGTCACCATTAACGGAAGCGGTTTGCAAAAGCTTTTAACAAATGCACTATCTAAGAATGTATAACTATAATAGAAAAACAGCGCAAGCACAAAAACGTGCTAAAAAGCAACAATAAATGGCCGTCATTAGCAGCTATCATTTTGGGTTTCTAAAATGTGACATTATAGCAATTTAAAACAAGTAACAAGGACATTTGTGCTCACATCTAAGATAAAATAGACTTCGTAGATAAAGTATGATAAGCAATAGTATGCCAGGGATTCTTACTTTTGAGAGCAATGTGTTTTTGCATATTTTCAAGGCTGCACCATCTGCAAGGCCAGCATGGCCGGCATCATCTTCTGTTCTGAGCTCACCATCTCTGGTGGCTCTCGGCACACCTACACCCGAGGCACCTAAGGCACAATCAGAATGGAGACAATAAAATGCCAAAAATAAAAACCAAAGCAACAGGGCTTCGCCATCTATGCACCAGTGTCTGCAACAACATCCAGGTATCCATCAGGACGGTCCTAATCTTGCTCCTATTTAGCACAGAGTTGAAGAGGCACCTATTTAAAGAATAATGTATTATGTATAAACAACTTCGCAAAAAGCAGCTGCCTCTCCTACATCCTGTTAACTGCATCATGCTTTTGACCATTTACAGCACTGCCCTTCTAGGTTCAAGTACTACCTATAGCACATGCATACATGTAGCAAAAGATCACCCAAAGTAGAATGGTCAAGTATTGATGAATATTAAGCATCTTAGTGTCATCGTAAGAAGAGATTCCACAGTTTAACACAAAGTAAAGGGTGGAAAAGGCATTAGCCAAAGATGGAGGTAAGGTAAATCAATATTATCTGTGAATTATTTCAATGAGCCAGGCATTTGTTTTAGAACAGGGTCAGCACTGGAGAGATGTGAGAGCAGGTATTACTTCAGGGATGACAAATGGATGAACTTTAAAGAATTGTGTTTTGAGAACTTGTGGCTCTTGACTTGACATTTGTCTCTCCCTTTCAAGAAGACAAAATGTGTGCATAAAGGCAGTAGGTTTTACTGGGTACATTCCCACTGCCAGCAAAATTCCCAAAGGGGGTGTTCACTTTCACAAACCAAAACGACCTGCAGGCTGCCATGTGTTGCTAATGTCACCCTTTCCTTAGTAGAGCATAGCGTGTGCCGTTGTGAGCTGGTGGTGCTGTGGCAAAGGGTCCCAGGGTAAGGATTACCCAAGTGGAGCTACCTGAGGCTCTGCCAATATAAACAAAACAACAGATTTTTCAATGGATTGTGTTGATCTTGTGTCCCACAAACTGATGCAAGAGCAACACAATCCTTAAGTCAGACTTACCCAGTCAAGCAAACCAACCCTCTGTGGCTTGGTAAAAGGCAGCACAAGTGACTGCTTTGCATTACTCTGCAGCGGGATGGTGTTGCATGAGTGGAGGGTTGGTGTTCCTACCCATCCACCTATGCTTTATGGTGCATTCCCAAATTTACCAAGAGAAGTAAACTTTGGAATGCGTTAAAATTGTATGCCTTCCTGATAGAGGTGAAACTAAAAGAAATCTTTTTTTTTCTCCATTGTTTCCTCTTTCTGAGTGTCCTGCATTCTGCTGCCTGCTTAGCAAGATGAAAAAGCCTCTAAGGGTTGTTTTTGTGCAGCAAGGTGTCCCTTCCTGCAGAAAAACAATTCTACCTGCAACACAGGCTCTGTTGCACCACAGTGCAAGGTTGCCTGCATTGACGCTAGGCAGCACATAGTGAGCCAGGGCAGTGAGAGAACAGGAATGTGTCATATGTTAGTAAATATTATGCATTCCTGCACTCTCCATTTTACGCAGGGCAGCACGTTGTCTTGCTGCTTTGCACTGCATTAAATACTGATAAATCTGACCCCCAATGCTTTCGTGACCCCACATAAAGCAGGTGAACCAAGAGCTTGTAAATGTAAATGTGTTTGTATTTATATAGCGGCTTCTACCAGAGGTCTTGTAGCACTGTATTCATACCGCTGTGGAACCCTTCCTGGCTTTCCTGTGAGATGTCCACTCCTGGGCACCTCCAAGGTGAAGCCAGGCATCCAAGCGCTGCTGGGGCCGTTGTGGAGATTAAGCAAGCTATTGCCCAGAGTCACAGAGTGGGACCCATGATTAGACTAGGCACCGAGGCGAGAATTATCAGGTCCGGGGTGATTGAGTCCAAGTGCCGCCCAGGCGGGAATTGAACCCTGATCCTGGGCCAGGCCTCTGCATCAGGGTCTGCCGCACTAACCATTGAGCCACGCTTCTCCACTTTGTACCACCAGATTTATAGTGGTGCTCCCACTCCACCAAACTCTAAATGACATACCAAGTCAGTGCTTGCTGTTGCTGGTTGATGACCTGCTGTGTATTTTGTATTCTGGAAGTGGGTTACTCTGGAACTCTGGAATCTGTCTGCAGCCTTTAACTTGATCTGCTATCCCACCTTACTGGCTAGACTGGTGGATATGGGGGACCTGACCAAAGTTGGCTTGCCTCCTTTCTAAAAGATCAGGTACCAGATTTTAGCCCACTTTCCTCACTTGTAAAGTGGAGTTCTTCAGGTCTTGTCATGGCAATACATGGCATGATGTCATCTGATTAGAACTCACATGAACATTCCTTAAGATCTGAATCCCATTTTTATTCAATTTAGATGATGTCAACTTTGGACTAAAGGTTGTTTGAAATTGGTTCCAGTTATGTCATCACTATACTAATTAGACGTGTTGGAACTGTTTAGGTCAGAATATGATACAAGTACAAAGGCTATGTAGACCCCAACTTATTATGCCTGTGATCCAGCACAACACCTAATCAGGTATCAATTCTCGATAACATGACATACAAGTGGCCCAAACACATTCACCCAAATCCCTGATGCGCTGGGGGTCAGGTTTCAATGGCGTTAACATTTGTTTTCTTCACAGGTTCATGTTTAACATTTCTTAATACACAACTAAACCTGTATATCAACTCTCTTCCCTCTGGTCAATGGACCAATTGGTTGAGTTAATGGTAATAATAGTACTATCTAAGTAACTATTTAGTTAGCTAAATAATCACAAACTCTCGGTAAGGTTAATAAAGTTTAGCTCAAATAAAATGTGAATAATAAATGCTCATCGCATATGGTTATAAATGCAAACAATGAAATTCACAAGAGGGAGAGAAAACATCAGCAAATGCAAACAGTGTCATACTCATCATCAAATATATGTAATGCACATGAAAGAGTGGATAGATTAAGAGACATAAGTTTCAGCAAACTAATGTGAAACGATGTACATATGACGGAGGGGATAGATGAAGAGACATACGTTTCAGAGACAAAAATAAATTTGCAAATGATTATGCAAAGTACGAGTCACAAGGATAATACTAATTCAAGGACCAGTGGCAATGAAGAAGAAACTTTATTATATAGTTAATTAAAACCATTACAAAAATACAGATATGATAATATACTAAAAACACACTGATGTGAGAGTAATAGAATTTAAAATTGGTAGTAAAAAAACAAATGTCTTTCTGGGGTAAAACAATGTCCATGATCAAGATTTTGCCAATAATCTTTGCTTTTTCTCAAAATGTTCGATAAATTTGATTGATCTGCAAATGAATTGGGGGTCTGTGGTACATAATGTTTGTATAATCGCAGACCTACAGGTACGTGTTCCAAACTGCTTGAACTTGGCTTTCAACCAATTCCGACGTTCCTATATGAGAGCCGGGCAGATGCAAATCAGGTGGGTAAAATCTTGCCTTGCCGCACCACATAGCCCGCACCCTTCACTTTCGAGGACCAGTGAAATGCCACTCCCCCGGCCAGGGAGGTAGTAGGGGTCCCCTGAAATTGAGTTAGGGAACAAAGACTTCAGAACCCAGGAACGGGACAGAGACAGGAACAGCTAGGCCTCTCTGTAAACAGACGAACAGCAATGCATCACCCCTCTCTCCTGCTGCCTCCTCATGCTCTCTTCTATACCCAATGATGACCTCAACCACACCCCTAAAGGCACCTCAGTTATACTCTAAAGCCTACATGTCCATCCCACAACAGTTGCAACAATTCATAAAATTTGACTTCTTATTGGTTGATTTGGGAGGTGGTCTGTTACAACTTTCTACAGCCCTTTGTTTATTTGTTGTTCGCATAACGTAATTTATGACTCGTTCATTCATTTTTAGTACTTGATATTTTCATATTATTTCACATGTATTTCTCAGCTACGTCCGCAGAAGAAGCCTTGGGTCCCACGGCCAGTCTCATCCTTTTGGCAGGCAAACAATGTTCTTTGAGCTGAACAACCTTGCACTTTTGCAATACTCAGCATTTCTGTCTTTTTGTTGGAATATTCATGCACTCTATGGCCCCCATATATCATGTTAACTTTAGGGAAACACTGGCTTATTCGGCTCACTATGGGGAATGAAACATAAGCATTCATTAATTACATAAAAATGCAATTTTCACTGTGTACCACCCATCTTTGCACAATCCCATGTTAATATATTCTTAGCAAAATCTTTAGGTAAAAGTGGCATTATTTATTATTGTAAAGCAAGATGCAAAAAATTCTAAATGTGGCCTAGTCATGCATTATTTCTTGTTTCTTTCGAAGCACAATGTAAATGGGGCTGCTTAGTTAATTCATGCATTATTTCACATTAGGGCACGTATGCGCAAAGCGGTTTCCCACGTGTTTCATGTGATTTTGCATGTTAGTTTACACTGCACACTGTGAGTATGTATTACGGGGGTGTTTTTCCGAAAACCCTGCTCCATCACCTGCTTCCCACGAACCCCTTCCTAGCCCCTCTTCTGGTCCCAGAATCTGACCTCTCTAGTTGCCCTCCATCCTCCCTAAAGTGGTGTTCCCCCTGAGGACCCCAGACTGGTTCCCTCTTCTTCCACACTGCTGGACCAGTCTCCTAGGTCCACCCTTTATATGGTGCATCACCACTCCGCTCCCAGCATGTTTGTCCCTAGGCCTCCCAGTTACCAATACACTGACAAATAACATGATCATCACATCTCGCCCCTGACTACCACCTCAGCCTTGAGGAAATTACTAGTATTATTTTAATTATTACTGTTCTTGCTGAAGTTGTTGTTGTTATTATTATTACTTGTACTTCCTGCGCAGTGCCAACACTGCTTCTACAACGTCCACTGCTACGACAACTGTAAAGTAAGGTGTGTATATTTGCAGGGTGTGAGATTTGTAACAAACTAAACTATGGATCTGTGTGGACAAGGTAGTTTACACAGAGGTCAGACTTTACCCACCACTTAAACTCGAGGGACTTAGAAGGACTCACATGGAGGACATGAGTGTCCTTTATATGGAAGAGAGGCAGGAAGAAAGACGAGCAGGAGCAGAACCAGTGAACGGTGACAATAAGAAATAGACATGCAAGTCATCTGCCTAGAAACGTGCATGAGTTTGAAAGAGGATGTGATGGAACCCGGTGGAATATTGGTGGACCAATGAGAAAGGAGCAGAAATGTGCCAATGTGTTGGGAGAAAGACAGAAATGAAGAGGGTGAGAGGAATACAAACAGGAAATAACTGAACCTCAAATGCCATTGGCCAAACAGAAAGAACAAAAGTAAAGAGCGTTCAACAGTGTCAAAAGCAGAAGAAAGATACAGAAACATCAGTACATAGGAAAGTTGATGGTGATGAGAACGAACGAATAAGTTGGACACAGCCACGTGACATCACGACACAAAGTTGACATCTGGTCACATTTGTATGCTATTGAAGGCCGAGGATCCTCATTTTGAGTCAAGTGTGGGTGGACAAAGCAAGATACTTGGTCGTTTTGAGCAGCATCTCCACACCCTTGCACAGTTTTGTGAAATGATCTTTTGTCATAAATTGTGTGTATTTGAATATTGACATGAGAGATGATGACGGCATACAATGATCAAGTGTGTAGCCTGGTAAGCCGTGCGTGAATGTCAAAGCACAAAGCCCTTTGACTATATCCCTTCCCCTTTTCATGGTACACTCAGGTAATCGAAAGAAATAGACTCTCAGCAAGACATCTGTCTCGTAAATGTAAATTTCATCTTTGATATTTATTACGAGTTTTGCTTGATCTTTTCCTTTGTTGCTCATTATTTTATTTAAAAACTTGCAGTAGGTAATGTTGTTTCTCTTTTTCAAGTGATCTGTATGCCTAACTGTACGATGTACATTTCTGAAAGAAAGAAAAAAATAGATGCTGATGATTAATATGGTTGTGTTGGGATGCTTCATTCGTGAAAACAATCTTAAATGTAAAATATATTGTGCTTGTTCTGTAAAGAAATATCAGATCTTGAGACCCACTTTACGGCAAAGTATATGAGATAGAGGAATCCTATATAATCGCCGCCCCCTTCACTTGAAGCTGTTCTTGATTAGTTTTGCTGAAAAATAATATGTTTAATTTCAGATAATGGGAGCATGATTTATGAAGCTATTGCCGAGTGAGGAGGGTTTGCGCCAGGCTCAGCCAGGCACTTTGTTGATTTATTGTCTCTTGGACTGTATAAAACTAACGTGATGGTTTACCACTAAAAGACAGCACAAGCGCCATCCATCCTCATGCCCAGTGAATGACAACATCCCCAAAAGCAGCAGAAGGGGCCAGAGAGCAGCTCACCGCCTGGCAGATCCTGACCATCTTCTCAAACTGACCTCGGCTCCTCCTGGGAGTGAGATGAAAGATATCGGCCTGTGCTGCTTGCTTCACCGGATAATTTGTTTTATAACCATGGATCCTAAACATACATCAGGCTGTGTCACAAAATCAGTTTGACAAACAACCCAATTTCACATTTTGCTTCATCCCAGACTGTAGAAAACACAAGAGGTTACTGAACACAGCACTGCCTGGCATCACTTAAATGTCTGCTTCATTTTATTCACAGGTTGCAATAAGGTGAAAGAAATGTTGCTTTATTCTGGTAATGTATAGCAGAAAAAAATATATATGACCTGGACTGTGAAAAATCCCACAAGGAATTTAGGTTTGCAGCACTTCGGAATGCCACTTCTTTATTTATAGTTCAAGTAAGGCATAGCTATTAGCAATACCTGGGGAGGAGTGTTCACAGTTTCATGTTTCTGCTGCAGCTGCAATGTTCAGTACTAGCCCTACTTGTAGGCCAGGGGGTACCAAGGAGTGCCAGTGGGGTGGTGTGATGGCCACCCTAAGGCAGACTAGATATGTAATGTAAATGTAAATGTATTTGAGCTTATATAGCACACAGCTACCCGCAATGGGTTTCCCGGCACTTGCTTAGGGAACCCGTCCTGGTATTCCCCTGTGAGATAACCCCGGCAGGGTATCCACAAGGTGAAAGCCAGGCATCCCGCCACGAGGGGCCGTTGTGGAGATTAAGCAAGCTATTGCCCAGAGTCGCAGAGTGTGAACACGTGAGTCGAGAAGGCACCGGAGCGAGAATTATCGAGTCCGTGGAATTTTTGAGCCCAAGACCCGCCGAGGTGGGGGATTGAACCCTGGTCCAGGGCCGATCTCAGATTCCAGGTCTGCCGCCTCTAACCCCTGAGCCACACTTCTCCACTATGCATTACCAGAGGTCAGCTTTGGTCATAGGTAGATTATAAACAGTAAGAGAGAATAAAATATTCAGAACTAATAAGCTCAGAGCCTGCTCCACATAAAAGGGTAATATGGACCACATTTAGAGGAAGGCTGACATGAAAGGCCAATGACCTTGACATGCAGGTGGTTTTCTACAATTATTATTTTTTTCCTGCTCGGTGCTGTCATGTTGTCCCAGACAGAAAAAGGATGAAATGGCATTAAAAGAGTCTGCTCTGAATAGGATGGACCTTCCAGTGCCATGTTGGCCAGTGGTCCAGTGCAGTTGATGGTCATTCCAATGCAAATCCAGCTCTCATAAAAACAAGCATTTAAAATGCAATAGGTCTCACATTTACGCAAGTTTAAGCTGTTGGGATTTTTTTAATGAGAGTGGCTTTTGTTTATGCTTTAAAAACCTAAACATAAATAGAAGGCATTGTCATTTACAGTACCAATAGCTCAAAGTCGCTAGACCTATTGCATTGCAAATGCTTGTAATTTATTCATATTACACAGTGGCAGTTATCTCTGTGTAGCTATGGTTCAGCCGTACTTTCCATTGAAAAAGCATTCCATGACGGATGTGCTCCTAAATTGGTGCTTGCATAGTGCATGCATTAGGGCCGACCTGCTAAATTTGGTGACGTTCTATGCAGTAGAAAAAAAGTTAAGGTGGTATCAAAATGATTTTTTCCCATGTTAGCTACAAATGGACATCATTCCTTTGCAGCCAAACTACATCCGAAACTGCTGAATGAATTTACCCTTACGTTTTAATGAAATTAGGACTTCACTCATAGTGTGCTTTTCATGGTTTGGTGTAAACCCATTATAGTGTTTTTACGATATTAGCATTGCGGAGGTTTGCTTTTTTCACTTTTGTCTAGCGCACACTTGGACTATGGGCAATAGAGCGCTTTACACTTTACTTCCCTTGCACTTTAGCCAGGTCGCGATAAAGTGATGTACCCAGAATCACAGGATGTTGAACAAGGTCGAGATTCCAGCCCACTTCCCCTTTCCAAAGACGGTAGCCCTACCCCTAGGCCCAGTGCTTTATATGTGCTGGCACTTTTCAGTAATGAGTACCGGCACCTTTTTACTTTGAATGTGGGAGCACCTGCACTTCTCAAGGGTGACATAATACTTTTAATTGGAGAGTAGCGGTACTTCTCAGACACAAGCAGGTACTCTGGTACAAGGTACCTGCACTTCTATTTTCCCATTTAAAGCACTGCTTAGGCCTAATCCCCCTCTGCAACTGAAAGTTTTTGTTAATGTCTCTTTGTTTTCAACTTGATAAAGTAGCTTTCTGCACATTTATATTCATGAGTGTGTAATGATCAGTGCCAGCACTATTCTGTATAGAGTGAGTCAGGGTCACCTATAGACCGAGCCGATGCCTGAACTCTAGGAAAGTAGCTGGGCTGAGAAATGCAGGGTGTCCTGTCAGGAGGCGGGGCCTGGGAGACCCACAACAACTTACTCCTGAAGATGGCCCGGTGGGGGCCTGCTGCTTTCCCCTCTCCTTTGTACTACCGAAAGTGAGATGGGGTGACTTGGGGGGACAAATTTATCGAGGCGAAGAGATAAAATCTTAGTTAAGGATGTTCATTGTACATATCGCATTGTAACTGTAAAATTGCGGCGCTGCTTATTTTAAGCATCATTTTGAATTCCCACAATGCTATGAATGAGTGAATGATAGGTTAAACCTCTTCTGCAAGCTTTGCCTGCCACCAATAAACCGTCACTTCTACCTGGCTACCTCTCGGATACACAAAGAACTCGGCTACGTGGGGGGCTGTGAAGAACGGAGCGCGCGCTGCACCTCCGATGTCCTGGGCCACGGCCCACCCGTGCCCTTGAGCTCCCGCCACTGTTGCTCGACTGTTTTGAGTGTCCCTTCCAAATGCAGAGGATCCAGGAATACAAACAAAGCCTGTTTAAGGGTTTTTTAAGTGCTAAAAACTGAAGACGCCATTTGCTTATTTGTGTGCCTTTGAAGGAGCCAAAAGCACAGCCTCTGTCGGTGTTCTGGGTATAGAGCCTGGTTCTAATACATGCAAAGCCCCGGACGGCGGAGAAACGCCTCTGTTAGGCGCCACCGCATCCCCAGAAGTGAGATTTGAAATATTAAAGCCACCTGTGTCTATTAAATCAAGCCTTGACTGAACTGATGTTAAAAAGAGATGGCAGGTGGGCAGAGGCAGGATTTGTACGGTCTCGGCGGTAATGGGTGTTTTGCGTAAGCCGGTGAGTGGGGTGAAGCATGCTGTACATGGCCCTGGGCTTTAGTATGTCTGTGGCGATAATGAAATCACAGCAGCGACTGGCCACTGCGAAGACACAGCGAAAGTGAAATCTGAGATGGAGCGTGCACGAAAGTCAGAGCGCGTTGCCATGAGTGTGCACTTCTGGCGAGACCTAAAAAGACTCACTGTGTAACCACCAAAGTAAAAGGATGAGGCGAGAGCCCACCCTGCATTTCCTGCCACAGCCCAAGCTGTTCTGGAATCCTTCTTCGGGCCACTCTCAGCATGACCCGGAAGTCAGGCAACCTTGCCCAGGACATGGGCGGGGCATGGAGTGCGTGGCCTTAAGTGTCTGGGGCTCCCTTGAGCTGAGGTAGCCCTGCGTGTTGTAACCCCCGTGTAGGAGAAGCAAGGCGGGAGCCCACCCTGCACTGGCAAGCAGTAGAGGAAGTCCGGTGGGAGCCCACCCCACCTTTGTGAATGCCTCCTGGTGCGGCGGGAGCAGGATTTCAGGCGGGGCTCCTCTGAGTAAGACAGAGCCCTGTGTGTTGCTGCAGTGACCGGTTGAAGAGGCGAGTCCCCCTGCCATCGAGGAGACCAGCCGGGGAGCAGCGCAGCGTCCCCACAAGAGCCGGTGAGTAGGGTGAGGCATGCTATATGTGGTAAGCGTGCCGTGCCTGGACAGGAGATGTGCACCGTATGGTGCGAGCAGGAGTTGTGATAACGCAGTGAGCCGTATGCGTGCACATCTCCTCTCTATTGAGCTTCGGTACAGACAGTTCATGTGCAGGCATACGGCTTGCGGCGTTATTACAACTCCTGCTCGCACCATACAGGCGCACATCCCCTGTCCTGCAAGTTAATCTAACGCCGTCATACGCATTCACAACTGCAGTCCTTTGTGCGGAAAATACAAAAAGGGAGTGGTTCCAGGATGAATGCAAGTAGTATAGTAAGAAATGGAAAATTTAGAAACAGTAAGCAAGAGTGGAAAGTACATGTGTTATTTAATCACAAAGTACTGCATGTGAAATTGGCAGACATAGCACAATTGCACAAATCTACACACCGTAGAGCCCAAGGCAAGTGGGGGTAAAGGGGGGGGGCAAAGTGAGGGTATACTGCTGAAATCAATAAAGTCTCGTAGACATCTCTTGTAGTTCTAGTTTATTCTTCAAGTTACATCTTGGTAAATTCCAATGTAAGTCTTTATATAAGCCCCCCCAGGTGCAGTTTCCTGGCCGCTCAGCCCATCTTCTCCAACTGCTCCCCCTTCAAGTACAAACATCCATAACATTCCTAATGACATCATATAGCTAGAGCATCAGGCAGAGAATCAGATTACTACAGATATGTGGTGGAAAGTAGTGCAAAAGCAAAATGTATTTGATTATACAGCACAAGTCACAAGTACTTTTTTGAGAAATAATAAGAGACTGGCTATGGTTGCCGCCAGATACAGAAAATCGCATGAATGACACTGTATTAAATCATGACCATGCTTCCAAATAGAAAATCCAAATTATTTTAAGCTTGGGAAGGAAGCTGGTGTGGGATCCGGTTGTCGGAGTTTCGACCCCATATATACATAGGAGCAGGTTAGCCTTACAAGAGGGTCTTCTTCAGGACACCTGGAGTGGGGAATGGGGGTTGTTGTTGGGCAGAAGATCTAGAGTGAAAGTGTAGATATAATTAAAAAAGCCCCAAGGGGTCAAACATGCTAATAAGGGTTTATGGTGGGAGTAAGGAAAAGACACAATACCATGGATTTTGTTATGAGTCTTCCTGGAATTTGGTTAAGTAGCTCCATGGTGCGGGCTAGGTCTGAAAAACATTAATGTTGCGTCTTTCTAATTAAATTGAGAGTCACAGAGCCCTAGTGATGACTGCAGATAAAATATAACAAACTAATACTCACAGGAAGAGTTGACAGGTGAAAAAAGCGCAAGCGTCGCTTCACCAACACATGGGTCCCGTCAGCTACCCTTGGTTTCCAACAGAGGAAGAAAACCGCGTATTATTAAAAAGGCCCCAGCCGAGTGGGCATTCCGAGGAAAAAGCTCAACATCACATACTGGGAAACAGGGTGCGGAGCGGGCGGGGAGGGAGAGTGACATACCTCTGATAAGATTTCAGTCTAGTCGAGCGTGGTGTCCCGATTCAAGAGGAAGCCGCACCCGTAATGCTGGCTTTAAATGGAGGCACTGACGGCCAGCAGGCGCATGTGCACGTCGTTATCACGCATAAGGCGTGCAAAGTGGGAGAAAAAAGACAAGTTCGGAATGCAAAAAAAGGATAGTATTGAATGGCAATGTTTTAAAACCGGGTGATGACAATAATAGTATTAAATATGCCCGAAGGTGTGCCTTAACGATGTACCAGCATGAAAGAAGCAACAGGCCAGTTGGCAGGTACCAGCGTCTCAGGGTGGTATAAGTGCCGAATGGTCTGAGAAAATTAAATAAACACACTATGTCAATTGTTCCATTAGTAAGGAAGGTGATATACACACAACATATATGTTGTAAGGAACAGTTCGCGCATGTTTGTCAGAAAAACAACATATACTTAGAGCAGAGGTCTTCAAACTTTTTGATGCCGAGACCCCCTTGTAAATCCTTTTTAGGCGTAAGGACCCCCTTCCGACAAAAGTTTCTAGAAACTGGTACTCCTCATCATCAACTTTTGACAACCATAAATGCACCTGTTAGACCTCATCACATTCCTCCATCATTCATCCACCCACACTTTCACACATCCATCCATCCACCCACCCTTTCTTCCTTCCATCCATACATCCATCCTTCATCCATCAACCCTTTCATCCTTCCATCCATACATTCATCCTTTACCCATCCACCCTTCCTTCCATCCACCCATCATTCATCCACCCACCTTTTCACACATCCATCCATCATTCATCCATGCAACATTTTATCCATTCATACATCCATTCACCCTTTCATCTTCCCATCCATACATCCATCCTTCATCCACCCACCCTTTAATCCTCCCATCCATACATCCATCCTTCACCTATCCACCCTTTCATCCATCCATCCACCCACCCTTTCATCCATCCATCTACCCATCATTCATCCCCCCACCTTTTCACACATCCATACATCCATACATCCATCATCCATCCATTCACCCATCCTTTACCCATCCACCCTTCCTTCCATCCACCCATCATTCATCCACCCACCTTTTCACACATCCATCCATCATTCATCCATGCAAGCTTTTATCCATTCATGCATCCATTCACTCTTTCATCTTCCCATCCATACATCCATCCTTCATCCATCCACCCTTTCATCCTCCCATCAATACATCCATCCTTCACCTATCCACCCTTTCATCCATCCATCCACCCACCCTTTCATCCATCCATCTACCCATCATTCATCCACCCACCTTTTCACACATCCATCCATCATTCATCCATGCAACCTTTTATCCATTCATACATCCATCCACCCTTTCATCCTCCCATCCATACATCCATCCTTCATCCATCCACCCTTTCATCCTCCCATCCATACATCCATCCTTCATCCATCCAGCCTTTCATCCTTCCATCCATACATCCATCCACCCTGTCATCCATACATCCATCCATCCACCCACCCTTTCATCCATCCACCCATCATTCATCCCCCACCTTTTCACACATCCATCCATGCATCATTCATCCATGCAACCTTTTATCCATCCATACATCCTTCCACCCTTTCATCCTCCCATCCATACATACATCCATCCACCCTTTCATCCTCCCATCCATACATACATCCATCATCCAACCACCCTTTCATCCTTCCATCCACACATCCATCATACATCCTTCCACCCTTTCATCCTCCCATCCATACATACATCCATCCTTCATCCATCCACCCTTTCATCCTCCCATCCATACATCCATCCTTCATCCATCCACCCTTTCATCCGTCCATCCATACATCCATCATTCATCCATCCACCCTTTCATCCATCCATTCACCCTTCATTCATCCACCCATCTTTTTACATATCCATCCATCCATCATTCATCCATCCACCCTTTCATCCATCCATCCTTCATCCATCCACCCTTTCATTCTTCCATCCATACATCTATCCTTCAACAATCTATCCTTCATCCATCCACCCTTTCATCCTTCCATTCATACATCCATCATTCATCCATCCACCCTTTCATTCATCCATCCACTGACCTTTTCACACATCCATCCATCCTTCAGCCTTTCATCCATAATCCACCCATCATTCATCCACCCACCTTTTCTGTGCCTCTCTCATGGGGGGGTGGGGGTATCAGTATCTCTCTGCATCGTCTTCCTTCTTCTTTCCCGCTCATGGGAGGGCATCTCTGTGCCTCCCTGCTGGGGGCGGGGGACGTGTCACGGGACCCACAGCTCCAGGTGCGCAAAATCCATTGAACTCAAAGGGCTACACTACAGCCACTCCCCCTCCCCCCCCCAGCTCCCCCCAGCTCCCCCCAGCTCGTGTATGTGAGCCCGGCTGTAACAGCTTCAGGGACACACACACAGTCACACCCAAGTACTTGTCAGGTCTTTAAAAGACCTTTTACTTGTTAATGAGGCGTTGATGTTTTTCACACCTCTGTGTGAATTAGGCCTCCGCCGTGAGCACCCTCAGCCCAATGCCAGGAACTGCACTCTGCAGAATCTGCGACCCCCTTCCCAGGACTCCACGACCCCCCTGGGGGTCGCGCCCCACAGATTGAAGGACGCTGACTTAGAGTGTGGTAGATTGCAAAAAATAGCGTCAGATTGTAGCAAGGGAATCATTCACATAAGGCGTACATATCAAGCAATTGGAACTGATGTAGTAAAGCACGAGCCAAAAGGCAAATACCTGCCTTACAGGGTAGTATAGATGCCATAAAGGTCATGTGATATATTGCAACCAATAGTGTCAGATTATAGCAAGGCAATTATTCACATGGAGCGTGTATATCAAGCAATAGGTGCTCAGGCAGTAGGACACGAGCCTAAAGACAAACACCTGCCTCACAGGGTAGTATAGATGCCATAAAGGTCATGTGAAAGAACCTTGAGGGCAGTGAGACATAGATCACAGTGGAATAATAAGAATAAAGAAGGACTACACAGTCATGGTAAATAGTTGGGCGTAGCTGCTATCAGTTTCATTCAGACCATTTTCTATTAAATCAAAATGGAGCATCCATTTTGAATCTCGAATGTTGAGTATGTGGCCAATATTGCCTCTCCTTGGGCCCAAGGTGGCCTTTTCCAGTACAATCCACTTGCAACTCTCTTGAACATGGCCATGTTGTTTGAAATCATTGGGGCCCATGTTACCTCACAACGGATCAGACTACAGTGTTGCAACACCCTTGCTTTGATCTTCTGTTGGGTTTGACCTATGTAAATCAGGTCACAAGGACACAAGATTCCGTAGATCACATTACTTGTGTTGCAAATGGCGTGTGTCTTCAAGATGATCTTATGGTGTTTGTAGTGGAAGTCCTTTGTGCGGAAGCAGATATCCTGACCCCCTTCCAAAGCAAGTCGACAACAATAGATCTTGCTAGTGACAGCCCTTCGCTCTGTGTCGCTAGGTGAGACCTAAAAACAGTTCTTCCCTCACCTTTAAATGAAGGGTTGGACCTGAGTGCAGGGAAGATGGGGCATCTAACACATTTTGTCCGGTGTCTCATAATCACCCAGTTCAAAAAAAGGCCAATGTTTGGAGATGCACAGTCTGAACCTGGTGCACTACATTTACAAGTATTCTGATCGGCAACTATTGAATATGTGGTGGCATAGGGCATTTTTACAGAACTATGGCATCCTGTCCATCTTCAAAGAATGTCTTGGCAGTGATAGATGCCATGGGAATCAACATCAAAACTGTGGATAATGGTGTACTGGCCTTGGCAGTGCAGGTGAGGTGTAGCACGCAATGCCTGCATGTCTGTGTATTCAGATCCATGAGGAATATGAGTTGCATGGTGGTTAGCCAGGATCCAGTTTGAGGGGAACATAATGTGTAATGTCAGAGTGGGCTCCCCCACTAGCCATCTATGTTGTAGCGTTCAACACAGGGAGAAGACATCCAAAAGTGGTCAGGACAAATGCTGTCATACCATGAAATTCAGGGCACACATCAGAACACAATGGCCATCTAAGACTGGGTACGTGCAGTGGCAATCTTTGAATAATAAGGGTAAACAATATTATTTCTTCATGTTTATGTCATGTAGCAATCCTCTTAAATAACCAACATAAACCTAGTCCTTTTTTGTGTCAATATCACTTTGTAGCCGTATATGAAATATCAAGATTATCCTTTCCTCTCTCTATGTAGATGGTGCCTGGTGGCATCTTTGACACATTTGCACTAATTGTAGAACACATCCTGCACATAGTGTGCATCTTTTGTGGAGTTTATCTGGTGCTGAGGAGTACACATATTTTGACACAGGCAGAATGGTGTCATCTTGCAGGACGGGTACCTACTAGTTTGTTCCAGACTTATGACCAACAGAGTTTTGAGACATTTTATGGACATAGAACCTGCAAATAGATGATGCATATGACAATATGCAAAAATAATGTACATCAGATTATGGAAACATGGGAGCTAGCCAATTGGATAGCATAGAGGCAGTTGCAGCAGTCCGATTTTCAATTGGTGGTGGCGACAAGCACTATGGCTTTACTCATAGGAGAATGCAGAGGCAGACTGGGCGGATTTGATGAATCAATATAGGCAGCTACCTCTTACAGATTAAAATTATGAGTTTATGCAATCTCTCCCTTAATTATAACATCTAGAGGTTTTAACACTATGCATGCTTTGAGGTTTTGCTCAAAGATATCTGGAGTTGAAACAGGCTGTCCCCTTTAGCCTCCAAAATGGATAACCACAGTGATGACGCTGTTCAATGGTATATAGCTACTTAACTAAGCTTGAGCCTTATTTGGGATTTTCTGTCATCGGAGGCAAAGTTATATAAACTGGCTATTGACCACATACAAGACTACCCTCCCAACTGTGCATTATTGAAAATGTGAAATAAGGAGATATCATAGGGGGTTCATGGGCTCGGAGAGACTCTTTTGATTAGCTAGGGCAAGAAGAGACAAACCTTGTCATGGAATTAGCATCTGCACCTGCCACCATGACCAACCTGTCTAAAGAATGGAATACTCTGATGTCAAATGCACTGTACAGGTGCAGGGTAACCAGAAAATAACCAGCCTCATGATCAGTAAATCTGAGGACATCTTCCTAAGAAACCAAGGGGAGCAATATATGTGCAATATGTGGACCAAAATCCTGAATAGAGGGGTGCTAGGTAGTTTTAAGCACCCAGATCCAATTGGAGTTAAGTAACAACAATCTTTTTCTTGATCTTACCTAAGACAGAGAGTTAGCTATTGGACTGAAATTGGAAATCGCAGTGGGATCCAAACTAGTCTTTCTTTTTATAATCAGACCCTTTAAGCTAGAAAAGGTGCTGTTGATTAGGTCACAAATAAGGGGGTGCAAAAGGGGTCATGCTCCTTGAGGATGCAAACTAATGCTGGGTCCATGGTGGAGTTGTGGGCTTAAGAGCCGGTAAAGGAGGTTCTACCTTTTCTGAAATGGTGGGTTGTAAGGAAAACCTAGAGGGATAGCTGTTTAGCAGTTATAGTTAGCCTCTGGCGGATTGTGTTGATTTTGTTAATGAAAAATGTTGTCGTTCCTTGCAGAGCTGAAGAGAGAAGACTATTCCAGAGCAGCAGTGAAGGGGGCTCTAATCAAAGTTATTAATTTGAGCAGTCCTCTGCACTGAAATTCGGTCTTCATTATTACTTCTGCTCATTAATGTATTAAGCTGCTTTAATGGGCGGTTGTTTTTTTTTTTGAAGTTTGATAGCACAGTTTATCAGCCTGACATTTATTTTTTCTCCACCTAGTCTTCACTTTATAGTTAGCTGCATCTGAGCTTTTATTTCCGATTAAAATGACGTGATGTGACACAGCTCTAGACTTTGCACTGTGTGAGTCACTAGTGGTAGGACTTTCAGTGCTGTTTTTATTTCACAACCTGTCTTTTCTTAAATAAGTTGTACAAAAAAGGGGAGATACCCAAGGCAATAATATTAAATGCCAAGTCGAAGTTGCAGTAAACTGCACACACATGCCGTGAAATGGCAGGACTGAGACAGGTTTGAAAGGCTACTAGTGTGGGTGGCACAATCAGTGATGCAGGGCCAATAGTAACATTTAGATTACAGGCCCTGGGTATAAGGTAGCCCACTTTACATAGGACTCACAAGTAAACCAAATATGCCTATCAAGTGTACATTAATGTGACCATGTTTAGGGAGAAGTACATGCATGTTAGCATTGGTCAGCTGTGGTAAAGTGTTCAGAGTCCTGATGCCAAAAAAAGATACAGCAAAAAGTGGAGGGAAGCATTCAAAATGTGGGGTAAGACCACTCTATGGATGACAGTTGTAACACTGACCTTTAACAAAGTCAGCCTGTAAAAGGAGGTGACAGGATCTTCCTCCAATCCCTGCCTTACCCAAGCCTTCAGGAAACAACAGAGGCTTCCCCCCGCCACCAGAGATCAATGCTGTGGCCCGGTAAATGTTGGATGCGTGCATGCATGTGTGTATGTATGAATGTTTGTGTATTTGTGCATGTATGCATGCTGTGAATGGGTGAGTGGGAGTGTGTTTATGTGTTGGGTATGAGTATGAGGGTGCTTGTGTGAAAGAGAGTGCATGTCTGTCTGAGACCCCTCACTGCCGATGCACGTTATAGGCCATCAGTGGGCCTAACCTATGCATTTAAAAGTCCCTTCTAAGAAGATGCCAGCAGCATGGAGGCAGACTAGGTCAAACAGGAGTGATCAGCATAAAACAGGCAGTCAGCAGAGCAGGATCAGTCCCTTCCTGGTCATTGACTTTGCTCTTTTTCCTCAATTAAAATGCATATATAGGGACGTTGGGGATATGCTAGCTAGACCGAGTGTGAGGCAACAGTTCTAAATGCAATACATTTTTTTTGCGGGGCATTTAATAACTTCTATGTTCTCTCTTTGCATTCTGGAACTGCAAATTTAGTTTCCTCCTATTATAAATGTAGGACAGCACATACCATGATGCCACACAATTCTGAGGCCACCTAATAGTGGTTAGTAGCACCAACTGCTGGCCCTGGGCAGGCAGGTATTATCCGGTGAGCCTGAGGTGATACCGCCTAACAGAGTCTTAATATTAGACATAAGCAGCAGGGAGAACCTGGCTAAACTACTAAGGTTTGGCAAATCAGTAGATGCCCCTTTCCCTCGAAATCGTGGGCCTCCCTTTGCTTTCTACAATCCCTAAATCACAGGAGCAATCAGTAAGTGCAGGAAAATCTATGAAGATCTTTGTGCAGCCACAAAAACCCCAAACGTTTTTTTTCGAAGGAAATGAAATAACTAGGGTTACTACATTCCCTTATCTAGGCATCTTATTTAACGACAGGAGTTCATGGGTCCCTCAAAGGAAGGCAAAGAGAAACGCCATGGCAAGATTGACCGTTGCGGTGCTTGATTTTGCTGGAAGGCTAGGTGCCAAGCCCGTGTAAGCAATGTTAACCCCTTCGATGCTCATGACGAGCTCAGCTCGTCATGCAGTACACTGGTCGTGTGCTCATGACGAGCTGAGCTCGTCATGAACAATGGGAATAAATCAGAAGTAGCACAGAGGGGGAATTGCTGCAGCACTGATGGTGTTAAATATATACAGAGCCAAGAGTATTGCTATTTCAAATTATGGTTCTGAAATCTGGGGATATAAGCATTGTGTAAGCTTCAAACAGTGGAAAATAAATGTTTGAGAAGCCTGCTCTCAATTCCACAATCATTGCCTACTTATATTATTCATCAATAAGTGGGTATTGGCTGTGTGGCAGACTTGATTAAAATGCCACCCCTTCTTAAATGGATCTCGATTTGGACCAATTCAAATTTCTAATGAATCAGATTATAAGAGACTGCACTGCACTAGATAGAAAAGTAGCATCCCTTGGCTTAGTCACATGAAAAGTATAGCAAGGCTGATAGGTTGCCCAGAGATATTTGATAAGCCAGAAAAATTATGTAAAAAAGATCTGGCACGGGCTAAGACCTCATTTTTACATCTAGCATCTGCAGAAAGAGAGGCCACAGAGATATTGAAACCTACTGTACGGGCTCACCACATTTTAAAAACGACTTGTTTTAGGGAGCCTTATTTAGATATAGGTCCTAAGCCCCACCATTGTTTCTTTTAGACAAGACTGAGGTTCAACTATCTGCACTTTTTATTGGCCGAACACCAGAGCTGGAGAAAGATAGAGGACCTGGGACCCTACACTTGCAATCATTTCTCGAGTCAAGACACTTTGCACTTTGTCCTGTTCTGTGAGCATTATTTGCATATCTGCAAACGTTTTACTTTTCCAATTGTAATGGACAAAGGCTTTTGACAGGCTCAGCCAGCCCTAATATATTTGCAGATGCTGAATAACCCCTGGGAAACGTTGCCAGTTTCTTAGTAGCGGCAGTCAGAGAAAGGAAAAAAAGAGGGTCCACATGATTTGTTATAAGAAAATGTTTATCTCTTTTCAATGTGAAATGGTTCTCTCTCTTTACAAAATGCATTTTAAATTATATTATTTGAATTTTTTAGAGAATGTTTCTAATCATGTGCATTTTTACTGGACTGTATATCAATTGTGATCGATTTTCGTTTAACGATTATGTATTATCTGGTTTTTACTTAATGGCTATTTTAACATGCTTTTATGGTTTTAAATAAGCTAATAAAGTGATTTTGACTAACAGATCTTATATTTGAAGAACTATGTCACCCCATTGCATACCACTTGCAAATGTTCTACTGTCTGGTGTATAGTAGGAGACAAAAGGTACCGTACCATATTAAAAAGTTGGTTACAGCAATATACTATTTTGCTGCATCCTTCAAACTCTCTATTTATCTATGTCACACAATTCTGAGGCCACATCATAGAGGTTAGCAGCACTTTAAAAAAATACAAATAAAATATAATATACAGTAATAAACTAGTTAGTCAGAGTTGCTTTATACATGTTTGTAATGTTGGGAGATACCGCCTGCTCATGATTAGACAGTCCTCCTCATCCCTGTAGCAGTGCCACCTCATCTCCAGTCCAGACTCTGAATGTAATAGTGCCATGAGAATATGGACCATGAATATCACTCCCGCCCAGTGCTCCATACACTCTTCATGTCCAACAAAATCTATGCCAACAGGAACACATGTGAACCCATGCTACATCATATGACTTCCTTGCTCTCCTAGAGATTGGCGAACACACACATACTAGGAGTAGGCAAGTTTCTGCGTAAATGCAAGTTGAGCCTGTCCCAGGCAAAAAGGCACAATGTGCATATGATGTGATCAAACTGCCCTACTGGGTATAACAGGATGTGACATTTGCAATGGTCACTACCTTGTCACAAGAAATTGAGGAGAGAGTAGTTTCTTGTTTCTGGAGTGTTTCCATTTTGATAAAACAACTATCACATGCATAAGAAGTACCAACATGTCTTTTTTAACGTAAAAACACTAACATGCACTGCTTAGACAAACGTGGCTGTTAGTGAACCTCTATGGGGAGGATGTCCTTTTGTGACATTGAATACATCAGCATGAAAAGGATGAAGAATGATCTCTAGCTGAAATATGGAAGAGGTATATGTAAGACCTAAAAGAAGTATACCATAACAATGCTTCAAAGATCGGATGAGTTAGGAAAGCTAAAGAGGATAATCAGACTAAAATTAAGGAGGGTAAAAGGAGCCAAAAAATAGCAGTGCTATTTCAAAGGAAAGGAATGAGTACTGTGTTTTCAATTTCTCATATGAGAGGCTCATATAGAGGTAACACTTTAATTTCTTCTTTTACTAGGATACTGTTGTATTTGCTTAATGCTTAGTTGTGTGTCTTGCACTTTAAGAGTCAAGTTCTATTTAGATTCTTGGTGGGGACAGTGTTCTGTGTTTCTGTACTTGGTTGGCAGTTTCCTGCTAGCCATTATGGGAGCACCAACTATTCTCTGTTACTCATAATAAACACCAGTTATTGATTTACTAATCTCTGGTAGTAGCCTACTTTCCCCTACAACAGATACATATATTATATTGTGAAAATGCTAGAATAGTTGCATTGCTGGGTGAGGTTGAAGTTACTGAGTTGATGGAGTGAACATAATAAAACACAACTCCTACAGACATGCATTAGTGGATTGTAATGCCAGATTAAAACATATTCTGGGATAGCGCATGCCTACAGTAGTTTTTACTACCATAGCAGATGATTATCTTCTTGCACTTTTTATGAAGTTAAGAAATGACCCTGAGATGCTGCTTTTCCAAACCCGGGCTGGTATTGAACGCATTGATGCATTTTGTGTATGGCAGCTCTGTTTCAGTTCACTTGCACTACAATGTGCATAGTTTGGTTAACATAGGAAAAATGTCAATGTCCATGTAGGAAACACACAACTTCATCAGTGATGATACTGACCATGTCATGAGTGACATAATATGTGAGGTCAAAACCAGTGGATTGCGGGGGATTAAGTTATAGTTAGATCAGGTAATTATAATTGCTGAATTTCTATGGTTTTGTACATGTGAAATCTGAGTCTAACTATAACGTCCCTCTAAACTTTTTTTTCCCAGTGAATTTCTAAGGTTTTTTTTAGATCCTATTTCCTAACAGTAACATTCCTGTAACCTTTGTTTTTTACACTGAATTTCTATGGTTTTCAATGTTATTTCCTAACTATAACATCCTATTAACCTTTGTTTTTTACTGAATGTCGAAGATTTAAAAAAAATTGATTTCCTTACTGTAACCTGTAACCTTTCAGAGTGGGTGTGTGAGGGGCTGTATAGGTCAGTGAGTGGATGTGTTAGGGGCTCTATGGGTCTGTGAAGGTGTGTGTGAGTGATGTATGGGTCTGTGAGTGGGCATGTGAGTTGTTTTTTGGGTGTGTGAGTGGCTGTATGGGTCAGTGAGTGAATTACTTTATAGGTATTTGAGTGGCAGTGTGAGTGACTGTGTGGGTCTGTGAATAGGTGTATGAGCAGCTGTATGGGTCAGTGACTGGGTGAGTGAGTGAATGTATGGGCCTGTGAGTGGGTATGTGAGTGTTTGTATGGGTTTAGGAATGGGTATGTGAGTAGTTTTGAGGGTGTGTGAGTGGATTTGAGAGTCAGTGTGCAGGTGTGTCAGTGGCTGTATGGGTTTGCGAGTAGGTGTGTGAGTAGCTGTGTGGGTCTGTGAATGGGTACATGAGTGGCTGTATGGGTCTGTGAGTGGGTGTGTGAGTAGCTGTATGGGTCAGTGACTGGGTATGTGAGTGGCTGCATGGGTCTGTGAGTGGGTATGTAATTCATTTTATTTTTTTATTTTATGTTCTTATAGAGCGCCTGAATAGACCCCCGAAGGGGTATCTCCGCGCTTTTGCTGATGAAAGGAACACGGATTGTACTGGTCCAAGTTCAAAAGTGGCTGATTAGATTAGATAGGTGTTTTAACTATTTGTGAAAAGATGGGTTTTTAGGGTTTTCCGGAAGGTCAGGTGATTAGTAATCTGTTTTAATGTCTGGGGCAGAGAGTTCCAGAGAACAGGTCCAGTATGGGCTAGGACATGGCCTCCCTGCCTAGATTTTTTGATTCTGGGTACCTGTAATAGCTGGAGGTTACTGGAGCGTAGGGACCGCCCTGGGATATAGGGTGAGAAGACTTTTGTAAAGTACTTCGGCCCCGTATCTGACAGACATTTGTGGATGGTACATAGGATTTTAAAATTGATGCGTTGCCGCACTGGGAGCCAGTGTAGTTTAGCCAATAGAGGGCGGGAGGGAGTCCTAGATGGATCGTTGAGGGCTAGCCTTGCCGCAGTATTCTGGACTATTTGCAGTTTGTTAAGCTGTTCTTCATTAGTTGATAAAAGAAGACCATTGCAATAGTCCAGTCTGCTAGTGACTAATGCCTGGATCAAGGTCTTCCTGTGTCTGTCAGGTAGGTATGGAAACACCCTTCTCAACAGTCCAATGGCCCTAAAACATGTACCGGCAACTTGGTTTACATGATCTTTAAATGTAAGGGCTTGGTCTAATAGCACTCCCAGGTTTTTCACGGTCTGTTTGGGATTGGGAACAGGTCCTAGCTCCAGGGGCCACCATTCGGGGGACCACAGTGTCACTGCCTCCCCAAACAACAAAACTTCTGTTTTACCTACGTTGCACTGTAGGCAGTTTTTGGCCATCCACTCTGACACTGCCCTCATTCCATCTGCAAATGATTTTATTAGAGCAGGTGTAAAGGTTTTAAAAGGAAACAGAAGTTGGGTGTCGTTGGCATAAGATACCGGGGTGAACCCAAAGGATCTCACTAAGTCAGCCAGGGGGGCCACGTACACATTAAATAATGTGGGGCTTAGGCATGAGCCCTGTGGCACTCCCCTGGTGAGCTCTCTAGAGATGGATTTATGGGAGCCCAACCTGACTTCTTGAGAACGGCCCGAGAGAAAACTCTCCATCCAGGACAGAGCTACACCCCCAAGTCCCACATCCCTCAGACGGCCGAGAAGCACTTCATGTGACACCGTATCAAAGGCAGCGGATAAATCCAACAGCACCAGAATCATCGACCCCCCTCCATCCAGTGTCATCCTGATGTTGTTGGTCACTGCTAGGAGGGCTGATTCGGTGCTGTGGTTGGGCCTGAATCCAGATTGTGAGTGGTCCAGGCCCTCCGTTGCCTCGATGTAATTTGATAGGTGAGTGTTCACGGGCTTCTCAGTGATCTTACTGATGTGTGGCAGGAGGGAGATGGGCCGCAGGTTTGAGAGATCTGTCCATGGGGATGCCGCTTTTTTCCTTATTGGGTTCACCACCGCTATCTTCCATTCCATTGGGACTTGTCCTTTTGTCAATGAGATGTTCATCACTGACTGGATGGAGGGTCCTAAGAGGGTGCTCAGAGGGGCGACCATTTTTGCTGGAAGGAAGTCATTGGGGGACCCAGATTGTATGTGGCTGATGAGAGGGGGGAGATCTAAGTCACCAATTTGTGGAAAGGTCAGTAGTGAGTTATTGTTTTGTTTGGGTGAGTTATTTGGGAGGGAGATTGTGGTTCCTGCGGTATTAGAGGCCGTTATTTTATCATAGATAAGATTAATTTTATCCTCAAAGAACACCGAAATCTCATCACAGAGTGTTTGGGAGAATTAATCAGGGCTCTCACAGGCTGTAGGTTTGACAAAGCTCTGCAGTATTTTAAACAATAAGTGTCTGGATGTGTGTATGACTGGGTGTGTGAATTGTTTTGAGGATGTGTAGGTGGATTTGTGAGTCGGGAGTGTGTGTGTGAGTAGCTGCATGGGTCTGTGAGTGGGTGTGTGAGTGGCTGTTTGGGTCTTTGAGTGGGTGTTTAAGTGTCTGCGTGGGTCTGTGAGTGGGTGTGTGAGTGTCTTAGTGGGTCTGTGAGTGGGTATAAGAGTGTCTGGGTGGGTGTATGTGTCTGTGTTGGTCTGTGAGTGGGTCTGTGAGAATCTGTGTAGGACTGTGAGTGAGTGTGACACTGCCTGAGTCAGTCTGTGAGTGTGTGTGAGAGTGTTTGAGTTGGTCTTTGAGTGAGTATAAGACTGCCTGAGTGGGTTTCTGAGTGGGTGTGCGAATGTCAGCATTGGTCTGTGAGTGGGTGTGACAATATCTGAGTGGGTCTATGAGTGGGTGTGTGAGAGTCTGAGTGGGTCTGTGAGTGAGTGTGACACTGTGTCCATGAGTGGGTATATAAGTGAGTTTGTGTGTATATATTTTTTCAGCAGAATTTGCGAATCCGCTGCGGTGGTACACAGGGGGCTACGCAGAGCATTGCAGCGGATTCATGAGTATTTTCTAACCCCTTCTACTACATTTCATCTCAATTTTTGCAGCTGGGGACCTTTCCGCGATATTTAAAATGGTGGCTTCAACTTTCTACTCAGGTTACGGCCAACTAATCATGTCATTGCTGTTGGAACGCGAATTCACAAAGTGCAGCTATGGATCTGTGAAGGAGTCATGTCCTGAGATATACAAATTTGTTTTAACATCAATATCTCAAAAGCAACTGATTGGATTTGTACCAAATCACAAAAAGTAAAGTTTCGGGTCCAAGATCTAGCTTTCTGCCAAATTTGTTGTAATTCCGTTCAGTCGTTCGGGCTGTAGTTGTGTCTAAAGTCTCTATGGGAAATACCATTGGAAACAAACTTTTTTTGACACCCCCCCTTTTTTTTGGCCCGCTTGACGAATCACCCAAAGCTTTACATGTACAACTAGACAGGCACATTTTTGGGAACATATTGAAAAGATTCATCAAACAGCGCCAAAGTTATCAGCAAGTCAAACTAATTATTTTCCTATGGAAACACGGTCCTAACTATAACTACCTACTGGTGACTGCCATTAAGTTTTTATATATATATATAAAAATGGATTATGGGTCTCCTCAGAAAAAACTCTAAAAATACAATACAAAAATGATAACAGCCTAACCCTACGGCCATTACATCATCAAGGCAGTGAAGAAAAGACAAGAAGTGAATAATTGGGATATTGTCATCTCTCAATGAAACATGGTGTGATTACTGTAATTGGAAAAATTAAGTGTAGAAACTGCATTGCCCTTTTAATCATGAAAGATCTACCATGAACTGAATGAAAGAAACAAGAGAGCATGAGGGTTATGAAATTAGAATGTACTTTACAAGAAAAATCTTTTGCTAATAATTATTATCACTCTAAGAGATGACACTGCTCTTCTCCGCCTCACCTCTCTCCCCGTGTCACCCTGTCTTGCTGCTCAACTGACACTCAGGGCAGAGTAAATTGTCTACAGACACTTTGACCCTGTAGCTCTTTAGCTCTTCTCTTTTGTTCCCTCTTAAGAATTAGACAATTGAGAATTCTGCACTTTAAACCTCGTGAAACAAAGAACGATTCATCTAAAGTGAGCAGGTGCAGTGAATGGAATGTACTTTAAAAGTCACTGTACGTACAACACAATATATGTACTAGCCACTTTACTGTTTGGACCTCCTTGCTTCTGTTTTAAACACATATGAAAAATAATGTACTTTACATCCTAAGATACATGTGTTTTAACAATGATTAATCACTCATGATGTTTTACAAATTACTTAAAACCTGTACCTTATCTTTCAAACGTATGCGTAACTTGCACATCAATAGTTTGGTTTTGATTTTTATGTATTTATCTCAATGGAATTGATTGTAAATATATGCACTGCTTGTCAGGATTTTTTACATGTGGTCGTCTAATAGAAAGAAATGTAGTTGAACACAATGAGCACTTTAAAAGAGACATTCTAGGCACGTGGACTCTAAGGTCCAGTAGAAGGCTGGGAGCCGAAACGCATAGACCGTCCTCTACCATTTTGTTATGTACTATGGTTTAACATAATAAAATGACACGTCCTTAATAAACTTTAATGAAGCTTCCTGTGGCCTTACTTGTGGGTGCTACCTGAATGATGGATGAATAACGGCTTTGCACGGCCGTAAAGGAAGGCTCACCGCTGCTCTGCGGGTTCGGCTTGGCTCCGAATTTGGAGTAAGATTTACCGGGACGAAGACGTGAGGGCGCAATTCAGGGCTGTTGCCTGACGAAGTTCTATCGACTCCTATAAAGCAGGGCAACCACTTTGCCAAGGTCAGCGCACCCACCCACATGGGTTTGAAGCATGTTATTATTTTAAGGAACGAAGGAGCGCACCCACTGGGGATGATTAAGACAGACTACAAGCACCATGAGGCTTTGGTGACAGCCAAGCCCACCAGGGCGGGTACTTGGAAATGAAATTGTGCGTCTGCAGTGCAATCCTTTTTCTCCTTCTGCATGCCACTGAAGAAAGGATCAAAACTCCTGAAACGCGTCTGGCTGAAGATTAGGATGCCTGAATCCTTGTCAGGTGACTGCTGGCGAGTTGCCGATAAATAAAGAAGTTGAACTTTAATAAAGCTTCCTGTGGCCTTCCTTGTGGGTGCTACCTGAATGTTGGATTAAGCATGTGCGAATTTTGCGATGTTGCGATTCTCGAATTTTGTGGATTTGCGAATTTGCGATCCGCAAAATTCACGAATTTGTGCGAATTTGCAGATTTTTTAGACTGTGATGCGCCCTCTGGTTCATCACTGCCACCCTCTCGTTTTTTATGCCCTTCTGCAACACTCGTTTTTGTGCCTTTCTGCCCTCTGCCCCTCTCGTGTTTGTGCCCTTTTGCCCTCTGCCCCCACTCATTTTTGTGCTCTTCTGCCTTCTGCCCAACTCGTTTTTGTGGTCTTCTGCCCTCTGCCCCACTCGCTTCTGCCCTCTGTCCCACTCGTTTTTGTGTTCTTCTGCCCTCTGCCCCACTCGTTTTTGTCCCCTTCTGCCGTCTGCCCCACTTGTTTCTGTGCCATTCCGCCCTCTGCCCCACTCGTTTTTTGTCCCCTTCTGCCCTCTGTCCCACTTTCTGCCCTTCTGCCCTCAGCCCCACTTAAAATGGCGTCGGCAAGCTGCCAGCGCCATTCTAAAATAGCTACACAGTCAGCTTCAACAGGAAGCACTAATAGATAAAGTAAAGCAGGTGCTCGAGTTGAAGGTCAAATTAAGTTACACAATCATTAATCACCCCAAGTTTGGGGTGATTAATGGTTGTGTAACTGAATTTGAGCTTCAACTCGAGCACCTGCTTTACTTTATCTATTAGTGCTTCCTGTTGAAGCTGACTTTTGTAACTATTCTAAAATAGTTGCAAAAGTCAGCTTCAACTTTTGACCCAATCCGTTCCGCTCGCGGATTTTGCGGGAAAATCGCGAATCTCGCAGATTGCGAATTTGCCGAAAATCCGCAAAATCCGCAAGCGGAACGGATTTTCCGCCCATGCTTATGTTGGATATACATGCAAAACTCCACCCAGCGCCTCGAAACCAGGAATGGACCGCAACAAAAGGTAATTTCTTTAAAGTGCAATTTTATTTTCCTCCAACATGACGCATTTCAACCAGGTTGCCCCGGCCTTAATCACATGACATGCTTAGAGAACCCACGCCCTTAAATACCACATGGCTACTTTGGAAACACTCCCAATAATTCATAGAAATAGAGAGCAGACTATACAAATAAAGTGCTAAATAAATAACACACAATATATTATATATTACATTATCTGCATTCATTATTTATAGTATTAAATCCGGGGCTAGGGCCCATATTAACCATGAATAGCAGCAAGTACCTTTCTCTCATTTTATAGAATTATTTTGAGGGAGAAAAAGAGCCAACAATAAGGTACACCCAAAGTGTGATGACTAAGTACAGAAATAATCCTAATACTTGCCCAAAATGTCAAGTTAAAATCAAGTGAGCGGATGCGAATATATAGCAAAGCAGCAAACCATGATGTCAAAAACTTTAAATGATTTCTTGAAAATAATAATGCAGATCTTAAGCAATGTTTCTAATATCTAAAGTACAACAATCAATCATGTGTAGAAAATACAGGTCACAATAAATATTTTTATAATTGGAGAATTCATTACACCCCTGCCAGAGAAAATTACTAGTAAAACTAAGAACCTAGTTAAACTAATAAAACTCTTCAATATTAGATGAAATTCATGAAACCAATAAATACAATAAATACTTCATCATGATACCTAAAATTCAACAATGATATATATACACACAGATATTGAAAAACCCCAAATTTGATTATACAAGTAATTTCATTAAATATGCAGCAGAACCACAGAGGATAGTTAAATTTCATCATAAATAATAAAAACATTTCCCAATTGATTATGAAACAGCAGACTATAATTTACAGTTTAAAGGAAATTTACTAAATCCTCTCCAGTATTCAGACTGTTCAGCATTTTGGTATTCAAACGTACAATGTATTAACTTTCAAGTTGACACAATTTATTTTCCCGATTCCCTCCCCTTATGGATTTGGGAACCGAGTCAATAACATAGTATGTCAAATCCTGAAGATTATTTTGATGCACTAATTTAAAATGTCGGGCAACCGGGTAGGAAGGATCTGAATTAACGATTGCCCGCAAGTGCTGCAAAATGTGATTGAACACAGGAAGTTTAGTACGGCCGACATAGGAGAGCTGACAATTGCATTCTAGAATATAAACTGTAAAATCTGTTTTACATGTAAAATAGCCAGCAATTTGGTTGAACATATTAGAAAAAGGATCTACAAAAGTCTGCTTATTAATTCCAAACTTGCATGCACGGCATGAACTGCATTTAAAAAAACCTTTCTTATTTGTTAGCCAGTTAGCGGAACTAACTGTCTCAGGGCTTGTTCTAACCAACGCATCCCTCATAGTGGGTGCTCTCCTGAAAGTATTTGTTGGTTGTGCTGCAAGTTCGGGAGCTAATGTCAAATCCGTTTTTAAAATAAATAGGCCAATGTTTACTGACAATTTTTCTTATTTCTCTGTCTTGGCTACTGAACGTAGTAATAAGTCTCACCACAGGTTTTGCTGAAACAACTGGATATATAGTCGCTTCATCTAAATGAGGTGCATCATCCGATGCTGTCCCTTTCCTTATTTTGGCCAATGCAGTTTGTAAAATTTTAGGGTGATACCCTCTGGCAAGAAACCTATTCATAGACTTAGTAAGACAAGTGTTCGAATCCTCTTTTCTGCTGCAGATTCTCTGAATTCTTAAAAACTCCCCATAAGGGATACTTTTAATAAGGTGCTTAGAATGAGCACTACTGGCATGGAGTATAGAATTTCCAGATGTGATCTTTCTGTGTAATTTAGTGCAAATAACATTCTCTTCTACAAAAATCTCAACATCTAAAAATTCAACTTTTATGTTACTAATTTGAGCCGTGAATTCAAGAATTACAGAGTTCACATTGATCTTATTAACAAATTCCAAAGCAGATTCTTTGGAACCCTTCCAGATAACACAAACGTCATCAATGAATCTCCACCATCGAATGACGTGATCAGAGAACTCTTTTTTGAAGGTCTGGGCCAGGACGTGCTTCTCCCAACAGCCTACTTGTAAACACGCATAGCTTGGGGAGAAGCACGCTCCCATCGCAACACCTCTTAGCTGCTGATATAATTCCTTATTAAAAATAAAAAAGTTATTAGTTAGACAAAGTTCTGTCATACGCAGCAGCATTTTGGTGTGTTCATTATAACAAACATTTCTGTCAGATAAAAAATTATTTATAGCATTTAAACTAGCCTGATGATTAATACTGGTGTATAATGAACAGATGTCCATCACTAAAAAGTGATAATCGTCTTCCCATTTGACCTCCTTTCATCTTTCCAGAAAATGACCTGTGTCCCTGATAAACGAAGGAAGGTTAGTAACATAATCACGAAGAAAGAAATCAACATATTTCGACATAGCCTCCAATAAGCTACCTTGGGAAGAAATTATTGGATGCCCTGGTACTGGGGTGACTTGCTTATGAACCTTAGGTAAAAGGAACAGTGTGGGAGTAATAGGGAACTCAGTTTAAAAAAAATGAATTCATCCTTATTAATTAAACACTCCCTCTTCCACTGTAAGAGTTCTTTTAGAACCTGTTCTTTGATTTTAGGCAAAATAGGGAAGGCTACCAACTTGTAACAACAAGCGTCACTCAGCTGTTTCTTAGCCTCCTCCATATATGCTACACGCGGCCAGAGAACAACGTTCCCGCCTTTATCAGCTTTATTAACAATGATATTTTTATCTTTGCCAATTTTATCCATAAGGCGTGAATAATGTTGTTCTCTGTATTGTCTATGTTTATTTTTAGACAGGCATGTTCTATGAAGGTTCTTAAGATCATCAACCACACAATCACCAAATACATCAATTGCATCTCTAACCATGATGGGCATAAAAGTTGAAGATGGACGAAAATGAGTTAGGACAGCCTTACCAGTAGTAATGCCCATATCTAATAGGTCCTCCTGAGTGCTAAGAGGTCTCGTATCATTTGTTTCAGCCAAATCATTCACAGTTCTTAGTATTGGAACATCAGAAATATGAAACACAGCACTAGGTTGACTTGCTGCATCAACAGACGAAGCTCTAGAATTTAAATTTTTTAATTTATGAAATGTTACTAACTTGAGCTTTCTAATGAATCTAAAGACGTCAATTCTAGATTGAACATATTTAAAGTATTTTTTTGGACAATAAGAAAGTCCCAAAGCCAGTAATTGGAGTTCTGCCGTGTTTAATTCTAGTTCAGTCATATTGATTACTGTGTTAACAGTTGCTGTAGTAACTGCTTTTGTGTTCTCCTCCTTAGCTTTTAGTTTCTTTTGTTGAATCCGCCGGGCTTTCCGCCTTTCTTTGCATTGTTTGTTCCTCCGGCGGCATTCTGAAATTGGGTTTGTACACGTGGTATTCTCGGCCTGAGTGTTTGCCGACGGTCCTCGATCATAAGCCCCAATTCTTCAGAGGGGCTGAAACTTGGAGGCTAATGAACCATTATGAGTGGCAAATCAGTAGGAATGTACTCCATTCTCCAGAAACAGATGCTACATCGGTGCCTTGATTAATAGACATTAGTGGTGGCTGGTTCTTGTTTGTCGCTAGTTTCTTCACAGTATCAAAACATTTTGCGAATGTGAAAATACGACCAGTCTCATAATCGCGCTTACCGTGCGCAAAACTTTGTGATCTTTCTATTCATTATCACATTCTCATGTTTATCCAAACGTTTTTGAATCTCCTCTCTGCCTTTTTTGACCAGATCCTTTTGGTCAAGGGCATCCAATTCGGCGATTAATCAATTTGAGCCACAATCTCATTCCGATAGATTTCTGCGTACTTCACCAACATGCAAACCATGTTCATAGAACATTCCAAGTTATTAGTAGCCTATTCCTTTAACATAAGTGGGTTGGGATTTTTGAAAGAAGGAGCTATAAGTACTCGTAAACCCCCATGCACTCTCCCTGCCTCCTTATACTTTTCAAGAGATTTACGCTCCCACCATTTAGTAAGCTCATTGCGCTGCAATTTTTCCAACTTTTTAAGCAAGCTTTTGACATCCTTTTGCTCTGTTGTTTGCACCTTGTTCTGTTGACCGGTGCTAATTACCACTGGCATGTCGGCAAACATCGCATCCGCTCGTTCGTCGCGGCTTCTCAGCACGTCTGTTGTTGACGCCATAGCGTAATTACAGAAATAAATTATGCACTATTTTATGAATTTGTCTTCAGCTGAAAAGAATCCCTTTTTGTTATCGACAACGACAACGCCTGAGCCCAGGTGAACCACTTTTGCCAGAGATTCACAGCAACCTTGCAATCTTCGCACCCGCTATTTTGTAGATATAGTTAGGACCTATTAGCCATAGAACATCGGCAACATTCTATTTGGAATAACTTTGGCGCCGATGGACGAGTCTTCGCGAAATTTTCAAAACTTTTGGCCAGCTTTGGTTCGCTCCTATCCTGAAAGTTTCACGGTGATATGTCAAGGGAGGGCCAAGAAAAAGGGGGGGTCCCAAAACACATTGTCCCCATGGAATTTCCCATAGAACCTTTAGCCGCAGCTACAGACAGAACTGCTGAACGGAATTACACCAAATTTGGCAAAGAGGTAGTCCTTAGTTCAGACTTGGGACTTTTGCTTAAATGGTGTAAATCCGTTCTGTAGTTGCTGAGAAAATGACAGTTAAAAGCATTTACATATCTATGGGTGCAGGGGATCCGCGGAGGAATCTGCGTATCCTAATTGAAGCCTACGCGTACCCTGCTGTGCACAAGCTGTATTTTAATTGGCTGTCAACACTCCAAACCAGGAATTGTTGGCAGCAATCTTGTGCCTCGGTAGAACCGAGGCACAAGAAACCCTCACAAAAGTCACAAAACGTGAAAAGGGGGCAGGGTAGAAAGATCCTGACCCCCTTGGCCTGCTCAGGGGGTCCCACAAGGACCCCCAAGGCCACATTTAAAAAAAAGTGCTTTAAAAAAATGGAGGATGCGCACAGGATACGCCCATTCTGCTGATAAAAAAAAGAAACAGGGTCTCCCACGCTAAATATGCCCCCGGGCTCTAACTTAAAATATGCAGGGGGCTCATGGAGCACCCCGGGGACCGCCACCCCCGCCACCCCCCGGGGCTTAAAAACATTGACTGAGGTGGGTTCTGAGGCCCTCCAAGCCCAGGGGACCGCCACTCCCTGGGGCTTCTTCTAGGCCCTGGGGACCGCTACACCCTAGGGCCCGCTCCTGCAGCGTCCTGGGGTGCCCACCCCCGGGACACTGTAGTTTGCAATGACAGCGCGGGAGCCTCGCGGTTCCCACCCTGTCATTGCAAACTACTTTCCTACTTGGAAAAGAGAGCAGGTTAACCTGCTCTCTCTTCCAAATAGGAAAGCAGTTTGCTTTTCCACAGGGGGAGCAGCATGTTAGCCGCTCCCCATGTGGAAAAGCAATGCCGGCTCCTGCAGGATGCGGGAAGCTGGCTGGGACCGTGGGAGTATTGGGGACCCCCCACAGCCCCCAACAAAGAGGGCCAGCCCCGGGGGATGGGGTCCCCAGGGCCATAAGAGGCCCGGGAGGGGGGCAAGGCGGCCCCCTCCCCAATTAGATATATATATATTTTTTAAAGGCTAGGCCGGCCCCGGGGTTTGGGGTCCCCAGGGCCATTAATGGCCTAAGGAAAGGGGCTACGCAGCCCTGCCTAAAATTTAATAAAGGAAAAAATGGCCATGCCCCGGGGATGGGGTCCCCGGGGAAAATTATGGCCTCGGGAGGGGGGCCACGCGGCCCCCTTCCAGACCCATCTTGAATCCAGAGGTCCCCTGGAGCCAACTAGCCCACCAGGTACCTCCAGTAAGTGCCACGGAGTTGTGTTGCAGAGTGTTGTAATAAGGGGCATGGCTTCTGAACACCTCTCTGCAACGCAGCTCCCTGGCGCATACAGGCGGTACCTGGTGGGCTAGTTGGACCCCAGGGGACCACAGGATTGAAGAGGAATTAATTCTGTTACTTAAAACGCGCCACAGGGCGTGTTTGCACACATGTCACCTCAGGCCCTGCCCTTTCCTTCACCATTGTACAAATATTCCTCTAAAATCAGCTGAACTACGAAATCCAATTTACTTACTTGTTATCAGGAGAGAACCCAGTGCTGCATCTTTTAGCCCAGCACTGACCCTGAAAAGTAATTCTAAGCATACCTACCAGTAACCTGTATTTCCTTCCTTAGGAATCCATTGTGTGTTTTTCACCAGAAAAGTTTCTAAGTGTAAATTTTTGAAACAGACAAATATTCCTCTAAAATCAGCTGAACTATGAATTCCGATTTACTTACCTGTTATCAAGAGAGAACCCAGTGCTGCATCTTTTAGCTCAGCACTGGCCCTTAAAAGTAATTCTAAGTGTACTTACCAGTAACTTGTCTTTCCTTCCAGACAAATCTATTGTGTGGTTTTCACCAGAAACGTTTCCAAGTGTTGATTTTTGAAACGTACAAATATTCCTCTAAAATCAGACGAACTACGAAATTATTTATTTATTTATTTATTTTTTTTTTTTATGGCATTTATGGAGCGCACTGTTACCCATGGGTGTCCTGGCGCTAAGTGAAATCTCTCCAGAGGGGCCGAACCGGGCAGATACCTGGTCCACTTATTCTAAAAACAGCCAGGTTTTTAAGTTCTTTCGAATGATGAAAAGTTTTGAAATAGTTCTGAGCTGAAGGGGAAGTTTGTTCCATGCTTTGGCTGAATTTGCCACAAAGCTTTTGCCACCCCAGGTAGCCTTTCTGAAAAATGGAACATGCACCAGTTTGGCATCTGAAAATCGTAACAGTCTGCTTGGCGTATACCAGTACAGATGTTCTTTTAGGTAGGCCGACCCTCCTCCGTAGAGGGCCTTGTGTACTAGACACATCGCCTTGAACATGGAACGCTTTCTAAGTGGTAGCCAGTGTAATTTTCGTATCTCCTCCGCTATTGGCGCATATTTAGGAATGTCCAACAGCAGTCTAGCAGCTGCATTTTGTAAAAGTTGTAACTTCCGCATTGCACCTTCCTAAATGGTAAAATATAGACTATTACAGTAATCCAGCCTCGACATAGTGAGAGCTGTAATCACTGTTTTACAACACTCGGAAGGAAGCAAATGCAGAATTTTCTTGCATGACCTCAGAGCAAATGACGTGGCAGATGCCACCGAATTAACCTGGTCTTTAAAATTAAGCTTCTGATCTATCCAAACCCCTAATTGTTTTACCTTCTTGATAGGTACGGGAAGAGGACCCAGCATATCAGGCCACCACTCTGGTGTCCAGAAATTGGCATAATTCCCAAAGCATACCACCTCCGTCTTGTTATAATTTAACTTTAGACAATTCTGAGCCATCCAAGTTCCCACTGCGTTCATGCAATCGTTGAATCGGATTGCTGTGCTTTTAGACTCCGCAGGAAGGAGAGACACAACTATTTGGGTATCGTCAGCGTAGCTAGTAAGGCTGAACCCAAAGGACTGAATAAGAGGTGCGAGGGAGGACACATAAATATTAAAAAGTGTCGGACTCAGTGAGGACCCCTGAGGGACCCCACATGGTAATGAGAATGGAGCAGATACAAATTCTCCCTACGCCACCTGCTGGGTACTGTTAGACAAGAATGATTTTAAGAGTTTCCAGGCCATGCCCTGAACCCCGATCTCCTGCAGCCGATCCATCAACAGTACGTGATGGACCGTATCGAATGCTGCAGAGAGATCTAACAGGATCAGGGCCGCTTTACCGCCTAGATCCAAAATAGTCCTTATTTCTTTTGTTGATTTCAGGAGGGCCGCTTCCGTGCTATGGCCCCGTCGAAAGCCATATTGTGTGTGGTCCAGTGCTTGAGAGGACTCGAGGAATTGGCTCAGCTGCATGTTTAAATTTTTTTCAATCATTTTAGCAGGGGCCGGGAGCCTAGATATAGGTCTGTAATTATTTGGGTCTTTAGAATCCAGATTTGGTTTCTTCAAGAGGAGTAGAATAGAAGCTTTTTTCCAATCCACCGGGAAGTGTCCTTCTGAATACACCAAATTAAAAATGTGTTTTAGAGCTTGAGCTACTGGTTCAGCCGCTAACTTTAATACAGAAATCGGGCAAGGATCCGATGGGGAACCAGATTTCATCTGACTGAGAAGGCTACTAATTTCTAGGGCTGTTGGAGGAACAAACGTATCCAATATCGCCTTCAGTTCTGTTGAGCGATCAGCCGAGTGATTTGCACTGTTCTTGGCCGTAACGATAGAGAAAGTGGCGAAAATAGCATCCACTTTATCAAAAAAAAATGTAGCCAATTTATCACATAATTCCTGACTCGGCGTTGGTGTGAACGTCACTGGATTGGCCAGGTTGGTAACGGTATTAAACAGTTCTCTTGCTGAGTTTTTAGCTTTATAAATTTTCATAGAGAAAAATTGACTTTTGGCCTGGTTAATCTGCTGTTTGTATATAGAAAGAGAGCCTTTGTACTTCATCCTATCTGACTCCTTATATCCTGTTCTCCATTCTTTCTCCAGGTGTTTACATAACAGTTTTTGTTCCCGGAGTGATTGAGAGTACCAGGGGGCGGAAGGCCGTGATCTGGTGGGATAAGTCATTTTTATTGGGGCCAACACGTTCCCAGCTGTTTCCAGCCAATTGGAAAAACGGCAAGTAGCAGCTTCTAAATTACGGGGAGACGACCCCCTAGATTTATTTAAGGTTTCACACAGATCATTGGCTTCGATTTTATTCCAAGCTCTTATTGCCAGCTTATTTTTTCCCACTGGTTTCTGCGAAAGATGCTCTGGAACGGAAAGATCAAATAGACCGTTTTATGGTCCGACCAAGGAAGTGCCTCAATCTTGGCAACTAGCAGGTGTGGGTTGTTCAAAAAAATACCATCAAGCGTATGTCCTGCTTGATGAGTCGCCTCCATTACCAGCTGCTCTAGGTTGCTGCATTTCATCAGGTCTAGGAGTTTAACTGAGTCAGGATCTAGGGCGGCTTCCAGATGGAAGTTAAAATCTCCCAGAATGGTATATGAACTAGACAGGATACCCGGTTCGATGATTTTACCCACCTGTTATAACTTATCTGGAGAGAACCCAGTGCTGCATCTTTTAGCCCAGCACTGACCCTGAAAAGTAAATTTAACAGTATTTACCAGTAACATGTATTTCCTTCCATAGGAATCCATTGTGTGGTTTTCACCAGAAAAGTTTCCAAGTGTCTATTTTCAAAAACTAAAAATATTCTTAAAAAATTGCCTGTATGACTATGGCTGAGATACCCGCCACCCCCTCTCAACACAATCCCCAAGGATGGGAAAACGGAAACGGTTCTAACTTTTGGAAGGCGGGAGGGAGTTACCCTCCCGGCCGTATTTATTAAAATATGAAACAAAATTAAAACATTAAAATAACAGTTTCATATCATGTACAATTTCATTTACACATTACGATGTTCTTGGCTGACCTTAACACATCTCTAATACAAAGGTTCTCCTAGCCGATACTAAACATCCTGCAAATGCATTTCTGAACATTGAAATTGTACATCCTAACATTACGGGCCAACGGCAAGGTCGTAACCGGTGTCAGATCCCCAATACCAGAATTCCCCCCTCACTTGTGAGGGGCGGTCGCACAGCGGACTGTACCTCTGTGCCTACTTCCAATTTCCCTTGTCTTAGCGGGGGCCCCCTGTTAACTCGACGCCATCTTAGTGGTCGTCCGAGGACTCGTGTGAGGTGTCTAGAAGGTAGCGTAGACCTCCCTCCCACCCCACACAACTTACCACATCTGCCGTCGCAGATGTCCGGGCCCCGGGAAATTCCGAGGAGGGGTCCGTAGCCCCTCCTCCCCAGGGAGGAGCCCATGGCCGCCTTCCCTTTCGGCGTCCCCATCCTTAGAGGGGACCGCCTCCCCGTTTGAGGGGCCAATGGCCGCCTCCCCCCGGGCGCTCCCATCCATAATGGGTGAAGCC
The DNA here is from genome assembly GCF_964263255.1 of Lissotriton vulgaris. Classification (NCBI taxonomy): domain Eukaryota; kingdom Metazoa; phylum Chordata; class Amphibia; order Caudata; family Salamandridae; genus Lissotriton; species Lissotriton vulgaris. The sequence continues at coordinate 204,305,972 of NC_141699.1, read as the reverse complement.
CAAACCTCTAGGGATCTTCCAATTACTGCTCACCGATCATGACCTTACCGCCACAGGCCGGATAGTTGACCGGCTATCCGGACCCCCCACAAAACTCCTACCTAAAGGTCATGGCTGCAAATTCCTCAACCAAGCTACAAAGTCTCCTATGAGTAAAGCATTTCCCACCCGGGTTAAATGGACCCCGTCTTCTAGATACATCTGATCCCCCCTGATACATCCATGAGGAATAGAATGCAATGTATTCGTACGAAACAATCTACCAAGTTTGTTATTCACTATCTTCACTGAATGATTTAAAGCAGACACAGAACCATGCAATTGTGCACCCCGGGACCCTCCTCGCCAACCAACTTACAGTGGATAGTATCATCTCGAGAAGTACTCGTCGACCAGTCGCCACCAAATCATTGCCCCCAAGATGCACTATGATTAGAGATGGCGGTGACCTCGTCCGCCCTAACAAACCCTCCATAAAACTTTGAAACTGGTCAATACAGAGCCCGCCCCTTCCGTAGAAGGTCACCCTGTACCCGTATTCCCCAGCCATGTGAATCATGTCACCTGCTTTGAATACGTCTGCGGCACGCCTCACGTATGAGTGGCCCATGACCCATACCACTCTTTCCTCAGCCGGTGATCTTTGACCGCTGGTTCCCAGGTGTCGGGTCGACTGCACAGTCCGCCCCGCCTCGTAAGCTCGCGAAACTGTAAACCAAACAAAAACAAGAAGCGTGAGTGCATGACATTAGCTTCACAACATGTGCAACCGCACATACCTTTTATAACAATTCGAGGACCAACGCCCCAACTGTTTCACTTTTTCCCCACTCAGACCCCTGGCTGTAGCCTCTGTAGCAGCCCCTATCCGGAAGGAATGAGTCCCGAACTCGCACGGGTTCAAGCCCGCAGCTGCGATTGCCATTGTTAGCACCCGTTGGAACTGAAACCTCGTCAGTGGGGTGGCGTCGGCGTGCCTCAGCAAGCTTCCCCCCCATGATGCCGCCCTCTGCGCCAAATATTCCTCAACGCATGCAACCGGGCACATGGGAGATCCGGGAATCCGCTGGACTACTACACTGTCCCCGATCGCTCCCTGATCGGTCTTGGACCTAGCAAACAAGACTACCATTGTCTCCCCCTGTATCCTGCTTGTTCCTTGCTACCAGCTCGCTTACCCGCATAGCCCCATGGAATGCTAACGCAAAAGCGGCCCGAAATAGTACTGTCTCCGATTGAGATGAACATGTTGCAGGGAGTACGGACAGTAACAGGGCCAACCTTTCCAGACCTATCGGGTGCCTTTCGTCCATTCTGCGACCCTCGAGGCGTTGCCACCCACGCAGCGCTTTCTGTACCACAAAGGACGCTGTGGGGTCCTGGATACCATGAGCCCGTGCCATGAAAGAAATGGCGGCCCGGTGCCTCTGGGCCGTGGCCACTGATTTGCCTGCCTGATGTAAGGATAACAGAAATTTCAGGACATACTCCTCTTGGCCCCAAAGCTCCCCCCCAGCAGAACCCAAAAAGGACCAGTAGGAACGGAACGCCCCTTCATACGCCTTCCTTGTCCTGGGTGCTAGACTCTCTCCCACGAGGTCTTGTAGTCCGGGGCACCGAGAGACCAGAGAGCTTCGGGAAATGGTGCCGCCACCGGGTCCGCTGAGGGTAGGAAACCCCAGAAGGCCTGCATACGGGAACGAGAAAGCGCATCAGCTGCCTGATTTAACACCCCTGGCACATGTCTAGCCCTAAAGTGGACGTTTAGCCTCATACACAGCAGAACAATTTCCTTCAGCAATCTCAAGATCCATCTGCAGCGGGCAGCCTGACTATTGATACACTCAACAACGGTCATATTATCAGACCAGAACACCACTGAGCGGTCACGAGACCCTTCAGGCCATGTTTTCAAGGCCACCAGAATAGGGAACAGCTCGAGAAACCCAATGTTACCTGTGAGCCCATTCTCGTGCCACCACGCCGGCCAGGTTTGTGCTGACCAATGATTACCAAAAATGGCGCCAAATCCAACACTCCCTGCCGAGTCCGTCCACAACCCCAGCTCCTCAGAGGAAACCGCGGGTTTGCTCCACACGACCCGACCGTTGAAATCCGCCAGGAATGCCAACCATATGCGCATGTCCTGGCGAACCTCTGTCGAGAGCCTTGTGCGGTGGTGGCCTTCCTTAAGGCCCACCATGGCCTGCGCAATAGAGCGGGAAAATGGGCGCGCCATCGGCATTACTCTAAGGGCAAAATTTAGTTGACCCACAACCCGCTGCAACTGATGTAACCTTACTTTCGTCTCGCTAATACATGTTTCAAGCGATGCCTTAAATTTCGTCACCTTTTCTTTAGGCAAACGGAAGCACCCCTCTTCGGAATCGAGCTCTATTCCAAGAAACTCGAGCGAAGTAGACGGCCCCACTGTCTTACCGGGTGCCAATGGCACGCCAAAGCGTCTCATGAGATCACAAAATTCATTCAAAGCTTGTGCACACTCTGCGTCCCCGGCTGCCCCCAGGAATAGAAAATCATCAAGATAATGCATCACATGTGTAAACCCTGTTGTTCTTGTGAAAGCCCATTGCAAAAAACAACTGAATCTCTCAAAATACGCACAGGAGATGGAGCAACCCATTGGCATACATTTATCCATGTAATAGCGACCCTGAAACATGAAACCAAGGAGACGCTGATCATCTGGGTGTACCGGGAGCAACCGGAACGCTGACTCGATATCTGATTTAGCCATCAGCGCTCCGGGCCCCAGGCGATTCAAAATGGCGACGGCCTCATCGAAAGATGCGTACCGCACCGAACAAACTCCCGGGTCAATTGCATCGTTCACCGAAAGACCCCTTGGAGCTGACAAATTATGTATCAACCTGAATTCCCCCGGATCTTTTTTGGGGACCACACCCAGGGGAGAACAAACAAAATTAGCAACTGGCGGGTTGTCATATGGTCCAGCAACCCGACCTCGGGCCACCTATTTACCAATCTTCGCTTGTACCACCGCCGCATTCTGCTGCACCGACAGTTGGTTCCTACATTGTGCTTCACCCTGAAAATCCCCCGCCGGGATGCAGAAACCATATGAGAAACCATCTCGCAACACCCCAGCGGAGATATGATCTGGGTATTCGTTTAGCCAAGGGATCAGTGCCATGATATCAACCGGGGTAGGTAGAGGCGCCCCTCGGACTATTTCAGACCTGTTTGGCGCCTCCCCTACTCCCCGTATCACTAGCCTTGGCTCTGCACATATTCTCGGGGTGCGAGGACTGCCCACACCCCGAACATTTGTGCCTGAACTTACAAGAACCCTGTGGCCTGGTACATTTACCTCTGTTAAAGCCCCAGCAGATCCCTTTTTTACCTGAGCTGCCACTATTCTTTGAGTTCCGGTCATTGCTTGAACCTGCCCGAAAGGGCGCCCCTGCCGAATGGCGGGAATACTCAACCACATCACCCCCCAACGATGGCGACTTCCCCACGCCTGGCTTTTCCATTTTTTGCCATGAAATGGAGTCAAAACAATCCCACGTCAGGGATGAATCGTGCTCTTTGGATTTACGAAATATATTATCATAAGAAAACCATTGATTACCCCCATAAGTTTCATAAAATTCCATGATACGTGTCTGGTACACGGCAAATTCCCCCAACAATTCGGGCCTACGTTCCCCCATAATTGCAATGAACATTCCAAACGTTCTGCCCCAATTGCCTATCGATTCATCGACTCTGAAACCGGCCATCCTGGCTCGCCATACACTAGGATGTAGAAACTCTTTTTGATTTTTTACATGCTCAATCTCGTAGTGATCGGTCAACAAGGAAAACATGTTCACATATTTGTCTGCCCATATCCTCTCTTTCACCTCGATCGGGATATGCTGAACAATTCTTTACCTCCTCGAAGGTACCGATCCCTCCCCCACCATCGGCAATGGCTGCTTACCTGGACCTGTCGATGTAACTGTAGACCCTGCCGAAGCAACGCCCGATCCTGGTTGACCCACGGGAGCCTGCGGGGGAACAAAAGGACAAGGTGCCTTTGCAGCATCTCGAGATTGCCGCAACTGCTTCATTATTAATTTGGCCTCTTCGGCCGTGTCCCCCGGAGCAACAGAGCCCTCGTTGTTCCTGCCCAACCATGCCGCCAGCTGGGCGGCCAACTCCGGTGGCATATCCCCTTCGTTCACAGGGGTAACTACGACAGGGATCGGCTGCCCTGTGTCGGGAATCGGCACAGGAGCCTCTACCGGCCTGTACGGGCTCGCCGGGGGAACCTCCGGAACTGGTACCTCGTCTCCAGTTGCCCTGTTTCTGGCCCTTTTTCCTCTCCCGGAAGGGACCACCCCCGGCAATGCTGGCCCGATGATTTTCTTAGGCCGACCCGTACCGTCCCTGGCCGCCATCTGCTTCTTCATCTCCGCCATGTCTTTCACCAGCATACGAAGCATTTGCTCGGTGCTAACCTTCTTTCCGACCCTTCTGCCCGGCATTTTACTCACGATAGGTGACCGAAAGGTCCTGGACAAGGCTTCTAGCGCTAAAAGAGAAAACAGAAAAATTACAAATTTCCAAATTGGCTCTTCGTTCCGTCTCGAGCTCACGTGCAACGGGGAGGTGCAGCTTCAGAGCACAGGAACAAGAGGATGCTTCCTTGGCTTGTCGCTCCTTTTATCCTTCTTCGGGCGGGCGTAGACCCACCTCCAATCCGCCTCCCGGGCGTGGCTAGCGGTGTCGGTGTCTAGGACAACCCTCTCTTGGGTGGGAAAAGGCGCGCCCCAGCTACGCCGCTTCGGGCATACCAGCCGGGACACGCCTCCCGCCCAAAATGGCTTCCCGGGGGGATCGGGGTACTCCACCATACGTTCGGGGGGACCGAGTGGTCGCCCCTTTCCATTAATCGCATTCTTTCAACTGTTTACAGGAGATGCACCAGTGCTGGATCCAGGATCCACCACTGAGTAAGAAAAAGTGACGGTAGCACTACTTACCTGCTAAAGGAATTTACTGCTATAGGATAACATTGGTGATTCTATGTGAAACAATTTCGAAGTGTCAACTTTTAAAATACAATAATATTCCTTAAAAATCACTACTGTAACTAAAACGCATTTACTCAACCGTTTACAGGAGATGTCCAAAGGACTGAATCTAGGATCCAGTCCTGTGGTTAGAAAAGTAATCCATAAATTAACTAATTGCATTTAACTAGAAATTCACTTTGAGGTCAATGTTGCATTGTGTTTGAAATTGTGTTGCCCATATGATATGTAGTTTTGATCTGTTCGGTTCCGCTTTACAACTTAAAATTAACTTTGTCTATGGCAGCGATCACGCCATTCTACAATTATCCACAGAATGGAAAATACATTTGTGTCCAACCAGCCAAATCATGTACAAGTATAGCACAGTCATGGTAAACCAAAAACAAAGGTGGATTCATTGGAATTAAGTGACACTAAATAAGATTACTACCATAATAGACACTAACCAGCTTCTTCAAACAACGCATTCCACAAATCCAATAACGAACTTTGAAACGATCAAAAAAACGAACGCAAAAATTGCAGAATGAATTGATGCAACCAAGACCTACAAAGATTGAAAACAAAAATCCAAAACTAATTACTAGTATAAAGCTTCTAAATAAACTGATAAGAGCACAGTTCTTAGAAGGCTCATCGTCTAGACAATTAGAAATTAATAAACTAAAGAACCAATGTAGGAGAGAAAAAGAAAAACATAAGAGAATAATCCAAGATAAAAACTGGGTAGATCTGCAGATAGCAGCAAGCAGAACAACCAACGTGCCTACTGGATTATAATCTCCAAAGAAACGGGCACGAAAAAAACATTACAAACTATTCCGGTGCCCCCAAATGAATGGGAAATCTATCTTGCTAACCTATAAAAATTAAACACCACTTCAGAAATGGCCTATACTTTTTCTAGTAATACAGAAATTGAATCCTTAAATAGCGGAGCATCAACCCCCTTTGCTATTGAGATACATATAAAAAAGGCGAGATCAACAGGAGCAACTGGCTCTGACCAAATTCCAATCATGGTCCTCCAGTCCGACCCTAAAGGATGGAGTAGGATGCTATCCCCCCTCTTCAATTACATTCTTAGTACTGGGGAAATCCCAAAGTCGTGGAAAGGGAGCATCATCATACCTATATATAAAAAAGGGATCAAGACTCCAACCTGGTAATTACAGACAAATCGCTCTTCTGCATGCCACAGGAAAGATCTTTACGGCAGAAGCCTTGGAGCAACTTAAAAACTGGGCTTTTTCATCTGGACTGATCCCTCGATACCAGGCAGGTTTTAGACCAAAGCATTCAGTTACGGATAATATCGCCATGCTGCAAACCATCCTAGACAAATATGTGTCTATCAAATCTCAGGTTGTCTACACAGCTTTTATTGATTTTTCAACTGCGTTTGATAGAGTGGACAGGAGAATACTCTGGGAAAAACTTAGTAAAATGGGTATCCCTGATCAGCTACTACGAATACTAATATCACTGCATACAGACACTTGGTGTCAAGTTCAAATGGGGAGAGAAAATGGCTTAACTAGCCCTATTCCAACCCCTAATGACCTCAAACAAGGATGCCTTCTCACTCCCCTATTGTTCTCACTCTATCTCAGTGATATGCCTCAATGTCTTCAGCAAGTATGCAATTTTCCACCAAAAGTAGCCTCCCACAATATACATACGTTGTTATATGCAGACGATATTATCATACTAGACCTAACTCCATTTGGTCTACAAAGCAATCTCCAGGCACTTAATAAATACACGGAGGAAAATTACTTAATCCCTAACATCACTAAAACAAAAATAGTTTCGTTTTCAGGAAAGAAAAAGAGTACAAAATATAACTGGACCCTTGGGGGAGAAAAGGTGGAGGAGGTAAATGAATACTCCTATCTAGGCAGAATCTTCACCAAGTCTCTACAAAATCTGCTACATACTGTGAACTTGACCAGGAAATTTGAAGTACATGCGGGAGCCCTTTCAAGGTTATACGCAGCGTCAGGACACAGGCATTTCTCTTCCTTGCTTAAGGTATATAGTGTCAAGATACCGCCAGTACTATCATATGCCTTGGAATATATCCCTATAAACCAATGGAACTTTTTAGACTTAAATGAAGGGAAAATACTAAGGAGATTATTGAAGGTGTCACAGGCTGTTCCAGTACAAGCTCTCCGCCTCGAGTTTTCATTAACCAGCGCCTATTCTCGAGGAATTGCTAACGTCATCAGGTGGGCGTATAATCTCCTGCATGCGGAGGAAGGAACTCTTCGATCTTTGCTCAAAACAGAAACTTTTGATTGTGACTCATTCAAACATGTTTTAGTAAGAACATGTCAGTAGCCTTTAAGCAATGGCAATCCTTTTAATACTTTTTGCATGTGAATGGCGGCGGCGACCCACTTGAGTGCTACTAAACCACCAGTCCCAGAAAGCTTTGCTTCAGGTGTTACACCTGTGTATAAATACTGTGGGTATTTACTGGTGCTTGCAGCTTGCCGTCATGTCACATGATCTGCCACTGACGATGGTGTTGGCCTGAAACGCGCCTGGCAGGAAAAGAACTTTGTTCGCGGCTTGCGCCCTTGCATTGGCATTAATTCCTACCTGTAAGTGCATTCCCACCGAGGGGCAACTCTTTCTTCCATTTGTTGGCGGCCTGCCCGGTCGCGGGTTTGCACTACCGCGGACAAACTGCGGGTCCACAGCTACCTCATTTGGGCAGCTTACTGTGGTACAGGAGGTGCCTTTTACTTGCGGGGTGCTTGCGGTGACATTGGCAATCCTTTTAATACTTTTTGCATGTGAATGGCGGCGGCGACCCACTTGGGTGCTACTAAACCACCAGTCCCAGAAAGCTTTGCTTCAGGTGTTACACCTGTGTATAAATACTGTGGGTATTTACTGGTGCTTGCAGCTTGCCGTCATGTCACATGTTCTGCCACTGAAGAGGGCTAAAGTCGCCAATAGGTAGTTATAGTTAGGACCTAGTTTCCATAGGAAATCCGCAACATTCTATTTGCAATAACTTTTGCGCCGGTTGACGAATACACGCAAAATTCTCCAGGAAAATGCCCTGCTTCACTCCGCTCCTTCCCTGAAAGTTTCGGGTTGATTTGTGAAGAGGGGGCCGAGAAAAAAGGGGGGTCCCAAAACGTGTTTTCACCATTCAATTTTCCATGGGGACCTTTAAGTGAGGCTACAGCCCGAACTGCTGAACGGAATTATACCAAAGTTGGCAAAAAGGTAGAGTTTGGTTCTCAGATTATGCTTTTTGGTGAATGGTGTAAATCCGTTCAGAATGTTTCTGAGAAAATCTAAAGTAAATTCATAGATATATCTATAGACAAAGTACTGTATGAGTACTGTCCAAGGATAGTGTGCGTACCATCACGAGCACGAGCAGCATGCTCATTGGCTGTCAATTGTATGACAACACTCCAAACCAGGAAGTGTTGGCAGCCTTTTGTGCCTCGGTAGAACCAAGGCACAAGAAAGCAGTGAAAGAACTGCAAAAAACATGCGAAGGGGGCAGGTTAGAAAGACCCTAACCCCCTTTTTTTAAATTGCGCGATATGCGTATGGTACTCGTACGACGTGAAAAAGAAAAAAAATACAAAGTCCGCTTTTTTGCTAATTAGCCCCCGGGGGCCAAATCCCGGTGGCAATGTTTTTATTTATAATGAGTCCCAGAGGGGATCCCCAGCCCTGGGGACCGCCACCTCTGGGGCTTTACCTATATGTATGCGGGGGGCTCATGGCCCCGTGCAGCCCTGGGGACCGTCATCCCCCGGGGCTTCTTTTTTATTTTATTTTTATTTTTTTTAAATCTGTGTGAGGGGATCAAGCCCCTCCACACGCCCCGGGGACCACCACCTCCCCGGAGCTCTAGTTTTTAAAATAGGGGGGTCCATGATGAACCCCCAGCTCTGGGGACCACCAGCCCCGGGGCGTTTTAATGTTGGTGGGGGGCCACGTGGCACCCCTCCTGGAGCCTTCTGGTGGCCCTGGGGACCGCCACTCCCAGGGCCGGCTGCCGTAGTGTCCCGGGGTGTCTACGCCCGGGACACTGCTGTTTGCTATGGAAGGGCGGGAGCCTCCCGGCTCCCACCCTACCACAGCAAACTGCTTTTCTATTTGAAAGAGAGAGCAGGAAACCTGCTCTGTCTTTCAAGTAGGAAAGCATATTGCTTTTCGTTAGGGAAAGAAGCATGTAAGCTGCTCTCTCGGCCGAAAACAATGCCGGCTCCCGAAGGACGCGGAGAGCCGGCTGGGACCGTGGGGGCTTTGGAGCTCTCCCCACGGTCCCCAACGTTGTATATCAGCCCCGGGGGATGGGGTCCCCGGGGATTATAAAAATTAGTGATAGAGGCTATTTTTTTTTTACAGTAGATTTACTGTACGCGTACCATGGAGGTGCGGACGCGGATGGTGCGAAGTGTGTAAGTCGTCCCGTAAGCGTACCTAAGCAAGAAAAAGAAAAATATTTTTCAGATATTTATGAAGTGTATGTGTTTAGATGTTGGGTGGCTCTAAAAAGAGCAATTGTGTTTATTGGGAGATTTTAGTATCTACTCAAGTAAGTTCTGATGCAGAGTCTAAAGACTCTGTTCCCTTCATCTGTAAAATGTACACCATCTCTCCTATAGATGCCTTGCATATTGAAACGTAGATTGTTGATGTAAATGGACCCCATTCTATAGTCTCGGAGAAAAGCAGAAACAGATTTATTCACATGTTTCCTAGCTTTCTCAATCTGTGGACAAAATTGATTGGACCAGTTCCAATTCTGCCTTTGGCATATATTAGAATAGACAATGTTAGTTTGGGGGAAAAGTGACATCAGTTCTGTAAAGGTGTCCTTCATGAACATTTCCAGACCTACCCCAGTCAAAGTGCCTCGGTCATTGCCACCACAGTGCACAATTATGAGGTCAGGGTGTTGGAGATGCAAAAAGGATTTTACCAATGGCTTCAATTGGTGCCACTTTAATCCTCTCTGTCCAATCCATTTTATGTCTACATTTGGTAAACCTAGGTCTTTGTGAATTCCTTTCTGTTCTGCGTACCGTTGACTCCAGAAAATATTGCTGTTACCCACAATTCACACCCTAAGCATCCTGAAGAGAGGTCTGGATGCACTTAGATGGTCTCTGTAAATGAAATGGAAGTTTGAACAAAAAAATAATTTCTAAAATGGTTGATAAGTGGAGTTTTGAAAAAAGCAAAGACGTTATTGGTTGTTTGAAAACCTTTTACATAGAAAACTAGGGTGCAATTTTCTGTTTTTTAAAAGCCTGTTATTTATTGGTTAAGAAAAAGTGATAGAAAAGAACAGTACTTAAGATAAGCTGGTATATTGACAAGTCAAGCACACTTGCTGTTTTGATTTGCAACAATGTATGATGAACTTTTCACCTGTGTGTTCAGTTAGGTGTTCCCTGAAGTGCTTCTATGGTAACTGGCAGAATGTGGAATGGTGGTAGGGTTGAAAGTTTTGTCAGTTGGAAAGGGTTCTAAATTTCAAGTAATAGAAATGTGTGTTTCATTTTGATTTAATGTGGGAATAAATGTGATTTGTTACTTATTTGTATATGTGTGTAGATTGTCAGGAAAAGTTTTCTATTTGCTTTAGGACTTCCTGCCCCGCTAGGGCTGCTTAGGGGGTTTCAGAATGATCCCGAAGGTCAAAATCTTTTTTTGTTTTTTAAAGTCGTAGAATATGTCGTGAAAAAGAAAAAGAAAATAACCGAAGCACGCTTTATTAATATTTAGTCCCTGGGGGTGGCCAAATCCCGGGGGCAATGTTTTTATTTATAATGGGGGGCCCAGAGGGGCCCCAAGCCCCGGGAAATGTCACCCCCCGGAGCTTCTTTTTTTTATTTAAAACATCTGTGTGGGAGGCTCAAGCCCCCCCCAAATGCCCTGGGGACCGCCACCTCCCCGGGGTTCTAATATTTAAAATAGGGGGGTCCGTGACAGACCTCCAAGCCCCAGGGACCACCACCCTTTTTAATGTTGGAGGGGGGCACGCAGCCCCCCTACTGGAGCCCTGTGGTGGCCCTGGGTAACACCACCCCCCAGGGTCCTCAAGCAGTGTCCCGGGGTGCCTAACCCCCTGGACACTGCTGTTTGCTATGGTAGATGCAAAAACCACAGTTGATGGACAGAATTTTTATTTTATTTGCGGTTTTTGCAAAGCGCGACACTCATCCCGTGGGATATCACGGCGCTGTAAACCAAGGGAGCTGCTGAGGTGTAAGCTGCGAGATTTACGGATTGGGAAAGAGATGCGTTTTTAGTTTCCTTCGGAACTGGAGATAGTTGGTGGTATGTCTCAGGTCAGAAGGGAGCTCATTCCACCTTTTTGCTGCAAGGTAGGAAAAGGAGCGTCCGCCTGTTCTGGTCTTGTAGATGCGTTTATATTTAGCCAGGGCTGATTGGCATGATCGTAGGTTCCTGTTGGGTACATAGAATTCGATCTTCCCTTGAAGTATCGTGGGGCCAGTTCTATGTAAGGTCCTGTGAGCATGACTAAGTAGTTTGAAGACAGCCCTCTGGCGCATCGGGAGACAGTGAAGTTTTTTTAAGCACTCTGATGCAGAATCTCGTTTACCTTTGTTGAGGATGAGTTTGGCCGCCTGGTTTTGCAGAATCTGTAGGCGGGAGAGTGCAGAACAATGTCATACATTCACCCCAGTACAGAGATCTGGGCCTAAATCCATTGTTTTTTTGCACGCCACACCACCCCAGTTCAGACATGGCCATATGCAAATCAGCCTTGACCCTGTGCCTCATGGGAAGAGTCCAGCCCGAACTGCCAAGCCATGTCTTTCCTGGACCGGAATCAAGCATCCTAGGACCGGTTTCTGGCTATCAGCCATCTTCAGCCAGGATAGCTTGAATCCAGTGGTGTGGAGAGCATGGGACTCACGTCTGAGCATACCCATCCCACTCGGGGTGACAAATGCAAAAACCAAAGTTGATGGACAGAATGCAGATCATTGTCAGTACCTTTGTTGAGGATGAGTTTGGCCGCCTGGTTTTGCAGAATCTGTAGGCGGGAGAGTGCAGAACAATGTCATACATTCACCCCAGTACAGAGATCTGGGCCTAAATCCATTGTTTTTTTGCACGCCACACCACCCCAGTTCAGACATGGCCATATGCAAATCAGCCTTGACCCTGTGCCTCATGGGAAGAGTCCAGCCCGAACTGCCAAGCCATGTCTTTCCTAGACCGGAATCAAGCCTCCTAGGACCGGTTTCTGGCTATCAGCCGTCTTCAGCCAGGATAGCTTGAATCCAGTGGTGTGGAGAGCATGGGACTCACGTCTGAGCATACCCATCCCACTCGGGGTGACAAATGCAAAAACCAAAGTTGATGGACAGAATGAAGAACAATGTCATACATTCACCCCAGTACAGAGATCTGGGCCTAAATCCATCGTTTTTTTGCACTCCACACCACCCCAGTTCAGACATGGCCATATGCAAATCAGCCTTGACCCTGTGCCTCATGGGAACAGTCCAGCCCGAACTGCCAAGCCATGTCTTTACTGGACCGGAATCAAGCATCCTAGGACCGGTTTCTGGCTATCAGCCGTCTTCAGCCAGGATAGCTTGACTCCAGTGGTGTGGAGAGCATGGGACTCACGTCTGAGCATACCCATCCCACTCGGGTGACAAATGCAAAAACCACAGTTGATGGACAGAATGCAGAACAATGTCATACATTCACCCCAGTACAGATATCTGGGCCCAAATCCATCGTTTTTTTGCACTCCACACCACCCCAGTTCAGACATGGCCATATGCAAATAAGCCTTGACCCTGTGCCTCATGGGAACAGTCCAGCCCGAACTGCCAAGCCATGTCTTTCCTGGACCGGAATCAAGCATCCTAGGACCGGTTTCTGGCTATCAGCCGTCTTCAGCCAGGATAGCTTGACTCCAGTGGTGTGGAGATCATGGGACTCACGTCTGAGCATACCCATCCCACTCGGGGTGACAAATGCAAAAACCACAGTTGATGGACAGAATGCAGATCATTGTCATACATTCACCCCAGTACAGAGATATGGGTCTAAATCCATCATTTTTTTGCACTCCACACCACCCCAGTTCAGACATGGCCATGTGCAAATCAGCCTTGACCCTGTGCCTCATGGGAACAGTCCAGCCCAAACTGCCAAGCCATATGTTTCCTGGACCGGAATCAAGCATCCTAGGACCGGTTTCTGGCTATCAGCCGTCTTCAGCCAGGATAGCTTGACTCCAGTGGTGTTTAGAGCATGGGACTCACGTCTGAGCATACCCATCCCACTCGGGGTGACAAATGCAAAAACCACAGTTGATTGACAGAATGCAGAACAATGTCATACATTCACCCCAGTACAGAGATCTGGGTCTAAATCCATCGTTTTTTTGGCACTCCACACCACCCCAGTTCAGACATGGCCATATGCAAATCAGCCTTGACCCTGTGCCTCATGGGAACAGTCCAGCCCGAACTGCCAAGCCATGCCTTTCCTGGACCGGAATCAAGCATCCTAGGACCGGTTTCTGGCATTCCAGCCTTCTTCAGCCCGGCTTGCTTGAATCCAGTGGCAAAGTGAGCAAGGGAATCACGTCTGAGCATACCCTGCCAAACTTATGGTGGCCAAAAGAGGTACAAAAGGGGCGTGGTGATGGACGGAGCATCTGAATCAATCAAACACTCACACCCAGTCAAAAGATCTGGGTTTAATCCATCACCGTTCTTTAGCCCACTCTGCCAACCCACTTCAGACATGGCTATATGCAAATCAGTCTGACCCTGTGCCTCATGGGAACAGTCCAGCCCGAACTGCCAAGCCATGTCTTCCCTGGACCGGAAACAAGCTTCCGGGGACTGGTTTCTGGCATTCCAGCCGTCTACTGCCCGGCTTGCTTGAATCCAGTGGCAAAGTGAGCAAGGGACTCACATCTGAGCATACCCTGCCACACTTATGGTGGCCAAAAGCGGTAAAAAAGGGGGTGGTGATGGACGGAGCATCTGAATCAATCAAACACTCACACCCAGTCAAATGATCTGGGTTTAATCCATCACCGTTCTTTAGCCCACTCTGCCACCCCAGTTCAGACATGGCTATATGCAAATCAGTCTGACCCTGTGCCTCATGGGAACAGTCCAGCCCGAACTGCCAAGCCATGTCTTCCCTGGACCGGAAACAAGCTTCCGAGGATCGGTTTCTGGCATTCCAGCTATCTTAAGGCCGACTGGCTTGAATCCAGTGGCAAAGTGAGCAAGGGACTCACGTCTGAACATACCCTGCCACACTTATGGCAGCCAAAAGCGGTACAAAAGGGGGTGGTGATGGACGGAGCATGCAACAGTAGCCATGTTTGCCATGGAGAAAACTCATACTGCACCTAACCTTTTGGAGGAGTTTAATTGGAAGGTCTATGAATGGCTGCATCCAATAAATCGCATAGTTGGTTATGTTTCCACGGATAATGACAGTAATATAGTTAAGGCCATGCAGCAAGGTGATTATTTCAGAGTGCCGTGTTTTTGCGCATATTATTAATATTGTGTTGCAAGATTTCTTGAAAAAAGAAACCACAGTCAGTAAGTTACTCAACATTTGCCGAAGAATCTGCACACATTTCAGCCATTCTTTTAAGGCTCGGAAGGAGCTGCGGAGCATTCAACATGAAAGTAGACTGCCAGTCAAAGGACTCATCCTGGAGGTGGCAACACGTTGGAACTCAACCTTTTACATGCTTGAGCGTCTGTCTGAGCAGTGGGGGGTAATAAATGATGATGTCTATAAACTGGGTTCTACTATGAAAGACATGAGGCTGGAGTTGGAGGAATGGAAGCTAGTTGCAAGCCTGACAGACATGCTTCGTCCTTTTGAGGTCTTCACGCGTAAAGTCAGCAGGGTGGACTGTTCTTTGGGCAAAGCTATCCCAATGTTGCGCATGCTAGAGCACCAACTGAAGGCGGTGTCTTCAACGTTCTGAGATGATTCTGAAAATCAAGACGCATATCAGATGGCGGAGAGGTTATTAAGCCGCCTAGTTGCCAATGAAAGGCTTAAAAACATACATACAGAACAACATTACATTTGTGCCACTATTCTGGATCCACTGTACAAAAAGGCAGTTGCCAGCAAATCATTCATTCCTTTTGATGAAGCAGATGTTTCAAAGTACAAGCATTGGCTATCTGTGTCAGCCACTCGATTCGAAAAAGAGCGGCAGAAATTTCAAGGAGCCGGCAGAAGTACAACTGAATCAGCAGGCCATCTGGCATCAAGTTCCACTTCTGAATCTGTGGCCAAAGGGAGTTACTTTTCCTCACAGCCGTTAACGACACCAGCAAGTGTATCATCATCCTCACCTGTACCAGGCCCAGCCATAATATTGTCGGAAGCGGATTGGCTAACTCATCAAGGGTTTGCTCGTTCCAGTGCTGCAAAGGCCACAGATGGTACACAAAAGGGAGCAACAGTGGAGAACCTTCAGTCGATGGTGCAGGCCTTTCTGGATGACCCAATAGAGGTCTTTGTTAATCAGAACCCATTGCTGTATTGGTATAGGAAAAGGGCTCTATGGCCACTGATCACCAACTTGGCTCTAAATGATTTGTCTTGCCCACTCGCAAGCGTGTCTTCTGAACGTGTTTTCAGTGCTGCTGGTGCCATTGTAACTTCAAAAAGGACCTGCCTCTTGCCCAAAAATGTGGAGAGGTTAGAACTGATCAAGATGAATCAGCACTTCATACCACCAGGTTACAAAATACGTGAATGAACGCAGGAAGAAGAGGGCACTGACTTATGTGACGGAAGTTTTTCTCTGTTAGCTAACCTACTCCCGTCTCAATTCATAGAGTTTGAGGACAAGCTCTTCTTCCCTGACACCGAGGCCTGAAATGACTTCCTTTTTTTTCGTCCTTATTCACTTTTATTCCTGTGTGTCTTTCTTTGTTTTGCAAGTTTTACCACAACAAAACTCTAATCACCTAATCACAACAAGTCCATCAGCAGCACTGTCTTCATCTTATTTTCCTTAATGATTTGAAGGTGCTGCAGTCTGCATTCCTGAGGTTCACAAGTTCACAACTCAATCATGCTCCCCTATCCTCCTCCTCCAGACTCCCCCTATCCATTTCCCTCAAGGCAGATGGATGGATTACGAAGAATAAAGAAACTTTGTCTTCGTAGACGAGTCCCCTCAAGTGGGACTGAAATTACTGACTGACTACATGCTTGCTGATTGCTGACAGAGTTACTTCTGAAATTGACAGGAGAGGCTGCCCTGTGGGCCCTCATTTTCTGAAGAAGATGCGGACAAAAAGTAGAACAGGTAATGAATAATGAGAAGATGGCATGCAGTGGACAGCAATGGCTGTCCACCTCTGATGAAACCAATTAATGTTTGTTTTTTGTGAATGAAATTAATCATATGTCTTGTCTTAGTTATTATTTATAAAACTCAACAATTGGGAGGAGGGTCCGAGGGCAAGTTTAATGACCCATATCTAGATACATGCCCCAAAAATAATACGCATAACGAAAATTATATCTAGGGGTCAGGCAAAAGTGAAGCTCAACTGAAAAGACAGACCTCAACACGACAGGATGTTAATTTACTATGGGAAGTGAAAAATCAAATGTGCACTTAATGTGCACTTAAGTGTGACAAAACATATGTGAACTTAGACTCAAGAGCATGGGTAAAATTTTCCCATCAGTAGCCATTCAATGACCATCATTGCTCACAGATATTTTGTTTAATCTGTTCTTGCACATTTTTAGATTTGGAAGAGCTGAGAAGAAATATTTAAGTTAAGAATCTACTCAGTCCTATCCAATTTTAATTTACTCTCACGTACACTTTTGCACTGCTTACTCAGTTGCCACTAATATTTATACATTTTCTGCACCTCCCATTTGTTAACACATCACGTAAAGGTTTTGTCACATCCTTGAGAACACCTTTAGGCTATGGACTTTGTCTCCTGGGTAAGGAGAACCCATATGATGTTAAAAAGGGTGGCACAGAATGGCTACTGATGGGAAAATTTCACCCATGCTCTTGAGTCTAAGTTCAAATATATTTTGTCACACTTAAGTGCACATTTGGTTTTTCACTTCCCATAGTAAATTAACATCCTGTTGTGTTGAGGTCTGTCTTTACAGTTGAGCTTCACTTTTGCCTGACCCCTAGATATAATTTTCGTTATTAGTTATTATTTAATCTTTTACACAGTAATTGTAACTCATGTCTACTACTCTGTTTTTTTTACCTTGTTTAATTCAAATTGTCCTTCAACTTCAGGGGCCTCTATGTTGCATTTTCCAATATGCAAAATGTCCTTGGAGTGGACTCACTTACCAATATACCATGATGATTGATTAAATAATATATGTTTTTTCTTTGCAGTCACTCTCTGGGATGGATGGATCATCAGCGTCAGTTTACGGAAGAACTATGGCCAATTCGTGAATGGCAAACAGGTAAACCAGTCTACAACAACTACTACAGTAGAACTACATGTCTGTCTATTCGCGTTTGTAGTCGTCGAGGGCGAAGCAGTGTACTGTTGTTGTTATGCCAGGCAGAGTCCACTCCACTCCAGATAGCTGTTCATGTAAAATCGGGGCTATGTGGCTTGCTGCATACAATTAGATGTGCTTTGTCTGTCTGACAAAGAGCCTAGGTATGCTACATCAGGTTGCTTCACTCAGTGGTGCCTGCCTTGACCGTCTGCATGGCCCTGCCTCAAGCTTGGGCCAAACATGTTATGTTATGTTATGTTAAGCGCATTTATTAGGCGCACAGATGCTCCAGCGAAGGAGCGTCCTGGCGCCCGACAAGGTAGCAGCATAACACAACTGGAACGGACAGAGCAGGGACAATTAAGGAAACAAGAAAGTTTTTATAGCTTGGCGGAGGGCAAACAGATCCCTAAGGGCGCGAATCGCAGGGGGCAAAGAGTTCCACAATGCTGCGTCGCGAACTTGAAAAGAACGGCCTCCTGCCCTGCAACGCTTAAAGCGGGGAACAACCGCAAGTTCTAGGTCTGAGGATCTTAAAACCCGGACCGGAACATAGCGGGACAGAAGATTGGAAAGAATCAAAGCAGGGGATCCCTTGAGGATTTTATAATCTACACAAAGGACCTTGAACTGGATCCTTTGTGCAATCGGTAGAAAATGCAGCGTACGCAAGGTGTTAGAAGTTGGACAAAATCTAGGTAGTCCCACAACAGCTCTCGCTGCAGCATTCTGGACTCGCTGCAGGCGGGTGATTTAATCCTGCTAGAAGGGCACTGGCATAATCAAGCCGAGAGATCACAGTTGCTTGAATCACAAGTTGCCTGGTGGTGGCATCAAAAAATTTGAGTACAGGCCGTAGTCCACGTAAAATACCAAAACAGCAGGCCGCTGTGCGCTTGGTATGGCAGACAAAGGTGAGAGTTGGATCGAGCCAAACCCCAAGGTTTTTTAGCTCAGCGACCGGGGTTGGCGTAGGACCCAAATCCGACGGCCACCACCTGTCTCCCCAGAGTTCCGTTTGTTTGCCAAAGATCATAACCTCCGTCTTGCTTGCGTTCAGCTGGAGACAGTTGGAAGTCAACCAGCTGGCGACCGCCCGCAGTCCTTCCTGGAATCTGGGGGCATCCACATCCGCATCCCCGCTGATCGTGACCGCTAACTCGGTGACATCGGCATATGACACCATGGTCACTCATACCCCAATGCCTGACCACCTCAGTCAGTGGTCTCACGTACAGGTTGAATAACGTGGGACTCAGCGAGGAGCCCTGGGGGACTCCCAGATCCAGAGGATGGAGTTTGGACTGGTAAGGCGGGACGGCTATGCAAAAGGAACGGTTGGCAAGAAAGGAACGGAACCACTGGAGAGCAAGCCCAGTGACACCAGCTTCCTCCAGACGAAGCAGGAGGATAGGGTGGGACACGGTGTCAAAGGCGGCGCTCAGGTCTAATAGCACCAGCGCCGCCGTTTGTCCCGCATCAAGCACGGAGCGTAAATGCTCCACCATGTACAGTAGAGCAGTCTCCGTGCTATGCCCAGCCCGGAATCCGTTTTGCGTGCTGTCCAAGATGTTTGCCTGGAGAAGATGGTCCGAGAGGACAGAGTTGACATGCATCTCCGCCACTTTATCAGGCCACAGGAGAAGTGAAATTGGACGGTAGTTCTCAGGCTTACCGACATCCAAAGATGGTTTCTTGAGAATAGGCCTGACCACTGCCTGTTTCCACTTCGATGGAACCACGCCGGATGCCAATGAGATGTTAATCAAAGAGCAAACCGGCGAGAGACCGTGGGATGCTACATCTTTGTACAGAGCTGGCCGTAAAGCATCAGCCGGCGACCCTGACTTGACCTGCTGGGCCAGTTTACTGAAACTTTCCGATGTTAAGCTCGGGAAAGAGTGTAAAACATCCAGAGTTAGGGGCTTCAGAGGTCTACCAACAGGAGGTACAACCGAAGGAAAGGCTCTGTAGATGGCGTGAACCTTTCCCAAAAAGAAAGCCGCCAAGGTTTCACAGTGTGCGACAGAGCCCTGGTGAGTCGCAATCACTTTTTTAGCATTAAGGTCTTTCATGGCCTTGAAAATAGTTTTGGAGGGGTTAGTACTGGTGCGAAATTGCAAGGCGTAAAAAGCCGCGCGGGTTCTGCAAACTGCACGATGGTAAAGTTTTACAGTGGCCAAGTACAAAACTTTTTCGTCGCTGTTATAAGTTTTGCGCCATTCCCGCTCAGCGCGCCTACAGGTGCTTTTAAGCACCCGCAGCGAATCATCGTACCACGGACTCGGGTCCCTTGCCCCACCTTTACACGCGACTATCGGAATAAGGGAGTCAAGAGCCCTAGTCACCCACTCACAAAAACGATCGTAGCCCTCATCCACAGTCTCAATTGGACCCAGCGGGTCGGTGGACAAAAGATGGAAGAAGTTCTCAAGTTTCAGTTTATTCCAACACCGTCTAGGAATAGAGCGCACCGTGGGTTTGAGTTGCGGTTCATACAGGGGGCACTGAATGCGCACCAGAAAGTGATCGGTCCAGGCCAGCGGAGAAGGGGTGGAGACACTAACTTCCGCTAGATTGCTGAAAAAAGGATCGAGGGTGTGACCACCTGCATGAGTAGGCTGCGACACCACCTGAACAAGCTGAAGAGCGAAATTTGCTGTTTTTAGTTTTTTCACAAATTTCGCGAAATTACCGAAAATTCACAAATTCTTGAGCGGAACGGATTTTTGGCCCATGCTTGCGGCAGGTCCATGCAGACGGTCAAGGCAGGCACCACTGAGTGAAGCATCCTGATGTAGCATACCTAGGCTCTTTGACACAGACAAAGCATATCTAGGGTTTAGGGTTTCAGTGCGATGTACTAGGGTTTTTGGGTTTAAGTTGGTAGGGTTCCCGCTGAGTCTAGGGCTCTGGCCCAATGCAGGCTCGTTCATAATGATGTTGGCAAGGTTTTAGGGGGTTTGCCGTTCTTAGGTCCAGAATTGGCAGAATGTTGGCCTTTTTTGGTGTTTTGCGGGTGCGCGTGTTTGGGTGAAAAGTGAAAACTAGTCGTAGACCTTCTTCTTCTTCTTCTTCAAAGAGCGCAGTGGTTCGATTTTGTTCTGTCTTGCTGAGATTCTTGGGAATCGCTGGAACAAGTGTCCAGGTAAGTTTCAAGAGGATCGAAGTAGTGGAAGTGCTGAAAACAGCAAGTTTTTGTGACCAGCGCAATTTGCCATGTTTTGGATATACCAGTATTGCATGTTTTTGGGGGCTGTTTGGGGGTGTTCTAGATTTGTGGGAGTGGGTCGGGGGTCTAGGAGCACTGCTGGGAATTTTGATTGCAAGTGGTTTCAAGAAAATCCATGGTGGAAAGGGTGGTTTGGGCCTAGTTGCAGACAGTGTTTTGGCACGATTTAAACTGAGGCCTAGCAGTATTGCGTGTTTTTGGGGGCTGTTTGGGGAGTTCTAGGTTTTTTTTGGGGGGGGGTTCTGGGAGCACTGCTGGGAAATCCACGGTGGAAAAGGGGAGTTAAGGCCTACCTGCCGAGTGCGTTTGGAGTGATTTGTCAAGTAGGCCTCAAATTTTTTGTGTCACATTTTCCATTTTTGCTTTTGGCCTGTTTGGAGGTGTTCTACTTATTTGCGGGTGGGTTAGGGGTCTGGGGGCATTGATGGGAAGGTCTAATATCGGTTGCAAGTGGTTTGGAGAAAATCCATGGTGAAAAAGTTGTTCCTCTTTTGCTCACTTGCGTGTTTTTGGGGGTTATAGGTTTTTGGGGGTTGGTTTGGGGGTCTGGGAGCACTGCTGGGATAGTAAAATGTTGATTGCAAGTGGTTTGAAGAAAAATCCATGGTCGAAAAGGGGAGTTAGGGTCTACCTGCAGAGTGCCTTTGGAGTGATTTGTCAAGTAGGCCTCAAATTTTCTAAGTGTCACATTTTCCATTTTTGCTTTTGGCCTGTTTTGGGGTGTTCTACTTTTTTGCGGGTGGATTGAGGGGTCTGGGGGCATTGCTGGGAAGGTCTAATATCGGATGCAAGTGGTTTGGAGAAAATCCATGGTGGAAAAGGGGGGTTTGGGCCTAGCCCTAGTTGCAGAGAGCGTTTTGGCATGGTTGAAAGTTAGGCCTAGTAGTATCGCATGTTTTTGGGGGGCTGCTTGGGGGGGTTCTAGATGTTTGGGGTGAGTTGAGGGGTCTGGGAGCACTGCTGGAAAGTTCCAATGTAGTTCAAAAATCACAGTTTACACTTTACACCTAGCTTGAGGGGAAAGATCCGCAAATTTCGCCCACACTTATTTATCCTTGAAAAGGAGACTCAGATTACGCACTTTCGAAATGATGCTTGTATGTATTGTAAATTTGTAATACTGTCGACTCTGAAACTGAAAGTGTTATTTTTGCACTACACAGCGAACCTTATATTTATTTTTTCCGTGGTGTTTTAATATCCCTTCCTGTTTTTCCATCAACAATTACAGGCCGGCTTTTACCCTGTGCAATGGCAAAAAGGATGAACTCAGGCTTACAATTAGCGACCCGCAATTCAGCGTCCACCAGGCAGGCAGTTGACAAGGTGTCTTCTGGTCCCCAACATTGATCGACGGAGCATCAGATGGAATGGAGGAGTACCGCGAAAAAGAGGAATGGCTGGATGCATGCAACTTCCCAAATTCAACAGGGCAACAACAACATACAGTTACAGTATCCATCTTAATTTCTACTTATCTTTTAAGTAATGTTATTGCTCTGAACTTCTATGAGTGTGACTTTGTGCATTTGTTTGCTCTCTGCTTCAATTCATCCCTCCAGCCATTGTATACTTTTGTCTTTGTTTTTTTAAAGACTAATTCAATGTACTAAGTGGTTCTTCTCTCTGAGGTCAGATAGGCAAGTGAAATTGCATAATTACTGCAGCCCTGTACGGTCACATTGTTTCTTCATAGTTAGTACATTGTAGAAAGTACTACTTACTTTTCAGTAACCTATTCACACTTCCCTCTATGTCCCCTAAAAGATTTATGGATAGCTTTGTATCCAAAGATTTGTTTATCTTTATTTGTTGTTTGTCCATGCTGTGTTTTTTTCCGCTCTCCACAAAAATTTCCCCACAAACCTCATTCCCATCCAAGTTTCAAACCCTAACCCTCTTCCCCCGGGCTGTGTGGTTTTCATTGAGGTGTGAGTAAATTACAACAATAATTCCACACACTTGCTGGGGAAAATAAGGTGCAAGCAACCTTCTCAAATCAATTTTAAGGCAGCTAGATGAATCCAAGGATATTGTAAAAAAACAACAATGAGTATTTTAAAATAAATTCAGAATTTCATGCCCACCATCGATTGGATCCATCATCAACATCATCCTCCTACATGTCAAGAAAGCTTCTTGTTATGCTGCTGTGTCACTGTTCTTGTTGTAGTCATAATCATCCATGCAATTCTTTTTTCCCCATACTTATCTTCAGCATTGCTTAGGCTACTGTTCCTTCTAATACTTTTCTCAGGCCACTCAATGTCTCATTTTTTTACTTTGTTTTTTATATGCTGCTACTGCTAGTGTGGTACCACTCCTACTAACACCACAACAATGAAATTTCAGTCCGGGATGGCGTAATCACCATTTGCCATGCAACCAGCGCTGTGCCTAGCTCTATTCTCAAACATGAATCACCGGTAAGATAAGCATTTTGGGGAGGTAGAATAATGGGCTAGGACTCGGAGGAGAGACTGACAGTAGTACTAGTAAAGTCCTAGTAGGCCAATTGAATTCACTAACTCTGTTAGTGGCACTTTTGAACATTTTTGGATGTTTTAGATTATTCATGCTGGTAAGTTTGAGGAAACCAAACGTGCCATAACCCCGCCCACCACCCCACAAAATAAGATCAATGCGTACACCATGTTGAAGTATGTAAAATGAATAATGGTATATTTCCCCGAACAAAAATAAACTAGTCCCACCCCTCCCTACCCCAAACAATTGTCCATTTCAAATAGTCCAGTAGTCCCAAATAATCCCCAACTCCTGATTCCCACCCGCCAACAGTCTTTAAAAAAGGGGCAAGGGACACAGTCACTTCCAGCGGTGTCTGGACAGGCGGTCCCGCCGCTCCTTGCGGAGGTCCCGGAGCTGTTTTTCAAGGTTGTCCGCCTTGCACTCCAGGTAGTCCACTCTTAGGCTTAGGCGGCTCTGGGGGGGCCAGCTCCTGGTGTTCTTGCAGCTGAGCGGCGGCGGGGGGCTGTCCGAGCACGGCGCCGTGATGGAGGCTGCTGGCTGGTGGACACAGGGGCAGTGCTGGAGGAGGTTGTTGACGCCCCCTCCTCCTGTTCCCGAGCCCACAGCCGGGAATATTTCACCCAAATGGCCTCCATCTTCCGGGCCCTGGCCAGTACAGCCATCTACCTTCTAGTGAGATTTTTGGGAGCATCTATATGAAGAAAGAAAGAAAAATAATGTAACCAATACTCTTTAACAATAATGAATGAATGAATGAAATGGCATTTGTAACGCGCAACTATGCCCATTGGGCGTCAAGGCGCCTAACTCAAATAACTAGCTGTCAGCAATCAGAATCAGAGCTTACTGGTATGCTTTAATGAAAAGCCAAGTTTTCAACGCTTTCCTAAAGAGGTCAAGTGAAGGCAATGACTTGATCTCAAGGGGAAGTGTGTTCCACATCTGGGGTGCCAGAATGGAGAAGGCCTTGCTCCCCCAGCTAGCCTTCTTAGCACGAGGGATTACCAGTTGGTTAAGCTCCATCGAGCGTAAGCATCTGTTCGGGACATACCTAGTGAGTAAGGATCCAAGGGCATCTGCCGGACCTGCCATTAGGGCACTGTATGTAAGGCAAAGAAGTTTAAACATAATCCTTGAGGGAATAGGAAGCCAATGGAGATTCTTCCTCGCCAAGGTCATAGAGGACAGCCAAGGCAGGGCAAGGGCAAAACGCGCCGCCGCATTTTGTACAACCTGCAGGCGCTGCAGAAGGCCCTTGTTGGCCCCGGCGTAGAGTGAATTACAATAGTCGAGCCTTGAGCCAACAAGAGCGATCACAACCTGCTTCCGTGCCTGTGGGGAAAGATAGTGGACAATTCTTTTCAGAGTCCTGATGACGCCCCAACAGGTGGCCACCGTCCTATTGACCTGGAGTTCCATAGAGAGCCGGGTGTCAAAAATGACACCAAGGTTCCTGGCAGATTGTGTAGGTGTGGGGCAGATGCCTAAAGATGGAGGCCACACTCACCTGACCACATGCCCTGGTCTTTGCCGAAGACCAGGACCTCTGTCTTGTCCCCGTTCAACTTTAGGGAGTTGGAAATCATCCACTCTGCAACAAGTTGCATGCAGGACCTAAAGTTTGACGCGGCGACATTCACAGAGTGGGTCAGGGACACCATAATCTGCGTGTCGTCGGCATACGACACTACCTCCATCCCCTGAGATCTTACTAGTCTTGCAAGGGGGGCCACGTAGATGTTGAACAGGGTCGGACTCAATGCCGACCCCTGTGGCACCCCACATTGCAAAGACTTGGCTGGGGAGAGGTACTCTCCTAGCATAACACGCTGCTCTTGTTGATGTAAGAAGGAGCTCAGGAGACTGAGGGCCGGTCCTTCTACCCCTGCCTCCCTTCACCTAGATGTTAAAGTAAGGGGAGACAGGGTGTCGAATGCTGCTGTAAGGTCCAGCAGAACCAGCACGGTGGTTTGACCCAGATCAACTTTCCTGCGGATGTTATCCATGACCTTAGTCAAAGCAGACTCCGTGCTATGCAGCTTTCTAAAGCCATGTTGGGACCCGTCCAAGAAGCCTGAAGCATCAAGGAAGTTGGAAAGATGAGACTTCAAATGGGCCTCCAGCATCTTAGCGGGGGCAGGCAGAAGGGATATGGGTCTGAAGTTCTTCAGTATGCCGGGATCCAGGGTAGACTTTTTCAGAAGAGGCTTTACAATAGCTTTCTTCCATGCTAATGGAAAAATACCTTGTTCCATGGCTCCATTCATTACTTCCAGCATCGGAGGAAGAATGGTATCCCTACAATCCTTTAGTAATTTCAAAGGAACTGGGTCCAGAGGGGAAGATGATTTTGTTTTGTCTAGAAGGAGATTGAGTCCCTCCAAGGAGAGTGCAGGGAAATGATTGAGGGTCTGGGGGGTGTCCGCATCCCAGGATTCCAGCAGTTTAACTCGAGAGAAGTCCTCATCACTCAGAGAGTTCCTCTGTGATTGTAGAGCTAGATAGATATCATCTATTTTTTTATAGAAGAAGTCTGATATGTTATTACATAGCTCCTTTGAAACAACCACGGGATCGGGTACCTGGAGAGAGCATAGCGAGTCCACGATTTTAAAGAGCTCTTTAGAAGATGTTAGAGAACAGGTCAAGTTGGTAAAGTAATCCTGTTTTTCCTTAATCACTCTACTTTTGTACTCTCGTAACAGGCCCTTGTAGACTTCTCGATCTTTAGGATCCCAGGATTTGCGCCATTCTCGTTCCTTCTGTCTGCATTTTTGTCTAAAAAGCCTCAATGCATCCGTGAACCAGGGGGCAGTAGGCTTCTGTTGCGCTACAAATTTCAGAGAGGGGGGGCTAGTTCATCTACGGCTCTGGTAATAGCATCAGTGAGTTCTTGTGCCGCCTCGTCCACCACCCGCTGGGATGTGATATTAGTGTTATGGATAAAGGGGGCCAGAGCCTCATTTGTAAAATTTCTGAAGCTTCTTTTGGAACATTTTTTGCCAGTGCCCAAATCAGCCTCACAACAAGGGATGTCTAAGGACAGTGGGACTGCTAGATGGTCAGACCAAGTTATCGGTACCGGCATGCCGACAGTTAATCTAGAGTCGTTGGAAAAAATCCCATCAAGGGTGTGCCCAGCCTTGTGGGTCGGGTGGAGAACCCTTTGGACAAAGTCGCAAGCCTCTAAGGAGTTGAGCAGGGAGGAGGTGTCTTTCGAGGCCCTATCCTCTAGGTGAAAATTGATATCACCCAAGATGGTTAAATGAGATCTACCAAAGTAGGGTTCCAAAATTCTAAAGAGCTCTGGGCAGAAATTAGCTCTGGAGCCAGGAGGTCTGTATAAGAGAATTCCAGAGAAGGAACTCGATGGGGCATGCACAATACAGAAATATAAGGCCTCAAATGGGTCCGTGGGAACCGATAAAGATTTTATAGTGCAAGAGAGTGTGGATTTAAAGAGAATCGCCAATCCACCACCTCTACAACGTATTCTATCTAACCTCTGGAATACATATCCTTCAGGTATGGCCAGGAGAAGGTCATGACCAGAGGAGTCAGAGGCCCATGTCTCGGTGACAAAGACCCAGTCAGGTTGCCTCATACTTACAAAGTCATGAAATTCTATCCCATGTTTGATCAGAGAACGTGCATTGATCAAAAAGCCCTGTTTGGGTTGCGAGATGGGCTTACCAGAAAGAGGGGGAGCAGGACTCCTAGTAGCCTGAGTGGAAAAGTTAAAAGAAGATTTACAAGAGGGGCATGTCCGCGCCTGATGTAGTACCTCAGGAAGGAGCCGATGATGACAGAGGTGCATAGGGGGTCTAAGAGACAACAAGTTGCGTAACAAATCGTCCCTGGTAGAAGAAGAGGACAGGTCGGGAGTCGCAGGGTCCAGCCCGTCCTGCAGCGCGTCCTGCAGCGCGTCCTCAGCGGGGACGGGCGCAGACGTGCTGAACTCTGGCGTAACTCCGGCGTCAATCTGGCGTCCCCGCAGCGCGTATCCGCTGCGCGTCAGCATGACTCAGTTAAGTACCCGCCTAGCGTCCTACTGACGACTAGAGCGTTAAGCCTGCCTGTTAGCGCTGAGAATCGGCACCATCTACTACCAAGATGGCGCTACTAAGAGGAGCTACGCCGGGAAGCGGACCCGCCCAACAGCGGTGTGTTTCCCAAAAGTTAAGGTGCAAGTGAGGGCCAGGCGCTATTAAAAACAGGGAGAAATAACAGAACACTTAAATGAAATACAAAACAAGGTAAGCTTTAAAACGAGCAGCAGCTCGAATCCTGAAGCGCACAAAGCGCATGCACCGGTCAACTGGCAGCTAGGAAGGGAGAGCCAGCGATTTACCTCAGTTAAGTACCCGCCTAGCGTCCTACTGACGACTAGAGCGTTAAGCCTGCCTGTTAGCGCTGAGAATCGGCACCATCTACTACCAAGATGGCGCTACTAAGAGGAGCTACGCCGGGAAGCGGACCCGCCCAACATAATTCAACATAAAGTTGTCTCACAGTAACACTAGCAATTTGCAAGCACAGTATAACATTTTGGCATGTATCTTTCCGCCGTCTTTGTAGGCCTGTAACAGTGGGATTTTCAGGAATTCTACTACCGGGCAGCACTATGGACTCAATCCATAGTCAGAGAGTACACCAGTATTCTTCTTTTTTTGTCTAGTTTTGCGAAAGAAATTACTTGTACATGAACTTGTGGTAGCCGGCATAATGCCAGCTCAGTCAGCTTGCACCCAAGAAAAAGAGACACAAGCCATGATGACACAGACGTGCATGCATTACTTTAAGCAGTACATGCAGGTGGTGATAGGGAAGCTCTTATTTTTGATAGGGGTGGCACTGGCCATACTCGGTTACATCAAGGGCTACTGCTCAATGTATTTTATATTTTGCACGCCCCCCCCCCCCTCCTGGGACTTCAGTACTGCAAAAGGAAAATGAATAATATTCAGATCACATGATCTCTTTGCTTATATGATGGATGACTTTAGGTGCTTTGTTGTTTTAGATTGAGTGAACAACAGCGATAGTCCACCCATGATTAACACAGCAGAAAGAAAATTATGAACATAGGGTGTTAGTGTGGTAACCATAATTGCCGGAGGAAGGGACTTACTTGACTTGATATAATTGTCAACTATACAATACATACACAATATATTCTGTGCTTGCAAAGTAAACTACTGTAGTGTTACTTTGGGCAAGGGAGAGTTTCTGAACAATCACAACTTGTAGTATTTGGATTTCCTCTGCTTTGCTGCTCTGGCACAAACATGCTGTTCGAACAAAGTAACACTCTTCATGCAATGAGCGTCTGCTCTATATACACCTCTGCTATGTATGAGGAAGAAGATACCATCCAGGCTTCCAAAGTAAACGTCTATCATTCTTCTTAATGTCTCAACTGTAACAACTTTATGTTTTCTCAACAACCAAATAACACCCTTTTCATTTTATTTGGAAAACCACCGTCTTGACTTGCATCTGAGTTCCACCAAAATGATATATTGCAATGCACACCATGCATGAATTTTCTGATTGACCCAGACAGCCAGTCATTTTTTCTTTCTCGTCCAACCATCCTTGCTTCAAGCAGTCATGCATCTAATTCTTTCCAATCAGCCACCTCTGCCTGCATTCAAAAACACGTTTCATTCTTTAGTCATAAATGTTACGACTCGCTCGTCCTTCCATTGACCCTAAGTTCTTTCCCTTTTCGTTCATCACATCCCTCAAGTTCATCTGATATGACTTGGCTTCACGATAAAACTTTCCCAGCTGATTTGAAGTCAAATAGAGGGGGCCATTGCTTACTCAAGGACTACCACCGCTAATGCTATTGCTAAGTCAAGGGTGACTGTCTTCTCCGTGATTGGCTAAAAAAATGTAGTTCTAAATCAGTAACTGTTCTTAACAGTACAGTGTACTTGTAGTAGTGTACTGTCTACTGTAGAGTACATCATACACTCCTTTGCAAGCCTACTCTACAATGTCAATAAGTGAGGAGTATAATAATAACTTACCACCGTCCGCTGCTGCTGAGCCATCGCCCTCAGCTCCTCCTTGTGGCGCCGCCGCATAAGCCATTTGAGTGGACCCCTCCGTGCTGCTGGCCCCAGCACTGGTGGTGGCAAGTGCTGCATCCGATGTTGTGCGCCTAGAAAAAACATGTCATATTTTTAGATGCTATACACCACCCCCTACTTCGTCTCGTAATAGAAGAGAAAATGTTAAACAATTTTTAATTATTGGGACTGAAAAGAAGTCACGGTTTTGGGGAGGGTGTCCACTTATATGCCTAGCCATAACATGCAACTCTTTTTGGCACAACTGAAGAATGCTTGCTCTTTAACGTGCAACATTTTTATAATTACTGACAGAACCAACTACTACTCATCACCACCAGGAGGACTTGAAGTTCCAACAAGGTGAGGGCTCCCGAGTCTCGCACAGTTACTTCTGACTGAGGTATGTGGAAAGTCGAACTGCACCTATCATCAACAATGTTCTATTCCTCTTGTCCATACTTCTGTATGTGCAGAAAAGTCCCTGAAACACTAGCGGTATGGTATGTGCTACTATCAAATCAAAAAGCCAACTACTAGCTTATTCTTGGTGGACATTGACATTTTGTTGTTGGAAATTGTCAAAGCACTAAAATTAAGAAGACTGGAATAGACAGCAAGGGCAACCCAAAGGACTGCACATAGTGCCTCTAGAGCTATTGCTGGATCAGAGTGTTGTTTAACACCGTTTGCCGACTGGGCAAGCTTAGCTACCTACACAGACCGACTCATAAATAATAGTAAATAGTAGTAGCACAGAGAGTGATGGTAGAGAGGCAGGATAAGAAAGTAGAAAAAGTCTACAAGAAGATCAAAGACTATTTTGTAAAATATAGAATTAGGAAACAGTTTGGAATGAATTGTGGAGAAGCGT
Source organism: Lissotriton vulgaris (assembly GCF_964263255.1). NCBI lineage: Eukaryota > Metazoa > Chordata > Amphibia > Caudata > Salamandridae > Lissotriton > Lissotriton vulgaris. The sequence goes on along the minus strand of NC_141699.1, from coordinate 204,275,675 downwards.
GGCTCAATGGTTAGAGCGGCAGGCCCTGATGCAGAGGTCTGGCCTGGGACCAGGGTTCAATTCCCGCCCCGGCGGCTCTTGGACTCAATCTCCCCAGACCTGATAATTCTCGCCACGGTGCCTAGTCTAATCATGGGCCCCACTCTGTGACTCTGGGCAATAGCTTGCTTAATCTCCACAATGGCCCCAGCAGTGCTTGGATGCCTGGCTTCACCTTGGGGGGTGCCCAAGAGTGGACATCTCACAGGAAAGCCAGGAAGGGTTCCATAGCGGTATGAATACAGCGCTACGAGACCTCTGGGTAGAAGGTGCTATATAAATATAAACACATACAAACACGTTTACAATGAATAGGAGCTGTAAAAGTTAAGGAATTATAATTATATTAACAACAGAACAACTTACTGGGGCCAGCAGAAGAGCCTGCAGAGGACCTTTTCTGCCCAATCTGGTCCGCCTGAGTCTGGGATGTTGCTGCCTTGCCCCTGGGAGGGGCTGATGATCATGAAATAAACACAAACATGGATGATTGTTTTTTGGAAATATTTGATTTCTTTGACCACAATCTAAAATTATCTCGGGGAAACTAATTAGCAACAATTGCACTACATGTATTGACGTATCTGATCTGGTCAACTAGGAGGATGCTAGTACAGTATTGCTGGATTTGCAGACCGTCTACTTGGAAAGTTATATAAATCACTAACTAAACCAACAACAAAAAGGTTCTACTACGACTGCCAGCACTCAGCAGCACGCGATGTGACAGACACATCCTGTCATCATGATTTAGCTCCTATCCCATGCAGGGCCTTAAAAGCCAAGACCAGAGCTTTGAAGTGGATCCTACTGCGCACCGATAACCAGTGCAGATCTCTGAGATGGCGAGAGGTCCAATCTCTAGGCCCTAGGCTCATAACAGCCCTAGCATCTGTGTTCTGTACTACCTGCAGTTTGTTAAGCAAGAACTCCGGAAGGCCCAAGTAGAGGATGTTGGCATAATCCAGCCTTGAGATGATGAGGGCCTGAATAACCGTTTTTCTATGCTCAATCTGTAAAATAAATAGGAACCTCCGAAGCATCTTCAGGAGACCAAAACAGGTTCTGGCTACCGACTGCACCTGTGATACCATAGATAATGCATCATTCATTTTTACTCCCAAGTTCTTTACAGTCCTGACCGCGGCCTGGGGGGGGAGGAGACATGTCTTAGGGCCACCATTGTTCCCAGACGTTCATCGGGGGGGGAGCCGAAGAAAATGATTTCAGATTTATCTGAATTACATTTCAGATGGTTATGTTTAAACCAAGCAAAGGTTTCTTGTAGGCACTTGTTGATCTTCTCTCCGTTGAACTCCTTACCCTTCCTGCAGGTGAACAGCAGTTGGGTGTCATCGGCGTACGATCTTATTGTGCCTTCGTTCTCTTCCCCACTGTTGCTAGGGGGGCCAGGAACAGATTAAAGAGTACAGGGCTCAAAATGGAGTCCTGTGGCACACCCACAGTCAAAGTTGGCACACTGGCCACGAAGGGGGGTGACCAGACCTCCTGGTTTCTACCCTCTAAGAAGGAAGCAAACCACTTCAGCACCGTGCCCCCGAGCCCGCGGAAAGGTCCAAAAGGATCAAAAACGCTTTGCCACCTGCGTCTAGTGTCACCTTGATAGATTCAGACACCTCCAATAATGCAGACTCATTGCTGAGATTCTGCCTAAAACCGGATTGGCTAGGATGAAACAGATTATTATCCTCCGCGAAATTGCTGAGCACTGTGTGGACGTATTTTTCAACTGTTTTTGCAAAAAACGAAAGAAGAGAGATTGGTCTATAGTTAGTGAAAACCATGGGGTCTGCCGTGGTTTTTTTTAAATAGAGGAATTCTTTTTGCGCTCTTCCATCCGACCGGGACCAGTCCGGTATGGAGGGATGTGTTCAAAACACGATTTACAGTCGGATTCAAACCTCTGCCATAGACGCCAAGAATTTGGCCGGGCAAGGATCAGCAGGCGAGCCGGATTTCAGGCCCTTCATTATTGCCAAAGATGTCTCTAGGGCCATGGGCGGGAAGATGGAGAGGAAAAAACCATCTATCTTGCACTGGGGGCCAGCCTGTTAAATGGCCGGCACACCTTTAATGTCTGGGCTAGCAAACTCAGATTGTATAGTTACTATCTTTGTGTAAAAGAAATCTTCTAAATTCCTATGTTATGTTATTTTATCAAAGTTTTATAAAGCGCTCGCACACCCAAGGGTTTCATGGCGCTAACCAACAGAACACTAACTCTACTAAGGAGACCATCATGCCTTAGGCCATAGTCTGGGTAAACAGCCATGTCTTTAGAAGCTTCCTGAAAGGAAGGAGATCAGTGCAGGAGCGAATCTCCAACGGGAGAGAGTTCCACAGCATGGGAGCGAAGATAGCGAACATACAGCCTCCCTTGCGAGATAACTTGTAGCGAGGAACAGTCAGGAAAGCTTGGGAAGCAGACCGAAGGCTGCGAGAGGGGGTGTATCTGAGCAAAAGTTCGGAATAAACTGGGGAATACGGATGTGTAGGGATTTGAAGATTATACAGGCCGATTTGAAGGTGTCACAGTGTTGAGTCGGAAGCCAGTGGAGTTGCCTCAAAATAGGTCTGCCTGACTGCCATCGTGGAAGGCGGTATATAAGTCGAGCCGCCTGATTTTGTGCCATCTGCAGACGTCTGCTGAGAGTGACGGGGAGGCCCAGATAGATGGCATTGTCGTAGTCTAAGTGAGACAACACCAATGCTCTTACAACCTGGGTCAGAGCTGAGTGCGTGAGCATTCCTACTCCACTCATCAGAGGGGGAGGCGCACTTAATTGCAGCCTTAGGTGGGGAAAAACTTTTGACAATGTCAAAGATCTCACTGCTTTTATTTTTCGCGCAATCAATCTTTGAGGCAAAGAAACTCTTTTTAGCTGCATATATCTTTTTATGATAGCCTCTTAAGGCCTCTTTATAGTTATTTTCATTTTCCGCCTTAAAGTCCTTCCTCCAGGCTCTTTCCTGCCGTTTGCAATCTTTCCTACACTGGCCTAGGGAGTCACTAAACCAGGGAGCTGAGAATCTGATTGTTCTTGGAAGGCACGGAGTAGGAGGAGCTAAGGCCAAAGTGCCTTGCGCAATCCATTTTACCAGAACTACAGCATCCACATCTATATCACCAGTAAGCATAGGTGGGTGAAGATCTAATTCCTCCTTAAGTGCATCTTGGGTGATCTTTTAGAAGGGTCTGGAAATAAAAGATTGCTGCTTAACATGAGCCTGTACTAACTTTGATACTTTAGGTAACCTAAAGCTAATAAGATAATGATCTGACCAGAGTACAGGTCGAGGAGACTCTGTCTGAATCAAACCGTTTGAAAAGATCTGGTCCAAGAGTATGACCTTTCACATGTGTGGGGGCAGATATATATGGCACAATACTAAGTGCCCCTGGGGATTCCAGCAAAGAGAGAGATTCTGGGATATCCTGCTGCTCCAGATGTATATTAAAGTCCCCTAGGACAATGAAATGTTTAAATCTGAGAGCCATTGGTGCGATAACATCAGCAAAGGACTTTAAAAACGCTCCCGCATGTCCTGGGGGTCTGTGCACAAGGACTCCTGTGAGGCACTGATGAGGGGACAAAGCCGCCTGAAACCTAAACATTCTGCCCCTTCAATTTCCTCCATTGGAATGCAGGTAAAAGCTAAGTCTACTTTACTGATAATGGCAATACCTCCTCCCTTGCTTCCGGCCCGATCTTTCCTTATAATAGAATAGCCCGAGGGGATGGCTGAAGCTATTGTGGGGTTAGACGAGGTAGACAGCCATGTCTCAGTCAGAAACAGCACATCAGGTTTAGTCTCGGAAAATAAATCATAAATGTGTAAAGCATTTTTTTTTTGTTCTCATTACGCAACAGGTTAAAGTAAGGAGATTCTCAGGGTCCTTTCTCTTAATCCGACCTTTCTTTGTTTGTGGATCTAGGGCCACATCTTATGGGAGTTTCAGAGAAGAGGAACCCTTTACTTCCATATACTTTTAAGAGCAAGGTTTCTTTTTTCCAGCGGGGGGTGAGCTAGCCATTATGGCTACTCTTACGAGCCTTCATCTGATGTTGTTGCATGCACGTAATCATTGGACTTGTTAGATTAACTGGCTAGACCAGATCAGATATATACTAAGACGTTGTCAGGACCCTTATATAAAAATAAGTTAAGCCTTGTGAAACTCTTCCCAAATTTCCCAGAATTTATACTTCTTAGAAAATGGTTTCTTTTTTCTATCCAAATTGTGCACCTTTAAAACTGAAGCTAGCCATTCACTGTGTAATGGCGGAATTGGACTTATCCATTTTACACAGACCTCCCTCCTTGCCAAAAGGATCAACAAGAACATTAGGTTTTCCTGGGCTTTAGTTAATGTTCTTAATGCATTTACGCCCAACACCCCAAAAATAACTAAATCCGTACTTACAGTTAGTTGTCTTCCCATTACCTCTTCTAAGGTGTTACCCACATCCTTCCAGAAACCATCGAGACTAGGGCACTGCCGGAACATATGCAGGTCGTCGGCCTTCTGTAATCCACATTTTGGGCAGTTCTTCACTGTGGACCCGTTCAGTTTGGATAATCTTTTCGGAGGTATAAGTGAAAGAGAGGGGCTCGTTATAACCCGTAGGGAAATAGAGCACCAATATACTGTAAAGTAAAGCAAAGAGTTTTCCCTATGGGAAGTATTATTTCCTGCTCCTAAATCAGGACTCAAATAGACAAATTCAATCCACAACATTCATTCATCTTGCATTTTGTTGGTTAGGAAAACGCTCACCAGAAGGGAACGAAAACAATCTGTTTATAAAAATATACAATTTATTTTAAATAAAAAACATATGAATTCCTATGTGTAACAGGTTAAAAACATGAAATACACAAATAAAACCACCTAATGTGGATGTGGAGAAAGTTTTTCAAAAAAGACACTATTATCTGTCTTAGTTATGTCATTTCGGACCCTCGTTTGACAACATTGGGGGAAAAATTTATTTTCCTTCAACCAGGTTGTTTGTTGACAACACCGAATATGACTGGATGTAAGTGCGCCGACGCGTTTCGGAAGCTTAAGTTGATAATGGCTTCCTTCTTCAGGACAGTCTCTATATGTTTTCTCCAACAATTTTTGTATCACACCAATGCAGGTATCTACGTGGTTCGTAGTATTCCTTTAGCAGTCGCCTTCAATTGTTCGCGGACTACCACAGTCCTCAATATATCAGAGAACTTCAGTTTCAAGTACTTTAAAGCTGATTTCGCTGTTGTATCATACTCAAAGTCCTTATACAATTCTCAAGGGGCGTATATATTTCGATGCCTCCAAGCGAATGTCTGTTCTTTAGTGATACGGTAATAAAAACGATAAGATTCGTAAAAGGGGTTCTTTCACGCAGCCGGGTAATCTTATGCACGTGGCTATTGATTGCACACGGCTGTCTTTCCCGGACTGCAAAACGTGGCGTCTTTACGATTGCCGCTCGTATAGTGGTTTAAGCATTTGCTCATAGATACTTGCCATATAATATTTGTATCCAGCGTCGGCAGGTCTTTCCCCATATGCTCTCTGGGATCCGGAAGTCCTCCTCCCCTGATGAAATAAGGGCCCAATACCAGTAAGATACTTCTTTCATGAGGGGCTTTTTATCCAGCATCTTTACTTCTAGAGAAATGTTTCCTTTTCTGGTTTCTTTGAGTGACTTTGTCGAACTTAAAAGCTGGTAATATTTAAATTTCGATAATGTAGAGGTCGTACTTTCTGATAGTATTTCCCAATCAAGAAGTTTGTTCTGAAACAAGAGTTGCCCCCATTCCAGTATTCCTGCTAATTTTAGGGGTGTCGCTAAGCTGTATTTGAGGCAGTCTGGTGTACTTGGGGAGTCCCAAATCGGTGCCTTGTCGCTATAAAAAGGGATATCCAGTGTGGATCTAATGCAGTACCACAACCTAGCGTCTGACTTCAAAGTCTTCAAATTAAATTTTTTTTTAATTTCGGGTGGCCGAATTTATTTAAGAAATGGCTAGTATTGTTTGTTAATTTCTGTAGAAATATTGGGTAGTCTTCGTAAGAGCCCAACAACGTCCTACTAAATTTGAATTGGAAGGCTCTGCAATATTCCAGGAGGTCTGGGTTAGCCAGGCCTCCCTCTTCTTTCCTTCTCCTTATTTTACACCAGGCGATTCTTGGTCTTTATGAGGATCAAATAAAACTCGATAGTTCTCCCTGAATCTTTTTTATGATTTCTCTTTTAAACTCCAAAGGGATAGAACTGAAAATGAAAGTGAATTTTGGCAAGATTGACATTTTTATAACATTAGATTTGCCCAGGAATGTTAGTGGTAAACCACTCTAAACTTTCAGCAGCCTTTTCACCTCAACCTCTATTCTATGAATGTTAATTTGGGTTATTTTATCAAGATCCTTTATGAGGTCAATACCCAAGTATCTTATTTTTTCCTTGCAAAAAGGGGTTGTAAATTACTCATTCCATCTCATGGTTTCAGTTTTAGTTTGATTTATCTGATAACCCGATATTTTCCCAAAATTGATTAAAGTCTCCTCTGTTGCCTTCAGAGCCTCCTTTAAATCGGAAGTAAAAATCATGAGGTCATCAGCATAAAGGGCTACTTATTTATGCCACCCTTGATATTGGAAGGGGGAGATTGAGGGTTGTTTCCTAAGGCATTCTGCCACTGGCTCAATATAAAAATTGAAGAGCAGGGGAGAAAGGGGACACCCCTGGCGAGTTCCTCTACCTATCTGAATGTTCTCTGTTAAATTACTGTTAATTAATATTTTTACTTTGGGAGGTTTATAGATGTTTTCCACCATGTTTAATATGTTTTCCCATAGATCAAATTTCTTTAGAATCTCGCTTAAATAGCTCCAGTTCACTCTATCGAACGCTTTAGCAGCGTCAATTGTAATTATCGATAGAGGAAGCTTCTCGCTGATGGCAATGTCTATTGCTCCAATCAGCTCATGAGTGAGCTCTTGAAGGTGTCTTCCTGCCACGAAGCCCTTTTGATTGGAGTTTATCAAAGCCCCCGTGATTTTCCCTAGTCTTTTGGCCATGATTTGGGTGAAGATCTTATAATCACAGTTTAGAATAGAAATTGGACGGTAAGATTCACATTTTGTCGGGTTTTTACCCGACTTTAAAGGAATGGAGATGGTTGCATCGTTCCATGACTCTGGGATTTTACCATTATCCAGAAAAATTCTATTGAAAAGGGCTGTTAAATGGGGGACCAGTGTATCTTTTAGTTTTATATAGAACTCATTTGGGAGGGCGTCAGGACCTGCCACCTTACCTCTTTTTAGGTTTTTTATAACACTATCTACCTCGTGGGTTGTTATTTTGCCATTTAGATTTACTTTCTCTTTTGTGGATAGAGTGGGGATGTTTTGTGCGTCTAGAAAGTTTTTTATTTCTTCGACTTTCGGGTCACAATCCTCCGTATGAAGGTTTGAAAAAAGGCGGAGAATTCCTGTTTTATTACCGCCTCCTCGGATCCATTTTGGCAAGTGTTGGGTGGGTCTATGCTGCAGATTTTATTTCTAGCTTGATCTGTTTTGATCTACCAGGCAAGCATTTTCCCACAGCCCTCTCCATATTCATAATGTGCGAGTTTGCTACACTCCCATCTCTCTCTGATTTTAACCTCTAATATAGCTGATAAGCTTTCTTTTAGTTTTGACCTTTCTTTTTCTAGTTCCTGCCCCCTAGGAGATGAACTATCCGAGAATATCAGCCGATCCAGTGTTTTTATGTTGTCTTCCAGTTTCTGGATCTCTCTTTTAAGCTCCCTTGATCTATGTATAGTTAGACCACAGATCTTACCCCTTATTACCGCTTTGTATGCATCCCATACAATTTGAGATGGGGCGCTTTCTTTATTATTCTCAAAGTATAGCTCTGTCTCTTGTTTAAGTTGGTCGATGATTTGGGGTCTAAGAGGGCTGTGTGACCCAACGTCCAACTTGGTATTGTTATATCATTTTTTGATTTTATTGTGATTTGAACGGCAGAGAGATCAGAGAGGTGGGCTGGGAGATGGACTACGGTTTGTGTATTCTGTAGTAACCCTTGGTCTATTAGGAAATAATTGATTCTAGATTGTATTACAAGTTTCTTATTTTTAAAGGTATAGTTATCTTGCTTAACACCTTTCTCTTTCGATACGTCAATTAAGCGTAAGTCCCTTTTATACACTCCCAACCATTCTCTCATTTTTGGCAAACTAGCCTGTTTACTTCTAGGATACCGGTCCACTTTTGGATCTAAGATGATGTTAAAATCTCCGCCTATGATCACTGGAGATGTTGCCGAGATCAATTGGGAGTATAAAGACTGAAGTGGGATAGGATATTCTATGTTAGGTCCATAATAACTATCCACAGTAAAGACGTCACTAAGTATGCTGACATTGGCGATCGCCCATCTCCCCTTTGGATCTGATTCAGTCGATAATATTCTAGCTTTCAGGGATTTTTTAAAAAGGATGCCAACTCCTTTGATGACACATTCTTGGTTGGTACATATATAAGAGCCAACCCAGTAGAGAGTTTTCATTATTTCCTCCCACTCTTTTTTTAATAGGTGTGTTTCCTGTAGGATTATTATCTCACTATCAATAGATTTCAAGTATTCAAAATATTTTCGTCGCCTGCTCTTAGTTCTTAGCCCAATAAGATTCCAGGAAGTTATTTTTATGTATTTAATATTTTTTCCCATCTCTTCATGACTTTTGCCAGCTTCCACAGTTATTTTACCAGGCCCTGGTTAACTCCTTTCCTTCGAAATGAACATTTTGCTGAGGACACTTTTTTATAATTTTCCCTATCTTGCTCCCATTTTCTGTGTGCCTCCCACCCCTTTTTTCCCCTTGTTTCCCTCTAGTGAATACATTAAACCAAGTGCGATTGTGTGAAATGAGAAAAAGAAAAGAAAAACAAGACACGGGAAGACACCCTCCCACCCTCGGGAAGCCTCCCTTTCCCTTTGGGCCTTAATTCTAGCCCTCTTCGAGCTCCGTGCCTAAGTGGATAAGTTCTGAGAGAGTGCTACTGCTACTGTTTTCATCAATCGGTGATTTAATTTTATGCGTGTACCTAAGTATGTGATTGTATCTGGATCTGGTCGCGCATCTGGTCGCGCATCTGGTCTAAAAATGTTTCGACTTCCTTTGGGTCTCTGATGTTGTACTTCTTGTTCCTCCACATGATCCTAAGGGAGGCCGGAAACTTCATCTAAACCGTTGCCCCAAGCGCTTTCAGTTCAGGCATCTTTTGTCCCAACTCCCATTGTCTATCTTGTGTCGCCTTAGCGATGTCGGATCAAATTTTAAAGGACCAGGCGTCATTACTGTATGTCCCACTTTCCAGGGCCTCGCTTAGAATTCTCTCTTTGAGAGTATAGGTTCTAAAATTTATTAGAATCTTCCTTGGGTTTTCCTCTCCTTAGGTTTCCCAAAGGGGTCCCGATGCACCAGTTGAATGTCATCTTCCAGGCCAAAGGTTTTACTCCATGGAAAATGCTCCTCTAAAAGTGAGATTATAAATTTCTTTATGTCCGACCCTTCTCGCCCTTCTGAAACATTAAGAAGTCTGAGATTACACCTTCTGGACTGATTTTCTAAAGCTTCTGACTTTTCGTTGATGCTTTTGTCCTTTGCCTTTAAGGTTCTGATGTCCTTCTGAGTTTGCTCTACTTTTCTGGTTAGACCCTCAACTTCTGCTTCCACTGAGGAGACTCTGTCGTTTAAGGCTATTAGTTTGGAGTCCAGGAATTCAAATCTTTCATGGAACTTGTTCTGATTATCCTCTGATATTTTAAACCTAGACCTCATCTCATCTAGCCTCTTTTCCAGCATGACATCGGTACTACTTCGTGAGTCACCCTGCGGATTAGTTGAATTAGTGGGTGGACTTTTAGAGGGACTGTTAGGCACAACTCTAGCAGGGCCCTGAACCGAACATTGAGCCTGACTCGGGTTCTGACTGGGAGGTGAGCTCTGAATCACAATCTGATTTGGAGTCGGGGTCTGCACCCCTTCCTTTAGCTGTTCTACTAACTCCCCTGCGAGGATTTCTGTGGGGGCATCGGTTAGAGCATCCGCTGAGGCGTCTGTTAGAACCGGGGGTACGGAGCTTTCCATGTTGGACTTACGGCTCCTAATTTTCTCTAATTCTTTGGTTGCTTCACGACTTTGATTCTGGGCCCGATCTTGTACCTTAAAGTAAGACCTTAACGAGGGTGTGCTTTTTACTTTAGAGGCTCTACCCCCCTCGCCTAGCTCCAGATTATCTCCTGCCAGTCCCTTTTTATTTAAAGCAGGGGTCTCCAAACCGGTCCTGGAGGGCCGGATCCATGCCAGATTTTTCGGATATCCCCATTGAGATACATGAATTTATTTTTAAAATCTGGCATGGATCCGGCCCTCCAGGACCGGTTTGGAGACCCCTGATTTAAAGGTTTGCCTACTTGCAATTTCAGGGCTTTTCAGGAGACTCTTTTGGTAATTCGTGGGATAACGGGCTGTTTAGCCACAGGTGGTAAACTTGACTTAAGGAACTGCCTGTTTCTTAAGCAGTAAGAAGACCTCCCCCTCGCTTCAGGGTCTGCTATAACGTGTAAAGCATGCTTATTAAGTGAACAACAGTTCAGAAGCAGGGCCTCAATATATTGTTGGTCCTTGTATATAACAACCAGCTCTTCCTTTCCTTGTGCATGATGCATGGACACTCTGTTTAGGAAGTCATTTGCGACCCTCCAGTTACAATGTTGGCACCCTAAAGAGGAGTAACTGGATTCTATGTTGATGGCTTTCTTACACTGGGAAAAGGCACCTAACTCTAACAGTGACTCCCTATCATATGTGAGTACCTTATTCACGAAAAGATTCAACCCAGCAGAAATTCCAGCCCCGGCCGCCTCCGGGACGCTAACGGGCACAGACAGGCTTGCCTTTGGCGCGCCTTCGGTGCACGGTTGGCGCGCCCGCTGCGCACGTCTGCTGCGCGGCCGGACATCCATCCTAATTATAAACGGTGTCGTCTGCGGAAATGACGGAGGCAGGGGGAGGAGCCACGTCCCTCCACAGCAATCGGTCGCTAGGTGACCGTGGTGGACCGGGGACCAGCTACACTATGCCACAGGTAGCGAGAATATTCAAATAATTCAGCAGATGAAAAGTTAGTTGCCCCAAAAAACAATTCCCCAGTTTAAAAGAAATACATGCTGTAAAGCACAGAGTCAAAGCGCTAAAATAAACAGTTTAAAAGAAAAGCGGGCGCTACAGCCGCCGAGCGAGAAGGCTTACTGGGTGATATTTGGGCTCTTTTTTTCTCTGGTGGTCATCTTGGGAGACTTATTTGTTATGAAGTTTCCTAATTTCCTCATTCCTCAGCAGGAAATGTTTTCAGTTTTTTACTTTGATTCCATCAAGAAGGCAGTTTCCTATGGGAATTAACTTGGAAAAAACATGTTTTGGGACCCCCCTTTTGTCTCGGCCCTCGCTTGCGAATCACCCGAAACTTTCAAGATAGCAGCGGACCGGAGCGCCCCATGAGTTTTAAAGATTTCCCAAAGATTCGTCAATCGGCGCCAAAGGTATTGGGAATAGAATGTTGTGATTTTCCTATGGTAACTAGGTCCTAACTCTAACTACCTACTGGCGACCACCAGGACCCGAGGAGATGGTTTTAACAAATCACTGCAGGATATTGGACATTGAGCAACACCATTGTGAATCCTGCATTCCGTCATTTTTACTGTGAAGCGCATTACCCCCTGCAACACTTACTGGGACTGAGTTGTATCCTGGGACATGTCATTCCTACGAACTACGTGTGAGTGAGCCATCATGAGGGAAGGGGGGCGGATCGTATCCCCACCAATGGGGAAATGGCAGGATTTACTTATATAGTTGTTTCCAATGCCTCCTGATTACAAACAGGCATCTGAGGAAGGCTGATAGAGGCCGAAATGCATTATGCCACATTTTGAGCGAGTCTGTTTTGTGCCCTGCAAAACAAGAAAGTGTAAATAATCTTAGCACAGGCAGGCTGATTATGTGTTTTACTGACTGGTATAGCTACCCAAAATGATTATTGTATTGTATTGATATGGTCTATTATATTGACATGGTTTTAATGTTTTCACTATTATTTTTTGAATGCTGATAAGAGTCATTTTCTGAGAAATGAAATGTGTAACCTTTAATGCACTAAAGATGTACAACTGCTGTTGAAAGATAATTGCAATGGATTACAATTGTTAAAGTATGGTACAATAACTGAATGTGTTGTATTCAAAATCTGCTGAATAAACATGCAGTTTTGTGAATTGGAGGCCAGGTAATTTCTATGTTATAATGATTTAGTACGTCCTACCAGGCCCCCGTAATAGACGTGACCCCTATGGTTTAAAAACATTTTGAATGAAAGCATTTCCAAGTCATCCAATGTTGTGGCCTCCGCTCTTTCTTCTGGAGGAGTTGTTTATTATACATAAATACAAGAAACGTTAGCAACTCAAACCTGTGTGGACCTAGGCTCCGTGAGCAGTCAACCTGACCAGCAGCCAGATCCTTTTACCTCAGGGACATAGTTAGATGGATACTTGCTGCTGCTAAGATGATGCAAAGAGCAACAGCCAGCATGAAAAAAACAAGATGTAAAAGTGTCCTAATGTTCGAAAAACAAATAAAACTTGCAAAACGAGGACCAGAAGGAAGGACAAACATAACTGTAAAGACGACGAATCCTTGAAGATGCAATCACAAACAAATGTAGAGATATGTCATGAATGATGGAATATGGGAGTTCATAAGCAGTGAATGTTGGGGGAGCCTAAGTTATACTTAGCTCAGTACATTTTAAATGGTGATTGTCAGTGTTTTTATGTTTTAAAACATTAGCTTATGTATAATTTCAAAACCCAACTATAATGTGACATTAACTTTTATTTTTTGTGTGAATTTTAGGGATATTTAACATAAGCTAAAATGTATTTATTTATTTCTTTATTTCGGCCACCTTGGCCATAAAAGACACATAGGATCATAACAATATACGCATACAGATCTTTTTTTAAAAAAAAGGAGATAAAAAAGATTATATCTTTAAATACAAAATTCATTATAAACATCCTCATAGAACATTAACAAGAACACCAAGACTTCATCTCATTTTTAACTGATTGCTAAGCATATACCAGGTTAAGATGGATATTTCAAGGAACAGCAAGAATTTAACTGCTCAAAGTACTTGGCCAAACTTCCTGCGAACAATGTACACAGAATAAAGAAAACTACTGATACTAAATACAATAGGTTGGAAAGTATTAGTTTTGAAAATTCTATATGCTGTGATACAAGATCTTGTTCCTAGGAGGGAGTACAGGGGTTTGATCCATCTTTTTTGTGCTTTTGAATATGCTTTACAAATAAACAGCATATGGACCTCATCCTCCGTACAAGAACCTAAGCACATTGAACACTTCCCAAGTGTAACATTTGGACATTCCAGTTTTCTCTTAGACCAACGTTCTATATTGGAATTCAGCATAAGATTGCCATACCTGAATTTCAGGAATAGAGACTTCGCAAGGAGAGGCTCTATTTCGTCTAAAAAAAACTCAAAGGAGGGGTCATCTTTGAAGATTAAGAATTCTTGGGTTAAAGACCCGGTTCTATTTTCATTCACTAACTGGTTAGTTATATAGGACCAGAAGGCTCGTTTCACCATAGACTTGGCGAAAGGTGATAAGTTTTCTGGACTCTCCCATAATTGAGGCAAGCACAGAATTGAAAACCATTTTTTAATGTGTCTGAGCCATAGAATGGAATGAAAGGAATCTAAACCCAATATCTCCTGAAGGCCCTTCCTATAGTCGGTTAGTTCTGGGGTAGACCATATCCTTATCCAGAACATTAGTGGTCTAATGGTTATATGGTTATCAGTTCTTTTAAGATTCAGGTCGAATTGGAGAGGAATCAACGGTGTACTAATGGGTACCCTTACGATTGATCTCATAAATTTGTTATCCAGGCCATGGAAACTATCCCTTGCCCAGGTACCCCATATCTCAGCCCCGTAAAGGGCAGCAGATTGGATTTTAAATTTAAAAAGTTCAAGCACAGGAGTCACACTTTTACTTATACTAGCATTAAGTTTGCTGATGACAGGCTTGACATTATGGGCATAAGACACCTTGCTTTTCTCAATTTGGGCCTTCCATGTCAGGTTTGAATCAAGTACTACCCCCAGATAGGAAAAGTTATCAACAGTTTCTAAGATTTGACCATTCAGATTCAGAGTCCCTCTATCCGGTTTACAAGGGTTCAATGCCATACACTTGGTTTTGTCAACGTTTATCTCTAATCCTTTCTTCACACAATAAATACTAAAGGAGTTCAGGAGTGCCTGGAGGCCTTTCTTGGTTTGGGATATTAAGATGGTGTCGTCCTCGAAAAGCAACGCAGGCCCCCTTTCTCCGTTTAGTTGTGGTGAGTCATTAGCACAGCCGTTCAAATGATCAGGGATATCGTTAACAAATAATGAAAATAGGGTGGGGGCCAAAACGCATCCTTGACGGACACCACACTCTATTGGAATATTACGCGTCAGTTCACCATTTGGGACCCACCTAATGTTGGCATGATTCCTAGCGTGCAACTCGACTATTTGAACCAGGAGGCACCCTGGCAATCCAGCTTCAGTTAGGGATCTCCAGAGTAAGTTGCGGGGGACAAGGTCAAATGCCGCTCTCAGGTCTACGAAAGCGACTTACAGATGACCTTTCCTAATGTGTACATATTTCCAGTATATACAACAGAATCTAAAGACCTGGTCTATGGTGCTGGTCTTGCCCCTAAACCCGGCTTGAAATTTAGTAAGTATTGTTTTTTCCTCCAGCTAGTTATTTATCCGAAATATTAAATGCTTGGCATAGAGTTTTTGCAGGGTATCCATCAAACTAATTGGTCTATAGTTTGATGGGACAGACCTATTTCCCTTTTTAAAAATTAAAACAACTTCTGCTGCGCGCCAGCTATCTGGAAATTGACAGTTGTTAGATAAAGCGTTAAACAAGCAGTTTATATATGGAGCCCAGACTTCAATCTCATGTTTATACAGGTTACCCGGTATTTTGTCGGGACCAGGAGCTTTGCTGTTTTTTAGTTCAGTGATTGCCCTTTTCGTTTCATCTAATGTGAAATCAAGACATTCTATCGGGGGTGGCAACCATAGAGTCTCATCAGAACCCCTGTCGTATTGCTTATAAAGAGTTGTGAAGTGCGTCATCCAAGTCAGTTCGTCTAAGAAAGTATCCTTCACAGCTCTACCTGCGTGGCCCTCATTTGCAACCAGCCTCCAGAATCCAACATTGTCCTTTGATTTGGCAGCAGCCAACATATCCGCCCAGATCGACTCTTCCCATACCTTTTTCGAAGTCCTTTGAGTGTACTTGTATGCTTCCCTTGCGAGTCTGACATCATCTTTTGATTTGGTTTTGATAGCAAACAGGAGCTCCCTCTTAGCCAACCTACATGAATGGTCATACCATAGTTTACCATGACACCCGACTCTTACATTTTGCTGCTTTTTTTTTGGCATTTTGGACAAACAGGTTTTTAACTCATCAAAAAATATTTTGTGTAGTGCAATGAAATGATCATATTGATCAGGTGAGAAAGGGTGTCCAGCTATAGGACTGAACATTGTGTCAAAGAGTGAGTATACCGTTGCTAAGGCATTTCCTTGAGCAAGGATGTGCGACCATTTTAATGCACGTCTATTGTTATTAACATGTACCTGATCACACGAATTAGAATTGGAAGCCTCAGTGGAAATTAGAGCCGAGGAGTAGCTAAAAATAGATGCGTCAATATAAAGTTCAAGGGGATAGTGATCACTCTCATTCCTATTTGCCACCTTGAGATCAGCCATAAAATGCCAGATACTCAATGAGACGAGTATGAAATCCAGGTTACTTTCGGACTTCGCAAAAGTTGGCTGTTTTGTTTGGTCAGAGGGAAGACGGCCATTGCATGCTCTAAGACCATGATCTGCAGTTAACCTCATTAATTGGACAACCAGAGCCGATCATTTAACACAATTTGAAGTCTCAAGATGAGGAATGTTATATGCTTGATCTTCGTCCTCAAAAACATCAGCAAGCCCTAGAACGGGTTCAAAATTGCAATTTAGGTCGCCACCCAGGATCGCTGGGGCATCACCAACCACCCTTTTCAAAAAGCTATCCAAAGTTTCGAGAGTAGGAGAGACTTTGAAATGTGCAAGGGGTCTATTATAGACATTGATAATGTAACATTCAACCCCATTCAAATTTACAAGTTTTAGTGCCAGAATGTCAGGGGTGCCTGTATCTATTAGTTCAACCTTAGTTTTCAGTGTGATTTTAACCCATATGATCAGTCCCCCCGGGGGCCTCCCCCTATTAGACTGAGCTGCCTCCGTGCCAAAAGTTTTGTACCCTATCCTGTGGGGAATGACTATCGCCCATGTTTCTTGCAGTAGGCAAAGATCGCTAGAGTCAATATAATCAGCCCAATCTGGGTCCTTCAGGTTTTTATTGACTCCTGAAATGTTCCATGACAAAACAAGCAATGATGGATTAGCCCCACTACCAGGACAGGTGGACTTAATAGTGGCCAATGCTGGTGCCATTGATAGTTTTACACCATCATGCAACGAATCACCTGCAGATTGACTCTCAGGTTGTGTGACCAAACCCCCTGCTACATTGTCGGCTTCATCACCATGACAACCCTCTTCCTCTCCAGAACACGCTAAGTTCGCTACTATAATACATTCCTTATTCTGGAAATCCCCGGTTTTACAGTAGTTTTTGTCTCCCTCTCCCCCATCCTTTGATTTCTCACTTTTTTCATGATTGGAGAAGATATTCTCATCACCGGGTGGGTGGTAAGTACCATAGAAATTAATAGTGCGATTTAGCGAGGTCTCGTCAGTCAACTCCATCTAAGCTACTAAACCTGTTGAAAGTAGGGACTCCATTCCACACATTTCGAATGCCCTGTCTACCCAAATCGGGGCCATATCCGGAATGGTGGTTGATCATGCTCCAATTGACCCCATAATTGGGGCTCCTCGGTGGGGGGTAGAAGAAAGATAGGGGCCTAGCTTTAATAGATGAAATGCCTGCATATGATTTCCATGTGCATATCTGTTGGGCACTATGGGGTTCCTCAAATGAGATAACAATGCAGTCACCCGGAATTGATTTGGTTATAGGACCAACCCAAGGTGCCCTGCGAACCATGAGAATTCTACTTTTCATGTGGTTGGGAACAGGTTTATTTGAGTTTAGCCAGTGAATCACCTTGTTTTTTAAGGACAAAATTTTTTCTTCAGATTGACTGTCTAATTCAGGGACCCCAGTAAGTACAACTACAAAAGGACTTGCGTCAGGGGGCAGATCTATGTATCCTCCCTTAAAGTTGTCACAAGCATAGGGTGTTTGAAGATTGTTTTATTTACAGAGGATCAATAGGCCAAGGACTTATTTGGACCAGGAGCAGTGTGTACAAGAGGAAGTGTGTCGGCAGAGGACTTATTTGGGCCAGAGGCAGTGTGTGCAGGAGAATGAGTATCGACAACATTCACTATCTGGGGTTTCTTATTTGGTACAGGACCCTTCAAAAGTGGTTTGCTAACAGAATTACCTTTAGGGGGGTTCAAGGGGGTAGCAGTAGAATTTTCTGCAACACCCGTAATCTGGTTTGCATTTGCATTTTTTACTGCATCCTTCTTCGAATGCTGTGTATTAGATGGATTTATTTTTAAAGATACCAAAGGGGCCGTAATGGGGGCCGATATGGGAAATGCAGGTACATCACTGCCATTAAGGCTTAGACTGGACAGGGTGATAACACTTTTTTCCACCTCAAGCAACTGATTTTCAATGCAAGTTAACCTAACTTCTAGCGGCCTGAGAAGTTTTTTTAGTGTCTCCCATACAAGTTTCAAAAACTCTTCTTTACCCCCCTCTGACTTGACCTAAAATTGTATTACCTTAACTAACTATACCACCGCTTTTACCTTTGTTTATTTCAGTGACTAGGGGCCATATGTATCTTTATTTAAAATAGCGATTACCTGATTATGATTCTCTGTGAATCGCAATTAGGTAATCGCAATTTGAATTCAAAACACAAGCACAGGCTCCACCACACATCAGAACTTAAACAAGAAGAACAGTTATAGGATCCATATTAAGTAATGATGTTCTTCAATTTCTTTCTTTTTATTCCATTTGCAGTAGGTAAAGAGTGGAATCAAACTTTTGTGACTCTACACATAGTACACCCGACGCGTTTTGTCTTAGTGCAGGACTTCTTCAGGGCTGTTAAATACAAACAAACAAATAGATATACATATAATAACAAAACTTACAACAAATATAAAACATTGTTAGGTTCCTGAGGGAACAAGCATTGTGATGGTGGGTGCAATTCAGTGTGCACACAGACCCTGGCTAGTATAGAGGGGATAAGATTGATGGAGGGATAACAGGTTAGGTGCTGGTAATCAGAAGGTTCCACTGTTAGGTTCATATGTTAATGAATCGCTATTTGAATGTATGAAACACCATAACGTCTCCTAATGGGTCGCAAATTGACCTACCTCATTAATATAAATAAAGAGGGTCGCAATTTCCGACCTATTAGGAATGGCTAAAATAAGAGGGATGGTGGCCTGCTGGGGTCAGCAGACCACCATGTCTGTGATTACTTTTAAATAAAGCAATATTTTTTTTTAATGCAGCCTTTTTCCTTAAAGGAAAATGGGTTGCGTTTAAAAAAGAAAAATTAAAAGTTTTCTTTTCATTTTCCGTGGGACCACTGCCTGCTCTTAAAATTTTTTACGAACATTCACAAAGGGAAGGGGTCCCTTGGGGACCCCTTACCATTTGCGAATGGGTTGCCACCTTCTTGAAGTAGGTAGTAAAATGCAAATGTTTTACAACCGCATTTCGGTCACAAAAAATTCCTTCATGCCGCTGTGAATCTGTAGGAGGAAGGCCCAACCTAAACATGTCCCTTCCTAATACCGACTCAGTACGTTTCCCCAATTTCAAATTGCAATTCGGAACATGTTACCCAAATCACAAATTGGAATGGATACACACCAAAATGCATTTTGCTGGTCGCAAACTGCCCGATTCACAGACAAGTAAAATGCATGAAGCATGTGGCCCTAGAGATAGATATATAGGAAAACTTACTAGAAAAATGCATCTAACTATCTCATTCTTTTTCTCCCTCTCTCTCTCTCTCTCTCTCTCTCTCTCTCTCTCTCTAGAGTGTGTGTATATGCATTCTACTAGTAAGTTTTCAGATCTATCTATCTCTTTATATGTATATATATATATATATATATATATATATATATATATATATATATATATATATATATATATTACCTACTGGCGGTCGCCAGTAGGTAGTTATAGTTAGGATTTTTTTCAATGTTAAATCTCAAAATTCTATTTGAAATAACTTTGGCACCGGTTGACGAATCTGCCTGAAAATTTCCTGAAAATGGCCTTGCGGCGCCCCGGTCCTTCCCTGAAAGTTTGGGGGGGATTCGTCAAGCGGGGCCAAGATAAAAGGGGGGTCCCAAAACGCGTTTTCCCCATGTTAATTTCCATAGGGCGGTCGATTTCACTTTTAGCCCGAACGGCTGAATGGATTTCCACCAAACTTGGCAAAATTGTAGGGACTGGTAGCCCGATGTGCCTTTGCTATGTCTCAAGATATGTGCTCCACTGGATTTTGAGTAATTTAGGTTCAAAAAAATATATATATCTATAGCAGCGCACCGGTACGCGCACCGGTGCGCGTACCGTGCGCGCCACGCGACTTGCGTGAGGAAAGCTGATTGGCTCTCGGGTGTCTGTAAACATTCTAAACAGTCCGGAGCGGCCGCCATCTTGTGTCTCGGTAAAATCGAGACACAAGAGGTGGCCAAAACAAAGAGGGAAATGACCATAAGGGGGCAGAGTAGACCCCCCCTTGACCCCCTAGGTTTGATGTGGGGGCCATAAAAGGGCCCCGCGGGGCAAAAAAAAAATAATTTTTTTTTGATTTTCGCGGGGGGAGCGCCCGGTACGCGCACCGGTGCGCGCACCGGTGCGCGTACCGGGGAGTGTACCATGGGGAAAAAGAATGACAGTTTTATAAGTAGCTGTTTAAAAAAAAAATGTTTTGTTGTTTTTTTATACATACACATACATATATAAATGCATATGCATATATATATTCACTGAAAAAACCATAGGTTTCACACCAGTTATAGTTAGGAATTAGCATTTAAAAAACCTTTGAAATTCACTGAAAAAACCATAGGTTTCACACCAGTTATAGTTCGGAATTAGCATTTAAAAAACCTATTAAATTCACTGACAAAACCATAGGTTTCACACCAGTTATAGTTAGCAGGAAATTTTACTGACATAAAACCATTGAAATTCCCACGTTATAGTTAGTTGGACTCACTATAACTTGCGCGCCTGCAATGCACTGCTGATGACATCACATATTACATCACTCATGACATGGTCAGTGACATCACTCATGACATCACTGATGACACCATCCAGTGAATGTGTGTCTTTCTGAAAAATAAATTTGTTTTATATATGTATTTGTAAAGGTCGATGGAAGAATAAATGTTTAAATAAGTATGTAAATGGATGATTTTTTTAAAAAAATTGGTTGGTTAACTGGCTTATTAAGTGTATCTTAGTGAATACATATATTAGCGAGTATTGTTTAAATATTTAAATGTTTGTATCAGTGTTTCTCTTTGTGTATAAGTGGCTGCAGGGGTTGGTGACTGACTCACTGTTTGTATGTGTTTTGAAGACAGCATATGTGCAGGACTGTATGGGTGGATGAGTGTGTATATGTGTGTGTTAGTGAGTGAATGACTGTCTCACTAGTGTCTTCATTAGTAACGACATATGTTTTAATCTAGTATATGTGAGTATTGATGTATATAAGTGAGTATAGTATATATAGTGAGAGATTGTAGGAGTTCCTGTTTAAATAAGTATGTTTCTATAAGTGATTGTTTAAGAGAGTAAGTATGTGTAAGTTTCCTTAGAAGTAAGGTGGTAGTGTGTGTATAAATGTATATGCAAATAAATGGATGTTCAATAGTTTATTTGCATGTGTGTGAGTAACTTTTGGATGACTGCTGATGTGTAACAGGATGTATAGGTGTATCACTACATATGATAAGTGAGTATATATATGAGTGACTATATAGAACTGTTGGTGAATGAGTGGCTGTGTATATAGATGGTGGAATTACTGAATTGGTTGTTGTTACTGGTTTGGGTACCTCCATTTTTTTGAAAATGTTTGTTTCTATTTATGAATATGTGTTTCAAGCGTTACATTACACTGAAATTAGGTCTGTCACTCTGTCACAAGGATGGTGTCATCAGTGATGTCATGAGTGATGTCACTGACCATGACATGAGTGATGTAATATGTGATGTCATCAGCAGTGCATTGCAGGCGCGCAAGTTATAGTGAGTCCAACTAACTATAACGTGGGAATTTCAATGGTTTTATGTCAGTAAAATTTCCTGCTAACTATAACTGGTGTGAAACCTATGGTTTTGTCAGTGAATATATATATATATATACATACATATATATATATATATATATATATATGTGTGTGTGTGTGTGTGTGCATATATATATATATATATATATATATATATATATATATATATATATATATATATATATATATATATATATAGAGAGAGAGAGAGAGAGAGAGAGAGAGAGAGAGAGAGCAAGAGCAAGATAGCACATGCGCACAAGACCCCACCTACAGAAAGGGAAAGGTTTGTAGACCTTTAAATAGGAATAAGATATCACGAAGAAATAATTTTCAAAGCCTTAGAAAAAAATGAAAAATTATTCAGTGCGTTTGCCTCATTCTCCCACCCCAACCCCACCACGTGAAGCAATGTGAACTTTAGCAGATTTCATTCTTGACATTTACATATCCATCTGAGGTTACAGTGACTCGAAAACATGAGACTACATTGAATAGCAGGCCATCGCAGCTTTGCCTTTTCATGAAAAGACCTCCTCGCGGGAGCGGCATTTTAACAAAAGCGGTTCTATCAGAGAAAATATTTCCCCTGAACTAAGGCACTGAACCTAAAAACCTTACCCCGAGCAAATCTTAGTCGACCAGCGGGGGTTAGTGTAGATAAATGGACCGATCGATTGGCAGTCATACAAAATGCGCTGCGGATAGATTTGCCTTTTGAAATGGGTTTCCCTTCTCCCCCTGGCTGGCGGCAGCCTTTCTGTTTACAGTTATGTAAATTCTGTATTGTTTTCTACCTGTTTTATTTGAATCCATGTTGATTCAAATACATATGCACGTTGTATGTTTGTTTTGTGCAGCTATATTGTCTATCGGTTTTAATTATTTAGTTAAAAGGGAAATCATGTGGATTCTGTTTCAGTAGGCCTCACAACCCATCAGGTAGCAAGCATAGGCACTTTCTGGAATCTTTACTGTTTGTTGTTACTGGTGATTCAATTTTAAACAGGCATTTACAAAGCCAATCGCTCTGCCTGTAGCAAGATGACACAATTATGTTCAGTTTGTATTACAAATCGTATGCCACAACATTAAAAATGTAAAAAGAAAACATGCAGACACCCACACCTGGCAACTTATACTTGCAATAAAAATGAAAAAATAATTTAAAAAAGCCTTCACAGATGTGACTGTTTCCCTAGTGATTTTAAAAAATAAAGCATTTCAGTTGTGCTGTGCACTTTATTATTATTTGTGAAGG
This sequence comes from Lissotriton vulgaris, assembly GCF_964263255.1. Classification (NCBI taxonomy): domain Eukaryota; kingdom Metazoa; phylum Chordata; class Amphibia; order Caudata; family Salamandridae; genus Lissotriton; species Lissotriton vulgaris. The sequence goes on along the minus strand of NC_141699.1, from coordinate 204,252,717 downwards.
AGAAAAAATATATACCACCTAACCCAACACTCAGGTGACAGATGTCTACCATGTTACAATGCTATTTAAACACCCTATAAGAGCAACATAAAAAGGTAAATGGAAAATAAATCACCATCTAATTGGACGCCTAAAGTGAAGGCTAAACAAAGCAGATATTTGAAGTTAGTATAAAAAATAAATAAAGTAAAACCCTCTTGGAACTAGAATTGTCACTGAAGAAAAGAGCTATTTTCAGGTGGATGTCAATAATGAGAATAGATTTTGTGCAGTTTTCAAAGTAAAGCGAGCCCAGTGATAACATGGGCTGACCTGTTGCCCTATGTTATATGGCTGAGATACCCGCCACCCCCTCTAAACACAATCCCCAAGAATGGGAATACGGAAACAGTTCTGAACTTTTGGAAGGCGGGAGGGAGTTACCCTCCCGGCCGTATTTATTAAAAATATGAAACAAAATTAAAACATTAAAATAACAGTTTCATATCATGTACAATTTCATTTCCACATTACGATGTTTTGGCTGACCTTAACACATTTCTAATACAAAAGTTCTCCTAGCCGATACTAACATCCTACAAATGCATTTTCAAATTGAAATTGTACATCCTAACGTTAAGGGCCAACGGCAAGGTCGTAACCGGTGTCAGATCCCTAAACCAGAAATCCCCCCTCACTTGTGAGGGGCGGCCGCACAGAGGACTGCACCTCATGTGCACATACCAATTTCCCTTGTCTTGACGGGGGCCCCTGTTAACTCGACGCCATCCTTATGGTCGTCCGAGGACTCGTGTGAGGTGTCTAGAAGGTAGCGTAGACCCCCCTCCCCACCTCACACAACTTACCACATCTGCCGTCGCAGATGTCCTGGCCCCGGGAAATTCCCAGGAGGGGCCATAGCCCCTCCTATCCAGGGAGGGGCCTTGACCGCCTTCCCTTTCCTTTCGGCGTCCCATCCTTAGAAGGGACCGCCTCCCCGTTGAGGGGCCAATGGCCACCTCCCCCCGGGCGCTCCCATCCGTAATGGGTGACGCCCCCCCCTAGGGATCTTCCAATTACTGCTCACCGATCATGACCTTACCGCCCGACCAATAAATACGACAACTAACTAAAGAGGAGAAAGACAATCATACATTAAGCGATTCAAAGTATGAACTCTCTAAAACATCACTGATCAACTCTGTTGCAACTACTTTCATTTAATAAAGCATACTGTAAAGAATTATCCACTTTATTGCATACCGAATCACACACTTTATTCAGAACAACCTGTAAGAAAACAATTACCACGTCAAATGACTTTATTTCAAAAACAACTTGCTGTCCTCAGGGGCTGGTGGGTGGGTCAAAATTGGCTCTTCGTTCCGTCTCGAGCTCACGTGCAGTGGGGGAGGTGCAGCTTCAGAGCACAGGAACAAGAGGATGCTTCCTTGGCTTGTCGCTCCTTTTATCCTTCTTCGGGCGGGCGTAAACCCGCCTCCACCCGCCTCCGGGGGCGTGACTGGCGGCTTCAGTGTCTAGGACAACCCACTCTTGGGCGGGAAAAAGCGCGCCCCGGCTACGCCGCTTTGGGCATACCAGCCGAGACTCGCCTCCCGCCCAAGATGGCTTCCCGGGGGGTCGGGGCACTCCACCATACGTTCGGGGGGACCGAGTGGTCGCCCCTTTCCATATGGCTGAGATACCCGCCACCCCCTCTCAACACAATCCCCAAGAATGGGAATACGGAAACAGTTCTGAACTTTTGGAAGGCGGGAGGGAGTTACCCTCCCGGCCGTATTTATTAAAAATATGAAACAAAATTAAAACATTAAAATAACAGTTTCATATCATGTACAATTTCATTTCCACATTACGATGTTTTGGCTGACCTTAACACATTTCTAATACAAAGGGTCTCCTAGCCGATACTAACATCCTACAAATGCATTTTCAAATTGAAATTGTACATCCTAACGTTAAGGGCCAACGGCAAGGTCGTAACCGGTGTCAGATCCCTAAACCAGAAATCCCCCCTCACTTGTGAGGGGCGGCCGCACAGAGGACTGCACCTCATGTGCACATACCAATTTCCCTTGTCTTGACGGGGGCCCCTGTTAACTCGACGCCATCTTAATGGTCGTCCGAGGACTCGTGTGAGGTGTCTAGAAGGTAGCGTAGACCCACCTCACACAACTTACCACATCTGCCGTCGCAGATGTCCTGGCCCCGGGAAATTCCCAGGAGGGGCCCATAGCCCCTCCTATCCAGGGAGGGGCCTTGACCGCCTTCCCTTTCCTTTTGGCGTCCCATCCTTAGAAGGGACCGCCTCCCCGTTGAGGGGCCAATGGCCACCTCCCCCCGGGCGCTCCCATCCGTAATGGGTGACGCCCCCCCCTAGGGATCTTCCAATTACTGCTCACCGATCATGACCTTACCGCCACAGGCCGGATAGTTGACCGGCTATCCGGACCCCCCACAAAACTCCTACCTAAAGGTCATGCTGTAAACTCTTTAACCAGGCTACGAGGTCTCCTATGAGTAAAGAATTCCCCACCCGGGACAAATGGACCCCATCTTCGAGATACATATGGTCCCCCCGTATACAGCCATGAGGAATCAAATGCAATGTACTTGTACGGAACAATCTACCAAGCTTGTTATTCACTTTCTTCACAGAATGATTTATAGCATACACAGAATTAGCCCCCCGCCACACTTTTCGTGGAATCATATGTGACCATGCAATCGTGCACCCCGGAACCCTTCTCGCCAACCAACTTACAGTGGACAATATCAACTCGAGAAGTACCCGACGACCAGTGGTTACCAAATCATTGCCCCCAAGATGCACTATGATTATAGCTGGCGGTGACCCTGTCCGCCCTAACAAACCCTCCATAAAAGTTTGAAACTGGTCAATACAGAGCCCGCCCCTTCCGTAGAAGGTCACCCTGTACCCGTATTCCCCAGCCATGTGAACCATGTCACCTGCTTTGAATACGTCCGCGGCACGCCTCACGTATGAGTGGCCCACGACCCACACCACTTTCTCCTCAGCCGGTGATCTTTGACCGCTGGTTCCCAGGTGTCGGGTCGACTGCACAGTCCGCCCCGCCTCGTAAGCTTGCGAAACTGTAAACCAAACAAAACAAGAAGCGTGAGTACATGATATCAGCTTCACAACATGTGCAACCGCACATACCTTTTGTAACAATTCGAGGACCAACGCCCCAACTGTTTCACTTTTTCAACACTCAGACCCCTGGCTGTAGCCTCTGTAGCAGCCCCTATCCGGAAGGAATGGGTCCCAAACTCGTCCGGGTTCAAGCCCGCGGCCGAAACTGCCATTGCAAGCACCCGCTGGAACTGAAACCTCGTCAGTGGGGTGGCATCAGCGTGTCTCAGCAAGGTCCCCCCCATGAAGCCGCCCTCTGTGCCAGATACTCCTCAACGCATGCAACAGGGCACATGGGAGATCCGGGAATCCGCTGGACTACTACACTGTCCCCGATCGCACCCTGATCGGTCTTGGACCTGGCAAACGAGACAATCATCGTCTCCCCCTTAACCTGAATGTGCTCTCGGCACAGTCCACCCCCCGTATCCTGCTTGTTCTTTGCCACCAGTTCGCTTACCCGCATAGCCCCATGGAATGCTAATGCAAAAGCGGCCCGGAATAACACTGTCTCAGAATGAGATGAACATGTCGCAGGGAGTACGGATAGTAACAGGGCCAACCTTTCCAGACCTATCGGGTGCCTTTCATCTACTCTGCGACCCTCAAGGCGTTGCCACCCACGCAGCGCTTTCTGTACTACAAAAGACGCCGTGGGGTCCTGGATACCATGAGCCCGTGCCATAAAGGAAATGGCGGCCCGATGCCTCTGGGCCGTAGCTACCAATTTGCCTGCCTGATGTAATGACAGCAAAAATTTTAAGACATACTCTTCCTGGCCCCAAAGCTCCCCCCTAGCAGAACCCAAAAAGGACCAATAGGAACGGAACGCCCCTTCGTATGCCTTCCTTGTCCTGGGTGCTAGACTCTCTCCCACAAGGTTTTGTAGTTCGGGGCACCTAGAGACCAGAGAGCTTCGGGAAATGGTGCCGCCACCGGGTCCGCTGTGGGCAGAAAACCCCAGAAGGCCTGCATACGGAAACGAGAAAGCGCATCAGCAGCCTGATTCAGCACCCCTGGCACATGTCTTGCCCTAAAGAGCACATTCAATTGCATACATAGCAAGACAATTTCCTTGAGCAATCTCAGAACCCATTTGCATCGTGCTGCCTGACTATTGATACACTCAACCACGGTCATGTTATCCGACCAGAACACCACAGAGTGATCCCGAAACCCCTCAGGCCACGTTTTCAAGGCCACCAGAATAGGGAACAGTTCGAGAAAAGCGATGTTACCTGTCAGCCCACACTCGTGCCACCATGACGGCCATGTTTGAGCTGACCAGTGATTACCAAATATGGCGCCAAAGCCTATACTCCCTGCCGAATCTGTCCATAACCCCAACTCCTCGGAGGACACCGCCGGCTTGTTCCAGACAACCCGACCATTGAAATCCGCCAGGAATGCCAACCAAATGCGCATGTCCTGGCGAATCTCAGCCGAGAGCCTCGTGCGGTGGTGCCCCTCTTTAAGACCGACCATGGCTTGTGCAATCGAGCGGGAAAAAGGGCGGGCCATAGGCATCACTCTAAGGGCAAAATTCAACTGTCCCACAGTCTGTTGCAATTGATGCAAATTTACCTTGGTCTCGCTAATACATGTTTCAAGCGAGGCCCTGAATTTCAACACCTTGTCTTTGGGCAACCGGAAGCAACCCTCTTCGGAATCGAGCTCTATTCCAAGAAACTCGAGCGAAGTAGATGGCCCCACAGTCTTACCGGGCGCCAATGGCACACCAAACTGACTCATCAGACCACAAAATTCATTTAACGCCTGTGCACATTCCGGGTCCCCGGCTGCCCCCAGGAACAGAAAATCGTCCAGATAATGCATAACATGCTGAAACCCCGTCAGTCTTGTGAATGCCCATTGCAGAAAACTACTGAATTTTTCAAAATACGCACAAGATATGGAACATCCCATCGGCATACATTTATCCATGTAATAGCGTCCCTGAAACATGAAACCCAGGAGACGCTGATCGTCTGGGTGTACCGGGAGCAACCGGAACGCTGACTCGATGTCTGACTTGGCCATCAGCGCTCCGGGCCCCAGGCGATTCAACATGGCGACGGCCTCATCGAAAGATGCGTACCGCACCGAACAAACTTCCGGGTCTATCGCATCGTTCACCGAAAGACCTCTCGGGGCTGACAAGTTATGTATCAATCTAAACTCACCCGGGTCCTTCTTGGGGACCACTCCCAAGGGTGAACAAACAAAATTAGCAACTGGTGGCATGTCAAATGGTCCCGCAACCCGACCCCGGGTCACCTCCTTCCCAATATTTGCTTGTACCACCGCCGTATTCTGCAGGACCGACAGTTGGTTCCTACACTGTGCTTTACCCAGAAAATTCCCCACCGGGATGCGGAAACCATACGAAAAACCGTCTCGCAACACCCCAGCGGAGACATGATCCGGGTATTCATTGAGCCAAGGAATCATTGCCATGGTATCAACCGGGGTAGTAAGAGGCGCCCCTCGGACCATTTCAGACCTGTTTGGCGCCTCCCCTACTTCCGTTATCACCCGTTTTGGCTCTGCACATGGTCTCGGGATGCGAGGACTGTCCACACCCCCCACATTCGTGCCTAAACTTGCATGATCCCTGGGGCCTTGTACATTTTCCCCTGTTGAAACTCCAGCAGACCCCTTTTTTACCTGTATTGCCATTTGACCTTGCATAGTGCTAGTTACCTGCTCCCGCCCGAAAGGGCGCCCCAGATGAGTGGCGGGAAAACTCGCCCCGCTCCCCCCCAACAATGGCGCCTTTGCCATGCCTGATTTCTCCATTTTCTGCCAGGAAATGGAGTCGTAACAATCCCACGTCAGAGATGTGTCGAACTCCTTTGCCTTACGAAAATTATTATCGTAACAAAACCACTGATTACCATCATATGTCTGAGAAAATTCCATAATACGTGTCTGGTACACGGGTAACTCGGCCAACAGTTCAGGCCTCCGTTCCCCCATAATTGCAGTGAATATCCCAAACGCTCTGCCCCAATTACCTATTGTTTCATCAACTCTGAAAGCGGCCATCTTGGCGCGCCAAACACTCGGGTGCAGAAACTCCTTTTGAATTTTCACATGCTCAATCTCGTAATGATCAGTTAATAAAGAAAACATGTTTATATATTTCTCAGCCCATATCCTTTCCTTGGTTTCCATCGGAATATGCTGAGCAACCTTCTCCCTTCTCGAGGGTACTGACTCCCCCCCCGCAATCGGCAATAGCTGCTTACCTGAACCAGAAGCTGTGACCGTAGTCGCTGCCGAACTCATGCCCGCTGCGGGTTGTCCTACTGGAGCCTGCGGGGGAACAAATGAACATGGTGCCTTTGCAGCCTCTCTTGATTGCCGCAACTGCCTCATTACTGCCCTGGCGTCATCTGCCGTTGCCCCCCCACTCTCTTTCCCCAACCATGCTGCCAACTGCGCAGCCAGCTCGGGAGGCATATCCTCCCCATTCACTGGGGTGACTACGACAGGAATTGGTCGCCCTTCGTTTGGGACCGGGACCAGCGCCTCAATCGGTGTATCAGGGAGCGCCGGCGGCGCCTCGGGAACCGGGGCTTCTCCCCCAGTTGCTCCCCTCTTGGCCCTTCTACCTCTCCCGTTAGGGATCACTCCCGGCAATGCTGGTCCAACGACTCGCTTAGGGCCCCCTACACCGTTCATTGCCGCCATCTGCTTCTTCATCTCGGCCATGTCTTTCACGAGCATGCGGAGCATCTGATCGGTACCGACCCGCTTTCCGACCTTCTTGCCCGGCATTCTCCAACGATGATTCTCTGAAAGAACAAAGACAAAATTACAACGCTCAAAATTGGCTCTTCGTTCCGTCTCGAGCTCACGTGCAGTGGGGGAGGTGCAGCTTCAGAGCACAGGAACAAGAGGATGCTTCCTTGGCTTGTCGCTCCTTTTATCCTTCTTCGGGCGGGCGTAAACCCGCCTCCACCCGCCTCCGGGGGCGTGGCTGGCGGCTTCAGTGTCTAGGACAACCCACTCTTGGGCGGGAAAAAGCGCGCCCCGGCTACGCCGCTTTGGGCATACCAGCCGAGACTCGCCTCCCGCCCAAGATGGCTTCCCGGGGGGTCGGGGCACTCCACCATACGTTCGGGGGGACCGAGTGGTCGCCCCTTTCCATATGCTGTGGTGTGTAGAAGCAGAAAGTGATTGACAATTTAACACAGCAATGGATGAAACCCATTAAGTAAAAATGCTTCTATGTGCATGATTTGTTTGGGAAACCTATAGTATGATGAGGTAGCTAAGGTTGTCTCAAAGATCAGTCCTCCAAAATATAAAGTCAACTTCACACTTAGGCCCTCATTATGGATTGGGATAATTCATCAGAAGTAATACCTCTATGTGAAATTCCTCATATCCTAATTAGAAGTCTCTCCAGGCTCAGACTTATCAGATCCACGAGCTCCGGCCCTAACAATCTAAGCCTGGAAACACCGGGGCTGCTTCAGTAGGAGCACAGGCTGCAGGCATCAGTGCAGACCTGAAAAACCAACAGGCACCTCGTCAGGCTCCCAGCACAGGATGCACAGCTGAATGAATATGAATCAACCAACAAAATTCCAAACAGTGAGTCTTTATTTTTTAATGCATCTTTTCACAGGTAATCCAGTTTTATGACAAACCTGATTGTCTTCCAGTTTCTCCAAGTTCAACAAGTGGCCATAGGCTTTACTACGAGACGCTGAAGGTTCATGATCCCATGTAGTTCAACGTTTCGATGGTACTCTCAATATATTTCGGGCAAGTATGCCCTTCTTCAGGGAGAGAATCACATAAGTGCCACATAACATATGATCGTAGACAAAAATCAGCTCAATTTCAATTCACTGCTGGGCTCTTGAATACACACACACATGGTTTGACGAGGCATGATAATTATTCTACTCTCATCGAAACCAAACCCTGAACGGTGAATCACCCATGTGCATGGAACAAAATGTAAAAACAAAACTATAAAAACGAAAGAATAAAAGCAAAAATGTACCTCCACCACTTCATTATTCCGTGCCTCGTCAAACCATGTGTGTGTTTATTCAAGAGACCGCCAGTGAATCGAAATGTAGCGGATTTTTGTTTGCAATCATATATTATGAGCCCATCGGATTGCGTTAGTTGGTCCCTCCCACTGTTGCCTCTGACCACAGGCATCGTAATGTATCAGTCGGACCGCTGCAGTAGATGCGGTCCCGACCGCAAACGACAAGACGTCAGTTGCTGTCCGAACAGCAGCGTATTAATTAATTTTGGTGTCCTGGTACCAACCCGGGCAATCCACATATTTTCTTTTTGTGTGAGGCATGTGGAGAGCCGCAGAACACCCACAGTGCCTCCAGCTCTCTGCATGAGGCTCCATGGACCACGCAGTAGGCGGAAACCCTTGTCTTTTTTAGATTTCTATTTTTAAAACCTGATGTGGCTCAGTCTTTACCTGGGGCACCCCACAGCACTATTTTTATTAGAGGCCACTGGGGAGCCCCCAGGGCCCCTATGGCTCTGTCATGCCTAGAAAGGAGGTACAGACCACACGTTGCTTCCACTTGGTGGCCAGCTCTATCTCTGGTCACGCCCAGTGCTCCGAGCTATTTATTTAATTCCCTGCGTGCCCTCCGTGTGGACGTTGGGCTGGTCCACTCTACAGACGCACAGGGGTTGGGGCTATAGAACATCCCCTGAGACCCCCGTGACATGGTCGGGCCCGGTTCGGGCAACACTACAGGCTCCACCAGCTCCCTACTACTACAGTAGCTGGCATCTTTAAAAAATAATTTTAGTGGGGTGCCCACCCTGGACAACCGGCAACATGTCCCATGTTGGGTGATGCCTTGCGAGCCCTCTGGTCCCCGCAGCCCTGCCGGCTCCCTCAACTCCGCAACCTTCCCGGAAAGCTGGAAACATGCCGAACTCAGCGCCCTCCTGAAGAAACCCACAGCTGACCCCACCGAACTTAAAAACTATCGCCCTATCTCACTCCTTCCATTCCCGGCCAAAGTCATCGAGAAAGCTGTCAACAACCAGCTCGCTGCATTCCTCGAAACCAACAAATCCCTCGACTCCTCACAGTCCGGCTTCCGAGCCAAGCACAGCACCGAAACCGCCCTCATCGCAGCTACAGACGACATTCGAACTCTACTGGACAATGGAGACACAGTCGCCCTCATCCTCCTCGACCTCTCTGCAGCCTTCGACACAGTCTGCCATAGCACCCTTCTACAGCGCCTCAAAAACATCGGAATCCAAGGAAAAGCACTGGAATGGATCACCTCGTTCCTCTCCGGAAGAACCCAGAGAGTCCGCCTTCCACCATTCAAGTCAGAGGCCACTGAAGTCATCTGCGGCGTACCTCAAGGGTCCTCACTCAGTCCCACCCTCTTCAACGTTTACATGAGCCCCCTCGCGGCCATCGCACGCCAACATAACCTCAACATCATCTCCTACGCCGACGACACTCAACTGATCCTATCACTCACCAGAGACCCTAACACGGCCAAAACCAACCTACACGAAGGAATGAAAGAAGTAGCTGAATGGATGAAGCACAGCCGTCTGAAACTGAACTCAGACAAAACAGAAGTCCTCATCTTAGGTACCTCCCCCTCCGCCTGGGACGACTCTTGGTGGCCAGAGGCCCTTGGAAAAGCACCCATCCCGACAGACCACGCACGGAACCTGGGCGTCATCCTGGATTCCTCACTCTCGATGAACAGACAAGTCAACGCCGTTTCTTCATCTTGCTTCAACATTCTTCGCATGCTCAAAAAAACATTTCGCTGGATCCCTACCGAAACTAGAAAAACAGTCACCCACGCTCTGGTCACGAGCCGACTGGACTACGGAAACACCCTCTACGCCGGCACCACCACAAAACTCCAGAAAAAACTACAACGCATCCAGAACGCCTCAGCCAGGCTCATATTAGACATCCCGCGTAAAGAACACATCTCTGATCACCTGAAAAACCTCCACTGGCTCCCCGTCAATAAGAGGATCACTTTCCGGCTCCTAACCCATGCACACAAAGCACTCTACGAAATCGGACCCGAATGCCTCAACACACGACTATCCTTCTACACCCCCTCCCGCCAGCTACGATCCTCCAACCAAGCCCTTGCCACTGTACCTCGCATCAACAAAACCACCATGGGAGGTAGATCCTTCTCCTACCTAGCAGCTAAAACTTGGAACTCACTTCCCACTCACCTTCGCCTTACTCAGAACCACCTAGCATTCAGAAAGCAACTCAAAACGTGGATATTCGACAAGTAACTCCCCACCCTTCTACAAGCGCCTTGAGACCCTCTGGGTATGTAGCGCGCTATATAAATCTTTTGACTTGACTTGACTTGTCTTCCCTTATCCTGGGTGATAAATAGAGTTGACTTTCCTCCCAACCCACAGAAGCAGCTTTTCTGTGACTACCAAAGAGCAGGAGCAATTCTGTGTTTCCTTGCCCACAACAGCGTGGGCAGGAATAACCCTTTGTGCTCTCACCCAGTGGGAGCACATTAGACTTCCCTGGCTACACTCAGGCAGGAAAACAATGGTGTCCCAGAGTTTTGGGTCCCTGGGACACCAACCAATAGCTGGCCCCTTGGGATATGGGGCACCCAGGGCCAAAAAATGGTGCACAGAGGGGGCTGATTAGCCATCTTCCCTTTACCTAACTATCAGACCTGGGTGATTGGGTCCCTGTGGCCTCAAGGAGGCTCAGGGAGGGAAGTTGCATGCCACCATCCCCTATTAAATGGACTGTGCCACCCACCAAGACCAGGCCCACCCCATGGGATTTCTTCTCATAATTTTGCGTTTGGCCTATCACTTTATTTAACATTTTGGCCCGGTAGATGGGGCCCCATGGCTTTAAAGAGGCTCAGGGAGAGGAGCCAGCATGCCCCCTCCTCACCATTTTTTTAATCAACCCTGGAGATGGGGATCCTTTTGACCTCAAGGAGGCGTGAGAAGGCGTTTCTCACCCCCTTTTATTCCATGTTGGTCTAAGGAAGTGGGTTTCAGGGGGCCTCAAGGAGGCGCAGGAAAGGGGGCTGTATGCTACCCTCCGTTTTAATTGCATATCAGCCCCAGGGGATGGGGCCCCTTGGCCTCAAAGAGGCTTTGGAAGGGGGCTGCACAACCCCCTCCTGTAGATTGTTCCACCCCCCTGGGGCCACTGCATTTTTCAGCTCAGAATGGATTGCACTAGTTAATCCTATGCTGTAAAACTTAAAAACTTTGCTGTAAAAATGGCAAAGGACTTTGTCACTTTATAGCTCTTTGTGGATGGTATTACGCCAATCCTATGCCAAAAAACTTTGCTGGAAAAACAAACATCGATGTGAAGAGATTGAGACAATCACTGGTTTTGTAACGGCTCAATATAGGAGCTGCTCTTAACTTAAACTTGGGAACTACCCAGAGTCTTTGCTTCCATTTTTGCAAAATATGTGCAGCACTCTAAGACTGAAATGGTAGTCGTTTTAATTATACTGGATGCTCCCTTGTGACTGGACAAAGCTATAACCCTCTGAAGATCTCATTACAAGAGCAAAACATGTGTCAGGGTTGCTTTTATTCATTCCAGATTGTCTTGGATGGTATTTTACTAATCCAAAGTTGTAATACTCTGCCTGGAGTGGTAAAGGTCTTTTTCATTTTTCAGCTCGACATGGATAGCACTAGTTAATTCTATGCTTACAGATTTTGCTGCAAAAACAGCAAAAGACTTTGTCACTTTCTAGCTCTAGCGTGCATGGCACCCTTCACTAATCCTATGCCTAAAAACTGAGTTTAAAAAGAAACATTTGAGGTAAACAGTTTCAGAGTGTCACTGGTGTTGTAGGGTGCTCTATAAAGAAGCTGCTCTCCTCTCCACCTAAACTTGGGAATTTACCCAGAGTTCCTTGCTTCCTTTTTTGCATAATTTATGCTACACTCTAAGCCTGAAAGGGTATTGTTTTTTAAAGTCTAATGAACTAACTGATGGTAATCGTCAGAAAAGCAGATCAGTTCACAATCCTCAACACCTCAGTCATTATTCTTGGGAACACTGTAGTAAATTAACATCTTTAGTGTGATGTCTTCCCTTAGGTCTCTGCCCTATCTGTTTTTCCGGTTTTACAACTCAGTGCACTTTACCTCTGCTAACTAGTAGCAAAATCTTTGTGCTCCTCCTTTAAACATGGTCGAATTGGCATACTCATTATTTGTATTTTTAAATTACCTACAAGTAGCTAGCAGGTGGCACAAAGTGTACCCAGTGCCTTGAAATTAAATGGCATTAAAGGATTGCAGGACCTATTGTGCCATCCACTACAGTTACTGTGTAAATATGGCTTCAGGCCTACTATTGTAGCATGACTGTAGAAGTGTCAAAAATGCAAGTTGACCTATCAAAATACACCCCTTTGACAGGTCAAAACCTTCATTTTAAATAGTAATGTTACCCCTATGTAGTCCTTGTATTCTACAAGGCAGGGTGTATGATATTTAAAAGGACTGCATGTTTAACTTTAATATAAACATGCCCTTACAGTTACTAGCATCCAAACGTTATTTTTAACCTCATGCGCGCTAGCGGAATTCCGCTAGCGCGCTGAGAATTCGAAAATCGCATGTTGCGTGACGAGCTGGGCTCGGCATCAGCGTGCGAGGAGGCTACGCGATGACGAGCCCAGCTCGTCATCAGCCCCGAAGGGGTTAATATAGGAAGGTTGACTGGCGCACAGAGAAACACTTCGAAGTAATATTGAATATTCATTCTTCCATCTCAACAACTCTTTTTAATATTTATTGAAAGCCCAACTTAATGGTGAAGTTGAATTTTTAAAACATTTTAAAGAAAAGTAACTTTTAGAAAGTTACCTTTTCCCTGCCTCAAACTCCTAATGGCTCATTTACATTGACCTTCCAACTGGCATCCAGCTTGAGAATGGCCCTGAATGAGGTATGAAAACTGCTTCTAGAGCAAAGAGAAAGGACTGAGTGTGGAGAGGTGTTTTTATTCCCCTGGCAGTATGGCCAGTTGGTGTGGGCAGGATCATAATTTACTTCAAAGGGGCATCTCCTGTCACAGGCAAATGTTAGCTGACACCTCAACAGCCCCATTCCTTTATCACCCCAGGCAGGTACCAAACCTAATGAGAGGAAAGCTGGTCCTATAAACTGGTTTGTAATGACCATAGAGAAGTGGCTGCTCTTTTTGCCACATTGCTGGGTAAGTACATATTCCCTGCACAAGGGGAGAAGGGTTTCACTATTTTTCATTTTACAAGTGAGGGGCACTGCGGGATTGTTTGCAGTAGGGCAGACAGGGAGTGCTGCAAATGTAGGTAGTGTTACCCTTGGAACCTTTACCGAATCTTATAAGGAGGAACCAGAAATCAGCCCCACCTACAAACTATTGCCAAGTATAAATGTGTCCTCCCCTGCCACGCTTTTTGCAACACTACTGGGCCTGAGTAAGATCAGAAGAGGACTGAATGCTGTCTGTGACCTGAGAGGAGCCCTAAAGGACTGGACCTGCTCCCTTTTGTATACAGAGCAAATACGTGGACTCCAAGGGTCATCAGGCTCACATGTTGTTCAAGATACAGGAACACAACAAGCTACATGAGGGCTTCTCCTTTAACTGTGCAGCTGACCAGTTCCATCTTGATCTGACCTGGGCTCTGCTATTGGGCTCTGTTTGAGTATGTCCAAACCCCTAAGTGCTGATTCAGAGGGACTCACACCATTGGCTATATGTAGCTGGACTTCTCTCTCCTACCATCCCTGAAAATCTGGGGCTTAAAAACATGTTCAGCTTCAATACACCAGGTGGATCAGGACCAAACTGTTAAGCCAATCTGCCTAAGATCCATTGCTGCTGGCTTGTCTGGTTTCTCTTTCTCAGGACCTCTCCGCAGCAGCAAATCTGATTCAGCAAAAAAGTGTGAATGTAGAAATCTTGACTGGGAAGGCACCCAAAAACTCCAGCTGTTGAGATGATTTCCCTAGTGGGTAAATTTAAATTTACTCGCTTTTAGCTTTTCTCGCCTAAACCAACTGCTTCACTGGGACTAACCTCATGGATCCCTTTTTGGCTATTGCTTCCCCCTACCCCGCGGAACCTTTTTTACTTTAATTTGTAAGATTCTGCCTTTAGGTAAACCTATAACGTGGTTGAACCTGGTTTCTGTATCTAACACATGCTCCATTGTAGTTGACCTGCCTAAAATCACACCGCGGTATTGGTCTACCATGACCAATTGACCGCAGTTGGTGTGCTTAGCAATGTTTGGCACTATTTTTATTTTAACATTTTATAATGTGTGTCACTTTATTTATTTAAATGTAGTCTATTTTAAACATTTGGTTTGGGATTTATTATTGTGTTTTGTTCTGACTTTATTACTGTTTTGGTACTGCATATGTGTTTTCCACATTGCCCTAAGTTAAGCATGTCTGCTCTGTGCTATAGTTACAAGGGGGTTGACTTAGGTTAATTTGGAGAGTTTAAGGGTGTCCCTCTGAGAAGGACTGTTATTACAATTTGAGTTGGGTAGTCATTCGCCCTGATTAATAATCCAATATCTTAAAGGCACCAACACCTTCTCTTAAGGCACTGGCATCTTATTGGCAACATGCAAATAACTTGGCTCTCAGTGGCTACTCTTCTGCATGAAATAATTCCTGTTGCTGCTCTTAAAGGAGAGGGGGATTTGCAGCATAACCAGTCAGTAAACCTCACTATCTGAATTTGTATTACTCTTTGATTTGACCCTTTCCACAAGTACATGTATGCACCAAAGATAACAGTAAGACGAAGTCAAAAGCATACACTATTTACCCACATAAATCATTGTCAGAAAACAAAGATCACTCTTATTCTTAGTACACAGACTGCACTTGTGGACTGCACTGGTGTAGGAGTGATTTTGCACTAACATTTCTTCATTACAAATGCTTCACTGCTTGCACTGAAATGTGGCACCATTTGCAAGTGCAAAAGTGAGATTTTCACTAAATGACACACAAAATCATGTTGCACCAGTCATCGGTGCCAAGAGATGTGCAAATGTGAGTTTCAAAACTGCACTAGTGCAATCTGTATAATCGGCCAAGGGGACCCTAGTCTGTAAAGACAGTCTTTCTTTACTCCCAGACACACTCAGAAAGCTCCCATGAAGAGAACCTTACAAACACAGCATCTTAATGTAAACTATGAAGGATATATGATTCTTCCATTCAATAACAGCTTTGCATCTCACAGATCTCACTCTACCCACCACTGTTACTTGCCTCCTTCTATATTAGCTAATTGCACAGGAACATAAATACCCATGAATTGTAAATGTACTCTCCTCCCACTTCCCTTCTGAACCAACTTCCCACTCACTTCACAACTACAGCACAATATAATAATCAGTCAAAGAGCATGCATGATATTCAGTCACAAAGAACTTTAATGTTCTGCCACTCACCAACGCTTAGCCAGTCACTCAGTAGCATTGCCCATGTGTTATGGACCCCAGCTCAACGGAGGATTTGGGGTCCCTGAATTCTGTTTGAATGATAAAATATGGCAACATTCAGGGTTCAAGTGAGCCCATCAGGCCACTAGGCCCCGGTACAACTGCACCTGCTGTATCAATGGAAGCTAAGCCCTTGCAGTCACTGATGAATTACCGTTCAAATTCCCATTTACACTCTTTTCAACCGTGCTCCCTCATCGATACTTTTGCACTAAGAACACAATGTATGGTGAATTGGACATTTCGCTCAGAGTTATATTGTATCTCAACATGTGCTAAAGCTTATCTTGCACTAGAGAAAAAAACTGTTAGGTCGAACATCAACTGGAAACCTTTCGCTAGTATGTTGATCGGAAAGTTAGTTCATCTACGTACAGGCAAAACACTTAAAAAAAACATTTAGTCACTCCTCGAGTGATTCCATGCAAGTGTGTTGATTTTTTTTTACTGCTTTTTTAAAATGCCCAAATCTGGTTCACAATCATACATATAATATTGTTTTTAGAAAAGAGGTGAAAGTTTACTAACATTCTGTTACATCTTTTAAAATTATTGGTTAATAGGACCGTTTGCAAAAAGTATAAACAAATTCAGGTGGATTCTTAAAGATACCCCCCTCTGCTTCAACGTTGCTATTTTTGCTCTTCTCGAAAAAACAAACTGTGCTCTCGACCATGCAGCAGCATTACAGTGCTAGGTTTGAAGCACCCGAAAAAATGTTCGTTAACTCTACTTTGAACCTAAAATCTAAAATGAAGCCAGGACCGTGGAGCTAAGGTATACTGGATAAAACAAAGATTGGACAAACTTGTGAAATTTCGCCTACTTCGACATCACTAAACTCAGGGAACTTCCCGAACACGCCGCCGAGCTAAAAATGTTTATTTTAACAAAACCTCGTGAAGAAATCAGCTAAAATTAGTTGATCTGAGTGAAGTTACAGCAAAGTACATTTAGAGGGAAAATTCGATGATAGAAATGTATTTGCCAGCAAAATCACCCGCGAAAATATTGTTGCAGGATATCTTCAATCCAGAGCCAGTTTGGGAGAACTATAGAACACACTAACTTTGGTATATACTTTGCCCATCTTTACTGACAAAGTTATTATTTTATGTAGTTATACCCAAACCTATAAGCACAAACAATTTACCTCTTTACAAAGGCTCACTAAACAGCTTATAAATTGGACTGCTGCAAGGATGTTACAATTAATCTATTAGTTTCTAAAGCTCACTCAGCTCATTGTTGATTTTACTATGGGCCTAATTTATTTATGTATTTAGGCGTTTTTATATAGCATGTACTTTACAATGGTGTCAGAGCGCTTCACATTAGAGCGAATTGCATTACATAAGACATTCCAAATAACATGGGTGAGGTGACAAAACGTATAACTACTACAGTTACTTGTGGTTAAGGTTACATATTTACAAAATACAAATTCACTAAAGATTGTACATTGCAAACTAGTGAGTGCCATGAAACAGTCGGAGTCCTACCAAGGCATGGGATGGCGTGAAGTGGGGAGTTAGGCAAGCAGAATTATTGATAAACGTGTCTTTGGAAGAGAAAAGTTTTAAGGTCCTTTTTGAAGATGTGGAAAGAGGTGGTAGTGTGAAGGTTTGTAGCAAGCAAGTTCCAAATTCTAGTTGCATTTCCTGAGAAAGATTGTGGCATAAGTCTTTCCCTTTTGAAAGTCGGAGGTTCGAGCAGTAGGTTTTCCAACATTACGTGAGGGTCTGGAACCCCCTGAAATTCTGAGTTTGTTAGCTAGGTAGCAAGGGGTGCAAATGTGAATGGCTTTATGGGTGATACAAGCAGTCTTATATATTGACTTGCCTTCAATAAAAAGCCAGCAAAGAGTTCTCAGAGTTGGCGTTATATGGTTGTTGTTTCTTTTGGCCCCTTGAAAAAGTGTGCCTGTGAAATGAAGAGGGATTTTATACGACAAAGGTGGATTTCGGGGAGGTCTGCAAAGAGAAGATTACAGTAGTCCAGTCTGGAGACTACCAAAGATTCAACAATGTTTTTCAGGTCTTGTTTGGAAATGAAACGTAGGATACCCCTGAGAAGGAGCAGTTGGTAGCATGCATTTTTGGCCATGGTGGTGATTTTCGGATTAGAGATTATGGGCTCCATTATGATGTCGGGCGAATCGCCACTGCCATGGTGGCGGTGGCGATCCGCCCAACAGAAATGCCCGCCCGCCACCCTTTTCCCCCCGTGGGGGGGACCGCAGCGGAGACAAACACCGCCCGCCACTTTTCCGCACCGGTCGCCTTGCGGCCGGGGCGGAAAAGGGTTCATATGGTGGCGATGTCTATCAGACACCGCCAGCCATATTAGCATGCGTGTATATAGGTGCGTTTCCGCGGCGGCGATCCTGCCACGAAAAGGCATGCGCTTGTTGCTATTGGGGGCCCCTGCGGGCCCCCATGGTGAAGGCTGAGGTGGGGGTGCACAGGGGGGGTACCTATGGTACCCCCCTTCATTTGCATATACAAAGCGGCAGGCAACGTGCGGTGCCTGCCGCTTTGTATATGCAAATGCAAAAATGCTTTTTTAGCATTGTGGCGGGCGGTGCAGAGTGCACGGCCCGCCACAATGCTAAAAGTGAGGGATGTGCCCGCCACTGTGGCGGGCACATCCTAATTCCCCCAACGGGACCCCCGCCCTTATGGCGGGCGGTCCAGAATACCGATAGGGTGGCGGGCGGACAAAGTCCGCCCGTCATCCTAATGGGGCCCTAAGTCTCTTGTCCAGGATGACTATTATTGAGTTAGAACTGTCAACTATGGTAGATTTGCAGTTGACAATGTTCAGACTATTCATCCAAGATTGTAGAGGAGGTGGGGAGTTTGAGATAAGAAGGAATTCAGTTTTCGAGGGATTTAGTTTTAGGTAGTGAGATGTCATTCATTCTTGGATGTAGTTGAAGGTGGTGGCGAGGAGTGAAATGTCATGTGCGGAAGACACATTGAGGTAGAGTTGGGTGTCGTTGGCATAGAGGTGATAAAGGATCCAAGTCTTTTGTGGAAGTTCTTCTAAAGGCTCCACGTAGAGATCTAAAAGGGTGAGAGGTAGTATAGATCCTTGAGGGACACCATGATCAAAAGCCTCTGATGTTGAGAGACGGTTTTTAATTTTAATCATCTTAGATCTGCCTGTGAGGTATGATTCAAACCATTTGAGAACAACACCTTCAAAACCCATTCTGTGTGTTAGTGTGTTACGAAGTGTGTGATGGTTTACAGTGGCAAAGACTGCAGGGAGTTCAAGCAGGATCAGGAGCTACCTGAATCGAGGACTCAGAGGACATTGTTGATAACCTGTAGCTGCGCTGTTTCGGTGGTGCAGCTCTGACTGAAGTCAGAATGAAATTCTTCAAGAAGGTTGTTGTTCTTGATGTATTGAGTGAGTTGCACCACTGCACATCTTTCATTGGTTTCTGAAAAGAAATGGAGTATGGTGATAGGGCGGAAGTTGTTAAAGTTGTTTACACCAGTGGATTGTTTCTTTAGTTGTGGGATCACCTGGCCTATTTTGAGGACATCAGGAATGGAATATTGGCTGACGAAGAGGTTAATCAGATTAGATCAATAGGGGATTGTGTGGGTGTTCAGGTCTACTGTAAGGTTGCTTGGGATAGGGTCTAGAGTCTAAGATTTTGTTTTTAAAATGTTCTCGAGGAGGGTGTCATCAGGGATGATGTCAAAGTTGTGCCAGGAGCTTTTGGATTTGCATTCCTCATATGGGATTGGATGTGAAGTATGGTGCAGGAAAGAGTTAACTTTAGTATAGAATAATTGAACAAATTCTGTTGATTTCTTGAGTGGGTCATCACATTTGATGATTGAAGATGTTGGGGTATTAGTGGTACTACTGATAAAGTCAAAAGATTTCTTTGATCTGTTCTTGGCAGAGCCACAAACATATTTTCAGCTGTAAATATAATGGGAAAAAGTCTTCCTTTGCTTCTGCCAGAAATTCACAAAAGGATCCTTGCCGGACATAGATGAATTTACTCAAACAGATTTCCCTACTTGAATTATTGAGAAATCTGAGGTGGTAAATCCCACACAAGGGTTAGAAAGTGGACATTCCAAGGCACAGCTTGCTTTGTAAGCTTAAGAACATCCACAAACATTTACATTTGTGGTCATTTACAAACTGAAATCCAACCCTTTCCAATCTGGAAAATGGTCAGAGAGTTACTGCAGCCAGGTACTAGGGTAACTCTCCTTCTAGAATGGCGAAGAGACCAGATCCCGCCTGATATGCTGGGGGTATAGGGCAAGGACTTTCTATGTTGGAAAATGTTTTCTATGTGCAGAAAAAAGAAAATGTTCCCTGCCCACTTTGTGTATTTGTGTGCTATGTATAATTTGCACTGTAGAAAAAGGCAGCCTAAAGAAAGTTACATGACAGGTGCTAAACTGCACCTGTAAACCTGCACCTGACATGGTATACCAAGTATACTATTACATCTGCTTTGGGAATGCTAATAAAGTATAAATGTACGTTCAGGCAAAGTTTTTGACAGTGCCTAATTTGTAGAAGAGAGTGATGTTGCTCCAAGCT